>NC_139684.1:77001749-78228234 GCF_964106915.1 Podarcis gaigeae
CCAGGATGTCTCTGCAACTTTTGAGCTGGAACATTCATGGTTGCAACTCCCCGGAAAAAAGGAGGAAGATATTCCACATACTAAAAAAGGAACAACTGGACATTATTTGTTTGCAAGAAACACACGTGACTAGGCTCCACAGAAAAGTGCTAATTAATAAAAGATTAGGCCAAGAATTTATTTCTTCGGATCGAGTAAAGAAGAGAGGAGTGGTGATCTATGCAAAGGAGAGCCTGTCACCTAAACTCCTATTTAAAGATGAACAAGGAAGAATTGTAGCAATTGAGGTACAACACCAAGGAGAGAAGTTTTTGATATTAGGAATCTATGCACCAAATGAGGGGAAATCAGAATTTTACAAGAAGTTGCATGAGAGTGTCTTGGACTATCTGGACTATGATAACATCATTATGATGGGAGATATGAACGGTGTGGTATCAACCAACATGGATAAGTCACAAAATCAAAACATATCAAAAGATGGCAGACTACCTAAGACTTTTTTTGAACTGACTGACAATATGGACTTGATTGACATCTGGAGGACAAAAAACCCCTTGGGAAGAGAAGGAACATTCTTTTCTGAAGCCCAGCTGACATGGACAAGAATCGACCAAATATGGATATCTAGAGGCCTGGCACCGAAGACTAGAAAGGTGGAAATCTGCCCCAAAACCTGCTCCGACCCCAATGCTGTGAAGATGGATATGACACTACTACCATCCGGCTCCTTTAGATGGAAGTTGAATGACAACTTGTTTAGAGATCAGGAGATTGTCAAAAAAAGCCCAAAAAGTTTTGAAGGATTATTTTGAGATAAATTTGAACACCACAGTGGAAAAAAGAATTATCTGGGACGCAAGCAAAGCGGTGATGAGGGGGTTCTTGATACAACAGAATGCGGTAAAGAAAAGGACACAAAATGAGAAAAAAGATAAGATCTTGGAGAAAATTAAAGAATTGGAGAAGTTAAGATCAAATCCGAAGTCACAGCCGACTCTGAGAGAAATTAAACTATATCAAGCACAATATTCTAAACTGATAAACCAGGAAATAGAGTGGAGAGTTAAATTAATGAAACAAAAAACATTTGAATCGGCAAATAAATGTGGGAAACTTCTAGCATGGCAGTTGAAGAAGAGACAGAAAATGAATACAGTTACAAATTTAGAGATTGAAGGGAAAAATGTTCAGAACCCTATGGAGATCAGAAAGTGTTTCCAGAGGTATTTTAAACAACTGTACACTCAAGGGCAGCAAGATGAGGCACAGATAGAACAATTCTTGATAAAGAATGGGCTACCAAAATTGTCACAAGAAAATAGATCAATCCTGAACTGTAAAATAACACGACAAGAGATTGAACAAGCCATTCAGAACATGCAACTGGGCAAATCTCCAGGGCCAGATGGGCTCACCTCCAAATATTATAAGACACTGAGAGACTATTTGATACAACCATTGATGGAGGTCAGCAATGAAATTCTGGAAGGGAAGAAGGCGCCGGAAACGTGGAAAGAAGCGTTTATCACATTGATACCAAAATCCGAAACTGAAAAGGCACAACTTAAGAACTACCGCCCCATCTCTCTTTTAAATGTGGATTATAAAATATTTGCAGATATTTTAGCAAGTAGATTCAAAAAAGTTTTAAATGAAGTAATTCATAAGGACCAAGCAGGCTTTCTCCCTGGCAGACATTTGTTTGCTAATACAAGGAATATTATTGATATTTTGGAACTTTTACAAACAAACATTAATACAAAAGCAGTACTAATTTTTATAGACGCAGAGAAGGCCTTTGACAACATCTCTTGGAAATTTATGAAGAAAAATTTGGAAGGAATGGGAGTGGGACGGGGTTTTGAAAATGGGATAGAAGCAATTTATTCAGAACAAAAGGCTAAATTGATAGTTAACAATGTGATTACGGAAGAGTTCAAAATTGAAAAAGGAACACGACAAGGCTGCCCTATCTCCCCATTGTTATTTATTTCGGTCCTGGAGGTGCTCTTGAACATGATTAGAGGAGACCGGATGGTTGAAGGAATTCAGGTCGGAGTGAAACAATATAAATTGAAAGCGTTTGCAGATGACCTAGTTTTGACCCTACAGAAGCCAGAGGCCAGTACGAAAAAAGCATTACAACTTATTCAAGAATTTGGTGGGGGGGCGGGATTCAAATTAAACAAGCAGAAAACTAAAGTATTGGGAAAAAACTTGACAGATGCAGAGTCAGAATGGTTTCAGAAAGAGACAGAGTTAAATGTTGTGAAAAAAGCAAAATACCTAGGGGTAAATATAACATCAAAAAATCTAAATCTATTTAAGGATAATTATGAGAAATGCTGGTCAGAAATTAAGAGAGATTTAGAAAGCTGGACTAGATTGAAACTTTCTTTGTTAGGCCGAATCGCCGCTGTAAAGATGAATATATTGCCAAAAATGCTGTTTTTGTTTCAAACACTACAGATTGTGGACAAAGCGGAGTGCTTCCGGAAGTGGCAGAGAGATATTTCCAAATTTGTCTGGCAGGGCAAAAGGCCCAGAATTAAGTTTAAGATACTAACTGATGCGAAAGAAAGAGGGGGCTTTGCCCTGCCAGACTTAAAGTTGTACTATGAATCAGCAGCTTTCTGCTGGTTAAAAGATTGGCTACTTCTGGAGGACACTGATGTATTGCATTTGGAAGGTTTTAACAATGCGTTTGGCTGGCATGCATATCTATGGTATGACAAGGTTAAGATTCATAGGGCTTTCAAGAATCATATTGTCAGAAAAGCAGTGTTTAATGTCTGGACAAAATACAAAGACTTATTGGAAAATAAAACTCCAAGGTGGCTTGCACCACTGGAAGCTAAGGCCCGGAAAAGGCTCAATATGGAGGCCAAATGGCCAAAGTATTGGGAAATATTAGAAAAAGATGGGGACAATTGGAAATTGCAGAGTCAGGAGAAAATGAAAGACAAAGTCCGAGATTGGTTACATTATGCCCAGATTAAAGAAGTTTTTAAACTAGACAAAAAGTTAGGTTTCCAGGTGGAAAAATCGAAGTTAGAAACAGAACTGTTAGAGCCTAAGACTAAAGTACTTTCAAGAATGTATAACTTGCTGTTGAAATGGAACACACAAGATGAAACGGTTAAATCGGCAATGATAAAGTGGGCACAGGACACTGGGTATAATATTATGTTTGAGGACTGGGAAAAGTTGTGGACTACTGGCCTGAACTTTACTGCATGTAATGCTCTGAAAGAAAATGTAATGAAAATGATATACAGATGGTACATGACCCCAGTCAAACTTGCAAAAATACACCACTTGTCTGATAATAAATGTTGGAAATGTAAAGAAAATGAAGGAACATTCTTTCACCTTTGGTGGACCTGCCCTAGAGTGAAGGCTTTCTGGGAAATGATATATAATGAGCTGAAAAAGGTATTTAAGTTTACCATTCTTAAGAAACCAGAGGCCTTCCTTTTGGGTATTGTCGGCTAAGGGGTGTTAAAGAAGGATCGAACTTGTTTTATGTATGCAACAACAGCAGCAAGGATACTTGTCGCAAAGCACTGGAAAACCCAAGATCTACCCACACTGGAAGAATGGCAGATGCAACTGATAAACTACATGGAACTGGCCGAGATGACTGGCAGAATTCGAGACCTGGGAGAAGAAATCGTAGAAGAGGACTGGAAAAAATTCAAGATTTATTTGCAAAAATATTGTAAACTGTATGAATGTTAAGCAGGATGCTTGTTTTTAGACAAATTGGCACCACTAAAACAGACGAAGCAAATTATGAAGATAAGATAAACATAAGAAAAAAAAACAATTTTTTAGATAATTATTAGGTTAAGTTTAACTTTTTTTAAGGATTGGAATAAATATATCTAAAATTTGAAACATATTATTGAAAATCAGATAGTAAGGACGGAGATAAGGGAATAAATTGTTGTTTTAACTTTATTAAATTAGAACATAGGAGCGCGAGATGTGAGGAAGTCCAGAAGGGATAAGAAAATGTGTCATCATATGCAATGTTTTTGTCTATTTGTTTATTGTAATTGAAAAACCGTTAATAAATATTATATATAAAAAAAAACAACAGTCCTGAGCTATGCCTAGTTTTTGTTGGTTTGCAAGCCCCCTCCATAGAGGCTGGCCCCTCTCACTGTCCTCGGAGCTTGCTTACCGGTAACCTCCTCTGGCTGATATCTCAGACAGACCAGGGAGATTTTGATAGGCGACATTTTCCCAAGCGTGGGTAAAATGCACAACCCCTCCCTCCTGCTTCTGCAGGGGGAAAAAAAATAAGTCAGAAAGCTATTTACATGATGTTTATTTCTGACATTACAGCACTAGAGAAAAACACGTCCTTCCAGTTCAGTTCTTCTAGCAAGTCTGACAAACTTCCTGAACATGCGCACACAGAAGGTTTCAAATTACACTCTTCACGGAGACTTATCCAGCCTGTGAACGTCCTGGAAATTCTTCTATCCCACAGATAGGCGCATCATGTGGTGTCAACAAACTGGCTGTCTGCAGCGGTGATGTTTCCATATACTGACAGTTTTGCCAGCTGAGCAGTCACCTGAGCTGTACCTTGAGGCTTTCCTTGCAATTTGATTAGTACCAGTATATTGCTCCCTCCAACTCAATAAGACTCCACTTCAAGTAAGAGCAAAGAGAGAGGCACAGGCTCAGAATGTTATTAAACCAGCGGACAAAGGTGGGGCTATAGTTATTATGAATAAAAGTGATTATTGTCAGGTAGTCATGCATCAACTGAATGATACCTCTTGCTACAGGAAACATTCCTCTGACCATTCTAAACATATCGCTAGATTGATAAATGTCGTGGTTGAAGAAGCTGAAATAATGGGATTCATCAATTCGTCCTTAAAACAGTTTCTTTCTAATAGCAACCAGCGTATACATTTATTTTATATTTTGCCCAAGATCCACAAAGAAGGATTTCCGCCACCTGGTAGACCTATAGTATCAGGAACTAATTCCATGTTGGAACCTCTATCCAAGTATCTGGACTCTTTTCTAAATCCTTATGTAGTTAAATTACGGTCCTACTTGCATGACACTAGGGACTTTATTAAAAGTCCCTATCTGCCCCATTGCTGTGAATTCTTGAATTCACAAGAAGGAGGTTTATCCTGAACCATAATTACCAATCAAAGTGAGGCTGTTGTGAGATTTCTGAAGCATTATAACAGTTATTTCAATTGAGAAAGAGATCCAATTCCAACACTTTCTTGAATGGCACAAAAATCTCTTGTTGCACATCACTTGAAAGTGAAGTCACTCCCACAAACAAAACCTGGAGCAGAAAAAGAAATGTTCACATTAGTCCTTTACTAGAGCCATGGAGTTTCTGGTTCTGGTGGTGAATGAGAATCTTAATGACTTAATTAAAATTAAAATAAGATTAAAATTAAAATAATTGTATACTTATTTTTCAAAAAAAAAAATAGTCTGCTGTGCTGTAACAGATTTCTATAATGTCTACGTAGATAAAAGGAATTATTAGTACAGTGGTACCTCGGGTTACATAGGCTTCAGGTTACAGACTCTGCTAACCCAGAAATAGTACCTCGGGTTAAGAACTTTGCTTCAGGATGAGAACAGAAATCATGCTCAGGCAGCGCGGCAGCAGCAGGAGGCCCCCTTAGCTAAAGTGGTGCTTCAGTTTAAGAACAGTTTCAGATTAAGAACGGACCTCCAGAATGAATTAAGTACCTAACCAGAGGTACCACTGTACTGCTCGATTCTGACTTGGTCATTCCACACCTGGAATGCTGTGCCCAGTTTTGGACCCTGCAATCTAAGAAGGATATTTACAAGCTGGAATGTGTGCATTGAAGGGCTACTAAATTGATAAAGGATCTGGAAACCAAACCTTATGTGGAATGGATTAGGGAGTTGGGTACACTTAGCCTGGGAAGGAGGCAACTGAGAGGATGTCTTTTCAAAGCCTTAGACATTGGACTGTGACAACTGACCTCAGGATTCTGTCCTGTCCTCAGTGCTATTCAACATTTACATGAAAGTGTTGGGAGAGGAAATGGCACACCAACTCAGTGAAGGTTGGTTTCTTGGATTGAGTTTAAGATAAAGGTGATGACAAAATAGACTGCAAATATAATTTCATTCTGCAGGAAACTTTGTGTGTGAGTGTAAGTGAAAGAAGATTCTTAAGCAGTGGCTGTATGTGTAGGATGAAAGAATATGAGGAAGAGTGAAGCACCAGAGAAACCAAAACTCCTAACAATACCTTGAAGAAGTCACAAGACAGAACAATACACAGTTATCTGGGCATAAGACCCATTGAAAACAGTGACGCTTACATCAAGGAAAACAGATATAGAATTGCATTATAAACCCTTTGAAATAAATGATTACTACTTCCACCAACAGTGCATAGGAGTGTGCTGAAATCTGTACGCCGCCTCCAATCCTTCCAGCCAAATATATGTATTAGTGAGGGACGGGGTGGAAACTTGAGAAGGACCTTTGGCAATGAGGGAGCCTCAGTTGGCACCCAACCAACCTAAGAGACAATGAAGTGCACCTCTAGTTTTTGGGGGTTTTTTTTTGCTGCTGCACCACCCTGTTGACTTATGGCAGGTTCACATACTCAAGGTTCAGACACCAAGGAGGGAGTGTTGTTTTCAAATCTTGCTGTGTGGCCACAGTATGCGTCTTTTCACATGCTCAGGAGATTGGGGGATAGAATTCCTCCCATTTTATTGCAGCTCACCTGCCCACAAGAATTTGATTTGGTTAATCTTATTAATTAGGCCTGTTTTCAAATCCTCTGATTTTGTTGTATCTTATAAATATAACTTGTTTATTAATATTCTTTGTGTCTTGAGAGTCCTTTGGGTATGATAGCAATTTAAAATTATATCTGAGTTAATTTTTACCTGAACTTCTAATGTTGAAAATTTTGTATATTCATGTTCTGATGAAATTATGATATTTCTCAGATTTCTTAAATATACACTATTTAAAACTAACTTATTTAAATTCTCATTCACCATTACAGGCACCGTAAATGGTTATGAAAAATAAAATGCTGGCTCTTGGAACTGTTTCTTTCAGATACAAATGCAATTATTATTAATTGATTTGGCCAAGGACATTACTAAATATAAAATATATAAAACGGGATGAAAACAAAATAATATACATTGCACAGGGGAAAAAATCATTATTAAATTCAGACGTTTTGTTAGAAAAGAGTTTTCTCCTGAAGAATTTAACTTAGGGCATTTTTTCAGCCAGAGTTCACTGGAGCTCAGCTCTGGCACCTTTCAGGTAGGTGCTATTCATGGGGAGCTCTGGCATTTGTAAATCTAGAAAAACAGCACTGATCCCTACAACCCCCCCCCCATCGTCCTGTCTTTTTATCATTACCATATTTTTCATTCCATAAGGCGCACCTAGTTTTTAGAGGAGGAAAACACGGGGAAAAAATATTCTGAACCATGGCCTTCTGCAGAGGAGGAGGGGAGGGAGCCATCATAGCTCAATGGGGAGAGCATGGAGAAGATCCCAAGTTCAGTCCTTGAAAGCTTTTCCGGGTAGGGCTGAGGGTGTGTCTCCTGAAACCCTGGTGAGCCTCTGCCCATCAGTGAAGACAAAACTGAGCTAAATGGGCTCAGGGGTCCTGACGTGGTACAGGGACGATCCCTCTGTTCCTTTTTAAATTAGCCCTTTCTTCAGAATCATGAGGACTACAATCTTAGTTTGTTTTTAAAGGGAACAGCTGTAACCTCAGTGGCTTTGCATACAGAACACCACACATTCAATCCTGGCTTCTCCAGGCCTGAAACTCTGGCAAACTGCTGCCAGTCAGTGTTGACATTACTAAGCTAGATGGAGTAGTGGGTCCGACTCCTTATAAGGCAGCTTCCTAGGTTCCCATTTATGCTTCAGATCTGAGTGTGAGGCTTGCTGTCACATTTAGTGTCAAGAGGGTGGTTCTTTGCACATCTGGAAGATGACTGTGTCACCTCCCATCACCCTATTGAAGGTGCTTTTACAGCTCAGGGGAAAGGGCAGGCGGCCACAGTATCTGTAGATTGTAGCATCCTGAATTAAGGGAGGGAGGGATTCCCGTTGCAGCCAAAGGATTGTTTGAGGCCACCACGAATGAGATGATCTTAAGCTTGAAACCAGAACTTGCTCTTTAACCATGCTGCTCCTCCAGTTGCCAATGCCATCCATGTAACCTGTGTGAATATCAAGCATGGGTTGTGTCCAGGAACCTGGGAGGATTTCTTTCACTTGTGTGCATGTTTTCATCTTTAAATAAACAGCCCATGCAAGTTTCCAGCTCTTATGGCCATTGAGATTAGCCTGGCCATCTCAGTGGAAATCTGGGGAGGCTGAGGTGGACTTTCCAGTGGTCAAAGAAAGTGTGGTTGTGTCTTCCTGCCTGGCATCTATTTCCTGTCCTCTTCCCCCCCCCTGCACCCCCGCACCCTGCTTCAAAGCAAGCCACAGAGGAGGGAAGGAAGCGGAGCCATGGATCCTCTGCTCGTAACTGCAGCAGATTCCCTCTGCTTTGAAGCAGGAAAGTGGGAGAGGAGCTGCTTACACGAGTGTAAGCTGCTCACCTCCCACTATACTGCTTCAAAGGGAGCCCGGGAGGAGGGAATCAGCTGCATGGATCTTCTTCCTTCCCTCCTCCATGGTTGCTTTGAAGCAGGAAAGTGGGAGAGGAGCTGCTTACACGAATGTAAGGGGTTCCCCTCCCACTTTCCTGCTTCAAAGGGAGCCCGGGAGGAGGGAATCCGTTGCAGCCGCGAGCAGCGGAGGATCCATGGTCCCCTTCCTTCCCTCCTCTGTAGTTGCTTTGAAGCAGGAAAGTGGTAGAAGAGCCGCTTACACTTGTGTAAGCGGCTCTACTTCCACTTTGCTTCTAAAAGTGAGCCACGGAGGAGGGACGGACAGATGGAATCCCCTCTCCGGCTCAGCTCAGCAGCAGCAGCTCTTCCTGGCTTTACAATGAGCCAGGAGAGCTGTGCAGAGCGTGTCAGCAGCAGCAGCTCTTGCTGGCTTCACTCCATAAGATGCACATACATTTCCCCTTACTTTTTAGGGGAGGAAAAGTGCACCCTATGGAGCGAAAAATACAGTAAGTTTTAGTTTATCTTGCATTACCAAGTCTTCTTTCAGATGAATATTTCAGAATGGGGAAGCATATATAGGAGACAGGAAGCCGAAAAGTTACAGAACCCTTGTGGCAATCATGGTGGAGCGTCACTATCAGGATTCAAGTTCAGTTTTCCAGTCCATGGTTTATCATTCCTGGACTCAGCCATCTCATCTCTCTCCTGACACTGAACTACAGGCCATGGGTATGACAACTGGTCAGTATGCCTCTCCTAGTTGCCTTCAGACAGGGTGCCATAAACAGTGCCACCCATCCCCGCAAAAAAATTCCACTGAGCATCATGGCAGGATACATTTGTCATGCAACAATGGCCATCAGTAGTAAAAAGCTACTAGGGGTCTTTACTCCCCCACCCCCAATAAAATGTCTGAGGGAGCCGGTCCCTTCCAAAGTTGATGGGCATGGCAACTGGTCTGTCTGTCTCTCCTAGTTGCCTTCAGACAGGGTGCCATATACACCCCCCCAAATCCACTGACTGAGCAGCCTTGCAAGATACATTGGTCTTGCATACAACAGGCATCAGTAGTATTAGAATACTACCTCCTGTAAGTTGGTTATGCCCCACCCCTCTAGAGTTTGATTGAAGATGTCATATGACACTCCACCCAAAAAGACCCATCCCACCTCCAAGGGCCACCATGAAATAACTTGGGGGGGGGGTACACATAACCCATCTGTGTTGATGGCTCACCACTACCGCCTTCAGGTAGGCAGGGACCACAACCTCTTGTAAGGAGGCATGAATCACATTTTGAGCCAGTCAGCTGTCCCCTCCCTGCTCCTTTTCGTCAGACAAGAGGGGCAAGGGGCAATATCCTTGAATGTTACCAACTGAAACACTTCCAACACATCAGGGCTGGACTGTTCTCTGGACACCCCTTGAGTTTTGTCCACTGTAAAAGCGGAGTCAGGTTTCCAGCAGATGCAAGCAATTTTATCCTCAAAATGCTTTGCAAACAAGTCACAGCATTGACAAGTCACAAGCACATTCCCCGACTCCCAGTGACAGGCACCCCCCATTTTCACCTTGGACTTTCCCTTTTCTCACCCAGCCTCTCACCCTGGGAGATGCCAACTTCTAAACCTCTCAACCTGGTTACTGGCACCAGGTTGAGTCCCCTCCCCCCACTTGACAGCACATTAAGCCTTTTATTTTATTTTAAAAACTCAGACCAAAGCTTTCATATCATGTGTTTGAGATATGTATCTTAGTAATGCCAAATTCCCAGAATAATAGAATGTCACCACTCTTGCTAACAATTCTTCCTTTCAGGTCCAGGAAACCACAGTGGGTACAAAGGACATCTGGGTGATTCCAGAAAGCAAGAGCTTTTGCCAGATGTCTCCAGCAGAACATAACAGCCAGGATTCCCAAAAGGATCTGAGGTACTGGTTTGGATCAAGACTGTATCCAAATATCCACAAAAAGTACAGAATACATATTTATTTAAGAAAAATAAGACAACAGTGCAGTAAGGATCCAGTTACCAAATAGGAATAAAAAATGTCAGAAGAAGGTCACTTACGAATTTGGGGACATTTGGGGAAATATGTACATAAAGGTAAAGGTACCCCTGCCCGTACGGGCCAGTCTTGACAGACTCTGGGGTTGTGCGCCCATCTCACTTAAGAGGCCAGGGGCCAGCGCTGTCCGGAGACACTTCTGGGTCACGTGGCCAGCGTGACAAAGCTGCATCTGGCGAGCCAGAGCCACACACGGAAACGCCGTTTACCTTCCTGCTGGTAAGCGGTCCCTATTTATCTACTTGCACCCGGAGGTGCTTTCGAACTGCTAGGTTGGCAGGCGCTGGGACCGAGTAGCAGGAGCGCACCCCGCCGCAGGGATTCGAACCGCCGACCTTTCGATCGGCAAGTCCTAGGCACTGAGGCTTTAACCCACAGTGCCACCTGCATAGAAATCAACAAATCTGATGTAGTCTAAGCTAGTATATCTTAACACCACTTTCTGAACCTCAAAGAGATGTGGCAGTCATGTTAAAGTTTGTGGGTCATAAATTCTTTGGCCCACGGAGTCTGCTGCAATGGCACTGCAATAAATTTGATTTATTGGCACTCCGACAAACTTCAGTGGTGCCCACACGCTACCACTCGAGCGCTGCCACTCTTCTCTGTTGCCGGATGTTAGCAGAGGTCACACGCAGTGTAAAAAAGCTTTGTCTGTGTCTGCGTGGTGTCCTCAATAACTCAGCTCATCACCAGTGCTTCTATTCCATCACTCTTTATTTAGAAGCATAGAAAAACAGAAAAGAAAAACCTACAGAATCTAGCTGCATACTTGCAGCTTTCTGTATCTAAGAAAATGAAACTACCTTGCTCACACTCTCAGACAGACTGCTCTCAGCAGCCCCCAGAGAGCACAGATCAAAGGAAAATGCCTGGGTCATGTGGGCAGTGCACCCAGTTGATAAGAATGCTCCTGGAGTGTTAACTCTTAACTGTCCAGAACCACAACACCCCCCTCTCATTCACAATGACCTGGGTGCGAATGTACAAACAGTTCAACACATGTTTAGCCCCTCACAGAACTCTCTGTGCTTCTGGAAACTTAAGGGCTTGGTAAAACCATCAGCAAGGTTCTCTTCGCTAGGACAATACTTCAGTTTGATCATGTTTGTCCTAACACCCTCACACACGTTCTTGAACCATATGTCCAAATGCTTGGTCCGGGCATTGAATTGGCCTGTCTCTGCCAGTTTCAGGCAAGCTTGATTGTCCTCCCACACTGTTATGGGTAGCCAACAAACTCCACATATCTCCCAGACCAGACATGTGTAGAATTCCAGCTGTCTACACACTCCTGAAAGAGCGCTGAATTCTGCCTCAGTTGATGACAGAGCAATGAGGCTTTGTTTCTTGGACCTCCAGGCAGTTACAGAATCTCTGTACATTACAACCATTCCGGAGATAGACTTCCTGTCTGAGTTGTTGGCCCAATCTGCATCTGCCCAGCACTGGATCTGTGCATCTCCCTGAGCTGACAGTGTGAGACTATACTCCTTGGTCTCTTGCAGATACCTAAGGACCCTTTTTACGCCATTCTAGGCCACCACACCGGGTTTTACAGCCTCTCTGCTTAGGAAATTAGCAGCAAAAGCTATATCGGGTCTGCTCCAGTGTAAGAGATATAGAAGACTCCCCAGAGCAGATTGAAACACCTCCCAGTTCTCGAACTCTGGCTTTACCTCAGACTGGCTGCCTTTCAGAAAACACATTTCCATTGGTGTTCTGACACCTTTGCAGTCTGCCATCTTGAACCTTTGCAGTTATTGCTCTATCTTTCCTCTCTGATTTAGCAAAAAACTGCCATCTTTGTCCCTGTGAATCTGCACCCCAAGGTACAAGCTCACAGGACCTGATTCCTTGAGTTTGAAGTGCTGCTTCAGCTTCCTTGCAAACTCCTGCACCTGTTTACCTGTCCTGGCAACAAATACAATGTCATCAACAAAGATAAGAGCCAGTTCCTGTTGCTGGCCTGTCCCCTTCAGGAACAGGCAGATGACTGCCAGACTCTTCTGAAACCCTAGCTTCCCCAGAGCTTCGTTGAGACATAAATTCCAATTTTTGGCTGATTGCTTCAAGCCATAAATGGAACGGTGCAGTCTCCATACCGGACCTGGTTTGTCGCCCTCAAACCCTGGTGGAGGTAACATGTAGATCTCCTCCTGCAGCGGTGAGCTTAAATAGGCAATATCGATGTCTAAATGAGCGACCTCAGAACCTCTCTTTGCTGTTATTGCCAAAAACAATTGCATGGTCTCATTTCTGGCCGTGGGAGTGTAAACCTGGGAATAGTGTAGCCCCAGTCACTGGCTAAAACCTCTTGCCACCAATCTGGCTTTATATTGTGGCTTTCTGCCTCCAGTGTGTTTCAACCTGTAGACCCAGAAACAACTCACTGCCTGCTGGTCAGCTGGCAGAGTTGTGAGCATGAAGATTCCTAGAGACTTCATAGAACTAAGCTCCTTTTCCATGGCTTGCTGCCACTTGCTGGATTCTGCCTGAGGTAACTTCTGAACCTCAGCAAAGCTTTCTGGTTCACACTGAGCAAAACCAGCCCACGCATTCATGACTGTGAAACAGTCACGTGGATTACCCTTCGTAGTCCGCTTAGACCGTCTTGGCCCCATGCCGGACTCCCCATCTGAACCAGACGTGCTGGACTTTGCTAGGGAGTTCCTAGCGTCTGGTGAACCACCAAGTGACTTGCTGCACCTGCGTTGTGCTCCTGGACTGCGCCTGTCTGTGGGACACAAGGGAGACCTTCCGTGCCTCTGTCAACTAGGCCAAGCCTGCGGAGATGAGGGTACACTCCTGGGTTCTGATTTCACCTTTCTCTTTGGAATTGCCCCCTCTGGCACTGCACCCTGGTGGTGGTCGGCAGCTCGGTCCGGACCGCCAGCAGGTGCATTGCCATCAGCTCCACTAGCAGGTGCAATTGATTGATCATCTGAACCAGGATCTCTAAACCAATCTGTCCAGAACCATAACAAGCCATCAGTGTGTGCACTTCCCTTGTGGGTCACACCTTCCACTGTGATCTGCAACAACTGGTATTAATTAACAACTGGCTTAATAGCTCTCATGCTGGAGGGAAGATAGCTATCATGACTAAATTTAAAAAGAAAAATACTGAAAAGCTACAAAACTGACAGTAAAAACTTGAATGGCCCCATGGTTGTGAACAGGTTCCAGGTTCACCTGATTTTTGGGAAGAGCATGTGTGTGACATGCTAATTGTTGATTACTTTGTGCCTCATTAGAATTAGGTTCTTTCAGTCTCAGTTTTATCATAAAGCCCAAGGGAGGAACACATTTATTTAAAGTACCTATTTACTGACAGTGTAGGTGTGGTTAGACTAGAAGAGGCATCTGGCTGATTTGCACAGAGTTCCTTAAAAAGATTGCATCCAATATGAAAAAAGAGCTTCGTGTTACAATATAAAAATATAGGACTTCTGGGAAACCTACAGAATCTAGCTGCATGCTTGCAGCTTTCTGTCTCTAACAAAACGAAACTACCTTGCTCACATTCTCAGACAGACTGCTCTCAGCAGCCCCCAGAGAGCATAGATCAATGGAAAATGCCCGGATCATGTGCGCAGTGCACCCAGTTGATAAAAACGCTCCTGGAGTGTTAACTCTTTTTTAGAAATATATATATAATTTTTATTAACAGGCCAATCAAATCACATTATTTCCAAATCACATTAGTTCCAAATTATACAGCCAGATTTTTAAATTTTTGTTGGCGGTACCCATACTTCAAGCTCCGAAAAGGGGTCCAAACATCACTTATATTGCTGCTTTAATTAAAGAGTTCTATCCAGTTCTGTCCAGATAGTCTCTTTGTTACTTTCCTCATCTTCTTGATTCCTTTCTTTGCGATCTCTGATAATCTTCACAAGCGGTTGAAAACAAACATCCTCCGTGTGGGTTTTACACTCTCCAAAAATCATATCACATAAGAACAGATGCCATTCCACACCTCCGTAAAGAACTTTCGCTCAGTCTGTCCGCTGATTTCCCCAGGCTTGCCAAACATATCTCAGAGGGCTCTGCCAGCTCTAGATCACTTCCGATAATCATTCGCATTCCGATGACCCTGGTCCTCCTCCCCCCATCCTTCTTAGGCAAGCCTGTCTTGGCGAGACTCCATTTGAAACTGTGTCATAAAACTTTCCTCCGTTCTCCGATGTTTACCAATCCTCTCTTTGATCAATAATTCACTCCACACAGTTCTTAAATTCCTGCTTGTGATTAATATGTTGCAACGATTCTTCTCTCTGGGGTGGAGAGTTATTAATACTCACATAAGGCAAAAAAGAAAGAAAGGTTTTTTTCTGCACCCGCTTTCCATTTCACTCCAAACATACCAGTCTTTTAATGGTGGTTCATCACTTGATTTATTTGTCCCGCCCATCGCTCCGCTCACAGAGATCCATTAATCAGCAGTCTTAACTCCCGATCTTCGCTTGATTATGTGCTTTGGCTTTCCAATTATGTATTTCCAAATATATATTTCAAGCCAAAGCGAACCAGTGCACTGATTGGAGACAGCGTCAGGAAGAGCCGACTTCACACGAGGGCTTGTGCCAAGTGTCCACACCCCCTTCTTTCGAATCCAGGGGTGAATTATGGACACCGCTGGCAAGACAGTCCCCCCATCCCCTTGGGGGGGGGGAAGGCTGCATACTTCCCATAGCAGCCTCTTAATTTCCTCGTGTGGGTCGGAGAGATGTTATTGTCGGCCACCTTCCAATGCGCCCCCTGGTGGCCCCTGGAGTGTTAACTCTTAACTGTCCAACAACTGAGAAGAGTGGCAGCACGGGAGTGGAAGCATGTGGGCATCATTGAAGTCTGTCAGAGTGGCAATAAATCAATTTTATTGCAGTGCTGTTGCAGTAGACTCCGTGGGTCAAAGGATTTATGACCCACAAACTTTAACAGGTTATGGGCAGCAGTAACACGCTAATGGCTGAGTGTCCTGAGGTGATTGATGGCCCTGGAATCAAGGCACAGCCCATGACAGCTTAATTACGTGTCCATTCTGGCCAAATTGGGACTGGTGAGGGGTATACATTCAAATCAGCTTGAAAATAATTTTGCCTCCAGGGTGAATGGACTCTTCAACTGTAAGGAGAATATTAGAACATTTACAACTCAAAATCAAGCAGGCCACACGCTGGATCTGATCTTTGGGGCTGGCATAGATGTGATCATGCTCCCTGCTGTGGAAGTGCCATGGTCTGATCACTACGCTCTGAAAGCCAAGATTTACTTCCTGCTCCTCCCCGGCTCGGGTGGCGAACCTATTTGGGCTTGTCCACGAAAACTGATGGATCCTGATAGATTCCGACAAGCCTTGCGGAACCCTGCTCCTCCTGGCGACTCATTAGATGACCTTGTTGAGGACTGGAATAACCGGCTGTTGGCAGCCATTGATGAGATCGCGCCTAAGCGCCCTCTGCGACCCCGTCGAAACCGGGCCCCTTGGTTTACTGAGGAGCTCTGGAAAATGAAGCGGGATCTCAGACGGCTAGAGTGAATATGGCGACGGACTCGTGACGGAGCCTCAAGAACATCTTATAGGACGCTTATGAAAGCCTATGAGATGGCTATGAAAGCTGCTAAGAAATCTTACTTTGCAGCTTCCATTGCATCCGCTAGCTCTCGCCCGGCACAACTTTTTAGAATAATTAGATCAATAACGTCCTTAGGAGGACAACCAAATTTAAGCACAAATTCGACCCACAGCTGTGAGGCATTCGCAAGTTTTTTTGCGGAGAAAGTCCTATTGCTCCGCCGTGACCTCCCTGCCAATTTAGATACAGTGACTGAACTGGAGGCCCCTCGACTGACTTCAGGTCCAGTGTTGGATCATTTCGATTGGATACTCCCTACTGATGTGGATAGATTCCTCCAAGTTGGTAGGCCCACCACCTGCCTCCTTGATCCATGCCCGTCTTGGCTGATTAGGGAGTGTCCAGATGTTGCACGGACCCCCCTGGTTGAAATTATCAATTTGTCCCTTGACATGGGGACATTCCCAGGGGAACTGAAGGAAGCAGTGGTGTGTCCACTCTTAAAAAAAAACTTCATTAGATCCCTTAGACCTATCCAATTACCGCCCAGTTTCAAATCTTCCATACCTGGGTAAGGTAATTGAGAGAGCGGTTGCTGAACAGCTTGGTAGGTTTCTGGAGGAAACATCGGCATTAGATCCATTTCAGTCTGGTTTCCTTCCTGGTTTTGGGACGGAGACGGCTCTGGTTGCCCTAACAGTTGATCTCCGTAGACAACTGGATCAAGGCGGGTCAGGACTGCTGATCCTTTTAGATTTGTCAGCAGCCTTTGACATGGTCGATCATGATCTTCTGGACCACCGCCTCGCAGACGTGGGGATACAGGGCATAGCCCGTAACTGGTTGTGCTCTTTTATCTCTGGTCGGGGACAGAGGGTGGCACTAGGGAGGGAAATGTCGTCGCGCCACTCCTTGGTGTGTGGAGTGCCGCAGGGCGCAATTCTCTCCCCGATGCTTTTTAACATCTTTATGCGCCCCCTTGCCCAGATTATCCGTAGCTTTGGGCTGGGTTGTCACCAATATGCTGATGACACTCAGCTCTATCTGCTGATGGATGGCCACACCGAATCGACCCCGAACACACTGACCAGATGCTTGGAAGCTGTGGCTGGATGGTTTCGTGGGAGCAGATTGAAACTAAATCCTTCGAAGACAGAGGTCCTATGGCTAGGTCGGGATGGCATGGGGATGAGGGACCAACTCCCTTCTCTTGCGGGGGCCCAATTAGTGCCATTTTCTTCCATTAAGAGTTTGGGTGTAATCCTTGATGCCTCCCTTTCCATGGAGGCGCAAGTTACAGCAACAGCCAAGGCGACATTTTTCCACCTTCGCTGCATCAAGCAATTGGTCCCTTACCTTTCCCGCCCTGACTTGGCCACAGTGATTCATGCGACGGTCATCTCCAGGCTTGACTACTGTAATTCGCTCTACGCGGGGCTGCCCTTGAAGCTGTCCCAGAAACTCCAGCGGGTGCAGAATGCTGCAGCGAGGCTCCTCACGGGGTCTCTGCCATGGGAGCATATTCACTCAGTGCTTTTCAAGCTGCACTGGCTCCCGGTGGAGTACAGGGTCAGATTTAAGGTGCTGCTTTTGACCTATAAAGCCCTTCACGGCCTAGGACCCTCGTACCTATGGGACCGCCTCTCCTGGTATGCCCCACGGAGAACCTCAAGGTCCATAAATAACAACACCCTAGTGGTCCCGGGCCCTAAGGAAGTTAGATTGGCTTGGACCAGAGCCAGGGCCTTTTCAACTCTGGCTCCGGCCTGGTGGAACGCTCTGCCTCATGAAACCAGGGCCCTGCAGGATCTGATTTCTTTCCGCAGGGCCTGTAAGACAGAGTTGTTCCGCCTGGCCTTTGGCTTGGAGCCAATTTGATTCCCTCCCTCCCTCCCTCCCTCCCTCCCTCTCTCTCTCTCTCTCTTTTTTCTTTTCCTTCTCCTCCTGCGATGAGGCTACATTTAAATATTTTAATGTTCCATTATTTTAATGTTGTATTTTATTTTTGTTTTTTAAGTTTGTAATCATTCATCTTGTTTTTATTATTGCTTGTAAGTCGCTCTGAGCCCGGCCTTGGCTGGGGAGGGCGGTATAAATAAAATATTATTATTATTATTATTATTATTATTATTATTATTATTATTATTATTATTAAAATGGTCAGAGTTGGAGGCCATAGGATTGGCGTAAAAGTCCATTGCCTTTTAAATATGACTTTTTGTATGTTGTGTTTTAAAAAGGCTAAAGTACCTGAACATACAAAGATTGTTAGGCCATACAGTCTCTTCCACCACCTGTTCTAACTCTTTTATCATTTCACTTAGTTGAGAGATGTGTCCTCTTGTATTGGGGTTAGATGACATAACCTTGCATTCAAAAACTGTCAAACCTCTGCTTGCCTTCTGTTTTACATTAAAAACAAAACTCTGATGCTTTATATCAGGAAATACCATACTTCCCCATTCCAAACTATTGATTTGAAAGATGTACATTTTAGAACCAACTTTTTATTTCACACAATCCTTTATATTTATCATAATAAGTATAATGACACACTATAATACAGCACACTTTTCTCTGTGTCCTGTATCCCATTTCCCTCCATCAACAGCAAAAAAGGAAGAGACACAGATCCTGAGGCCCTACTCTCACCACTAGGCATGCAACTCCCCAACCGCCCAACTGGACATAAAGAGAGAAGACAAAATCGTATTGTATCAGATTCAACTGGAGCCACTTTATTAATTATTACTGAAAAACTCTGAACCACATAGGTGGGAAAGACCACATATGTATAGTGTGCAAATCATCAGCTAGGCTCCAATTCTATTTGGGAAGCCTGCCCTGCAGGGAGGACAGGTAAGTGAATCTTCTGGAGGAACTGCAAACAAATTCAGAAAATGTTTGCAGGTGAGGATTTTGTCTATCTCTTGTATGGAAGCAGCGCCCCACCCCCACCCCCACCCCGACTGCCAACCTCCAACTGCAGCTTCCTGAGAAAGGATGGGGAGAAAAGGACTGACTTCTTGTTAGGTGAGCTTTGGGTATCCAGTACAGTGGTACCTCGGGTTAAGTACTTAATTTGTTCTGGAGGTCTGTTCTTAACCTGAAACTGTTCTTAACCTGAAGCACCACTTTAGGATTCAGATTCACTACTACTAATCATTGATTGTGGAAATTTGGGGAGCTGAATGTGATTTGAGTGTCAGACAAGGATGCAGGAGGCTAGGCTTTGAATCTTCACTCAGCCACGAAGCTCACTGGGGATCCCTCAGCTTAACCTACCTCACAGAAATCTTCTGAGG
The DNA here is from genome assembly GCF_964106915.1 of Podarcis gaigeae. Lineage (NCBI taxonomy): Eukaryota > Metazoa > Chordata > Lepidosauria > Squamata > Lacertidae > Podarcis > Podarcis gaigeae. Next base: position 77,021,354 of record NC_139684.1, read on the forward strand.
ATAAAATGGGGAGGAGAAAACCATGTACACTACCTTGAGCTTCTTAGAGGAAGTGGCTGCAGATAAATAAATGAATTAGAAAAATAAGAAATTGACAGCAAGTGAAATTGATAGATAGGTTCATCCCTAGTCTAGGATCCTGTCCTAACACTGGCCAACCCAATGACTATGGGAAGTACACAATCAGGACCACACCACAGCAACACTCTGGCTTACTGTGGGTTCCAGCAACTGTTATTTGAAATATGCTACTTTTGATATTGAAGGTAATACATAGCCGTTATGCTTAGTAGCCTTAGTAGTCTTATTCTCCATCAATTTATCTTATCCTCTTAGCTGAAGAGGCTAAAAGCATTCTTAATGACTCTGATCTTGAAGTTGGTGCATAGATTTGAGAATAGTGAACACCTTTGCGCTGCGAAAACCCTTTTGCAACTAGTAGGGCTTTATATTGCAACTCCTCAGTAGTTGTGGGCTTTAAACGATATACCCATCGACAACCTACAGCTTGTTGCCCTTTCGGAAGCTCTGTACTTGTAAACACACCGAGAGACTTCATTGAAGCCATCTCTTTTTCCATTGCTTCCTGCCACTTTACGGCTTCTGAACTTGGAAGCTGTTGTACTTCCATATAGCTATCTGGCTCACACTGTGCCATATTTACGTATACACTTGTCACCTTAAACCGCTCTGGCGGCTTGCCCTTTCTGGCACAATTTGACCTGCGCAATTGTTCCTCTTGTGCCCCCTCTGACCGTTGGCTGTCAGAATCTGTCTCAGACTTTATACCTGGACGTGCCTCTAGGGATAAAGACCTCCGTTTAGATACCTCCCTTGGGCTTGGTGTTGCAGGCGACCTGCTTCTCTTTTGCTGTCTGCTAGGCCTACTGACTGGCGATGTTGGAACACCCCTAGATTTTGGCTTTTCTACCTTAGGAGAAGAACCTTGTGCCTGGTCAGAATCTGCATCTGAACCATGTGCACCATCCTCTTCTGGCTCACTACTCTCTGGACTTTCATTCTCAGCATAAATGCCTAAATCATCTCTCAAAATGTCAGGGTTACCGTGTAAGTGAGTCCATCCAGACTGCTCACAAAATTCAGCGCTCCTACTGAGGACCACTCTTGTAGTATCCCCATTTGGGTTCACGAACCTCCAAGATTTGGCGTATGGTTCGTACCCACAAAAGATGAGTTTCCTAGCCCTTGGACCTCCCTTTTTCCTTAACGCTTTTGGGATAAGTACGTAGGCTGGGCATCCAAACACCCGAAAGTAATTAATTTTGGGCTTCTTCCCATATAAAGCAAAATAAGGGGTGGTGCCAATTACAGAATTATATACTCGGTTCAGAATATGAGTAGCCGCCTGCCAGGCTTCCGCCCAGTAACTTTGAGGGAGTTTAGCATCAAACAACATAGAGTTTGCCAACTCTTGCAGAACCCTGTTTTTACGTTCGGCCACGCCTCCTTCTTGGGGGGAATAAGGTGTAGACAGACGATGCTTAATTCCCTTTTTCTTAAAGAAATTCTGCAACACAGACCCGGTAAATTCTGACCCTCTGTCTGTCTGAAAAGCAAGTACTCTAGTACCGAATTCAAGTTCTACTGCATGAACCCAATTTTTAACTGTTTCTGCAGTATCTGCTTTTGTTTTGAGAGGAAAAAACCATGTAACCTTCGTTTTGTCATCCGAGAGACACAGTGCATACCTCGAACCTCCCATGCTAGCAACAGGCATTGGGCCACATAGGTCCATATGCACAAGTTGGAATACTTTGTCAGATTTCCTATCTGAACTGGGATAGCTGCATCTATGAACCTTCGCCCTTTTGCATTCAGTACAATCCAAATACTTAGTACATTTGTTCATTTTGCACCCTTCTGATAATTCAGGTTGCCTTTTAACATACTGAAAATTAATATGTCCCAGATGGCGGTGCCATAAATGGACACAAGAATTATGGGTAGGCGAGTTCACACAACCAGCATGAACCTGTTCAACTTCATCTGGACTTGTCTCAAAATAATATAACCCATCTCTGCATTCCACCTGCAAAAGAGATACGTTATTCTTTGAAATAGTGCAAACCCCATTTTCAAACACAGTTTTAAACCCATTTCTATCAAGTTCTGACACAGACAAAATGCACCCCTTCAATCCCTTTAGCACGTAGGCATCAATTTCTGTTTGCAAACATTTCAAGAACACTGTGCCTACGGTCTCTAAGGAACGTTTAGTTGAATCTGCCATTGTCACAACTTTAAGGGTTTGCAAATGTCTGCAATTCTGCAAACAGACACTAGATGGCGCCACCAGGTGGTGAGATGCACCACTGTCGATCAACCAGCGTAGATTGCTGCCTTGGCCACGCCCTTGCATCAACGCCATTACTGAAGCCATGTGCTGTGTGCTGTGGGAGTAGCCACGACCTCCTCCTCTTCTTCGACGTCCCCTGGAACTCCTTGTCTGGTAACTAGGGGTAACGGCCTTGGTGCTGTCTTGACCAGGTTCACGTGTGCAATTCCTAATTAAATGGGAAGGGGAACCACAGCGAAAACAGTGTCTAGCTGCAAAAGCATTTACTGTGTGCTCAAACTCAGCATCAACACTCTTAGGCACAGCATAACTCCCCTTTGAAGACAAACCTCTTTCTCTTTGCCTTTTATCCTGTTCATCTGCAAGCCGAGATGAAATGTATTCAAGGGTTAATTCAGTTGAAGGCATAGCTTCCAAGCTTAGAGCTAGAGTCTCATAGCTTTTATCAAGAGAAGACAACAATATGTATGACTGCTGCTCCATAGAAAAAGGAATGCCCAGCTGTCTTAGTTGATTAAAGGCAGACACCATTTTGGCAATATGTTCTTTCACACACGCTCCCGGTTGGAGACGTAAATCAAACAAACATCTTGTAGCATGGATCTTGGCCCCCGCAGTGTTTCTGGAATTTAGCCGCTGCAGAACCATCCAGACCTCATGCGTGTTCTTTAACTCAGAAACATAAGGCATTTGCTCTGGTCCCACTGCCAAAACTAGTAGACCTTGGGCTTTCCTGTCACGTTTCTGTGAAGCTGCTGCTGCTGCTTTGTCTTCTGCAGACGCGTCTGCAGCTGCCTGTAAAGGCGGTGCTTCAGTACAACTCCACAACTCTTTTGCTTGCAACCAAACCCTCACTCTAGCCTTCCAATCTTGCCAATTTTTCCCATTGAGTCGCGTAAACGGGACAGAAAAACTTTCCTGGGACTCTGCCATCCTCCCTGGGGCTTAGGAACGATACTCACACACCTGTAGACCGTCTCCCAGCTGCTGAGGTGGCTCCTTGAAGAATAAGACGTCTTCCAGCGAGTACAAACTGCTCAGTGCCTGTTTAAAACTTTTCTAGGCACGTTGCAGGACTCAAGCTGCTTTGAAGGCTTTCGTTGTCGGCAACCGCTTCTGTCTTCGCTCCAGTCCTTTCATAAATCACTCTGAACTGCACTCCTTAGCTCCTTCTTGACGTACAAACGCCCATAACCTGTCCCATTAAGCTTTAATTAGTTTAATGTAAATGCCCAGTGCGCTTCCATCGTCACAAGTCCCACTACAGCAGAGTATTTCGCACAGCAGTTGAAGAAGGGCAGGAGAGGCAGTATCTTTTCAAAGAGGAGTCTTGGAGCATGCGGTTTGTAACTCAAAGATAAGGTTTATTTACAAAACAAAAAACAACCCTGGCGAAGAACCACACATCTCAGCAAACACGCCCAAAAAAAGGAGAAGAAAGGGAAGAACAAACACACAGGAGACTATTTATACAAACTCATGTTCCTGGAAGCCTAATGACCTCCAGCTGCTCAGTGATTAGAGTGTTTCTGCTACCCTTTAACCCTTTGATAGGTTGAGAGGTGAAGTGGACACCTCCTAGGGTGAGAGGCTGGGTGAGAAAAGGAAAGCTCCAAGGTGAAAATGGGGAGGGCCTTTCATTGGGAGTTGGGGAATGTGCTTGTGACTTGTCAATGCTGTGACCTGTTTGCAAAGCATTTTGAGGATGAAATTGCTTGCATCCACTGGGAATTTGACTCTGCTGTTACAGCAGATGAATATCACGGGGTGTCCAGAGCACTGTCTAGCCCTCTCATGTTGGAAGTGTTTTAGTCGGTAAGATTGAAGGACATTGCCCCTTGCCCCTCTTGTCTGAGGAAAACCAGCAGGGAGGGGAAAGCTGACTGGGTCAGAAAGATAATTAGTTCCTCCTTGCAGGTGGGTTACATGGTCCTTCCCCCCCAAGTCATTTCATGGTGGCCCTTGAAGCTGGCACTTCTGGGATCAAAGTTTTGGGGTGATGTGTCATATGACATCATCAACCAAAGTCAGAAGGAGCAGGAAATAAGCAATTGACAGGAAATAGTATCCTTCTCTATCTGTAGTAACTGTAGTAAACCACAGAGAGAGTAAACGATCAGAAAGTCGGCAGTTTGAATCCCTGCGATGGGGTGAGCTCCCATTGTTAGGTCCCTGCTCCTGCCAACCTAGAAGTTCAAAAGCACATCAAAGTGCAGGTAGATAAATAGGTACCACTCTGGTGGGAAGGTAAACGGCATTTCCGTGCACTGCTCTGGTTCGCCAGAAGCGGCCTAGTCTGGCTGGCCACATGACCCGGAAGCTGTCTGTGGACAAACACCGGCTCCCTTGGCCAGTAAAGCGAGATGAGCACCACAATCCCAGAGTTGTCCATGACTGCACTTAACGGTCAGGGGTCCTTTTAGTATCCCTCTACTACTGATGCCTGTTGCATGCATGACCAATGTATCCTGCCAGACTGCTCAGTCAGTAGAATGGGGGGGGGGGCTCTGTCTATTCCACCCTGTCTGAAGGCAACAAGGAGAGACCGATAGACCAGTTGCCATGCCGCTGGCCTGCACTTCAATGTCAGGAGTGATGAGCTTGTTGTGTCAAGGAATGATACTCCATTGACTGGAAAACTGAACCTGAATCCTGATACTGAAGCTTCACCATGATTGCCCCAAGGGTCCTATAACTTTCAGCCATCCTGTCTGCTATATATATACTTCTGCATTCTGGACTGCTGTACTGCTCGATTCTGACTTGGTCATTCCACACCTGGAATGCTGTGCCCAGTTTTGGACCCTGCAATCTAAGAAGGATATTTACAAGCTGGAATGTGTGCATTGAAGGGCTACTAAATTGATAAAGGATCTGGAAACCAAACCTTATGTGGAATGGATTAGGGAGTTGGGTACACTTAGCCTGGGAAGGAGGCAACTGAGAGGATGTCTTTTCAAAGCCTTAGACATTGGACTGTGACAACTGACCTCAGGATTCTGTCCTGTCCTCAGTGCTATTCAACATTTACATGAAAGTGTTGGGAGAGGAAATGGCACACCAACTCAGTGAAGGTTGGTTTCTTGGATTGAGTTTAAGATAAAGGTGATGACAAAATAGACTGCAAATATAATTTCATTCTGCAGGAAACTTTGTGTGTGAGTGTAAGTGAAAGAAGATTCTTAAGCAGTGGCTGTATGTGTAGGATGAAAGAATATGAGGAAGAGTGAAGCACCAGAGAAACCAAAACTCCTAACAATACCTTGAAGAAGTCACAAGACAGAACAATACACAGTTATCTGGGCATAAGACCCATTGAAAACAGTGACGCTTACATCAAGGAAAACAGATATAGAATTGCATTATAAACCCTTTGAAATAAATGATTACTACTTCCACCAACAGTGCATAGGAGTGTGCTGAAATCTGTACGCCGCCTCCAATCCTTCCAGCCAAATATATGTATTAGTGAGGGACGGGGTGGAAACTTGAGAAGGACCTTTGGCAATGAGGGAGCCTCAGTTGGCACCCAACCAACCTAAGAGACAATGAAGTGCACCTCTAGTTTTTTGGGGGGTTTTTTTGCTGCTGCACCACCCTGTTGACTTATGGCAGGTTCACATACTCAAGGTTCAGACACCAAGGAGGGAGTGTTGTTTTCAAATCTTGCTGTGTGGCCACAGTATGCGTCTTTTCACATGCTCAGGAGATTGGGGGATAGAATTCCTCCCATTTTATTGCAGCTCACCTGCCCACAAGAATTTGATTTGGTTAATCTTATTAATTAGGCCTGTTTTCAAATCCTCTGATTTTGTTGTATCTTATAAATATAACTTGTTTATTAATATTCTTTGTGTCTTGAGAGTCCTTTGGGTATGATAGCAATTTAAAATTATATCTGAGTTAATTTTTACCTGAACTTCTAATGTTGAAAATTTTGTATATTCATGTTCTGATGAAATTATGATATTTCTCAGATTTCTTAAATATACACTATTTAAAACTAACTTATTTAAATTCTCATTCACCATTACAGGCACCGTAAATGGTTATGAAAAATAAAATGCTGGCTCTTGGAACTGTTTCTTTCAGATACAAATGCAATTATTATTAATTGATTTGGCCAAGGACATTACTAAATATAAAATATATAAAACGGGATGAAAACAAAATAATATACATTGCACAGGGGGAAAAATCATTATTAAATTCAGACGTTTTGTTAGAAAAGAGTTTTCTCCTGAAGAATTTAACTTAGGGCATTTTTTCAGCCAGAGTTCACTGGAGCTCAGCTCTGGCACCTTTCAGGTAGGTGCTATTCATGGGGAGCTCTGGCATTTGTAAATCTAGAAAAACAGCACTGATCCCTACAACCCCCCCCCCCCATCGTCCTGTCTTTTTATCATTACCATATTTTTCATTCCATAAGGCGCACCTAGTTTTTAGAGGAGGAAAACACGGGGAAAAAATATTCTGAACCATGGCCTTCTGCAGAGGAGGAGGGGAGGGAGCCATCATAGCTCAATGGGGAGAGCATGGAGAAGATCCCAAGTTCAGTCCTTGAAAGCTTTTCCGGGTAGGGCTGAGGGTGTGTCTCCTGAAACCCTGGTGAGCCTCTGCCCATCAGTGAAGACAAAACTGAGCTAAATGGGCTCAGGGGTCCTGACGTGGTACAGGGACGATCCCTCTGTTCCTTTTTAAATTAGCCCTTTCTTCAGAATCATGAGGACTACAATCTTAGTTTGTTTTTAAAGGGAACAGCTGTAACCTCAGTGGCTTTGCATACAGAACACCACACATTCAAAATTACTTAAGGCCCCCCTCAAGGAGCCATAAAAGTGTGAAGCACCATCATCTCCCATTCTGGTTGCTCAGCCTTTGAATAGTTTTTATACATCTGTGAAAGGATTGTCAATTTTAATGTCATTTACGGCAAAGGGGATATTCAGCTTATATTCCAGGCTTATTGTCCTAGATTGATAACCAAAACCAAACTGGAGTTCATTGGTTTGACTCAATAGGGATTTCTGGTTGATGCAAATAAAGTTCTCCAAGCTTATTCATCTTCTTAGCACTTTCCCTGTACTTTGACATCATGCCCAACATTTTCATCTGGAAATTTCTTCCCTTTGCAAATCCCCCCTTCTGTTTCCCTACCCTCACACACACAGAGGGAGGGAGGGAGGGAGAGAGAGAGAGGGAGAGAGATATCTCCACATTTTGTGTGTATTGCTGAAATGCAGCTTCCATGTTAGAATGGGATATTTCATTATTTTACTACATGACATAATTTATCTGTATGACATCACAAGAAATAATCGCTTGACTTGACTCTCCCCTACTTTCTCTTGGTAACCCAGCAGTCCTTGCTCTCTATGGTGCTGATCTACACTGCTAACTCCCTTTCCCTCTCACGAAGCAAGTTTTCTTCAGTGTCATCTAAAGATCATCAGATGTTCCCCATCTTACCTGCAGAAAGCAGGGCCAAGAGGAGGCATGTGCTCAGGAGTGCCTTCAGCATTCTAGAAAGATTAGGAGACTCAGAGCAGAGATGGATCAACAAGGGAATTGACGCAGGTAGAGGCTTACTTGGAGGAATTTATAGGCCATGGACTCATGTCACAGGGAACACTTGGGAACAAAAGTGAGGTCCAGGAATGGGAGTTGTTTTTTCACTAGAAAGATAAAGAGGGAGATACTGAAATGCAAAGCTCATTAGTTATGATCTCATTAGTTGCTGATAGAAGCTTCTGATTACTTTTCTGAGATACTTTACAATTTAAATGGTAAAGGCAATTGAGAGCCAAATAGGCAAAGGGTGACTGTGGTGACCCAGATAGATGAGTGCCACACCCCAAAGGAAATTAAATTGGACTTAACCATCTAGGGGTCATTTACCTTTACCTTTACCTGATACCCAAAGCTCACCTAACAAGAGGTGAGTCCTTTTTCTCCCCATCCTTTCTCAGGAAGCCACATTTAGTGGCTGGCAGTCGGGGGGGGGGGGGGAGGCTGCTTCCATACAAGAGTTAGACAAAATCCTCACCTGCCCACATTTTCTGAATTTGTCCAAATTTGGTTTGCAGTTCCTCCAGAAGATTAACTTACCTATCCTCCCTGCATGGTAGGCCTCCCAACAAGTATTGGAGCCTAACAGATGATTTACATACTGTGCACATGTGGTCTTTCCCACCTATGTGGTTCAGAATTTTTCAGTAATAATTAATAATGTGGCTCCAGTTGAATCTGATACAGTATGTTTTTGTCTCCTCTCTTTATGTCCAGTCTCCTAACACAATGGGTGTAGAAGTACATCCACCTCTGGACTCTATAAAATCCACTTGTACCTTATGCAATTATTTTGCTCTTCTACAATCTGCTCCTCTGAGACTTTGTTGTTTTATGCAGTGAGGCTACTACAGCTCTGCAACTGAAGTGGAATCTTACTGAGTTGGACAGAGCAATATACTAATCAAATTGCAATGAAAGCCTCAAGGTACAGCTCAGGTGACTGCTCAGCTGGCAAAGCTAGGCATAGCTCAGGACTGTTGAAAGGTGCCAGGGACACACTGGTATGCACTGAATGGAATACAATGACTCCAAGATAATTACTGAGAACTAATTAAATATTATGGAACTTTGCCCCTCGTTCTAATTGTGTGAACACATTCTCTCGGCTAATGCAAATCGCAAACTTTTAGCACCAAAGGTAGAGCTGGAGAGCCAGGTCATGTTACTGGTCAAGGTGTATATTCCTCCCACCTCTACTGTCATAGCCAAGAACCATCAATGGGATGTCCTTGCACACGTGCTCGAGAATTTGGACACCATTTGCCCCAATCTACCTATTGTACTGACAGGGGATTTTGATGCCCGCCTAGGCCAAGGGAGGGAAGTATATACAAAAGCATCATTCTTGGAGTGGCTGTTCAGATGTCCATGGGTACAGGACTATCATGACAGGAGGGCGGAAGGCCACTCCCACTGGGCCCTTATGCCTCTTTCGCTGTCTGGCAGGCTAACAGCAGCTCTGGCTGTGCTCATTTTGCTCTTCAAGATATGGCAACTCTAATAGGCTGCAGTGATGGCCACCAACTCAGATGACTTAAAAACAGGATTAGATGAATTCGGAGAGGGCATGTTTTCCCACAATGCCTATGTTCTACTTCCACTGTCAAAAAACGTTTTGCCTCTGAATAATTGGTGCTGGGAATAGCTGATGGACAGAATATTGTCACAGTCTTGTCTAGCTTGCAGGCTTTTCACAAGGATCGGTTGGGATGCTGGACTAGATGGGTGATTGATCTGATTCAGCTGCTCTTGGACACTGCTCTTGGACACAGAGCAATATCCTCATTTCCTGCTATACTACCAACCAAGGTATTTTTAACCATACACAGCACAGAAGGCACAGGGGACATTCATCACTAAGCTGTCTATCTTGGGGTGTCCTTCTCTTCACTTCATTATTTATGTTAGGCCTACTGAGCAATGCAACTCCTTCCTTGATAGCCAAAGGTGCTTCTCAAGTTTCCACCGCATCCCTCACCAAAAAATATATTTGGCTGGAAGGATTGGAAGCGGCGTACGGATTTCAGGACACTTCTATGCACTGTTGGTGGAAGTAGTAACCATTTATTTCAAAGGGATTACAATGCAATTCTATATCTGTCTTCCTTGATGTAAGTGTCACTGATTTCAATGGGTCTTACTCCCAGATAAGTCTGTATAGTTTTGTATTGCAACTTCTTCAAAGTATATTTTGGAGTTTTGGTTTGACTATCACCTCCTCCTCTGTCTCATTAAGCAAGCAACAAAACCAAATAATAATAATGGTAATAGTAATAATAATCTATGAAGTAATCTTTGTTTCCTCAGCATTACAGTGGTGCCCCGCATGATGAATGCCTCGCTAGATGAAAGAGTTTTTCGTTTTTTGAGGTGCTTCGCAAGACGAATTTCCCTATGGGCTTGCTTCGCAAGACGAAAACGTCTTGCAAGTTTGTTTCCTTTTTCGTAAAACCTTTAATACCCAGGGTGCATTGCTTGAAGAGGTGCAGTTGTGACTTGACTTCGAGGAGCAACTCATAGCACGCGGTGTGGTAGCCTTTTTTTGAGGTTTTTGAGGACTTTGGAGATTTTTGAAGCTTTTCCAAAACTTCTTTTGCAGCCATTTGGTAAGTTAAACTTTTAAAACTTTTTGGGGGTTTTTGGATTTTGGGTTGGGTGTTTGGAATTCAAGGACTTGGTTCTGGGTTTGAATTTCTGTGTGGTGGGTGGCTGGGTGCTTTTGAATTTTTTGGATGTGAAGCACTGATTTTTCCCCCCTGAGTTTGCGAAGGTAGGAGCTGTGCTGCCATGGGACCCAAGAAGACTGCTGCTGCAGAGGCCAGCGAGAGGAAGAAGGAGAAGGTGACGCTGGAAATGAAGAAGGAGATCATCCGGAAGCACGACGGTGGAATGCGTGTGACAGACCTCGCCAGGGAGTACGGGAGGAATCCATCGACCATCGACACCATCCTGAAGATGAGGGAGAAGATCCTGGTGACTGATGCAGCCAAGGGAGTCACCAGGATCGTGAAGAACCACCCAGCTGTTCTGGAGGAGGTCGAGAAGTTGCTGCTCATCTGGTTAGAAGAGAAGCAGCGTGCAGGGGACACAGTGACTGAGGCCGTCATTTGTGAGAAGGCCAAGGCCTTGCACGCAGACCTCATCCGGGAACAGCCAGGAACCTCAGGTGAGCCAGAAGTCTTCAAGGCAAGCAGAGGTTGGTTTGACCGGTTCAAGGCAAGATCTGGAATCCACAGCATGGTCAGGCATGGAGAGGCTGCCAGTTCTGATGTTCCTGCGGCTGAAGACTTTGCAGCGGAGTTCCTGGAGGTTGTGAAGACGGAGGGCTACGTTCCACAGCAGGTCTTCAACTGTGACGAGACCGGGCTGTTTTGGAAGAGGATGCCCAAAAGGACTTTCATCACACAGGAGGAGGCCAAGTTGCCTGGCCACAAGCCCATGAAGGACCGTCTGACCCTGCACTTCTGTGCCATCGCAAGCGGCGACCTGAAGATCAAGCCCCTGCTGGTGTACCACTCGAACAACCCACGGGCCTTCAAGAAACACAAGGTCGACAAGGAGCAGCTGAGTGTCATGTGGCGATCCAACAGTAAGGCTTGGGTCACACGTGTGCTGTTTGTGGACTGGGTCAATCTTGCTTTTGGCCCTGCTGTCAAACAGTACCTGCTGGACAACGACCTGCCGCTGAAGGCTTTGCTTCTGATGGACAATGCTCCTGCTCATCCTAAAGGCCTTGAGTTGGACTTGTTGGAGGAGTTCAGCTTCATCAGAATCATTTTCCTGCCGCCTAACACCACACCACTGCTCCAGCCGATGGATCAGCAGGTCATCGCCAATTTCAAAAACCTCTACACCAAGGAGCTTTTCAGGCGATGCTTCGAGGTGACTGATTGCACCACCATCACCGTGCGGGAATTCTGGAAGGACCACTTCAACATCGTCACCTGCTTGAAGATGATCACTACGGCCTGGAACAGGATCAGCCAGAGAAATTTGAATTGCGCTTGGCGCAGCCTGTGGCCGGACTGTGTGGCACCAAGTGACTCTGATGCACCAGAGTCAACAGTGATGCAGGACATTGTTGCCTTGGGGAGGACCATGGGCCTGGAGGTCACAGAGGAGGACGTCAGTGAGCTGGTGGAGGAGCACGACCACGAGCTGACCACCCAGGAGCTGGTCGAACTGCAGGCAGAGGCTGTGCAGGAGCAGGCCTCGCTGGAAGAGGAGGAAGCAACTGAGGAACGGCTGTCCTCCAAAGAACTGAGGGACATTTGCATGAAGGATGTGCAGGCTTTTGCACAGCAGCACCACCCTGACAAGCACGTGGCACATGACCTTGCGAACACTTTTGATACGACGGTCATGTCGCCTTTCAGGGAGGTGCTGAAAAGGCGGATGAAGCAGCAGACCACGGACAGGTTCTTCAGCAAGAAGCAAAGAGTGGAAGAGGAACCTTCTTCGTGTGGTCCCCCAGAGTCTTGGAAAATGTACTGTACACTTTGTTGATTTTAAAATGTTTTTCTGTCATGTTTAGAAACTTAATTTATTGTTCCTTCAATTTTTGAAATGCTCTTTACAGTATGTGTGACTTTAAAGAGCAGTTAATAAACTCTTGTTGTACCAAATGTGGCTTTGTTTGGACTTTTTTTGACCATAGGAACGCATTAATTGAATTTCAATGCATTCCTATGGGATTTCTTGCTTCACAAGACGAAAAATTCGCTAGATGAAAAAACTCGCAGAACGAATAAATTTCGTCTTGCGAGGCACCACTGTATCTCTGAAGTGCAGATATATCTATAACAGGACTCGACTGACATATACTGGCTATTGAAAAACACATTCTGACTCCAAGGAAAATTCCTGTGAGGCCACTGTTCTGAGTACAAACATAAGTAAGATTTTCCTGACTTTTTGGCTTTTGTTGTTGGAGTAGATCCATGTTAATATATAGTTCTACTAGAATATAACATATGTTAACATAGTTCTACTAGGATTCTACTAGCATATAGAAGTCTATATGTCTATTGCGTGGCGAGAACCCTCCCCCATGTGAAATGAAATGAAGACACTGGACACAGAGTTTAAGTTTTAATGGGCATAAAAGGCCACAACTTTATTGATTACAGAATTGGAAGGTATTGGCCTTAGGCATTGGCTCCTATCGACTACCCGGCACGGGGACCGGGAAGGGTTGTCCACAAGCCGCGGGAGTCCTGTTGAAGTACGCCAACTAGGATCCCACGGGTGTCACCGCTCTGGGGCATGCCGGAGGCCCTTACCTCCCTAGGTTTCGGACAAGGCAACGCCCCCCGGAGTCCTTTACCGGACTACCCATTCATTCTGGGAGGTGATGGCGCTCCTCCCCCTTTCTTCATTCGCATAACAATTAACCCCTGCCAATGCCTAACCGCCAAATACCGAAAAGTTGTAACGAATTGCTACGAGGTAGGCGAAAAAACCAAAAGGCACGAATTGCGCCAACTTGGAAAAATTCCTACCAGGCCCCTTGCGGCGACCAACCGAAGTCCATAGCAAGGTCATAGCTAGCTAAACCTAAATGGTGGGTGGGATGGGGAACTGCTCAGGTGAGTGAGGGCAAAGAGGGCGGTCCCCGGGCGGGCCCGGCCATAAATAGGCCAGACTGCGCCCCCCCGGTCCGCCGATTGGCGGCTCGGGCTGGCGACACACCCGGGGATTCCCTAATCACGCGGGAGCAAGGGCAGCCCCCGCGTGAGCCATGTGGGAGGGGTTTCCGCCCGCAACCCCCTCTCCTTCTCAAGATCGGAAATGGCTTTCTGGGGCAACTCACCCATGAAAAAAGTGAGGTGAGGAAGCTGTGACACTTCAGCTGTAGATGAATTATAACTCCCATCAGCCTCAGCTAGCCGGGCCACCAGTCAGGGATGATGGGAGATCTAGTCCAACAACATCTGGAGGACCACAGCTTCCTAATCCTGAAGTAAGGGATGACTTACATATGAAAATAGGAATCTAACATCACCTGATCACAACCAGTGACTGAATTTGGGGGCTGATATCCTAACTTGAACTTGATTTGCATTAACCAGAAATCCCTGCTGACCCAAATCAATGAACTCTAGTTTAGCTTTTGTAATCCAACTAGGACAATAAGCCTGGAATATAAACTGAATATTCCCTTTGCCAAAAATGACATTAAAATTGAGAATTATTTCACAGATCTATAAAAACTAGTCAAAAGCTGAGCAATCGGGATGGGAAAAGAAGGTGCTTCAAACGTTTATTGCTCCCTATACACCCTCAAGTAATTTAGAAATAATTCTCAGACATGAAATGATGAGGAAGGAACCAACATAAAGGAAGCATTCCTGTTGGTCAACTCTTATAAAGGGTTTCAGTTACCCAGCTTGATTCAGAGTGGCTCCTCCACCCTGATGGTGTTTGGTTCCTACTTCAACCATTGGTTAAGGTTAATTTAATCCCCTCGTTTGTTCCTGATTCACCCACCCTTTCTACCCAGGAGGGTGTGGGTGCCATTTTGTGATTCGCCTCAGGTGCCAAAATGCCTTGGGGCAATCCTGGGTGGGATGGTGGTGTTCATTTGATCATCTGTTCCAACATCCTTGGAGGGAGAGGGGCAAGGAGGCAGTAACATTGGTGCAATGCAAGTGTCATACGTTGGGGAACAGGAGTTCAGAGAATCATTTCCCCAACCTGCAAACTGTTATTATCGACTGGCAGAGAGAGTGCAGTGTATGGCAGATTTATTGTCAGATGTATAGAAGAAGCCATGAATCTTCGTGCTACAAACTTGACCCGAAATGAAGTTCTTCATATATTCCATTTCAAAATTTAATAATATTTTCCATGTTGTTAGTTTGAAAAGGTCCTGCAAAATTGGAATGAATGTGCCTTAGGAGCAATAGACCTGCATATTTTTTCCATATCTAGAGATTTGTTTCAAATTCTTTTTCATAGTGAAACACAAAGTGCAACTTTCGAATAAATGCTCGTCATCCAGCCCTTGTTACTCAGGCAATTAGAGCTTCACTGCAGCAATTGGTAAATTCTATGAGATGAAGAGGCACTGTTGCAACACTGAACTGTGTAACAATGCAGCTCTTAGGCGTAAGTTTCTGCATCATTTTAGAATCCTTAACATGTTAGGGCTAGGCACTTTGTTTGGCCAAGGCCTGGATCCTTAGTCAATCAGCAGTCCCTCATTCAAATGGGGTGCGACAGTTTCAGATGGCTACAGGTTGTGTTAAGCAGCTCAGGAATACTAGGCGCTCTCAAGGGATGAAGAGTCAGGCAGGACGGAGAGGCAGGCATGAGGAGAAACTGTGAAAAAGAGGGACCTACTTAGCAGCTACGTCTCTGCCTGAGAAGGGATGGGTTGCCTTCCCAACCAGGCTTCTCTCCTGAATCTGTCCCAGCATCAATCCTGAAACCAGACTGGGTCTAGATCATCTTTTCATCCAATAATACTTGCAGATGTACCACCAAAAATGTAAGGCCCTAGGGAGAATTACAATAATATAACATACAGATACAAAACATATTCCATCAGCCATAAGTGTTTTTAATGCAAAATCTGTTTCCCAACTTCTCTAGGCTTCTAAAGTCTGGTACAATGGTTTATATCCTAAGTTAGATGGGTTCCAGGCAAAGGTTCTTCAGTCCTTATTACAGGTCGCAAATTGTGTCCCAAATTCAATTCTATTTTTGGATACAGTGAAAGCCCACTTTCCACCAAAGCATGGTGGACTGTCTTGAGATACTGGCTTAAGATCTCAGTATTTGGCCTAGGGAAAGGATTACTTCTACATTTAACCGAAGAGGAGTTTATCAGCCCATGGCTGAAAACTATGGCCAGAAAAGCCACCTTGATTGGACTGTCACCATCCCTTTTATATCAACTGGGCTACGATACCACCCTTGTTTCCCTGAGGCAAAGGCTTTGGGACATCTCACATAGCAACCTGGGATCCAGATCTTATGTAATCTGTGGCCCCATTGCAGCTGGAATCTAATATGGGCATAGAATCATAGAATCATAGAGTTGGAAGAGACCACAAGGGCCATCGAGTCCAACCCCCTGCCAAGCAGGAAACACCATCAGAGCACTCCTGACATATGGCTGTCAAGCCTCTGCTTAAAGACCTCCAGAGAAGGAGACTCCACCACACTCCTTGGCAGCAAATTCCACTGTCGAACAGCTCTTACTGTCAGGAAGTTCTTCCTAATGTTTAGGTGGAATCTTCTTTCTTGTAGTTTGGAACCATTGCTCTGTGTCAGCAGAAAACAACCTTTCTCCCTCCTCTATGTGACATCCTTTTATATATTTGAACATGGCTATCATATCACCCCTTAACCTCCTCTTCTCCAGACTAAACATGCTCAGCTCCCAGGCATGACTTTCAGTTCTCTTCATATCTTACAAACTTGTCTGTATGCACCTATCAGTGTTTATTTATCAAACTAGATTAAATGTATTTCCATCGGAAGTTCTAAATGGTAGACTGAGAGGCATCCCCTATCAGAATAGGCTTTGTTTATGTTCTCAGGACGTTGATTGTATGAAGCATATCCTACTGCACTGTGGGCAGTACAAGCAAGCAAGGGATCAACTGAGCAAACCCTTACTGGCAAACTTGCCGGGAAAATCTGAAGCCTCCCATTTTAAATATCTTCTGGAAAACAGGTCAAATGATATTACGCTGGCCGTGGCAAAGTTTCTTTCGGAGGTTGTAAGAAGCAAAGATCATCATGCTCTAGACGAAACAAAATGACTGCCTCAATCTCTTTCATTCGGTTGTTTGGTTCTTTTAACAGTATCTTGTTTTGAAATTGTTTTGTGGGTCTATGGACCTCAGTAAAGATATTTGATTCAATAAAACCATTAACATGCTCACTATACTTCTGCTTTTGTCAGTTCCTGATCACAACATGCTGGCTGAAGATGGTCTGCAGAGCCCATTCTGCTTCTCCAAAGGAACCAAAAATTGTAAAAGTGAGAAGACCATCTGCTGCCTTGAGAATGAGATCCAGTGTGTTGATTTTGAAGGAGATCTTCATATAGGTAACATTCCTACTCAGACAGGGGAGAAAAGCCTAGTCATCAGATGCGTCCTCCCTCTTTCTTTCCCTTGAATGTTGCTGAAAAGTGAGAGGGACCACATCTCTCACTGGCCCCACTCTGCACCCTCCCTTAGTGTTTTGCCTGCCTGCTCTGTGTCCTTTAACTCTCGTAATGTCACTTGCTTGCCCAGAAGGAGTATTCAGAGCAAGATTTGTATATAAAATACCATTCTGAACAAAAGTAAAGAGTGCATTCATTGCTTCACCCCAGTTGCATTTGGATCTCTCCACCGCTGGGATGTAGTCTTGGACAAAATGTGTCCCTCTTTCTCAAAAAGCATATTTATTATGTAAAACGAATGCAAAAAAATTCCTTTAATTTTTTTGACAATGAATGTATCTGGCTAACTCAGACAATTAGTGCAAGAATTTACAGTTGTGCATGAGAATTTCCATTCTCTTCTGTCTGTAGGTGCTCTGTATCATCCTAAAAGCTGCTCCAAATATTTAGCTGTCATACGTTAACTTCATTCGTAAAAAGATAAATTGCTTTATATGCATTATAACACTGTGACACCAGATGGCAATGAGGAGGACTATTTGTTGCCATTGGGATTTCACAATACATTTAACTGAATTGCTTTGTTGAGGTGTCTAGATCCAGCCTTAGATGCATACCTCCCTATCAAATTGGTTTTGAGGAATATTTTTTTTCTTTTTTCTTCAAGATGCTTTATTGATCATAAAAAACTGTACAACAGAGATCATCCATACATGTTGTAAACAAAATATGAATAAACAAGTAAACAGTTCTTCCGTCTTTGCTTGATATTTGTTTTGTACTTCGTTTTGTAGTTAAATTTAACTTGACTTCCAATCTTCCTATTATGTTCTCAAATTTAATTCTTTAGGTAGGCACATTTACTTTATTTTCCATTTGTTTTTTGGCTTACTTTAGATTGATCAAATTGTCTTCCTTAGAACACAGAAACCCAGTCAAAACCTGCGAATGGATTAATGGCAATACTCTTTAACATAGGTTCTATAAATATCCCATTCTTTGATTTTTTTTTTTTGTCTGTAATGTCTTGCAGCCTCAGTGATAGTCTTGCTAGTTCAACATATTTCCTTAATTTATTTTGCCAGTCTGATTTAGCTGGGATATCTTCTCCATTTTGCAACTAAAATTCTGGCAGCAACTGTAGCATACATAAATACTCTCCTGTATTATTATTTTTTTGCATATATATTTTTTTTGGAATTTCAGCTCCAATATTTTCTAGTAGGAAGCCTTCAGGCTTTTTTTGGAAGGAGCATTTAAAGATTTTCTTTAATTTGTTGTAAATTATACTCCACAACAGTTTGATCTTTTTGCAGTTCCACCACATATGGATCCATGTATCTTCAGTCCTATTCCTATCAACATAGTTTTGAGGATCAATGATATTTTGAGAGGGGCAAATATGCCAAACCCTTCCTTCCTGAAAAGAAGAGGGGATTTGGAATGAACAGATGAGGGACATATTGGCTGATTTGCCCCAGGAGGGAAGAAGCAGAGTCCAGGCCATTCGTGTCTTGATCCTACTTTGGGTATGATGGCAATCTTGAATGATATCTGAGTTACTTTTTTATCTGAACCTCTATGGCAGAGTTCATACACTGGAGTCACAGAGCTATAAAAGCTTTTCCCCATTTGGTATTTGTGATGCTGGTTACATAGTGAGGGTGTTGTATGTGTAGTTTGGCATATCAAGGTGAAGGACGATCCCACCCATGAGGCAAGGTGAGGCAACCATCTTTTCTTTTTTTTTAAAAAAAGATTTTTATTAAAGTTTCAAAAATTATATAAAAACAAAACAAAACAATAATACAAACAGACAAAAATAAAAACAAGTATAATTTCAATCCCTTATTTTCTTATAACTTACTTCCCCGACTTCCTCATACCTCCCCTTTCAGTATTCCAATTTCTAATTTATTAGTTCAGCAAATCCTTTCCCTTAATTTTCATTTAATTTTTGACCTTTCTTTTCTTTTTACTTATCCATTACAGCTGGAAACCATGTTATTTCTAAACCAACGTCATTCTAACATTCATTAATTTTGCAATGTTTCTTAAGATAGTCCTTAAATTTCTTCCAATCTTCTTCCGCTGTCTCTCTCCCCTGGTCTCGGATTCTGCCAGTCATTTCTGCCAGTCCCATGTAGTCTATCACCTTCATCTGCCATTCTTCCAAGGTGGGTAGATCTTGTGTCTTCCAATACTTTGCGATGAGTATTCTTGCTGCTGTTGTAGCATACATAAAGAATGTTCTATCCTTCTTTGACACCAATTGGCCGACAATACCCAAGAGAAAGGCCTCTGGTTTCTTCAGAAAGGTATATTTAAATACCTTTTTCAGTTCATTATATATCATTTCCCAGAACACCTTAATCTTTGGGCACGTTCACCAAAGGTGGAAGAAAGTACCTTCATTTTCTTTACATTTCCAACATTTATTATCAGGCAAGTGGTAAATTTTTGCAAGCTTGACTGGGGTCATGTACCACCTATAAATCATTTTCATAATATTCTCTCTTAGGGCATTACATGCTGTAAATTTCATTCCGGTGGTCCACAACTTTTCCCAGTCAGCAAACATAATGTTATGACCAATGTCTTGTGCCCACTTAATCATGACTGATTTCACCGTTTCATCCTGTGTATTCCACTTCAACAGCAAGTTATACATTTTTGACAAATTTTTTGTATTGGATTCTAACAATTCTGTTTCCAATTTTGATTTTTCCACCTGGAAGCCAATTTTCCTGTCCATCTTATAAACCTCCATTATTTGATAATAATGAAGCCAGTCTCGCACTTTATCTTTTAATTTCTCAAAACTCTGCAATTTCAGTTTTTCCCCTTCTTGTTCCAAAATTTCCCAATATTTCGGCCATTTGGACTCCATATTAAGCTTTTTCACAGCCTTTGCCTCCATTGGCGACAACCACCTTGGGGTTTTATTTTCCAACAAATCTTTGTATCTAATCCAGACATTATACAATGCTTTCCTGACAATATGATTTTTAAAGGCTTTGTGTGCTTTAACCTTGTCATACCACAAATATGCATGCCACCCAAAAGTATTATTAAAACCTTCTAAGTCCAAAATGTCTGTGTTCTCAAGAAGCAGCCAGTCTTTCAACCAGCAGAAAGCTGCCGATTCATAGTATAGTTTAAGGTCTGGCAGGGCAAATCCCCCCCTTTCCTTTGCATCAGTTAAAATCTTAAATTTAATTCTGGGTTTCTTGCCCTGCCAGACAAATTTCGAAATATCTTTCTGCCACTTCTTGAAACTGTCCATCTTGTCCACAATTTGCAATGTTTGGAACAAAAACAACATTCTAGGCAATACATTCATCTTTATATACAAGGAAAGCTTCAAATTTGACCAGATTTCTAAATCTTTTTTCACTTCTGTCCAAGATTTCTCATAATTGTCTTTAAATAAATTCACATTTTTAGCTGTCATATTAATCCCCAAATATTTCACATTCTTAACCACAGTTAATCCTGTCTCATTCTGAAACCTCTCTTTTTCAATAGCTGTTAAGTTTTTCTCCAATACCTTAGTTTTTAACTTGTTCAGTTTAAATCCTGCTACTTGACCAAACTCTTGAATTAATTCTAGGACCCTTTTAGTATTAGATGCAGGCTCTTGTAATGTAAGTACCAGATCATCTGCAAATGCTCTCAATTTGTACTGTTTAGCTCTGACCTGTACCCCTTTAACCAGCTGATCCCTTCTAATCATGTTCAACAAAACCTCCAGGACTGATATAAAAAGTAATGGAGAGATTGGGCACCCCTGACGTGTCCCTTTTTCTATTTTAAATTCTTCCGTAACCACATTGTTTACAATTAGCTTTGCTTTTTGTTCAGAGTATATTGCACCTATACCGTTTTCAAACCCTTGGCCTACCCTCATCCCCCGGAGATTCTTCCTCATAAAACTCCAGGAAATATTATCGAAGGCTTTCTCCGCGTCCACAAATATCAAAACTGCTTTAGTGTTTATATTCACTTCAAGCTTTTCCAAAATGTCAATTATATTCCTTACGTTATCTGACAAATGTCTTCTTGGGAGAAAGCCTGCTTGGTCTCTGTGAATCTCCTCCATCAAAACTTTTTTCAGTCTCTTAGCCAAAATGTCACCAAGATTTTGTAATCCACATTTAATAAAGAAATAGGGCGGTAGTTCTTAAGTTGGGTCTTTTCCGTCTCTGTCTTCGGTGAGGCAACCATCGTAGGCAGCTAGTTCCAATTGTCATGAAGTTTGCAGATAAAGCAAATCTGCTGAGCATCTGTAAATAATGTTTATGTGTTTCACCCAGTCATGCATGTTTGTGGGTTGTGCTGTGCTGTGGTGGTGCTGTGGTGGAGAGTATTTGTTTGCCTTAAGGAGCAGGTACTCTGTATGGACTGTTTTTGTAAATACCTGTATATAGCTCACATTAAAATGACTGCACTGGAAAACCCTGGGACTCTGAGCGTTTCTGCTAAAAGCGCCACGAGGAATTCGCGACGGTTATGGGCCCAGCACGCTTCCGCTACGCAAGAGTACAGGTGGCAGTTATCTAGCCGTGGGTGCTGGAGGTGAGCTGCAGGGATGGAGCAGTCCAGAACTGGCGTGTTGCTGGAGAAACTCACGGCCACGAACTACAGCATCTGGTCGGTCTGCATGCAACACTTCCTCAAGCGTGAGGGCCTGTGGAAAGTGGTGGAAACTCCACCACAACCCCCAGAGGAGGATGAGGACAACGATGAAAAGCTGGCACTAGCAGAGGCCCAACTAGAAAAGGATGAGAAAGCTTTGGCTACGATCATTCTTGGAGTGGACGACAGCCAGCTAGTCTACGTAGCTGATAAGGTGACGGCAAGTGAGGCATGGAATGCACTCAAGGATGTCAATGTGCGAGAGACAGCTGGCTCATTGATAACATTGACCAGGAGACTGTACCGGTGTCGGAAGAAACCGGGGGACTCCCTGGTGAACCACCTAAAATTCCTAACAGGCTGTTTCCAGGAGCTAGCCTTAAGAGGGAGACCTGTGGGGGAAGAGGACAAAGTCTTTATAGTCCTGAGTTCCCTTGATGACAGCTATGATATGCTGGCCAATTCCCCCGAGTCGCTAGAGACTGATAAGCTGACTCTGGAATACGTTACTGGACGGTTGTATGCAGAGGAGGACAGGCGTGCAGAGCGAAAGATGACCTCAGCCCAGCTGTTGGAGCATCCCAGAGGGAACAACAGCTGGGAGGAGCAGAGGTGTCAGGAGCCGGAGAAACAGCCAGGAGGAGCTGCTGCAGACCAGCCGGTGGTCAACAAAGTAAAAAGGTGTTTTTGCTGCAAGTCCAGTGGACATCTGCTTCGGGACTGCCCGAGGAAACAACAAAAACAGCAGAAGCACAGGAGGCAGCAGAGAGAGTCTATCGCTTGGGTGTCTGCAGATGGTCAAGAAAATGAAGAGCTGTGGGTTCTGGACAGTGGAGCTTCTCAAAACTTTTGTAAAAGAAAATGATTGCTAACCGATGCTAGGGCTTCAAACAAAAAATATGTAAGTCTTGCTACAGGCCAGAAAGCTAATGTAGCCTGTGAGGGGCAGGTTGTGTTCCCACAACTGGGACACACATTCAGGAATGTGTTGTGTGTGCCTAGTTTGCAAAACAATCTCCTGAGTATTCCAGACTTGGCAAAAGCAGGCTTTGAAGTAAACTTTGTGGGAGATCAGTGCCAGATAAAGCAAAATGGGGCAGTGTTGGCAAATGCTAACCTTAGAGCTAATGTGTATGTACTGCAGTGTGAGTCTAAGGTTACGAATGTGCAAAATGTCCCAACCCATGATATGTGTATTCATCTCCTGCACAGGCGTCTGGCTCATGCTAGCTATAAGATGCTAAACAAAACTTTGGGGTTGTGTGGGGGGATGAAAAACATAAAAAGTTGTGATAATTACTTAGACTGTAATATCTGCAAGGAGGGTAAAGGCAGGGCTTGCCCAGTAGTAAGAGCAAGCCAGAGAGAAACCAAAAAAACCACTGGAGTTGATTCATGCTGATGTAACTGGTCCTTTTCCACCAAGTGTCTCCCATAACAAATACTGTTTGATCCTAGTGGATGACTATTCTAGATTTGGCTGGGTCTATCCATTAAAGCAAAAGTCTGCCGTTGCCCAAACTTTGAAGTTCTGGGTAAGAAGAGTAGAAAGGCAACTTGGTGAAAAGGTGTGCTCTATTCAGACAGACAGGGGAGAAGAGTTTATGGCAAGCTCCCTAAGAAACTGGTAGCGTTCCCAAGGGATTAAACATAGGCTTACCAATGTGGCAACGCCTCAGGAGAACGGAGTAGCAGAGCGTAGGGGAGGTGTCTTGCAGACACAAATGAAAGCATTATTAGCAGATGCAAATCTTCCAATTAAGTACTGGGCTGAGAGTATTAAAACCACGAATTATATTGGGAATCGCTTGTGGTCAAGGGTACTAGATGACATACCCTATAAAATTCTCTATAACAAAAGTCCCAGTTTGCAACATTTGAGAATCTTTGGGACAAAGGCGTGGGTTGACATACCTGTAAAGTACCAAAGAAAAGGTGGGAAAAGGGCACAGCAATTGCTATTTCTTGGGTATGAAAGTGGTACGAAAGCCTACAGGTTTGAGGATGATAAAATTCTTTTGAGTTATAGTCAATCAGCCAGCTTTAATGAGCAAAGAAATTGGCCCAAGATACATGCAAACCTGCTGCCAGAAAAAGTTTCCTGCCGAGCATACCTGATAAGGCAGTTGAAACAAAGCTAAGAATTGGCAGCTCTCCCAGAGAAACTGAAAGGGAGGAGGTAAAGGTTGAGCATTTTTCTCCAGCTGCTAGCATGGAGCAGGGGAGAGAAGAAAGTGCAACAGGGACAGGAGGAGGTAAATCTTCAGAATCAATCCACCCCAAAAGCAGTCCTGAAGGTAGCCCAGGGGGTGAGATTAATGAACCAAGGAGCTCTGCAAGAAGTAATAAAGGTCAACCTCCAGACCGTTATGGGTTCCCAGCCACCATAAACCAGGTTTGTGTAACTGAGCCAGAAAACTTTGAAGAAGTGCAAGAGTTACCTACTCTAGAGAAAGAGGCGTGGTTAAAGGCAATGCAGGCAGAGTATAACTCTCTGCTAAACAACAATGTGTTTGTACCTACAGAATTGCCTGAAGGTAAAAAGCCCATAAGCTGTAAGTGGGTTTTTAAAGTGAAAAAGCTGGCTGGTGGTAGTTGTCAGAGGAAAGCCAGGTTGGTTGCAAGGGGCTTTACACAAAGGAAAATGATACATTATGATGAAGTGTTTGCCCCTACAGCAAAGGCTGAAACAGTAAAATCAGTTTTAGCGATGGCAAGTCTGAGAGGGTTAAAAGTTAATCATTTTGATGTTGCCTCAGCATATTTAAATGCTCCTATTGACGCCGAGGTGTATTTACAGCAAATAGCAGGTTATGAGCTGGAAAAAGACAACATGGTGTTAAAGTTGCAAAGGGCACTATACGGTTTACACCAAAGTGCACGTCTATGGCCTGAATGCATAGACAACTATGAAAAAGATGGGATTCAAACAAAGCCTGGCTGATTCCTGTTTATATTCAGCAATGGTGCAAGGAAGTGTTTGTTATTTACTTTTATACGTTGACGATATCTGTCTAATAACAACTGCACAAAAGCAAGTGTCTTGGTTTATAAACAGCCTAGGTAACAAATACAAACTAAAGTATTTCGGAGAGATTCAGAATTACTTAGGAGTAGAAGTTCAGAGAAATGAAGAGGGTGTCTACTCTCTGAGTCAGAAGGAAAAAATCGAAATGTTTCTGAAGACATATGAAATGGAGAGGGCAAATGAGGTTGACACTCCCATAACTACCCAGTACAAAAATGAACCAGAAAGCCAAAAATGTGAGAATGCACCAGCATTTCATTCTCTGTTGGGTTCTCTGTTATATTTAAGTTGTTGGACAAGACCCGACATAACATTGGCAGTGCACATGTTATGCCAAAGAAGTGCAGACCCGGCTCAGAGAGATTGGGTAGCACTTAAAAGAATACTAAGGCATCTGAAAGGCACAAAAGATTACAAACTGGTGCTGGATACAGGATATGATCAGCAAGTGTATGCATACGCTGATGCCAGCTGGGGGGACAGAGAAAATGGAAAGTCTACCACTGGCTATGCCATATATATTGGAAATGCCCTAGTTCAGTGGAAATCCCAGAAACAAACATTTGTTGCCACAAGTACTTGTGAAGCAGAGTACTCAGCCATAAGCGAATGTGTGTCACAAATAGAGTGATTTGCTTGCCTAACAAAAGAGCTTGGAATACCTTCTGAAATGCCAATCACGGTGCTAAGTGACAACATGGCTGCACAACAGCTTGCTAACCAACAGAACTTTAAGAGCAAGAGTAAACATATTGCTATAAGATACGGAAATGTGAAAAATGCTTTGGAAAGAAATGTGTTAAAGGTACAGCACTGTAACACAAAATGTAATGTGGCGGAATTGTATACAAAATGTTTGGATGCTCCCAAATTTTGAGACTTAAGAGAATTATTAGGTCTCAAGCCTTTGACTTAAGGAGGAGTGTTGGGATTTGCAGGATACTGAGTAAGTCTGCAGGCTTCAACAGGCTGATGCAATACTCTGTGAAGTGCTGGGTCAGAGTGACTCAGCAGGAGTGTGATTAATGTGATTGGCTATCACCTGTTTTAAAAAGGAAAGCCTGTTCAACAGTAAGTGTGGTGGTTGTGCTGTGGTGTGGTGATGCTGTGGTGGAGAGTATTTGTTTGCCTTAAAGAGCAGGTACTCTGTATGGACTGTTTTTGTAAATACATGTATATAGCTCACATTAAAAAGACTGCACTGGAAAACCCTGGGACTCTGAGCGTTTCTGCTAAAAGCGCCGTGAGGAATTCCCATGGTGGATCAATTTGTTAAGCATAATCATGCTGACACAGACTTACTTTATACAGATTTATGGGTCAGCCAGAGGAAACCCGGGATAAGGAGGGGCTTTGTCAAACTGTTACATCAGCAAGAAGCCAAGTTGATTTTCCTTTTTAAATCCTTACACCCCAAAGGTTTAAACAATGAACTAGTCCTAAATTGTTTTGTGTAATTCCATGTTTGGTTTTGCAGTTGTAAGTGTTGCTGCTATCTGTATTCCTGGGGATGTATATATATTAGGTGCTGTACCTTTAAATCTGGATGTTATCTAATTCACCGGCTGGAGGTCTTTATAATGCAACTTTGTACTAACAGTGTCAGCTAATTACAATGCATAGTGAAACCTGAACCATTTGTAATCTATGTACCCTCTCGGACCTCTTATTTAGTAACATATTATTGTTATATTTTATAACTGAATGTAGAATGTTTTGGTATATCATCTCATTGATTGTATCTGAATTTACTTTATTCCACATCATTCTTATTAGCTGAGCAAGAAAGTTTGAAACAATTGGTTATCCAGGAAGGACTGTCCTGCTACTGCTTCTGGAGCACCAACTTCTTTCAGCGTGTTCACTGCTAAATATATGAATAAGTCATGAATATAACCAGGTTCATCCATGCTGTGGTTGGGTTGTAATTTAGAGATAGTTAAGGTATTGTACACACAACAGGTAGAATCTGCCAGGGGTGTGTTCAAATGGCAGGTGGTTGCACTGCATAAGTGCTAAGGAGCATAGCTGTCAAGTGTCCCTTATTTGAAAGGACAGTCCCTTATTCCAGTACCATGTCCCACTGCTTTCCCTTATTGAAGGATGTCCCTTAAATGTCCCTTAAATGATGTCCCTTAAATTTCAAAGGAAGCAGCTCCTCTCCCTCCCTCCCTGCCGGCCAGGGAGGAGGAAGGCTCCAACTGTGTTGCTTGGCTGTGTTGCTCACCCAATAAGAAGTCTAAGAATGACTGGGGGGTGGAGCTTGCATGCCTTGTGTGTGGCTAGTTAATGCAAGCTGAGGGGTTTTTTGAATGCTGGACGCCATTTTGTTGCACGTGCTGCTGCAAACTTTGCAGTGCAAAGCCTGGCCAGGGAGCCATCTTAAGTTGAGGCTGCATAGGCCTTGTGGTGCATGTGATTCAGACTCTATTCAGTTGAACCTCTGGTTACAAAGTTGGTTGGACAGTGTTCTCGAAGCTACCAGCATGAGTTTGACCAGACTGCAGGAGGACAGGAAGACTGGAGTGCCTGGAACAGGTGAGGCTGCAGGTCCCTTATTTTGGCTGCTGGTCCCTTATTTTCAAATCTGTAAGTTGACAGCTATGCTAAGGAGTCAAGTGATGATGCTTTGCTGTCATGCTTAAATGGCTGGACACATGCAACTCTCCCCATCACCTGCTCTAAAGAGAACCCTTTGCAATTAAAAAACTGTCACCTGCAATCTGATTGAGTAAGTGTTCTGGCCTGGGCAACACACTCTTTCCACATAACATCAGCTGCTGTGTAGAAGTACGAAATATTTCAGACCAACAACATAAAGTGGCACAGATGGGGATAAAAG
This sequence comes from Podarcis gaigeae, assembly GCF_964106915.1. Lineage (NCBI taxonomy): Eukaryota > Metazoa > Chordata > Lepidosauria > Squamata > Lacertidae > Podarcis > Podarcis gaigeae. Next base: position 77,048,874 of record NC_139684.1, read on the forward strand.
ACACAAATAACCAAACACCAAGCAGACCAACAAAGCCACAGATCGTTGGGCTTCGACTGAAAAAGAAAGATGAAAAGTGTGGCAGTGGTGAGAATAAGAGTGGTCTCACTGGGGATCAGCAGCACTCCCAGGGTTTCGTTTCTGGTCTCATTGATGTATTTATAGTAATAACAGAATGCTTCTTGCAAAGTTTCGGAGATTCCTGGCTGCCCCAGAGGAATAGGGTGGGGTGTCATGATAGCTACACCTCTGGAAATTTCCAGCTGTGCACAACGCCATTGTTTTCAATGAATACCTAAAGCTGTTCAGGGTTTGAGACAGGTATCTTCAATCTTACCTGGAGCTATCAGGGATTGAAATTGGGGCTTTCTGTATGTACAGCTGATGCTCTACCACTAACCAATCTTATCTAATTTACACTCCTCCCCGCAAAAAAAAAAAAAAGACATGCACCAAAATGAAACTTCTCTTGAAAGGAAGACTTGGTTGTTGTTGTTGCTGTTACTGTTTTTTCAAAAAACAAAAAACCCCACCCCACAAAAACCAATAAATTAGTTTTAACAAAGTGAAATAGTGGAGATCCAGGAATTATTTTAATGTGTCCGTATCACACTGATCACCTGTAATTTGGGCCTTTTGTGCAGTCACAGTCTCCCATTACAAAGACCTGATTGAAGCCCAGGAACTCCCTGTTATATGAATCCATTCAAATCACATTTTAATCTGGCTCTAAGTGACAGTCAAATTTGGTCATTATAATTATATGTCATATAGTGGAGACATATGTCTCCCTTTATAGAGGGCAATGCTGTTTTGATGAACTGTCAGAAGACAATCCTTTCTTTCGAGGGCTGGATCTAGACACATTAAAAAAGCGTTTCAGTTAAACGCACACTAAACTTCATAAAAGGGAATAACATATAAAGCACCTTTTCTTTACAAATGTAGCTGTGTCTAAGGAGTCCTCCATTTGAAAGCTTTCCTGCACACCTGTGGCCAGCCTAATGCCTTAGAATCATAGAATTGTAGAGTTGGAAGGCTCATCTAATCCAACCCGCTGCAATGGAGGAATCTCAGCTATGGCAGATGGCCATCCAACCTCTGACTGATAATGAAAATGAGGTAGGAGAGACCACAATCTCCCAAGGGAGACTGTTGCACTTTAGAACAGTGTGGTGTAGTGGTTAACAGCTGTGGACTCGTAATCTGGTGAACCGGGTTCACATCTCCGCTCCTCCACATGCAGCTGCTGGGTGACCTTGGGCTAGTCACAGTTCTTTGAAGTCTCTCAGCCCCACTCACCTCACAAAGTGTTTGTTGTGGGGGAAGAAGGGAAAGGAGAATGTTAGCCGCTTTGAGACTCCTTCGGGTAGTGATAAAATGGGATATCAAATCCAAACAGCTCTTAATGTCAGAAAGTTTTTGGGATGTTTAGTCGGAATTTCCTTTCTCAACTTGAAGCCATTGGTTTGGGTCCTACCTTTGAGAGCAGGAGAAAACAAATTTGCTTCATCTTTCATGTGACCACCCTAAAACGTTGACTTTCTACAGCTGGGAGATGGATCTTCCAATCAATACCTGTTATACGACAGAGGAACTTGCATTTGGGTGTTTTTTGTGGTACTACATAAATTTAGCAGTAGAGAGAAGTAGGGTTGAACAAAATACTATGCCAATTCTCATATTTCCTGTCAAATACCCTTTCTCACCATTCTACATATTCTGCAAATAGGAAACATAAAGATACAGAATACAGATTCTATATGCCAGAAGAGTTTATTTTGATCATGAATTTCACCAATTCTGGAAAAGAAAACCCAGGAGACCTGAGTCCCTCTTCTTACCACTGGGCTCCTAGTATCTTCTGCCACTACCATGAATGGTGGAATTAATAAAGAGGAGAGCTTTCCTCTCCCCTGTTTACCCTTTGAGGTCAATCTGTCTTGAAGATTTCTCTGGATCGTAGCATTTTGCTTTAACATTCATTAATGCAATATAGCCAAAGCTAAAGTGTTTTCCATCAAGGGCACACATGTCTTCAGATGCACAGCCTTGGAATTTGAGGTCAAAAATATCGTGGTCAACTAGGAAATAAAAAGCATAAGTTTTGCATTAGTTCTTTAATGGGACCTTGTGGGGTGTAGGAATTACTATGGTTATTAAAGTTCAGTGTGCTTGGAACCAGCATACTGTATGATTAATCCAGCAGACACATATATCGCTAGTGCATGCCTTCGGAATCTTACCCTGTGAGTCAAATTAAGCCAAGCAGGCAGCATAATTTGTCCATTTTAACCAAGCAACACTCACTCGCCTTTCACCAACATTGTATTACATCACATTTGTGACGGGTATGTTCACAGCTACAGAAGAAAAACTAGGAGTCTAGGAAATCTCTCTGAATTGTTGCTTGAGAAGCATGGCTTACAGTCACTGCCAGTCATCTGAATCTCCTGTTGAAAGCAATGTTTTCTACCATTGCCAATCAGCCAAGTGACACTGGCAGTAAGCTGTGCTGGCATTGGGATCAAAAACTGCATATTGCAGTTGATCCCTGCAGACTCCACGTTTGGCAGGGATCTTCCTTTTCAGTTTGGCTTGAGTTTTGGATTCCAGTCTACCTGTTAGAATTCTATAAGAACTAGATGGGACAGACTCTTGAGAAAGAAATCAAAGATATAAAGATATAAAATGCAAACAAAGTTAAGTCAGTGCTTTTTTGGCAGTAAGAAAGAGACAGAGAGGAGTGGACTTTCTTGGATGATTGGCAATATTACTCACACACAAGCATACTAAAATAGTCAATGCACTTGGTCTCATAGGCAAGGCAGCTGACATTCCCCTGACTTTGACAATTCTGTGGTGCTCTAGTTCCGACCATGCTGTAGCAGGCTGGACACTGTAGACCATTGGGGGGAAGATCCTCACGAGGTGGAACTACCAAAGCAAAAACCTACAGTTAGCATATTGATAGACCTCATTCCCCACTCTCTTTATTGTTAACATCACTTCACTTTTTTCATGCCTTCTAGTAACTTAATACCATAGCTGGAATTGAACCTCCACATTGTGTCCTACAACTGCCATCAACTTTGCAGATTAGGATTGTCTCTTGATCATCTCTGAATCATCAGGCAAACTATCTGCTGTTTCTAGACTTCCATATCCGAAGGTACTGACAGCTGCTTTCCCTTGGAGGCAATATCTCTCCCTCCCTCTCTCTGTAAGTGCAAGCAAGTACTGGGCAAGATCAGAACCCAAATTGGGCAGTGCTATACCAAGATTTTCCATATTTCTTTCTACTTCTCTGCCTCCAGCACCACCTACTACCTGTATGAAATTTGACTGATGTAAGTAAGGAGCACTAGATTATTCTGCATCCTAAGAGGAGATCATTTACTCTATCCATTCCAGATTCAAAGATCAACTGTAGATACTCTTGGACCCTTGCACACTATGTCTGAATGGACCAAAAAACATAAATGCTCTACTATGCCTGTAACTAGGTGGCTCTTATATAATGGTTTTACAAGCCTTTAAATTTCATAGATGTAGATACTCACGGTGGGGAGGCTCCAAATTGCACAGTTCCGTTCTGCAGCAGATGACCTTTGTCCAGAGAAATTTACCCTCGGCTGCAGTGACGCTATAATCACCTGAGTGACAAAAATTGGGGTCCTCACATTGACGGTAAGTTTCCTCTTGATACCATTGAACTGAAAGGAGCAAAAATAAATAAACCCCAAATCTCCAAAAATTCTAGTTAATTCACTCCAAATGTATTTATTTTTACTCTTCAGTGAGAAATTATGTAATACTGTCTTTAGGCCTGTGACATCCTTATATTTAGTTTAAGTAATAAGTTACCTTCTACCTGAAAGAATGCATCTCCTGATCCAACCTTGTTTCACAAATTCTTTTTGCAAATAAAACTTTTCTTGATTGTTCAACTTCTACCCAAGGCTCTAAATCACTAAATTTTCCCTTACACAAGACCACCCCCTTCCAAGGTAGCCTGTGGTAAATTGTAGACATTCATTTAATTAGCGTACCATGAGGTGTGTCTGCTATATTTAATTGGAGGCAATTAGGGGGGTGAATCCTCTACTTAATTAATTGGTGGTAAGCAGTGGGATCTTCTATATAGGGATTTTGAAGGATAATGGTGTTTGGGTTCATCCTTTGGTTCAAGAACTGTGAATTATAGGCACAGCTCTTCTTAAACTTCAGTTGCTAAAAATCAGTTGGTTCACTTAAGGTAGATGTTCAGGTTTCTAGTGAAGGTAGTATAATGCTTAATAGTTCCTCTCGTTCCTTTACTTAGATATAACAGGTGTTACAGTTCCTCTGGCCATAGATAGACTCCGTGTGGATGTTCAACTCAAATTAGAACCAGTTCTCCCTCTATCATATAATATTGTATCCTAATCACTATCTCCCATCTCAAATCTAGCCCTATCTCTCAACCTGAACCTTATCTAACATCTCAAATCAAGCCCTTTCTAACTACCTCCCCCAGAAACAGGACTGTCATATTTCAAACAGTGAAAATCCAGACAGAAAAGTTGTTGAGCAGTTTTTGGCAAGATCACACACACAAAAAATGATGGTTCTGAGCTATTTTAAGGGGAAATTGGCAAAATCAGCACTTCCGAAATGGGCTGCCATACGTCCAGATTTACCCATACATTTAGCCAATTTCCACCCAGACGCAGCTGATGAATGTGTTATTTCATATATGTCCAGGAAATCCTGGACAAATGGCAACCCTACCAGAAACTGCTCCTTTTATTCTCCCTCCCAAAGTGCTGCTCCACCTCCCTCTGGCTAACTGTTTTGTTAACCAGTCAGAGAGAGGCTCCAGGACTCTGGTGAAATTTCTGAGGGACTGCATCACCAGGCTCTGCTGTCTATTAAACCATAATTTTCTGATTTTTGCTAATCAGTTCTCCAGCAAAACAGTACACAGTACATTCAAAGATGCAAATATTAAGGAAACATGCGTGTAAACAGCAGGTGGTATTCAATGCTAATCCAACTCATTTTGGTTAGTGAGCAAGGCTATTTTACGGCCATTCATTTCAGTTACAGAGGTACCTCGGATTACAGACGCTTCAGGTTACAGACTCTGCTAACCCCAAAATAATACCTTGGATTAAGATCTTTGCTTCAGGATGAAAACAGAAATCGAGTGGTGGCGGCATGGCAGCAGTGGGAGGCCCCATTAGGTAAAGTTGTACCTCAGGTTAAGAACAGTTTCAGGTTTAGAACGGACATCCAGAACAAATTAAGTTCTTAACCCGAGGTACCACTGTATTTACTCAAAACAGTACTTAGCTGAATGCAACTCAGCTATATTAGTTAAAAGAACTGACACACGTATATTGTATTAAGGGAAAATGGTTTACAATCACATTTTTATTAGTCACAACTGCATGAAAATGTTTTATTAGGAGAAAATTGCTCTCAAATGTTGACACATTTTCATGAGTTATTTATTTACTTACTGTGCAAAGCACTATATAAGTTTGGGGGAAATGCGAAAGTAAAAGAAACAAAAATTGACACATTCACCCATTTCTAGTAGAGACTGGAATAAATTTGTCTGTCTGGAAGATACTAGTTGAAAGATGTAGCAGATGAAAAGGGCATCTGATTTCTCAGATGGGGTGAATTTGCACCATTCTGATGATGGAGGAATGATTTGTCTAGGGTGTTATACAGACAGGTTTCCCTCACTTATTGCACAGTTGTCCCAGCCTGCACTTGTTGATCATTGTTGCTGAAGACCCACCAATTGTAGTGGGTCTATAAATTTCTGCTTTTATACCACAGTCTTGTATCTCAGGTTATTATTCCAGGGCATGCAGGCAATGAGAGAAATGGAAGCTGAAACCTAGAGATGCTCAATGTTCAAGGGACCTTTGTGAAGCCAAGAGGCCATATAGCCCTTCCTTGTGTTCTAAAATTACTGGATACTCAGGATAAAAGGAAGATGTATCTGCTTTTGAGACAACAATCCTATTAATCCTTCCAAAATGCACAGTGTATGAAGATGCATGGCTTAGTATCATTGCACTTTGATTTTACTATCCCCCTGCAACAAACTGAAGGGGACCAGGGTCTCTGAGACTGATGACATCACAACACATATCTTCTTTCACAGGTTTTTGATGTAAGAGACTGACTAGACAAGGAGGAATGGTGGGAGGCTACAGCCAGGGACCCCCCCCCCCCGAAACATCAGAGGGGGAAGCCTCTGAGCCAGCAGAATGATGGTGCTATTCAGAAGACAGATCAGAGGTAGAAGGTGGGGGTGGGTGGGCAGGCAGACAGGTTGGAGGCAAAGCAAGTAACAGACTTGAGTCAGAGTGAGGCAACTGAGAAGAAAGAAGCTGACACTTTGACAGACACCCAGCAGGCTGACAGTTCCATGGTATTTCTCTCCCCTCCTCCCCTGTCTCCAAGAACGAGAAGGGTTTTCCATGTAGCAGAACAAAAGGCACAGAGAGCCCCGCCTCAGAGGAGACTGTTGGGAAGACAGCCAGCTGGGGAGGTGCTTTAGGATGAAGCAGAAGGCTCATATCCTCAGCTCTGGCATATGCTTCACTGGGCTAGACCTGCCTATGGAATGCTCTGTTTATGTTTTGTGTAAAGAATCAGTTTTGCTACTCAACTCCATGACTGGTGTCTCTATGCCTGCTGTCAGGGACTGGCTAGATGACAAGGAGTGGTGAAAACTGTCTGACGAAGGGCTCCCCGGGGGATGTACAGAGGAAGAGGATTTGGAGCCCAGACTTAGCAGCTTTACCACAGAGCCCCCCCCCCCCCAATAGTATTTCTGTTGACAGCCTGCACACTCCCAGAACATGGGATTTGATACACATAACAGTGCAGAGAACCAGGCAAAGATAGAGAGGGTCTCTTGGGACTCACTGTAGATGGAGGGAGGGTCCTGACACAGAGGGAATGGAGAGAAGTGGGAGGTGCAAGACAGTCTCAGCAACTGCTTGGTATAGTGTGTATTTTGGTGTCTCTCTGTGTTTTCTGTTCTGATTTTTTAATAAAAGACTAACTGCAAGGTATCTGGTGCTGCCTTGTCTCTCTCTGAGCTGTGGATAAACCGTGCTATGTGTCAGCTCCCTTGATACTTGGAATAATGCAGGAAGGAGAAGTAGGGTTCTAGGACAACCATCTGTTTTCTTTGTACAACCTAATCTGGACCATCTGGTGCAGCAGCAAGAAGAGAAAAAAGCTACAGCTGCCACAAATGATGCCTGCATTGAATTTGTAATAATTTAATTAACTTAATTAACTTACTGCCTCACCTTATGATGGAAGTCTAACCAAAATCAAACCAGAGTTCATGCCAGCCCTAGTCTGATGCATGCCAGGATCTCTATGCTGAAACTGAAATGTGATGGAAAGAGACAACCAATGTTGGAGTAAATTCATGAGACAGAGGATGGCTGCTATGTGTCAGGTTAGGACATGAGGTGCCAGGGTTCAAATCTCCACTCAGTCATTAAGCTGACGTTCAACCCTCACTGCCTCTCAGCCTAACCTACCTCACAAGGTTAAATGCATGGGGGAAGTGTTAAGTATAGTGGTTTAATTCACACAGAAATGAAAAAATATGTATGTATGAAAATGGAAAATGACTAAACATGTATTGGTGACACTGAGCATTTCTAAAGGACTCTGAGCTCTTTGCATGATTAACTAACTGATTATTGTTCTCGGTTAGCTAACATGTCAGCGTTGTAAACCTGAGGTCATGAGAGAGGTACTGGGTTGAAATCCCCATTTCAAAAAGAGTTGCCTTTGAGTCTTTGCCTCTGTGGAGTGAAGATGCAAATAGAGTCATCTCTCTAAAAGCTACAGACAAAACAATGTATGTAAATGACTCTCCTGAAGGGAGAACAAACAGCCTTTGGACAGAAAAGCAGGCTGGAGAAAGAGAAAGTGACCTTTGCTTATAGGTCAGTTTGGATTATTTCATATTTTATAAGAAGCTGAGCCTGTGCTGGACAGCACAATATATTACATGGATATTTTTGATGTTTTAATTCTGTTTTGAATAAAGTTCTCCCAGTAAAAGTTTAAACAATATTTCATAAACAACATTTCATTTTCAAAGGAGTCAGTTCTTTTGATTCCAGTCACTTCAAACTGTGCAATATTTGATATCTGTAACAGGAAGAACCATGTACACCATCTTGTGCTTTTTGGAGAAAAGGTGGGATATAAATGCAATAAATAAATAATAAATAATACTAATTTACACATGAAAGTCATTCCTTGGGGTGACCAAAAGTAAGTGAGAAGATTTCACTCACGTATATTGCTCTGCATAACACCAGAGGAGCAGATTCCATAAGACCTACAGACACGACGTGGATATTTAACGACGTCACAAGCGTCATTGCCACGTGGCAAACGACAATTGGAACATTTCAGAGATGTCACTGCATAAAGGAGACAGAGGTTGCTGCAGGAGATTTCTTGACATGGTAATGAAGTTAGTGGTACAGTCTGGCTATATAAAACACATAAACCCTGTATGCAAATATAAAATATATTTCAGATTTATTCTTTGAAATAGTGAAGTCAAATGCATGTTAATCATCCAACTCCTGTTTTCCTAACTAGTCAAAGTACTATAATGTAGGAGAAGATGTCCTTCTTCCTAAGGAGGTGGCATGCAAGAGGGTAGATGTGTGTTAAACTGGAAGGCTATAACTTTTTTTTATTAATGATTGGGTGTCATATTTATCCAAGGCAATTTCCCCTTCTCCAGTAATTAGGAAAAGAGAGATCTCTCTCTTGATGAGTGCCAATGATTTTATGTTTTGAACATAAATTTAATAATAAATACATACATAGATAAAATTAATAAATTAAATAATATATTAAATAATAAACAAAAAGTGAACAAATTTAGAGCACCTCTTTTTTTCTTAATGAGTCCTGAAAAAACTCTTGGAGGTGTACAGTACATATTGTAAATAAGAAAGCCTAGACCAAGAACACAATACACAGAACACTCTCCTGAAAGTGTCAATGAAAGTTAAACACAGAAAATCATAGGGGTACACAAATTCTCTATGGCATTGAAATCTGAGTATCTGAGTCAAGCTCCATTAAAGTTTTTGAAACTGTGTAGAATAAAAAAAGAAGAAGCTATACTCTCTACCATCAAGAATATCAGCAGTTTTTATCCAGGTGGAGCGGAATGTGCTCAATTAAAGTATATATTTTTAAAATTGCTACTATTCCAATGTAGCATTTCCATGCCTTGTGCTATATGGAATTGAATATCAGTATGTTTTAAACTACCTCTAGTTTCTCTGAACTGAGCTCTGCATTGCCCTTGAATAAGTGTCAAGAAAAGGGGATGCAACTAATTAGAAACACCAAAGTTTTCCCTTGGTATCCACTCCTAAGAATAGAGTATTCTAGTGCAAGTTATCTGGTCAAATGCTTGCCACTTTCCTTAACAAATGCCACTATTGAACTGCCAATTTCCAAGGGATGCCCAACACAGCCTTCAGTGACTGCTACAACAGACAGACCTTGTATTGGTGATCAGCCTCAGGTAGAAGACATCACTCATTATCTCTTAGCCTGCTCCTTATATAGAGACCCAAGAGACTGCTTTCTGAAACCTTTATTGGCACAAGCATGTAGGTATATCAAAGCAGAAATGGTTTGGTCTATTTTATGAAACAATAATAGCATTGTAACACAGAGAGTGGCACTCTATGCATTGAAGGGGGTTCCTTCAAACTTTAAAATTCTATGATCCCCCCCCCATTATTCTCATCTCCTGTCCCCATTCTCATTCCCTCACAAGGAGCAAGGCTTTTCAGTGTCTTCTAAAAAGGATAAAAATAATCCATTTTACTGGTTCCTACTTACCTGGAGAAAGCAGGGCGAAGAGGAGGCAGGTGCTCAGATGTTCTTTCATCATTTTAGAAAAATAAGGAGACTCAAGAACATGGATGGACCAGTCAAGAGGACTGATGGAGGCAGAGGCTTACTTAGAGATATTTATAGGCCAAGGATTCATACTACAGTCAAAGTGTGTGAAAAATGGTTCAGTGAAGTCTGGCAATGGGACCTGTGTATTTGTTAAGAGAACAAAGAGAGACATGTTGAAATTCAAAACTCAGTGTTGAAATTAATTGAATGATTCATCTTTGATTTAATTAGCTGAATTATTCATCTTTGATTTCATTAGTTGTTTCAAGGCAGTTGACAGAATTATTTTTCTATAAAATTACGTTACAGTTAAAATGGTAACGACACCAAAAAAAAAGAAAGAAAGAAAGAAAGAAAGAAAGAAAGAAAGAAAGAAAGAAAGAAAGAAAGAAAGAAGAATCTGGGAACAAAAATGACAAGTGCAAAGCCTATATGGCAATCTCTCTCTCCTAGTCAAGTGCACCTGGCAATGTGCAAAGAGCAACTGAGGAAGACATTTTTGGTTCCGCTGCAGATTAACCCAAGTCATTAGTGCAGCCAAGCTGTGGGATGAGCCAATGGCAGTAAAGCAGTCAGCTGGGGTTTAGGGATGTAAGGTTGAGGTAAAAAGTAAGCCTGTGTAAGTGGAAGTAAGAGACCATGATATTCCATGTGTGATATGTTGTGATATCATTTATTACTGCCTACCAAGGAATTATTATTATTTTTTTGGAAAGTTGCATAATCTTCCATCATGTACCGTTATTTTAAAGCCAATTTTAAAATCCATTAATAGTGTAGCCTCTGCTTTGAGAAACGGAGTCAGGGGGGTTGCGGCAGACACAATGCTTCTGCACCCTGTGCCTTTGCCTACCCTCGCATTCCATGAGGAAGTGAGTGTCAGACCTCAGGGCAAACCAAGGATGAAAGACCATTCCTCTCAAGCCCAGAGAGGAATTCAGAGAATGGTTTAACCCCCAACATTCTCATTATCTTTATCTGCTTCTCCCTGCAATGTTGAGGGAGGCATCCATTCCTGCTGCAGAGCAGAATTGGAAGCCATCCTTGGACATATCTAGGTAGGCTGCTGTGGATGCAGACCCAATCCAAAAAGAATTGATCCCAATGTCCCTTAGACAGACTCTCTCTATGATAAACTAGCATGACAAAAACGTATCATAAATTCTTGGCCTTGCAGCACCACCCAGCATGAAAAATGTAAACCACTAACTCCTGCAACTCTCATGAAGTAACCTTGAACACTGCTTGACTGAATCCAACTCTATACTTAGCAAAGTTCATGCTGCACTAGGCCCCTCTGTCTTTTCCTTTCCCAGAGGAACCATCAGTTCCTCTACCATATCACTAAATTCCTGTGTCAGGTGTGAACATGAGAACACCAGCCTGCCTCAGCAGGGCATATAAAGAGGATGTCATCCAGATAGTAGACCACATCTGCCAAACCTGTCCACTTCTTGACAGTTCAATTAAAAAACAACTGAAGCATTCAAAAGTACGTTTGGAGCACAATTCAAAGTGTTCGTGCTGACCTTTAAAGCCCCCATCATTCAGCCTGGACACTGAGGTCCAGTACTGAGGGCCTTTTGGCGGTTCCCTCATTGCAAGAAGTGAGGTTACAGGGAACCAGGCAGAAGGCCTTCTCGGCAGTGGACCATACCCTGTGGAACGCTCTCCCGATGGATGTCAAGGAAATAAACAACTATCTTACTTTTAAAGGACACCTGAAGGCAGCCCTGTTTTGGGAAGTTTTTAATGTTTAATGCTGTATTATGTTTTTAATATTTGGTTGGAAGCCACCCAGAGCGGCTGGGGAAACCCGGCCAGATGGGCTGGATATAAATAAATTATTATTATTATTATTATTATTATTATTATTATTATTATTATTAAAGCTGCACATGAAATAGAGCAACCCATAGGCAACATCTTCAGTGCCAACACCATCCATATCCCCCACATCTCGCTATTTAACCCCCCCAAAAAAGGTCTGTTTCCTTTGTTGACATCTGAGCTTATTGGGAATCTCTTCAAAGAAAGCATCCAAGGAGCATTTCTTATCATGATATGAAGTATAGGTAGAAACACACCACATCTTTCAAAAAAGGCTGCAGTCCAGAGCACACAGCATTATGAACTAGGTAGCCATCTGGCATCAGCGACGGAGCAAGCCGATTGGGTGCCTGGGGTGGCACGCATGCCCAGCACCTAAGGGTAGAGCCAACTGCCCGTGGGGGCGGGGACAGCCCAGGCAGGATTGCTCCATGGTGCCTCCGAGGAGTCTGCCTGCCCTCTCCCACTCAGCTGTCCTACAGCTGGGGAAGGCAGCGGGCAGACCGTTTGGGGCAGTGTGGAATCTGTGGGTGCCCAAGCCACTGTGTCACTCCCAGGAGAGATGCGTAGCTCCGACACACTGCGGGCCCCACGATTAGTGCTGCCCGGCATTTTGTCACCCCCCCTTAGTGGTGACACCTAGGGCAGACCACCCCCAATGCACCCCCTTCCTCCGCCCCTGTCTGGCGGAGGAACTCTCACAAATGAAGGGCTCAGCCACACTTACCTTTTGCCTTGTGCTTTCCATGTACAGTTTAGTGCTTAAAGCTCTGCTTTGTGTTGGGAAATTCAGGAAATATTGCTTAACAGAAAGTAAAGTAGTTGGGTGTAATTCTAGAGTGAATATTTGAATAATTTCTTTTGTATAACTTTTGTATAATTGAAAGTCCTTTTAAAAAAATTATCCTTTCTGTTTTTCCTGCTTTCTTTTCTTTTGTTTCTTGTTTTCTCTTTATCTTTCAGGTAGTGTCATAGAAGGACACTGATGTGCAGTACACATCAGCAAAGATCAGAGAGAGAGAGGATCACACAGTGATGTTTAAAAGAATACAATTCTGCTGGTTCCTACTTACCTGGAGAAAGCAGGGCCAAGAGGAGGCAGGTGCTCAGAAGTGCTTTCTGCATTCTTGAAAGATTTAGCGACTCAGAGCAGAGATGTACCAAGGCAGAGAACTGATGCTGGTAGAGTCTTACATGGAGATATTTAAAGGCTATAGATTCATGATGCGGGCATCTCTTGGGAATAAATGGTTCAGTGAGGTCTGGGGGTGGGTAGTGTGTGTTTGCCAAGAAGATACAGAGGGACATAGCGAAATTCACAGCTCTGTGCCAAAATTGGCTGATTTATTCAACTTTGAGTTCCATTAGCTGTTGCCAGACACTTCTCAGAATTTATTTCTATATAATTATTCTACAATTTATTCGTAACTCGTGTTAGCTTTATATTACATGGATGCCCTGAAATGGATATACAGCCAATGCCTGAGCCCAAATTCCACCTACACCATTTTTAATCCAGATCATTGTCTGTGTAAGTTCATTCTATTTCACCCCACAGCACTCACTGCACAGGGGAGGGTGGAACTGCAGACCTCAGATGTATCGCCTTCACATGGGGTTGCATTATGATGACAGTAGGAGCATTTCAGAGTTGTCACTGCATTAAAGTGATAGAAGTCAATACAGGAGTTTTTGTGAGATGTTTTGAACTTAAAGGTATTTTGGATGGAGATGGAACAGTAAGTCTATATAAAACATGAAAGCCCCACTTGCAAGTATGTCAAATATATTTCAGATTTATCCTACAAATTTTAATTTTAAATTTGATAAAAATCAGAATATACAAGCGTTAAAATACTAAAACAGATTAAAATACTAAAACAGATTAAAATTGCAAAAACTTTCTAAGCATTTCAGTAGGCTTGTCTAAACAAGAATGTTTTTAGCAGATGCTGAGCAGAATACAGTGAGTGTCCCTGACTGTTCTCAGTGATTTGACCAGGGGGAAGCAATCTTTTTTAAAATAATGGCCTCCATCTGTTGCACTGATTTCAAGCTTTGCCTAAACTGATAAAGTCTCAGACTAATATGAGTATATATGACACAGAGTCCTAAAACGTTTAAAATTGTAAGTACTATTATCTAGGTCTGGATAACCCTTCAACACCTTTTGTAAAACTAACAAATTGATGGGGGTGGATTGTTCCCATAAAACCTTATATATACAATATTATACATTTCTGAATGTATTTCCATACACCCCAAAAGTTCTCTTCTTGGACAGCCCCACCACAAGTGCTAGCATGCCTCCCTCTAACTAAAAGCTCTGCAAAACATTGGTTCTATTCAGAAGAAATAAGGACAATTGCTCTGCAACTGTTTGCTATCTCTGTATTACCGCAATGTCCAAGGGACTATGGAAAGTTATTGTGTCCTTGATGGACAAAGCAATATACTGAAAAGAAGCAGTACTGCAGCCTTTCCTATAACTCAGAATGGGTTCTAACTTGCTTCACATGAGTATTTTTTTAACAATTCCCCCATACCTCAAATCAAAGGACAGCTAAAGACTCAAGATATGGCACAGGGGACTGCTGAAGTAGCCAAGCTAGATAGCGCTTGAGCGAATTGGACAGTGTTAGGGACATTGTGACGTGCACTGAATATTGGAGTGAGTGCCACTGACTGTTCCCATTGCTAGAAAAAGTACAAGCAAAAAATCTTGCAGAGTAACTGAATTATTTTCCTGAAAGACTATTACCCAAAATTCAGCCACTTAATAGTACTCTGACTATCAAAGATGATATGCAGCACACTTTTCCATGTCCCATTAGCTGCTGTGCAGAAGTACAAAACATCTTAAGCAAACAAAGCAATTCAAAGAAAACAACAACAGGCAAACACCCAAACTCCAAGCAGCCGAACGAGGACTGGGCATGTCAGAAGCCCCAGAATGTTGCATGCCAGTTGAAATAGAAAGATGAAAAGTGGGGCAGTGGTGGGAAAAGATTTTGACTAATGGTGGGATTAAGACTTTGACCAATTCTCTTGTTCATTAAAATACTTCCAAGGTTCTCTGTCTACAAAACAATTCAAGATGAATCAGAATTGCTATGCCTAGCTAATTCTCCTTTCATGCATACAATGGCCACCGTGGATTTTAACACTTTATTCTTTTTAGTTTTCTAGAATGGGCATTCACTGATTAAAGTAACTAAAAGCAGTTAGTTCTGTACTGTAAAAGGCAGGCCCAGGCCTTTTTGGCTTAGCTATGCCGTTGACTCAAATGAAAATGTAATCATGAAAATAAAGTTTTATGAGATTATTAATTTCTCCAACATTGTATCAAGGTGGTGTGAGATTTGTGAAGCATTATAACAATTATTTGCATGGCCCTTGAGAAAATATTTAAGGCAGCTGTTATTATAATTCCTGGAGGATGGTTTCCTATTTTCCTATAGGCACAATAATTTGGTGTGACACATCGTGGGAAAGTGGGCAAATCATGAAAAGGAAAACAAACGTTCACATTAGTCCCTCATCAGAGCATTGGAAAGAGTGGTTGAATCAGTGAATGAGAATGTTGATATTTATTTATAAACTTCTTAAACCCCTAAAATCTCATAAGCCGATCAAAAACCTGGGACTTGAGTCAACACAATAGTGTAATTATGAAAGTGAACAAATAATACCACTTTGATGTAAAGTGGTTTTCCTTCACTTGTAGCAGAAAGGCCAGAATTGTATACTATTGGGTGGTTTTAAATTGTTTAGGTGCCACACCTCCATTGTTGGGTCCAGCGGGAATTGGGGGTCACTGGGGGGTGGATGTATCTGTGGAAAGTGCAGGCAGGTGTTGGTGGTGGGGTGGTTTTAAGTTTTGGAGAGGTCGGGTCATGTCCCAATTTCCCTCAGTGGGATGTTGGAGGCTATCAAAGTATCTAATCAGCCAAATGTCTTGTTGGATGTATATTTTCTGACACCTAAAGATACATTATGAAGGTGACAGGAAAGGCTCCCTGGGGAGATCATTGCACAAACAGGAAGATACAGTCTTTAGGCATGATGGGAGGTATTTAGGAGGGTTTAAAAGCTTTAAATATACTGAATTTAGCCCCACCTGTCATAAGTGCATCAGAACATGGGAAAGCTGTCTCACTCAACATCTATTTATTTATCTACATCATCCATATTTTCCTACATTTCACTGTATTTTCTGGCTCATGGATGAGCCCAGAGGGTATTGTCCAACTCCCTGCAATTTAGAAATGCATTGACACACTGAATGACAGTTTTGAAAGTAAGGGAAACAATGAGCTTCCATAGTAGCTCAAATGTGGGGATACAAGTCGCGAAGAAGTAGACAGCTGGAAAAAGAAGACTGTTTGAGTTTAGCACAGATCTTCAGGTGGGCTGTGGTTGTGTTTGCTGACATGCATATCCTATTAAATTAATGCTGGGAGTGAGTGGGTCCACAAATCTTCATGGAATGCACATCAAATTGTATCAATCAACTTGGAATTCCAAGGCCAGAATTAAATGTGAGGTTTCTTAGAAAATCACATCTCCATTGGTATCTCTCCTTATGCTCCACTGAAGCTGTTTTCCTAGCTATTGCCCTGAGGCTCATGTGGCCCTGATGCCAAGTTGGATATGGAAGACGTGTACTATCTGTCAGAATTACTTTGTGTTTCTGAAAAACAAATTACCTGATTACAAAATTGTTAATATGTATTTAATAACCATCACATGCAAAATTCAGGAGCTTAATTGTAGCTGTACCACTGAGGCGAAATGGACTTTATAATAGCTTGATTTGCACATTTAGAAGTTCTTTCAGTTAAACCATCTTGGGTCAATATTTATCACCATTTTTGACTTTTTCTATCTAAAGTTGCTAGTGCATAAGATATCACAAGGTGCTTGGTTGCTTTCAGTTCAACAAACACTCACTGCTACTATTCTGGTAAGAAATACTCAATAATACAAACCTCAATAAGAGAGAACTTGACAATAGCACATGCTACCATACCTTAACATATGACAATGCACAATTCCTCTGTGTTACACTTATGTAGGGAAATTTTAATTATACGTTTGAAAAAAACTGAGAAATAAAGACATTGTCAGCTACCCAGATACTAGCATAGTCAAACTGAGCTTCTTTATTTATTCCAAAAAAAATTAAAAAATGTAGTAATGTGTTTTGTAAGGTCAAGCTAAGAAAAACCAAACAAACACTTTTCCTGCTCCGTTTCCCCTTTGGTCCATCCCAGATACCCAGCAATGCTGTTTTACTTATACATTATTTCCTAAGATTTATACATGACTTAAATGTAAAAGAAAAAAAGTAGCAGTTACAAACAGATAAATATGAGAAATCATCAGAATATACAAGAGTTAAAATACTGTACTAAAACAGATTAAAACGGCAACAACTTTCTAAGCATCTCAGTCGGCTTGTCTAAACAAGAATGTTTTTAGCAGGTGCTGTGCAGAGTACATTGAGTGCCCCTGACTGATCTCAGTGCTAGAGAAGGTAGCAACTGAATTAATTTACTGAAACACTATTTCCCAAAATTCACCCACTTAATAGTACTATTTGACCAGGGGGAGGCATGCAAGGAGTGATGAATGGACCCAGTGCTCTACCTGCAGCAACTTCCTTAGCGATCTTTTTTAAAATACTGACTCCATCTGTTCCACTGTTTTCAAGTGTCCACTAAACTGAGAAACTATCAGACTGATATGTGATATGTGTAGCCGGGCTACTGCAAGCCTTTCATTTTTATTAGTATTCTCTATTAAAATAAAAAAAAGGATTGTGACTTTTATTCAGTATATTTAAAGCTTGCACTTCATACTAGCTTTAGAGCAGAAATGTCTAAAAGAATCCAATAATGTTTTGGATAGTGAGGGTACAGCAGATTTTCAGCCAACAAGTAAGGCAGCTCCCTCTTGTACTGGTGCTGGGGGTAATGAGGTAGGGTTATTGTAGGAACACAGACAGCTCCTACTTAGATTATTGCTCTGAGAAGGCCTCTAAGTCATTGAATCATAAAATTCTAGAAGAGTTGTAGAGTTGAAATATATGAAGGTATTCTGAGCGCCATCTTGTCGAAGCTGCTGAAATACAGGATTCTCAACTAAATCTTAAATGACACACAGTCATCCAACCTGATGCCTTCTGATTATCTCCCACCCCCCATTTTTTGGTATCTTCTCACAATACTATGACCAGCAACAATGCTCTCAGAGACTGACTGCTGGCCATAATTTGTTACACAAATGTGAACTAGTACTGCTGCTACTCAGGTGTCCAATGCCTATGGGAAGCTGCTGGGTTTTTCTTGGATAAAGGGATATATTTGCGGTGAGACAATGCCTCTGTCTTTGCTCTTTTTTGCTGTGTGGAGTCTAACTCAGATGGAAGGTGAATATGATGTTTTTATCATCTTCCATGCCCCAGAAAAAGGACTGCTGAGGTATTACCGGCACAGCTGGGGTCCGGTCGTGTGGGAGGCAGCCATTTCCCACCACCGGAAACAGGAAGCCTCAGCCCTAGTCAGCTTCAACAGGGCTTAATAATGAGAGTACATGTTGAGAATGTGTGATGGCCTGGGAATCCAATTCAGAGGTTGAACCGGAGGGATCCCAGCCTGCACAGGAGTCCCCGCCTCCAGGGCCGGCTGAGCTGGGGCAGGGCCTTGAAGCTGAAGCGCCTGCACATGTGCCGGATCGTCAGGAGCAGGCACCAGGTGAATCCACTCTGGTTTGCCTCAAAGTTTTTGGTGGGAGGCGATGAGGACGGTAGATTTCACGATTAACAGGTCCTACAATTCAGTGATAGGTGAAACCCCGTATTTTGTGCTCCACGGAGAGAAGCCGCAGGTGCATTTCTTCCGTGTGTTTGGGTCACCGGCCTTGGTGCCGGTGCCAAAAGCTCAACAAAAGCAAGGTGGTCCTAGGTTCCAGAAGATGATCTTCTGTGGGTATGAACCTGCGACAAAGGGGTGGAGGTTTGCATATCCAGAAGGTGATCAGACCAAGCTTCTGATCAGCAAACATGCTGAGTTCTGTGAGCAGGATGGTTGGTCAAGGCGCAATGCGAATCCTGACGTTCTCTCAGAATGTCTGTCCGATTCTGAGGAGGAAGGAGAGCCAGAGGCTGAACCTGTTGATGAGGACCAGGTCGATGACCAGGGTCAAGAACAGGGTTGGGCATCTCCACAGGTTGTTAAAACAGAGCCCAAGAGTGAGACTTCGTCTCCTGTTAGCATAATGCAGAAAGCCCGAAGATGCACTAAGTCAGAGGGGGAGTCCTGTGATGTAGAGGACACACTTGCTGGCCCCAGTGGGTCAGAAAGAACACCTGAGCTTGTGCTCAGGCGATCCGCTCGAGCAACGAAGGGAATTCCACCTGAGAGGTATCAGGCCACCAGTGTGTGGGTTGGTTTCGCACAGTGCGAGTCTGGGAGTTGTGAGGAGGTTCAACAGTTGCCTGACAAAGACGCCAGGAAGGGGTGAAAGGCAATGGGAAGGGGATTGAACTCTCAGAGGTCTGTACATGTATGTTCACAGTTTCCCTCAGGATGCGAGACGAGAGGGGGTGTGGAGAGAATCAGAACTTACAGGGTTAAGAAGTTCTGAGTGACGTCTCACATTCTGAGGCGTGGCTCACAGGGTTCACAGAGGGGAGTGTTTCTCTGTATGTTCAGTGTTCTTCCGTTCTCCGGCGGTGAGGAAGCAAGATGTGTGCTCGTTCACTGGGTCTGATTTATGTTGTTTTTCTACACGATTAAAGACTGAAAAAGATAAGCTAGAACGCTCGTCTGCAGCCTGATTTGTCACACACGCACTGCATCAGTTTCTACGCTGCGGTAACTCTGCTACAAGTAGCTGACGGTGACCAGAGCGGCGCAAGGAAGTGTGCCGGGCTAAGTACTTCCAAAGGCTACACAATAGCCATAGGTTTCGCCATAGTTCGAAAGCACCCTTAAGTGCAAGTAGATAAATAGGTACCGCATTATAGCGGGAAGGTAAACGGCATTTCCGTGTGCTGCGCTGGTGCAGGCTCGCCAGAGCAGCTTCGTCATGCTGGCCACGTGACCCGGAAGTGTCTTCGGACAGCGCTGGCCCCCGGCCTCTTAAGCAAGATGGGCGCACAACCCCAGAGTCGGACACGACTGGCCCGTACAGGCAGGAATACCTTTACCTTTACCTAATAAAATAAAAAAGAGTGTGACTTTTATTCAGTATATTTAGGGCTTGCACTTCATAGCAGGTTTAAAGCAGAGATGCCTCAAAGAATCCGATAATGTTTTGGATAGTGAGGGTACAGCAGATTTTCAGCCAACAAGCAAGGCCTTGTACTGGTGTTGGGGGTAATGTGGTTGGGTTATTGTAGGCACATGGACAGCTCCTACTTAGATTCTTGCTCTGAGAAGGTCTCTAAGTCACTGAATCATAAAATCCTAGAAGAACAGAGTTATAGAATTGGAAGGTACTCTGAGCACCATTTTGTACAACCCGCTGCAATACAGGATTCTCAACTAAATCTTAAATGACACACGACCATCCAAACTGAGGCCTTCTGATTATTCCCCCCATTTTTTAGTATCTTCTCACAATGCTATGACCACCAACAATGTTCTCAGAGACTGACTGCTGGCCATAATTTGTTACACAAATGTGAACTAGTACTGCTGCTACTCAGGTGTCCAATGCCTATGGGAAGCTGCTGGGTTTTTCTTGGATAAAGGGATGTATTT
This sequence comes from Podarcis gaigeae, assembly GCF_964106915.1. Taxonomy (NCBI): domain Eukaryota; kingdom Metazoa; phylum Chordata; class Lepidosauria; order Squamata; family Lacertidae; genus Podarcis; species Podarcis gaigeae. The sequence goes on from NC_139684.1 coordinate 77,069,459, forward strand.
GCAATGAGACAATGCCTCTGTCTTTGCTCTTTTTTGGTGTGGAATCTTACTCAGATGGAAGGAGAATATATTTTTATCATCTTCCATGCCCCAGAAAAAAGGACTGCCTAGGTGGGAAAGCCAAACATAGCTCAGGGGTATTGATAGATGCCAGGGACAAAGAGATATTTCCTGAATCATGTACATTTACTATAAAGTGATTACCAAGAGCTGATGAAATCATTTTCTGCAACTTCATTTCTACTTGTTTCAATGGCATCAGATTCTTGGGAAGGAGTGAAGATACTTTGAGTTATTTGGACTGCTTGCCTTTGGTCACACTGTCTTGACTTGAACCAAGCTAGTCGTTTGCATCTGCTTCACACCCTTCTTCTGTACCAACCTCATCCATATGCCCTGAATTCCCCCTTTTACTGGAAACCAACTTTATTTCTGGTACCTGACCATTTTCCCAATAATGTATATTTTAATTGTTTTCATAAATGTATTACAAAATACCACATAAACAAGATACACACACACACACCCTCTGAAATCTTGGCAGCTACCACATACATATTCATACCTTTATAACATTTGTTTCTCTCTTAGATTCTCTACAAAATTATCTGGTTATTCCATCAGGGTTGTATGGAAGCATCCATCCAAACTGTGGTCAGCTTCTCCAACCATTGCATCAAGAAGTTTATGACATGGCCACAACATCTGGTTTTGCAGTGATGCTGCAGATAACACATTGTTTAGAAGCTTTTAGCTAAGATATGAAGTAAATGGCCACAGAATGGGAAAAAAGGCATCCATTCTTTCTTTCCTTTCAGCACTATTGCATTACAGGTCATTTCCCCAGTTATAGTCAATTTCCATTTCCATACATAGGTGTAATTTGTTTGGTCACCATTTTAAGATGCAGGGGGAAAAACATCCTGCAGGTCAAATGGCCGCTCTGCAGGTTTTCACCTATTTTTCAGCAACCTTGACAGCTAGGGAGGATAGGACATTGGGATGGGTTGAGGAGGGGAGCCTTTGTCTGTGAGCCCACACAAGGCCCAATGGGTCATGACAACCCTCCCAATGGAGGTTCAAGCAAGATCATAGCACCTGGTCCATGTCAGGAGTGACCTCACAACTCTGGCTTGAACCCATCCTGTTCATCAGCCAACAGGTGGGTTACTTGATACTGGATCCATATCCAATGCCTTGGTCAAAGCATACACTTGTAATCAATACAAGTTCTGGACTATTTCAACCCAAGACAGATCTCCTGCGTTCCTTTCTATGGTTTGCCCCTCACTTGCTATGGACACAGTATGTAGTTGACAGCAAATTGCACTGGGGAAAGCAGTACCACATAGATAGCATTGGATCCAATGTAGCATAGAGCCCACAAATCAAATTCTGCAGAGCTGATAAAGGAGGGTGACATGCTCAATCTTATCAAAAGGCACAGAGAGATCAAGCAGGAGAAGCAGAGTCACACTCCTCCTGCCACACTTCTGGTAAATGTCCTAAATTTTGGTGACCAAGGGTGCATCTGTCGCATAACCAGATGTGAATCCATGTTGGAATGAGTTTAGAACATTCTTCTCATTTAAGAATGCTTGCAGCTGCCCCTACAAAACCAAAATGCTCTTGGAAGCATGACTACCATATAACATGCAAATATAAAGACAGATAAAATAATTACATATGCTAACAGTATGTTTTATTTTGGCACTTCCAGATCCCAATGCTCTTACCCTAAATGGTCTGTAGTGCCCAGCCTGCTTCACTTACAAAGATAAAAATTATCTGAATGATGAGATCATCAACTCCCAAGGGAATGAAAATCAGTGTGTTGATACTTGAAGTTTATATGTTCAGAAGTAAGATTGTTACAAATCCTGCAAATTCCATGACAAAAACATGCCCACCTCATTCTGTCTCTCCCTCCTTTTGTTCTTCAAATTCCAATATCAGCACACACACACACACACAGAGAGAGAGAGAGAGAGAGAGAGAGAGAGAGAGAGAGAGAGAGGGGTAGGTTTTGGCTCCAAACGACTCTGATGAGCACTGCAGCCCTAATCAGCGTCAACAGGGGTTAATAATAAGAGTACATGTCGAGAATGGATGAATTAAGCATTGGCTTTATTTTATTTTGTCCACATCTAACTGATCACAAAGTCTTTACTTTCAGGCACTTTTCATTTTCTGTTTGAAGAAGGCACCACTTGGTCCAGTGACCTGATTCAAACCTAGGAGCACTTTGTTCTATTAATCCATTCAAATTGTATTTCAATCTGTCTCTAAACATCTGTCAACTTTGTCATTGCAATTATATGTCATATGGGTGAGTCATATGTCTATATTTGTAGAAGGCAGTCCTGAATTAGATGAACAGTCAGAAGACAACCCTCTCCTTCAAGGCGTCCTTCATTTGAAAGCTTCTCTGGTCCAGTTCTGGTTTAAAGACCAAGAACAATAAGCAGAGAGAATAGGGCTTTCCATCAGCCACTAGAATTGGGAGGACTAAGTGGGCAGGCAAACAGTTCAAAATTAAGCCTGCACCACTATAGTGAGATGAATTTCTAGATTATGAATTTGAATTTATAGAGAAAAATCAGCAAAGATGAATATTATGCAAACCTGGGATCTCTTCTTTGGAGATACATTTCCCCTGTCTTGTGATGCACAACTGACCAGTCTAATGCTTAGACTGCCTATGATTGGCTGACGGATCTTCCAATAAATATCTGTTTTAGGACAGAGGCATTTGTGTGTGTGAGGTTTTGTGCTACCATGTAAATTTAGCAGTAGAAGCAAGTAGGGCTGAATAAAACACAAAGCCAATTCTCATATATCCTGTCAAATACCCTTTCTCATCATTCCACACATTCTGCATATATAAAACATACAGAAAAAGAATACAGATATGTCAAAAGAGTTTATTTTGATCATGAATTTCACAAACAGTGAAAAAGAAAACCCAGTAGGCCTCAGCCCCTCCTCTCAACATAAGCTGTTATTATATTCTGCTGGTACCATGAACAATGGAATTGACAAGGAGGAGAGCTTTCCTCTCTCCTATCTACCCTTCAAGAACGTTCTGCTCCAAGGCTTTCTTAGCATCAGAGCATTTGGTTACAATCCGCTCTAAGTGAAGATAGCCATATGTAAATCTTTTCCCATTAAGGGCACACATGTCTTCAGTTGCACAGCCTTTGAGTGTCAGTGGCGGAAGGAAACCATATACATCTGGGAAATAAAAAGTATAAGGTTTGCATGAGTTCTTTATTAGGTCCTAGGGAAGACCATGCTTATAAAAGCTTAGTGTGTTTGGAATCAACACATGGTAGGATTAATCTGTCAGCCAGTCACCACTAGTGCATGCCTTAGGAAACTTAACCAGTGAACGAATGAAGCCCAGCAGGTGGCCAAATGTGTCACTTTTACCAAGGCTATACCCACTTGCCTTTCTCCGAGCCTCCTTTCTTTTCAACTTTTGGCCAAGGTGTGTGGCAAGACACAGTCCTCCAGGACCAGCACCCAATGGTTCATACTGCTGTGCAGAGGAGCAGTTATGTGCCGGCTGGTTCTGCACCTTCCCTTGTATCCCTCTGCCCTGATGCCCCTTGCACATTTGAGGAAAAGGGTGTGCTGTAAGGAGCCTGCTGTGCTTGTTTATGCTCCCCACACAATGCAAAACCCTGCCCCTGAGTGAGTCTGTCTCTAGTTCTTAAGTAATTTTAACAGCAGTAGATTGGAATCCAAAAGAGAATAGAAACTTGTCAGCTGGAAATTCTCAGCTTGCACCAGCTTGTATCAGATGTAGAAATTACCCATAGACTATAAATGATTTCTACACATTGAACCAATGCTTTCAAGGCAGGACAGTGCTATCTGGTCCTACACCCCCCCCCCTTGTATCCCTATTTTTTGATGCCCCTTGTCCATTAGAGGACAAAAGTGTGCTGTGAGGAGCCTACTGTACCTTTGTAAACACCCCACACAATGCAAACCCCTGCCCATGAGCGAGCCTGTCTCCTTTAGCTCTTACACAATTGTAACAGGGGTAGATTGGAATACGAAACAGGACTAGAGCATCCTCCTTTTCCTCAGAGAAAGAAATCAAAGCTACATACACATAACACATATAAAAAGCAAACAAAGATTAGACATTGCTTTTCTGGCAGTGATAAGGAAACAGAGGAGCAGATTTTATTAGCTGACTGGAAATATTACTCACATATAGCCCCGCTAGAATAGTCAATGCACTTGGTCTCATTGCCAAGGCAGCTGACAGTCCCCTGACCTTCGCAGGTTTGGCCGAAGCAGGCTGGGCACCATAGACCATTGGGGGAAAGATCCTCACGAGGTGGAACTACCAAAGTAAATGCCTACAGTCAGTATATTGATAAACATCATTCCCCCTCCCCTTCTCATTACTGTTAACTTTATTTCATTTATTTCATGCTTTCTAGTAACTTCTGATCTTACCTGGACTTGCTATCTCCGCATTGTGCCCTACTTTGGCCATCAACTTTGCAGAAAAGGCACAGCTGCTGAGCGTCTATAAATAAAGATTTTGTTTTTCATCTTTTCTCAGGCATGCTCATTTTCATTCTATTTCCCACAGTTCTCACTTTGTATATGGGTATTCAAAGCTACAGTTTATGGGTATTCAAAGCTTTGTATATGGGTATTCAAAGCTATATGGGTATTTGAAGCTACAGTCAGCTGCATTCTCTTGGAGGTCATTTCTCTTACTATGAGTGCAAGCAAGTAGTCAGCAGACCCAGACCCCAAATTTTTTAGAGCTGTGTCAAGATTTTCCATATTATTTTCTCTTTCTCTGCCTACAGCCCCAGCCCTTATGCATATAAAGTATGACTGATGAATAAAGAGGACTAAAGTATTCTGCGTCCTAAGAGGAGACCATCTACTTCATCCATTCCAGATTCATCACAGAATTGTTGATCTGGAAGGGACCCTAAGGGTCATCTAGTCCAACCCCCTGTAATGCAGGATACCGAGCTAAAGCCTCCACGACAGATGGCCATCCAATCTCTGCTTCAAAACCTCCAATAAGCTGATTCCACAATGTCCTGATTGAGAACATTCCACAGTAAAACAACTCTTACTGTGAGAAAGTTTTACCTGAAGTTTAGGTGGAATCTCCTTTCTTGAACGATTCAAAGATCAGTTGTAGATACTTATTAGACCCTTGCACCTAGTGTCTGAATGGACTGAAAAACAAAGATGCTATACTTTGCCTGTAACTGGGTGGAAGTTATATGACGGCTTAATAAGCCATTAACTTTCAGAGATGCAGAAACTCACCATAGAGAGGTTCCTTATTACACTTGTATGTTCCGCAGCAGAAGACCTTCATCTGGAGGTATTTACCATTGGCTGAAGTTAAACTGTAATCACCTGAGTGGCAACGTTGGGAATGACCACATCCCCGGTAAGTTGCCACTTTATACTGTTGAACTGTGAAGAACAAAAGGAAACAAATCACAAGATCTGCAAGAATTCTGATTAATTCCCTCGAAATGTATTTATTTTTAATGATGGTTCCTATTAACTAAATCCTTTACTCTTCCATGAAAAACTACGTAATGCACAGTTCTTGAATCAATAGATGAACCTAATCACCCTGTGCTGAACCAGCAGCGTAATCAGGGCACCTCATTAGAAGGGTCTCGGTGGAAGTCTCCATTCCCAGCGATGGCCTTAGCAAGTCAATCTGGGTAGATTGGCACCTGGTGAGAGGCCATATTTCATGACATGACCCTGTGGTTTCACCCCTTCAGTAGGCAACTGGAATGGATTTATAACCAAAGCCAGAGCCAAAAGTCTACTTACACCAGTAATCAATAAATTTGTGGCCATTTTTAATCTAGATCATTTTGTGAGTGAGTTCATTCTATCACACCTCACACAGGGGAGGGTGACACTGCGACTGGTACCAAAACCATGTACAGCACATAGTGCTCTTTGGAAAAAAGTTGGGGTTTAGATGCAAGTAATAATCAATACATTATATTAATTTGCACATGAACAACATTTATTGGGGTGAACAAGAATAAGTGAAAAGTTCCAGCTCACCTATATTATTATCCAGAACACCAGAGACACAGATTGGGTTAGAGCGACAGATCTCAGATTTTTTACCTTTACATGAAGTTGCATTACTATTACAGGAGGAACAAATCAGAGATGTCGCTGCATAAAGGAGATAGAGGTTATTGCAGCAGATTTCCTGAGATGGTAACAAGCTTAATGGTCTTTTCAGTGTCATTAAAAGATGATTAAAAGAATCCAATTCTGCAGGTTGATTCTTACCTGGAGAAAGCAGGGCCAAGAGGAGGCAGGTGCTCAGAAGTGCTTTCTGCATTCTAGAAAGATTTGGTGACTCAGAGCAGAGATGTACCAAGGCAGAGAACTGATGCTGGTAGAGTCTTACGTGGAGATATTTAAAGGCTATAGATTCATGATGTGGGCAACTCTTGGGAACAAATGGTTCAGTAAGGTCTGGGAGTGGGGGCTGTGTGTTTGCCAAGAAGACACAGAGGGACATAGTGAAATTCAAAGCTCCATGCTGAAATTGGCTGATTTATTCATCTTTGATGGCACACATATTTTTGGTATGATAAGGTAAAAGCTCATAAAGGATTTGGGAACCACATATTTTGAAAGTCATTGTATGAGGTGTGAGATAGATATAAGCATTTATTAGAATGTAAGACACCATGATGACTATCGCCTCTTTAGGCAATGAGTGTGAAAAAGATAAATATGAGTAAAAATTGGGCCACCTATGAACAATTAGTGAAGGAGATGGATAACCAATGGAAATCAAAACCTTATGAGGAGGTCAAAGGTTTTGTGAATGACTGGTTCCATTATCTTCAAATTAATGAAATATTTAAAGATGATAAAAAGAAAAATGGATTTGGATATATAAAATCAAGATTTGAATTAGAATTATTAAATAATAAAGTTAAAATATTATCTAAAATGTATAAATTATTATTAGAATAGCATTTGAAAGATGAAAAAGTTAAATCAGTTATTATACATTGGGCTAAAGATATTGGTCATAATATACAATTAGAGAATTGGAAAAAATTATGGAGAGAGAGGGAATAAATATATGGGGGCCAAGATGGCGTCCGGCACTCTTCTTAGCTGCGCCACTGCTGTCCGTGCCGGTAAAAACCTCCTCCGGCCTCTTTGGCCCTCTTAGCAGAGTTTACACAGCGGTGAAACACTGTTGCTTGTGTGGGAATAACTCAGACTGCAAAGCAGGCTTTTCTCTTATCTCCAATAGCCTTTAATCAGTAGAATAACATCGTACATTCAGCCCGGCGAATTGACTGGCATTCTCGCCGCTTCTCCACAAAAGCGAAAGGAAAAAGACACACAGAGAAACACTCCCCTCTGTGAATATAGCCACGCCTCAGAATGTGAGACATCACTCAGAACTGTTTAACCCTGTCAGTTCTGATTCTCCTCACACCCCCTCTCGTCTCGCATCCTGAGGGAAACTGTGAGGACACATCTACAGACCTCTTTGAGTTCAACACCTTCCCCATTGCCTCTTGCCCCTTCCTGGCTTCTGCTTCAGGCAACTGTTGAACCTCCTCAAAACTCTCAGGTTCACACTGTGCGAAACCAACCCACGCACTGGTGACCTGAAACCTCTCAGGTGGGACCCCCTTCGTGGTGTGTGCAGACCGTCTGAGCACTGTCTCAGGTGCTCCTTCTGACCCACTGGGTCCAGCAAGTGATTCACTGGCACCAGAAGACTCCCCCTCTGACTTACTGCGTCTTCGGGCCTTCTGAACTTTGCTAACGGGAGACGAAGGCTCACTCTTGGGCTCTCTTTTAACAACCTGTGGAGATGCCCAATCCTGTTCTTGACCTTGGTCAGAGACCTGGTCCTCATCAACAGGTTCAGCCTCTGCCTCTCCCTCCTCCTCAGAATCAGACAGACATTCTGAGAGAACGTCAGGAGTCGCATGGACCCTTGACCAACCATTCTGCTCACAGAACTCAGCATTTCTGCTAACTAGAAGCCTGGACTGATCACCATCTGGATATGCAAACTTCCACCCCTTTGTCCCAGGCTCATACCCACAAAAGATCATTTTCCGGGACCTCGGGTCACCCTCCTTTCGTTGAGCCTTTGGCACAGGCACCCAGGCTTGTGAACCAAACACCCGGAAGAAATGCAGCTTCGGCTTCTGTCCGTGGAGTAAGAAATACGGAGTGTCACCTACCACTGAATTGTAGGACCTGTTCATCATGAAATTGGCCGTCTTTATCGCCTCCCCCAAAAAACTTTGAGGCAAACCAGAGTCATACAGTAAAGTGTTAGCTGCTTGAGCTAGCATTTTGCTCCTGCGCTCCGCCACACCAATCTCCTGAGGAGAATTAGCACCCGTCAACCAGTGACGTATTCCCTTCTGGCGGAAGAAACTCTGCAGAGCAAACCCAGTGACCTCTGCGCCTCGGTCACTCTGAAACCCCTGCACCTTGGTGGAAAACTGTAGTTCCACTGCCGCAACCCAATCTTTGATCAGTTGCGCTGCCTCGCTTTTCCGTCTCAGCGAGAAGACCCCGCCGGTTTGGGTAAAATCATCTGTCAGCGTCAGCGCAAATCTGGCCCCGCCCAGACTCTCTGGCATGGGCCCAAAAAGGTCAGAGTGCACAAGCTCAAAAGGCTTTCTGGTTACCCTCTCCAACCTGGGATAACTGCACCCTTTTACCTTTGCCCTTCTGCATGCCCTACAATCTAGGGATCGGTCACATGCTTTTATCTTGCACCCTACTGTGTACTGGGGCAACTTTTGGATATCTTCCCAAGAGCCATGTGACATTCTTTTGTGCCACAAGTGAGCACATGAATCATGAGTGGGAACGTTTGCACACTTTGTCTGTGCTCCTTCAGTGTCCCCCTCACCCTCCAGAGGTGTCTTCAGAATAAAGAGATTGTTCTGACATGCAACACTGATGAGTTGCCTCCCACCCCTGGAAATAGAACAGACATTATTTTCAAAGCAAACCTTGTACCTCTCCTGTAAGAGACAAGATACAGATAACAGACAATGTTTCATCTCAGGCACAACATAGACCTCCAGCTCCGCCTGCAAGAAAGAAACAAACACATTTCCAACAGTGCTCAAATGTCTTTGTGACCCATCAGCAAAAATAACTGTTTTCCCAGTTGAAACAGCCCTGCTGTTCCACATCTCAACACTAGGTGGCGCTGGCATCAGGTGATGACTGGCTCCAGAGTCTATGACCCAGCGCAGCACTCTCTCCTCACTGGAGTTGTCCTTTATCGTTGCCATAGCAGCAGCTAGGTGATAATGATTGTCCTCCACACATCCTGTGTCACGTCCTCCCTGCGCTTTCCCACGCTGGCCTCCTTTCCTGGACTGGCTGCCATGGAAACCTGGCTGACTGCCATGGGAAGCGACCTTGCAGACATCCTGCCCAGCCTCTCTGGCTCTCCGGGGGCAGAAACGATGCAGATGGTCAGGCGAATTGCAAATAAAGCAGCGACGAGTGGAAAAAGCCTGAACTGTGCCTTCCGCTGGCCTGCCCCCCCCCTCTGCAACCGGATGGGCTCCCTGTGCCAGCTCGGCCCTCTCTTAGATGGCGTTCCTGTTCGTCACTCAAGCGTCCTGTCACATACGCCAGCGTAAGATCCGCAGGATTCATCGATTCCAAAGTTAGACAAAAATTGTCATAACTTTTGTCCAAAGAGCTGAGCAAAATATAAACTTTCAGTTCCTCAGAAAAGTTGACTTGCAACAGCTTCAGCTGGTTGAAAACAGAAAGCATCTCAGTCACATGCTTTCTGATGCTATCCCCAGGACGCAGCCTCATCTCAAACAAGCGTCTGGTAGTGTGGATCTTTGCCCCAGCTGTGGTCCTGTGATGCACTCTCTCTAGTGCCTGGTAGGCCTCATGAGCAGTCTCCAGCCCCTCTACCAAAGGTAGCTGTGAACCCTCCAAACTGAGCACCATAGCTCCCAGGGCTTTGTGATTTCTTCTCTGCGAAGCATGGGCAGCTGCAATATCTGCTGCCGAAGCGCTGGCTGCCGCTTGTTGTGGAGGCCCTTGGACCGCCTCCCACAGACCCTTGGCTACCAGCCATGCCTTCAGCTTCCTACTCCACTCCTCCCAATTCTTTCCATCTAATTTTTGAAAAGGGACGGAGAATGAATCCTGGCCGTCTGCCATCTTCTCCCCCGGGGCTCAGTGTACTCACGTAACAGCAGCTGCTCCGGCATCTGGTTCTGCAGACCAGCTCCTCCCAGCGAGCTCCTCTCTGCCTCAAACGTTAGGCACAGCTCCAACTGGCTCCAGCTTCTCCTCAGCTGGCTTCTCCCACACACAGACACATCCCAGCAACAGCTTCAAAGCTTGGTTGACCTCCATAACCTATGGGGGCCAAGATGACATCCAGCACTCTTCTTAGCTGCGCCACTGCTGTCCGTGCCGGTAAAAACCTCCTCCAGCCTCTTTGGCCCTCTTAGCAGAGTTTACACAGCGGTGAAACACTGTTGCTTGTGTGGGAATAACTCAGACTGCAAAGCAGGCTTTTCTCTTATCTCCAATAGCCTTTAATCAGTAGAATAACATCGTACATTCAGCCCGGCGAATTGACTGGCATTCTCGCCGCTTCTCCACAAAAGCGAAAGGAAAAAGACACACAGAGAAACACTCCCCTCTGTGAATATAGCCACGCCTCAGAATGTGAGACGTCACTCAGAACTGTTTAACCCTGTCAGTTCTGATTCTCCTCACAAAATATTACTGCCTGCAGTGCTTTAATAGAAAATATAATGAAAATGATGTACAGATGGTATATAACATCAGTGAAATGAGCTAAAATGTATAAAACAAATAATAAATGTTGGAAATATAAGGAAAAAGAAGGTACTTTTTACCATATGTGGTGGGAATGTAAGAAAGTGAAGGACTTCTGGGAAATTATTTCTAATGAGATTTAAAAGATGTTGAAATATATTTTTTTTAAAAAACAAAACAAAACCAGAAACCATTTTACTTGGTATTGTAGGTACAGATATTCAAAAGTTTGATTAAAAATGTTTTTATATGCGACAACTGCAGCAAGAATACTATTAGCCTAATGATGGAAGCAGGAAGAATTACCAACAAAAGAAGAGTGGCAGGTGAAATTGATGGATTATGCTGAGTTGGCAAAATTAACTGGGAAAATTCGGAACCAGGAAGACCAGACTTTCCTGAAGGACTGGAAGAAATTCATGGTATATTTGAAAGACAATTGTAATCAATTGACATCGCTTGTAGGGTTACAATAAGTTTTGTAAGGAGACCTATATGAATTATTGCGAAGGAGGACTAAGAAGGAGTTTATTTAGGATTTGGATTCAATAGCAATAACTATAATAATAAAATGCAAAATTAGAAAGGAAGTAAGAAAACCATCAGTCGAGGTTGATGGAAGTCCTAGGCTGTGATAGCCAAAGGTTTGTTATGTTATTTAAAATGGGATGTAATGTTTGGAAAACACATGTAAAAACTAATTATATATATATATAATATAAACACATGTAAAAACTAATTATATAAAACTCAAAGATGAATAAATCTATATCTATATGTGTGTGTATATATATATATATATATTTGCTTTCGTAGATTTTCACGGGTACAGGAATGCAGGTTTTGGTGTCCTCGGGTGTCTTCCCGTGTAAAAGTTGGGGTGTCTAGGCGACGTTTCGACGAGGTCTCACTCGTCATCTTCAGGCTGGTGCTTTCGGCTTCTTGTTACTGGAACAGAGCGGGATCTCAATGTTTGAGTTCCTATAAATACTGTAGAGGGGGTGTGGTGTCTAGCCTCCAATGTTCTGGGCAGAGAGGAAGTTCCCAGGCTAGTGTGCCTTTTCTTCTTTTGTTCCTTAATTACTTGAGAGATACCTTGAGTGATTTCTTGAGTGATATCCTGAGTACCACTTAGGTGGGTCATTAGGTGTGGATTAGTTGCTAAAGTCTTTGTGTCTTGACCTCTTGAACTTTGTGAAGAGTTTTCCTGAGAAGATGGCTGTATTGCACTCTTTAACACGGAACATCACCACAAGAGAATAATCATGGAAGCCATCGAGATAGAGAAACACCCTCACAACATGAACAAGCGTGACGACACATCCCGCTTGCCAGACATCTGGAAATTAGCCCTCCCCACAAAAACTGACACCAGATCCAGAGGCACACAGAACGCCAACACCAATCAACCACACCAGACCCAAACCCAGACCCTCTCCACAGATGAATTACTGACACCATCCAGTAGCCAATCCATGGTGGCACCTCCGGATGCTGCACCCCCCTGCAATCCCTACACAGATCTGGCTGACACAAGCCACCAAACCACAGCTCGCCCCTATACACGAAGCCAAGCCAAAGCACAACTAAGTGCAATACAGCCATCTTCTCAGGAAAACTCTTCACAAAGTTCAAGAGGTCAAGACACAAAGACTTTAGCAACTAATCCACACCTAATGACCCACCTAAGTGGTACTCAGGATATCACTCAAGAAATCACTCAAGGTATCTCTCAAGTAATTAAGGAACAAAAGAAGAAAAGGCACACTAGCCTGGGAACTTCCTCTCTGCCCAGAACATTGGAGGCTAGACACCACACCCCCTCTACAGTATTTATAGGAACTCAAACATTGAGATCCCGCTCTGTTCCAGTAACAAGAAGCCGAAAGCACCAGCCTGAAGATGACGAGTGAGACCTCGTCGAAACGTCGCCTAGACACCCCAACTTTTACACGGGAAGACACCCGAGGACACCAAAACCTGCATATATATATATATATATATATATATATTCATATTTGAGTTTCATTAGCTGCTACCAGACACTTCTCAGAATATTTTTCTATATAACTAATTTACAATTTACTCATAACTCGTATTAGCTTTACAGCCAATGCCTGAACTAAAATTCCACCTACACCATTTTTAATCCAGATCATTGTTTGTGTGAGTTCATTCTGTTGCACCCCACAGTACTCACTGCACAGGGGAGGGTGGAACTGCAACTGGTACCACAACCTTAGGTTCCTTGGAGAAAAAGTGGGATATAAATGCAATTAATAAATAATAATAATCTCCACATGAAAGTCATTTCCCAGGGTGACCAAGAATAAGTGTGAAGTTTCAGCTCACCTATATTGTTATCCAGAACACCAGAGGTGCAGGATGCATTAGATTTACAGCCCTCAGATGTATCACCTTCAAATGGGGTTGCATTACTATGACAGTAGGAGCATTTCAGAGATGTCACTGCCTAAAACTGCAGTGTTTCTCAACCTGTGGGCCCCCAGATGTTGTTGGACTACAGCTCCCATCATTTCTAGCCAGCATGACCACTGGTCAGGGATGATGGAAGTTGTAGTCCAACAACATCTGAGGACCCACAGGTTGAGAACCACTGTGATAGAGGTTGATGCAGGAGATTTTGTGAGATGGTTAAGAACTTAATGGTATATTGGGTGGAGATGGAACAGTTAGTCTATATAAAACATGAAACAATTCTCTTTCTGTGTGTGAGCATCCTTTGTTCCAGAAACAGAGAAGAAGTTTCAAGAAGCAGCAGAAGGCTGATTCTTTTGTCTATGGAAGGACATTTTCTTTGAGAACTGTTCTTTGGATGTGCGCAGTGTGATAGGAGATACTGATAACAATGGTTCTGTATAACTTGTTGTAACTTGTTGTGAGTCTGTTGCTTGTTCCTTGTGGTGAGAGAAGCAGAGAGAGATTCATGGACTCTTACTGGACTCTAAGCCTGCCTTGACCACGGCAGTGGTGAATGTCTGCATATATTTGCTACCAATATGCTATTATGTCCATCAAGTAATGTCCTACACTTGACTGAATCTTTACGGCGGCCATGAGTGTTTATTGCCTACTGTGTGTACCTTCCAACCCTGAAGATGCTTCCAAGGAAGGAGCTGCATTGAGATGTAACTCTGCTGAGTATGGATACACACACACACACACACACACACACACACAGAGGAAAGTGATGCCAGACCCAGTCCTTCTAAATCATCCATTAGAGGTTGATGGATTGATCCAACACTTTCATCATTTTCAAATGATAAGAAGAATCAGAGAGGAGATGGACCAGGAAGGGGAACTGATGCAGGTAGAGACTTACATGGAGATATTTATAGGCCAAGGATTCATGATGTGGACAACACTTGGGAACAAATGGTTCTATTAGCTGTTCCCATCTTCAGCCTCCTTAGCTTGATATTGCTTGGATGCACTGGAGGCTTCAACGAGTAAAAACAATCCTCGTATCATGGAGGTAGTCAACTTCACAGGGGGTAGGGAGTCATGACAAAAGACCTCAGGAGCTGAATGTGTCAATGACTAAGAAATGTACCACGTGAGAACCAAGCACTCACAGAGCCTGGAGCTATCTGTCTCCACCAACTATGCAAACAAGGTCATACCATCAACCACTCTCTACTAGTCATGTGTAAGGCAGCAGGCAATGTACAAAGGGCAGTTGAAGGAGACATTGTTGGTCCAGCTGAAAATACCCCAAAGGCCATTAATGCAGAGCCAATGACAATGAAGCATTCAACTGGGTTATAGGGAAGTAAGGTTGAGGTAGAAAGTAAAATTGCTCGTGCGTAAAGGTACCCTGAAGGTCATCTTGTCAAACCCGTTGCAATGCAGCATTTTCAATTAAATTTTAAAAGACAGGTGGCCATCCAACCCAAAACTTTCTGACTATGCCCACCACCAAAATAGAACAACCAATGTCCAAAGCCTAACTGATGTTGCTAAAACACAGTGTCATGCAAGGAGAGAGCCTACCAGAACCCCACATCACAAAGCAAACTTCTAGGATTGGAAGTGTCTCAGTTCCAGTTTGGAATTTAGAGATAGTTGAGGTATGCTAAACACAGTAGGTAGAATCTGCCAAGAATGTGTACAAAGGCAAAGTGGCTACATGAGCAAAGTGGTTGCTAATGGTTTACAGCTGCTTCAAAACCCATCTTCAGTACGAACTTCATCCATCTTCCCCAAATAGGAGCTATTCAGAACAGGGTGGACAGTCATCTGCTGGGGATCTGCTTCCTGCATTGGAAGTATTCATCAGGGCCAGCTATACATGTTGGTCCCACATGAGCTGATAAAAGGGTCAAATAGGCAACTTACCGGGTCCAATAGAGGGGGGTCAAACTGGGCCTGGACCAAAGGCCAGGCAGAACAGCTCCATCTTGCAGGCCCTGCGGAAGGATGTTGAGTACAGATTCCTGGCTGTACCAGAGGAATTGGGTTGTCATGAAAGCTACACCTCTGGAAATCTCAGTTTTGCACAACTGTTAAAGGTGAAAAAGGTTGGCCCTGACATTTCTAGATTATGCCTGTGTATGAGGGAGAGACGGGGGGGGGGGAGGGAGGGAGGGAGTAGACAGAGAGTTCTATGTTACTTGAAGCAAGTTAATCCCTTTTGTAGTTGCAGAACGGCTTTCTGTGGGTCTGCTGCAGGGGAAGGGAAGATTCTTCAGTATGGGAAAACATCCCAGGGCTTAGGTTACTGTCTGTCACATCCATAAATAATGTCATGTGAATGGGTTTGAGGGGCTGTGTCTCGTCAGTAGTTGCACCATAATTTTGGAACTGGAACATTTCTGAAATGGGGTATTCCCAGCCTATCTGGTGGTTCTGGGTATCAAACCTGGGGTTTTCTTCATACAAAGCATCATTGAGCTATCATTTCTCTCAGAAATATTGTTTACTGCAGATTCTTGAATTTGGGCTGAAACCAGCTTCATAGATACTTTAGTCCAAATACTTTTCCAATGTATTGGGTCAATAATCTTGCCTATAACAGTCTCTCAACAAGATTGTAACCCTGTTATGTCACCTGTTTATTGTCCTATTATCATTGTACTTATCTTGCACTGGGGTTATATGACATAACCATATTCTATTGATTTATCAGCTACATTATAGTTTTTTTGAGCTATCTACATAATTGCTGGGACGCGGGTGGCGCTGTGGGTAAAACCTCAGTGCCTAGGGCTTGCCGATCGCATGGCTGGCGGTTTGAATCCCCGCGGCGGGGTGAGCTCCCATCTTTCGGTCCCAGCTCCTGCCCACCTAGCAGTTCGAAAGCACCCTTAAGTGCAAGTAGATAAACAGGTACCGCTTTATAGCGGGAAGGTAAACGGCATTTCCGTGTGCTGCGCTGGTGCTGGCTTGCCAGAGCAGCTTTGTCACGCTGGTCATGTGACCCGGAAGTGTCTCCGGACAGCACTGGCCCCCGGCCTCTTAAGTGAGATGGGCGCACAACCCTAGAGTCGGACACGAATGGCCCGTATGGGCAGGGGTACCTTTACCTTACATAATTGCTACCCTGAACCATCCTGAACCAATTAAAATCATTTTGTCTTCAGATCAGCCCTCATCACAATATCATGCCATTACATATAATCATTTGTCAGTGTCTTTCTTTATTAAGACTTTGACTAATTCTCTTGTTCATTAAAAGTCTTAATTTGAATCCTAGAATTGTAGAGTATAAAGGAGCCCAAAGGGTCTAGTCCAACTCCCTACAATTTAGACATACATTGACACACTAAATGACAGTTCTGAAAGTAAGCGAAACACTGAGCTTCCAGAGTAGCCTGAATGAGGGATACAAGATAAGTCCTAGAGAAGCAGATAGCTGGACAAAGCAGATTGAGTTTTATAACAGCTTGATTTGCGCATTTAGAACTTATTTCAGCTAAACTGTGTTGGGTCTATATTTATCAGCATTTCTGGCTTGGCCTAGTGCTTAAGATACCACAAGGTGCTTGGTTGCTTTTAATTCAACAGACCCACACTGCTACTATTCTGGTAAGAAATACTACATAATACAAACCTAAATAAGAGAGAACTTGACAATAGCACTTCCTACCACATCTTTACATATCTTAACATACTCCAGCATAGTGATCCTACTTTGCAGAAAACTCTGCAAATCACATTTCTGTGAGGAGAATAGGAGTTCTCTTAGGACTACAGTTCCCAGAATGCTTTGGGTGAAGCCTTGAATTATTCAGATTAGCATAACACTGTCTTGCATACATAATGCAGATGGGGCCTTAATTCAATATCACCCACTGGCCTCAGTCTTGTATACCTGAAGGAGCATCTCCACCCCGGACACTGAGATCCAGCGCCGAGGGCCTTCTAGCGGTTCCCTCACTGCAAGAAGTGAGGTTACAGGGAACCAGGCAGAGGGCCTTCTCAGTAGTGGCACCCCCCCCTGCGAAACACCCTCCCACCAGATGTCAAGGAAATAAACAACTATCCTACTTTTAAAAGACATCTGAAGCCAGCCCTGTTTAGGGAAGTTTTTAATATTTAATGCTGTAATGTGTTTTTAATGTTGGATTGGGAGACACCCAGCGTGGCTGGGGAAACCCAGCCAGATGGGTGGGTATAAAGAAATTATTATTATTATTATTATTATTGTTGTTGTTGTTGTTGTTATTAATATTATTATTAATATTACTGTACTTGAATGCACTCTAGAGTTTCAGTTCCCCCCAGTATACATATTTTAATTCTCCTCATGATCTTATTTTTACTTGACTCCCCTCTTGAAAAACTGGTGGGGGGAGTGCTAATATTTCCCCCTCATTAACCATTTTAAGGAGTTGATCATATGGACTTAACATTCTGTGGTGGACAATATCAGGTGGGAAAATGCTTTCTGAACTGCAAATGCTGCATACACAACCATATATCCAACATTCTGGTCAGTGACCAAAATAAATTGATTCATTCATACACCCAAAGCACATGATTCTGCCCCCACCCCAAAAAAATGGAATCCTGGGAACTGTAATTTGTTGAGGATGCTGGGATTTATAGCTATCTGATGGGCAAACCATGATTGTTTTGGGAAAATAATGTGGTTTATATGGTGTGTGTATGCTGCCTTTGCCTCATGGCTAGATTTACTGGATACGAAATAGCTTCTTATGGACAAGAGATAAGAGAGCCAGTGTGGTATAGTGGTTAAGAATGGCGGACTCGTAATCTGGTGAACCGGGTTCACTTCCTTGCTCCTCCACATGCAGCTGCTGGGTGACATTGGTCTAGTCACACTTCTCTGAAGTCCCTCAGCCTCACTCACCTCACAGAGTGTTTGTTGTGGGAGGAGGAAGGGAATGGAGATTCTTAGCCACTTTGAGACTCCTTAGGGTAGTGATAAAGCGGGATATCAAATCCAAACTCTTCTTCTTCCCTTTCCAGGGCTCACAGGGGGCAAAACTCTGTCTTCCTGGGAAAAGGTAGGCATCCCTACCTGGCTTCTCCATCCTTCCCAATGATCTGCCCCTTGGAGCAACACTGTATAGGATTGTTGAGCTTTTGCTGGGAGTATGTTGGGGGTCCAATGATCGAACAGGATTGAACACGGACACCCCATGATTGGCCAGTAGATCACAATCAACCTGTTGGACATGCCTGCTGTAGAGAATGAAATCCTAGGGTGCAGGGTGCAAAATGCTGCTCCTTTGCAAAAGGTGTTCCCTGCAGAGAAGGTGGTTGAATGTGAGCATCACCACACAGGTTGGACTGTTCTGTTTACCAGCTGCAAGGAACCTAAGGACTCGATCCTGCCAGGTATATTCCCCCATGTATATATAAATATATTTGAAGACTTTATAAATCACCTTTGATTCTGAAATGACCCTAACCCTTAATGATTTGCATATTTTCCTAGAAGCACCTTTTAAAGACATATATAAAGAAATTCCCTCTTTTTATTCCAGACTAGGCAGAAACACACACACACACACACACACACACACACAGAGAGAGAGAGAATCATGTCATTTTAAATAGTCACAATGGCACGCACTGCCCTAAATTCGCCTCTGTGTGTTCTTCCATCCCTGCTTTGTTCAAACTTCTGCTGCTGTTTAAAACTACCAAATAAAAACCTACCTTATCTTTTGCTCCCCTCCCCTGACTTCATGCAAATTCACAACTTACATTCTCTCTCTCTCTCTCTCTCTCTCTCTCTCTCTCTCTCACACACACACACACACACACACACATAGACACACATCCACACAAAACCTATGCCTCTTCCAGTAAAAATGGAGTATCCCTGCCAGTTAGGGTTTATCCAGACTTCCTCTTGTGCCACAGCATTCCACATTTTAGCACTCAGTAGGGAGCAAACAGCAATTCAGCTTTTTCTCAGATCAACATTTTCTTCTGATTTATCGCTAAAGTGTGGGTTTGCCCTGGGAAAGGAGTGGGGCAAGAGGGAAACCACTTGGACCTGTGCTTTCCAGGAAGTGAGGATTTACTTTTTAAAAACTTGCCTTTTATAGGTTTTATATAATTTCATAAATACAAATTGCAGAAAGAAAATTATCTTTCCCCACATAATTAAATAAGCACAACATAGGTTTGGGTTTGAAATTTAATTGGGAACATGTCATAAATAATTGTTATTCCCACCCCCCTCCTTCCAAAACAATTACTTTTTTACATGTGCAGCACCACACATGAAACAGTCTCCCCTTTTCCGCTGGCAACTCCAAAATTTATCTTCTTCTATCTTATATATTTCAGTCTCCAGATGCCCACTCTGCCCCTTGTCTAAGGGCTCACCTACCCTTGTCCTATGATTTCTAGGAAGGGGTCTGAGAGACATTTATTTTGTCCCATCCCTTTCCCTGGGAAAGCCTACTGTTTACCACTGAATCTGCACAAATGCCAGTCGAGTTTTCTCTGTGGACTGACATATGTTCTGATTCAGCAGTAAGCAGTGGGGAAGTGGTGAGGCAAAAGAAAAAAATCTCATGGACCCATGCCTGAAAATCAAGGGACAAAATAGAAGAAAAGACAGGACAAACAGAAGTGTAGATGACTCCTAACAGTAGTATTTATGTTTCTCCGCATCAATGGAGTTAACTAACATTGTATCTGTTCAGTTCCTCTCAAGCCTGATTCCTTGCATGTATTTCAATGGAGCCCAGTCATGTTAAATGGCATTTGAGTCCCATTATTTCCTATGGACAATCTTATCATTCATTTTAGTGCATCCCCACCTAGCCTCCAACAACAGTTCATCTATCAATCTTGGCAGGGAGGGAGCAAATGGCTAATGAAAGAATTACCTCTTGCAATCAGTTCAGAGCCAGATCCCCTTGGTACCTCCATTTAATTTATTCTTTCCCATCCACACACTATCCTAAAAGCAGAGCAATGGGGCTGCAGGGGTCCAATGTGCTTGCACAAAGCTTACATAGAGGTAAGATGAAGTCCAGCCTAGAGGGAGCATTTGTTCCAATTTGTTTTGCAGGAAGGTTAGACTTCAATGATAAATCCAAATCCTGGTTTGCATTTCCGGCGGTTGGTGATACATCTTCCCCTTTACCAGTCATTTGTTCCACATCTTTTCCACACCACAAAAAGTCCTAAAGAGAGAGCAGATTTGTTGCGACAGAACACTTTAATCCACTTTCACTGGGCAATTTCTGGGATGTGATCGAATCCCTCTTTGCAAAGGACTGATAGCCTGGAGGCAATCCTAGAGGAGGCGAAGAGCGATGAAGGAAACGGCAGTGGAGATCTCCAGCTCGAAGTGGAAAAGAGGCAGAAGAAGAACCTGCAGCCTTCTCTCACACGTGATCCCACCTCTCTCCTTCCTGCTTCAGACTCTGAAAAGCAAATTCTAAAACACCCAAGTGTAATATCCACAGTTGCAACCGCTTCTTGTCCACATCTGTGATTTTTCCAAGTTTCAGCTGCCTCCCTCTCCCTCTCTTCAGCTGGCAATGACGTCCAGACAGGAGGAGGAAGGTCTTTAAAATAAGGGAGGGAGGATAGATGGGAAAGAGGGGGGTGGGGGAATCACGGAATCATAGGGAAGCTACAGCAGAGGAGGGGCAGGGAATTCACTCTCATGCCTGCTGTTTCTGAGGTTGAAATTTCTAAAGCTGATGGAGAATCTAAGAGAGGTAATAGGAAGCGAACATGGGCTCCACACACAAAAGCACTGGAACTCCTCAAGAGAAAGCATGTCTCCCCTTCCCCTTTTTAATAACTTTCCAGAAAGTAGTAAATAACAATTAAAACAACCTTTCCTTTCAAAGAAGGTTTTTTTTGCTTGTAGAGGGCTGTTTTATTGCACTGTTTTTTGGCTTTTGTTATGTACTGAGTTGAATAGGATCCAAACTGCAGCAGTCTGATTGGTCCTAGAACAATAGGCTCCAAAAGGCAGCAGTCTGATTGGTCCTAGAACAATAGGATTCAGAATGCAGCAGTCTGATTGGTCCTAGAACAATGCAGCAGTATGATTGGTTAGCAGGAACCACCCAATCATGCTCCAGATAGAAGTGAATCCACAACCTGATTGGCTTACAGCAGAATTCCGGAATTAGCCAATCATGTGCAGCCCATTGTGTAAATAATGTATATAAAGCAGATACTTTGAGGGGACATTCATTCATTCCTCCTCACCACTATGAGCTGAATAAAGAGCATGAAATCACTTTGCGACTCTGAGTATATGTCAGCTTTCCTTTGTTTTTTAACCACTACAGCTTCTTTGGTTTATCCCAGTCACTCTGCTGCGGATGTTTTTTCTTTTCTTTTTCTATCCTGTGGTTTTGCAGCATTTTAATATATCTTTTATTTTGTAAGTGATGCTTGAAGTAGTTAATCTGGGGTTGGATTTTTATGTGGGCCACTTTCCACTGTTTGTGAGAAAGGGCAAGGTACAAATGTTTTTTAAACAAGGAAGGAACTGAACAGACCTGACAGAACCCAGGGTTCAAACCTGTTCTCTGTCAAAACCTGAAAGCAGCAAAATCTGCAGATCGACTATGGATACAGGAAGCCTCTTGGATATTTTGTTTGCTGATGCTCCAAGCCCCCATTTACTCAGGGTTTATGTTCCAAGGTGTATTTGAAGAACTACTGAAGAAGCCTGCAAACACTCCATTCTGCCCCTGCCCCCTTCCAACCCTTTTTGTGACTTTCTTGTGATCTTTTCAGGTCACTTCCGGGTTTGGTGTGAGGCATGTATGTGCAGTCACACACATAATGAATGCACATAGATGGGTTGTTTTTTTCTGTATAGCACTTATGGAACATTTTACTTACCATTGGAGGGTGATAAGAGGAAGGCAGCTCTGTTTAGGGAAGTTTTAATTTCAGGTAGGTAGCCGTGTTGGTCTGACACAGTAGAAATATATAATTTTTAAAAAAAAATGTCCAGTAGCACTTTAGAGACCAACTAAGTTTATTCTTGGTATGAGCTTTCATGTGCATGCACACTTCTTCAGTTCTGATCTTCAGGCGGTTTGTGGAAGTGTTTGCCCACACGCATTCCTGTTAAACTAATGTTGGGAGTGAGTGGAAGAGGGGTCCAGAAAATCTAGATGGAATGCCCATCAAATTGTATCAATCAAATTTGAATTCCCCTGCTAAATGTGAGGCTTCTAAGAAAGTCACATCTCCATTTGTTTCTCTTTCTATCCTCCACTGAAGCAGTTGTTCCTAGGTGCTGCCCTGAGGCTCATGTGGCCCTGATGCCAAGTTGGATATGGAAGATGTGTTACTTTGTGTTTCTGAAAAACAAATTATCTTATTACAACACTTTTAATATGTATTTAATAGCCATGACATGCATAATTCAGGAGCTTAATTGTAGCCATACCACTGAGGCTAAATGTACTTTAGAACAGCTTGATTTGCACATTTAGAATTCGTATCAACTAAACTATAATCATTAGCATTTCTGGCTTGGTCTAGTACTTAAGATACCACAAGTTGCTTGGTTGCTTTCAGTTCAACAGACCCACACTGCTACTATTCTGCTAAGAAATACTAAATAATACAAACCTAAATAAGAGAGGACTTGACAATAGGACATTCTACCATATCTTAACATACAGCAATTCACTATTCCTCTGTATTACACTTATGTAGGGAAGTGTTAATTATTAGCTCTAAAAAACAGAGAAAAAGAAAACATTGTTTATGCTATCCAGATACTAGCATAGTCAAACTGAGCTTGTTTATTTATTCCCAAAATAATTGTAGTAATTTTTTTCTTTTTTCTTTTTCAAGCAAAGAAAAACCAAACAAACCCTTTATCTGCTCGGTTTCCCCTTTGGTCCATCCCAGATACACACCAATGCTGTATTATTTATATATTGTTTCCTATGATTTATGCATGGCTTGCTTGTAAAAGAAGAAGAAGAAGAAGAAGTTACAAGCAGAGAAATTTGAGAAAACATCAGAATATACAAGAGTTCAGATACTAAAACAGATTAAAATTGCAAACAACCATCTAAGTGAGTAGGCTTGTTTAAACAAGCATGGTTTTAGCAGCTGCTGAGCAGAGTACAGTGAGTCCCTGACTGATCTCAGTGCTAGGGAAGGTACTGGCAAGAGATCCTGCATAGCAACTGAATTAATTTACTGAAAGACTATTTCCCAAAATTCAGCCACTTAATAGTACTCAGACTAAAAGTGGAATCATGGCCCTTAAATTGTTCTACAGCAATCTTGCCCATCTGGATTCCCATGCCACACCTGGGCAGCAACCCCACTGCACTGTCAAAGGACACACAGTGCACTAAGCACAGGTGCACTTCATGACTGACCCACATTTAGGGAAGGATAGAAGATGCATTAATCAAAATTTTCAGGACCACAAACAGCAGGGATGTGACCAAGAGGAAGGCATGCAAGGAGTGATGAATGGACCCAGTACTCTACCTGCAGCAACTTCCTTAGCGATCTTTTTAAAAATAATGACCTCCATCTGTTCCACTGGTTTCTGCTAAACTGAGAAACTCTCAGACTGATATGTGTATATATGATACAGGATCCTAAAACCTTTCATCTAAAACTAACAAATTGGTGAGGGTTGATTGTTTCCATACAAGTTATATATACAATATTATACATTTCTGAATGTATTTCCACCGAGCCCAAAAGTTCTATTCCTGAACAGCCCCACCACAAGTGATGGCATGGCTCCGTCTAACTAAAAGCTCTACAACACATTGGTTCTATTCAGAAGCAATATGGACAATTGCTCTGCAACTCTATGCCGTCTATGTATTACCTCAATGTCCAAGGGACTATGGGAAGTTACTCAGTCCTTGATGGACAAAGCAATTGACTGACTATGAACCAGTACTGCTGCCTTTCCTATAACTTGGTGTGGGCTCTAACTTGATTCACAGAAGCATTTGTAAAAAATAATCTTCCATGCCCCAAATCAAAGGACAGCTAAAGACTCAAGGTATGGAACAGGTGACTGCTTAAGTAGCCAAGCTAGATAGAGCTCAAGGGAACTGGACAGTGCTAGGGATATTGTGATATGCACTGAATATTGGACAATGGAGCCAAAGTTATTACTGAGAGAGATTAAAATCATTATTAGACTCGTGAACATTGTTTCTCCTGGTTCCAATTGCATCAGATTGTTGGGAAGGAGACAGAATACTTTGAGTCATCTCATCTGTTTGGTGAGACTGTATTTAATTGCACCTAGCTTGTCATTTACGCCTCCTTCAAATCCCATCTTCAGTGCCAACTTTATCCATATGCCACATCTCTCTAAGGCAGGATTTGGAGAAAGTGGTTGGCTTGTAACTGCAGATAAAATGGAGAATACTCTATTCCAAACGTTTTTAACATAGGGGCATTCCCACCCCACATGGATAAGTTTTTCATAGCTGTTTGAACATAAAGGGGAAAGGGAGGGTTTAACTTTTGCCAAGCAGATTGGCATCCAGTGCCAGTGAAAGATGACCTTGAGTGTGGTTTCCTGTAAGTGAGCAGAGATCATTTAAGGAGGGGAATGGTCCAGCTCCCTCCCCTTTGTGCTATTCAGTTGTGTGGCCTAATTCTGATTCCCATACAATTTCAAGGCCTCTAACATTCCCTGCTTCGATCTACTAGATTGCTGTGTATTAGGGAAGTGGCACCCTTCATGTCATATGCTAGCCTCCTGCATAAGGATTCAAACAAGTTAAGTGTACACAGGTCCTCTTCTCTCTGCTCCAAAGAAAGTGCAAAAGAATGTGCCTGAGCCACTTGAAACTAGGTGGTATTAATGGCTTTTAATTTACCTTGCAGTTCCTCTTTGGAGATTGCTTTCCTTCTGGGAAGCACATCATGGAGTGTCCCATTCAGTTAATATTTCTGCCAAGTTTGAGTTGCAGATTTTGTTCACAGATTGGTGCCTACTTTGGTCCTTGGTTTTATCTCTGAAGTTATTGAAGTCTCCACCTATTATAGTTTGTCTTCTTTTAATATTGTTCTACTTCTGTTAGCATCTTCCAGAGAAAGTCTTGTTGTGCTGAGTTGGGTTCATCTAGACTGGTGATGGTGATTGGATTACTGTCTATGACAGCACAAACAAAGAGGTATCTGCCTCTCGGCTCTGCCCAACTTTCCCCAATGCTCAGAGGGCAGTGCTTGCTTATCAGGAAAGCAACTCCCCAAGTTTTCCCAGAGGCAGAAATTTGTAGTTGCTTGCCTATCCAGCATCCTTTGAGTCAGGCAGCCTTTTGGTTCTTGCATTGATGTGTCTCCTGCAGGAGGTAATGTCTGGGTCAGAGTTTTTTTTCAGCTGGACCTCACCATAACTCAGTTCTGGCACCTCTCAGGTGGGCACCATTGCCATTCTAAGAGAATGATGGAGGTGTTCATGGTGCATTCCGGCACCTGTTTTCCCAGAAAAATAGCACTGGTCTGGATGCAGTGGCAGAGGAAGGGCACCCTGTGTGCCATCTCTGTAGGGGTGACAAGAAGGGAACATATTGCTGGCTGTACAGTGCTCGAGAAGCACCTTCAGCAAGCCGCCTGGCATCACATACGCGGTGCTGCTACATACACATACAGCGCACAGGTATGCACTGTACGTAGTGGCGTATGCATGCACCGTATGTACGGCATGTGCACATGCACCGCAGTGCAGTTTGCCCCACCCCCAACACCCCACACTGGGTGTCAGTTCTCCTCCCTTCACCTCCGTCTGGATGTTCCCTCTGCAGAACTGCCTCCACTCAGGCTCTTTTGATTGTTGACCCTAGCCCTCTAACATTGAAAGAGAGAAGCTTTATAGTTTTGCTTTGAGGAATTGTAATAATGTTGGTAGATATGTCAATTAATTAACAGGTAAGCTCTATTAAAGATAGTGTTTTTCAAGAAACTCAATTTTTCTGCTGGACTGAAAATCAAGCACAATGTACAATGGTTCTGCTCCTTCCTCTGAGGCCATGTCCAGAAAGTGGTGCTGGGGAATGAGTGTTCGGCCCCCTGGGCTCTCACTTGTGGAGTGCCTCAGGGTTCCGTCCTCTCTCCCATGCTTTTTAACGTCTATATGTCTCACCAGAGTGGTGCATGCTCTAATTATCTCCCGTTTAGATTACTGCAATGCCCTCTACGTTGGGCTACCTTTGAAGATGACCCAGAAACTACAGGTAACCCAAAATGCAGCAGCTAGACTGGTGACTGGGAGTGGCCACTGAGACCATATAACATTGGTCCTGAAATACCTACACTGGCTCCCGGTATGTTTCCGAGCACAATTCATAGTATTGGTGCTGACCTTTAAAGCCCTAAAAAGCCTCGGCCCATTATATTTGAAGGGGCATCTCCACCCCCATCCTTCAGCCCGGACACTGAGGTCCAGCTCTGAGGTCCTTCTAGCAGTTCCCTCATTGTGATGTTACAGGGAACCAGGGAGGGGCCTAATCGGTAGTGGCACCCGCCCTGTGGAATGCCTTCCCATCAGATGTCAAGGAAGTAAGCAACTACCTGACTTTCAGAAGACATCTGAAGGCAGCCATGTTTAGAGAATTTTTTTAATGTTTGAAGTTTAATTCTGTTTTTAGTGTACTGTTGGAAGCCACCCAGAGTGGGCGGGGCACAAATAATAAAATTATTATTATTATCATTATCATCATTATCATTATTATTATTTTCTATGCCCTTTCCTCCCACCTCCTCCAATTTACAGTTTTGCTTGATATAGTCCAGATTCTTACAACCTCGCAACCTAGGTTCTACCTTTTTGCTGGATTATCAACTTAAAAGAAAGTCTCTGTGAAATGCTATGCCAGCTTCTTTTAGTGTCAATGTTTAAGGCCATTTGCTGCCTCAGTGTGGCTAGGCTGATATCCTGGAATATTTCAAAGCCCTATGTCTATTTCTTCCTGAAGATCTAATCTTGCAGATTTGATTTTACTTCCTTATATTCCTTGGAATGTCACCATGCTGGGGCTGTATACAACATTTTCTTTAGATGTCAATAGGATCCAGTTTTGTCCTGGGGCTATTGGAGACACAGAATTACCAACGTACCTAAACTTTGTTGACATCTGAGCTCACTGAGAATTTCTCCAAAGAAAGCATCCAGGCAGGATTTCTTAGCATGGTATGAAAAAGAAGTAGGAGAATAACACTTGTTTTGCAAATAGCTGCAGTCTAAGGATAATTAATCTTAGGGTCAAACTGGAACTACCATTCTAATAAATACACTTGATCTTATCCAAAAGGGCAAGAAGCAAGAAGGAGAAAAGCGTGCTTCATTGCAAACAGCATTGGAATGAATTAGAACAAGCAGCAGTTGGGAATGATGCAGCTTAGTTCTGGGCCATAATAGCACAAAAATCTGAAAGAGGAAAATTGAGATTTCTGTACACGTTATGGCTGATAAATGGGAAGTGTTTTTTCAATCAAGCTTTTAATTGACAACTGAAGTATACTCTGGCACTCATTTTACTAAATTGAACAAAAGTGAACTGTGGCCAGCTGTGACTCCCTCACATGTTAAATCATTGAGAAATGCACTGAAATATAGCTAAGCACCTGGGGAAGATATGATGCCTCCTGAAATGTTTATTGAGAATTATAATTGGTGGCTCCTGGTGCTAGCAAAATTGAACACATAAATAAATGTGTATGGTAAGCTCCCTAAAGGGTGAGATACAAGTATTACAGCGCCAACCTATGAGGAGGGAGATAAAAGGGATCCCTGTAACAATGGATGAATAAGCCTGCTGGATGTGGCATCTCAGTTGTATGTGAGGTACGTACTGACAAAACTGGAGGACTGGGCTGAAACCAATTATATCAAAGCAGAAGAGCAGATAGGATTCAGGTGTGGAAGAAATACCATTGACCAATGTTATGTCTTAACCATCTAATAAAAAAGTATGGCATTGGGACTTCCGGAGGCGGCGCAAAATAGCAATGGCGGTCCTCTTTACCTGGTGAAGAGGGGCTCCGCGAAAAAGGGTCGTCCGCTACGGCAAAGCGGAGACCCATTAAGAAAAACCGCAGGCAGAGTGAGCCTGCGGCCGTGGGACTCGGCGGGCGCCCAAAGCCCCCCCCCCGGAAACGAAGAAGGGGCTCTGTAAGGGGCTCCGGAACGCGAAAGGGGGAGCGGTGCTGTGAGTTCATTGCTCTTTTCGTGGATGCAAAGCCGCGCTGCTGCTGCTGATGAGCGCTGACCTTTCTTCTTGAAAACATCAAAATTGGCTGCTACATACCCGTGAGTAAGGGGAGCTAAACATCGGAAAATTTGGGAATTTGGTTGAAATTCGGCTGAAAATGGGAGGCGAGTAACAGGAAGTCCGTCTCCCGATCCTGCTAACCAGATTAAAGCAATTGTGCAGAAGAGCGCTGAAGCGCTGAAAAGGGACTGTAAAAGTAAAACGAGGGTGTATTTGACAGACTTTGTAGCGAAAAGACAAGCAGGAAATCTTTGTAAAAGTTGTGGATTTTATTTTTGGGACCTTCTTCCTAATTTTGAGCTATGTGGAGTTAAAAGAGACAACCCAGCGATCGGGCTGTCAGCGTGCAAAGGAGAACTGTCAAACTGCTGATACTGTTATTGGAGCTTAACTGATACATAGACTGAGACATTAACGTTTAAACATTGTTGCTAGGACCCTTCTTGACACCTTGTGGCTTTTCTTTAAGACAAAGAAAGCCTGTGGAAACTTCCTTTTGTGCTCTGGAACTATCAAAGACTTAACATAGGGAATATAAGAACTTCAATGGCGGACAAGAGCTCTCTCCTTCCTTGAAACTTTGAAATACCCCCACCTAGAGGATTGTGGAGATATAGAGGCCTGGGAACTGTACTTTATTGTGATTCTCTGTGGTTAAATTGTTTACACTCTGGACTTTGTCTAACTTATGAAACAAAAGAAAATTTGACCTTGAACAGAGGCAGGTGTGGAATGAGTGGCACAGGGAGAACAAGAGCAGCTAAAGCTAAAGAGAAAGAAAAGAAACCAGGGCAACTTGTTCAAACAACCCTATCTCATCAACGAAGATCATCCGTCCCAACTGTGCTGACAGCACAGGAGGTGGAATTTGAAGAGCCTGCTGCAGAGCCCGTTGCAGAAGATATGGCAACTGGAGGATCTGAAATAGTTCTGAAGCAAATCTTGGAACAACTTGGAATTTTAAATCAAAAAGTGGACAACCAATCATCAAAAATTGACCAAGCTACATCCTCTATTACTAAATTATCTGAGCAAGTTTCCCAACATACTCAGGCAATTGAAAAATTACAAGGGGCAACGTCTGAAAATTATAAGCTTGCGGTGGAAGCTTGTCAAAAAGCAGAACAGGCGAACAAAAAGGTTGATGAGATTAGGGGGGAAGTAAGGCCTCTGAAAAGACAGGTAGGGGAACAACAAGCCTACCTGTCATTGGTTGAATTGAAAAGTAAGGAAAATAATCTCAGATTAAGGGCTATCCCAGAATTGGAGGAAGGAAACCTACAGGGATTTTTAACACTTTTGTTCTCCAAATTCTGGGGGATAGAGGAAGATAAGGACTTTAAAATTGTGACTGCCTTTAGACTGGGAAAATTGATAAAGAAGGACAAGTCCAGAGACTGTTTGGTTATTTTGAGATCGAGAGAGGAAAGAGACAAGATACTAGGCCTACACTTCAAAAAATCCTTGGAGATAGAAGGAAAAAAGGCTGAAATTTACAGAGATATACCTAAACACCTTTTGGACCTTAGGACTACTTATACAGATTTGACCAAATTGTTGAGATATAACACAATCCCTTATAGGTGGGAATTTCCGCAAGGACTATCATTTACTTACAAAGGAAGGAAAGTAAGAATTAAAACACCGGAGGACCAACAGAAGTTCCTACACGACCACGAGGAGGACCTCCAGAAAGGAGCCGCAGCTTCTTGGCCTCCACCACCACCGGGACCATCTCCAAAGCCTACACCGCCTGGATCTGGACCAACATTACCACCTCCGGGATCTGAGGGAAGCCTAGACACCCCATTGTAGACCCACCAATTAGACCAGGATGTCGCTGCAGCTTCTTAGTTGGAATATAAATGGCAGAAATTCTCCGGAAAAAAGAAGAAAAGTATTTCATATTTTGAAAAAAGAACAATTGGACATTATTTGCCTGCAAGAAACGCATGTGACAAGGCTCCACAGAAAAGTGCTAATTAATAAAAGACTAGGCCAAGAATTTATCTCTTCGGACAAAGTGAAGAAAAGAGGTGTGGTGATATATGCAAAGGAGAGCCTGTCACCGAAATTCTTATTTAAAGATGAACACGGCAGAATTTTGGCGATTGAAATTCAGACACAAGGAGAAAAATTTCTGATATTAGGAATATATGCCCCAAATGAAGGAAAATCAGAATTTTTCAGGAAGCTGCATGAGATTATGCTGGATTACTTAGACTATAACAACATCATCATGATGGGTGACATGAATGGGGTTGTGTCTGTAAATATGGATAAGTCGCAAAGTGCTAACATAACGAAAGATGGCAGACTACCTAAAACTTTTTTTGAAATGACTGACAACGTGGACTTAATTGACATATGGAGGGTTAAGAACCCCCTAGGAAAAGAAGGGACTTTCTTTTCTGAAGCTCATCTGACATGGACACGAATCGACCAAATATGGATAACTAGAGGACTGGCACCCAAGACTAGAAAGGTGGAAATCTGCCCAAAAACCTGCTCCGACCATAATGCTTTGAAAATGGAATTGATACTAAATACAACCGGATCCTTCAGATGGAAAATGAATGACACCTTATTAAGGGACGAGAAGATTGTTAAGAAGGCCCAAAAAACTTTAAAGGACTATTTTGAGATAAATTTAAATACCACTGTGGAAAAAAGAATAATCTGGGACGCAAGTAAAGCAGTCATGAGAGGGTTTCTAATACAACAAAATACGATCAAGAAAAAATTCTGGAATGAAAAGAAGGAGAAGATATTGGAAAAAATAAGAGATGGAGAGAAAAAACTAAGATCCAGGCCAAAGTCGAAGGAGGTGCTGAGAGAAGTGAAATTTTTCCAAGCACAATATTTGAAACTGATAAATCAAGAGGTGGAATGGAAAATTAAACAAATGAAACAAAGATCCTTTGAATCAGCAAATAAGTGTGGGAAACTGCTAGCATGGCAGTTGAAAAAGAGACAAAAACTTAATAATGTTACAAATCTAGAGATTGAAGGGAGAATGGTTCAGAAACCCGAGGAAATTAGAAAGTGCTTCCAGAGATATTTCAAAGAACTTTATTCACAAGGGCCACAGAAAGATTCGGAGGTGGACCAATTTCTTAAAACCAACGGACTACAGAAAATACCTCGGGAAATGAGAACAACCCTGAATAGTAATATCACACAGCAAGAAATTGAAAGCGCCATTCAGAACCTCCAATTAGGCAAATCTCCAGGCCCTGACGGACTTACCTCCAAATACTATAAGGTTTTGAAAGACTATTTGATACAACCTTTGTTGGAGGTTTGTAACCAGATTATGGAGGGGAGGAAGGCACCGGAAACGTGGAAAGAAGCCTTCATCACATTGATACCCAAACTAGAAACTGAAAAGACTCAGCTGAAGAACTACCGCCCCATCTCACTCCTAAATGTGGATTACAAAATTTTTGCAGACATTTTGGCAAGTAGGTTTAAAAAAGTGCTTAATGAAGTGATCCATAAAGACCAGGCTGGCTTTCTCCCTGGTAGGCATTTGTTTGGCAACACAAGAAACATTATCGACATTTTGGAACTTTTACAAACAAAACTAAACACTAGAGCGGTGTTAATTTTTATTGATGCGGAGAAAGCCTTTGACAATATTTCCTGGATGTTTATGAAGAAAAACTTGGAAGGGATGGGAGTGGGGCGGGGGTTTGAAAATGGAATAGAAGCAATATATTCAGAACAAAAAGCGAAATTGATAGTAAACAATGTGGTGACAGAGGAGTTTAAAATTGAAAAAGGGACACGGCAGGGGTGCCCCCTATCCCCCCTATTGTTTATTTCAGTTCTGGAGGTGCTATTGAACATGATTAGAAAGGACCGGTTGGTACAGGGAATTGAGGTCGGAGTGAAATAATATAAATTGAAAGCATTTGCAGATGACCTGGTATTAACATTGCAGGAGCCTGTCTCTAGTACTAAAAGAGTGTTAGAATTAATTTCGGACTTTGGTCGGGTGGCGGGATTTAAGCTGAACAAGCAAAAAACTAAGGTTATAGCAAAAAATTTGACAAGTACAAAAACAGATGAGTTTGTGAAAGAAACAGAATTAAATGTGGTTAAAAAAGTAAAATACCTAGCGGTGTATCTGACCTCCAAAAATTTGAATCTGTTTAAGGACAACTACGAGAAATGTTGGTTAGAAATCAAAAGAGATTTGGAAACATGGTCAAGATTGAAACTTTCCTTGTTGGGCCGAATAGCAGCTATAAAGATGAATGTATTGCCAAAAATGCTATTTTTGTTTCAGACCCTACAGGTCGTGGACAAGGTGGAATGCTTTGGAAAGTGGCAGAGGGATATTTCTAAGTTTGTTTGGCAGGGCAAAAAGCCCCGAATAAAGTTTAAGATACTAACTGATGCGAAAGAAAGAGGGGGATTTGCCCTGCCAGACTTGAGGTTATATTACGAAGCTGCAGCCTTCTGCTGGTTGAAAGATTGGATTTTACTGGAAAACACTGATGTCCTAGATCTGGAAGGGTTTGACAATGCTTTTGGGTGGCATGCATATTTGTGGTATGACAAGGTTAAAGTGCACAAATTGTTTAAAAACCACATTGTCAGGAGAGCAATTTTAATGGTCTGGACAAAATATAAAGACTTATTGGAGAGTAAGACTCCGAGGTGGCTCTCACCGGTGGAGGCCAAGGCACGTAAGAGACCTAATATGGAAGCCAATTGGCCTAAATATGGGGAAATTATTGAAAAGATTGGAGACAACTGGAGGTTGCAGAGCTTGGAAAAACTAAAAAACAAGGTGTGAGATTGGTTGCATTATGCACAAATTCAAGAGGTCTTTAAAGTAGATAAGAAGGTTGGATTCCAGGTGGAAAAATCGAAACTAGAGACAGAATTGTTAGAACCAAAAAGTAAACTACTTTCAAGAATGTATAACCTGCTGCTTAAATGGAATACTCAGGATGAGACAGTCAAATCCGCCATGATAAAGTGGGCGCAGGATTTGGGGCATAACATTATGTTTGAAGACTGGGAAAGGTTATGGAACACCGGAATGAAATTTACGGCATGTAGTGCCTTGAAGGAAAACATTATGAAAATGATATACCGGTGGTACATGACCCCAGTCAAGCTTGCTAAGATATATCACCTGTCTGATAATAAATGCTGGAAATGTAAAGAGGCGGAAGGGACATTCTTTCACCTCTGGTGGACCTGCCCGAAAGTGAAGGCCTTCTGGGAAATGATTCATAATGAACTAAAAAAGGTACTGAGATTTACCTTACCTAAGAAACCAGAGGCCTTCCTTCTGGGCATGGTGGACCGGAGAGTGTTTAAGAAGGACAGAACTTTTTTTATGTATGCTACTACAGCAGCAAGGATTCTGATTGC
Organism: Podarcis gaigeae; assembly: GCF_964106915.1. Taxonomy (NCBI): domain Eukaryota; kingdom Metazoa; phylum Chordata; class Lepidosauria; order Squamata; family Lacertidae; genus Podarcis; species Podarcis gaigeae. The sequence continues at coordinate 77,103,433 of NC_139684.1, forward strand.
AAAATATTGGAAGACACAAGATTTACCCACACTGGAGGAATGGCACACGCAGTTGATGGACTATATGGAACTGGCCGAAATGACTGGCAGAATCCGAGACTTGGGAGAAGAAACATTTGAGGAGGATTGGAGAAAATTTAAAGACTATTTGGAAAAACATTATAAGTTGTATGAATGTTAAAAAACGCACCTTTTAGGAAATTCTAGCTTCAGTAATGTTAAATTAAAGAAATGGAAATTAAGGTACAAGGAGTCAGAGATAGAATAATGAAACAACTTTATTGTGTTAAAATGAAAATGTACATGATTTGGGTTATAATACATTTGAAATTGGGTAACATGATAAAAAGGAAGATACAATAAGTATTGAAATAAGTTAACAAATTGCAGACGTTATGCATCACAGAGAATGTAGGGTTGGGAGGACGTGGGGAAGTCCAACAGATTTGGAAAAAAGAGTAAGAAAAATTTGTAACCTTTCTTTTTTACTTTTATAATACGTTCTTTATTCTTTTTTCTGTATTTTATAAAACTAATAAAAAATATTATATAAAAAAAAGTATGGCATTGGGCCAAAGAAATATTTATATGCACCTTTGTAGATCTTACAGCAGCACTTGACAGGATAATTCGTGAAAGCTTATGGTTAAAATGCTCAAAAACATATATGGTTTCCCTACACTTATTGGGATATTATGCTCTGAAACACATACTGTATGAGAGTGAGAGAAGGGACAAATGATCAGTTGACAGCTCCAATTCTAAGAGAGAGAGAGGGAGAGAGTAGGGTGTTTATTGCTCCCCCCCCCCCCGCTGTTTAACATTTATGTAAATGGTGTAATAATGGAACTGCATTATCCATAGAATATTTTTAATCTACTTTTTGGCTGAAATGACCAGGATGTTCACAGCAACAAATAAACTTGGATTGAACTGAATTGACCACCAAATAGCCTTTCTCTTCACTCCACACATTCTACATTTATAAAACATACAGATGTATTAATGTAGATGTTATGTGCCAAAATAGTTTATTTTGATCATGAATTCCACCAATTGTTAAAAAGAAAACCCAGGAGGCCAGAGAATCTACTCTCATCACAAGGCTCCAATATCCTGCTGCTACCATGAATGATGGAATTAAAAATGAAGAGAGCTTTCCTCTCCCCTATCTACCCTTCAGGGTTATTCTGCTTTGAGAATTTCTCAGGATCGTAGCATTTGGCTTCATATGATTTTAATAGAAATCTTTCCTATTTTAAAAGGCAGGCAAGTCTTCAGCTACACAGCCTTAGAATTTCAGTCTCTGTAGGAAGGACAAAGCTGGGAAATAGAAAACATAAGGTTTGCATGAGTTTGGATGATGGTGGTTATTTAAACTCAGTGTGTTTAGAATCAACACACTGCATGATAAATCTGGCAGCCAGATATCACTGGTGCATGCCTTAGAAATCTTACCCTATGAGCCAAATGAAACCTTGCAGTTGAACTAATTTCACCCTTTTGCGTGACCAGGGGCTACAGCCCCAGCTCTCAGAGATCACAAGAAAGGAATAAAGACTCTGGCAACATGTTATGGAATTAAAATTAGGCAACAACTTTATTTAAATTCCTACATTCCCAATGTAGGAAGATCTTGGCTTAGGCCTTTGGCATGTATCCCTCCCAGCCCCCCAGCCGGGTAAATGGGATATGGGGGTGCTCTGCAAGACATAAGTGTAGCAGGCAGCTGAGCCCATACCCCGCACGCAGGGTAATTCACTGACAACCTTTCAGTGTGTGGCCAGTGAGACCCATATATATAACCCCTTTAAGAGGGGACCCTGGAATCGCTGCTGCATGGGGGTGAGTCACCACTTCAAACCCCCTCCCCCAATATAGGGAAGAAAAGACTAAAGACCCAAGGCCATAACTGCCAAAGTTGTGATGAACTGCTATGGAGAAGACAAAACCTGCCAATGCAGGAAAATTTCTTCCCAGTCCTTCAACAGCAACCAGTCAAAGATCGCAACAGTGCCCGCTAAACAGGAAGAAAAAGTTAACCTGCAAACAAGAAAACATTAAATAAAGGGAGGGTAGGGAGGGTGAATCTCCAGAGCCGACAGCCTGGCTGTTGTCGGCTCCACCCCCTATTTATACTGGGGCTGGCCCCACCTCCCAGCAATAAACTTGATTACTGAGGCTGGGCGTGAACCTCCAAATAATAACACTGAGAAGCAAGCCAGCCCCCTATTTCTAGTAAGTTCCCTGGGAACTGTAGCCCTGCGTGCGATCCCGCAAAAGGCACCCACATATAAAGTGTGAGTGCTCATTACCAATTCCAAACCACTTGTCTTAAACTGATATTCTACTACATCAGATACATGCCACGTAACTTCACTGCTACAGCGAAACAACTGGGATTTTTGAAAACTACTCTGAATTGCTGCTTGAGAAGCAGGGCTTGCAGTCACAGCCAATCAGCTGGACTCCTTGTTGAAAGAAACGTTTGGTCCTCAAAAGTTGGTTATATTGTTTATGTATGCTGCTACTGCAGCCAGAATTTTTTATGCTCAGAAATGGAAAGATGAAGAAGTTCCAACAAAAGCGGAGTAGACTTTAAAACTTAATGGAAGTTGTTGGGTTATTGATGGATTACTAGATATATTGACTATGAGCCAGTGCCTCTGTCATTGCTCTCACTTGGTTTGGGGTCTAACTTTGTTGGAAGAACAATGTTAGTCCCCAAGTCTGACTTACGGTCTCGCAGGGCCCTGGTCAAACTGCAGCTAAAGCTTGAAGGTTGAATTCAGTTGATTTCTGATGTGGTAAAGCTCAGCATAGATCAAGGCCATTGACTGGTGCCAGAGACACAGTGTTGTGCAATAAATATTGTACAATGACCCCAACATCATTTCTAAGACCTGCTGAAATCATTTTCTGGAACTTAGACCCTCCTTCTTCCAATTGCATCAAATTGTTGGGAAGGAGAGAGGACAGTTTGAGTCATCTGATGTGTTTGGCAATGGCTGCCCTAGGCCAAACTGTTTTGAATAGAACAAAGCTAATGTTCTACATCTGTTTCAAAACCCATCTTCATTATGAACCTCATCTATATGCCCCAAATCTGTAGCTATTCAAGAATAGGCTGGACAGAGAGCTGATGGGGATGGTCTAATGTTGGCTTTTCTGCACTGTATTGGGTATTCAAGTAGAGAGCCTACCAGAACCCCACCCCGCACACCAAACTTACATAGTCCTACAGGGCTGAAGGGTAGACATATTGATAAATGTCTTAAGGCAAAGACCAACAACACAAGCATGTGAGAGATATGGCCTAAAATGAAATTACAAAATCAATCAATGTGAATGTTTCATTTCCACAGTTTACAATTTAGAGATATTGTAGAATCTGCCAGGGATGTGTTCAAATGGCAGGTGGTTGCTTCACATAAAGTCTATGGAGTGGGATGTTGATGCATTGCTTTCAGGCTTTAATAGCTGGATACATCCATGTCTCTGTCTGTCTGTCTGTCTGTCTGTCTCTCCCCCCCCCCCCCCAGTTCTAAAGAGAAGCCTTTGCAGTTACAAAACTGCCACCTGCAATCTGATTGAGCAAACGTCCTGAGCTGGGCAGAGGTTGTGTACTGCCTGACATTAAGGAGAATGATATGCACCACACTGTTCCATGTCCCATGCTGTGCAGAAGTACAAAACATCTTAAGCGAACTATCTAAAGCAGAAAAAGAGCAAAGTGAAACAACACCCACGGGTGGTCATGAAAGCTGCACCTCTGAAAATCTCATCTTTGCACCATTGTTCAAGAGGTCAATCCTGCCCTATCTTGATTATGTTTGTGTATGAGAGGGGGAAAGAACAGGCAGAGTTCTATGTTACTCGAAGCAACTTAAGCCCTTTTGTAGTTGCAGTGCAGCTCTCTGTGGCTCTATGGCCGAGGCAGGGATGCTTCTTCAGTATGGGAAAACACCTCAGGGCTTCGGTTCAATTTATCTCAGAGGCGCCTTGCTTCCATTTGAACATAAGCAGATGAACCTACCTTAGTCCTACTATTCCTCCAACATGTTGAGTCAATAGTCTATAAAAGTCCCAACAATATGGTAATCACGTTATGTTACCTAGTTCTTGACTATCGTACTTTTTTGAAGACTTGTTCTTTTCCCTGGGGTTATATGAGCTAACCATATTCCACTGATATATCAGTTACATTATAGGTTTTTGGAGCTAGAACCCCCAATCCCCTCATTCCAGCAGCAGCAGCAGCAGCAGCAGCAGCAACAACAACAATTTATTATCAGCAGCAGCAACAACAACAATTTATTATTTATATGCCACCCTCTAACTGGATTGCCCCTGCCACTCTAGGCAAGACATCAAACATGAAAAACTTCCCTATGTGAGATGGTGATGACTATTGAGAAGACCTTCTGCCCCTCCATCTTCTGCATCCCATTTCCCTCCACTATATGGGGGGGGGGGGAGAAAAGCCAGAGGGCCTGAGACCCGACTTTCACAACTAGGTCTCAAACTCCCCTCCACGACGTCATAAATCAGGGAATCCAAAAGGAAGAGGGCTATGCTGTATTCTATCTACCCTTCAAGGTCAGGCTGGTGTCAGATTTGTGAAGCGTTATAACAGTTATTTGTGTGGTCCTTGAGGAAAATATTGAAGGCAGCTGTGATTATAGTTCCTGGAGGATTATTTCCTATTTTCCTGGGAAAAAATCCTGGGAAAGTGAGCAAATATGGAAGTGGGGTGTTCTCACTAGTCCTTTACCAGGGCCTTGGAAAGAGTGGTTGTTTTGGTGAATGAGAATTTTAATAATTTATCTATAAAAGGGTTTGATTTTAAAAATCTGCAAAATCTCAAAAGCACATCAAGAGTTCAGAAAGATAACATTCAGGTGTACAAAAACTATTTACAAGTCAGTATCCACTTTACACTACTGTTAACTGTGGTTGGAATAGAAATTACCCAACATTGGAAAAGGTGAACTGGTCCCAGTCATGAGGGCTGGAAGGAGAAAATCTGGGACAGAGTTCTGTCAGGGCACTTGTGTCAACACTGGAAGGTAATTATGGGAGTGAACAAAGAAGTTCACTTTGATGTAAGGTGATTTCCTTCATATATTTTTACCAGAAAGTCCATTTTTCAGTGGTATGCCATGAAATTTTCCATAGGGGAACATTTAGGGCCAGAGGTGTGGGGTCTTTAAGGCGTACGAGGACTGGGCATTTGAACCGGCTCTTCTCCGCATATGTCATATGTCTGCCCCTTCCCTTTCTCTCCACTTTAAGGTGTTTCCAACACTCAGTCCAAGTAGTTTGAATCGTTTCTTCTCCACTGTCTGTGGACAGAGGCTCTTTCTTATATATTGGCAGCCTGGCCTCTCCTTGGCCGTCACCCAATCCTTCCTCGTCATCTAAGGTGTAAGGGAGGGCACGGGATGTCAGTTTTGGAAATCAGCCTCTCTCCCCCATTCAGAATCCTCAGCCTGTAAACTGCTAGCTCTGGAGTTTAACCCTTCTGCCTCCTCAGGAAAGTCAGTCTCTTGTTCACTTTCTGAGGCTAACCCTTCTGCTGGGCCCTGGGGGACCACATTTCTGACATGGACATATGGCAACCCCATATCCCAATAGAAGTTCATTGTAAAAAAGAGCTTAAATATTTCATTTGGGGGTGGGTGGGAATAAGGCATCCTTACCTGAAAACCAGGGAGAACTGTTCTTAAATCATAACAACCCAAGGATGTAAATACACAAGTAATTAGAGACATTGAAAATATCAATGCTATAAGAGCCAACTACAAGTCTGAAAATGACTGCGTATCTAATGTGTGTCCTCCTTCTTGTAATCTCATGCCTGGCCCCTTAGATAATTGAGTGAAGAAAAAATAATTAGCAAGCAATTTCGTTGGGTTCTGCTAAGCTGCAGTGTCTTGTAGTGCTCCAGTTTCCCAGTCACTCACTAGTCACTAGCCAAGGGCTGCCAACTTGAATATTAGGGGGCAGATAAGCCCCATCCCACATAATCAATCACCATTTGACTAGCAATGCCCATAAGCTTTGGGGGAGCCAAACCCCCTCCATTGTTTTATTTGGGGGCTGAAGGGACCTTGGCCCCTGGGAGTTGGGTTCTTCTAAGCTCCAGTGTCCTGCAGTGGTCAGTTTCCCAGTTACTCGCTAGCTTACTAGCATGTGACTCAACCAACTCATCTGCTCTGCCTCTGAGTTCAAGGTTGGGGCCAAGAAGAGTCGGCTGTGAAAGTTTCCCTAATTTCCTTCTCTTGTCACTACAGTTTGTGCTCCACAGCACCTGAGAGTAGCAGGCTAGCTTGCTCACACTGTTCCACCTTGAGCCTGTTTGCTGTCTGTTTAAAAAAAACTGTTTTAGTGCAGCTTCTTCATTGTGGCATACTGGGAAGAAGCAACTTGGAGAGAAAGAGCCCAGCCACCATGTGTCTGGTCTCCATTTCAGTGTGAGGGAAAGATGACCTAGCTGAATGTGAGAGTTATACACCATTTGCTGGGAACTGGACTAAGTGCCTGATACCGAACCTGAGCATAGTGGCCTGCAGAACTCAAATCAGAATACTCACAGATGGCTTTCCCCTGCTCAGTCCACCTGATGAGTCAAGTACCTCTGCTTCCACCATGGTTACCTAATGGCCTTGCAAACGTCAGCCTGCCTGCCTGCCCAAGACCAGGCAGAAAAAGCTGGTGCTGTTTTACTGGCTCAGAACAACAGGAAGGAATGGGATGGGGGGGTCAGAATGCAAGGCCAGGAGTATGACTGAACTTTGAATTCCCATGTTAAATGTGTGGTTTCTGAGAATCTCAACTCTCCATTTGTATCCCTTCCAGTGTTCCACTGCAACAGTTATTCCTAGGTTCCCTGAGACTCCTGTTGCTCCAGTGCCAAGTTGGATATGGAAGATGTGTACTATCTGTCAAAATTACTTTGTGTTTCTGGAAAATATATTATTTGATTATAATACACTGAATATATGTATTTAATAACTACAATGTGCATTATGCAGGAAATTAAATGTAGTCATACCTCTGAGGCTAAGTGCAGTTCCTAAAAACTTAATCTGCACACTTATAAGTTCTTTCAGCTGAACCATCTTGGGTGGGTCAATATTGATCAGCATTTTGAAACTTGGTCTCTGTTTTCAACTGCTAGTACTTAAGATGCCCAAAAGGTACTTGGTTGCTTTCATCCCAACAGACCCTCTGGTAAGAAATACAATGTAATACAAACCTAAATAAGAGAAAAAATAGAGGGAAAAACAATATATTAATGATAAAGATAAAAGACGTTATGTGCAATTACAGAGGTAATTATTATCAATTTACGATGGGGTAGAAGGTTCGCAGGCTATGAAGGACTTGGTCACAAATTTATTGACAGCTGCACGAATTATTATACCTAGGAAGTGGAAGGGGCAAGCAGAATATAAAATGGGAGAATGGCATAAAGAGTTGTGGGATATAGCTATTAATGATAAATTAACATGTGCCATTAAGGTAAGACGGGAAATACACAGGTGAAATGATTTTGAGGAGATATGGAAGGTGTTTGCAGAATTTGTACTGTTGAAACGGAAAGGGGTCAAACCATCGCAAGAGGTGTTGAAATTTTGGGAGGTTGAATAGTCTCAATGGAATGGTCTCGGTGCTGCAGTGCACATTTTTATTCCTATTTATTTATGATTATTACTTTATTTTAAAAAATACAGAAAAAACACAGATTATATGTGCCATATGTTGCTGGGGTGCACATTTTTATTCTTATTTATTTATGATTAGTCAAAATAAAAAATAAAAACAGAATACAGAAGAGTGCCAGAAAAGTTTATTTTTCATGATGAATTTCACCAGTTGTGAAAAAGAAATTCCATGAGGCCTGAACTCTCACTTTCGCCACTAGGCTCCCATTTTCTTCTGTTGCTACCATGAATGGTGAAATGAACAAGGAGGAGAGCTTAGCTCTCTCATCTCTACCCTTCAAGGTCAATCTGCTTTGAGAATTCTTCAGCATTGTAGTGTAGCACCCTGCTTGTGGTTAACGCTTAGCTGGAATGAAATATTCAAAGCAGCAATAGAGAAATTAAAATAATAATTTATTTGTCAGACAAATAAATGATAGACACAGTGGTATATGGTTACCAAAGCTCTGCCCACACCAGCCCTGATGGCCAGCACTTATATTTCCTCAGCCCAGCCCCCTTGCTCCTCCTTTGGCTGCCTCTGTCCAATCAGCCTGGTTGAAATTCCTATTGGCTGTTTGCTAGAACCAATCATAAAAGATACACCCATTTCCTATTACCTTTTATGGGAGACAAAGAGCTATATTTCCTTCTATCCATAAATGGCAGACAAGTAGCCCTATATCTTACATTTGCCTTGACAAGGCACCTTAATTACCAGATCACCTTTTGCCCCTGTTGCCCCTGCATTCCAAAACAAATGGCTAAAACAGATGGCTCATGGTATTACATTCTATCTAAACAGAGATTTTGGGTTCACATTCTCACACACCATCAATGAAATAAGAATCTAACATAAGAATCTAACATTTCTTACTTTCTAAATCCTTTGCATAATTACATTAAGCCAACAAAATCTCATACATAACATAGATAGCTTTTTAGAAGAAAAGGCTTTTTCAAAGTGTCAGGACTGCCGCTAGGTCCCAGCTCACAGAGGACCAACGCCCAGTGGATGTTATATACAAAAGTCTTTATTAAAGTTTAGTTTCCATTTCCGAGCTCTGGGCGCGCAGACCCACGTCTCGACGCTAGACCGGCTAAGTCCCCTCTGACTCACTGCTCCACCCACACCAGTTTAAGATTCTAGCCCGGCTCCACCTCTTGCGCTGCTCTTTCCTGCGCTGGGTCCTTCTGCCCTCTGGGGTTCCCTCCTTCCTGGACTCCTCTGACGCTGAGCCTCCTGAGTCTTGCCCCTCCCTCCGGCGGGCTTTAGGACCTGGCTCCCTTCCCGGGCTCCCCGCTGTGCCGCGCTCCTGTACATTTGAACTTGGCGCGCGCGCCCAGCCGGTGACTTTCCTTCTGACCGTTTCCCCGCTTCCTGATGTGGGTGTTGCCAAACCTGACTCCTCTCCTCCCTCTGGTGGTGAGGACACTGGTCCCGACTCCTGGGACTCCCCCTCCCCACTGCGCTCTGGTGGAGACGCTGGTCCTGATCTCCAGCTGCTGCTCAGGGACTCCCCGCTGGCCCCTTCCTCCTGGGGCTTCCCCCCTGGACCCCCCTTCGCTCTGGCCACCGGCGCTCCCTTCTGTGAGTCCTCCGATTCGCTAGAGAGGCTTGTGGAATAACTCTGGCCACTGTCACTGCCTGCGCCCCCCCTCGTACTCCTCCTCCTCACTCTCCATTTGCTCCCCCTCCTGTGTCTCTCCTTCTGAACCCCTGACATCCATCCCCCCCTCGAAGCCCCCCCTTCCCCCCTCCCCCTCTTCAGGTGCGGGTTCCGGGTGCTCTAGAGTTGTCGGGGTGAGTTCAGGATACAGTTCGTCCCCCGAGGCGTGCAGCCATCGTGAGAAGTCCGGAAAGTCCTCCATGGGCTCGTCGACTGCGATTCCCTCCGCTTCCATCTCCTGGGCGGTGTGTTCGAAATCTGAGGCCGCCCCCAAATCACTCACAACCCCTTCTCCCCCTGTCGCCTGAGGTGCCGCCACTTCGCAGGGTCCCTCCGGCACGTCTCTGCGCCATCCCACTTCGGGTTGGTCCTCCCACCAATAAGATCCCCCCGTGCCAAAACCTGAGAGCGATCCCTCTGGGGAGCTGCCTCCCGGAGCCGAGTCCTCCGCTGACGAGAAACCCCGGAAAGTGCTGGTCGAGAGTGTGGGTGTGAACAGACAATCATCGAAAAAGCCCGCCGGCATAGGCTTGTGCAGGAAAAGTGTATGGAATTCTTCCTTGAGCAACTGCTCCTCCAATGTGTAATCCGGCACCCACCTGTTGGCGCTGGCCGGGGTGTCCTCTGTGGCGAGAAGATATTCAATCCCATCCTCCCCCCACCTTGAGTCCAAAATCTCTGTGGCTTCGTTGAGTGGCCCCCTTCTCGGCGACCCCCCCTTTTGGGGCGCTTCCCTGAGTGGGTCTGGCGCTGTCCCTGGTGCCTGAAACCTGTGGGGCTCTTTGTAGGGTGTGAGCACTGATCTATGAAAGACCGGGTGCATTCTGGACCCCTCCGGGAGTGTTAACCGGAAGGCCACTGGGTTGATCTGCGCCTCTACTTGGTAAGGCCCTAGCTGCTTGTGCCCGAGCTTCTTCTTGGCCAACGATCTGGCCGGAACTGCCTGGGCTGCTAACCAGACCCAGTCTCCTACCCGGATGTCTTCCCCAACCCTCCTGTGTCGGTCTGCCTGCACTTTGTAAGCCTGTTTCGCCATCTCTAACTGCCTCCTGAGCTGCTCGTGGATCTCCTGCAACTCCGCTGCCACGGCCTCTGCTCCCTGCGGCTCCCCCTCCCTCACTTTCTCTAAACCCGGGAAGGTTCTGGGATGCCGCCCATTGTTGGCGAAAAACGGTGTCACCCCCGTGGATACGTGTTTCGTGTTGTTGTAGGCAAACTCGGCTAGCGGTAGGTAGTCCACCCAGGTCAAGGGCTGCTGGTTCGCGTAGCATCTCAAGTACTGCTGCATGATGGCGTTGACTCTCTCCGCCTGTCCGTTAGTCTGCGGGTGTCGCGCCGACGCCAGGCTGACCTTGACGTTCAGGAACCCCATCAGCTTTTGCCAGAAGTTGGATATGAACTGGCGCCCCCTGTCGGACAGGATGGACCGTGGTAGGCCGTGCACCTTGAACACGTGGTCTATAAACAGCTTGGCGGTCTGCTCAGCTGTGGCCACCTTCGCGCAAGGAATGAAGTGGGCCATCTTGGTGAACAAGTCTACTACCACGAGTACTGCCGTCTTGCCTCTCGAGCTGGGCAGATCCGTGACAAAGTCCAGGGCCACCCTCTCCCACGGTTCGAACGGTGTCTGTAGCGGTTCCAACAGGCCCGCCGGCAGCTGGTGTACTGGTTTGGCCCTTTGGCAGGTGTCGCACCTCTTGACGTATTCCGCGACATCCCCCCTCATCTTGGGCCACCAAAAGTCTCTGGCTACTAGGTCCACCGTCTTCTCCTTGCCGAAGTGTCCCGCGCTGGGCGCGTCGTGCAGCTGTTGCAGGACCCTCGCGCGGAGGTTGTTTCCCGGCACGTAGAGGGCTCCTTTGCGGATGAGCAGGCCGTCACGTATTCGGAAGTCGTCGTCCCTCGCCGTGCCGCTACGCACCTCCTCCATCTTGGCTCGCGCAAAGGAGTCCGTCTGCAGCGCGCGACGCACCGCGTCCAGGTCCACCGTGGCTGACGCGCATGCCCACGCCTTGGGTGCGAAAATATGCTTGGCCGGCGCCGGCGCCTCTTCTTCGAGATACTGCGGTTTCCTGGACAGCGCGTCCGCCATGATGTTGTTGTTTCCAGGGATGTATTCTATTCTGAAGTCGAAATCTGCAAAGAACTCCGCCCAGCGGATGTGTCTCTGGTTCAGGAACCTCGCCGTGCGCTAGTACTCCAAGTTCTTATGGTCCGTACGGACCTGCACCGTGTGTTTGGCCCCGACGAGGAAATGCCGCCACGCCTTGAAGGCTGCATGTATGGCCAGTAACTCCCTGTCCCAGATGGTGTAGTTCTGCTCCGACTTGCTGAGTTTCCTGGAGTAGAAAGCGCACGGCCTCCAGTCCCCCTGGTGGTCTTGCTGCAACAGGACGGCCCCCACGGCCCTGTCTGACGCGTCCGTCTCCACTCTCATGGGCCTGCTGGGGTTCACGTGTAGCAGGTGTTCCTCGGACGCGAAGAGGTGCTTGAGCTTCCGAAAGGACTGCTCTGCCTGCTCCGTCCAGATGAACTTCTTCTTCTTGGAACTGAGGGTGTCAGTGATGGTCGCTGTCTGCATGGCGAAACCTTTGATGAACTTGCGATAAAAGTTGGCAAAGCCGACAAACCTCTGGACTTCCTTTCGATTGCGTGGGCTCTTCCAGTCCAGCACTGCCCGTACCTTGGTACTGTCCATGGCGAGTCCCGTGTCGGACAGTTTGTAGCCCAGGAAGTCCACCTCCGTCTTGTCGAACTGGCACTTCTCCAGCTTGGCGTAAAGCCGGTGCTCCCGCAGCCGCTGCAGTACTTCCCTGACATCTCTCTTGTGAGCCTCCGGCGACTCCGAGAAGATGAGGATGTCGTCCAGGAAGCAGACGCACTTCTTGTAGAGAAGCCCCGCCAAGACATGATGCATGAATGCTTGAAAAGAGTGGGAGCCATTTTGTAATCCAAAGGCATAACTCTATATTCATAGGTGCCCAGCGGCGTAAACATGGCCGTCTTCCACTCGTCACCCTCCCTCACTCGTATGAGATTGTACGCTCCGCGTAGATCCAACTTGGTAAAGATGCGCCCCTTCCGCACCGTCGCCAGCAGGTCATCGATCTTGGGCATGGGGAAGGCTGAGGGCTTGGTTTTTGCATTTAAGACGCGGTAATCAACTACAAGCCCCTTTTGGGGCGTGTCCCGCTTCTTTACAAAGAATACAGGGCTGCCCCCCACCGCCTTGGACTCTCGGATGAATCCCCGCTTCAAGTTGTGATCTATGAACTCCCTGAGCTCCTGCAATTCATCCTCAGACATGAAATACAGCTTCCCCGTCGGGAGCATCGCCCCCGGCAGGAGGTCAATCTTGCAGTCGTAGGGTCTGTGGGGAGGCAGCTTGTCCGCTTCCTTCTCGCAGAAGACCTCCAAAAACTCTTTGTACTTATTAGGTACCGCTTGCAACATGCCCAAGTTCAGCTGTGGTCCATCCTCGTGCCCCTCATCGTCCAAGTCAGCCAGGATGCAGTGTTCTGCGCAGTAGGAGGAGCCGAAGGTCAGTTGCCGCTGGTACCAAGCTAATGCCGGGCTGTGCCTATCCAGCCAACTCATGCCCAGCACAATGGGCATGTCTGACAGGCGGGTGACGTTGAAGCTGATGACTTCGCGGTGATTACCAATGCGCATCACCATTGGCGGCGTCTGCTGCAGCACTTGCCCTCCCAGTAGCTCCCTGCCATCCACCGTGACGACGTTCAGAGGTACCGTCGCTGGCAGAAGGGCTATGCCATGTTGCTGGATGAAGTCCATCTTGGAACTTTGAAGTGTCAGGCATAGCTCTAATGGCTTTAGCCCAAACGTAGCAGAGTTTTCCTGCACAGCGAAGAAGCTAGTTGAGGTGGAAATGACTAGTCAGCTAGACTCAGAATAACTATTTACAGGATTTATTAAAAGGAAAAATAAAACCAGCAGAGTTTCTGCATACAAAACAAAGCAAAAATAAATCCTTTCTTTCTCTCTCTCTCTTAACCATACACAGCACTTTTACTCCTAACACACCCACCTAACACAAACGTACTAGCATTCCTAGATAACAGAGTTGAGTGCTGGTCGTTAACCAATCAGAGTAAGTTCTTTCTAGGTCAAGCAGACCTTGGCTTTCTGCCAAGAGTAAATTGACACTGCCTTGAGTTAATTGTGTGAAGCCAGAATCTGTAAGTTTTCATGAGAATCAATTAACAGAAACTGAACACCCCCTCACAGATTCTGCTGGACAATTAACATCAAATAACACCTATGTAGGAGATTATTTTTCCAGCAAACCTAAACCCTTGCACATTTGCTTGTTCTTTATCTTTGCCAATGGTTTAGTTAATACATCTGCTACATTTTCTTCACTTGATACATAAGTACATGTGATTATATTGTCTTGTACACAGCAACGTACATTTTGGTATTTTACAGAGATATGTTTGGAACGTGATTTGAAACCCTCTGTTTTACTTAAGGTTATACAAGCCTGATTATCAATGTAAACTCGTACTGGTTCTCCACAATTTACATTTAAATCTGCTAACAAATGCTTGAAATAAATCACCTCGTTGCACAATTCACTCAATGCGGCGTACTCTGATTCCATTGATGACACACTTACAACGTCTTGCTTGCGTGACCGCCAGCTGATTAAAGCTCCACCGACCATTATGACTAGTCCTGTGACAGATTTTCTATCCGGCAAATTTCCCCAGTCACTATCACAGTAGCAACTCAACATTTCATCCTCTGAAGAATTTAATTGTAACATATAGCCAATTGTCTGTTTGAGGTATCTCAGAACTTGTTTTACCCCTTTCCAGGCATTTAGTGTGGGTTTTGAGACCAATCTACTCAATATGCCTACTGCATAGCTAATATCAGGTCTGGACCACTGTGCTAGATACAATAAACTTCCAATTACAGAATGATATATATCAGGATGTTCAAATTCAGGACTCTCATCTATATGAAGTGTTTTTATGAAACCTGGATCCATAGGCACCACTGCCCCTTTGCAATCCTGCATCCTGTATGTAGTCAGTAGTTGTTTAACCTTGTTCTGCTGACTAATTAGGCAGCTGCCATCTTGGGCCCAGCACACTTCCAACCCTAGATATGTCCTAACCGGGCCTAAGTCCTTCACTTTGAACCTACTGGACAATTGCTTGGCAAACCTTTTAGTTTGTTTATCTGTTTTGCAAGCATACAATACATCATCTACATAAATCAGACAAAACTCTTGATCACTGCCTGTACCACGTACATAAACACAATTGTCAGCTGTACTCTGCTTGAAACCAAATGACACTAAGGCCTCATGGAAACATTTGTTCCAAGATCTTGCAGCCTGTTTAAGACCATATAGAGCTTTGTTTAATTTCAACACTCTATTGGAACCTGTCTCATAACCAGGCGGTTCGGCTAGATACAGGTCTTCTGATATTGATGCATGTAAATATGCAGTCTGGATATCAAAATGGTTTAACAGGAGTTTTCTGTTTGCTCCAAGCGTTAGAATCAGCCTTACACTGTCCCCCTTAGCAGTAGGGGAAAAAGTCTCGTCATAATCCTTTCCAGGCCTCTGAGAGTATCCTTGAGCCACTAAACGAGCTTTGTATTTGTACTTTCCTGTCACCAGTGGTTTACGTTTGTACACACACCTGCAGCCTACAATCTTTGCCCCCTCGGGCGCTGCTACTGGTGTAAAGACCTTGTGCTCATTCAGAGAGGACATCTCTTCCTCCATTGCCTGTTTCCAGAGCTCTGCCTCCTCTTTTGGTAACTTTAACACCTCCTGAAAACTCTTGGGCTCTGCAATTACACTAAACACATTTGCAGTATCTGGAGAAAAACGCACTGGAGGCACTCGTTTGTTTTGTCTTTTAGATCTTCTGGGAGAAAATTTTTCTTCTGACCCACTTTCCTCCTCAGAACTACGACCTCTCTTTTGTTGCTTAGCAACTGGTCTCTGGCTAATTCCTCTTTCTTGAGAGCTCTTATCTGAACTTTCCTCCTCCTCAGACTCTGATTCTCTATGTTTACCTTCAGAGTCATGAAGCTCCTGGGAAGGTTCAAACCAAACCTCAGTATTGGCATGTAGTCTCTCCCAGCCACTATGTTCACAAAAACTGGCATTCCTGGAGATCACAATGCCATTTGTCCCTTCAGCAAAGCGGAAACCCTTTCCCAGCTCCTGGTAACCCACAAACACTAACTGTTTGGTCATAGGATCTCCCTTCTTTCTCATTTGTTTTGGAATTAATACCCAGGCTTTTGATCCAAACACATGCAAATGGTCTATTTTGGTTTTTTTCTGAAAAAATTTAAAGTACGGAGTTGTACCTATTGTTTGATGAAAGAGCCTATTTTGGAGATAACACGCGGTGAGCATGCTCTCCCCCCAATAAGACATGGGCAAATCAGCATCATCAAGCATGGCAAACATAATATTTTGTAAAGATCTGTGTTTTCGCTCTGCAACGCCATTCTCCTCTGGGGAAAAAACGTTCGTTTTTCTATGCCCAATGCCACGCTTTTGTAACCAATCTCTAAAAGCATTTGACATAAATTCGCCACCTCTGTCCGTCTGAATCCTTCTGAGTTTAAGGGACAGAAATCTTTCCACAGATGCCACCCAGCCTTTAAACTTAGTGAACACGTCACCCTTATTCTTCATGGGAAAAACCCAAGAGTAACGTGTGGCGTTATCCACAATTGTTAATGAAAAACGCGATCCACCCCTGCTTACAGGAAATGGACCAATTACGTCCATGTGAACCAGCTGTAGCGGTGACTCACTAACTCTGTCACTTCTGGGGTAAGAGACTCTGTGGGTTTTAACCTTTTTACAAACATTACAATCAAGGTACTTGTTACAACTCTTTAAATTACCCCCATCAGCCAATTCAGCCATTTTTAGTACACTTTTCCAGCAAGCATGCCCCATTTTCCTATGCAATAAGTGCACACAGTTGTCATGTATAGCTTTGTTATTCACTGCAGGCTGAGATTTACTGACTACTGCTGCAACTTGAGATCCTGCTTTAAGCCAAAACAAGCCTCCCTCTGACTTAGCAGTGCCTAAAATCTCACCAGCCTTCTTAATAATACAACTGTCTCCTTCAAAATACACTTTAAACCCAGCTTTTAGCAAACAGTCTACAGACATCAGATTGCTCCTTAATGAAGGCACACAAAGTACATTTTGCAGGCATTCACGAAGACAAGGAACAAAAACTGCACCCCCCGAAATCACTTCGGAAGTACTTCCGTCTGCTAGGGCTACCTGGCTGCGCTGTGCTGAGTTCTTGGAAACAAACAATTCATCTGAATTTACGATGTGCCGAGATGCTCCCGAATTGACCACCCAGACAGCTTGTTTCTCATCAGCAATCTTGACCTCGGCGGTCACCAGCTGAGCCGACTGTTTTTGTTTGAAGAATTTCTTTTTCCGCTGCTGCTGCTGCTGATCTCGTCTCTGCTCCTGCACCGGCCACTGAGACTTGACCAACTCCGGACATTGTCGTTTTAGATGCGCTGAAGACCCACATCGGAAACAACGCCTAACAGCAAACGCTGACTCCTCACCGGTACGCTGCTTTTGCTTCACCCCTGGCACGGCATGAGAACTCCTTCCAAACCGCCCGCCTGTAGAAGTCTCTGCAGCAAACGACCTTTCTTGCCTCTTCTGCCATTCTTCAATCAAACGCCCAGTAACGTAACTGACTGATAAATCACGCTCCTGTGTGCCTTCTAGAGACAAAACTAAATTATCCCAGCTTTCCGGGAGAGAACTCAAAATAATAGCCACCTTCTCCTGCTGGTCTAACGCACAGTCTCTTTCCTGTAGCGCAGTAAACTTTAACTGTAAACTGTGTAGGTGTTCCTGCATTGTAACCCCAGGCTGTAACATTGCCTTGTACAATGCCTTGCGAATGAACAGCTTGGAAACCGCTGTCCCACGCACATGGAGTTCTTTAAGTGCTTGCCACACACCTCTAGCTGTCTTGATTCCCCTCACATACGGCAACTGGGAATCTTCCAGCCCCAAAACAATTGTGGCCCTTGCTCTTTGGTCTTTATCGAAGTCTTCATCATCAGGCTTCGCAGGAAACTTACTCACCACTTGCCAGAGACGATCCCTCTGCAGCACTGCCTGCATGCATTCCGACCACAGCAAGTAATTGGAGTCATTCTGATGCTCAAAAGCCATCTGAACTGGTTGTGAGGCCATCTTGAGAGCGATGTCCCTGGAACCCGGAACCAGCTACTCACGACCACCGAGAGAGAAAACAGGAACCACAGCACCCAGCACTCACACGCTGCAACTGTTGTCCTTGTGTCCACTGCGTCACCAGCTCACAGCAGTCAGGAACCAACCAGTGTCCATCTGCTGCATCAACAGGAACAAGAACTTCCGGAACTACTGGAACCGACACCGTTGATGCTGACACCACCACAACTCAGGCTGGCAGCACAATACCCATAACCTCTTGGAACTTTGAAGTGTCAGGCATAGCTCTAATGGCTTTAGCCCAAACGTAGCAGAGTTTTCCTGCACAGCGAAGAAGCTAGTTGAGGTGGAAATGACTAGTCAGCTAGACTCAGAATAACTATTTACAGGATTTATTAAAAGGAAAAATAAAACCAGCAGAGTTTCTGCATACAAAACAAAGCAAAAATAAATCCTTTCTTTCTCTCTCTCTCTTAACCATACACAGCACTTTTACTCCTAACACACCCACCTAACACAAACGTACTAGCATTCCTAGATAACAGAGTTGAGTGCTGGTCGTTAACCAATCAGAGTAAGTTCTTTCTAGGTCAAGCAGACCTTGGCTTTCTGCCAAGAGTAAATTGACACTGCCTTGAGTTAATTGTGTGAAGCCAGAATCTGTAAGTTTTCATGAGAATCAATTAACAGAAACTGAACAGTCCATGCCTATAAAATCTGCATTGCTCCCAGAGTCAATCGTAATGGGGATTTCCACAGTGAGCCCATTGGGGAGTTGAAGGGATGCGGTGAGCTGCACTACTGGTTTGGGTGGGAGGGGGTCTGTGGGCTGTAACATTACTGGGGATTGCTTCACTGACTTGTCTGGCTGGCCCCCAGTGACTCCGTTTCCAGCCAGACAGTGGAGTTTTCCTGCTGTGATTCACTCTGCTGAACTGCTTCTGTTACTGTCGCTGCGGCTGCAGTGTGCTTGTGAAACCGCTGGGGACACTCTTTCGCCATGTGCTGAGCACTGTCGCAGATGTAGCACTTCCTGGTCCCTCTAGGAGGCTTCATTTTGACTGCTCCCGGCGTTAGGGCTCCGGCTGTGGACTGAGCCTTAGCACCACCTACCTCCATCGGCTCCTCTCCTCCTCCCAGCGGAGGCATGGATCGAGCGTGCGCCGCTTCCTTGGGAAAGGGGGGTGGTGCTTTCGTTGGCGTGCGGCCCCAATGCACTTCCTCTTTGTCCCAAGAGCGTCCTTCCAGCCTAACCCCAATGGTGAGTGCCCTCTCCACAATGTCCTTGGTGGTTTGGGGTCTCTCCCCCCTTGCAATTTCGTCTTTCACAGCTCCGTTCAGCCCCTCCCAGAACAGATCTCTGACGGCAGGCGATTCTCTCTCCCACCCCAATGCGTTCACCAATGCGAAAAAAACGTGAATGATATTGCCTTACAGTGGCTCTACCTTGTCTTAGTCCGTGAATCTGTTTCCTAGCGATATCCACATCAATCTCAGACAAAAAACACGCATCCATCACTTTAAGGAAGGCACCCGCATCTTGGAGGGCTGGATCCTTATCTCTCCAGAGATCACGCAGCCACGTTTTCGCCTCTCCCCGTAAATGTGAAACAATAAATTCCACTCTTTCTTCCTCATTTTTAAAGTCCTTGTCAAGCAGCTGCAGTGCATATAGTACATCTGCTCTGAAGTTAGGATACTCCTGCAGGTTCCCATTGAAGTGAGACACAAGGCTCCCTCCTCTGTTCCCCAGCCCAATCCCTTCTGGTCTGGTGGCCGGTAGCCTCTGTGTAGTTAGCACTTCTAACCTGGTTCGCAGATCCTGGCAGGCAGCAGCTGCTTCCTGTTCCTTCTTTCTGGACACCAAAATTTCTGCGTTCAGCTGTGTCACTGCGTTTTGCAGACTCGCTATCTTCTCTTCGGTAGTCATTTCCCTGGTTTTCGTGAGCTCGCGAAGCACCAATCTTCACCCCTCGCTGCTTTCCCACACTCCACGAGGTTTTAAAATTGGTGGAAAATGGTGAGAGGGGACTTACTGTCAGGACTGCTGCTAGGTCCCAGCTCACAGAGGACCAACGCCCAGTGGATGTTATATACAAAAGTCTTTATTAAAGTTTAGTTTCCATTTCCGAGCTCTGGGCGCGCAGACCCACGTCTCGACGCTAGACCGGCTAAGTCCCCTCTGACTCACTGCTCCACCCACACCAGTTTAAGATTCTAGCCCGGCTCCACCTCTTGCGCTGCTCTTTCCTGCGCTGGGTCCTTCTGCCCTCTGGGGTTCCCTCCTTCCTGGACTCCTCTGACGCTGAGCCTCCTGAGTCTTGCCCCTCCCTCCGGCGGGCTTTAGGACCTGGCTCCCTTCCCGGGCTCCCCGCTGTGCCGCGCTCCTGTACATTTGAACTTGGCGCGCGCGCCCAGCCGGTGACTTTCCTTCTGACCGTTTCCCCGCTTCCTGATGTGGGTGTTGCCAAACCTGACTCCTCTCCTCCCTCTGGTGGTGAGGACACTGGTCCCGACTCCTGGGACTCCCCCTCCCCACTGCGCTCTGGTGGAGACGCTGGTCCTGATCTCCAGCTGCTGCTCAGGGACTCCCCGCTGGCCCCTTCCTCCTGGGGCTTCCCCCCTGGACCCCCCTTCGCTCTGGCCACCGGCGCTCCCTTCTGTGAGTCCTCCGATTCGCTAGAGAGGCTTGTGGAATAACTCTGGCCACTGTCACTGCCTGCGCCCCCCTCGTACTCCTCCTCCTCACTCTCCATTTGCTCCCCCTCCTGTGTCTCTTGCCCTTTAACTTTAGGAAAATATGGCTAGAGTCTGATGGGAGGCACATGGTATTATTTTCTGTTAAACAATAAGTCTTACTATTTACCAACTCTTAATTAATGTTTTTGCAGCTTGATTGTATTCTGTAATATGTAGGGTCAGTATAACCTTTGCTCCCAGCCTGTAATTCCCTTTTAAAACTTTGAGAAATTTGTCTCCTGCTACTGCTATAAATCAGGGGGCCCCTGTTCAGGAGGATAAACAACTGTCAAAGTACTTAGCCAGCTGTTTTTCTGCCTGGCATGAAACATACAAACATTTGCAAATATATCTTTTAAGCTCATTTTAAAATACAGGCCTTGATCAGATGCCTCAGTAGCAGAAAAACTTTAATAAAGGAAGATGATAATAGCTAACTAGTTTTCCATAAAGGGCACAAAAGTCTTCAGTCACACAGCCTGTGAATTTCAGTTTCTGATTGTGAAGAATATCTGAGAAATAAAAGGCATAAGGTTTGAATGAGTTTGCATGATGGTGGCTATGAAAGCTCAGTGTGCTTAGAACCAACAAACTGTATTATTAATCTGGCAGCCAGATATCATGAGTGCATGCCTCTGGAACATTACACTGTGTGCCAAATTAAACACAGCAGGAGGCCCAATTTGACTATTTTACCAACGCTACATCCACTTGCCTTAGAACGACATCTTATGTGTCAAGTAAATGAATTGCTTCAGCAGAACAATTGGGCGCCTTGAAAACCACTCTGAATTGCTGCTGCAGGGAGTGCAGTCACAGCCACTCTGATAAAAAAAGCTAAATCATTGTCAATCACCCACATGTCACTAATAGGAAGCTGTGCTGGTATCAGGATCCAGAACTCAATGCAACATATTTCTGAGGAATGGTTAATAGATGTGAACCCTTCTTTCTCCCAGCCTCCTTTATTTTAAATGTTTGGCCAAGGTGGGTGGGTGGACAAAGTCCTCCTGGATGAACACCCAATGCAGTATTCTGCAATGAGGAGCAGCAATGATAGGCTGGCCGGTCCTCCACCCTCCTTTGTATCCTTATGTTCTGCTGCCACTTGTGATTTAGAGGACAAAGGTGTGCTGTGAGGAGCCCGCTGTACATTTGTAGGCTCCCCACACAGTGTTTAAACCCTGACCACGAGTGAGTCTGCCCCCTGTAGTTCTTATGCAATTCATATGGGGGATAGTTTGGAATCCAAAACCAGACTAGAGCACTCTCCTTTCCCTGGGAGAAAGAAATCAAACCTATACACAAATAACATATATAAAAAGCAAACAAAGATCAGCCATTGCTTTTCTGGCAGTGAGAAAGGGACAGAAAGAGCCAATGGCAATGTTACTCACATGGTAGATAACCAAAAAAGTCAATGCACTTGGTCTCATTGCCAAAACAGCTGACCATCTCCTGGCTTTGGCAAATGGCAGCTTTTCCAAAAACATTTTCGAGGAAGCAGGCTGGGCACTGTCGACCATTGGGAGAAAGATCCTCACGTGTCGGAACTGCCAAAGTAAAAATGCAGTGTCGGCCTATGAATACAACACATTCCTTCCTCTCTCTCTATTCTTAACTTTACTTCAGTAGTTTTCATGCCTTCTAGTAATATGTGACTATAGCTGGAGTCGGAACGTCCACATTGTTTCCTACAATTGTCATCAACTTGGCCGATCAAACATGTTTACTGTGCTTGCTGTAAATAAGGTTTTGTGTTTCACATTCTGTCATGCATTCTCTTTCTCTGTGGATTTTCTTGAGTTCTCACTCAGTATAAAGGCATCCGGCAAGCTATCTACTCTGTTTCTAAAACTCCATATGTGGATGTACAGACATCTGAATTTTCCTGGAGGTAATCCCCTACCCACTCTCTCTCAATGCAAGCAAGGAGTGAGCAGGCCCAGAACCCAAACTGGGCAGAACTAAGCCAACAGTTCCCATATTTATTTCTATTTCATTCCCTCCAGCCCCCTCCCCTTGCCCCGTAAGAAATTTGACCGGTGTAAGGAGGACTAAAGTATTCAGCTTCCTATGAGGAGATCATCTACTCCATATATTACTCTATACAGTGGTACCTCTGGTTAAGAATGAGGTACCACTTTAGCTAATGGGGCCTCCCGCTGCTGCCGCACCACCACCACGTGATTTCTGTTCTCATCCTGAAGCAAAGTTCTTAACGTGAGGTACTATTTCTGTGTTAGCGGAGTCTGTAGCCTGAAGCGTCTGTAATCTGAAGCATCTGTAACCCGAGCTACCACTGTGTATCCCAGATTCAAGGATCAACTATAGATACTCCTTAGAACAATTGCACCCTGTGTCTGAATGGACCGAATAACAGAAATGCTATACTTTGCCTGTAACTAAGTGGCACTTCATGTTATGGCTTTACAGTGGTTCCTCGGGTTACAGACCTCCAGTACGAATTAAGTTATTAACCCGAGGTACCACTGTATAAGACTTTAAACTTCAGAGATAAATATACTCACTATGGACAGGTTCCTTATTGCACTGCTCGGTATGGCAGCAAAAGACCTTCGCCTGGAGGAATCTACCATTGGCTGAACTCATGCTGAAGTATCCTGTGCGGCAAAGTTCAGAAAGAACACAACCCCGGAAAGTTGTCATTTTACGCTTTGGATCTGTAATGAACAAAAGGAAATAAATCACAAAATCTGCAAAGATTCTGGTTAATTCCTACCAAATGTATTTATTTTAAATGATAGAATCATAGAATCATAGAGTTGGAAGAGACCACAAGGGCCATCGAGTCCAACCCCCTGCCAAGCAGGAAACACCATCAGAGCACTCCTGACATATGGTTGTCAAGCCTCTGCTTAAAGACCTCCAAAGAAGGAGACTCCATCACACTCCTTGGCAGCAAATTCCACTGTCGAACAGCTCTTACTGTCAGGAAGTTCTTCCTAATGTTTAGGTGGAATCTTCTTTCTTGTAGTTTGGATCCATTGCTCCGTGTCCGCTTCTCTAGAGCAGCAGAAAACAACCTTTCTCCCTCCTCTATGTGACATCCTTTTATATATTTGAACATGGCTATCATATCACCCCTTAACCTCCTCTTCTCCAGGCTAAACATGCCCAGCTCCCTTAGCCGTTCCTCATAAGGCATCGTTTCCAGGCCTTTGACCATTTTGGTTGCCCTCCTCTGGACACGTTCCAGTTTGTCAGTGTCCGTCTTGAACTGTTGTGGCCAGATTGGACACAGTACTCTTTTTTTAAAAAAAAATCTTTTTATTAAATAGCTTTCATAACACAGACATATGCAAAACAGAAAAAAGAAAAACAGTTAAAGAAAAAAACAACACAAAATACAGCTGCACACTGAGCACAGTAACCCGTGAATTAAAGAAAAAAAAAGGCACAAAAAAGAAAAACCGAGAAAATTACAGAAAAAAAGTAAAAGAAAAAACTTAGTGTATATAACAGTTAACACCCATCACCTGACCTCCTTCCCTGCTGATTTCGGGTTTCCAGTTTTAATAGTTTCCTTTTTACAGCTGGTGTTGGAATTTAGTTTGTACACTGGAAGTTTTATACCAGACCTGCTATAGTTGGTAAGTTTCTAAAATTTCCTTCTATATAAGCCATAAATTTGTTCCAATCTTCATTTAACTTTGCACTTTTTTGGTTTCTAATTCTTTGCGTCATTTTTGCCAATTCGATGAAGTCATATAGTTTTAATTGCCAATCCCTCACCGTTGGTATAGTTGTACTTTTCCAGTTTTGGGCGATTAGCATTCTGGCCGCTGCCATTGAATATTGAAATAAGGTTTTATCTTCTTTCTTTATCTCATCTCCAACAATCCCTAGTAAAAAGGCCTCTGGTTTTTTGGGGAATGTGTATCTAACTATTTTTTTTAACTCATCATATATTTGATTCCAAAATTTTTTCATTACCTCACATGCCCACCACATATGTATAAAATTACCTTCTTTTGTTTTACATATCCAACAGGCCTTATCTGATTGGACACAGTACTCAAGGTGAGGTGTGACCAGAGCAGAATACAGTGGCACTATTACTTCCCTTGATCTAGACGCTATAGTCCTATTGATGCAGCCCAGAATTGCACTGGCTTTTTTAGCTGCCGTGTCACACTGTTGGCTCATGTCAAGTTTGTGGTCAACCAAGATTCCTAGATCCTTTTCACATGTACTGCTCTCAAGCCAGGTGTCACCCATCTTGTATTTGTGCCTCTCATTTTTTTTGCCCAAGTGCAATACTTTACATTTCTCCCTGTTAAAATTCATCTTGTTTTTTTTGGCCCAGTTCTCTAATCTGTCAAGGTTGTTTTGAAGTGTGATCCTGTCCTCTGGGGTGTTAGCCACCCCTCCCAGTTTGGTGTCATCTGCAAATTTGATCAGGATGCCCTTGAGTCCATCATCCAAGTCGTTGATAAAGATGTTGAATAAGACCGGGCCCAAGACAGAACCCTGTGGCACCCCACTAGTCACTCTTCTCCAGGATGAAGAGGAACCATTGATGAGCACCCTTTGGGTTTGGTCAGCCAGCCAGTTACAAATCCACTGAGTGGTAGCATAGTCAAGACTGCATTTTACCAGCTTCTTTACAAGAATATCATGGGGCACCTTGTCAAATGCCTTGCTGAAATCAAGGTAGGCTACATCCACTGCGTTCCCTTCATCTACCAGCCTTGTAATTCTGTCAAAAAACGAGATCAGGTTAGTCTGACATGACTTATTTTTCAGAAATCCATGCTGACTATTGGTGATCACAGCATTCCTTTCTAGGTGCTCACAGACTGTTTGCTTAATGATCTGCTCCAGAATCTTCCCTGGTATTGATGTCAGACTGACTGGGCGATAATTATTTGGGTCCTCTCTTTTCCCCTTTTTGAAAATAGGGACAACATTTGCCCTCCTCCAGTCTGCCGGGACTTCGCCTGTTCTCCAGGAATTCTCAAAGATGACTGTCACATCTGTTCTGAGATCACATCTGCCAGTTCTTTTAATACTCTTGGATGCAGTTCATCTGGCCCTGGAGACTTGAATACATCTAGACTAGCCAAGTATTCTTGTACTATCTCCTTAGTTATTCTGGGCTGTGTTTCCTCTACTGAATCATTTGCTCCAAATTCTTCAGGTCGGGCATTGTTTTCTTTTTCGGAGAAGACTGAGGCAAAGAAGGCATTGAGGAGTTCAGCCCTTTCTGTGTCCCCTGTTTGCATTTCACCATCTTCTCCTCTGAGTGACCCAACTGTTTCTTTGTTTTTCCTTTTGCTACGAACATACCCATAAAAGCCTTTTTTGTTGCTTTTAACCTCTCTAGCAAGCCTGAGTTCATTCTGTGCTTTAGCTTTTCTGACTTTGTGTCTACACGTGCTGGCTATTTGTTTGAATTCCTCTTTGGTGGCTTCCCCCCCTTTCCATTTTTTGTACACATCCTTTTTTAATCTTAACTCAGTTAAAAGTTCTTTAGATAGCCACCCTGGCTTCTTTAGGCACCTTCCATGTTTCCGTCTCATTGGTATTGCCTGAAGTTGTGCTTTTACTATCTCCCTCTTAAGTCCCCCATTACTACTATCTCCCTTCCTTTTGCATGCTTGGCCATCTGTTCCAGGAAGGCATCATCTATGTCCTCCATTTGGCTTGGGGATCTATAGTAAACTCCCACAATGAGGTCACTGTTATACTTCTCTCCCTTAATTTTGACCCAAATGCTCTCACTTTGGCTTTGAGGTTCTAAATCTTGGATCTCTTCACAGGAATACACATCCCTGACATATAACACCACTTCTCCTCCTTTCTTGTCTGGTCTGTTTCTCTGAAATAGATTGTATCCCTCCATTATTACATTCCAATCGTGGGACTTATCCCACCAGGTTTCAGTGATGCCTATTATGTCATATTTAGTTTGCTGTACCAAGAGCTCAAGCTCATCTTGTTTATTTCCCATGCTTTGTGCATTAGTGTACAGACATTGAAGTCCATTAATCATTCCCCCGTGTCTCTTATTTAAGGATTTTTTCCTCCCACTACTAGGTCTGCGTGCTGTTTGCTCCATTTGGTCTATGACATTTGGATGATCATCTTCATCAATTGATAGACTCCTACCTTCAGGAGCACTGTCTCTCTCTTTTTTAAAAGTAATATTTATTAAGAGTTTAAAGATTACAAAAAGAAGAAAAAAAGTTAAACAAAGCAAAACAATAAAATACATAAAAAACACTGCTTATCTTAACAAAACAAAAACAAAAGCAAAAACAGAAACAATTAACAACACATCCAGTATTTCCATATCTTATTTTTCATTTACTTGTTTCGACGACCTCCTCACACCTCCCTTCTTTGTATTCTAGTTCAGTTAGCTATTTCAGCAAATCCTTTCCATCTTTCTCAGTTTTTGTCCTATAATTTATCGTAACACAATCTAACCTTATTTTTTCCCCTTTGGCCCATTAACAGTCTATTTTTACTTAATTCTTTATAACATTTCTGCTAAAGCCATATAACTTCATTTCAGCATCCTTCTAACATTCATTAATTTTACAGTGTTTTTTTCCAATCTTCTTCCACCAACTCTTCGCCCTGGTCTCGGATTCTGCCAGTCATTTCCGCCAGTTCCATGTAGTCCATCAACTTCATCTGCCATTCTTCCTGGGTGGGTAAATCTTGTGTCTTCCAATACTTTGCGATAAGTATTCTTGCTGCTGTTGTAGCATACATAAAGAAAGTTCTATCCTTCTTTGGCACCAATTGCCCGACCATGCCCAGGAGAAAGGCCTCTGGTTTCTTCAGGAAGGTATATTTAAATACCTTTTTCTTTTCATTATAGATCATCTCCCAGAATGACTTAATCCTTGGGCACGTCCACCAAAGGTGAAAGAATGTACCTTCAGTCTCATTACATTTCCAACATTTATTATCGGACAGATGGTAAATTTTTGCAAGCTTGATTGGCGTCACGTACCACCTGTAAATCATTTTCATTAAATTCTCTCTTAAGGCATTACATGCCATAAACCTCATACCTGTGGTCCATAACTGTTTCCAGTCAGCCATCATGATGTTGTGTCCAACATCTTGTGCCCATTTAATCATAGCAGATTTCACCATTTCATCCTGAGTGTTCCATTTCAACAGCAAGTTATACATTCTTGATAAATTCTTAATTTTGGGGTCTAACAATTCTGTTTCCAATTTTGATTTTTCCACCTGGAAGCCAAGTTTTTTATCCAAATTATATGCCTCCATTATTTGGTAGTAATGGAGCCAGTCTCGCACTTTGTTTTTTAGTTTTTCAAAACTCTGCAGTTTTATTCTGTCTCCCTCTTGTTCCAGAATTTCCCAATATTTCGACCATTTGGCCTCCATATTGAGTTTTTTCTGAGCCTTCGCTTCAATTGGTGACAACCATCTTGGGGTTTTATTTTCTAACAAGTCCTTATATCTTATCCAGACATTAAACAGTGCTTTTCTAACAATATGGTTTTTAAACGCTTTATGTCAACCTTGTCATACCACAAATATGCATGCCAACCAAATACGTTGTTAAAACCTTCTAGGTCCAACACATGAGTGTTTTCAAGAAGCAGCCACTCTCTCAGCCAGCAAAAAGCTGCTGATTCATAATAAAGTTTAAGGTCTGGCAGGGCAAATCCATCTCTTTCTTTAGCATCAGTTAATATCTTAAATTTTATTCGAGGCTTCTTGCCCTGCCAGATGAATCTAGAGATATCTCTCTCCACTGTCTCCCTCCCCCACATTATTCAGTTTAAAGCCCTCCTGATGAAGTTTCTGAGATCTTTGGCAAAAACATTCCTCCCAACCGTTGTGAGGTGCAGCCCATCGCTTGCCAGAAGTCCATCTTCAAGAAACTGCAGTCCGTGATCTAAGAATCCAAACCGTTCCTGTTTACACCATTTGCGAAGCCAGCTGTTCACTTCACTATTTTCCCCTCTCTCCCTGGGCCACGTCGTTCAACTGGGAGGACAGATGAGATGACAATTTGTGCATTTAATTGCTTCAATTTTCCATTAAGTAAAATATATACTCTTCAGTGAAAAAGGGTAAATTCTGGCACATTTTAAAAGTTATTTATTTATCTACTGTGCAGAATTCAATGAAAGTTGCCAGCACCTGGGGCCATAGAGAGGGAATGTCTAACAGTGTCCACATCACCCACAGAGATAAGTCATTCCATTGACTGCAAACGTCACTTCCTGGTTTACGCAGAAAAGCCATTTTCAACAGAACCCAGCTTCAGAAACACATAGCTGAGGCAGCACTGGGTATTGAAATTTTGCACCCCTAACAATTTTATGCCAGGGCAACAGCCCATGCATGCTACACAACTGCCCTCACTTTATGCACATTTGTCACCAGTCTGCCTTTGTGTACTTCAAAACAAAAAAAATTCCTTCCAGTAGCACCTTAAAGACCAACTAAGTCAGTTCTTGGTATGAGCTTTCGTGTGCATGCACACTTCTTCAAATACACTTCGTTAATGCTGAAGATTCACAAATTGTAATAAATGATGTATAACTTTCATACCGCAATCTTGTATCTCAGCTCATTATTCCATGTATCCCTCCAAAATGCAACCTATGAAGATGTATGTCTTAGTGTCATTGCACTCTCAGTTTTGCAATCAGTGCAAGAAAGTGATAGGGACCTGAGGCTGTGGGCAGAATGAAATCATGGCACACATCGTCTTTCTCAGGATCTTAGTTGGAATAATGCAAGAAGGAAAAATAGTCTTTCAGGACATTTTTTTTTCTTTGTAAAATCTAATCTGGACCAGCAAGTCATTCCTTGGGAATGACAAAGAGCAGATGAAAATATTCAGCTCACCTATATTGTTACGCAGAACCACAGAGGCACAGGTTTCATTAGACGTACAGGTGTCTTCTGATTTGCTTTCACATAAGGTTGCTCTACTATAACAGAAGTCACATTTCAGAGATGTCACTGCAGAAAGGAGATAGAGGTGGGTGCAGGAGATTTCTTGAGATGGTAATGAACCTAATGGTGTATTGGGTGGGGATGGAACTGGAAGTCTATATAACACACGAAAACCTCACAATCAAGTATGTTAAATGTCAATAGCAACTGGGGGAAAGTGGAACTCTAAGCCACAGTTCTCTGCACCACCAAGCTGCTACACTTCTGCAACAGCTTTGAGGGAAAGAGTGAATGTTTATCAGACTTAAATTCCCAGCTGAATGTATGGTGTTGGATTCAGACTAAAATGGTGGAGCATAACTGCTGAGCTGCTTAATGGGAATTGTTGAATTGCACCTTTTAACCATGGTGGTTTATAATTTAAAGGGTTTTTTTTATTGCATATTTTAACTATGGTGTATATTTTAATCATTCTGGAATTTAACAAAAATACAGATTTGTTCATTTTTTTGTAAATGATGCAGAAGCAATTTAGAGATGAATAAATATTTTAATAGATAGATAGATAGATTGCTAGTGGTATAATCTAGATAGATTTGCTATACCCAAATATCCCAGAAACTGTAGCTTTCACTTATTGGGCCTGGGTGTGGT
Source organism: Podarcis gaigeae (assembly GCF_964106915.1). Lineage (NCBI taxonomy): Eukaryota > Metazoa > Chordata > Lepidosauria > Squamata > Lacertidae > Podarcis > Podarcis gaigeae. The sequence goes on from NC_139684.1 coordinate 77,133,384, forward strand.
TAATCAGATTCCTCCATTGCCTAGATACAAGTTTGGAACACACTATACCTGGCTGTCAAGGATTAAGTGCTTAAATTCTTGAGTTGACTCTTCCCTACTTCTCCTTGGTAACCCAGCAATATTTGTTCTCTGTTATGCTGATCTCCTTTCCTCACTCTCCTTCCCTCCCAAGGAGCAAGTCTTTTCAGTGTCACCTAAGATGAAATGATTCCCATTCTACTGGTTTCTACTTACCTGAAGAAAGCAGGGCCAAGAGGAGGCATGTGCTCAGAAGTGATTTCGTCATTTTTGAAAGATGAGGAGACTCAGAGAAGAGGTGAAGTAGGAAAGTGAACTGATGCAGGTAAAGCCTTGCAATGAGATATTTATAGACCAAGGATTCATGCTGTGGGCAACTCTTGGGCACAAATGGTTTAGGTAGGTCCGGGAGTGGGGGCTGTGTGTTTGCCAAGAAGACACAGAGGGACATAGTGAAATCCTAAGCTCCATTTTGAAATTGGCAGAATTAGTCATTTTTGAATGCCAGACACTTTTCAGAAGTCATTATCTTTGGAATTAATTTAAAATGCACTCTTACCCCATCTTAGCTTTGGATTGCATAAGCTGAGGATAAACGCAGCCACTTTTCCTTTGACCTTAAATAAAAATCAACCCAGGGGGGTTACAATGGAGTGGGAGAGGTGAGCCAGAGGTGAGCCCCGGGGACAAACCATCACCTGAAAAGTTCCTAAAGAGTCTCACCAGGCTAAACCAAACTATTTCTTTTCCTGCACCTAAACCATCACTGACAAGGGTGAAATCTCTATTTAGTTCCTTTTCTTCTCCCATGAGAGGTACTCTTGCAGCCCCCTCTGTAGGTCGGTAGGAAGATGTCATTGCTGGCATCCATCAAATGGACTCCTTCTGGTCTATACAGTTTAACCCCACCAAACTCAGTGCCTTTATGACAGATTAATTGACCTCCCAGCCTCTGAATTGACAGCCAAACTTCCCTGTTGACTTTTTTTCTTGCCCTATTTATTCACCTGGGATTCCAAGAAACCTTTTGAGCTATTCTTGGCAACATTTTTGACAAATCACATGTAACTGCCGACCAACGTTCCCAGATAACTTTTTGTGTTAAAGTTGGAAGGGGTGGCCATCTGACTGGCCCCAAAGCACCATGCTGTGACTGCGGATAAGGACCCTCTATCTCTCCCTCCAGACGTAACACATTTCAAACATTAGGGCCCAGCATAACCCCTAGGGGACATAAGTCAATTTTCAATAGCCCAGAGTGCCACTGCCCCACCATCTGCAACTGTTGATCAGAAAAACCTAGGTGTGCCATGGTAGAAGCTGCACAAATACAAAAAGAATGAGTCCCAAATGAATCTGGATCCAAGCCCAAATTGTACAGTGCCACCTTAATGACTGCCCAGAATTGAAAATGTGCTAGTGGTAATAGATGCACACGCATAAACAAATATTCCAGATCTGGTATAAATGGGGCTATCTGTTTAGCCCATTTTAGTGTTGGCTAAGCTCTAAAATCTTCCTGGATGTTTAACTGTGTATTGACAAATGTACTTTTTCTGACTGACGGTCGAATAAAAGGTTGATGATGATGATCTGGTATAAGGCCATAACCTGACATAGCTCACCCACTGTGGAGCCTGCAAACTCAACTCTTGATCCCATCTCCTATTGATCTGTCTTGGAGTGGGATGAACAGACGGAGGCACACCGAGCCATAAAGCTTACATCCTCTAGTAAGAGAGCCCAGAAAGAAGTATCCCCCACCCCAGAGGAGACAGTGACATCACTTATATAAAAAGCTCCCCAAAAAGCGTGAGCGCTTTGTCATGGCACAAGGCTGCTGTCAGGCTTCAGGAAATCTGATCCTCACAGCAGGCTGCCAGGGATAAGTAGACAAGTAAAGCTCACCAAGTCTTTTATTCAATATTCACAGAGAGAGGTTTAGGAACATATATGCCATTCTTTCTTTCCTTTCAATACCATTACATTACGGGTCATTTTCTCAGTTAGCCATTCTCCATATATTTTTTTACCTTAAGCCTATTTCCCAAATTTAAATTTCCTCCACATTTGTACAACTCATAATCTCGCTGCACTAAACAAATACATCAGGAGATCTTAAGGGATTTACTAAAAACCTTTAAAGGGTAAAGGGGAACCCTTTAAGGAGTGAAAGGAAACACAGCTGTTATTTGTTCCCATACAATTAAAAAAAAATCTGAATGTATTTTTAACTCCGCTCCCTCCAATGTATTCTAGGGGAACCCCACCTCAATGGTGTTTTGTCCCCCCCCCCCGCACCATTCCCGCCTGAGTCTCCTCTTCCTCTAATCACCGCCGCCTCAAAGTCACAGGCAGAGTAGGGGTGGAGAGGCATGTGGGTCGAGAGAGAGAGAGAGCGCGACCTGTCCAGCTCCCTCTTTCGCACACCTGCCTCCTGTCTGCACAACACAGAGAGAAGCACAAATCCTGAGGCAGCCAACCAAGCCCTCATCATCCCAGATATCCCAGCCCTCTCCTGATGATGGATGCCCGCAGCCACCATTAGGAAAGGGGAAAATCCAAGGAGCTGGTCACTGAAATCACGCTCTGGGAAAGAGGAGATAAGCCCAAGGGTGTGAGGTGAGGGGAGAACAGAGGAGGCACTCAAGTTTTGCATGGGCTGTTAACAACTAATTATCAAAGGGGAACCAACCTAGGCTTCATGTGACGAGAAAGAAGCATAAAGACTTAATCACAAGCCAGGAGAAGGAGAGGATGGAATTAATAATAGAGAGATAGAGAGTTATCAGGGTTTTGCATTGATGGAGTTGAGAGAAAAAGAAACCTTGGGTAAAATCCAGTCCTGGCCATTCTCCATTTCTAGCAGAGATTGTGTTCTGTGCACAATTTGGCATAAATTGAGAGAATTATATTATTAAGTTTGTGATGCTTTCTCTGGAAAAAGACTGTGGAGGAAAAAGAAAATGGAAGGTTCTAGTGGAAGAGATTGAGATTTCTACATAAATAGAAAATGAAAAAGCAGAAGAACACACTCCAACAAGACCCCCACAAGCAACATCCCAGCCCAAGAAGTGTTATTAGCAGCCTCAGCTTTTGTAGCTGGTGTCAGCCGGGTTCCTACCCTCCCAGGCAAGGTGGAAAAGACCTGCAAGGACTCACAGTCAATATGTATTTTGTGTTCACCCCATGAAGCATGTAGGAGGAATGAATGGCTCAGCTGAACTATCAATAGGCACAACCTGGAGTCAGTTCTCCCCTTTAGAAGGAAAGCTTCAGAGAGTGGATTCTTATAAAAGCTAATATTTGGTCACTTGGGGATTAGAGGGAATAGTATTTGCTTTGCAGTATGGTCACAGCCCAGACCCAGGGGCCATCTTTTTACTGTGTGGTCATGGGGAGATTGATGGGAGCAGGCCAGCCAGTGTGAGGACCTTGGTATGATTTGTTCAGTCACCATTTTTGGAGCCAGGGAAAATGTTTTCCTACAGACAAAATGGCTGCTCTGCAGGTTTTCACCTGCCTCACAGCAACTGTGACAGCTTGGGAGCATAAGGCATTGCGATGGATCCTTAGCTGATAAGATGCCCCATTAAATGGGTTCAGGAGGGCAGCCTTTGTCTGGGAGCCCACATGGGGACCAATGGGTCATAACAATCGTCCCAGTGAAGGTGTAAGCAAGATCCTAGCACCTGGTCCATGTCAGGAGTGACCCCACAACTCTGGCTTGAACCTACCCTATTCATCAATCAGCAGGTGGGTTGCATGATATTGGATCCATATCTAATGTCTTGGTCAAAACATACACCTGGGGACCAATGGGTCATAACAATCGTCCCAGTGAAGGTGTAAGCAAGATCCTAGCACCTGGCCCATTTCAGGAGTGACCCCACAACTCTGGCTTGAACCTACCCTATTCATCAATCAGCAGGTGGGTTGCATGATATTGGATCCATATCTAATGTCTTGGTCAAAACATACACCTGTAATCAATAAAGGTTGTGGTCTATTTCTACCCATTGCAAATCTCCTGTGTTCCTTTCTTTGTCCTTCACTTGCCATGGACACCTTATGCACTGGACAACAAATGGCACTGGGGAAAGCAGTGCCACATAGATAGCACTGGATCCAATGTAGCATAGAGCCCACAAATCAAATTCTGCAGAGCCGATAAAGGAGGATGGCATGCTGAATGGTATCAAAAGGTGCAGAGAGATGAAGCAGGAGAAGCAAAGTCACACTCCTCCTGCCACACGTTTGGTACATGACAATCATCCTAGATGATTTTATCTTCCTAGATAAAACAATAACATATGCTAACTGTACATTTGATTTTGACACTTCCAGATCACAACACTCTTACCCCAAATGGTCTGCAGTGCCCAGTATGCTTCACTTGCAAAGACAAAAATTGTCTGAGTGATGAGATCATTGACTCCCAAGGGAATGAAAATCAGTGTGTTGATACTTGAAGTTTATATGTTCAGAAGTAAGATTGTTACTGAGCCAGAAAGCAAATTCTACAAATTTGACGGCAAAAATATGCCCACCTCTTTTTGTCTCTCCCTTCCTCTTTTATGCTGCCAGAAAAGTAAGAAGGAACCTTTTCTTCTTCTTTAAATGCCAATATCAACACATACACACACACACACACACACACACACACACACACACAGTGAAGGCAATCCGCTGCCCTGCAAAGGCTTTGCGCAGCCATCCCCAAGCTAGAAGAGGGAGACGGAGCGCTCCGACTCCCTCTTCTGCCTTCAGGGACAGCTGTTGCCTGCTATCCGCAAGCCTTCTGAGCCCAGTAGGAACTCCTACCGGGCTCCGAAGGCTTGTGGATAGCTGCCCAAAGCCCGGGGCGTGCAGCACTGTGCTCGCCAGGATTCAGGCTACTGCCTGCTATCTGCAAGCCTTCTGAGCCTGGCAGGAACTCCCGCCGGGCTCCGAAGACTTGTGGATAGCTTCCTGAAGCCCGGAGAGCGAGAGGAGTCGGTGCACACCGACCCCTCTCGCTCTCCAGGCTTCAGCGAAAGCCTACATTCACTCCATAGGATGCACACACATTTCCCCTTCATTTTTGGAGGGGGAAATGTGCATCCTATAGAGCGAAAAGTACGGTAATTAGGTGAGAGAAAAGCAGCCTAGTTGCAGTAGAATCCTGACCTCCAAAAACATGGAGACAGAAGGGGGGAGTTCAAGGGGTTTTATGAACTGAGGTTCTCACCCTGGGCCGGCAGGGGGGTACTGTAGATACCGTAGTTTCCACTCAGGTCCACGTTTGCAAATAAGGAATTGGGGGAAGACACAGACTGACAGTTTAAGCTCAGACTCAGAGGGAGGGCCACCTGAAATAGCCCATCCCATGACGTGCAGGTGAGCAAGAATTAATGAGAGGCATGAACAGGAATGGAAGCAAAGGGGGGCTTTAAATGTGATAAGAGGAAGGGGCAGAGCTCAGACTCGGCAACAGCTAATTTGGAAGCAGATGCTGAGTGACTGAGCTCCAGAGTGATTTTTGTTTTTTGAGCAATAAACCTGAGTTAATTGCTGCCAGAGTTGTCTTGCTTTTGTGGGAAAGACCCAACCATTACATCTGTCTCTAAACATCAGTCAACTTTGTCATTGCAATTATATATGTTAAGAGGGAGACATATTTCTATCTGTATAGATGGTCCTGCATTTGATGAACTGTCAGAAGACAACCCTCTCCTTCAAGGGGTCCTTGATTTGAAAGCTTCTCTGGTCCAGTTCTGTGTCAAAGACTAAGAACAATAAGCAAAGAGAATAGGGCTTTCCATCACCCACTAGAATTGGGAGAAGTCAGTGGGCAGGCACACTGTTCAAAATTAAGCCTGCACCAATATAGAGAGATGAATTTCTAGATGATGAATTTGAATTTATAGAGACAAATCTGCATAGATGAATAGTATGCACATCTGTGAAAAAGAAGAAAATACTTGAAATAAAGGATTGAATGGAGAAAATGAGAAGCAAAGAAGAAATAAGAGAAGCTCTAACAGCAAGTAAAATAGCTTGGTTTAAGTGTATACAACTGCAGCAGAAGTGGTTAAGGGAAAACAAGAACAGCAAGGAATATACATTTTTTTAAAAAAATGATTATAAAAATTGGAGATAAAGAAGAAATACAATTATAAAAGGGGAAAACAGTGAAATTTATAAAATATTAGTAGAAATGGAAGGTAAAAAAGATCAGTTAAAAGAGGTGTGGGGAAAGGAGGCAACAAGGCAGATAAATAGTCAAAGCTGGGGGAAATATGAGAGAATCATATGTTGAAAATGTTGTCTATAAGTATAAAATAAAATTATTTTATATTAGTTTGGATATGGTATTTCACAACAGTCAAATTAATTCAGATAAACGAAGAATCTTCAGTGTTGGAGGGAATGCCAGGAAACTGGGACTTATATTCACATGTGGTGGGAGTGTAAATATGTACCTTTTTTCTGGCAAAGGGTGTTTAAGAAGATAACAGAAATCACTGGATTAACCCTGACCAAAAATCCAGAGGTAGCATTATCATCAATTTATGATGGGGTGGAAGGTTCGCAGGCTATGAAGGACTTGGTCACAAATTTATTGACAGCTGCACAAATTATTATACCTAGGAAGTGGAAGGGGCAAGCAGAATATAAAATAGGAGAATGGCATAAAGAGTTGTGGGATATAGCTATTAATGATAAATTAACATGTGCCATTAAGGTAAGACGGGGAATACACAGGTGAAATGATTTTGAGGAGATATGGAAGGTGTTTCCAGAATTTGTACTGTTGAAACGGAAAGGGGTCAAACCATCGCAAGAGGTGTTGAAATTTTGGGAGGTTGAATAGTCTCAATGGAATGGTCTCGGTGCTGCAGTGCACATTTTTATTCCTATTTATTTATGATTATTACTTTATTTAAAAAAATACAGAAAAAACACAGATTATATGTGCCATATGTTGCTGGGCTGCACATTTTTATTCTTATTTATTTATGATTAGTAGTTTGTCAAAATAAAAAATAAAAACAGAATACAGAAGAGTGGCAGAAAAGTTTATTTTTCATGATAATTTCACCAGTTGTGAAAAAGAAATTCCATGAGGCCTGAACTCTTGCTTTCGCCACTAGGCTCCCATTTTCTTCTGTTGCTACCATGAATGGTGAAATGAACAAGGAGGAGAGCTTAGCTCTCTCGTCTCTACGCTTCAAGGTTAATCTGCTTTGAGGATTCCTCAGCAGTGTAGCACTCGGCTTTAATTTTAAATAAAGGAATATGTTGATAGCTAACATTTTTTCCATTAAGGGCACAAAAGTCTTCAGTCGCACAGCCTTTGAATGTCAGTTTCCTATAGTCGAGAATATCTGGGAAATAAAAGGCATAAGGTTTGAATGAGTTTGCATGATGGTGGCTATGAAAGCCCAGTGTGCTTAGAACCAACACACTGTATTATTATTCTGGCAGCCAGATATCATCAGTGCATGCCTCTGGAACATTACACTGCGTGCCAAATTAAACCCAGCAGGAGGCCCAATTTGACTATTTTACCAAAGCTACACCCACTTGCCTTAGAACGACATCTTATTACCAGAGGTGTAGCAATGTAAGGTGGTACCCAGTGCATAATTTTTTTTTGTCAACCCCCCCCCCCCCAATGACTTCCAAGCCTACAGCAAGTCAGGGGAGTCACTCACTACAGAGTTTCTGCTTTGGCTAGTCAAACTTCACCCAACACACTGCGATGCCACCCACTTTACAGAATAAATGATTAATCAAGTACACACCACTGGGGGACTCTTCCCCAGCATCATCATATTCTGCTGGAGCAAAGGAAGCCTAGCTCTATCATGAGGCATGTCTCAATCCTAAAATCTGGGAAGCATCTTTTTTATGTGATTTAGCAGGAATGGAATCTAGATCTCATTTATAGCTGCTTAAAAATGTTATGTAAAATCCCAATTGATGATGATGATGAAGATGATGATTTATCTATACCCCGCCCATCGGGCTGGGTTTTCCCAGCCACTCTGGGCATCTCCCAACAAATACTAAAAACACAACCCAGCACTAAACATTTAAAAACTTCCCTAAACAGGGCTGCCTTCACTAATCATCTATCCTCATTTTCTTTAACAACGGCACATGAATGTTGCATTTTTTAAAAAAGTAGTGAGACAGTCTTGGGACTCTAGGCAACATGGAAGCCACCCCTCCCAGGAAAACCAATACAAAGTTGGCATTTTATATACAGAAGAGAAATTCTGGAGAAATGTTAAGCAAAATACTGCCAAATGTTTTGTTTTTTGCTTTGTTTTTGGTCATATCATACACTGCTTGAGAAGAGCCACAAACCTAGGGTTAAAGGGGGGGGGGAGACAGTGCTGGGCAGGCCATTTCAGGAGACGTGTTGAAAACCTATGTTTAAAGAACCAATTTGCAGAGCCACTCTCCTGCAGAGGAAGGTCCCACCGCCGTTATGGGAGTCCCTCCCAGGTCTTGCAGGGTCCTTAACCAAATTCTTCTGCTATTTTAAATTCTACTTGAATTTTAAGGTGATCAGAGCATTTAATGCAATAAGAGAATAATGCCAAGGAAAGGAAAATAAATGTAAACCAAATATATTTTGCTTTTTAAGTAGTGTTCTTAAAGCACTACAGCATGGTAAACAATGTACTGTAATTTGTAGAAGTCACCTCAAAAGCTAGAATTCTTCTTTAATGAGCTTGTTAAAAAGATGCAGCCTAGTCTAACAGGATAAATATATTAACCATTTCACTTTGAGTTAATAAAGGCTCTCAAATGACCAACACTCCTCATTGAGGAAAACAAAAAGCTGTTGTTGACAAAGTGACAACACACACACAAAAACAAAAGAACTGTGTAAGAATAACTACTGTAGATTCAGGTAGGTAGCCATGTTGGTTTGACACAGTTGATTTTTTTTTTTAAAAAAAATTGTCCAGTAGCACCTTAGAGACCAACTAAGTTTATTCTGGGTATAAGCTTTAGTGTGCGTGATGCACACTTCTTCAGATGGACAATTTTTTACTTTTTTAAACTGTACTGTGTTCCCATACTCTTTTTTTCCAAGTTGCTTTACAATGGGATGATATGAAAATGATCTTGCTGCAAACTTCCCATACAACTTGCAAATACAGTCATACCTCGGTTACAGCTGCTTCAGGTTGCGTTTTTTTGGGTTGCGGACTGCCAAAACCCGGAAGTACCGGAACGGGTTACTTCTGGGTTTCCGCAGTCTTGCATGCGCACCAAATCGCAACCCGCCGTGCGCAGATGTGGGTTGCGAACACAGCGGGTTGTGAACGTGTATCCTGCACGGATGACGTTCGCCACCCGAGCATCCACTGTACCAGTAAGCCTAGCCTTGCTACTCAGCCCAAAAGCTGCTCATGTCTGATCTCTCTCTCTCTCTCTCTCTCTCTCTCTCTCTCTCTCTCTCACACACACACACACACACTTTTAATATCTATCCATAGAGCTGATCCATTTTATCTTAGGTAGGATTTAAAGATAGGTAGGATTTAACTGCCAGCGATCAAAAAAAATCCAGCTCCTTCTCATTTTAACCCCTCAGCCCTCCTGGGAAGAAGAAAAAGAAGAAAGGGGGGCAGGTGGAGAAGGTCATATGCAGATCTTCAGATACATTTTCTCTCCAGCAAAGAGTTGATAGGTGGGGTGCCCTCTGTTTCCTGGCCTTACAAAACTTGATCCCCCCCCCCAAGAAGTGTGTTCCCAATAACAAAGAATATTAAATAATACAAATAAATATCCTGGGTTTGCATCATGACGATCCATGGTGCGGGGAGGGGGGCGAGAGAGAGAGAGAGAGAGAGAGAGAGAGAGAGAGAGAGAGAGAAGAGCCAATCTCCATATAAATAAATGCTAGCGGAGAGTTCTAGGAGAAGAGAAAGAAGCAGAAGGGGGAGGCGACCGCTAAGTTCATTTCTGCAAACTGAGGTTTGATCGGGACATTTAAAGCAGAAGAATGCTTTTTTGCAGAGGTGAATTGGACAATGCGTTGGGTGAAAATGACCTGGAGGAGGGAGGCAAAGCGTGCCTCCCAACACTGATCCGCTTGAGATTTCGTTTGGTGGCTGAAGCTTCTTTCTCGTCTTTTACCCGAGCCTGGTGAGGGGCTGGGAGGCAGGGTTTCATAGCTGTCAACTTACAGATTTGAAAATAAGGGACCAGCAGCCTTGAAAATAAGGGACCAGCAGACAAAATAAGGGACCTGCAGCCTCACCTGTTCCAAGCACTCCAGTGTTCCTGTCCTCCTGTAGTCTGGTCAAACTCATGCTGGTAGCTTCGAGAACACTGTCCAACCAACTTTGTAACCAGAGGTTCAACTGAATAGAATCTGAATCACATGCACCACAAGGCCTATGCAGCCTCAACCTAAGATGGCTCCCCGGCCTGGCTTTGCACTGCAAAGTTTGCAGCAGCACGTACAACAAAATGACGTCCAGCATTCAAACCCCCCCCCCCTCAGCTTGCATTAACTAGCCACACACAAGGCATGCAAGCTCCACCCCCCAGTCGTTCTTAGACTTCCTATTGGGTGAGCAACACAGCCAAGCAACACAGTTGGAGCCTCCCTCCTCCCTGGCCGGCAGGGAGGGAGGGAGAGGAGCTGCTTCCTTTGAAATTTAAGGGACATCATTTAAGGGACATTTAAGGGACATCTATCAATAAGGGACAGCAGCAGGACATGGCGCTGGAATAAGGGACTGTCCCTTCAAATAAGGGACACTTGACAGCTATGCAGGGTTTGCCTCTTGGCTCACTCTTTGCCCCACTGGTGAGGGGCTGGGAGGCTCAAGTTTGCCTCTTGGCTCACTGCAGGCAGCTGAGGAAAGGGAGACAGAGACACACAAACAACACCAAAGAAAGAGAAAGACAAGAGGGGAAACCAACTGATATGTTATCTTCCCTTTTGAACAGCAAAACAAGGAGGTGCCTGCCCCAGTGGTGGAGGAAGGGGGCGGGGGAGCCGCTTTGCGGTTTGACAGCGAGCTGGGGAGGGAGGGGATGCAGCAGCTTTGCTGGTGCCGCTGCTGCGGAGGGGAGAGCCGCTTTGTCGCGAGGGAGGAGGTGGAGGACCTGCTTTACAGTGAGCTGGGGAGGCAGGGAGAGGAGGAGCTTTGCAGGTGCTGCTGCTAGCAAGCCGCTGGCTTGCCGGAGAGTAAGCCAGGGAGGAAGGGGGACTGGGGGAGCTGCTTTGCCGCGAAAGGAGGAGCCCCGCCAGGGCTGCAGATTGGCACAGCCACGCCATCCACCCGCCCATTGGGGGTGACAATTGGTGCGGCCACACAATCTGCCCACCTGCCGGGGCTGCCAAATTGGCGCTCCTGCCTTCTCATTGGCACAGCCGCCTGCCCGCCAGGGGGTGCTGGCACTTGCAGATGCTTTGCTGCTCAAGTCATTGGCTTAGGAGTTGCGGGGGTGGGTGGGACGCGCCAAATTTCACACCCTCTTCAGGATGGTGCCCAGGGCAGACCTCACCCTCTGCCCCCTTCCTCCCCCACTGTTTATTACATAAATTATGTGACAAATTAGTTGCTGCAGCAGAACCACTCTGAATTGCTGCTGCAGGCCGTGCAATCACAGCCAACATGATAAACCCATCTGCTCCCAGTGTCAATCACCCACATGTCCCTAATAGGAAGCTGTGCTGGCATCAGGATCCAGAACACAATGCAACATATTTCTGAGGAAAGATTAATAGATGTGAACCCTTCTCTCTCCCAGCCTCCGTTATTTTAAAAGTTTGGCCAAGGTGGGTGGGTGGACACCGTCCTCCTGGATGAACACCCAATGCAGTATACTGCAATGAGGAGCAGCAATGATGTGCTGGCCGGTCCTCCACCCACCTTTGTATCCTTATGCTCTGCTGCCACTTGTGATTTAGAGGACAAAGGTGTGCTGTGAGGAGCCCGCTGTACATTTGTAGTCCCCACACAATGTTTAAACCCTGACCATGAGTGAGTCTGCCCCCTCTAGTTCTTATGCAATTCATATGGGGGATAGTTTGGAATCCAAAACCAGATTAGAGCACCCACCTTTCCCTGGGAGAAAGAAATCAAAGCTATACACACATAACATACATAAAAAGCAAACAAAGATCAGCCATTGCTTTTCTGGCAGTGAGAAAAGCCAATGGCAATGTTACTCACATCGTAGATTACCAGAAAAGTCAATGCACTTGGTCTCATTGCCAAGGCAGCTGACCATTCCCTGACTTTGGCAAGTGATAGCTTTTCCAAAAGTACTTTCGAGGAAGCAGGCTGGGCACTGTCGACCATTGGGAGAAAGATCCTTTCTTGTCGGAACTACCAAAGTAAAAACGCAGTGTCAGCCTTTGAATGCAACACATTCCATCCTCTCTTTCTATTCTTAACTTTACTTCAGTGATTTTCACACCTTCTAGGAATGTCTGACCATAGATGGACTCGGAAGGTCCACATTGTGTCCTACAATTGTCATCAACTTGGCAGATCAGACATGTCTGCTGTGCTTGCTCTAAATAATGTTTTTGTGTTTCACATTCTGTCATGCATTTTCTTTCTCTGTGGATTTTCAGGAGTTATCACTTGGTATAAGGGCATCAGGCAAGCTATCTACTCTGTTTCTAAAACTCCATATGTGAATGAACAGACAGCTGAATTCACCTGGAGGTAATCCCCTACCCACTCTCTCTCGATACAAGCAAGGAGTGGGCAGGCCCCTCCAGCCCACCCCCCTCCCCACCCAGTTAGAAATTTGACCAGTGTAAGTAAGGAGGACAAAAGTATTATGCTTCCTATGAGGAGATCACCTACTCTATATATCCCAGATTCAAGGATCAGCTATAGATACTCCTTAGAAAACTTGCACCCAGTGTCTGAATGGACCAAATAACATAAATGCTATATTTTGCCCGTAACTAGGTGGCACTTCATGCAATGGCTTTATAAGCCTTTAAACTTCAGAGGTAAATATACTCACTGTGGACAGGTTCCTCATTGCACTGCTTGGTATGACAGCAAAAGACCTTCATCTGGAGGAATTTACCATTGGCTGAACTGATACTGAAATCTCCTGTGTGGCAAAGTTCAGAAAGGACACAACCCTGGAAAGTTGCCATTTTACGCTTTGGATCTGTAATGAACAAAAGGAAATAAATCACAAAATCTGCAAAGATTCTGGTTAATTCCTACCAAATGTATTTATTTTAAATGATATTTCTCATTAAGTAAAATATTTACCCTTCAGTGAAAAAGTAAGCAATTCAAAGCTCTTGAACCAATAAATAAACCGAAACACAAATTTCCTTCGAATTCCACTGTTCTCTGATATTGCTAAGCAGTTCTCCAACCAAACAGTGCATACAAAGATGCAAATATTAACGAATATGTGCATAGAAACAGGTGGCATTCAATGCTAGTCCAACTCACAATAGACCCACAGTGATTAATGAATGTAGCTAACTTGGGGTCATTAATTTCAGTTGCTTTCTCTCAGTAGGACTTAGTTGAATGCAATCCAGCTATATTAGTTTAAAAATTGTATTAAGGGAAAAGGTTTGCCAATATCTTTATATTAGTCAAAACTGCAGGAGAATGTTGTATTAGGAGAAAATTGCTCTTAAATTCTGGCACATTTTATGAGTTATTTATTTATCTACTGTGCAGAATTCAATGTAAGTTTGGGGAAAAAATGAAAAGGTGAGAATAAACAATGCTGACAGATTTATCTACCCCATCAGAGACTGTAATAGATCTGTCTGTCTGGAAGATTCTAGGTGACGGGCATAGCAGATGAAAAAGGCATCTCATTTATCAGATGGCATGAATTTGTAGCGTTCTGATGAGGAAGCCTTTGTCTTTTTTTTAAAAAAAATATTTATTAAGGTTTTACAGAACAAAAAAGGTTAATAAAGAAAAATAACAAGGAAAACGGGATAAAAGAAATACAAAGATACACAGGAAAAAATTCAAAATACAAAAGAAGAAGGAAAAAACACTTAAAAATAAATCCATCTTTTCTTTATCTTATACTTCCTTTACTTATTTCCCTGACTCCCTCACACCTCCCTTTTCTGTATTCCAATTCACATTATTTAGTTCAGCAAATCCTTTCCCTCTTTGTTTTAATCTTAATCCAATATCTTAACACCTTATAACTTTATATTTTCATCTGTTATCAATCTATTTTTACAAATTCATTTTAACCTTATTGCTAAAACCGCTTCATTTCAGTCCAACATCATTTTAACTTTCAATAATTTTACAATATTTCTGCAGATAATCTTTAAATTTCTTCCAGTCTTCTTCCACCGACTCTTCTCCCTGGTCCCGGATTCTGCCAGTCATTTCTGCCAACTCCATATAGTCTATTACTTTCATCTGCCATTCTTCCAGAGTGGGTTGATCTTGTGTCTTCCAATACTTTGTGATAAGTATTCTTGCTGCTGTTGTGGCGTACATAAAGAAAGTTATATCCTTTTTTAACACCAATTGGCCGACCATGCCCAGGAGAAAGGCCTCTGGTTTCTTCAGAAAGGTATACTTAAATACATTTTTCATTTCATTATATATCATTTCCCAGAAAACCTTTGTCAAGGGTATTATACAGACTGGTTTCCCTGACTCAGTGGCATATCGTGGTTTGCCAGCACCTGGGGCCATACAGAGGAAATGTCTAAAAGTGTTCACATCACCCACAGAGAAAAGTCATTCCATTGCCTGCAAAGGTCACTTCCTGGTTTACACAGAAAAGCCATTTTCAACAGAGCCCAGCGACGGAAGCACATAGCTGTATTGAGGCAGCACTGGGTGTTGAAATTTTGCACCCCTAACAATTTTATGCCCAGGGCAACAGCCCTTGCATGCTATACAACTGCCCTCACTTTATGCACAGTTGTCATCAGTCTGCATTAGTGTACTTTGTTAATGCTGAAGATTCACAAATTGTAATAAATGATGTCTAACTTTCATACCGCAATCTTGTATCTCAGGTCATTATTCCAGAGTGTGCAGTCAATGAGATAACTGGAAGCTGAAACTGAGAGATAGCCAACATGCCAGGGGCCATTGTGAAGCTGAGGCCATATAGTCCTTCCTTGTATTCTAAAATCAGTGCACACTCAGGATAAAAGGAAGTTGGTTCTGCTTTTAAGACAATAATCCCATGTATCCCTCCAAAATGCAATCTATGAAGACGCATGGTTTAGTGTCATTGCACACTGAGTTTCACAACCATTACAAGAAACTGCAGGGGACCTGGGTCTCTGGGCAGAATGGCATCATGGCACACATCGTCTTTCGCAGGATGTTAGTTGGAATAATGCAAGAAGGATAAAAAGAATTTCAAGAAAGAAAAATGGCATTTTTTCTTCTTTGTGAAATCTAATCTGAAGCAGCAGGTGTAGTAATGCTGGCACTGGCACACGCCCTCACCTTCCTCACCTGTCCTCCAATCCAGCAGGACCCGGCTAGAGAGGGTGTGCCAGAGCTTTACTTTTTCAGGACAAAACACAACAGAACGGGTAGATGCTGCCACCACTCCCTTGTCTGGAGATAGCCCAGGAGAATAAGCCAAGGGAGAAGGCTACTCTTCAGTGCTACTGGCTGGCCCACCCTGCATTGCTTTACCGCAAATGCGGGCAGAAATTCAACAGGTTCAGTAGGAGGCTAAGTGGTCAGACTTTGGATTCAGACTTTCCCCACAGAAGGCACACAGAACAAACAAATGAGGTTTGATAGCCCTTATTCACACAGGGACAGCACTTAGATAACCAGGTGTTAAAAAACCCACAAATCAACTGGGAAAGTTTTTCCGTCCTGCAGATGCATGAGATAACTTATTCACACTTCCAGAGCCAATTAGTCTGTGGTTTAAAGTAACAAATACACATTTCCCATAAATCCTTTGTCCTTTGGTTCTCCCACAATGCTTTTCCTCAGCTTGACCAAAGTTTGTCTAACTAAGATTTCCTAACTTCACTACAGCAGGGGTAGCAGCAAACTGAGAAACTGCAGCTGCCCCAAATGATGCCTGCATTGAATTTCTAATAATTTATTTAACTGAATACCTTGCCTTATGATGGAAGGCTAACCAAAATCAAACTAGAGCTCACTGTTTTTGGTTGAAGCAGGAACGGCTATGCTGTGGCCCTCAATTATTTACTGAACTACAGTTTCAATCATCTTGATTGATTGGCCATGCTGGCTGAGGTGGATGGGTGTGATAGTCCATCAACTTCTAGAGGGCCATAGCTTAGCCAGTCCCAGGATCCATGCCAGGATCTTTATGCTGAAACCTTCATGTGGAATAAATGTAAGAGACAGAGGATAGCTGCTGTGTGTTGGATTAGAACCTGGGCTGTCAGGATTCAACTCTGCACTCAGCCATGATGCTCACTCAGTGACCTTGGACACTCGCTTCAACACACAAGGTTTCATGCATAAGGGAAGAACCATGTACACCACCTTGTGCTCCTTGGAAAAAGATGAAATATAAATACAATTCATAAATAATAAATAAAGCTAATTTACACACAAAAGTCATTCCTTGGGATGACAAAGAGCAAATGAAAAGATTCAGCTCACCTATATTGTTACTCAGAACACAGGAGGAACAGGTTTCATTAGACGTACAGGTGACTTCTGATTTGCTTTCACATGAGGTTGTTCTACTATGACAGGAGGAACATATCAGGGATGTCACTGCAGAAAGGTGATAGAGATGGGTGCAGGAGATTTCTTGAAATGGTAATGAGCCTAATGGTGTATTGTGTGGGGATGGAACTGGAAGTCTATATAACACATGAAAACCTCACGTGTAAGTATGTTAAATGTCAAAAGCAACTGAGAGAAAGTGGAACTCCCAGCACAGTTCTCTGCACCACCAAGCTGCTACACTTCTGCAACTGCTGTGAGGGAAAGAGTGAATGTTTATCAGACTTAAATTCCCAGTTGAATGTATGGTGTTGGATGCAGACTAAGATGGTGGAGCATAACTGCTGAGCTGTTTAATGGAAATTGTTGAATTGCACCTTTTAACCATGTTGGTTTATATTTTAAAGGGTTTTTTATTGCATATTTTAACTATGGTGTATATTTTAATCATTCTGGATTTTAACAAAAATACAGATTTGTTCATTTGGGTTTTTTGTAAATGATGTAGAAGCAATTTAGAGATGAATAAATATTTTGATTCATTGATTGACTGACTGACTGACTGAGTGACTGATTGATTGATTGATTGATTGATTGATTGATTGATAGTGGTATAATCTAGATAGATTTGCTATACCCAAGTATCCCAGAAACTGTAGCTTTCACTTATTAGGCCTGAGTGTGGTTAATCAGATTCATCCATTGCATAAATACATGTTTGGAACAGACTATACTTGGCTGTCAAGACTTAAGTGCTTAAATTCTTGAGTTTCTATTTCTCCTTGGTAATACAGTGGTGCCCCACAAGACGAATGCCTCGCAAGATGGAAAACCCGCTAGGCGAAAGGGTTTTCCGTTTTGGAGGTGCTTCGCAAAACGAATTTCCTATGGGCTTGCTTCACAAGATGAAAATGTCTTGCAAGTTCCTGCGGTTTTTTCCCCTTCCCCCCCTTTTCTAAGCCGCTAAGCCGCTTATCAGCTGATCCGCTAAGCCACTTAACAGCTGATCCGCTAAGCCGCTTAACAGCTGATCCGCTAAGCCGCTTATCAGCTGATCCGCTAAGCCCCTAAGCCACTAATAGCACTAATCCGCTAAGCCGCTAAAGCGTGTTCTCCCTAACAGAGAGCACGTGTTGCGGTTGGGGGAACGGGCCACCCTGCCATGACTAGGCAAATTTTCAGCAACCCTAGCATTTAAGGGGTTAATTGGGTTGCTGGGGAATTTTGATTGTTGCCAATTCGGAGGAGGGGTCAGAGGCTTTAAATATAGGGGCCAGGCGTGGGGTCGTCCTCTTGGCCGTTTTGCATCGGATCACCCGCCCTCCCTCCCTTTCATAGGGTGGTTTTTCTTGATTGCTTGACCTTGCTATGCCTGTCATGGGGTCGTTCGCCTTAGAGCGGGGGCCTGGTAGGAATTTTGCCACTTGGCTGATTGGCTGGTGCCATTTGGTTTTTGCCTACTACGTAGCAAATCGTCACAACTTGTAAGGTTGGGGTTAGGCATTGGTTAATTGGTGCTTGGAGGGGTAAGTGCCTATCCCTCCAAATGATGCGGAAAGGGAATTCCGTTAAAGGAATCCAGGGGCTTGCCATTCTTTTCGTCCTTGTCCGTGGAGCCGGACTTGGGCCGTGCAAGCCCCAAAAGGAACATGAGGGTGAGAAGTGAGGGTCTGTTTCCCAGCTTCATTTCTCACCCAATACTTGTTTCCCACGCTGGCTTCCGGTGGTGTCCGGAAGGGACCAGCTCTGTCCTTGAGGGCCAGGACAGATAGTCATAACCAATGCCTAAGCAACCACTCACATTTTTTGTATTTTAATAAAGTTGTGGCCAAAATTATGCCAAAAACCTTAAACAAAAATTGATGTTTGAAGTGTGAATTATTTTGGGGGGTGGCACTGTGGGACTCAACACGCAATGGGCTTGCTTCAAAAGACGAAAAAACCGCAAGACGAAGAGACTCGCGGAACGGATTCTTTTCGTCTTGCGAGGCACCACTGTACAGCAATCCTTGTTCTCTATTATGCTGACCTCCTTTCCTCACTCTCCTTCCCTCCCAAGGAGCAAGTCTTTTCAGTGTCATCTAAAGATGAAAAGATTCCCATTCTGCTGGTCCCTACTTACCTGAAGAAAGCAGGGCCAAGAGGAGGCATGTGCTCAGAAGTGATTTCATCATTTTCAAAAGATGAGGCGATTCAGAGCAGAGATGGACCAGGAAAGAGAACTGATCAGGTGAAGTCTTACAACGAGATATTTATAGACCAAGGATTCGTGCTGTGGGCAACACTTGGGAACAAATGGTTCAGTGAAGTCTGGGAGTGGGGGCTGTGTGTTTGCCAAGAAGACACTAAGGGACATAGTGAAATCTTAAGCTCCATTTCAAAATTGGCTAAATTATTCATTTTTGAGTGCCAGACACTTTTCAGAAGTCATTATCTATACAATTAATTTACAATGTACTCTTACCCCATCTTAGCTTTGGATTGCATAAGCTGAGGATAAACTCAGCCACTTTTACTTTGACCGTAAATAAAAATCAACCCAGGGGGGTTACAATGGGGTGGGAGAGGTGAGCCAGAGGTGAGCCTCGGGGACAATCCATCAGCTGAAATGTGCCTCAAGAGCCTCGCCAGGCTAAACCAAACTATTTCTTTCCCTACACCTAAACCATCACTGAAAGGGGAGAAATCTCTATTTAGACCCCTTTCCTCACCCATGAGAGGTATTCTTGCAGCCTCCTCTGCAGGTCGGTAGGAAGATGTCATTGCTGACATCCATCAAATGGACTCCATCTGGTCTATACAGTTTAACCCCACCAAACTCAGTGCCTTTATGACAGATTAATTGACCTCCCAGACTCTGAACTGACAGCCAAACTTCCCTGTTGACTTTTTTTCTTGCCCTATTTATTCACCTGGGATTCCAAGAAACCTTTTGAGCTATTCTTGGCAACATTTTTGACAAATCACATGTAACTGCCAACCACCGTTCCCAGATAACTTTGTGTGTTAAAGTTGGAAGGGGTGGCCATCTGACTGGCCCCAAAGCACCATGCTGTGACTGCGGATAAGGACCCTCTATCTCTCCCTCCAGACATAACACATTTCAAACATTAGGGCCCAGCTTAACCCCTAGGGGACATAACTCAATTTTCAATAGCCTCCAGCGCCACTGCCCCACCATCTGCAACTGTTGATCAGAAAAACCTAGGTGAGACATGGTAGAAGCTGCACAAATACAAAAAGAATGAGTCCCAAATGAATCTGGAT
The DNA here is from genome assembly GCF_964106915.1 of Podarcis gaigeae. Lineage (NCBI taxonomy): Eukaryota > Metazoa > Chordata > Lepidosauria > Squamata > Lacertidae > Podarcis > Podarcis gaigeae. The sequence goes on from NC_139684.1 coordinate 77,153,354, forward strand.
CCAAGCCCAAATTGTACAGTGCCACCTTAATGACTGCCCAGAACTGAAAATGTGCTAGTGGTAAAAGATGCACACGCATAAACAAATATTCCAGATCTGGTGTAAGGCCAGAACCTGACATAGCTCACCCACTGTGGAGCCTGCCAACTCAACTCTTGGTCCCATCTCCTATTGATCTGTCTTGGAGTGGGATGAACAGATGGAGGCACACCGAGCCATAAAGCTTACATCCTCTAGTAAGAGAGCCCAGAAGGAAGTGTCCCCTACCCCAGAGGAGACAATGACTTCACTTATATAAAAAACTCCCCCAAAAGTGTGAGCACTTTATCATGGAACAAGGCTGCTGTCAAATTCAGGAAATCTGATCCTCACAGCAGGCTGCCAGGGATAAGTAGACAAGTAAAGCTCACCACCTTTTATTCAATATTCACAGTGATAGGCTTAGGACTATCTATGCCGTTCTTTCTTTCCTTTCAGCACTATTACATTACAGATCATTTTCTCAGTTAGTCATTCTTAAGCCTATTTCCCAAACTTTAAATTTCCTTCACATTTGCACAACTGATAATCTCGCTGCACTAAACAAATACATCAGGAGATCTTAAGGGATGTACTAAAAACCTTTAAAGGGTAGGGGGGGGAACCCTTTAAGGAGTGAAAAGAAACACAGTTGTTATTTGCTCCCATACATTTTTTTAAAATTCGGAATATATTTTTAACTCTTCTCCCTCCATTCTAGGGGAACACCACCTCAATGGTGTTTTGTCCCCCTATAAATGAAATACCTTCAACACAATGACCCTATTTCAGTATTAACGTGGAAGAATTGCACTGGCATCCTGTGCCACCTACAGTATGTATTATCTGACTACCCATGGTCTATGCGTAGTTCTTGGGTTATTGACGGATTAAGAGATTTATTGACTATGTGCCAGTGCCTCTGTATTTGTTCTCACATGGTGTGGGGTCTAACTTCGTTGGAAGAACAACATTAGTCCCCAGGTCTGACTTCTGGTTTTGCAAGTTCCTGGTCAAACTGCAACTAAAGCCTAAAGGTACAACTCAGGTGAATCCTGATGTGATAAAGCTAGGCATAGTAAAGGTAAAGGGACCCCTGACCATTAATTCCAGTCATGACCGACTCTGCGGTTGTGGCGCTCATCTCGTTTTAGCAGCCGAGGGAGCCAGCATACAGCTTCTGGCGAACCAGAGCAGCACACAGAAACACCATATAACTTCCCACCAGAGCGGTACCTATTTATCTACTTGCACTTTGACATGCTTTCGAACTGCTAGGTTGGCAGGAGCAGGGACTGAGCAATGGGAGCTCACCCCGTTGCGGGGATTCGAACCGCTGACCTTCTGATCGGCAAGTCCTATGCTCTGTGGTTTAACCCACAGCGCCACCCGCGTCCCAGAAAAGCTAAGCATAGATTAAGGCAATTGATTGGTGCCAGGGACAGTGATGTGCCATGCACATTGTACAATGACTCCAAAGTCATTGCTGAGCCCTGATGAAATCATTTTCTGGAACTTTGACCCTCCTTCTTCCAATTGCATCAGATTGTTGGGAAGGAAAGAGAACAATTTGTTTTCCGATGGCCGCCCTAAGCCAAACTGTTTTGAATAGAACAAAGCTAAATTGGGATAAAGCAGATGGTGTAATGCAAGCATGTCCACTTTAGGGTAGGCTGAGATCCAGTATCAAATACTGGCACACTGCCCTGCCCCAGCAGGGCCTGCTCATCCCCCTACACTCCATTCCTATCTGCTCTCTCGCTTGCACACACACTCTCTCTCTCTCTCTCTCTATATATATATATTTCCCACCTCTATGAATAGGAGGAGTCAAAAGGATCAGAGCAGGAGACAAAATCGAAGGCGCCTCTATCAGCACCCGAAAGCCAGTATTAAGAGATACTATGAATAGGATCCATGGCCCCCAGAGAAGAGCTCCCAACACATACTCCAGGTCAGGTGCGGGAGGCATCTGAGGAGAGGAGGAGGAGAAGGAGGAGGGAGGGTAGGGTAGGCAGTGGGGTGGACTGAGGGAGAGAAGAATGGTGACAAAAATCATAGGGCAGGCTGAGGGGAGCGGTGGTGAATGCGGGGACCCCACAAAAGGGCTGGAAGGCCGTGCGCGTGTGCTGGGGAAAGGGGTTGAAATATACTCGGAGTCCTGTAGTGATTTCATTCTCTTTAATGCAGCTTGTAAAACAGTGATTGATTTGCACCCCAAATCTCAGGCTTTTATATACATTATTTACACAGTGAGTCCCGTCCGATTGGCTGATTCTGCTCCCCCTTCTGGAGCCTGATTGGTCTTTTCCTGCAGGCCAATCAGTTGTTGCATTCTATAATCTTACTAGCCTAATAGGCTGATTAACTTCTTCCTGGAGCCTGATTGGTCTTCTCCTGAAAGCCAATCAGTTGTTGCATTCTAGGATCCTACCTGCCTATTGTTCTAAGATCCAAAGTTGGTACATAACGGGGGGGGGGGCACCCTCTCTGCCTCATTCTCCCCAGCGCTCCTGCACTCCTCTCACCAGGGTGACCCCTCATCTTTGCCAGGTCTCGGATGTGAAGGACAGAGGGGCAGCAGGAGAAGCAGCCAGTGGGGCACCGGTGGCAGCAGTGGCAGCAGCAGCAAAGGCGCACCATTCTCACCCATGTCTGCTCTTGCTCTAACCAACACCGCCTCAAAGTCACAGGCGGAGTAGGGGTGGAGGGGCACACTCCTCCTGCCACACTTTTGGTACATGACAATCATGTAACATGCAAATATAAAGACAGATAAAACAATAACATAGGCTAACTGTACATTTGATTTTGACACTTCCAGATCACAACACTCTTACCCTGAATGGTCTGCAGTGCCCAGTATGCTTCACTTACAAAGACAAAAATTGTCTGAGTGATGAGATCATCGACTTCCATGGGAATGAAAATCAGTGTGTTGATATTTGAAGTTTATATGTTCAGAAGTAAAATTGTTACTGAGCCAGAAAGCAAATTCTGCAAATTTGATGGCAAAAATATGCCCACCTCTTTCTGTCTCTCCCTCCCTCTTTTATGTTGTCAGAAAAGTAAGAAGTAACCTTTTGTTCTTCTTTAAATACCAATATCAACACACACACACACACACACACACACACAGAGAGAGAGAGAGAGAGAGAGAGAGAGAGAGATGTCCATAGATTCTAATGTGAATGAAAGAGAGAAAGTAGCCCCCTTGCTTCTCTACTGACTGCCACTGTTATTTTGAGGATAGATAGGATGTAGAATAACCTTCTGCCTTGTGGATTCCACAATTTATTGCAGTGAGGAATTAATGAGAGGTGTGAACAGGAATAGAAGCAAAGTGGGGCTTTAAATGTGGGAAGAGGAAGGGGTGGAACTCAGTAGGGTTGAACTATGCCAATTCTCATATTTCCCATCAAATACCCTTTCCACATATTCAGCATATATGAAACATACAGATACAGAATACAGATTCTTTGTGTCAGAAGAGTTTATTTTGATCATGAATTTCAAAAAAAGGAAACCCAAGAGGCCTCAGCCCCTCTTCTCACCGTAAGCTGTCAATATATTCTGCTGGTAGGATGAACGGTGGAATTGGCAAGGAGGAAAGCTTTCCTCTCTTCTATCTACCCTTTGAGGTTGATCTGCTTTGAGGATTTCTCAGCATCAGAGCGTTTGACTACAATCTTAGCTAAGCCAAGATGGTCAGATTTAATCTTTTTTTCCATTAAGGGCACACACGTCTTCAGTTGCACAGCCTTTGAGTTTTAGTTTCTTAATAAAACTAAAAGAAGTCTGGGAAATAAAAAGCATAAGGTTCACATGAGTTCTTTATTAGGTCCTTGGATATAGTAAAGAGCATGGTTATAAAAGCTCAGGGTGTTTGCAACCAACACATGGTATAATTAATCTGTCAGCCAGCTATCATTAGTGCATGCCTTAAGTACTTTAACCTGTTAGCCAATGACACCCGGCAAGTGGTCAAATTTGTCGATTCTACCAAGGCTATACCCACTTGTCTTACACCAACAACACATTACATATGATATGTGGCAGGTATATCTGTTGCTGCAGCAGAACAACAACGGGGAACCTTGAAAACCACTTTGAATTGCTGCTTGAGAAGCAGGGCTTGCAGTCACAGTCAATAGGCTGAACTCCTTGTTGAAAGCAACGTTTGCTGCCAGTGCAAATTTGCTGTGTGGCACCAACAGGAAGCTGTGCTGGCATCAGGATCCAAGAACTCAATGCAACTAATTTCTGATGAAAGATGAATAGTTGTGCACTGGAAGGATGTTTCTTTCTTCCAGCCTCCTCTCTTTCAAAAGTTTGGCCAAGGTGTGTGGCAAGACACAATCCTCCTGGACCAGCACCCAATGGTTCATACTGCTGTGCGGAGGAACAGTCATGTGCTGGCTGGTTCTGCACCTTCCCTTGTATCCTTCTGCCCTGATGCCCCTTGTGCATTAGAGGAAAAGGGTGTGCTGTAAGGAGCCTGTTTTACTTGTTTATGCTCCCCACACAATGGAAAACCCTGCCCCTGAGTGAGTCTGTCCCCTCTAGTTCTTACGTAATTTTAAGAGCGGTAGATTGGAATCCAAAACAGAATAGAAACTTACTTGTCAGCTGGAATTTCCCAGCTTGCACCAGCTTGTATCAAGAATAGAAATTATCAGGACCTTCTACTTGAACCCATACACTATAAATGATTTCTACACATTAAACCAATGCTTTCTGTATTTCAAAAATGCAAGGCATGACAGTGCTATTTTGTCCTACACCCTTCCTTGTATCCCTATTTTCTGATGCCCCTTGTCCATTAGAGGACAAAAGTGTGCTGTGAGGAGCCTACTGTACCTTCGTAAACACCCCACACAATGCAAAACCCTGCCCATGGGAGTGTCTGTTCTGTCTAGCTCTTACACAATTCTAACGGGGTAGTTTAGAATATGAAACAGGACTAGAGTATCCTCCTTTCCCTCAGAGAAAGAAATCAGTGCTATATATGCATGACACCCATATGAAAAGCAAACAAGACATTGCTTTTCTGGCAGTGATAAAGAGACAGAGGAGCAGATTTTCTTGGCTGATTGGAAATATTACTCACATGTAGCCGTGGCTGAATAATCACTGGGCAACAATTTTTTTTACTTTTTGAATGTTGTCCAGAATTCTACAACTGATTTAGGGTTTTTTGTACTGCTGAATCAGGAAATGGCATCCGTTTCTCTCCATCAGTTCAGGTTTACTGTAAACTGAATGGTGGGCATTGATAAAGGTAAGTACACGTAAATTGCATGTTGCTTCACCATTTTTCAAACTTCAGGGCTTTAACTTCCGTTTCTTGGAACTCCAGGAATGCTCAGCGGCAGGGAGGTCTCTCTTCAGAGTCCAACAGTAGTCAGCCATCATGACTGCATCCCAGCGACCCTGATACCTGGTCTCCAACTCTTTCATGTCCTGATGGAATCTCTCCCCCTGCTCGTCACTCACTGAACCCAGGTCCTCAGGAAACCGTCCATATGTGAAAATAGGTAGTGCATCTTGACGCTCATGTTGCAGCCCAGGTTTCTGAAAGCAGTCAGCATGTTGTTAACAAGTTCTGCGTAGTTTATGGCCTTATTGTTGCCAAGAAAGTTCTTCACTACCAGAACAAATGCCTTCCACGCTTCCAGTTCCACTTCGTTCGTTGAGTTTCCAAACTCTGGATCTCTGATGAGCTGATGGATCTGAGGACTGTCAAAGATGCCAGCTTTCAACTTCTCCATGGTCAATCCTGGAAAAGCCTGGCACAAGTAAGTGAAGCAGTCACCATCCTTGTCCAGAGCCTTGGTGAACTGCTTGATTAAGCCGAGCTTGATGTGCAGCGGTGGGAAGAGTATTCTGTCTCTGCCCACCAGAGGGTCGTTGATGACGTTCCTTTCTTTGCAAGGCACCAATTCCTCCCGCACAGGCCAGTCCTTCTTCGTGTAATGCTGAGCACGGTCCCTACTATCCCACATGCACAGAAAACATGGGTACTTGGTGAAGCCAGACTTTTGTCCCAACAAAAAGTTCACCATCTTCAGGTCAACACAAATAAGCCACTTATGCTGATCATAACCAATTTTCTCCAGGACATACTTCACCTCTTCATAGTTCTCCTTCAGTGTACTCGAGTGAGCCAGGGGTATAGAGGCAAACTGGTTGCTGTTGTGTAGCTGAACACATTTCAGTGATCGCTTGCTGCTGTCAATGAACAGTCTCCAATCTTTGGGTTCGTACAGTGGCACCCCAAGCTTGAGCAGAAGCTGCGCAATATCTGCATAGTACACCAAGTCCTTCTCTTCCAAGAAAAAACGGAGGTTTTATGACTTCAAACTGATCCCTTTTCGACATAATCACCCAGAACTATTGGACCTGAATACTTCTTGTCATTAAAATAATCATCTCCAATCAAAACAATTATTCGACATGGCATTTTACCCCCACCATCTTCTTCTAAAATGCTCCACACAAGCGTACATGTGAACAAAAATGTAAAAAAGAAATGTGGCCATAGCTCAAAAACTTGACCTGATTGAGCAAAACCAATGTGATTTTTGGATTCAGCGCATCAGATTCGTCCTAAATCAACTGAAAAAATGCAGACAACAAATTTGTTGTTGACCAGTGTTATAATCAATGCACTTGGTCTCATTGCCAACACAGCTGACAGTCCCCTGACTTTTGCAATTGGGACTTACTCCCAAATTGGTGACATTGAAGCAGACTGGGCCCTGAAGACCATTGGGGGGAAGATTCCCACGAAGTGGAACTACAGTGGTGCCCTGCAAGACGAATGCCTTGCAAGACGAAAAACCCGCTAGACGAAAGTGCTTCGCAAAACAAATTTTCTATGGGCTTGCTTCGCAAGACGAAAATGTCTTGTGAGTTCCTGCGGGGTTTTTTTCCTTTCTCCCCCCCCTTTTTCTAAGCCGCTAAGCCGCTTATCCGCTAAGCCGAAAAGCCGCTAAAAGCCGCTAAACCGCTAATAGCGCTAATCCGCTAAGCCGTCAATGGGCTTGCTTCGCAAGACGAAAAAACCGCTAGACGAAGAGACTCGCAGAACGGATTCTTTTCGTCTTGCGAGGCACCACTGTACCAAAGTAAAAACCTACACTCAGTATATTGGTACACTTCATTCCCCCTTCTCTTTATTGCTAGCTTTATTTCATTTCATGCTTTCTGGTAACTTCTGACCCTAGCTGGACTTGCTACCTCCACATTGTGCCCTACTTTGGCCATCAGCTTTGCAGAACAGGCACTTTAGCTGAGCATCTATAAATAAAGATTTTTTTTTCATCTTTTGTTAGGCATGCTCATTATCATTCTATTTTCCTGAGTTCTCACTTTGTATATGGGTATCTAGCAGGCTATTTGAAGCTACAGTCAGCTGCATTCTCTTGGATGTTATCTCCCTGTCTATGGGTGCAAGCAAGTATTCAGCAGACGAAGAACCCAAATTTGGTAGAGCTGTGTCAAGATTATCCATATGTCAGGACAGATGGTCATCCAACCTCTGCTTCAAAACCTCCAATAATGTGATTCCACAATGCCCTGTAGGAGACCATTCTACTGTAAAACAACTCTTACTGTCAGAAAGTCGGAATCTCCTTTCTTGTAACTTAAATGATTCAGGGATCAGTTGTAGATACTTATCACACCCTTGCACCTAGTGTTTGAATGGACTGAAGACAAAGATGCTATACTTTGCCTGTAACTGGTGGAAGTTATATGACAGGTTAATAAGCCATTAAACTTCAGAGATGCAGATACTCACCATAGAGAGGTTCCTTATTACATTTCTCTGTTCCGCAACAGAAGACCTTCATCTGGAGGTATTTACCATTGGCTGAAGTTAAACTGTAATCACCTGAGTGGCAATGTTGAGAATCTATACATCACCCTGTTCTGAACCAGCAGCGTAATCAGGGTACCTCATTAGAAGGGTTTCAATGGAAGTCTCCGTTCCCAGCGATGGCCTTAGCAAGTCAATCTGGGTAGATTGGTGCCTGGTGAGAGGCCATATTTCATGACATGACCCTGTGGTTTCAACCCTTCAGCAGGAGACTGGAATGGATTTACAACCAATGCCTGAGCCAAAAGTCTACCTACACCTGTAATCAATAAAGTTGTGGCCATTTTTAATCTAGATCATTTTCTGTGTGAGTTCATTCTATCACACCTCACACAGGGGAGGGTGGCACTGTGACTGGTACTGAAACCATGTACAGCACATTGTGCTCTTTAGAAAAAAGTTGGTATTTAAATGCAAGTTATAATTAATAAATTATATTAATTTACACATGATCATGGGGTGAAAAAGAGTAATTGAAAAGTTTCTGCTCACCTATATTGTTACCCAGAACACCAGAGACACAGATTGGATTAGAGTCACAGATCTCAGATGTTTCGCCTTTGCATGAGGTTGTTTTAGAACGACAGTAGGAACAATGCAGAGATATCACTATATAAAGGAGATAGAGGTTGGTGCAGGAGGTTTCCTTAGATGGTAATGAGCTTAATGGTACATTGGGTGGAGATGGAAAGTAAGTCTATATAAAAGATGAGATCCCCACATGCAAGTATAGCAAATATATTTCAGAATTATACATTAAATTTATGAAGGCAAATGCATGTTTATCAACCTAGTGCTGTTTTACAAACAAACCAAAATACTATAATGTGGGAGGTGTCCTTCTTCCTAAGGAGAAGCATGTAAGCGGGTAAATATGTTTTAAACTGCAAGGCTGTCACTTTGATACTAATGATTGGGTGGCAATGCAACATTCCGTTCCCAGTAATTAGGAACAGAATTTTGATGTGTGTTGATTGTTTTATGTAGTGAACTGCCCTGTGATTTTTGGATGAAGGGTGGTATACAAATTTAATAAGTAATAAATAAATAAATTTTGTGCTCTTCTCTCTTTCCCAATGGGGCCTCAAGAATTATTTGGAGGTGTTCAGTACATACTGTCAATTAGAAAACCTATCTATAAATTACTCTAAGAGAAAGATTAAGCAAGATTAAGATTTTTGGCAAAAGCAGTCCTAGGTAAAAATGGAGTTTACATCAGCAAGCTATAGAACAAACCTGCTCATGAAATCCCTGCATATCATCTTGAGTGAAATCCTTTCTTGGAGGTGTCTGGTGGACGCAATGAAATTCAAACACAGTAAACCACAGGGGCATTGATGAAATTCTATCACAATAAGGGAGTGCAGTTGAATGAACCTGTCCTAAAGATCTTTGGTAGCAAAGTGCTTACTAAAATGCTCCGTGGTATTGAATAAAACATTTTTTGAAGCTAAACTCTCTCCCATCAGTAATATCAACAGTTCTTATTTGTACAGAATCCAGGTGGCCAACCAATAAGGCAAGAGCTGATTGCACTCAGTTCAGATTACTACTCTTTTCCAGACCCAACCTCTGCATTGACTTTATTCACTTCTACTGCCATAGTATGTTTAGTCAGATTCCTCCATCACATAAATACATATTTGGAATATACTATACTTGGCTGTTATGGCTTAAGTGCTTAATCCTTGGAGTTCACTCTCCCCTACTTTCCTTGTAACACAGGTGTCCTTACACTCCATTATGCTCATCTATTTTACTCACTCTCCTTCCATCCCCAGGAGTAAACATTTTCAGTGTCCTTGAAAGATGATTAAAAGAATCCAATTCTGCTGGTTCTTACTTACCTGGAGAAAGCAGGGCCAAGAGGAGGCTGGTGCTCAGAAGTGCTTTCTGCATTCTAGAAAGATCTGGAGACTCAGAGCAGAGATGTACCAAGGCAGAGAACTGGTGCTGGTAGAGTCTTACATGGAGATATTTCAAGGCTATAGATTCATGATGTGGGCTGTTATGTACTGAAGTTCTCACCCTGGGCCAGCAGGGGGATACTGTAGATAGTTATGCAAATAAGGGATTGAAAGTGATGTTCAGTGACTGGATAGTTTTAGAAAATTGCTACAGTTACATTGTACTGGAGCTCTATATAAGCAGGTTGACTGAACCCTTCAGCTCAGTTCTGTCCTGGCCTGTGAATAAACAAGAGCTGTTTGAAGAATAGTTGTGTCGTCTGATATGTTCACCCACAACTTAACACTGGCAACGAAGGTGGGATGGATGGACAACAGAGCACAGCCAGATGCAGCCACCCTCTGAGCAGAGCTGAATCACTGAGCTGAAACACCGAGCAAAATCACTGAACAGAACCAATTCAGAGCTGACTGTTCTGGCTAGAGCACTGTGTTCCATCCATCGCCTCCACATCGGCATCAGAACCATGGCTTCACTTGTGCCTCTACCGCCGTTTGCGCCAGCCTCTGAATCATGGGACTCCTACCTTGCTCGGTTCAACTGCTACCTCCAAGCCAACAAGCTGACGGAAGTATCACAGGAGAGTAAGCAGGGCCTATTCCTCAGCCTCTGTGGGCCTGAGGTGTTTGTGACAGCCCGAGCATTGGTTGCGCCTGTAGCAGTCCAGGCAACACCATGGGACACGATTCAAGAGAAGCTGCGCAACCACTACGCGCCAAAGCCGTCCAAGATTGCTGCCCACCATGCGTTCTACCACCGGAACCAGGCAGAGGGGGAGTCAATTAACAACTACACCGCCGCCCTCTGACAGACTGCAATGCACTGCGAGTTCCGAGACTTAGACGATGCCCTGATGGATCGAATCGTCTGTGGGGTCCGAGACATCTGTCTGCAACGGAGTCTCCTCACCAAGCCAGACCTCACGCTGCAGAAAGCCACTGAGGAGGCCGTGGCCTCGGAAGCTGCCGAACGCTCCGCCCAGATTTGCAAGGCCAGCAGCCCATGTCTTGCTACAAAGCCAGTTCCAGTGCATCATGAAGAGGCCAGCAGTGATGAGGCATCCTCCAGTGAAGACGATGACATGCACCAGACAAAGCGGGAGCGCAGGAAGTTCGAAAAGAAATCCAAGGGCCAATGGGAATGTGCCGGCTGCGGAGGCAACCATTCCCGTGCCAAGTGTCGATTCTGAGATGCCATCTGTCGGAAGTGTTCCAGAAGGGGCCACATCGCTAAGGTCTGCCGATTGGCTCCGTCTGACACACACCCTTCACTGACTCGCAAGTCCAAGTCTTCATTCCAGTCCACCAAGGAAAGCGGTTTCACTGTCACCAACTGCCACTGCCCGTCTGGAACCACAATTGGCCAAACCGACTCACCTACGAGATACTAGCTGAATGTCACTGTGCTCATTGAAGGAGCTCCATGTGACATGGAGATCGACACCAGGTCTGCCCTGTCCATCGTGTCTTGGAGCACCATCAAAAGATTGGTACCCAGAGTGTCCAAAAGGCAACTCGACTCTCACCGTGTACACCTGAGAGACTACCAGGGAATCAACATTCCCGTGGTAGGTGTTGGCTGGTTCCAGATCGCCTTCAAGGATTTTTCGGGCCTGCTTTGACTGGTGGTGGTCGAAGGTCAGCGGCCAAGCCTCCTAGGGCTAGACTGGTTTGATGCCCTCGGCCTGGAAGTCACCAGCATCAACTGCATCTCTAACACAGAGACTGAGGGTCTGGTCAAAGACTTTGCCGAGGTTTTTGACGGCACTTTGGGGTAATATACAGGTACGCCCATGTCCTTTAGCCTTGATCCACAAGTCGCCCCCATCAAGCTAAAGCCACGCCGGGTTCCCTTTGCTCTCAAGGCTAAGGTGAACGAACAACTGGACAAGCTGATCGCCCAAGGAGTTCTGGAGCCAGTTGACCACACCAAGTGGGAAACCCCCATCGTCACGCCTGTCAAGCCAGACGGGTCGGTGAGAATCTGCGCCAACTACAAGTGCACGTTCAACAAGGCACTTCAGCAGCATGCTTATCCGCTTTCTGTTGTCCAACACCTGCTGCCTTCCCTGGGTGAGGGTAAGGTCTTTGCTAAGCTGGACCTTGCCCAAGACTATCAACAACTGCCCGTCGATGATGCCACCGCTGAAGCCCAGACGATCGTCACCCACCAGGGGCATTCCGTTGCCACTGTTTGCAGTTCGGGGTGAGTGTGGCTCCTGGCATCTTCCAAAGCCTTATGGAGCGTCTCCTGAAAGGGCTTCCGGGCGTGGTACCATACTTTGATGACATCTTGGTGTCCGCAGACTCACACCAGCAGCTGTTTGAGCGCCTCCGTGCCGTGCTGAACAGGTTCCAGGAGGCCAGGCTCAAGGTAAATAGGGAGAAGTGCCAGATTGCCGTTCCCCAGGTGGAGTTCCTGGGCTATCTTATCAATGCCTCTGGCCTTCACCCGACCACATCGAAGATCCGCGCTATCCAGCAGGCCCCCATCCCAAAGAACAGGACGGATTTGCAGGCATTCCTGGGACTGCTGAACTTTTATAACATGTTCCTGCCCCAGAAAGCCACGGTGGCTGAGCCTCTTCACCGACTCTTCAGCACGAAGACACCTTGGTCCTGGGGTCATTGGGAGACAGTGGCCTTCAATGTGGTCAAGGCTCTCCTTTCTTTTTTTTAAATATTTTTTTATTAATTTTCATCATAAAAATACATATTACATCACATTTCAGCTTTAACAAATTTTTCACTTTTGGACTTCCTTCAGCCTCTCTGATAATCATCCAAATTAATTTTTTAAATTACACATTTCTTAAATTCATTATTGCCTTTTAGTATACCCTTTGATACCTATTTTTCTTTTTTACAATATTTCTTCAACTTTTACAGAGCTTCTTTAAATGCCACCAACGTTATTTCTCTGTCACTTATACCTTCCCAATACTCCACCAACTTTCCCTAGTCCTCGATTAACTTTTGGTCTCGTAGATATCTGATCTTCCCTGTCAGTTTGTCAAGTTCTGCATAGTCTATCAGCTTCATTCTCCACTCCTCTAATGTTGGTACTTGTTCTTGTTTCCAGTTCTGGGCCAGTAATATTCTCGCCGCTGTTACTGCATATTGGAAAAGTTTACAATCCTTCCTGTTTACTTCATTTCCTATAATTCCTAAAAGAACAGCCTCTGGTTTCTTAACAAATGTATATTTCAACATTTTCTTCAATTCATTGTAAATCAATTCCCAAAAGCTCTTCACTTTTTTACATTCCCACCACATGTGATAAAAAGTACCATCCTTTTCTTTGCATTTCCAACATTTCTTGTATTGTTTTATACATTTTTGCAAGTTTCACCGGTGTAATATACCATCGATACATCATTTTCATAATATTTTCTTTTAACGCTGTACATGCAGTAAATTTCATATTTTCATTACATAATTTAATCCAGTCATCCATTTGTATGTTATATCCAAAGTCCCTGGCCCATTTTATCATAACCGATTTAACTTCCTCATCTTTTGTATGCCATTCCAGCAAAATTTTATACATTTTAGATAATATTTTGTGTTCGTTATTTATTATTTCTGTTTGAAATTTTGACTCTTTCTCTGCATATCCATATTCTTTAAAATCCTTCTTGAACATTTCATTTGTTTGTAAATAATGCAACTAATCATACACATGCTCTTTTACCTCTTCATAGGGTTTCATTTTCCATCTCCCTCCTTCCTTGACAATTAAATCTCCATATGTAATCCAATTTTTCCTCATATTAGTTTTTTTAACACTCATAACCTCTAACGGCGACAACCAGTGTGGGGTTTTTGGCTCGAGTAGGTTTTTATACCTATCCCAAATTTCTTTCAGCGATCTTCGGAAAATGTGGTTCTCAAAACCTATATGGCCTTTCTTCTTTCCAGACCATAAATATGTGTGCCACCCAAATCTATTATCAAATCCTTCTAAGTCTAACAACTCCGTATTTTCTAATTTTATCCATTCCTTTAACTAGCAGAGACATGGCGCTTTGTAATATAATTTCAGGTCTGGCAGGGCGACGCCTCCTCTTTCTTTAGCATCTGTTAATAACTTAAATTGAATTCTTGGCTTCTTACCCTGCCAGATATACCTTGAAATTTTTCTTTGCCATTCCTTAAAAAATGCCGTCCCTCTGATTACTGGAATTGTCTGAAACAGAAATAGTAATTTTGGCAGAACGCTCATCTTTATCGTTGAAATCCTTCCCCACATCGATAATTTCATTCGTCCCCACACCTCCAGATCTTTCTTTATTCCATTCCACACTGGTTAAATAATTATTCTGATACAAATCAATACTCTTAGGGGTTAACCAAATACCAAGATATTTCACCTTCTTCACCACTTCAATTCCTATTTGCTGTTGCAACAGCAAATAGGTCAAGGCTCTCCTTTCATCGGACAGTGTGCTGGTACAGTACAGTGAAGCCAGTCCACTGGTCCTTGCTTGCAACACCTCACCTTTTGGCATCGGCGCTGTCCTTAGTCACCGTTTTCCAGACAGAAGAGAAGCACCACTCGCCTACTTTTCCAGGATGCTATCTCTGACTGCAGATGGCGCTGTGGGTTAAAGCTATCTCTGCCTCTGTGGGTTAATGCTATCTCTGACGCAGGTGGCACTGTGGGTTAAAGCCTCAGCGCCTAGGACTTGCCGATCAAAAGGTCGGCGGTTCGAATCCCTGCGGCGGGGTGCGCTCCCGCTGCTCGGTCCCAGCGCCTGCCAACCTAGCAGTTCGAAAGCACCTCCGGGTGCAAGTAGATAAATAGGGACCGCTTACCAGCGGGAAGGTAAACGGCGTTTCCGTGTGCGGCTCTGGCTCGCCAGAGCAGCGATGTCACGCTGGCCACGTGACCCGGAAGTGTCTCCGGACAGCGCTGGCCCCTGGCCTCTTGAGTGAGATGGGCGCACAACCCCAAAGTCTGTCAAGACTGGCCCGTACGGGCAGGGGTACCTTTACATTTACCTTTTATCTCTAACTGAAGGGAATTACAGCCAGCTTGACAAGGAGGCACTGGCACTTGTGGCTGGAGTGAAGAGGTTCCATGAATAGGTATTCATGGCAGGACTTTTGACCTCATCACTTACCACAAGCTGCTCCTGGGCCTCCTTGCCAGTGATCGACCAACTCCACCGGTCCTCTCGCTGTGCATGCTGCGATGGACTGTTTTCCTGGCTGCCTACCACTACCGGCTCGTCCATCGCCCAGGGAAATTAATGGGCCATGCTGATGCTCTCAGCCATTGCCCTCTTCCAGTGTTTGTGGAAGACCCGACTCCTGCTTCATTGCTCCTCCTGACTGAGGATCTTCTGGCAGCACCTGTATCGGCTGCCACTGTGGCCTCTGCATCTGCCCAGGATCGCACCATCAGCTGTGTGCTCAACTGGGTGTGGAGGGGGTTGCACAAGGGCCTTTTGCATCGGAGTTCCAGCCATTCGCAACCAGGCAACACGAACTCTCGGCTCATTGCGGCTGTCTGCTGTTGGGAGACCGCATCGTGATTCCCCAAAGACTCTGTCAATGTGTCCTTGAGGCTCTGCACGTTGGCCACCCGGGAATCATCAGAATGAAGGTGTTGGCTCGGTGTTACATCTGGTGGCCTAACATGGGCAATGCCATCACTGCCTGGGTTTCTGCCTGTCAAGCGTGCCAAGAATCGAGGCCTGCGACACCGGCAGGTAAGGGCCACACCTGGAAGATGCCCAAGACACCCTGGTCGAGGGTGCACATCGATTTGGCCGGCCCCTTTCATGGCCGGACCTTTATGGTAGTGGTAGACACCTATTCCAAATGGCTGGAGGTGGCCCTGATGCCCTCCACCACTACTGAGGCTGTCATCCGGCTGCTGCGAGGCCTCTTTGCAACGCATGGGTGTCCTGATGTCCTTGTCTCCGACAACGGACCGCAGTTCACGTCAGGCACTTTTGAGCGGTATCTTTTGGGACCGCCATGCCCTAACTGCACCATTTCATCCATCCAGTGCCACTAACTTAAAGTTAGTGGGCACCACTAACTTAAAGGTATATTGGATGGAGATGGAATAGTAAGTCTATATAAAACATGAAAGCCCCACTTCAAAGTATGTCAAATATATTTCAGATTTATCCTTCAAATTTTAAATTTAAATTTGATAAAAATCAGAATATACAAGAGTTAAAATACTAAAACAGATTAAAATTGCAAAAACTTTCTAAGCATTTCAGTAGGCTTGTCTAAACAAGAATGTTTTTAGCAGGTGCTGAGCGGAATATTGGGAATGCCCCGACTATTCTCAGTGCTAGAGAAAATACTAGCAAGAAATCCTGCAGAGTAACTGAATTCTTTTGCTGAAAGACTATTACCCAAAATTCAGGAACTTAATAGTGCTCTGACTAAAAGTGAAAGTTTGGCCCTTAGATTGTTCTAAAACAACCTTGCCCATCTGGGTCCCAATGCCACACCTGGGCAGCAACCCCACTGCACTGTCAAAGGACACACAGTGAACTAAGCACAGGTGCACATCTTGACTGACCCACATTTTGGGAAGGATCAAAGATGCATGAATCAATTTTGCTCTACACTTTTTTCAGGACCACAAACAGCAGGGATTTGACCAGGGGGAAGGCATGCGAGGAGTGATGAATGGATCTAGTTCTCTACCATTACCAACTTCCTTAGCAATCTTTTTTAAAATAATGACCTCCATCTGTTTCACCGATTTGAAGCTTAGGCTAAGCTGATAAACTATCAGACTAATATATGAAACAGGATCCTAAAAACTTTCAAATTGTAAGTACTATTATCTAGGTCTGGATAACCCTTCAACACGCTTAGTAAAACTAACAAATGGATGGGGGTTGATTGTTTCCATACAACATTATATATACAATATTATACATTTCTGAATGTATTTCCACACACCCCAAAAGTTCTCTTCTTGGAGAGCCCCACCACAAGTGGTGGCATGGCTCCCTCTAACTAAAAGCTCTACAACACATTGGTTCTATTCAGAAGAAATAAGGACAATTGCTCTGCAACTGTTTGCTATCTATGTATTACTTCAATGTCCAAGGGACTATGGGAGGTTATTGTGTCCTTGATGGACAAAGCAATATACTGAAAAAGAACCAGTACTGCAGCCTTTCACAGAAGCATTTTTTAAAAAATTCCCCCATGCCTCAAATCACAGGACAGCTAAAGACTCAAGATATGGCACAGGTTACTGCTGAGGTAGCCAAGCTAGATAGAGCTCGAGGGAATTAGACAGTGCTAGGGACATTGTGACATGCACTGAATATTGGACAATGGAGCCAAAGTTATTACTGAGAGCTATTAAAATCACTATTAGAATCTGGTACATAGTTTCTCATTGTTCCAATTGTATCAGATTGTTGGGAAGGAGGACAGTCTGAGTCATCTGACATGTTTGGTGATGACTGCCCTAAGCCAAACTGTTTTGAATAGAACAAAGCTAATGCTTCAGGGTGCCCCGCACTCGGGGCAAGTAGGCTGCTATCCGCAGCCTAGGGAGCCCTGTGGGAACTCCCGCAGGCTCCCCAGGCTTGCTGATAGCTTCCTGAAGCCTGGAGAGCGAGAGGGGTTGGTGCGCACCGACCCCTCTCGCTCTCCAAGCTTCAGCGAAAGCCTGCATTCGCCCCATAGGATGCACACAGATTTCCCCTTCATTTTTGGAGGGGGAAAATTGCATCCTATAGGGCAAAAAATACGGTATATGCCCCAAATCTAAACCTATTCAAGAACAGGCTGGACACTCATCTGTTAGGGATACTCTAATGTTGGCTTGTGTGCACTATATTGGGTGTGAGAGTAGAGAGCCTACCAGAGCCCCATCTCTCGCACCAAACTTACATGGTCCTACAGTTATGCATTTATAAGTTCTTTCAGCTAAACCATTTTGGGTCTATATTTATCAGCATTTTTGGCCTGGTCTTTCTTTCTTCAGCTGCTAGTGCTTAAGATACCACAAGGTGCTTGGTTGCTTTCAATTCAACAGACCCCCCCACTGCTGCTATTTTGCTAAGAAATACTCAATAATACAAACCCAAATAAGGGAGAATTTGACAATAGCACATCCTACTATACCTTAACATACGACAATTCACTATTCCTCTGTGTTACACTTATGTAGGGAAATATTAATTAAAAATTTGAAAGAAAACAACAGAGAAAAAGAAAACATTGTCAGCTACCCATATATAAGTATGGTTAAACGGAGCTTCTTTACATACTCCCACAAAATTTTTAGTAATGTAGTAAGAAAAAAACAAAAACAAAACCTTTATTTGCTCTGTTTTCCCCTTTCTGCATCCCAGATACCCAGCAATGCAGTTTCGTTTATACATTGTTTATTTCCTAAGACTTATAGATGGCTTCATTGTAAAAAGAAGAAGCAGCAGTTACAAGCAGATAAATATGAAAAATCATCTGAATATACAAGCTTTAAATTACTAAAACATATTAAAACGGCAACAGCTTTCTAAGCATCTCAGTCGGCTTGTCTAAACAAGAATGTTTTTAGCAGGTGCTGTGCAGAGTACATTGAGTGCCCCTGACTGATCTCAGTGCTAGAGAAGGTAGCAACTGAATTAATTTACTGAAAGACTATTTCCCAAAATTCACCCACTTAATAGTACTATTTGACCAGGGGGAGGCATGCAAGGAGTGATGAATGGACCCAGTGCTCTACCTGCAGCAACTTCCTTAGCGAACTTTTTTAAAATACTGACTCCATCTGTTCCACTGTTTTCAAGTGTCCACTAAACTGAGAAACTCTCAGACTGATATGTGATATGTGGAGCCGGGCAACTGCAAGCCTTTCATTTTTATTAGTATTCTCTATTAAAATCAAAAAGGATTGTGGCTTTTATTCAGTATATTTAAGGCTTGCACTTCATACTAGCTTTAGAGCAGAAATGTCTAAAAGAATCCAATAATGTTTTGGATAGTGAGGGTACAGCAGATTTTCAGCCAACAAGTAAGGCAGCTGCCTCTTGTACTGGTGCTGGGGGTAAGGAACTAGGGTTATTGTAGGAACATGGACAGCTTCTACTTAGATTCTTGCTCTGAGAAGGCCTCTAAGTCATTGAATCATAAAATTCTAGAAGAATAGAGTTGTAGAGTTGAAATATATGAAGGTATTCTGAGTGCCAGCTTGTCAAAGCTGCTGAAATACAGGATTCTCAAATAATTCTTAAATGACACACGGCCATCCAACCTGAGGCCTTCTGAGTATCCCCCACCCCCCATTTTTTAGTATCTTCTCACAATGCTATGACCAGCAACAATGCTCTCAGAGACTGACTGCTGGCCTTAATTTGTTACACAAATGTGAACTAGTACTGCTGCTACTCAGGTGTCCAATGCCTATGGGAAGCTGCTGGGTTTTTCTTGGATAAAGGGATATATTTGCAGTGAGACAATGCCTCTGTCTTTGCTCTTTTTTGCTGTGTGGAGTCTAACTCAGATGGAAGGCGAATATGATGTTTTTATCATCTTTCATGCCCCAGAAAAAGGACTGCTGAGGTATTACCGGCACAGCTGGGGTCCGGTCGTGTGGGAGGCAGCCATTTCCCACCGCCGGAAACAGGAAGCCTTAGCCCTAGTCAGCTTCAACAGGGGTTAATAATGAAAGTACATGTTGAGAATGGAAGTATTAAGCATTGGCTTTACAGTGGTACCTCGGGTTAAGAACTTAATTCGTTCCGGAGGTCTGTTCTTAACTTGAAACTGTTCTTAACCTGAAGCACCATTTTAGCTAATGGGGGCCTCCTGCTGCCGCTGCGCCACCGCTGCACAATTTCTGTTCTCATCCTGAAGCAAAGTTCTTAACCCAAGGTAATATTTCTAGGTTAGCGGAATCTGTAACCTGAAGCGTATGTAACTTGAAGCATATGTAACCCGAGGTACCACTGTATTTTACTTTGTACTTGTCTCACTGATCATAAAGTCTTTAGTTTCTAAAATGTATGAAAGACAGAACATAGTCCCCTTGCTTCTACCCTGATTGCCAATGTTATTTTGAGGATAGGATGTAGAATAACCTTCTGTCTTGTGGATTCCACAATTTATTTCAATTGTGTGTGTGTGTTTAATACCTATTTGTGACAGCGAGGCCTCAGTTGCACCCCTCTGGCACAAACATTGGCTCAGGCTTCATATGATTCTGATGAGCACTGCAGCCCTAGTCAGCAATGACAAAGGATTAATAATGAGAGTACATGCTGAGAAGGGAAGACAGATCTGGCTGACATACCTTCCAGTAAATATCTGATTAGGACAGAGGCACCTGCGTGTGTGTTTCTGTGCTACCATGTAAATATAGCAGTAGAAGGAAGTGTCACCAACGACTCTGGGGTTACGCCACTCATCTTACTGGACAAGGGAGCCAACATTTGTCTGCAGACAGTCTTTCCGGGTCATGTGGCCAGCATGACTAAACCGCTTCTGGCGAAACCAGAGCAGCGCACGGAAGCGCCACTTACCTTCCCGCCGGAGCAGCACCTATTTATCTACCTGCACTTTGATGTGCTTTTGACCCGCTAGGTTGGCAGGAGCTGGGACCAAGCAATGGGAGCTCACCACGTCGCGGGGATTTGAACCGCCGACCTTCCGATCGGTGAGCCCTAGGCTCAGTGGTTTAGACCACAGCACCACCTGTGCCCCTATGCCAGTTCTCATACTTCCCATCAAATACCCTTTCTCATCATTCCACACATTCTGCATATACAAAACATACAAATACAGAATACAGATTCTATGTGTCAGAAGAGTTTATTTTGATCATGAATTTCACCAATAGTGAAAAAGAAAACCCAGGAGGCCTGAGCCCCTCCTCTCAGCATAAGCTGTTAACATATTCTTGCTGGTTCCATGAACGGTGGAATTGATAAGGAGGAGATCTTTCCTCTTTCCTACCTACCCTTCGAGCTCAATCTGCTTTGAGGCATCAGAGCATTTGGTTACAATGTTCTCTACTTTAAGATTGCCAAATTTAGTATTTTTTCCGTTAAGGGCACAAACGTATTCAGTTGCACATCTTTTGAGTTTCAGCTTCTTATAAAGCATCATAAAATCTGGGAAATAAAAAGCATAAGGTTTGCATGAGCTCTTTATTAGGTTCTTGGGGATAGGGAAGAACATGATTATAAAAGCTTAATGTGTTTGGAACCAACACATGGTATTGAGGCATCTGATCTTAGCCTGCATTTTTATCAAGGCTTATATTTTGATCAGATTCCTGTATTCTAAAAATGAGCTTAAATTCACAAATGTTTCTTTCAAGGCAGGAAACCAGCAGGCAGCTGGCAAGCACTTGGGCAGAGGGCCCCTCTGGTTTATTGCAGTCATAAAAAGGCTGGAAGCAAAAGGTCAAACTGACCATACAAATTACAGAATATAAAAAGCTGAAAAAACACAATTAAATAGTAAGTTAATACTATGTGCCTCCTAAGGTTAGAGGGCAAGAGCTGGCTGGAAAGAAGGGGGGTGTAAACTGAAGAAGTTTATTTTGAGGCTGTAAACTGTTCCTTCCTTTTTACTTTGAGAAGGTTTATTCTTCTATGTTAATGTATGAAATATATTGGCTTAAATGTAACTATGCAAAGGATTTAGAAACTAAGAAATGTTAGATCCTTATGTTAGATTCTTATTTCATAGAATCATAGTTGGAAGAGACCACAGGGGCCACCGAGCCCAGCCCCCTGCCAGGCAGGAAACACCATCAGAGCATTCCTGACATATGGTTGTCAGGCCTTTGTTTAAAGACCTCCAAAGAAGGAGATCTTTCATTGATGATGCGTGAGAATGTGAACCCAAGATCTCTGACATCTGTTTAAAATAAAATTAGCCACCATCTGTTTTAGCCATCTGCTCTATTTTAGAATTAAGGGGGCAAAGGTGATCTGGTAATTAAGGTGCCTTGTTGAGGTTAATGGCTACTTATTTGTCATTTATAGATAGAAGAATATATAGCTTTTTGTTTCCCATAAAAGGCAATAGGAAATGGGTGTATCTTTTATGATTGGTTCTAGCAAACAGCCAATAGGAATTTCAACCAGGCTGATTGGACAGAGGCAGCCAAAGGAGGAGCAAGGGCGCTGGGTTAAGGAAATATAAGTGCTGGCCATAATGGCAGGAGGGCAGGCCAGAGCTTGGTAACCATATACCACTGTGTCTCTCAATTCAATTCAAAATCCTTTATTAGGCATAACACACCACACATAAATAACATAATACAATATAATATAAAATAATAATAATACAATGCAACATCATCACCTACCATTAACAACCACTAAGTCTCCTTATCATGGCCCATTCTTTCTTCATGGACAGCTCTTAAAAATTCGGCCACTATTAAAGTAATTTGATCATCGCTGTCCGCCAGCATGTCCTGAACAGTTGGTCGAGTAAAAGTCTGTTTATTGAATTTTAGGGCCTCATACAATTGTATTCTGGCATAGCTGCCAAAATCACAGGAGAAGAATATATGTTCTAAAGTATCTAGTTCCTTTTTACTGCATTTGCAGAGACGCTCTGATTCTGGGATAGCTAAATATCTTCCTCTCACTACCGCCGAGGGAAACATGTTAAATCTGGCCAACATAAACAGCCTACGTGATTCATGCTTCTTCAGATTTGTCATGTATCCCTTTTGGAAATTTCTACACAAAGGGAGATTTAAGTGGGTAGGGGAGCAGGTGCTATGCTTTGCAACCTCAAGCATGGCGAGAACACTTTTTTCTGTGAAGGTCTTCCTAATAATTTCCCATGTATCTTTGGGATCAGAGATTTCAAAATCAGTTAGATTGAGTCCTATAGAATCCAGTTTTCTCTTACATATCAATGATAGATTGTAGATTGCATTAACACTTAAAAGATCGTAAAGTAGAGAATTAGGGGATAGGGCTCTATAATGGAGGAAGATCCAATATTTCAAGCTCCTCAGCCATGCTCTTACTGATAAAGGCAATATTCCCAGCTCACAACATATTGTTTCATATTTTACTGAGTTTGCAAGTCCTAATAATGACCTCAAAAGGGAAGCTTGAAATTTATCCAACCTCTTGAGGTCGCCTGAAATCCACACTGGTGTGCTGTATAGAAGTTGGGCACAAAGTTTCATATCAATCACTTGCAATACAGCAGGGATGTATCTGTTTCCCACTGGGGAAAAAAATAGGATTTTATATGGTGGGCAGTCACTTTGGCCTTAGCTATAGCTGCACATATATGTGTATTCCAATTCATATTATTTTTAAATGTAATTCCCAGATAATTGAAGTGCTTAACTTCCTGTATTAGATGTCCATTAATTATACAGCCTGTGTCTCTCATTTATTTGTCCGACAAATAAATTATTATTTTAATTTCTCTATTGCTGCGTTGAATATTTCATTCCAGCTAAGCGTTAACCACAAGCAGGGTGCTACAGTATGATTAATCTGTCATCAAACTATCACTAGTGCATGCCTTAGGAACCTTAACCTGTTAGCCAATGAAGCCCAGCAGGTGGCTAAATTTGTTGCTTTTACCAAAACTATCCCCAATTGCCTTACACCAACAACACATCACAAGTGATATGTGTATTTAAACTATGTACCTAAATCTGTTATGTACATTAGTCCTTTTTTTCTTTTTTTATTATATCTTCTTTTTTGTACTATGTGTAGTTGTATTTTCCTTTTAATTTATTTCTTTTTTGTGTATGTTGTAAAAAAAAACTCAATAAAAAGAAACTTTAAAAAAAAAACAAGTGATATGTGTCAGGTAGATCTGCTGCTGCTGCTGCAGAACAACTGGGAACCTTGAAGGCCACTCTGAATTGCTGCTTGAGAAGCAGGGCTTGCAGTCACAGTCAATAGGCTGAACCCCTTGTTGCTGTCAATGCAAATCAGCTGTGCTGGCATCAGGATCCAAGAACTCAAAGCAACTAATTTCTGAGGAAAAATGAATAGTTGTGCACTGGCAGAAGTTGTGCACTGGCAGAATGTTTCTTTCTCCCAGCCTCCTTTCTTTTCAACTTTTGGCCAAGATGTGTGGCAAGACAAAGTCCTCCTGGACTAGCACCCAATGGTTCATACTGCTGTGCAGAGGAACAGTCATTTGCTGGATGGTTCTGCACCTTCCCTTGTATCCCTCTGCCCTGTTGCCCCTCGCGCATTAGAGGGAAAGGGTGTGCTGTAAGGAGCCTGTTGTACTTGTTTATGCTCCACGCACAATGGAAAACCCTACCCCTGAGTGAGTCTGTCCCCTCTAGTTCTTATCTAACTATAACAGGTGTAGATTGGAATCCAAAACAGAATAGAAACTTACTTGTCAGGTGGAAAATCCAAGCTTGCACCAGCTTGTATTAGAAATACGTAGAAATTACCAAAACCTTCTACCAGAACCCAGATTACACATTAAACCAATGCTTTCTGTACTTCAGAATTTCAAGGCAGGACAGTGCTATCTGGTCCTACACCCTCGCTTGTATCCCTATTTTCTTTTGCTCTTACACAATTCTAACACGGTAGTTTAGAATACAGAGAAAGAAATCAAAGCTTTATACACATAACACGTATAAAAAGCAAACAAAGATTAGACATTGCTGTTCTGGCAGTGATAAGGAGACAGAGGAGCAGATTTTCTTAGCTGACTGGAAATATAGCCCCGCTAGAATAGTCAATGCACTTGGTCTCATTGCCAAGGCAGCTGACAGTCCCCTGATTTTTGCACTTGGGATTTGAGGTAACATTGGTGATACCGAAGCAGGCTGGGCACTCTAAACCATTGGGGGAAAGATCCTCACGAGGTGGAACTACCAAAGTAAAAACCAACAGTCAGTATATGGATGCAGTTCATCCCCCCTTCACTTTATTGTTAACATTATTTCTTTTTTTTTCATGGTTTCTAGTAATTTCTAGCACTAGCTGGATGTGCTACCTCCATATTGTACTCTATATTTGCCATCAGCTTTGCAGAACTGTAACATCTGCTGAGCGTCTATGCATAATGATTTTGTCTTTCACCATTTGTCAGGTATGCTCATTTTAATTCTTTTTTTCCGGAATTCTTACTTTGTACAGTTGTACCTTGGGTTACAGAGGCTTCAGGTTACAGACTCTGCTAATCCAGAAATAGTACCTTCAGTTAAGAACTTTGCTTCAGGATGAGAACAGAAATCGTGCTGCAGAGGTGAGACGGCAGTGGGAGGCCCCATTCGCTAAAGTGGTACCTCACTTTAAGAACAGTTTCAGGTTAAGAACGGACCTCCAGAATGAATTAAGTTCTTAACCTGAGGTAGCACTGTATATTGTTATCTAGCAAGCTATTTGAAGCTACAGTCAGCTGCATTCTCTGAGAAGGAATCTCCTTCTCTCTGTCTATGGGTGCAAGCATGTAGTCAGCAGACGCAAAACCCAAATTTGGTAGACCTACGTCCAGATTTTCCAGATTTTTTCCACATCCATGCCTCCAGCCCCAGCTCTTACGTGTGTGAAGTTTGACTGATCATCTACTTCATCCATTCCAGATTCATCGTAGAATTATGTAACTGTTAAGCTGGAAGAGACACTAAGGATAATCTAGTCCACCCCCTGTAATGCAGGATACCCTGCTAAAGCATCCAGGACAGATGGCCATCCAGTCTGCTTCAAAACCTCCAATAAGGTGATTCCACACTGTCCCGATTGAGACCATTCCATTGTAAAGCAGCTCTTACTGTCAGAAAGTTTTTCCTGAAGTTTAGGTGGAATCTCCTTTCTTGTAACTTGAATGATTCAGGGATCAGTTGTAGATACTTATCACACCCTTGCACCTAGTGTCTGAATGGACTGAAAAACAAAGATGCTATACTTTGCCTGTAACTGGGTGGAAGTTATATAACAGGTTAATAAGATATTAACCTTCAGAGATGCAGAAACTCACCATAGAGAGGTTCCTTATTACACTTTTCTGTTCCACAGCAGAAGACCTTCACCTGGAGGTAGTTACCATTGGCTGAAGTTAAACTGTAATCACCTGAGTGGCAATGTTTGGAATCACCACATCCCCGGTAAGATGTCACTTCATACTGTGAAACTGCAAAGAACAAAAGGAAACAAATCACAAGATCTGTGAGTATTCTGATTAAAAATAAATACATTTGGAAGGAATTAATGATGCTTCCCAATAATTAAATTGTTTACTCTTCAATGCACAGTTCTTGAATCAATAGATGAACCTAACCACCCTGTCCTGAACCAGCAGCATAATCAGGGTACCTCATTAGAAGGGTCTTGATGGAAGTCTCCATTCCCAGTGATGGCCTTAGCAAGTCAATCTGGGTAGATTGGCGCCTGATGAGAGGCCATATTTGTTGCTATCAAAGGGTTAAAAGGTAGCAGAAACGCTCTAATCACTGAGCAGCTGGAGGTCATTAGGCTTCCAGGAACATGAGTTTGTATAAATAGTCTCCCGTGTGTTTGTTCCCTTCCCTTCTCCCCTTTTGGGCATGTTTGCTGAGATGTGTGGTTCTTCGCCAGGGTTGTTTTTTGTTTTGTAAATAAACCTTATCTTTGAGTTACAAACCGCATGCTCCAAGATTCCTCTTTGAAAAGATACTGCCTCTCCTGCCCTTCTAAACTGCTGCGTGAAATGCTCTGCTGTAGTGGGACTTGTGACGATGGAAGCGCACTGGGCATTTACATTAAACTAATTAAAGTTTAATGGGACAGGTTATGGATGTTTGTACGTCAAGAAGGAGCTAAGGAGTGCAGTTCAGAGTGATTTATGAAAGGACTGGAGCGAAGACAGAAGCGGTTGCCGACAACGAAAGCCTTCAAAGCAGCTTGAGTCCTGCAACGTGCCTAGAAAAAGTTTTAAACAGGCATTGCGCAGTTTGTACTCGCTGGAAGACGCCTTATTCCTCAAGGAGCCACCTCAGCAGCTGGGAGACGGTCTACAGGTGTGTGAGTATCGTTCCTAAGCCCCAGGGAGGATGGCAGAGTCCCAGGAAAGTTTTACTGTCCCGTTTACGCGACTCAATGGGAAAAATTGGCAAGATTGGAAGGCTAGGGTAAGGGTTTGGTTGCAAGCAAAGGAGTTGTGGAGTTGCACTGAAGCACCGCCTTTACAGGCAGCTGCAGATGCATCTGCAGAAGACAAAGCAGCAGCAGCAGCTTCACAGAAACGCGACAGGAAAGCCCAAGGTCTACTAGTTTTGGCAGTGGGACCAGAGCAAATGCCTTATGTTTCTGAGTTAAAGAACACGCATGAGGTCTGGACGGTTCTGCAGCGGTTAAATTCCAGAAACACTGCGGGGGCCAAGATCCATGCTACAAGATGTTTGTTTGATTTACGTCTTCAACCGGGAGCGTGTGTGAAAGAACATATTGCCAAAATGGTGTCTGCCTTTAATCAACTAAGACAGCTGGGCATTCCTTTCTCTATGGAGCAGCAGTCATACATATTGTTGTCTTCTCTTGATAAAAGCTATGAGACTCTAGCTCTAACTTTGGAAGCTATGCCTTCAACTGAATTAACCCTTGAATACATTTCATCTCGGCTTGCAGATGAACAAGATAAAAGGCAAAGAGAAAGAGGTTTGCCTTCAAAGGGGAGTTATGCTGTGCCTAAGAGTGGGGATGCTGAGTTTGAGCACACAGTAAATGCTTTTGCAGCTAGACACTGTTTTCGCTGTGGTTCCCCTTCCCATTTAATTAGGAATTGTCCACGTGAACCTGGTCAAGACAGCACCAAGGCCGTTACCCCTAGTTACCAGACAAGGAGTTCCAGGGGACGTCGAAGAAGAGGAGGAGGTTGAGGCTACTCCCACAGCACACAGCACATGGCTTCAGCAATGGCGTTGATGCAAGGGCGTGGCCAAGGCAGCAATCTACGCTGGTTGATCGACAGTGGTGCATCTCACCACCTGGTGGCACCATCTAGTGTCCGTTTGCGGAATTGCAGACATTTGCAAACCCTTAAAGTTGTGACAATGGCAGATTCAACTAAACGTTCCTTAGAGACCGTAGGCACAGTGTTCTTGAGTTGTTTGCAAACAGAAATTGATGCCTACATGCTAAAGGGATTGAAGGGGTGTATTTTGTCTGTATCAGAACTTGATAGAGTTGGGTTTAAAACTGTGTTTGAAAATGGGGTTTGCACTATTTCAAAGAATAACGTATCTCTTTTGCAGGTGGAATGCAGAGATGGGTTATATTATTTTGAGACAAGTCCAGATGAAGTTGAACAGGTTCATGCTGGTTGTGTGAACACGCCTACCCATAATTCTTGTGTTCATTTATGGCACCGCCGTCTGGGACATATTAATTTTCAGTATGTTAAAAGGCAACCTGAATTATCAGAAGGGTGCAAAATGAACAAATGTACTAAGTATTTGGATTGTACTGCATGCAAAAGGGCGAAGGTTCATAGATGCAGCTATCCCAGTTCAGATAGGAAAACTGACAAAGTATTCCAACTTGTGCATATGGACCTATGTGGCCCAATGCCTGTTGCTAGCATGGGAGGTTCGAGGTATGCACTGTGTCTCTCGGATGACAAAACGAAGGTTACATGGTTTTTTCCTCTCAAAACAAAAGCAGATACTGCAGAAACAGTTAAAAATTGGGTTCATGCAGTAGAACTTGAATTCGGTACTAAAGTACTTGCTTTTCAGACAGACAGAGGGTCAGAATTTACCGGGTCTGTGTTGCAGAATTTCTTTAAGAAAAAGGGGATTAAGCATCGTCTGTCTACACCTTATTCCCCCCAAGAAGGAGGCGTGGCCGAACGTAAAAACAGGGTTCTGCAAGAGTTGGCAAACTCTATGTTGTTTGATGCTAAACTCCCTCAAAGTTACTGGGCGGAAGCCTGGCAGGCAGCTACTCATATTCTGAATCGAGTATATAATTCTGTAATTGGCACTACCCCTTATTTTGCTTTATATGGGAAGAAGCCCAAAATTAATTACTTTCGGGTGTTTGGATGTCCAGCCTATGTACTTATCCCAAAAGCGTTAAGGAAAAAGGGAGGTCCAAGGGCTAGGAAACTCATCTTTTGTGGGTACGAACCACACGCCAAATCTTGGAGATTTGTGAACCCAAATGGGGATACTACGAGAGTGGTCCTCAGTAGGAGCGCTGAATTTTGTGAGCGGATGGACTCACTTACATGGTAACCCTGACATTTTGAGAGATGATTTAGGCATTCATGCTGAGAATGAAAGGCCAGAGGGTGGTGAGCCAGAAGGGGATGGTGCACATGGTTCAGATGCAGATTCTGACCAGGCACAAGGTTCTTCTCCTAAGGTAGAAAAGCCAGAATCTAGGAGTGTTCCAACATCGCCAGTCAGTAGGCCTAGCAGACAGCAAAAGCGAAGCAGGTCACCTGCAACACCAAGCCCAAGGGAGGTATCTAAACGGAGGTCTTTATCCCTAGGGGCGCGTCCAGATATAAAGTCTGAGACAGATTCTGACAGCCAACGGTCAGAGGGGGCACAAGAGGAACAATTGCACAGGTCAAATCGTGCCACAAAGGGCAAGCCGCCAGAGCGGTTTAAGGTGACAAGTGTATACGTAAATATGGCACAGTGTGAGCCAGATAGCTATATGGAAGTACAACAGCTTCCAAGCTCAGAAGCCGTAAAGTGGCAGGAAGCAATGGAAAAAGAGATGGCTTCAATGAAGTCTCTTGGTGTGTTTACAAGTACAGAGCTTCCGAAAGGGCAACAAGCTGTAGGTTGTCAATGGGTATATCGTTTAAAGCCCACAACTACTGAGGAGTTGCAATATAAAGCCCAACTAGTTGCAAAAGGGTTTTCACAGCGCAAAGGTGTTCACTATTCTCAAATCTATGCCCCTACTTCAAGATCGGAGTCACTATGAATGCTTTTAGCCTCTTCAGCTAAGAAGGGAAATAAGCTGTTTCATTTTGATGTCAATGTGGCTTATTTAAATGCAGACTTACAGGAGGAAGTCTATATGACACCACCACCGGGTTTTGAAGGAGACAAGCCAAACCAGGTCTGGCGCCTACACAAATCCATTTATGGGTTGAAACAGTCCGCCCGTAATTGGAATTCCTGCTTAAACGATGCTCTAGAGAGCATGGGGTTCAGAAAGAGCGCAGCAGATGCGTGTCTTTATCTAAAAGGCTCGGGATGTGAACAAGAAGCAGTCTTGAT
This sequence comes from Podarcis gaigeae, assembly GCF_964106915.1. Taxonomy (NCBI): domain Eukaryota; kingdom Metazoa; phylum Chordata; class Lepidosauria; order Squamata; family Lacertidae; genus Podarcis; species Podarcis gaigeae. Next base: position 77,183,409 of record NC_139684.1, read on the forward strand.
ATTTGTTGACGATTTATTATACAGTGGAAAGGATGATAAACTTGCACAACAATTTGCCACAAAGCTTGGAGAAAGGTTTCAGATAAAATCACTAGGCAATGTATCTGTTTATCTAGGAATTAAAATTTAGCAAGATGAAAATGGGAACTATTGGCTCAGCCAAGAAGCTAAGATCCAGCAGTTGCTGGAAAGGTTTAAAATGGACAACTGTGCTGGTGTTAAAACCCCAATGGAGTTAAGTTACATAAAGGATGCTCAAGCCAAGCAACAGGCAGAGTTCTCTAATCCCGGGGTTTACCAGTCAGCGATAGGCAGTCTACTCCACATTGCACAGTGGACTCGGCCCGATATAACATATGCTGTCAACATGCTGTGTAGACAAGCTGAAAAACCATCAATGCATGCTTGGCAAGGAGTAAAAAGAGTTTTAAGGTATCTCCAAACTACCAAAAGGTTTCGCTTAAAACTATCAGCAGAGGGCAGCACACAACTTGAATGTTGGGCCGACAGTAGTTGGGCAGATGCTGGACCAGATAGAAAATCAGTGTCAGGAATGGCGATAAAATTTGGAAATGCACTAATTGGTTGGAGATCAAGAAAGCAGTCACTTATAGCTTTAAGTTCAACTGAATCTGAGTTCAATGCATTATCAGATGTATGTAGAGAACTGGAATTTTATAAGCAACTGGTACAAGAATTGTTTGGAGAATGTTCCCTACCTATCAGAGTGTGGGAGGACAATCAACCTTGTATTAAACTAGCTAAATCAGGTCAATTCAAGGCACACACAAAACACTTGGATATCCGTTATCAAAATGTATGCCAAAGTGTAAAACAAGGTTTAATTGAACTAAAGTATTGCCCAAGCCAAGAAAATCTCGCAGACGGTTTTACGAAAGCTTTGAGTCCGCAATCTCATAAATGTTTCTGTTCAGGTTTAAATTTGAATTAAGGTTGGTACAGCTCAGTGTTACGAGCGAGAGGGGGTGTTGCTATCAAAGGGTTAAAAGGTAGCAGAAACGCTCTAATCACTGAGCAGCTGGAGGTCATTAGGCTTCCAGGAACATGAGTTTGTATAAATAGTCTCCTGTGTGTTTGTTCCCTTCCCTTCTCCCCTTTTGGGCGTGTTTGCTGAGATGTGTGGTTCTTCGCCAGGGTTGTTTTTTGTTTTATAAATAAACCTTATCTTTGAGTTACAAACCGCATGCTCCAAGATTCCTCTTTGAAAAGATACTGCCTCTCCTGCCCTTCTAAACTGCTGCGCGAAATGCTCTGCTGTAGTGGGACTTGTGACGATGGAAGCGCACTGGGCATTTACATTAAACTAATTAAAGTTTAATGGGACAATATTTCATTACATTACCCTGTGGTTTCACCCCTTCAGCAGGCGACTGGGATGTATTTCTAACCAAAGCCAGAGCCATAAGTCTACCTACACCAGTAATCAATAAACATGGGGTGAAAAACAGTAATTGAAAAGTTTCAGCTCACCTATATTGTTATCCAGAACACCAGAAACACAGATTGGATTAGTGCCACGCTTTTCACCTGATTTGCCTTTGCATGAGGTTGTTTTATTATGACAGTAGGAACATACCAGAGATGTCACTATATAAAGGAAATAGAGGTTTCCTGAGATGGTAACGAGCTTAATGGTACATTGGGTGGAGATGGAAAGTAAGTCTATATAAAACATGAGAACCTCACATTCAAGTATATCAAATATATTTCAGAATTATAAATTAAATTTATGAAGGCAAATGCATGTTGATCACAATTTTCAAAAAGGGGAAAAGAGAGGACCCAAATAATTACTGCCCAGTCAGTCTGACATCAATACCAGGGAAGATTCTGGAGCAGATCATTAAGCAAACAGTCTGTGAGCACCTAGAAAGGAATACTGTGATCACCAATAGTCAGCATGGATTTCTGAAAAATAAGTCATGTCAGACTAACCTGATCTCGTTTTTTGACAGAATTACAAGCCTGGTAGATGAAGGGAAAGCAGTGGATGTAGCCTACATTGATTTCAGCAAGGCATTTGACAAGGTGCCCTATGATATTCTTGTAAAGAAGCTGGTAAAATGTGGTCTTGACTATGCTACCACTCAGTGGATTTGTAACTGGCTGACAAACCGAACCCAAAGGGTGCTCATCAATGGTTCCTCTTCATCCTGGAGAAGAGTGACTAGCGTGGAGCCACAGGGTTCTGTCTTGGGCCCGGTCTTATTCAACATCTTTATCAACGACTTGGATGATGGACTCAAGGGCATCCTAATCAAATATGCAGATGACACCAAACTGGGAGGGGTGGCTAACACCCCAGAGGACAGGATCACACTTCAAAACGACCTTGACAGATTAGAGAACTGGGCCAAAACAAACAAGGTGAATTTTAACAGGGAGAAATGTAAAGTATTGCACTTGGGCAAAAAAAATGAGAGGCACAAATACAAGATGGGTGACACCTGACTTGAGAGCAGTACATGTGAAAAGGATCTAGGAGTCTTGGTTGACCACAAACTTGCACCAAACTTACATGGCCCTACAGTGGTGGAGTAGGCAAGCAATGGCTGGCCTCCCCTCCCCAACTCAACAATAAGCCAATGCCCAGCAGTCACAACTCAATTGCATGAGAGAAAGGCTTTAAAACAAAGTTACAAAATCAATCAATATCTGTGTCTCAATTCTAGAGACAAAGACAATTGGAGTTTTTTTAAAAAGTCTGGGAACCATTTATGATGTAACTACAGAAAACAGTAAAGATGTAGACTCACTAGCAGGGTTTGAGTAAACACTTACACTTAACAACATAGAAATTAAGAGATAAAAACAGGAAAATAATAAAATGCAAGAGGGAATATGAAAATAAGTAGGGTATAAAAAGCTGAAGAATATGATAATATTTAAGTTAAAGACTGAATATCAATGTAAAGTAAAACAAGCAGGGGAAGCTAACATTCAAAGTACCAGAAAAGGAAGTTGAGGGAAGCGGTGGCAGTGGGGGGCGGGTCGGGTCTATATCCTATTTTGTTTTTGAGATAATGTTGATTGTGAGGATGATAAAATTTGTAAAACTCAATAAAAATTATTTAAAAAATATATTTAAGCCTCAACTCCACAGTTTAGACTTTGAAGATGGTTGAGGTATAGTAGACCCAACTGGTTATATCTTCCAGGGATGTGTTCAAATCGAAGGTGGTTGCGTGGCAAGACCCTCAAGCCAACCCCCCAATAGCATAAATAAATTCACACAGATGCATAATTTTTGTTTAAGCTTATTGGGCAATTTTTTTTTGGCCACTTTATTGATTACAGGAAATGGGAGCGGTATTGGCTTAGACATTGGCAAAAGACTATATCTGACTCCTGCCCCTCTTGCAGGAAGTCTGTAAGGGTAAACCACCCATAGGAAAACTGCTTCTGGGGAACCCGCCTGCATCTCCCCTGGTGTTCCCAGAGGCCTGGCATGGCCCTAGCCCATCAAGCGGACTTTGGACAAGATCCAGGCCCTGGATTCCTTTCACGGAATACCCTTGAACAATGGAGGGGCAGGCAATGGCCGACCTCCTCTCCCCCACTCAACAATAAGCCAATGCCTAACTGCCACACGAGCCAATCGCTCGCTGCCAATATCCTCACCCCTGTAACCAATCTAAAAAACTTTTTACGATTCCAGCAAGCCATATGTCTCTACTGCCATCAGAAAGGTGCATGCATTTCTGAGAATAACATCTGGGTGGGGAATAAGCCTGCCACCCAGAGCAAGCACCTTCTGTGCTGCAGCACGATCCACGTACCTTCTGACTTTGTCCATAGCAGCTGGGCACACACTTCAAGTGCGCCTTGAAAGGAGCTGCGACCAACAAATGGTCGTGGCAGGGAGGACCATCGCTAGCTCCTCCAAGTACTTCATTTTAATTTATTTTAATTTAATTTGGTTTAAGGTTAATATGTGAGTCCATAAGTCCAAGCCTTTTAACAAAGGCAGGTCATTTTCGCCCAGCTGCACAACTAAGGCGGAAGGTGGGCCCCACAAGGCCGCGTTGGCCCTCACAAGAGGCAACAGTTCATCCCAGCACATCTCATGCCTGGACAGCCAGGAAACACTCACTTGTCTTGGGAGGTGAAGCTGGAGACCCATACCAGACTCAACAGCCCGTAGGCTGGCCCCATGCACTATGCTGTGGCCCACAATCTATACTTGCAAGTCCAGTGGCACTTTACAGGTGGCAGGTCATTCTCACCCAATTGGATCACAAGTGAAGAAGGTGGTCTCCAAGCCACTACCTTTGCCTTGACCAATAGCAGGAAGGCACTCCAGCGCATCCTGCGTCTTACACGGCCCTCAAACCAGCCTAGTGAACAATGCTGTGGTTAATGATCCAAATGTTTAAATCCAGGGGGACTTCCGGGTTAGCGCCATCGGCAATGGCGGAATTCCTCTGACTCAGAGGAACCCGCTCCGCAAAAATCGGGTCGTGCCGCCGCGGTGAAGGCGGAGACCCTTTAAAAATCCCTTTTCGGGGGTTCCGAAGTGATGCGGGGTGAGTGGCGCGGTGTTTCGAATCGACTACTATTTTCACGGAGTGAAGCCGCACAGCCGTTGCCGGAGAGCGCTGACTTTTTTCTGTGGACATTTGGATTTCAAACAACAACCCTTGAGTAGTACGGAAATTGGGCTCTTAAAATATTTTTAAATTTGGCACCGATCGGGGAAGGTCCAAACAGGAAGTCCGCCTCCCCTTTCTGTAAATAAACTAAAGCAAAGAACCTGTCAACTAAGGTCGTGAAGAGTTTTGTGGGGGTTTTTTGTAAAGGACTTTAATTCTACTGATTGAGACTATCAGAATTTTTTTTTTGGAAGCAGGGGAGCCTGCAGGAAAAGAACAAGATTTGGGATTTGATGTGCCACCCCCCTGGACCCGGGAGTGGTCCGTGAGAGCCCGTTGATGAGGAATAGGACAATTTGACAGCTGTCAAGCTAGCTGTCAAGATACAAAAAGAGGACTTTGTTTCTATTGTCTATATTTGCTACAAGCTTATGTTTAAAAAGAAGGAAGGACTGTTACAATTTAACGTATGGGACTTTTGGGTCTGTGCTGAAAGGAGTGAAAAGAAACTTAAATCCCCCTAGAGGGAGTTTTGGGATATTGCATTAAGGACCAGCTGAGAAACTGTTTTTTGACCTTGGACTGTTTAAGAATGGCGGCCGGGAAGGAAATTCAGTTCGAATTGAATAGGACATTCTTTCTCTTGGGAAAGTTGCAAGGTCAGATAAATGTTTTGACTACAAATGTTACAAAGACTCTCCTCCCTGCAAGAGAGGGGAGTGGTTGTGGGCGGGAGCCCAAGCTCCGCCCCTAGCAGGGGGCGTTAGCCCCCTGCCATCACCTCACCTGGCTGGCGCCCACGCCCCTCAGCGGGCATCCAACCAGGTGCCTGAGGGGGGCGTGTTCAGCAGCCTTTTGCTGCGGCGACAGCCTTCGCCCGGCCTCATTCTTCGTCCTCTCACCACGAGTCAGGATAGTCTCCCATCTGTGCCTAGCAGCGACGACCACGTGGATCCAGCTTAGAAGAGGAACTTTAACAGAGAAGTTTTGCCTTTCCTCTTCTGCCTTTTTGGCTGCTTTCTGCTGTTTTTTCCCCCTCTACGATCGTTGCATCTGCAAGGGATACGTTTCAGCTATTAGTGCTATTTGCGTAATTTGGGGCTTGTTTTCCTTAGCGTCCTTTGGAGGAGTGCTTGGGTTGATTTGCTTTCTCTGATCTCCTTCTACATCTTCACTTCCCTTAAAATTGACTTGAGCTTAACCCTATGTTTGGGTGTTCTTCATGCTTGCCTTGCTTAATTTGCTTTGCTTATTGGAGTGTCTGAGTGATTGCGGAAACGATTGTTTTAAATCAGCTGGAGTGTGTTCTGAGGCTGTGTGTGGGCAGATTTGCGTTTTAAATCAGTTGGAGTGTGTTCTGTGACTGAGTGTGGGTAGATTTGTGTTTTAAATCAGCTGGAGTGTGTTCTGAGACTGAGTGTGGGTAGATTTGCTTTGCTTAATCGGTTGTCTGAGTGATTGCAGAAACGATCATCTTTAAATCTGCTGGAGTGTGTTCTAAGACTGGGTCCGGGTATATTTGGAATCTGGGGGGACTTCCTGTGTGTCTTGGGAGCTCATAGCCACACGCCGGGTGGTATTTTGCTAATTTGGGCTTTGAGTGCATTTTGCACACGTGGTTAGTGTGTGGCTGTGCAAATATTTCCCTTCCATTACTTTAAAGCAGCCACCTTCTGCCTCCATTGCTTCGCTCCGTGGTTACCTCTCCCCCCCTTTTGCCGGCTTTGGGTCCTTCCTTCCTCTCTCTCCACCTCCTCTCTCTCCACATGTTGCCTGCTCCCTTTGTTGTTTGTTCTCCCCCTCTGCTGGCCGGAACATTGGAAACAACAGACCCTGCTTTAGCAGTTTAAATCTGTCTATTTCTGCTGCCTTGAGTTATTTCAATTAAGAATCCCCTTTCCCGCTTTCTGCTTTGCCTGTTGCTTCCTCGTGGCTTGGAATTTCCAACCAACCAACCCCCCCCCCCCACTTCTTCCCTTGCTGGGAGTAATAGGGTGTTGGTGAATTTAATTTTGTCTTCCTCTCACGGGGTTGCTATAGAAACGCTGTTTGAAGCTCAGTGGCTAACGATCGGTGCTTGGGGGCTTTGTTATTCAGCATTCACATTTGTAAAGAGACAGAGATTCTGCAGCAGCCTTGTCCCCTCTGAACCTGGCTGCTGATTTATTGTTCTATTGTTTTCCTCACCGGCATGGCCGATTGAAGCTTCCTGGTCTTAAACAAAGAAAGCTTAGCAATAATGTGAAGGGACATTTAAGGCTGTTGCACTCTTAGTGTTGCCTTTTGTTCTAGCAGCCAAAGGAGCGCTATTGTTGCCAGGTTGCCTGGCAACTGAGCAAACCTGCAGTTTCCTGTTTGCATTGTTTGGTAGGAGCTAAGCATTTGCGGAAGCCGGAGCAATTTTATTGTTTGTATTGCAAGGTGAGAAGCAGCCTGAGGCAGACTCTCTGCTGCTGCTTCCCCCAGCTTATCTTTTGTCTTTAGCATCTAAAATATTAGCTGAGCTTTTGTTGCCTCTTGGAAGTTTAAGCTCCTGTTTCCCTCAAGATTGAAGAGTCCCCCTGGTGGTGCAGCAGTAAAACTGCTAGCACATTTGCAAAGCTAAGCAGGGTCCGATGTGGTTTCAAATTGGATGGGGGACCGGGTGTTAGAAAAGTTCAACATCTGATTATCAGAAAAAGGCAGAATACATCTGGTTTTTCCGCACAGTAATAATAGCTGCACATTTAGTCTTATAAATTTATTCAATCAGCAATAATAATAGCTAATTCTAATTAATTAGGAATATATTTATTAACTGATACCAAGTTAATTAGGAATATATTTATATCCTGATCAGCATCTATTAATTCGATCATCAATAAAACCGGTTGATTATATTCAAATTCTGAGCATTTTTAGCAATCGCGCTTTCAACTATAGAGACAAATAACTAAGAATACGGACACTTATTAATTAATAATTAGAATAATACGAATAGTATAACAAAATATAATAATAAATTAGAATACTTTTAAATAATAATTTAGCAATAAATAAATAAGTTTATTAATAACAATAGCGTATAAATAATTAAATAATTAGTAAATTAAATAAAATAGATTAATCAATAATTAAATAAATAAATAAACAAATAGATTAAAAATTAATAATTAAATAAAAAATTAATAAAAAATAATAATAACAATAAAATATATATATAATAAATAAATAATAAATAAATAATAATTAAAATTATTAAAAATAAAATAATAAATAAATAAAATAAATAAATAAATAAATAAATAATTGATTAAAATTAATTAGATTTTACATTTCAAGTTCCGAAGCACACCTCATGGCACCCAAAAGAAAGCGCACGTCTGAGGCAGCACGTAATGCAGCTGCAACCACATCTCAAGGGCATCATAGTAGAAGTAGTAATAAAAAGCCCATCACACACTTACTCAATGCATTTAGGTTATTCTTAGATGATTACGAGCAACGCTATCCCGATGAGAATACCAGCTCTCCCATCTCCGGATGTTATTCCTGACACGCAGGTTGTTCCGGAAAGTCCGAGATCTTCCCAATGGGAGGAACTACCGGGCACCTCGGCTGCTCTCTTCAGTGATGCTCAATTGACTAGGGCGGGTTCTAATCGTAGGTCAGAACCAATTCGGACTAGGTCCCAATCTTCTGCATCTGCCCCTCGTGGGCGGGGGGGAAGGCGACGGCCAAGTCTACCCGCACTAATAGTGTTGTTGCTTCTAGTTCTGCCAACCGTTCACAGGATAAGCGGCCAAGGGTGCAGGTGCCTGAGTCAGCTTCGTCATCTGCCGCAGAGGACGAACAGCGGGACTTGGAGGAGGACCCCAGTCCAGCACCAGAAGAAAAGCCATCAGGGAAGAGGCGTGAGAAGAAGAAACACATTGGTAGAAGAAGCAGGTCAAGGAAGGATGACACGGACGACGAGACAGGTACCTCTTCCTCCGAGTATGACAGTGATGCGTCCCTGGGGTCCTACTGGGGGAGAGGAGAGGAAGTGTCCGGTCTTCCGGACTGGGCGCTCTCTAGGAGGGCCAATTGCCACCGCAAAAAGTTTGGGGGAACCCAGGACTGGAAGGATGGGGCTCTTGTAAAAGACGCAAACACATCCACCTACTCCACCTCAGATGTCATCCCCGGTGATCATCTATCTCCTAAATTACGCACTAAAATCTTAAATGGAGAGTTTGTTGATATGTTCAAGTTAGTTCCCCCAGTGGAGGAATTAGGGAGGGGCGAAAAGAGGCCTTCCCATGGGAAGAGAAAGAGCAAGTACCCGTCCGTGCCTAGGACATTTGAAAACTGGCTCGATGGCTTCCAGGCCTTTATGGGTACGATTGTTGCTGCTTACCCTAAGTGAGCGGTTCATCTTGTTGCTTACCTTTCGCATATCCGTACCGCTTGTGCCCTCTCAGGGGAAGCCGCCACCATAAGCTATGACAAAAGGTTTCGCAGGAAGGCTTCCAGGATCCCGTTAGCACGTTGGGATCAGATCGAAAACGGTATCTGGTCAGTAGCTGTTGGTCCATATGTAGAGAAGAAACCGCTGGACTCATATCGTTCGGTTAGGACAGAGCTAAGAAAGGATTACAAGCGCAGGGTTTGCTGGGAGTACAATAAGGGGTTGTGCCAGAGGCCATCTTGTAAATACCCGCATGTATGCAACAGGTGCGCCGGCGCTCACCCCGTTACATCCTGCTTTAGGGGGGGAAACAGCCCTTTCGTGGAGGCCGGGGGTTCCATCACGCCAGTTCCAGGGGAGCCCCCGCGGCAGGGAACAGAAGATGAGGTAGTTTTGGAGTTGGCGTTTTCCCCCATTAAGATCGCACCCCTCTGCGATCTTCTGTCCTTTTATCCCGATAAACATGCAGCTACCTACCTCCGGGAAGGATTTTCTAGTGGTTTCAGAATCCCTATAGTAGGTTCCTTGATAGCAAAAGATTCCCCCAATCAAAAATCTGTTAGAGAAAGACCTGAAGTCGCCGAGAGAAAGATAGCCAAGGAGGTTAGTGCAGGCAGGGTAGCTGGCCCTTTCGACAGGCCCCCCATATCAAATTTACATGTATCACCATTAGGCATTGTTCCAAAGAAGACCCCTGGGGAATTTAGGCTTATCCATAATCTTTCTTATCCGAAAGGCGGATCAGTAAATGACGCCATCCCACAGGAACTATGCACGGTAAAATATGCCTCATTTGACCAGGCAGTAAAACTAATTCGGAGTTTTGGTCGTGGGGCACTTTTGGCAAAGTGCGATATCGAATCTGCCTTCCGCCTCTTACCAGTTCACCCCGGTGACTTTTGGTTGCTGGGCTTTAAATTTCAAGGAAAATACTACGTTGACAAGGCCATGCCAATGGGTTGCGCAGTAGCCTGTTCGGCATTCGAAACTTTCAGCACATTCTTGGACTGGGCCTTGCGTTTTAGGACCAATTCCACTTGCGTCACGCACTACTTGGATGACTTTCTTTTCGTGGGTAAATTTAACATGGGAGAATGCGCCTTCTTGCTTGAGGCCTTCTCAGCTCTGGCCCACGACTTGGGGGTTCCCCTTGCTGCAGAAAAAAACGAGGGACCAGCTACGCGTCTCACATACCTGGGCATCGAATTAGATACAATGGCCCAGTCATCCCGCCTACCCGTTGAAAAGATTGATGCCCTTAAAGAAACAATTCGAGATACCCTGAGGCTGAAGAAAATCACCCTTAGACAAATCCAATCCCTATTAGGCCATTTTAACTTCGCTTGCAGGGTAGTTTCCCCTGGTCGCCCCTTCTGCGCCCGTCTAGCCAGGCTGTCAGTTGGTCTCAGACACCCACATCACAGGGTACGTCTTCCCAAGTCGGTTAAGGCCGATCTGGAGGTGTGGATGACATTTTTGGAAAGGTAAAATGGGGTATCTCTATGGCAGGATGTTTTAAATTTGTCATCAGACTTCCAGGTACAATCAGACGCAGCGGGGTCTTTAGGCTTTGGCTTGTACTTCAGGGGTCGTTGGTGCGCGCAACGTTGGCCATCGGGATGGCAGGGGCAGGCCATCACACGGGATCTCACCTTTCTTGAGTTTTTTCCCATAGTCGTGGCTGTTCACATCTGGACGGAGGAGTTCCGTAATCGCCGCGTATGCTTCAGGACCGACAACTTGGCAGTGGTGAACATACTATCCAGGCAGCCATCTCGGTCTGAGAGGGTCTCCTCCCTTCTGCAGGCCTTCGTTCTCCGGTGCCTTGAGTACAACATAATATTCTCAGCCAAATTTATTCCTGGGGCCAGTAATGATATAGCCGACGCCTTGTCTCGCTTTCAGATGTCTCGCTTCCGGTCACTAGCTCCTGGTGCACAACCGTTGCCCGAACCCTTTCCGGAGCACCTGTGGAACGTTGGAGACGCAAAGTGATTCAGGGAGTATTAACGTCTCTCGCACCATCAACTCTCAGGTCTTACAAGAAGGCCTGGTGCGATTTCCTGGGTTTCAGGTTTGGGATATCTGGGCTTTCACATAATGTTCCACCCACCACCGATGATGTCCTTCAGTACCTTTCCCACCTTGATGATTTGGGACGCGCTCCCAAAACCTTAAAGATACATGTAGCAGCAATTAGCTTCTTTTCTAAAGCCACCTTTTCTTCCGACCCGTGTAGTGACTTTCTTATCCGTAGAGCTATTGAACGTTGGAGCAGGTCACAAACCCCTAGGACCGAGGGCCGCAAGCCAATTTCTTATGGGTTGCTATCTCAAATACGCTTGAAGCTTAGGTCAATTTGCTGGAGCAAGTTTGAGGCCCGCCTCTTTTCCGCAGCGTACGCCATTGCCTTTTTTGGCGCTTTGAGAATTGGCGAGGTTGTAGTGGAAGCTAGCGCGAGGGGTTCTACGCGCGGCCTTCTTATGGAGGACGTGCAGTTGTCTGAGTCGGCTTTGATGGTCAGGATACGCCAGTCCAAAACAGATCAGGCTGGGAAAGGGGTTCTGGTTAAGCTGACAGTGTCGGCGCAACAAGGCCCATGCCCGGTAAAGGACACTAGGCGGTACCTTTACCTTAGACCACTCGGCCCCAGTCCGCTCCTGTTGCACGAGGATGGGTCTCCATTGTTGAGGCACCAGTTCACCAGGGTACTCCGCAAAGCTATTGAGGGGTGTGGCCTATCTCCCCGAGAATATGCGGCGCATTCATTCAGGATCGGTGCCGCAAAAACAGCTGCCCACTTGGGCCTGCCCACGGATAGGATAAAGGAAATGGGCCGGTGGAAATCCAATGCATACAAAAGCTACATACGTTAGAGTGCTCCCCCTGTTGTCCTCCTACTTACCGGTTTTCTCTCTCCTTTCACCCTCAGCTGTGTTCAGGCGACACGTGTGGATTTGCGGCCACAGTATAGTCCATTGGGCCCGCGTTCGGGCGGCCAGCCGCGGCCTTGCCCCTAACCTTGTTTTACCACCTGGAGTTCGAGTTTCCTGGTTTTCGAGAAGAGGCATGCGCTGGGTCGAGCTTATGCCATTGTTGTGGGAGAAAGTAGCCGCGTTCGGCCCTCCCGATATCCTGGTCATCCAATTAGGAGAGAATGACTTGACTAGTAGGAGAAGTGTGGACTTGCTAGCGAGCATGAAAAGTGACTTGGATGCGTTCGCTACTTTATGTCCCAGAACGACAGTGTTCTGGTCTTCTATGCTGAAGAGGACTTTTTGGCGCAGAGCGTGAAGCTGTATGGCCATTGAAAAAACCAGGAAACTCGTAAATCGGGCAGTTGCCCGTTGGGTGCGCTTCATGTATGGCCGAGTCATTTATCATGACCGTATCCGTATCGGCGAGCACGCCTTATATCGGAATGACGGGGTGCATCTATCAGACTTGGGGAACGACATCTGGTTAGATAGCGTCATTAATAGCATCCAGGATTGGTTACAGCCGTGAGGGTATTGGCGGCGAGCCTTGCGGCTCGGGTGGCAGTTAGGCATTGGAATAATGTGTTGTGCTGTGTCAAAGAGCTAGGTGTGGCCATTGCCTATGCCTTCAATTTTTAGGGGTATTCCGTTAAAGGAATCTGGCGGTCATGTATTCTGTCCGATGCCTGCTTGGCGGGAGGCCATGGCACGACCCTCGGTGACATTAGGGGTGAGCCTATAGTTGGATCGGTATCAACTGGCTCCATCTACTGGTGAATAAACCCACTTGTTCAAATCCAATGCCTAAGCCAATACCTTTTCACTGCTGTAATCAATAAAGTTGTGGCCTTTCCTTGCCCATTAACCTTATATCACGTGTCCGTGTGTATTCTTTCCACATTGCGGGGGTCGGGTCCTCGAACCACAACTTTGGACACAAGAGCGAATACTAGCAAAGAATTTGATAAGAACTTGGCACAGGAACTTGATTCAACTGAACAAACAGGAAAATGTGAGAAGGTGAATTATGTTGTCTCTGAAGCGAAGAAAGGGGGAGCCGTAACCCTACAGATGCAAAAGGTGAGCTACAATTTGAGGCCTGACATGATGGCAACAAGGAGAAATAAATATTTGAAGATGGAAGTCTGGCCTGAATTGGAAAATGAAAGATGGAGAGATCTCCTTATGTGGAGATCAGATGACTTTTGGATTACAAATCTGACTCAGGTGGAAGTTGGAGCTTTGGGGACCTTTGGATTTGAAAGGAGAGTGAAACAAGATTTGGAATATCCTATAGGCCTTACTCTTAAGTATGGAGGTTTGGCTGAAAGGAATGTGGATGCTGTTGGGTTGGAGCCTCCCCAAGATTTGGCCTTCAATACTAAAGACTATCAAAAAGACTGGCAGAGGGGACATGAGAGAGATTTAAGAGCCTCGGATTTAAGATCTCCGGGTTGATGGCTTTTTGAGATTAATGGATTTATGCTGGGGACTGAAACCGGAAAGGGGGTATGGGTGGAATGGAAATTGGGAACTCAAAGTGTATATAATATAATCTGCTTTTTTGTTGTTGTTTTTTATGAGAGTTGGGAAATTCGTGGAAGGGAATCTTTTTCGACCTTAGAGAAACGTCTCACGAATAAGTATTGATATATAGGTTTGGAGGAGAGTTAAGATTGGATAAAGTAAAAGTGGTTTTTAAAAAATATTGTAAAATTAAGGATTTTGTTAGAAAGATGTTTGAAAAAGAAAATTATGTGGTTTTGGTAGAAATGACATAAAGGATTAAGTACAAATGAATTGATGAAAGAGAGAATGTAAAATTACAGTATTTTAAAACAAATTATTAAGATAAAAACAAGGTTGGAAGGATTTGCTGAAGCAATTTGAATTAGAATACAAAAATGGGAGGTGTGAGGAGGTCAAGGAAATAAGTAAAGGAAGAAAGTCATGTAAAGGTTTGATTTGCTTTTTTCTCTTTTTAAATGACTGTATTTTTATTTGTCTTTTTTATTTTTTTTCTCTTTTTTCTTATTGTAACCTTTAAAATTTTGAATAAATATTATTTTAAAAAAAACCAAAAACAAATGTTTAAATCCAGGAACATAGGAATAAGATGATGAACAGCAAAAAATCAGGCACAGGAAAACTTAACGATGTGATCTGATGCATCCTATATATACCTCTGCTTTCCAGTGTCCCATTTTTAAATTGTTGTTGTTGTTGTTATTATTATTATTATTATTATTATTATTATTATTATTATTATTCTGTCCGCAGACAGCCCCCAATGAATCGCTGTTGTGGCTGCACCAATCCTAAAAGAATGGGCAGCAAACTCTTCGGCAGGTAGCCTACAGGCCGCAATGGCCTTCCTCAAAATCCTTGTAAATTGCTGTCTAGCTAACAGGGAGCCATCTTGATGAATCAGAAGTGGCCCAACTCCAGGGGATCTTAATTTCAAAATTCTGATCTCCATTTGTATGGACAATATTGAGAGGATCAATGTGACCAGCCTCCGACTGACTGCGCTAAGGGGTTGAAGTCTGCTTCAACCCTCAAAAGCTTTCCTGTTGAACAAGGGTCCCGAGAAAACCACAATTCCCCGAAAAGGATATTGTAGCAGTCTGATTCCAGATTCATTGCTGCATGCCCAATATGTAAAAAATGCACAAAGTATGACCTAATTGTAGAAGGGGGACCTGAAGCAACTACTCCCTGAAAGATTAAATGTTACCAAGGTTCCAAGGCAATGTGGAACAACAGCTTAGTCCAAGCTTTTGTAGGACCTCAGGGTGGAGGTGCGATGGAAACTACCACTCACTCTGATAGGACACACTTCCCAGACTCTGTAGATCTTCAAGGTTAGCCGCTACTCCACCGAAATGGCCACCAGAAGCAGGCACAGAGATCACACAGCTGATCAGTTTGTAGACGCACAGCTACTAAAACAGGAAGGAATATCAATAATATTAATTGAGCATAATAGACATTCAATGCCAATCATTGTGTCACAGCTGCGCCAACCAGCGGACCTGACAGCAATGTGCACCAAAACCTTATGAGGGTGGGCAAACCATCTCCCAAACAGTTTTCTGCCCAACAGTTGTGCAGCAGGGACAACCATAACTTGAGGCTATCCCCCCAAGCAGCTGTAGTTGCTGTTGTAGTTATTAGTATTATTGTCAGTATTACTCATATTGTTTAATGAGGTATTGGTGTATCTGCCTGCGTGTGAATACTATCTATGAATATTATATACATGTATGCACACACACACAAACATACATACACATATGTAAATCCATGTAATTAGGTGTGTACGGCCATGCATGTATGTATGTATGGTCGCAAATCAACTCCTACCTATGATGGTGTGTACAGATAAGCAAACTTAAAGTGACAGCAATGTTCCCCACCAGGCACCTCCACTGCCCTCTCACTTGGCTCAAATATTGTCTGCACAGGCAAGCAGACGCCAGTGCCCATTTCGATCGCAGTATGCTCCCAGGAGTGATGTTGCAGCAAAGCCCAAACAAAGCACTTTACCATACTAGATAAATTGTAAATATAGAACACATATAATGGATTAGAAGGAGATAGAACCACTCCTTCCAACAGACCGCAGTAAAGCTCCAAAGCGATGCCCTTAAAGCCTGACAGATTAAAACACATGTTTGTTTGTGTGTGTGTGAGTGATAGTGTGTATGTACAAACTATTATTCACCTTTTTAGTTATTTTCATGAATATATTTATCGAAGCTATTATCAGTACTATTTATTATTATTATTTAAATTCCATGTAATGGAAGCAAACAAAACTGATTATGCTAAACACACCTGGTCAGGCCAATGCAATTAAACTAGGTACTAATTGCTATGGTGGGCAAGGATTTTGACCAACAGTGGGATTAAGACTTTGACCAATTCTCTTGTTCCTTAAAATACTTCCAATATCCTCTGTCCACAAAACAATTCAAGATGAATCAGAATTGCCATGCCTAGCTAATTCTCTTTTCATGTGTACAGTGACTACCATAGTTTTTATTACTTTATTCTTTTTCTTTTTCTTTTTCTAGAATGGGCAGAGTAGAGTACCTAAAAGCAGTTAGTTCTGTACTGTAAAAAGGCAGGCCCAGGCCTTTTGGGCTTAGGTATGCCGTAGACTCAAATGAAAACGGAATCATGAAAATAAAGTTTTATGAGATTATTATTTTCTGCAACACTATATCAAGGTGGTGTGAGATTTGTGAAGCATTATAACATTTATTTGCATGGCCCTTGAGAAAATATTTAAGGCAGCTGTTATTATAATTCCTGGAGGATGGTTTCCTATTTTCCTATAGGCACAATGATTTGGTGTGACACATCGTGGGAAAGTGGGCAAATCATGAAAAGGAAAACAAATGTTCACATTAGTCCCTCATCAGAGCATTGGAAAGAGTGGTTGTGTCAGTGAGTGAGAATGTTAATAATTTATTTATAAAATGGGTATACTTCCTAAACCCCTAAAATCTCATAAGCCTATCAAAAGCCTGGGACTTGAGTCAACACAATAGTGTAATTATGAAAGTGAACAAATAATACCACTTTGATGTAAAGTGGTTTGCCTTCACATGTAGCAGAAAGGCCAGAATTGTCTGCTATTGGGTGGTTTTAAATTGTTGAGGTGCCATGCCTCCATTGATGGGTCCAACAGGAATTGGGGGTCACTGGGGGGTGGATGTATCTGTGGAAAGTGCAGGCAGGCGTTGGTGGTGGGGTGGTTTAAATTTTGGAGGGGTCGGGTCATGTCCCAATTTCCCTCAGTGGGGTGTTGGAGGCTATTGAAGTATCTAATCAGCCAAATGTCTTGTTAGATGTATATTGCCTGACACCTAAAGATACATTATGAAGAATCCAGGCAAGCCTCCCTGGGGAGATCATTGCACAAACAGAAAAATACAGTCTTTAGGCATGATGGGAGGAATTTAGGAGGGTTTAAAAAGATGCAGCTACAAAAGGTCTCCATTTAGCCCCACCTGTCATAAGTGCACGTTGCTCTCTTGGAGTTGTCCATGATCCTGCACACAATGGCCAGAAAC
Organism: Podarcis gaigeae; assembly: GCF_964106915.1. Classification (NCBI taxonomy): domain Eukaryota; kingdom Metazoa; phylum Chordata; class Lepidosauria; order Squamata; family Lacertidae; genus Podarcis; species Podarcis gaigeae. The sequence continues at coordinate 77,200,513 of NC_139684.1, forward strand.
AAGCAAGCATCACTGAGCCCTGTGTGCAGTTTCAGAAGAAGAGGAATAGTCAGGAGCTTAGAGAGAAAGTCCAGGGGTGATTATTTTCAGCACCTAACAGCATCAGAACATGGGAAAGCTGTCTCATTCAACATTTATATATTTATTTATTTACATCACCCACATTTTCTTAAATTTCATTGGATTTTCAGGCTCAGGGGTGAAGTGAACAGCTCTTTTTAAGCTGCTTTAAGATTGAATCCTAGAATTGTGGAGTACGAAGGAGCCCAGAGTGTCAAGTCCAACTCCCTGCAATTAAGACATGCATTGACACACTGAGTGACAGTTTTGAAAGTAAGGGAAACAATGAGCTTCCAGAGTAGCCCAAATGTGGGGATACAAGTCCCAAAGAAGTAGACAGCTGGAAAAAGAAGATTGTTTGAGTTTTGCACTGATCTTCAGGTGGGCTGTGGTTGTGTTTGCTGACATGCATTCCTATTAAATTAATGCTGGGAGTGAGTGGAAGAGGGGTCCATAAAATTTTCATGGAATGCACATCAAATTGTATCAATCAACTTGGAATTCCAAGTCCAGAACACCAGAGCTGCAGGCTGCATTAGATTTACAGACCTCAGATATATTGCCTTGACGTGGGGTTGCATTACGATGACAGTAGAAACATTTCAGAGATGTCACTGCGATGAAGTGATAAAGGCTGATGCATGAGTTTTTGTGAGATGGTTATAAACTTAATGGCATATTGGGTGAACATGGAACAGTAAGCCTATATAAAACATGAAAGGCCCACATGCAAGTATGTCAAATATATTTCAGATTTATGCTTTTAATTTAAGAAAAATCAGAATATACAAGAGTCAAAACACTAAAACAGTTGAAAATTGCAACAACTTTCTTTTTTTTAATTAATTTTTTATTGAAAAATTTCTTTTACAAATTTTTTCAAATACAACCATATTTTCCAATTTACAATTTTTTTGACTTCCACCAGCTCCCCCCACAATCCTCATATTTTAATCTTTATTCCGCATTTCCTTTATAATGTATTGCCAGTTTATAATATCTTCACGTCTCTTTTTCTCTTTACAATACCCTTTCTCATCACAAAGCCTCTTTAAAACCAACTAGCGTTGTCTGTTCATCACAAATATTTTCCAGATATATCGTGAACTTTCTCCAGTCCTGAGTGAACTTGTGATCTTTCTGGTATCTAATTTTTCCAGTCATTTTATCTAATTCCGCATAGTCCATGAAAATTGCAACAACTTTCTAAGCATCTCAGTAGGCTTGTCGAAACAAGAATGTTTTAACAGGTGCTGAACAGAATACGGTTAGTGCCCATCTGGGTTCTTGTGCCACACCAAGGCAGCAACCCCATTGTACTGGCAAAGACACACAGTGCACTAAGCACACGTACACTTCTGCTGCCGCTTTGCCGTGCGTTTGTGGGGAGGGCTCTTCCCCCTGTAAGCCCATTCTCCATCTTGGGCCTGGGGACGGGCCCCATACTCCACCTCAGCATATAAGGCTCCAAGGAGGCCTCAGAACATTGCTGCTGCCGCTTTGCCGTGCATTTGTGGGGAGGCCCTTCCCCCTGCAAGCCCATTCTCCACCAGGCCAGGGGGCGGGGCCCACACTCACCACTGCCACAACTTTAAGGACACTGGTGGTGCTGCTGCAGCAACTGTTTAAAATGTTTTTATATGTTTTAAAGTGTTTTTATTTTTACTTTGTTGTACCACCATAAACGGTGGTTTTTATCCATGTATTTTTATTTTGTTTTGGTTTATTTTGGGTTGGGGTGGTTGTTTGCTTTTATATTCTGTAAATGGAGGCGAGTATGAGGCTTGGGATTCCTACTGTGGAGGGGCGAGGGAGGTATGGCGGTGGGGGCAGATGTCATAGGCGAAGGGGATCGAGATACGGATATGCTCGTACCCCTTCCAATCTGCGCCCCATCCCGAGAGACGAGGGTAGGGTGAGCAAGGATTACTCGCCTCCGTCACTGGTGTTGTGCAATGCCAGGGCTATAGGCAACAAAACCGCCACCCTGCGAGATTTCTTCACCTCGCAGGGGGTTGACCTGGCATGTGTGACTGAGACCTGGGTGCGCGAAGGGGATACTGTTACCTTACGAGAGATGGTGCCCCCGGGTTTCTCCATCCTCCACCAGTCGCGGACTGTGGGCCGGGGGGAGGGGTGGCGTTATTAATCCAGGAAGATTGTTCTTTCAGGGCTCTACCATCGCCATCGATCCCCGGCATTGAATGTGTTGGCCTAGTGTGGGGCTCCGAGGTGAGCTTGGCTGTCTGGTTGGTGTACCGGCCACCTAGCGCACCAGCAGCCACCCTGTCAGGCCTGCTGGAGGCAGTGGCCGGCTGGGCCTTGGAGTTCCCTAACCTATTGGTATTGGGGGACTTCAACATCCATGCTGATGCCACTCCCTCCTCACAGGCTCTGGACCTGGTGTCTTCCATGGTGACACTAGGGCTCTCCCAGTTTGTTTCGGGCCCCACACATCAAGCAGGCCACACGCTGGATCTGATCTTTGGCGTCGGTATAGATGTGATCATGTTTCCTTCGATGAAGGTGCCATGGTCTGATCACTATGCTCTGAAAGCCAGGATTGACGTTCCACCCCCACCCTGCTTAGGTGGCGAGCCGATTTGGGCTCGCCCGCAGAGGCTGATGGACCCTGATAGATTCCGTCAAGCCTTGCAGGACCTTTCTCCCCCTGGCGACTCATTGACTGAGCTTGTTGAGGCCTGGAATACCCAGCTCCTGGCAGCCATCAATGAGATCGCACCTAAGCGCCCTCTGCGACCCCGCAGAAACCGGGCTCCCTGGTTTACTGAGGAGCTCCAGAAAATGAAGCGGGATCTCAGACGGCTAGAGCGAGTATGGCGGGGTGCCCGTGACGGAGCTTCAAGAACATCTTATAGGGTTTTTATGAAAACCTACGAGATGGCAGTGAAGGCCGCTAAGAAGTCCTACTTCTCAGCCTCCATTGCATCCACTAGCTCTCGCCCGGCGCAATTATTTAGTATAATTCGGTCTTTAATGTCCCTCGAAGGACAGCCAAATTTAAATAACAATTTGACACACAGCTGTGAGGCATTTGCGAGCTTTTTTGCGGAGAAGGTCCTGTTGCTCCGCCATGACCTCCCTGCCAATTTGGATACAATAAAGGAACTGGAGGCCCCTCGACTGTCCTCGGGTTCAGTATTGGACCACTTTGACTGGATATCCCCAGCCGATGTGGACAGACCCCCCTTAGCTAGAAAGCCCACCGCTTGTCCTCTCGACCCGTGCCCGTCCTGGCTGATTAAAGCGTGTCCAGACGAGGTGCGGGCCCCCCTGGGGGATATCATCAATCTGTCCCTTGGCACCGGGACATTCCCAGGGGAAATGAAGGAGGCAGTGGTGCGCCCGCTCTTAAAGAAAACATCATTAGATCCCTTAGATCTATCCAATTACCGCCCAGTTTCGAATCTTCCATTCCTGGGTAAGGTGATTGAGAGTGCGGTTGCTGAACAGCTTGGTAGGTTTCTGGATGAAACATCGGCTCTGGATCCATTCCAGTCCGGCTTCCGCGCTGGTCATGGGACCGAGACGGCTCTGGTCACCCTAACAGATGATCTCCGCAGGCAGCTGGATCAAGGCGGGTCGGGGCTTCTGATTCTTCTAGACCTGTCAGCAGCCTTCGACATGGTCGATCACGAACTCCACCACCTTGCCGACGTGGGGATCCAGGGCACAGTCCTTCAATGGCTGCGCTCGTTTCTCTCTGGTCGGGGACAGAGGGGGTGCAATTAGTGCCAGCACCGTCCGTTAAGAGTTTGGGTGTAATCTTCGATACCTCCCTCTCCATGGAGGCGCAGATTGCAGCTACAACAAAGGCAGCATTTTTTCATCTCCGCCAAGCTAAGCAGTTGGCTCCTTACCTCTCTCGCCCTGACCTAGCCACTGTGATCCACACGATGGTCACCTCCAGACTGGATTATTGTAACTCGCTCTACGTGGGGCTGCCCTTGAGACTGACCCAGAAACTCCAGTGGGTGCAGAATGCCGCAGCGAGACTCCTTACGGGGTCTTCGCTTAGAGATCACATTCATCCGGTGCTATACCAGCTGCACTGGCTCCCGGTGGAGTACAGGATCAGGTTTAAGGTGCTGGTTTTAACCTTCAAAGCCCTATACGGCCTAGGGCCCTCATACCTACGGGACCGCCTCTCCTGGTATGCCCCACAGAGGAACTTATGGTCTTCAAATAAAAACACCTTGAAGGTTCCAGGCCACAGAGAGGTTAGGCTGGCCTCAACTAGAGCCAGGGCTTTTTTGGCTGTGGCTCCAACCTGGTGGAACGCTCTGTCACAAGAGACAAGGGCCCTGCAGGACTTGACATCTTTCCGCAGGGCCTGCAAGACAGAGCTGTTCCACCTGGCCTTTGGTCAGGGCGCAGCCTGACTCCCTCCTTTGACAATCTTTACAAATCTTTAGTTTATGGTTCCCATCAATTTTGATTTTAATTAATTTTTATAATGTTTTTATAATGTTGTACTGTTTTAGTGTTGTTAGCCGCCCTGAGCCCGACTTCAGCTGGGGAGGGCGGGATATAAATAAAATTTATTATTATTATTATTATTATTATTATTATTATTATTATTATTATTATTACTGACCCACATTTTGGAAATGATAAAAGATGCATTAGTAAAAAACAGCTAGAAAAAGATTTTTTATTTTTTATTTTTTAAATCAAATCAGAATGCTCACAGATGCCTTTCCCCTGCTCAGTCTACCTGATGAGTCGAGTACCTCTGCTTCTACCATGCTTGCCCAATGGCCCTGCAACCTTGAGCCTGCCTGCCTGCCCAAGGACACCTACAACCAGAAAAAAACTGGTGCTGGGTCAGAACAACAGGAAGGAATGGGATTTCTAGATTTTTTTTTTTATTTAGAATATTACGAATTAAAATATCGGAGAAAAAATAAAGGGTTTGCAAAGTATGATCAATAAATTTTGTAATTGGAATAAGAAACCTAGAATCAATAAAAGAAGATGGCATAAAACCCAGAAAAGAGGTGGACTGGGTCTCCCCAACACCTAGCTATATTATCAGTTAAGAGATATCATAGATGGGTAACAGAACAAAGAGAGTAAGAATGGTTAGAGAGTGGTGCACTGGAAATGAGGGGGAAGTTACTGAAATATAAAAGAAAATTGATACTAGCAAATTCTGCACTAACTCCAGTTGTGATGATAGAAGACTTCCCAGTAAATTTTAAAAAGTAAATTGAAAAAGAAGCGAAAGAGAAGGAAATACTTAAAATAAAGAATTGGGTGGAGAAAATGAGAAGCAAACAAGAATTCAGAGAAGCTCTAACAGGAAGTAATATAGCTTGGTTTAACTGTATACAACTGCAACAATGGACAAAGAAGTGGTTAAGGGAAAACAAGAACTGCAAATAATATACACAGTTAGAAAAGAATGATTATGAAAAGGGGAGATAAAGAAGAAAATACAGTTATAAAAGGGGAAACCAGTGATATTCATAAAATATTTGTAGAAATTGAGGATCAAGAAGATCAATAAAGAGAGGTGTGGGAAAAGGAGACAACACAGCAGATAAATAGTCAAAGCTGGGGAAAATATGGGAGAATCTTATGTTGAAAATGTTGTCTATAAGTATAAAAGAAAATTATTATGAATTAGTTTGGATATGGTATTTCACACCAGTCACATTAATTCAAATAAACAAGGAATATTCAGTGTTATGTTGGAGGGGATGCCAGGAAACAGGAAATTATGTTCACATGTGGTGGGGGTATAATTATGTGCAATTTTTCTGGGAAAGAATATTTAAGGAGATAACAGAAATCACTGGATTAAAGCTGACCGAAAGTCCAGAGCTAGCATTATTATTATTATTCGATGCGGTGGAAGGTTCACTGGTTGTGAAGAACTTGGTCACAAATTTATTGACAGCTGCATGAATTATGATACAGTGGTACCTCGGGTTACAGACACTTCAGGTTACAGACTCTGCTAACCCAGAAATAGTACCTCGGGTTAAGAACTTTGCTTCAGGATGAGAACAGAAAACACGCAGCAGCGGCACGGCGGCAGCGGGAGGCCCCATTAGCTAAAGTGGTACCTCAGGTTAAGAACAATTTCAGGTTAAGAACGGACCTCCAGAACAAATTAAGTTATTAACCTGAGCTACCACTGTACCCAGGAACAAGGCAAGCAGAATATAAAATGGAAGAATGGGGTGAGGAGGTGTGGGATAGAGCTATTAATGATAAATTAACATGTGCCATTAAGGTAAAATGGGGAATACACAGGTGAAATGATTTTGAGTAGATATGGAAGGTGTTTGTAGAATTTGTACTGTTGAAACAGAAAGGGGTTGTCAGGGAACTGCCATCAGTGCCGGAGGGAGAAAGCAAAAGCCAAATGGATTATAGAGAGACTCCAGGGATCGGGAGAAGTAGCTCATCTTCTGGGGAAGAGAATAAGCAGAGCTCCAGTGGAGAGGAGGCACAGGAGTCAGAAATGGCGAGGCGGTCCCAGGACTCCTTGCTTGGGAGAAGCAAGGAGGGAAGGGGCCCTCCGCTGCCCACGCCCTCTCTGCGCAGAAGGCTTGCTCGCATGCGGTGTCGGACTTTGTAGTTTTTTTCCGCCTCTGAAGAGGAGGGAGGGGAGGTGTCAGAGGAAAAAGAATCAGACTGAGAGGTTCAACCAGCTAGAGGGGATCCGAGGGGATGGGAGGCCGGTTTTGAATCCATGGAAGATGATGACCACATTGCTGGTCGGTGAAAGAGAGGAGGATGCATCAAAGGATCTCACCTGGGGTGAGGGGGGTCCTGAGGAGGGGGTGGATGTCAGGGAACTGCCATCAGTGCCGGAGGGAGAAAGCAAAAGCCAGATGGATTATAGAGAGACTCCAGGGATCGGGAGAAGTAGCTCACCTTCTGGGGAAGAGAATAAACACAGCTCCAGTGGAGAGGAGGTGCAGGAGTCGGAAATGGCGAGGCAGTCCCAGGACTCCTTGCCTGGGAGAAGCGAGGAGGGAAGTGGTCCTCTGCTGCCCACGCCCTCTCTGTGCAGAAGGCATTCGCACAGAGAGGGACGGCGCAGACTGGGCGTAAAGGAGCTTCTTTGTTGGAGGAAGTTCAAGAAACGCCCACTCACAGATTCTGCCAATGATTGAGTCAGCCACGGGTGAGTGGTGCTCTGGACAGATAAAGTTTCCTTTGGCTGCCAAGCGAGGTATTCACAGCCAGCCAGGGAGATATTTGCCTGCTTGCTCACGAGCAACCCCTTGGAACCGTAACAGGGGTCAAACTATCGCAAGTGGTGTTGAAATTTTGGGACGTTGGATAGTTACAATGGAATGGTCTCATTGCTGGGGTGCACATTTTTATTCTTATTTATTTATGATTAGTACTATGTCAAAATAAAAAAATAAAAACAGAATAAGAGTGCCAGAAGAGTTTGTTTTTCATGATGAATTTCACCAATTTTGAAAAAGAAATTTCATAAGGCCTGAGCTCTTCCTTTCACCATTAGGCTCCCAATTTCTTCTGCTGCTACTTTTAGGATTCCTCAGCATCATAGCACTCGGCTTTAGTCTTAAAGAATGGAAACTGATAACCACTAACAGCTTTTCCATTAAGGGTACAAAAGTCTTCAGTCGCACAGCCTTTGAATTTCAGTTCCCACATTTGAAAAGGATCTGGGAAATAAAAGGCATAAGGTTTGAATGAGTTTGCATGATGGTGGGTATGAAAGCCCAGTGTGCTAGCAGCCAGATATCATGAGTGCATGCCTCTGGAACCTTACCCTGTGTACCAGATTAAACCCAGCAGGTGGCCAAATTTGACTATTTTACCAAGGCTACACCCACTTGCCTTAGAACGACATCTTATTACCAGAGGCGTAGCAAGGTCAGGTGGTACCCAGTGCAGAAATCCCCCCCACACACACTTTGCCTTACATATTATGTATGATATGTGGCAGATAAATCTGCTGCTGCAGCAGAACAGCTGGGAGCTTTGAAAACCACTCTGAATTGCTGCTTGAGAAGCAGGGCTTGCAGTCACAGTCAATAGGCTCAGGTCCTTCTTGAAAACAAAATCTGCTCCCAGTGTCAATCACCCACATGTCACTAAGGAAGCTGTGCTGGCATCAGGAGCCAGAACTCAATGAAACATATTTCTGAGGAAAGATTAACAGATGTGAACTGGTAGTACCCTTCTTTCTCCCAGCCTCCTTTATTTTAAATGTTTGGCCAAGGTGAGTGGGTTGAAACAGTCCTGGTGGAGAAACACCCAATGCTGCATACTTCCTCCACCCTCCCTTGTATCCCTCACCTCTGCTGCCCTTTGTGCATTAGAGGGAAAAGGTGTGCCCTGAGGAGCCTGATGTACATTTGTCTGCCCCTCTAGTCCTTATGCAATTCATATGGGGGGATAGTTTGGAATCCAAAAATTGAAAAGAGACCCTCCTTTCCCTGGGAGAAAGAAATCAAAAGTATACACACATAACATATACAATTTCCTTGGCTGAATGGCAATATTACTCACGTCCCTCTTGACCGTAGAAGTCAATACACTTGGTCTCATTGGCAATGCAGCTAACATTCCCCTTAATTAGGCAATTAAGTTTCCCTCCAAGAATGACACGACTGTAGCATGCTGGGCACTGTCGACCATTGGGAGAAAGATCCTCACGTTTCACAACTACCAAAGTAAAAATGCAGTGTTGGCCTATGAATGCAACACATTCCCTCCTCTCTTTCTATTCTTAACTTTACTTCAGTAGTTTTCACACCTTCTAGTAATGTCTGACCATAGATGGACTCGGAACGTCTCCATTGTGTCCTACAATTGTCATCAACTTGGCAGATCAGACATGTCTGCTGTGCTTGCTCTAAATAATGTTTTTGTGTTTCACCTTCTGTCATGCATTTTCTTTCTCTGTGGATTTTCCAAAGTTCTCACTCAATATAAGGGCATCAGGCAAGCTATCTACCCTGTGTTTCTAAAACTCCATGAGTGAATGTACAAATAGCTGAATTCCCCTGGAAGTAATCCCCTACCCACCCCCTTTAAAAAAAAAAATGTTTATTAAGATTTAACAACAAGTTTTAACATAGTCAAAAATTCAAATTACATTTTACATCTTAGATTAGCCCCTCCCCCCTGCGACTTCCCCCAACTTCCCTTTCTGGTTTATAACATATTCGTTTCTTCTGCTTATAATTTTATATGCCTTATATACTAAAATTAAAATTGTACCTTATCAATCTATTCTTAACATTTTAACCTCATATTTATATATTCTGTTTATATTTGTTGATTGTAAGTGTCTTGGTCAAATCCTGCAAGTGAGTCCATTTCATTACATTGTTTCTGTATATACATCATAAAAGGTTCCCAATCTTTTTAAAAGTCATTATTATCCTTGAGTCTTTCTGTCAGCTTCACCATTTAAGCATATTGCATCAACCTTTCTTGCCATTGTTCTTTCACTGGCATTTCATCACTTTTCCACCTTTGAGCTAATAATATTCTAGCCGCTGTTATTGCATACATGAATAAGTTCTTCTTGTCTTTTGGCAAATCTTGACCTAAAATACCGAATAAAAAGGCTTCTGGTCTCTTAACAAAAGTCATCTTGAACTTTCTTTTCATTTCATTATAAATCATATCCTAATAATTTTTAATTGTTTACAATCCCACCACATGTGGAAAAAGGTACCTTTCATTTCTTTATATTTCCAAAATTTATTGGACCGTGTTCTAAACATGTTTGCCATTTTCGCAGGTGTGCATCTATACATCATTTCATATAATTCTCTTTTAACAATATACCACCGGTAAATTCTAAATTAACTTTCCATAACTTTTCCCAGTCCTCCATTTGTATATCTTGTGCCCATTTGATCATTACCAATTTGACCTCCTCATCTTTCGTCTCCCATTCTAACAATAAATTGCAGTCGTACCTCTACTTATGTATCCCTCCGGATACATAAACTTCGGGTTTCAAACGCAGCAAACTCCGAAGTGTATACTTCCAGGTTTTGCTGCGTGCACATGCGCAGAAGTGCTCTGCGTACCGTGCGCGTGCGCAGAAGCGGCACCTCTGGATACAGATTTTTCAGGTTGCAGGTTTTTCAGCTGCCCTGGAACAGATTAAGTTTGTATCCGGAGGGTCCACTGTATACATTTTTAAAATAATTTATTATCAACCTCTATAATTTCTCTTTGGAATCTAGATATAGTATAACCGAATCCTTTCTTATTATCTTCTTTAAAAATCTCATTTAATTGGTGGTGTTGCAGCCAATCGTGAACAAAATCTCTTATCTCATCGTACTCTTTTAGTCTTAATTTCCCTTCTCTTTCTAGCAATAAGTCTCTATATGTCAGCCATTTTGCTTCCATATTTATTCTTTTATTTGACATTGCCTCTGTTGGGGCACCCACCAGGGTGCTTTTTGTTCTAATAAATTTTATGTTTTGCCCATACTTTTATTAATGATTTCCTAATTATATGATTATGAAAACTTTTATGATTCTTTCCTTTACTATACCATAAATATGCATGCAAGCCAAATCTATTATCATGTCCTTCCAAATCTAATAAATCCTTATTTTCTTATTTAATCCAATCCAAGTAATACAGCTCGCCTCATAATACAGTTTAAAATCTGGAAGGGATAATCCTTAATATCTATTAATATCTGTTAATATTTTATATTTTATCCTCAGTTTCTTCCCTTCCCAGATAAATTTAGACATATCCTTTCCCCATTTCTTGAAGGAGACCATATCACTTATTACCGGTATTGCCTGAAATAAAAACAACATTTTTGGCAATGCGCACATTTTAATCACTGCAATTCTTCCCATTATTGAGAGATTCATTCTTCCACGTATTTCTAGGTTCCTTTATTATCTCATTCCAACATTTTTCATAATTGTCTTTATAAATATTAATATTTCTAGTTGTGAGCCAAATTCTTAAATACTTAACTTTTTTATGGGTTTCTATATCTGTAATTTGAAATAATTCCTTTTTATCTGCTTCTCTTAAATTTTTAACTAATAATTTGGTCTTACTTTTATTTAATTTAAATCCTACTACTTGCCCAAACTCCTGAATTTTTTCTATTATTTTTGGAAAGGAATCTTTGGGATCTTCTACAGTAATTGCCAGGTCATCTGCATAAGCTTTCGATTTATATGACTTTCCCCCTACTTTAATTCCTTTAATATTTTCATCTGTCCTTATGTTTCTTGTTAGGACTTCTAGGACTAAAATAAATAATAAAGGTGACAATGGACATCCTTGTCTTGTACCTTTTTGTATTCTACATTCCTCTGTTACCACCTAATTAACAATTAATTTTGCTTTTTGGTCTGAATATATGGCCTGAATTCCTCTTCTAAATTTATATCCAAAATTTATTTCTTAAAGATTTTTTTTCATAAATTCCCAAGAGACATTGTCAAAGGCTTTTTCAGCATCTATAAACATCAGTGCTGCTTTTTTCCATTTCTCACTTCCAGGTATTCTATAATATCAATAATATTCCTTATATTATCCTTCATTTGTCTTCCTGGAAGGAAACCTGCCTTATCATGATGTATATAATCTACTGATTTCATTCTATTGGCAAATAACTTATAATAACTTATAATCATTATTTAATAATGAAATCGGTCTATAATTTTTTTCTCTGGGACTTCCCCAGAAATTAAAATTTCATTCATGATATCCTGTAATGGTCTTACCAGTTGACTATTTAATTTCTTATAATATTTTGCTGATAATCCATCTGGTCCTGATGGTTTTCCTATTTTTGCCTGCTTAATTACATCTAATATTTCTTGTGTTGTTATATGGGCATGTAAGATTGCTAATTTTTCTTCTGTTATCCTTGGCAAATCACTGACTTTCAGATATTCGTCTATTTCTTTCCCCTTTTCACATCCTTTCCTATATAATTATGTGAAATATTTAAGAAAAGCCTTCCTGATTTCTTTCGGGTTACCTATGATTTTTTCATTTCATTTCTAATATTTTTTGGCTCATTTTTATTCAGCTGCCATGCTAATAATTTCCCTAGTTTATTTGCATATTCAAAATGCTTTTGTTTCATTCTTTTAATTTTCCACTCTATTTCTTGATTAATAATCATTGAATATTTTGTTTGTAATAATTTTGTTGCTTGCTTTGTAGACTCTTTATTTGGTTTATCTATGAATTCCTTTTCTTTTTTCATCAGTGCCTCTAATATATCCCTTTTCTTTTTTTCTCTCAATTTTCTTCTATATGTATTTTGCTGAATAAATAGTCCCGTCATGATAGTTTTGCTTGCATCCCATTCTACCTGTGTTTTCATACCTTTACAGTGTTACCTCAGGTTACAGACGCTTCAGGTTACAGATGCTTCAGGTTACAGACTCCACTAACCCAGAAATAGCACCTCGGATTAAGAACTTTGCTTTAGGATGAGAACAGAAATTGTGTGGTGGTGGCACAGGGGCAGTGGGAGGCCCCATTAGCTAAAGTGGTGCTTCAGGTTAAAAGCAGTTACAGGTTAAGAACGGACCTCCAGAATAAATTACATTCTTAAGCAGAGGTACCGCTGTATTAAGGTTTAATTCAAAATAATCTCCTAATATTTTTTATGCCTTTTCTAAAAAACATTTGATCCTCTAATAAATTTAATCTCCATCTGAAAGTGGACTGAGTTTCATTTTGCATTTCTAAAAATGCAGGGTTATGATTTGATATTGTTCTTGACATTATTTGTATTTTCCTTACCTTCAATTCTAGTTCTTTAGCCACCCAGCTTGTGTTTATCCTTGTGCTGCTTTTATACACATTTGAATTGAATGTGAATTCCCTTTCTAATAGGTGTTTATTTCTCCAAATATCCATCAAATTTCAATTATCTAACATCTTGCAGAAGGTTTTTGGGAGTCTGCCCTCTTTAGTGAACTTCTTTCTGATGGTTCTATCCATTTCCAATGACATGACTCCATTCAGGTCACTCATCAAAATCATTTTTTGATTTGCAAAATCCATTAAATCAGTCTCTAATTTCTTATAAAATTCTGTGTTTTTTTCCATTAGGGGCATAAATTCCTATTAATAGATACTTTTTTTTTTTTTTTTGCCATGCACCACGATCTGTACCACTATGATTCTCCCTTGACCATCCTTAAACATTTGTTTGGGCTTAGATTTTGACTCTATGCTTTTTTTATTTATCTGCTGTTATAAATTCCTTACCTAGCTTTTTATTAATAAGGACATTTTGGTGTTTTTTCGCTATATGTGTTTCTTGGAGGCAGACTATATCTAAGTTTTGCTTGAGAATTATATGATGTAATTTATTTATTTTTGTTTTATTATTTAAGATGTTTACATTCCAACTCAATACCTTAAAGTTTGCCATTTTGTTTTTCTGTTTGTTTTGACCTTGAACCTTTAAACTTCCCCTTTGTCTTGATTATTTAAATTATGTATGTCCCCTCCTGTTGCTTCGCCTGTTGGATCTCTGCCTTGCCCCTCCTTCTAGTCCCATTACAGGTTCACCTGTCCCTCCTACTGGGCCCAAAGGGCCTTGTCCTGTGTGTGGGTTATCAAATTGAAAGTCCCTGCCAGGTTTCCGTCAGAATTCATGTACTTGATCTTCATTTGCCAATCTATATTTTTAGCCTTTATATTTAAAGAAAATTCCTTCTGGAAATTCCCATCTGAATCTTATGTTGGCTTTATTCAGGCCATTTGTTATGAAATGGAATCTCTGGCATCTTTGTTTTATAATTGGGGGGATTTCCTTGTACATGGCCACCAGACTGCTGTCAACCTGGAGACTGTTTTCATAGCTTTTTCTTTTTTTCTTTCTTTCTTTTTTTGAAGGATAGCACCTTTAATTTTCTTAGAAGTGAATGTTACCAAACAGTCTCCAGGTTGTTTTCTAGCTCTTTGTCTTCGAGTGAATTTGGTAGCAACTCTATTGATTCCTCCAGATAGTCCTGACTCTCCCCCATCCATTCATGGAGGGCAAGTTGTAATTCAAATTGATCCTGTCCACCTGATAAACCTCTCATATCGGCCTTCCTGCACATCTTGAGTGATTACCCCCCCCCCCCCATTTTTTGAATTTTGGTCTCCAGGTTTTTTATTTCCATGGCATCCAATTTGTCTGCCACTTTTCCCCCACCTCCCCCCTTATATCCTCCCTGACATTATCAAATTGTAATCGCATTTGTGCCAACATTTCCTTTCTAAAATCTCCCAGAATAAACGACACCTCTGATGCAATACTGCCTTCCGTGACTGAATCCCTTTGGCCTGTAAGGCCTTTGCATTTGGTTGAAGTTGTCATCCCTTATTTACCTACAGTTTCCTGTCTGTTCTCAAAACACTGGCAAAGCAATAAAATCTCAACACCACTCTTATCAGTTGTTCAAGGCCTCCTCTGAGACTTTGTTTCAGTTCTCAGCCTGCTAACAAGAGCAAACAGGGTCGGAACATAAATGGCAAAAAGTTCACAAAGACAAAGCATATGCAGTTAAGAAATATGAACAACGTATCTTAAAGCTTATAAAGATTTAAGCCTTAGGGGTTAGGAACAAATAAAGAAAAATAAAGGCAATATCGTTATTATACTGTTCACAGCTATATATATAAAAAAAACCAAAAGGAGAAAAAAGAAAAAAGGAAGAGAAGGTTTACAAGGTTCTTTGTGTTCGTATACTTGCTCCTCTTCTTTTCCCTTCAGTCAGGGTCAGTCTTTCTGTAATTCCACTTGAGTCCTGCCACACATGTGTAATTGTAAATCCCAAATAATTGTAAATCTGATTTCATCCAAAATAATTGTAATTAATTGTAAATCCAAAGTAGCTATAAATCCAAGTTACCGTTTTTTTTCGCTCGATAACACGCACCTGACCATAACACGCACATAGTTTTTAGAGGAGGAAAACAAGAAAAAAAAACAGAATGAAACAGTGGATGTATCATTTTTGTGCTTCATGCTGTGGCCACAGACATGTGATTTGACGGTGAGTTTGGGGTAGCCCAGGGCAAAAATCCTGAGAATCCATGTTGATCTGTGCTTTGTAACCATGTTTTTGCACCATTGCAGCCCCAGGCAACAGTGGGTACGTGATTTTTTTTGGGTGCAGGCTGTAGCCATGGGCATGCTATGTGGTCTGGGGTGACCCAATGCAAAGATCCTGAGGATCCATGTGGATCCGTGCTTTGTAACCACGTTTTAAGTGGGGAGGGAATGAAAAACATAGAAGGGACAAGGAGCACGAGAGGGGTGTGTGGAGAAGCAGCTGGCTAAGAATGCAGGAGAGGGGTTTAAAGGGGGGGAAGGAAGGCAAAAGTCCCCCCCACCCAAGCCAGCCCCCCCTCTCTCTCCCTCTCTCTCCTGCATGTTTTCCGCTGCCTGCGAGTCCCTAGACGCAGCAGCAGCAGCACCGGAGCACGAAGAGGAATTAGAGGGAAGGACGCTCTGCTTTCCCCTCTGCTTGCCTGGAGGAGAGGGGATTTGCCTGCTCTTTGTTCCGTTTGAGCAAACACAGTAACGAAACAGAAGAGGGTGGGCAGTAAGACCCTGAGGCAGAATGCAGGAAAGCAGCAGCCTCCTCTCCTCCGTGACGTCGCGATATGATTTTTGCCTGATTTTTGCCCTGTACTTGGGACAGTCAGCTCCAGGGACCAGACATTCGCTCAATAACACGCACAGACATTTTCCCTTACTTTTTAGGAGAAAAAATCTGCGTGTTATAGAGGGAAAAATACGGTAGTGGAAAGGTTCCTTACACTGGTCTTCACCAATCTTCCTATCACATCTTTCAATATATGCCCTCCAGCTAGTTCTAGGCACTCACCCTTCTCAAGTGCCCCCCTCCCCGAGTTGGATGAGTGTTAAGCTGCTTAGCTTTGGGTCAGATTGTGAAGATCCAGGTATTATAAATCCAAAACAGAAACCAGAGAACTAATATTCCTTTATCAAACTCTGAAATAAAATATATCCATCTGATTTGGGACCAATCAGGTGCATGTTCAAAATTCAAAGTCAGGGTCAGTACTCTTAAACTCCAGGTTTAAAGTCAAGGTCAGTGCTATTAAGTTGCCCAAAATATAAAAGAATAAAGATCTCACTAGGATAATATCCAATATTGTTCCTTTAGCCACTTACAAATTTTTCCCTTGCAGTTGGCTGTCTGCCAGAAAATTGAAGTTTCGCTGAATTTTTGAAATTAAATAAAATGAAATTTTGGTTGCTTACTGTTCACTCAGCTCCAAATGTTGTTAGCAAAATCTCCTGCTTTCGGTGGCAGCCTGTGACTTCAGTTGGCAGAGCAATGATTTAGCCAGGAGCGCTCTTGATCGCTCCCCCCCTCGCCTTTCACCTTGGTTTTGGGGGGGATAAGCAGGAGAACGGAGGTTCTGCCCGACCTCTTGACACCTCACAAACCTTTGTGAGGCTTTCTGGGTGGATGCCTAGCCCAGGCACTCTCCCCTCTTGCTCTTATCAGCTTTGGACCAGTTGCTTTAATCAGAGCGATCCGATCTGCGCTGCCATTTCCAAGCAGCAGAAGACCAGAAGTCCCCTAATCACTCTCTCTCAATGCAAGCAAGGAGCAGGCAGGCCCAGAACCCAAATTGGGCAGAACTAAGCCAACAGTTCCCATATTTCTTTCTATTCCACTTCCTCCAGAGCCCCCGCCCCCATGAAATTTGACCAGTGTAAGTAAGGCAGACTAAAGTATTCTGCTTCCTAAGAGGAGATCATATACCGGTACTCTATATATCCGAGATTAAAGAATCAACTATAGATACTCCTTAGAACACTTGCACTCAGTGTCTGAATTGACTGAATAATATAAATGCTATACTTTGCCTGTAACTAGGTAGCACTTCATGTAATGGCTTTATAAGACTTTAAACTTCAAAGATAATTATACTCACAGTGGACATTTTCCTCATTGCACTGCTCGGTATTGCAGCAGAAGACCTTCATCTGGAGGAATTTACCGTAGGCTGAACTGGCGCTGTAATCTCCTGTGTGGCAAAGTTTAGAAATAACACAACCCATGGCAGATTTAAGTTTCATATTTCGATCTGTAAAGAACAAAAGGAAATAAATCACAAGATCTGCAAAAATTCTGGTTAATTCCTACCAAATGTATTTATGTTTAATGATATTTCCCATTAAGTATTTTTTTTGCCCTTTAATGAGAAACTAAAGCAATTCAAGGGGACGCGGGTGGCGCTGTGGGTAAAACCTCAGTGCCTAGGACTTGCCGATCGAAAGGTTGGCGGTTCAAATCCCTGCGACGTGGTCCGCTTCCATTGCTCAGTCCCAGCGCCTGCCAACCTAGCAGTTCAAAAGCACTCCCGGGTGCAAGTAGATAAATAGGGACCGCTTACTGGCGGGAAGGTAAATGGCGTTTCCGTGTGCTGCGCTGGCTCACCAGATGCAGCTTTTTCACGCTGGCCACATGACCCAGAAGTGTCTCTGGACAGCGCTGGCCCCCAGCCTCTTAAGTGAGATGGGCGCACAACCCTAGAGTCGGACACGACTGGCCCGTACGGTACTTTTACCTTTACCTTAAAGCAATTCAAGGTTCTTGAAACAATAGATAAACTAAAATTCAATTTTCCTTCAAATTCCACTATTTCTGATATTGCTAAGCAGTACTCCAACCAAACAGTGCATACAAAGATGCAAATATTGAAGAATATGTGCAAAGAAACAGGTGGCATTCCATGCTAGTCCAATACACAATAGACCCACAGTGATTAATGAGTGTAGCTATCTTTGGGTCATTAATTTCAGTTGCTTTCTATGAGCAGGACTTAACTGAATGCAATCCAGCTATATTAGATAAAAAATGGAATTAAAAGAAATGGTTTGTCAATAACTTTATATTAATCAAATCTGCAGGAGAATGTTGTATTAGGAGATAATTGTTCTTAAATGCTGGTGCATTTTATGTTATTTATTTATCTACTGTGCAGAATTCAATGTAAGTTTGGAAAAGAATGGAAAGGCGAGAGAATTGACCAATTCACCCACCCCTATCAGATAATACACCCCTATGTGTATTAGATTTGTCTGCCTGAAAGGCTCTAGCTGAAAGACATAGCAGATGAAAAAGGCATCTCATTTATCAGATGAGAGTGAATTTGCAGCGTTCTGGTGACGGAAGAGGGTTTCCCTGACTCATTGGCATATCATGGGTTGCCAGCACCTGGGGCCATACATAGGGAATGTATAACAGTGTCCACATCACCCAAGAGATTGCAGCCACAGAGATAAGTCATTCCATTGTCTGCAAAGGTCACTTCCTGGTTTACATAGAAAAGCATTTTTCAATGGAGCCAAGCAATGGAAGCTCACTGAGTGTTGAAATTTTGCACCCCTAACAATTTTGTGCCCAGGGCAATCACCCCTGCATGCTAAAAACTGACCTCACTTTATGAACAGTTGTCCCAAGTCAGCCTTTGTGTACTTTGTTACTGCTTAAGACTCACAAACTGTGACAAAGCGTGTTCTCACTAAAGGAGAGCACGTGTTGCGGTTGGGGCCAGCAAAAGCATTCCTAGTTGCCAGCCAGGCTGTGGCAAGGGAATTTGAATGGATTGGTGGTTGTTGTTACCAGGGGAAATTTGATGTTGCCAATTAAGGGGTGGGATCAGAGGTTATTTATACTGGGTCCACAGAATGTTCCTTTCTCTTTCGCTGTGGACACCGGATCACATGGAGCGCTTGGACTGTCTGGAGGACAGTGATGCAATCTTCTCATTGTCTGGTTACATTTATTTATTTCCCCCTTCTTTTAAACCTCTTTAGTCCCTTAAATAATTTAATTCCCCCCTTTTTCCTGTTCGTTTTCCCACCCCACCCCTTACCCTGCCCTGTGGGAAGATTCTCCCTGTATCTGTGGCTTGCCTTTCCCAATAGGGAGAGGGCCCCTGGTAGGGGCTTTCTTTCGCAAAAAGGTTTCCCCCTTTTCTCCTGTTGTAAATAGTGGGGCTAGTCATGGCTGTTCCCAGCTTAGCTGGAATCATTTTCGTTTATAGCACCCCCAAAGGTTGCCTTTATTTGAGTGTGTGCAGCGCTGTTGGCCAAATATTAATCTAGCCTTGGGCAGGAGCACTATTTGAGTTCCTTTAATATTGCTATGAGACTAAGATTCTCAAGAACAGAGGCGGGGAGGCCTATTTGGCCTGCACATAACTTCCAAGCCTAAGTCTGCTACAGGTAGCAGTTAATTGTTAAGTCTCTGACCTCTCTATAAGAATGTACCTGCTTGCAGGCTCAGTTGCTGCTAATGTATATCTGAGGCAGACAGGGCAGCAGAGGCTCCCTGTGCCTCCAATGACTATGAGCACTCTGTATATGCTCTTGAACTATGCTGTTTCTGAACAAGTTTATTTTCGTTGAGTTTGTTTTGCTTTGCCCTGATAGTGGCGACTGCCATTTTAGAGACGGGGCATTGTGGCTTAGTGGCTAAAGTGTAGGACTAGGACCTGGGAGACAGGGTTCATATTCCCCTCTTAGCCATTGTTATCACAAAGCAATACAAACTGCTCCTTTTGGGCTATTCTGTAGTTCGGCCCATTTGTGGTAAGAACTTTGGGTTTCTTGAAGGGGTGCTTCCCTCTAAAAGGGCAAGCAGGGGTACCTGGACAGGCTGTGGGCTACCTCAACTCTGCTATTTCACTGGAGACATTTATGCCTGGCCTAGCAGGTGATCCTAGGGCTTTGCCCTAGAATTTGATGGCCTGGAAGCGTTTCCGGCCTGAATAGTGTCCCCATGTGGTCCATGAAGCATTGGTTTCACTGGTTCCCTACACGGTTTAGTTTTTGCAGACTATGACAGGACCTCTACAGGGGTCAGGGTGAGGCTGTCCTGCGTCTTTAGGGATCATCCTGGATAGCTCAGCTGGTCAGTGCATAGTGCCAGTAATGCCTAGGTTGCAGGATTGGTCCCCATATGGGACAGCTGCATGCTCCCCCATTGCTCTACCTGGACACTTAGGCCCAGTGTCGAGGGCCTTTTGGTGGTTCCCTCACTGCGAGGGATGTAACAGGCGCCACGTTTGCAATATGCAAGCGGGAGAAAGCACCTTTGCGTGCCCGTATTGCAGTTTGCTCTGTGCATTGCAGGGCACAGTGCTGCACGGGCTGCATTTGCATTGCATTGCGTGAGAGATTTGCATTTGCATTGCACAGAGGTGTGCATTGCACGGAGGGTGTGTGTGCATTGCACGGAGTGTGTTGTTGCATTGCACGGAGTGTGTGGGTGTGGGCACATTGCACAGAGTGTGTATTTGCATTGCACCAAGTGTGTGAGCATTGCACGGAGTATGTAGTTGCATTGAACGGAGGGTGTGTGCAGCGCACAGAGTGTGTAGTTGCATTGTGCAGAGCTTGTTGTTGCATTGCGCGGAGTGTGTAATTGCATTGCTTGGAGTGTGTGTGCATTGCACGGAGGGTGTAGTTGCATTGCACAGAGTGTGTTTTGTTTTTTTTGTTTTTTTGTTTTTTGTTTTTTGTTTTTTTTTGCATTGCACGGAGTGTGTAGTTGCATTGCATGGAGGGTAGTTTCATTGCTTGAAGTGTGTTTTTGCATTGCACTGAGTGCGTTTTTGCATTGCACGGAGTGTGTAGTTGCATTGCACGGAGTTTGTAGTTGCATTGCACGGAGTGTGTAGTTGCATTGCATGGAGTGTAGCTGCATTCCATGGAGCGTAGTTGCATTGCACGGAGTGCGTTTTTGCATTGCACGGAGTGTGTAGTTGTGTTGCACGGAGTGTAGTTGCATTGCATGGAGTGTGTGTGTGCTGCACGGAGTGTGTTTTTTGCATTACACAGAGTGTGTGTCTGAAAAGGAAGCTGGCTCGGCGGCAGCTTTGTTGGAACTTCTGTAGGGGTTCTGGCCAGTGTCGGCCCTGTAAATTTACGTATAATGATGGCAGCACAAGATGCCCCCTGCCCAAGCGGGGGCTGGAAGCTGGCAAGCAATAACTCAATACCTTTTGCCATATTCCCATTTTATTTGGGGATCCAGATGGATATAGTTGCCAAAACATACCACTTGCCTATGGAGTAGCAGTCTGCCTTGAAGGAATTTATTTTGTAATACTTCCTCTGTAGCAAGTGATGCTTCATCAGATCCGATCTTGCTGGGTCGCTTAATTAATCTTGCATGCAGAGTGGTTGCCCCAGGCCGCCCCTTCCCTTCCCACTAGGCCAGGCTGCCTGCGGCCTGAGGTCCCCTTACCTTTCTCATGCAATGGTTGCAGTTCCTAAATGTTGAGGTCCCCTTGCCTTTCTCATGCAATGGGATCTCATGCAACGGTTGCAATTCCAAAATGTATACAATAGTAGTTGGCCATGGCAGGATACCTGGAATTTGCACAGGGATTTTCAGGTTCATGCTGATGCTGCTGGATCTTTGCCCTTTGGTTTTATTTATTTATTTATTTATTTATTTATTATTTTTTTATTTTATTTTTATTTTATTTTATATTTTATTTTATTTTATTTTATTTTATTTTATTTTATTTTATTTATTTATTTCAGGAGCTGCTGGTGTGCAAAGCCATGGCCTCAAGCCCGGTGTGGTGAGGCAATCATGTGACCTAACTTTTCTTGAGTTTTCCTCCTTGTAGTAGCAGTTCACATGTGGCCCTAGGAGTTCAGTGAACATCGGATCTGCTTTTGGTCTGATAACCAGGCAGTGGTGAGCGTCTTGGCAAAACGGTCCTCACGCTCTAGCTGAGTCTCCGCCCCTCCGCTCATGCTTTTGAGCTGCGCCGCTTAAGGTTCAATATTGTGCTTTCTGCTCCTGATTACGGGATCCTCTAATGATGTCGCTGACACTCTATCCCATTTTCAGATGGAGCGCTTCAGATCCTGGGCTCCAGACACTCAGCTATTGCCAGACTTTTCCAGACCACCTGTGGCATTTTGACAACAATTAGTAATTGCAGAGAGCAGCAGCTTCCATTTCCCCTTCTGCTTTTAGCTCTTATGGGAAGGCCTGGATGGATTTCTTAGCCTTAAGCTGGCAGTCCTTGGCCATTCAGATGAACTGGCCCCCATCCTCTGAGCAGATCCTGCAGTATTTGGTCCATCTGCTGCAGATTGGGCGTGCTGTTAGAACTATAAGAATTCAGTCCGCTGCAATGTCTGTTATACTGAAGCTTTATTTTTCAGAGACCCTTGTATAAAGCTTGTTGTGTGCAGGGCCTTGGAAGGTTGGAATAGGCTCCAACCTCATAGGACAGTGGGCAGGAAGTCGGTCAATTTTACCTATGCAGTATCTGCAACAAGTTAAAACTTATCTGCTGGTAAAAGATCAAGGCGAGACTCCTTTCAGTATTCCATTGCATTTTGGTGCACTGAGGGTTGGGGAAATGGTTGTTGGTGCCCGTACGGGGTGAGAGTCTGGAGGCTTATTGCTTCAGGACTTTTCCTTATCTGCTTTGGAGCTTGTCATTCGAGTTGGGAACTCTAAAACAGACTTAGTGGGCAGGAGTGCCACAATCTGGCTTCCTGTCACAGGTAAGGAGGGCCCTTGCCCAGTTATGGATACCAGAAATATTTGGCTTTTCATTCCCCTGGGGGCTGGCCCGCTCCTAGTACATGAAAATGGGTTCCTGTTAGCCAGGCGTCAATGTGCTTACGTTGTGCACCAGTTATTACGGCCTGCGGCTTGCCTACCGCTGAACATGCCTCATTCCTTCCAAATAAGGCTGCTGCAAAGGCTGCACACTGGGGGCCTGTCAGTAGACAGGATTGTGAAGTCATTGAATGTCTGATGCTGAGAAGGGTTATCTCAGGAAGCGTCACAATGATGTCTATGCTGATGCTTGTCTGTTATTTCCTTTTTTCATAGGAGCAGCTGTGCACATTTGGGCCACAGCATTGTACGCTGGGCTGGCAAGCGCGCTGACAAGTCTGGACTGGGCGCCATCTCAGTCTTCCTGCCCATGTGAACATATACTGGATGTCCAGATGGGGAATGCTTTGGGAGGAGATCCTTCCTTTGGTGGTCGAGTGTGACCTGTGCTGGTCCTCCCGCAGTGCTGGTGGTACAGCTGGACAAGAATGATTTGCCGTCTTCCTCCAGCATAAGTTTGCATTCCTGCATGCAAGAGGGCTTGGTTCAAGTTGATGGCAGCTCTCCCTGGACTCAAAATAATTAAAGGCATTGGTTCAAGGTGATCTGGAGGGGGGGTTGGAGCACCTGTCCCCTCCAACCGCTAGATGCGGTTGCTTTGGAATTCATTGCTCCCCCGCAATGTTTGCTTGTACTGATGATATGGTGGGGCCCAATCGCCAGTGCTGCCCTGCTGAGGTCAGGTGCAGCTAGTCGGGAACCAATGCCTAGACAAACTACCACCGAAGAGGCCGGAAAGCATTTTAATTCTTGCCACTCATGCAACGGCACGTTCTCCTGGCAGGCCCTCCTGCGGCAATAGTGGTGCAGCTTGGGGAAAATGATTTGGTTTCCTCTTCGTGTTATCGGTTACGTGCTGCCATCATTCAGGATCTAAAGGATCTGGCGGCCTTGGTGCCTGATTCCAGGCCTTTTTGGTCACAATTACTCCAACGCCGTAATTGGCGGGGTAGTCCCTGCCCAGTTGCCACCGAACGTGCAAGGAAGCGGATTAATTCTGCGGTGTGTGGTGCAGCTTGGGGAAAATGATATGGTTTCTTTTCCTTGCTATACGCTGCGTACTGTTATATTACAGGACCTAAGGGAGCTGGCGGCTATAGTGCCTAACGCTAAACTGATTTGGTCACAGTTGCTTCAGCGCCGCATTTGGCGGGGCAGTCCTTGCCCAGCGTCCACTGAGAAAGCCAGGAAGCGGATTAATTCCGCGGTGGGCAAGTTGGTGGTGAGCTTGGGCGGATTGGTGATTCCTCACCCTCGTATTTCCTTTAAGGAGGAGGTTTTATACAGGGCTGATGGGGTTCATCTTTCTATGTTCGGGAATGATGTATGGTTGGATGCAGTGGTGTCCAAGTTGAGAGTGTGGTTTGCTTTGGGAATGGTGGCGGCGAGCATAAGGGCTCTGGTGGCGGTTAGGCATTGGTTAAATTGGTTGGTGGAGGGGTATGGATTGGCTGTGCCTACCCCTCCAATGCTGCTGCGGAATGGGAATTCCGTTAAAGGAATTCTGGGGCTTACCATCCCCCTTGTCCAAACCCCTGGAATCGGGTGCGGGCCGTGTAAGACCCCAAGGCGCATGCAGGGAGGAACTGAAGGGTCTGTGTCGCAGCCCCAGTTGCCCTGCCTGTTCCTCCACACTGACTTACGCTGGAATCCGGGAGTCAGTGCTATCCCCAAGGCGGGGGGGGGGGGATAGCTAGTCATAACCAATGCCTAAGCAACCATTCACAATCTTGTATGATAATAAAGTTGTGGCCAAAATTATGCCAAAAACCTTAAACAAAAATTATGTGTGATGTGTGAGTTATTTGGGAAGGGATGTTTTGAGGACCTCAGCACGCAAAGCGTGTTCTCACTAAAGGAGAGCACGTGTTGCGGTTGGGGCCAGCAAAAGCATTCCTAGTTGCCAGCCAGGCTGTGGCAAGGGAATTTGAATGGATTGGTGGTTGTTGTTACCAGGGGAAATTTGATGTTGCCAATTAAGGGGTGGGATCAGAGGTTATTTATACTGGGTCCACAGAATGTTCCTTTCTCTTTCGCTGTGGACACCGGATCACCCGCCCGCCCTCCCTTGAAAGGGCTTTTGCTTGACCTTGCTATGCCTGTCATGGGGTCGTTCGCCTTGGTGCGGGGGCCTGGTAGGAATTTACCTTTTGGCTGATTAGTGTGTGCCAATTGGGTTTTGCCTACTACGTAGCAAATCGTCACAACTTGTAAGGTTGGCGGTTAGGCATTGGTTAAATTGGTTGGTGGAGGGGTATGGATTGGCTGTGCCTACCCCTCCAATGCTGCTGCGGAATGGGAATTCCGTTAAAGGAATTCTGGGGCTTACCATCCCCCTTGTCCAAACCCCTGGAATCGGGTGCGGGCCGTGTAAGACCCCAAGGCGCATGCAGGGAGGAACTGAAGGGTCTGTGTCGCAGCCCCAGTTGCCCTGCCTGTTCCTCCACACTGACTTACGCTGGAATCCGGGAGTCAGTGCTATCCCCAAGGCGGGGGGGGGGGGGGATAGCTAGTCATAACCAATGCCTAAGCAACCATTCACAATCTTGTATGATAATAAAGTTGTGGCCAAAATTATGCCAAAAACCTTAAACAAAAATTATGTGTGATGTGTGAGTTATTTGGGAAGGGATGTTTTGAGGACCTCAGCACGCAAATGATGTCTAACTTTTATACCACAATCTAGTATTATTTGTTATTGTTCCTTATTCCAGGGCCTGCAGGCAATGAGATAAGTGGAAGCTGAATATGAGAGATAGCCAAAATGCCAGGGGCCGTTGTGAAGCTGAGGACACACAACCTTTCTTTGTGTTCCAAAATCACTGCATACTCAAGATAAAAGGAAGTTGGATCTGCTTTTAAGACAATAATCCCATGTGTCCCTCCAAAATGCAATTTATGAAGATACATGACTTAGTATCATTGCACTCTGAGTTTCGCAACCATTGTAAGAAACTGAAGGGGACCTGGGTGTCTGAGCAGAATGGCATCATGGCACACATGAAATGCAAAGACAGAAGCAATGCTGGAATAAATTTATGAAACAGAGGATAGCTGCTGTTTGTTGGATTAGAACCTAGGCTGCCAGTGTTCAACTCTCCACTCAGCCATGAAGCTCACTCAGTGACCTTAGACACTTCCACTCACAAGGTTACATGCAAAGGGGAAGAACCATGTACACCACTTTGTGCTCCATGGAGAAAAGATGGGATATAAATACAATTCATAAATAATAAATAATGTTAATTTGCACACAAAAGTCATTCCTTGGGATGACGAAGAGCAAATGAAAAGATTCAACTCACCCATATTGGTTTGCCTAACACCAGAGAAACAGGTTTCATTAGGCTTACAGATACGGGTTGAATTGCTTTTACATCTTGTGGTAAAAATAGTATCACAGAGTCTGCATCTCAGAGAAGTCACTGCAGAAAGGAGACAAAATTGGGGGGCAGAAGAGTTCTTGAAATGGTAATGAAATGGGGAAACTTCATGTGCAAATATCTCAAATGTCAAAAGCAACTGGGGGAAAGTGGAACTCTCAACCACAGTTCTCTGCACCTCCAAGCAGCTACACTTCTGTGACGCTTTGGGGAAAAGAGTGAAAGTTTATCAGACATAAATTCCCAATTGAATGTAAGGGGTTGGATGCAGAGAAAGCTGGTGGAGCATAACTGCTCAGCTTTTTAATGGGAATTGTTGAACTGAACCTTTTAATCATGGTGGCTTATATTTTAAAGGGTTTTTATAGCAACAGCAACAACAACATATTATTTATACCCTGCCTATCTGGCTGGGTTTCCCCAGCCACTCTGGGCGGATTCCAACAAAATATTAAAATGCAATAGTCTGTTAAACTTTAAAAGCTTCCCTAAACAGGGCTGCCTTCAGATGTCTTCTAAAAGTCTGGTAGTTGTTTTTTTCTTTGACATCTGGTGGGAGGGCGTTCCACAGGTTGGGTGCCACTACCGAGAAGACCCTATGCCTGGTTCCCTGTAACTTTGCATCTCGCAGCAGGTGAACCACCAGAAGGCCCTCGGCACTGGACCTCAGTGTCCGGGCAGAATGATGGGGGTGGAGACACCATTTAGGGCTTTAAAGGTCAGCACCAACACTTGAATTGTGCTCGGACACGTATTTTAACTATGGTGTATATCTTAATCATTCTGGATTTTAACAAAAATGCAGATTTGTTCATTTGGGGGTTTTTTGTACGTAAATGATGTTGAAGCAATTTAGAGATGGATAATTTATTAATTAATAATGGTATAATCTAGGTAGATTTGCTATACCCAAGTATCCCAGACACTGTAGCTTTCACTTATTGGGCCTGAGTGTGGTTAATCAGATTCCTCCATTGCATCAATACATGTGTGGAGCGTGCTATACTTGGCTGTCGAGGCTTAAGTGCTTAAATTCTTGAGCTGACTCCCCCCTACTACTCCTTAGTAACCCAGCAAAATTTGTTCTCTGTTATGCTGACCTCCTTTCCTCACTCTCCTTCCCTCCCAAGGAGCAAGTCTTTTCAGTGTCATCTAAAGATGAAAAGATTTCCATTCTACTGGTTCCTACTTACCTGAAGAAAGCAGTGCCAAGAGGAGGCATGCGATCAGAATTGATTTCATCGTTTTTGAAAGATGAGGAGATACAGAGCAGAGATGGACTAGGAAAGAGAACAATTGCAGGTAAAGGCTTACAATGAGCTATTTATAGACCAAGGATTCATGTTGTGGGCAACACTTGGGAACAAATGCTTCACTGAAGTCCAAGAGTGCTGGAGGGACATAATGAAATCCTAAGCTCCATTTCGAAATTGGCTGAATTAGTCATTTCTGAGTGCCAGATACTTTTCAGAAATCATTTCCTATGTAATTAATTTATGATGCACTCTTAACCCATCTTGGCTTTGTATTGCATGGATGCACTGGAGGCTTCAACTTGTAAAACAGACACATGGCAGACCCATAAGCTGGAGTTGAACTGAGCCACTTTTATTTTGACCTTAAATAAAAATCAACCCAAGGGGTGTACAATGGGGTGGGATATGTGAACCAAGATGTGAGCCTCAGAAACAATCCATCACCTGAAAAGTGCCTAAATATGCTCACCAGGCTAAACCAAACAATTTCTTTTCCTGCATGTAAACCACCACTGAAAGGGGAGAAATCTCTGTTTAGTCCCCTTTCCTCACCCATGCAGCTCCCTCTACAGGTCGGTAGGAAGATGTCATAGCTGACATCCATCAAATGTACTCCATCTGGCCTATATAGCTTAACCCCGGATAACCCCAGCAGACCCAGATAATTGCTGCCAAGGTATCAACAAAGGGAGGAAACCAGTCATAACACATGCCGCTGTGGCCCAGCCACCCAAGTGAAATCAACTGGTTCAATCCCAGTTGTGTGTCAAAGTTGGAAGCCCGCAGATAGGCCCCAAAACACCATGCTGTGACCGCAGATAAGGACCCTGTATCTCTCCCTCCAGACATAATGCATTTCAAGCATTAGGTCCCAGCTTGCCCCCTAGGGGGCAACAGTAAATTTAAAATAGCCTTCAGTGCTACTGCCCCACCACCTGCAAGTGTTGATCAGAAAAACCTAGGTGAGTCATGGTAGATGCTACACCAATATGAAAAGAATGAGTCCCAAATCCAAGCCCAAGTTGTACAGTGCCACCTTAATGACTGCCCAAAATGGAAAATGTATTGGTGGTAAAAGATGCACATGCATAAACAAATATGATTTGAGGATAGGCCAGCATTGGAGCATTTTGCTTTAATTCTAGGGAATGTCAGCTCACCATATTCTAAGCTTCTTCTGTTAAGGGCACAACAGTCTTCAGTTGCACAGCCTTTGAATTTGAGGGTCTCAAATTTCTGAGCACGATTTGTGTAATAAAAAGAATAAACTTTGCATGAGTTCTTTATTGGGTCCTTAGCGACAGGGATTACTATGGTTATTAAAGCTCAGTTGTTGGGGAGCCACAGTCTGTCTTATGAGCATGGGAGTCTGGGGGAATGCTTCTCTACCAGAACAATATAAAATCTTCAACTGCCTGTAGTTTCTTAATTCAATTCAATTTGGTTTTTAGTTCCTTCAGGAGTGATATTCAGTGTATTATTGTAAATTGGTTCCAAAGGGATTACCAAAAGCTGAGGAAATCAGGTTCTGCAGTTTTACTCCTACTTGTTCCAATTGCATCATATTGTTGGAAAAGAGTAAAGATATTTTGAATCATCTGATCTGCTTGCTTTTAGCCACATTGCCTTTAATTGAATCAAGCTTGTTGTTGACACCTGTTTCTCTACCCATCTTCAATAACAACCCCATCTATATGCATTATATTTCCTGGAAACCTTTGTTTTCTGGAACCTGAACCATTTTTCAACAATATATATTTTATTGGTTTTCTTAAATGAATGGGTGTGGGTGTGGGTGTATACCAAACAGCTACACACAATCAAACTATCCCATTCTTTCTGCAATCTCACCAGCTACCGCATAAGGATTCATATTTTTCAAACATTTGTTCTTCTTTTAGATTTTCTACAAAACACTCCTATGTTCTTTCATCGGCTTTGTATGGAAGCATCAATCCAAAGTGTGGTTATCTTCAACTAAAGCATCAAGAAGGTGGCGACATCCAGATTTGTGGTGATTCTGCTGATAACACATTGCTTAGATACTTTGATATCAAGTAAATGGCCAGAGAATGGCATTTAATGCATTCATTGTTTATTTCCTTTCAGCACTGTTACATTATGGGTTTTTTTTCAATTATATCCAATAATAATAATAATAATAATAATATATTTCTACCTCGTCCATCTTAGCTAGGTTTCCCCAGTCACTCTGGGTGGCTTCCAACAGAAGGTTAGAAATACATTAAAACATCTGTCATTAAAAACTTCCATAAACAGGACTGCCTTCAGATGTCTTCTAAATGTCATATTGTTGTTTATTTCTTTGACATTTCATGGGAGGGTGTTCCACAGGGTACGTGCCATTACCGAGAAGGCCCTCTGCCTTATTCATACATTTTAATAACTTTTGTCTCTACCCCTTTGGTCTCTATGCCACCTATGCATTACCTGAATATCCAAGGTCCATGGGAACTAGTTTATTGCGGGATTAAGAGATATGTTGACTATGAACCAGTACCTCCATCTTTGCTCTCACTTGGTGTGGGGCCCAACTTTGTTGGGAGTACAAAGTTAGTTCCCAGGGCAAAGTTTTGGTCTTCAAGGGCCCAGATCAAAATGTAGCTAAAGCCTAAAGGAACAGCTCAGGTAAGTGCTCATGTGGTAAAGCTGGACATAGTTCAGGGGTACTGATGGGTTATAGGGACACAGTGTTGTGCCATGAATATTGGACAATGACTCCAAAGTTATTACTGAGACCTGATGAAATCATTTTCTAGAACTTTGACCCTCCTTGTTCTGCTGTGCACAACATCTTAAACAGACAAAACAAAGGAGAAGAAAGAGCAGAGAAAACAATAACACCCAAACACCCAAACTCCAAGCAGTGCAATGAGGACTGAACATGTCAGTAGTCCCAGAATGTTGTGTGTTAGTTGAACTAGAAAGATGTAAAGTGGGGTAGTGGGGGGAGGGGGGAGGGGGGAGAACGCCCTTCCTGAGGAAGAGCAGCATGGCCAACGTTTTGTTGCTGGTCTCATTGGTGTATTTATAGAAGTGACAGCATGGCCTACTGTCTGACTGTTCCATAAATTAATCCAGGAGCATGGATGTGAGGGGCTGGACCTCTTCAGTGGTTACACTATAATTTTGGAATTGGAATGTTTCTGAAATGGGACATTTACAGCCCTATGCAGAGGTTTGGGGATTTATATCTGCAAAGCAGCATTGAACTATCATTTTTCTTAGAAATGCTTTTTAGTGCAAATTCTTGATTTTGGGCTGAGACCATCTTCATAGATAAAAGGTAAAGGTACCCCTGCCCGTACGGGCCAGTCTTGCCAGACTCTGGGGTTGGTGCGCCCATCTCACTCAAGAGGCCGGGGGCCAGCGCTGTCCGGAGACACTTCCGGGTCACGTGGCCAGCGTGACATCGCTGTTCTGGCCAGAGCCAGAGCCGCACACGGAAACGCCGTTTACCTTCCCGCTAGTAAGCGGTCCCTATTTATCTACTTGCACCCGGGGGTGCTTTCGAACTGCTAGGTTGGCAGGCGCTGGGACCGAACGACGGGAGCGCACCCCGCCGCAGGGATTCGAACCGCCGACCTTTCGATCGGCAAGCCCTAGGCGCTGAGGTTTTACCCACAGCGCCACCTGCGTCCCTTATCTTCATAGATAGTTTAGTCTAAATATTCCTCCAATATGTTGGGTCAATAGACTTGCCTATGATAGTCTCTCAGCAATATGATATCCCTGTTATGTCACCTGATTCTTCTCTGATTATCATTTTAATTATTTGAAAAACTTGTCTTCCACTGGGTTATATGATGTATCAATTAATTATGTGGTAGGAAGCTTACATTTCTTAAAATATAACAACCCAAGGCAAATACACAAGTAATGAGAGGCCCTGGGAAAATCATTCAGAAGTGCCAGCCAGAAGTTTGAAAATGACTGTGCAACTTAGACATTCATTGACACACTGAATGGCCGTTCTGATAGTAAGAAAAACATTAGAAAAAGTTAATTTTATGTTCGGAAAAACATTGTCAGTTACCCAGATACTTGCACAGATAAACCAACCCTCGTTAGTCACTCCCACATTTTTCTTAACTACAGCTCTTTCTCTATTTTATATTCCATCCCAGATATCCAGCATTGTTATTTTATTTACAATTTATTTATTTCACTAAATGTATGCACTGCTTATCTGTGAAAATCATCAAAGGGGTTTGCAGAAAGGATAACAATAAGATCGCGATGAATTCACAACCATACTCTAAAACATGCATATATAAAATGCTGAAACAGATCATAAAAATTTTGCAAGCATCTGAGTAGGCTTGTCTGAACAGGAATATTTTTAGCAGGGGCCAAAAAGAGTACAGTGAGGGCGACTGCCTGATCTTGAGGCTAGAGAAGGGATTGGCAAGTGATCCTGTGTAGCAATTGAATTCATTTCCTGAAATGCTCTTTCTTATAATTCTACCACTTAATGGCACTCCCACTAAAAGTGGAAATATGTTTCTCTAATCTTTTATTTGTTTTGCAACCATCTGGGTTCCTGTGCCAAACCAGGGCACCAAACCCACTTTACTGTGTTCTAAGCACAGTATTCTAAGAACTTACATGGTCCTACAGTGGTGGAATGTGGAGTTATTGATAAATGTTTTAAAGCAAAGTCCCACAACTCAAGCGCATGAGAGAAAGGCTTTAAAATGAAGTCAATCAATATGTGTATCTCAACTTCACAGTTTAGACTTTGGAGACAGTAGAGGTATATAATACATGCACTTGGATATATCTGCTAGGGATGTGTCCATATCAAAGTGCAACACTTTGCTGTCACACTAAAATGGCTGTAGATGTGCAACATCCACTTCCCCCTGCCTAAGGAAAACTCTGAAATTACAAAACAGTCACCTGCAATCTGATTGAGCAAATGTCCTGGGTTGGGGGGTGGTTGCACATGACATGAAGGCAGATGATATGCACCTCAGTATTCCATGTCCCATTAGTTGCTGTGCAGAAGTACAAAACATCTCAAGCAAACAATGAAAAGTCGAAGAAAGAGCAAAGAAAACAACAGCAAATTCCAAACAGTCCAATGAGGACTGAGCATGTCAGTAGCCCCAGAATGTTGCGTGTCAGCTGAACTAGAAATATGAAAAGTGGGGCAGTGGGGGGGGGGGAGAGAACGCCCTTCCTGAGGAAGAGCAGCACTGCCAATGTGAGGGGCTAGACCTCTTTAGTGGTTGCACTATAATTTTGGAACTGGAATGTTTCTGAAATGGGACATTTACAGCCCTATACAGAGGTTTGGGGGTTCATATCTGTGTTACCTAAATGTCAAAGGGACTATGGGAAGTTACCAGTTCCTTGATGGATAAAGCAATATACTGACTATGAACCACTACTGCTGCCTTTCCTATAACTCAGTGTGGGCTCTAACTTGGTTCACAGAAGCATTTGTAAAAATAGTGAAGAATACACTATTCCAAATATTTTAACATAGGGGCTAAATGCACTTATTAACAATTTGATTTATGCATTTAGAAGTTCTTTCAGCTAAACCATTTTGGGTCTATATCAGCATTTCTGGCTTGTTCGTTCTTAAGTAGCCAAGCTACCTGGATGGTGCTAGGGACATTGTGACATGCATAGAATATTAGACAATGTTGCCAAAGTCGTTACTGAGAGCTATTAGCATCACTATTAGAATCTGGAACATTGTTTCTGCTTCTTCTAATTGCATCAGATTGTTGGGAAGGAGACAGGATCCTTTGAGTCATCTGATGTGTTTGGTGAGACTGTTTTAAACTGATCCAAGCTTTTCATTTGGGCCTCCTTCAAATCCCATCTTCAGTGCCATTCTTATCCATATGTCACATTTCTCTAAGACAAATTTTGGAGAAAGTGGTTGGCTTTTAATTGCAGATAAAATGAGAATACTCTATTCCAAAAAAAAATTAACATAAGGGCATGACCACCACACGTGGATAAATGAACCAAGCTTTCCACAGCTGTTCCAACATGAAGGGGAAAGGGGGGGTTAACTTTTGCTAACCAGACTGGCATCCAGTGGAAGATGAACTTGAGTGTAAGTGAGCAGAGGTCATTTAAGGAGGAGAGTGGTCTAGGTACCCTCTCATTTGTGCTTTTCAGTTGTGTGGCCTAATTCTGATTCCCATACAGTTTGAAGGCCTCTTGCATTCCCCGCTTCATGATTTACTAGATTGCTGTGTATTAGGGAAGTGGCACCCTTCAGGTCATATGCTAGACTGCTGCATAAGGATTCAAAGAAGGTAAGTGTAAGTAGGTCCTCTCCCCTCTGCTCCAATGAAAGTGCAAAAGAATGTGCCTGAGCTACTTGAAACCCGGTACAGTAGTACCTCGTTTTGCAGCCGGGATCCATCCCGGAGCACCGGTCACTGGTTGAAAAGGATGCTGGACAAAGCGCTGCATCTGCACACGCACGGAGCAGTTTGTGCTTCTGCACATGTGCGAGTGGTGAACCCGGAAGTAACTTGTTCTGGTACTTCTGGGTTTGCTGCAGGCATTCGATGGAATGGGCGCTCGACGAGGCGGGTGCTAGACGAGGTACCACTGCAGTCTGAATGCCTTTTAATTTACCTTGCACTTCCTCTTTGGAGATTGCTTTCCCTCTGAGAAGCTTGCCATGGAGAGTGTAAATGCCTGCATCTTCCCACAAGATGTTCACCTGGTCCCATTCAGTTAATATTTCTGCCAAGATTGGGTTGCAGATTTTGTTCATTGATTGGTGCCCAATTTGGTCCTTTGTTTTATCTCTGTAGTTATTGAAGTTTGTTTTCTTTTAAAATTGTTCTAAATCTGTTAGCATCTTCCAGAGCATGTCTTGTGCTGTGTTGGGTGTATATAGACTGAACAAAATACACAACGTAACAGGCTGTATGTAATTATATTATTATTATTTTTAATTCTTTTAAAATTCTTTTTTTAATGCTATTCAGTGTCATATCAAAATATGTGGTTCTGTAGACCAACTTATCATATAAATCAAACATATTACAAGAAATTAGAGTCCAGCAGATTGACCAGGAAATACAATCTATTCAGTTCTTACGTTAGCAATATCCACAATGTGAAATTCTTATATCAATCTTGTAATGTTCCATGTGAAGATGCTTTTAAGAATTCTAGCCTTCCTCTCTCCTTCCAAACAATCCAATGCAATTGGAACAAGGAGAAACAATGTCCCAGAAACCAATTATAATACCTCACTCTAATGACTCTGGCTCCATTGTCCAAAATTCAGTGCATATCGCTGTGTCCCTGGCACCATTCAATATCCCTGAGCTATTTCCAGCTTTGCTACCCAAGTAGTCACCTGTGCCATGCCTTGAGTCCTTTGATCTGGGGCTTGGAAGATCTGAAAAAAGTACATACTCCTTTTTAACCAATTAGACTCCACACCAAGTTAGAGGAAAGGCAGGGGTACTGGTTCATGATCAATACATCACTTTAACAACCAAGAACCCAGTAACTTGATTCAATAGTTTCTTGAACATTAAGGTAATACATAGGTGGAATAGAATGGCAGAGCAATTGTCCATATACTTTCTCGGCAGCATCAGTGTCTTTGTATGAAGGTTTCAGACATGCAGAAAATAAGAAAAGGATTGCAGGAAAATTCCTTGTTTTGCCCAACCATGCATACTCTGTATTATATAAATGAACAAGATATGATATAGTTTTATACAAAGACAAGTAACATAACACACATACAAAATACAAAATAGTAACTCTACATACTATTTTGTAAATTGTATGTGTAAATACTTGAAGGATGTAAAATGGAGAAACAATTAGATTGGCTATAGTAAAATGTGCAGGAATGATAGATAAGTAAAGTGAACCATGAAAGGGAAAGCAGGGAAGTCAATTGTTACATGGCATTATGTAAAATGTTATAAATAAAAGACTTCACCAAACCTGATTCATATAGTCTGATTGCTTTAATAAATGTGGATGCAAAACTATTCACAGCTGTTGAACATAAAGTAACTTTGTTTGCGGATTGGTGATTGTGCAAGATCCAATTGTTGTGCCTTAATCTTGGAAAGAACATTTAGGAAGTTTCCATTGAATCACAGGACTGCAAATTAATTATGCAAAATAAAAAAATATTACCAATTCATTTGACAGCAAGAGTTCAAAGGCAGCTGACAGAAATGTCAAAGATAGCCCATGGGGGGTTTAAATACCTCAGGATAATCTTCACAGCTGACCTTAATCAATGAAATCAAAGAAATTATAAACCTTTGCTCAAAATGGCAAATAAACAACTGTCAAAATGGAAACAAACAAGCCTTAGCTGGCTATGTCATATTGCAGCTATAAAAATGTCAATTCCACAAAATTCGCTTTCCTGTTTCAGGTTTTACCACATTCTTTTAAAAAATGGCAAAACAAATTACTCTCCTTTATCTCATTAGGAAGAAGACCCAGACTCAGTCAAAAAAATCTGACTTAGACATAGCAATAAAGAGGGGCGAGGAATACCCAATCTTGAATTATACTATGCAGCTTTCAAAATTAAATCATTGATGCTACTCATTAAAGGCAAAGTAGATATTGCATGGGCACAGAGAGAAAGTACCCACACAAGACCATCAGTACGTGCTCTGCCCTTCCTGAAACTGCCTCAAATGGAACCCGAAAAGGTGGACAACCCATTTTGCAAAGTAACATTGATGGCGTGGTGGAATTGGAACTCAATATTGGCTCCTAGGCCTTCATCACTGATGCCCCTGCTAGATCACCCTTTATTTAAATATGCAAACAAATACAGTATAACCCATTTGGAGATCTTGAAACAAGTGGTTTCTATAGGATTAAAGTTCTCTTTGTAGGAGGTAAAGCAATCTCAAAAGAGGACATGATGGTAAAGACAAAAGCCATTAAATGGTCCTGGTATCAACAGTGCACTTTTGCAAAGTCTCTGGAATGCAATGGTGAGGGCTTGAGACCCTTGACAGCTTTTGAATCGCTATGTAACAGACATAGTCATGACAGGAAAGAGGCAGTTTTGGTGATATATGGTATGATATTAGACAGCTTTGTGGGCAACACAGAAGAGATGGGAGACAGACATAAGAACCTCAATAAGTGAAAAAGCATGGAAATCTATATGGCGTAACCCATCTCTAAAAACAATTTTGCCTCGCCTCCAGGAAATTTCCCTTAAAATTACCTTTTGGTGGCGAGGACCCCCACATGCCTTGCAAAGATAAATCCATCAAGCTCACGATTAGGTTGGAAAGACCTTTCACCTTTGGTGTGGGGTGTACTGCAGGCCACACCTTTTGGCACAAAGTTTTTCATCTGACCTCCAAAGTTACCAAACAATATATCTATCCTAATTTGGCACTTGCTTTATTATCATGGGATTTGACCCCAAATTCCAACCTTAAATCTAAAGAACAAATTTTCTTCCTGTTCACAGCAGCTGGACTAATTATTGCCCAATAATGGAGAGAATCCTCTAGTAAACCGTATTCGATGACACATTAGAGTTGAGCAAATAAGGTACATCTCAAAGTTAAACTGACCAAGTCCATCCCTCCTTCAAATCTCTGTGGCCGCCACTACTATCTCCTCCTCCTCCCACTGGCTGAGTATGGGGGGTGAGGTTGGTGTGGGTCTCCCTGGGTGTCATCCCTTAAAGTTACCTTTTGGTGGCATTGGACCACCACAAGCCTTGCAAAGATAAATCCTTCAAGCTCACCATTATGTTGGAAAGGCTGTGGAGTATGATGTTCCTTCTTTGAAATTTGATATGGGTGTCCTGGAAAGAAACCTCTAGTATACCGTTTTCAATGGCCACTACCACCACCTCCTCCTCCTTCCCCAACACCACTGGAAAAGTTGCTTAAATAAGGCGAAGTGGCTGCTAGCTTTGGAAGGCAAGGGGTGGGAAAGAATTGTGAGTCACCCACCAGTGCCCCCACTCCCGGCCTTTTAAAGCAATGGAGATCTGCAGCAACCACAACAAAACCAAGCAGCAGATTTTTACCCATCAGGCTGGCTGGACCTTGCTCAGAAGTGCCACTGGACATTGCATGTGTGCTGCTCTCTCCCTCTTGCCCCCCCCCAACACACACTCCACTCCCCAAACCCCAAGCCTCCCTCCAGTATGGAAACACAGAGAGAGAGAGAGAGAGAGAGAGAGAGAGAGAGGACTCAGTGTGGGACTTGAGGAAACCCATGGCTGGCAAGCGAGCGACACATTCACCAGGGAGGAGTCGCTCTACTAGGTTGGAGTTTGGGCAGGCAGGCAGGAGAACTGAGGCTCATTGGGCTTCGTGGCATGCAGGCAGCAGGGTCAAATTGCTTTATGAGCAAATAAAAATAATTAGGTGTGTGATTGATGAGATGGAGAATGAAAGGGGGTCAGAGAAAGATTAAATGGAAAGAGCAGACAGAGACTTTGGAGGACAATATGGATGAAGCATGGCCAGAGCAGGAGAGTACAGGTGTAGATGGGGGCGGTGACAGGCAAATGGTGGAGTTTTGATGCTGGAGGAATGGGATGAAGTCATGAATAGAGAGGTGAAGATGCATCCTGAGCTGGCAGGGAGAACGAGAAAGGACTCTGCATGCAACTTGGAGTGATTTTAGAGGAAATAGCTATCAAACCTCTGGCACATTTCTTAGAAAACAGATGGAAGCAGAAATGGGAGATTTTTTTAAAAAAAAAATTCAAAAGCAAGTTGGAAATCCATGGTAATTACAACAGGAAATGGGAATGAAAGAGACAGAAGTGGGTGTGAATTAATGAGTACATAATAAGCAAAGAACTATGGGATATTATTTTTATTTTTTATCACAATGGAGAAACAACCGTGGATAAAGATGAAAAGATTTACTGGTATATACTGGTAATTTACTGATTTACTGATATACTGGTAATTTAGGTGGCTCCAGCCATTTGTGTGTGTTTTTTTTCTTTCCTACCTGGTAGCAATTGACAAAACCTTGTAAGGTTAAGATTTGGGTAAGGCTTTCTTTGGATGGGATGGAGGTTGTAGCCTTCACCTGCCCCTCCTCACTAAGGGTATCCTGTTAAAAGGATCTGGGGCTGTGGATTCTATCCAATGCTTGGACATGGGCTGGGGGAATGTCACAACCCCAATGGGGAGCCCACAGGGGTCCCTATTTGATGTAAGTCATAGGGCTTCCCCTATTGGTGGTTTACCCTGCAGACGGGCGGGAGTCAAGATATAGCCTGGCTTCACTCAATGCCTAAGCCAAACCACCCGCATCTGTAAACAATAAAGCTGTGGCCTATTTTAACACATAAACCAAAATAATTGTGTCTGTGTAAATATTGTCTGTAAGGGTCACAAGACCTTGGCATGCAAGTGGGGCTGAACAAAACAACATGCAAATTCTCATATTTTACTTCAAATACCTTTCTCAGCATTCTACACATTCTGCATATATAAAACATAGAGATACAGAATACAGATTCAATGTGCCAGATGAGTTTATTTTTTTATAATGAATTTCCCCAATTGTGAAAAAGAAAACCCATGAGGCCTGAGCTCTTCCTCTCACCACAAGGCTCCCAATTTCTTCTGCAGCTACCATGAATGGTGGAAACAACAAAGAGGAAAGCTTTGCTGTCTTGTATCTACCCTTCAAGGTCAATTTGCTTGGAAGATATCGCAGCATCAGAGCATTTTGTAGCAATGTTCAAGAGACTCAGGTCACCATATACTAAGACTTCTCCATCAAGGGCACAGAAGTCTTCAGTTGCACAGCCTTTGAGGAGATTAATATTCCGTTCACGGTCTGTGTGATACAAAGGATACGCTTTGCATGAGTTCTTTATTGGGGCTTTCGGGATAAGGATGACTGTGGTTATTAAAGCTCAGTGTGCTTACAACAAACACACTCTATGATTAATCTGACAGCCAACTATCACTAGTGCATGCCTTGGGAACCTTAGCTTGTGAGCCAAATTAAGCCCACCAGGTGGCCTAATGTGACCATTTTACCCAAGCAACACCCACTTGACTTACACTAACCCTGTATTACATCATATATGTGGCAGGTAATTTCACTGCTGCAGCAGAACAACTGGGAATCTTGGAAACTACTCTGAATCATTTGCTTGAGAGGAGGGCTTGCAATCACAGCCAATCAGCTGAAACCCTTGGTCAAAGCAAAGTTTGCTTCAGATGCCAGCAGCTGAGTAGCACTGACAGGAAGCTGTGCAGGCATTAGGATCAATAGCAATTGATCCTGCCAAACACAGAGCCTGCAAGCTCCACTTTTGGCAGGGACCTTCCTTT
This sequence comes from Podarcis gaigeae, assembly GCF_964106915.1. Lineage (NCBI taxonomy): Eukaryota > Metazoa > Chordata > Lepidosauria > Squamata > Lacertidae > Podarcis > Podarcis gaigeae. The sequence goes on from NC_139684.1 coordinate 77,240,239, forward strand.
TCAGTCTGGCTTCAGTTTATGCTGTGCTGCAGAAGAAGAAAGGAGAGAACTGGATTGCCTGCTGATTATATGCATTGTGAGCAGGAAGTTACCCTCTGCCACAGTGCTATTTTTCTAGAAAAATGGTACCAGAACTCACCATGAGTGCCTCCCTTGTTCTCTTAGAATGGCAATGGCGCCCACCTGAGAGTTGCTAGAACTGAGTTCTGGCTGGAAAAAAAGGTTAGGTCTTCCACCCTATGTATTTTATTTGACTCAGGAATCAGTTCTTCTGTACTCTTGTGATGCAGTAAGATTCAATTCAATGCAACTTATTTCTGAGGAAATATGAACAGAGGTGCACTATTAGTTCCTTTCTTTTTCCCAACCTCTTTTACTTCTGAATGTTTGGCCAAAGTGTGTGGCCAGATACAGTCCTCCTGGACAAGCACCCAATGGCTCATACTGCTGTGAGGAGAAGCAATGATGTGCTGGCTGGTCCTGCACCCTCCACTGTATCCCTCTCCTCTCTTCCTCCTTGTGCATTAGAGGACAAAGGTGTGCTGTAAGGAGTCTGCTGTACTTTGTAGGCTCCCCAGTCTCACACAAGGTAAAACCTTGCACATGAGTGAGCCTTTCTCATCTTGTTTTGATGCAATTCATGTGGGGATAGTTTGGAATCCCAAACAGAACTAGAGCATAGCCCTTTCCCTCAGAGAAAGAAATCAAAGCTATACACAAATACTGCTTTTCTGGAAGTGAGAAAGAGACAGAGGCAGGCAATATTAATCACATGTAATAAAACTCCCATAGTCAATGCACTTGGTCTCATTGGCAAGGCAGCTGACATTCCCCTGACTTGGGCAACCTATTTTGCGTAAAGCAGGGGTCTTGCTGAAGCAGGCTGGGCACTGTCGACGATTGGGGGTAAGATCTTCACGTGGTGTAACTACAAACAGACAGCTGCATTCTCTTGGATGTAATCTCTCTCTCTCTCTCTCTCTCTCTCTCTGTGTGTGTGTGTGTGTGTGCAAGCAAGTAGTGGGCAAGCCCAGAATCCACACTGGGGAGAGCAATGCCCATATTTCCCATATTTCTACTTCTCTTTCTTCAGCCCCACTGACTGCTTGTTTGAAATGTCACAGATGTAAGTAAGGAGGTGATCATCTTCTCCACCCATTCCAGATTCAAGGATCAACCATAGATACCTCTCACACCCTTGCACTCTGCATCTGTATGAACCAAAAGACAGAATTCTATAATTTTCTTGTAACTAATTGACACATATATTTTGTTCATACAGTGCTTTTTTCTAGAAAAAGGAGGACTGGAACTGTGTTCAGCGCATAAACATTGGGACTAGCCTAGCCATATGTTTAGACAGTCGATGCAAGTTTTAATGTGATTTTATTCTATTGTAATTTTAACTTTTTGGAATTTTATTTTTATTGTTTTACAATCCAGCAGTGTATAAATTTGATTAAAAAAATTAAGTGATGTGCCAAAGGATTTCCAACACTTCTACATATTCCTTCCAGCATTTTTCCGCCATTTACGCCTGAATGAGTATTTTCAACACACACAACAAGAAGACAAAGCTGAACAAGCAACAACTTCACAACACAACACCTCTCAACCCACTGGAGAACAACAACCACCCTCCCAACAGAACACTGACCACCAACTACCACCGAAAAAGTGTTACACAAAAAGGGACTCCACATGGACCCCTCCTGATGGACGCAATACCACATTGGACTTGTACATTGACTGCTTCCGCCACAGAATCCAAACAGATGTGACCAGAAAACACCATCGCTTACAACAAAATCTAAACCATGCTGAAAGGAGAGCCATAAATAATCTCAGAAACAACCCAGACATTATAATTAAAGAAGCGGACAAAGGTGGAGCTGTCGTCATCATGAACAAAACCAACTACATTGCCCACAGACAACTTTCCAATACCGCCTTTTACATAAAATTGGACTCAGACCCCACACAAGAATACAAAAAAGAACTGAACAAGATTGTTAAGGAGCTACCCCCACACATCCAAGAACAGATCCTCACTAACACACCAACAGAACCTTGACCAGGAACTTTCTATCTTCTACCTAAAATACACAAACCAGGAAATCCAGGACGCCCCGTAATTTCAGGTATTGGCACTATTACAGTGGGTGTCTCCGGTTATATGGACTCTGTTCTGAAACCATATGCCATCAGTGCTCCCAGCTATGTACGTGACACCACAGATTTTCTGAGGAAAATACAATCTTTAAATAATCTTCCTAACAATACTATACTAGCCACTATGGATGTGGAATCTCTGTATACCAACATCCCACACAACGATGGTTTACAAGCCATAAGGAACACCATTTCAGATAAAACCACAGCAGACTTTGCCACCAAACTCTGCCAATTTGTCCTTACCCACAACAACTTCAAATTTGGTGATGACCTGTTCCTTCAGATCAGCGGCACAGCAATGGGCACTCGCATGGCCCCACAGTATGCCAACATCTTCATGGTAGATTTAGAACAACGTTTCCTAAACTCCTACCCACTCAAACCTCTCTTGTACCTGCGATACATTGACGATATTTTTATCATCTGGACACATGGTCAACAGACCCTGGACACCTTCCACCAGAAAGTCAATGATTTTCACCCCACAATCAACCTAACAATGAATCAATCTATGCAAGAAATATATTTTTTGGACACTACTATAAAAATACAGGATGGGCACATAGACACCACCTTATACCGTAAACCAACTGACCGACAAACATATCTACATGCCTCTAGCTACCATCCCAAACATACCAAACAGTCCATTGTATATAGCCAGGCACTACGTTACAGCCGCATCTGTTCCAATTCTACAGACAGAGACTCTCACCTAAGAGATCTACAGCAAACCTTTTTAGAACTAAAATACCCAGCAGATGAAGTTAGACAACAGATCAACAGAGCCTGACTGATACCCAGAGAGAACTTGCTGCAAGACAGACCCAAAAAAGAAAATAATAGAACACCTCTAGTCATCACATACAGCTCCCAAGTTAAAACAGTACAACACATCATCAGAGATCTACAACCTCTCCTGGACAATGACAGTTCTCTTTCTCAAGCTCTGGGAGGAAGACCTTTCATTGCCTATGGACAGCCACCCAATCTTAAACAACTCCTAACCCACAATAATACTACAACCAGACTTAACACGGACACTGGCACCAGAGCCTGCAATAAACCCAGATGCCAACTTTGCTGCCACATACACCCGGACAACACCATTACTGGCCCCAACAACATCACACATACCATCTCAGGACTATTTAATTGCTCATCGTCTAATATTGTGTATGCCATCAAATGCCAACAGTGTCCTTCAGCTCTCTATATTGGACAAACAGGCCAAACCTTATGCCAAAGAATAAACGGACATAAATCTGACATCAGAAATCACAAGACAGAGAAACCAGTAGGAGAACACTTCAATCTCCCAGGACATTCTATACAAGATCTCAAAGTAGCTGTTCTACTACAAAGGAATTTCAGAAATAGACTAGAAAGAGAAGCTGCTGAATTGCAACTTATTACCAAACTTTAAACCATGGAGAGACCTGGTCTGAACAAAGACATTGGATTCTTATCTCATTATACATGACAAAGCCATTTTTCACCTTCTCACCCCTTGCTTTTTCCTGTAAGACTTATTGCAGTCGTTAAGAGTCGTCAACAGGCTCATCACAGCTATCTGCCAATCACCCATTCCCACCACCCTTCTGAGTAATACCCCTCCCCACCTTCTCACTATATAGAAGGGTCTGGTGACTTCTGTCTCAGTGTATCTGAAGAAGTGTGCATGCACACGAAAGCTCATACCAAGAACTAACTTAGTTGGTCTTTAAGGTGCTACTGGAAGGATTTTTTTTTTGTTTTTTTTTACTATGGCAGACCAATACGGCTACCTATCTGTAACTGGAACTTCTACATATGTCTGCTAAGAATTTATTCCAAGTGAATGGGCCTTGAGAGGCAGTTGGCACACTTAGGATGGCCACTTCAAGGGTGACAAACTGATTACCAGCCCCGTTGGGAAACCCCTGCCCTTGGTTTACTGTCCCGAGCACTCTGACACTGAGCCCCTTCTGCTGGAGATACTGACTTTGGGTAGGAGGCAGCAGGGTTCCCAGCTCCTGTCATAGCCAAGTGCCTCCTTCCCCAAGCCCAGGAAGCATTTGCTCAACTTTGGTCAGGAGGCATGATGTTCTGACAGGGTCGAAGAGTGCTCCCATCACTTCCCCAAAGCCCACCTGGATTTGGGTTGGAGGCAGCAGGGTTCCAAAATCCTGTCTCAGACTCATGCCTGCTTTCCCAAGCTTGGGAAGAATGTGCCCAGCTTAAGAAAGGAGGTGGTCTGATGGGGTCCCCAAGGCCTCCTGCATCCTTCCTCCCAAAAGTTGGCAGAACTATGTCCTAGCATTTTCCGCCAGAAAAAAGCACTGTTTTTATAAGCCCTTGACCTTCAGAGATGCAGATACTCACGGTGGACAGGTTCCTTATTGCACTCCTTTGTTTGGCAGCAGGAGCGCTTCAGCTGGAGGAATTTACCTTTAGCTGCACTGAAGCTGTAATCACCTGAGTGGCAAGCTTGGCGAGGCACACATCCCTGGAAAGTTGACACTTTATACTTTGGAACTGAAAAGAACAAAAGGAAATAAATCACAAGATTCGCAAAAATTTTGGTTAATTCCCTCCAAATATCATTTTTACTGATACTTTCCTTTAACTACATTCTTTTTCTTCAGTGAGAAACTACATAATGCACAGTTCTTCAACCAAGAAATGAACCAAAATCCTTCAAACAATTATCCTTCAAAATCCACAATTCTCCAACCAAACACTGCATACAAATATGCAAATATTAAGGAAAAACAAGCATAGAAACAGTGGGTGTTATTTATTGCTAGTCGAATTCATGGGAGACTCAACATAGTTAATGATTGTAGCTGTCATAGGTTCAATGATTTCAACTGTTTACTCTGAGTAGGATTTAGTTGAATGCCACTCAGCTATATGAGTTCAAACAACCAACAGAGTTACTTAGTATTAGGGGGAATCACCTGATTTCTCAGATGGGCATGCAGACAAAGAGAGAACTGGAAGCTGAAACCTAGACTGACCAATGTTCCAGGAATCATTGTGAGGCCAAGGGGCCATATAGCCCATTGTTGTGTACTTAAATCACAGGATGCTCAGGAGAAAACGATGGTGTGGCTGCTCTTGAGCCAGCAATCCCATGTATTGCTCCAAAATTCACAGCCAGTGAAAATGCATGGCTTAGTCTTAGTGTCATTGCACTCTGAGTTTCCTGGTTAGTGCCATCGGCGAATGGCAGAGTTCCTCCGACCGGAGGAACTGGCTCCGTGGAAACTGGGTCTTCCCGCTGCGGCGAAGGTGGGGACCCACTAGAAATCCCAGGTGGAGGAAGCCTGGGAATGTGGGGTTCGGCAGGGCACCAGGAGCGCCTCCCCTACTCGCAGGGAACCCTATTTTGGGGCTCCGGAGTGAAGTGGGGTGAGTGGTGCGGTGCTGCGAACTGATTGCTATTTTCACGGAGGGAAGCCGCATAGCCATTGCCGGAGAGCGCTGACTTTTTCCTGTGGACAATTGGATTCTAAACAAGTACCCGTGAGTAGAAACGGAAAATTGGATCAAGAAATGTTCTAATTTGGCATCGAAGCGGGAAGGTTCAAAAACAGGAAGTCCGCCTTCCGCTTTTTGTAAATAGACTGAAGCAAAAACCTTGTAAGCTAACAGCCTGGAAAGTCATTTGTAAAGGTCGAAATCTCCTTCATTTATAACCACTAAAACTCCCTTGGAAGCAGGAGAAAGGGGGGGGGGGATTTTGACTGTTCAAGCCTGCAGGAGAAAGAGTAAAAGAAAAGTAAGTTTCCACCATCTCAAACCTGGGAACGGGGTGTCAGAAACAGAATTTGTTGGAGACGTTCATTGACTGTGAATGGAACATTTTGACAGATAGCAAAAAAAAAAAACGAGAAACAAACTGATTCCAATGTTGCCTTTTGCATCCTAAAGAAACAAAATATCTGAAAAATGAAAGTAACTTTCCTTTGTTGGATATGTTTTAAAAAGATGGACACAAATAGAAACTGTCTGCTCTAGAGGGAGCTTGTTAATTTGTTGCTGCAGTCCACTAGGGGACTCTACAGCTGCAAGATTAAGATTGTGGGACCAGTCTTCTGACCTTGAATAAAAATGTGTTGGGAGGAAGTCTTGGTGCTGGCTTTTTGTAAAACAAATGCTTTGCTGGAGCATTTGCATGAGAAGATGGATCTGATGAATGAGAAGTTGGATTTGATGACTGTTGTAGTCAGTAAATGTGGACAAACAGGGAATACTGACACAGAAATCATACAGGGACTAACTCAGGAAACTGGTTCGACGGGGCAAGTGCAAGGGCAGATGATAATGGAGGAGGTGGCGGATGCACCTCAAGTAATGCAAATGGAGAGATCTGAAGCCCTGCAGGAGCATAAACTGCTGTCTTTAAAGATGGAATTTGGAGTGGGCCAGGGGGAGCCTGGAGCAGAGGAGGCTCTTAACTTTGGAGGGACTTTGAAATATGCTGTTAACTATTTTTTGGATCACACTGATGATTGCAGGGAGTGGGACTGTGGGGAATGGGCTAGTCTGATGAGGGGAGATGGAAATAACTATCGGCTGGAATCCCCCAGGGATCTACTCCTCAAGGAGAAAGGAAAGAAATTAAGAAAGAGACCAACAAAAGACAAGGAAAAGTGCAAGTATAAACAAGAAGAAGAAAATCTGCAGAAGGGGCATGGAAGAGACTTAAGGGCCTCGGACATAAGATCACCAGGTTGATGGACTGGATGGAATGGACAGTAAGGGCTGACATAACCCGAGACCAGGAAGAAGGGACGTTGGATCAAAATTAGAAGAAAGTCTATAAAGGAAAAAAAAAATATTTTGGGAATTAGTGTAAAACTAATGAATATTAGGGAAAATGTTGGAATGAAATTATCTGGCTTTAGTAGAAATGATATAAGGAGTTATGTATAAATAAGTATTTAAATTTTAAACTTTAAGGTATTTTATGGTAAGATAAGGTCAAACAAATTAAGGTAAATTGAATAACAGAATATGGTGAAAGATGGAAAGATTTGCTGAGTTAATAGGCTAGACTGTCAAGATAAATTATTCAAATAAAAATTGAGAAAGATGGAAAGAATTTGCTGAAGCAACTAATTAAGTTAGAATACAAAAAGGGAGGTGTGAGGAGGTCAAGGAAATAAGCAAATGAAAGATGTAATATGGGATTTGTATTTTTCTTTTTTTGTTGTGGTGTTGCTGTATTGTTTTTTATGTATTTTTTCTTCTTTTTTGTTTTTTCTTCTTCTCTTTTTTGTATTCTTGAAACTCTGAATAAATATCATTGTTTTTTAAAAAAGAGTTTCCCACTACCCTGCAAGAATTTGAAGGCAACAGGGCGTCTCTGAGGCAGGGGCGTACCAACAGGGGTGTGGGGGTGCTGGCCGCACTGGGTGTCGTCCTGAAGGGGGGTGACATTCGGCACTGCCGCCCCTGCCTGTGACTCCCCCAAGTCCAGTGAGTGGCAAAGCGACATGGCAAAGCAGTTACTGTGGCTCTCCCCCCTCCCCCAGCTTGCTGTAGAGTTGGGAGTCACAGGAGGGGGGCAACAAATGTCACCCCCTTCAGCCCGAAGGGGGGGGGGTGAGATTCAGTGCACCCCGCCTTCCACCTCCTAATCCCAGCGACCGGCAAAGCCATGAGCAGGCAAAGCAGTGAGGCAACGGCGCCCCCTGACTCCAAATCCTACAGCAGATAGGACAGGTGTCATCCCAGTGGAGGGCGCGTGACATTAATTGTGCTCCCCGGGAGGATCGGGTGTTGTCGATGGCACCACAGGGAAGATCGGCATGTCCTAGTGGGCAGATCCCCTCGCCCCCAGGTGCACGTCGTGTTTGCTGCTCCGGGTGCCCGAGCGGCTTCCTCCCCCACTGCTTTGAGCATGACAATATGTCACACCTTTTCCTTCACAGGATGTTAGTTGGAGTAATGCAAGAAGGAGCGATAAGGTTGCCAGAAAACCATTTTTCCATTATAATATCTCATCTGGAACAGCTGGCGTAACAGCAAAGAGAGAAAGAACTTGCAGGTGCCCAAAATGGTTTGGCACCTGCACTGAATTTGTAATAATATATTTAACTGGATACCTTGCCTTATGATGGAAGGCAAACCAAAACCAAACCAGAGTTCACTGCTTCTGGTGTAGTGTGGACTGCTAGTTAAGACAGTGTTGGCTAATTTGTGGCCCTAAAGAATTTACTGAACTACAGTTTGCATCATCTCTAGCCATTGGCTATGCTGGCTTAGGTGTTAGGGAGTGGTATTTCAGAAATTTCTAAAGGGTCATAGGTTAGCCAACCCCAAGGTGATGCATGCCAGGTTGTCTCTGATGAAGCCTGCATGTGATGGAAAGAAAAAGGGAATGCCTTTCCGCCTTATGCGACTGAGTATGGGTGCTGAGTGTTGGACTGGAATCTGAGATGCCAGGGTTCAAATCCCCAGTCAACCATGAAGCTCACTGGGTGACTATGGGGAGTCCCTGCCTCTCAGCTTAATATCCCTCACAAGGTTAAATGCATAAGAGAAGAACCATATATGCCACTTTGTGCTTCTTGGAGAAATGATGGGCTATAAAGGCAAAAAATAATAATAAATAATGGTAATTTACACAAGAAAGTCATTCCTTGGGGTGACCAAGAGTGAGAAGATTCAGCTCACCTATGTTGTTACTCAGAGAACCAGAGGAACAGATGTGAGTATCATTGCAGGCTTTGCTCTCGGTATTTTCACATGAGGTACTCATTTCATGACAGTAGTCACATGTAAGAAATGCTGCTGCAGAAAGGAGATAGAGGTTGGTGGAAGAGATTTCTTGAGATGGTAAAGTACTATAATGTGGAAAAAAGGTGTCCTTCTTTCTAAGGAGGTGGAATGCAAAAGGGTAGGTGTATGTTAGCTGTAATGTTCATATGAATTATTGGGTGTCATATTTAGCCAATGCAATCTTCCCTTCCATAGAGTGGCTTCTTAGAGTACCCCTATATGCACCGGCTGGGAAAAAATAGGAAAAGGAACAGAAATATCTCGATGCATGCCAATGGTTCTATATTGTGAATTGCCCTGCTTCATGGTGTGAAAGCCTATGTATAAATAACACAGGTGTTTAAAAGCAAGAAACTACAGTGGTACCTCAGGTTACATACGCTTCAGGTTACATACACTTCGGGTTACAGACTCTGCTAACCCAGAAATAGTGCTTCAGGTTAAGAATTTTGCTTCAGGATGAGAACAGAAATCATGCTCCGTCGGCACGGCAGCAGCAGGAGACCCCATTTGCTAAAGTGGTGCTTCAGGTTAAGAACAGTTTCAGGTTAAGAATGGACCTCCAGAACGAATTAAGTACTTAACCCGAGGTACCACTGTACACAGGAAATCTGCTCATTTATATACCTATGTGTATTAGTTAATGAAACCCTCTATGGGAAGAGTCATATTGAGGCAGTGAAAGTCAAAGCACCAAAAACCAAAGGAGCATTAATGAAATTCTATTACAATAAGGGAGGGCAGCTGAATGAAGCTGTCCTAAAGATAATTTGTAGCAAAGTGCTTACTGAAATGCTCTATGGCACTGAAATCTGGGGGTCTGAGTCAAACTCCATTAAAGTTTTCAAAACTGCTCAGAATAAAGATTATTTTGAAACTACACACCATACCAACAGTAATATCAACAGCTATTATTTCTACAGAATCTAGGTGGCCAACAATTAAAGCAAGAGTGGAATGCACTCAGTTAAAGTTTGTGTATGTGTGTGGGGGGGTTGTGTGTGTTGGTTTGCAAGCCCCCTCCATAGAGACTGGCCCCTCTCACTGTCCTCGGAGCTTGCTTACCGGTAACCTCCTCTGGCTGATATCCAGACAGAACAGGGAGATTTTGATAGGCAACGTTTTCCCAAGCGTGGGTAAAATGCACAACCCCTCCTTCATGCTTCTGCAATGGAAAGAAAATAAGTCAGAAATCTACTGACATTACAGCACTAGAGAAAAACACGTCCTTTCAGTTCAGTTCTTCTAGCACGTTTGACAAACTTCCTGAACATGCACACACAGAAGGCTTCAAGTTACACTCTTCACAAAGACTTATCCAGCCTGTGAACATCCTGGAAAATTCTTCTTTCCCACAGATAGGCGCATCATGTGATGTCAACAATCTGGGTGTCTGCAGCTTTGATGTTTCCATATACTGACATCCTCCCCCATATGAATCAATGTTAGCTGCAGACAAAGCTTGATCCAGAGAAGAAAACATACAGTTGTTATACATGTAACAATCCCCTGTTGTTTCAGTTCCTTTTTTTTTTTTGCACCCACTTAATCATAGCTGATTTGACCGTTTCATCCTGAGTATTCCATTTTAACAGCAAGTTATACATTCTTGAAAGTATCTTAGTTTTAGGTTCTAACAATTCTGTTTCTAGTTTCGATTTTTCCACCTGGAAGCCTACTTTTTTATCCAAATTAAAGGCCTCTCTAATTTGATAATAAGGTAACCAGTCTCGCACTTTATCTTTTAGTTTCTCAAAACTCTGCAATCTCAGTATATCTCCTTCTTGTTCTAATATCTCACAATATTTTGGCCACTTGGCCTCCATACTGAGTCTTTTCAGAGCCTTAGCTTCCATAGGTGATAGCCACCTTGGGGTCTTGCTTTCCAATAAATCTTTATATCTTGTCCAGACATTAAATACGGCTTTCCTGACAATATGGTTTTTGAATGCTCTATGGGCTTTAACCTTGTCGTACCACAGATATGCATGCCACCCAAAAGTATTGTTGAACCCTTCCAAATCCAAAATGTCAGTGTTCTCAAGAAGTAGACAGTCTTTTAACCAGCAGAATGCTGCTGATTCATAGTACAACTTCATGTCTGGCAGGGCAAACCCACCTCTTTCTTTAACATCAGTCAATATTTTAAATTTTATTCTGGGCTTTTTGCCCTGCCAGACAAATTTAGAAATATCTCTCTGCCACCTCTTGAAACAATCCATCTTGTCCACAATCTGTAAAGTTTGAAACAAAAACAACATTTTTGGCAATACATTCATCTTTATAACAGCAATTCGACCCAACAAGGAAAGCTTCAATTTTGACCAAATTTCTAAATCTTTTTTAACTTCTGACCAACATTTCTCATAATTATCTTTAAATAGATTCAAATTTTTAGCCGTCATATTAATCCCTAGGTATTTCACTTTCTTAACCACAGATAAGTCTGTCTCCTTCTGAAACCTTTCTTTTTCCATTGGTGTTAATTTTTTCTCTAAAACCTTAATTTTTTGCTTGCTCAATTTAAATCCTGCCACATGACCAAATTCTTGAATCAGTTCTAAAACTCTTTTCGTACTAGATTCTGGCTCCTGTAATGTCAAAACCAGGTCATCTGCAAAAGCCTTAAGTTTATATTGTTTAGCTCCGACCTGAATTCCTTTAATCAACCGGTCCCTTCTGATCATATTCAAGAGCACTTCCAGGACCAAAATAAATAACAATGGAGAGATAGGGCAGCCCTGTCGTGTTCCTTTTTCTATTTTCAGTTCCACCCTTGGAACTGTTACGAAAAAGGAGCAATGCAGCGAGCTGCAGCTGGCTGGAATGCCAAACAGGATGTTGATGTATGTGACTGTAGCCTGGGAACGAAGGGACAGTCTATTCACTGTACTGAGCACCGGATCTTAGCTCAGTGTGTCACCTGATCTGTACTGGAAGTACAGGGGTGGAGTTTTCTCTCTGTTGTTGGTGTTTGGAGAGTGCAGACATGTTTCTCTGTACTGCTGCATAGACAGAAATAAAGGCATGTAAATACATTTCTGTCTGTCTCTCTCCCCCCTCCTGGGGAAGACAGGGAGGAGGGAAGAGTGGTGTGTTCTTCTCACGTTTCAAAAGAATCGCCGAATAGAGACCTTGCCTGCCGGGAGCTGACAGGGAGGTCAACAGTAATCTAAGCCGAGTGCCCGGAGAGTGGCAAGTTCCTCTGACAGGCTAAAGATTACGACATCTGGTAGCAGAGGATGGTTCTGATCCATGGAAATCTGCGTGAGAGGTTGATGGAGCGTATGCCATCCTCTGCACCAAGGGAAAGAAGATAACATCTGCATGCTGGAAGCTGATCAGACAGCTGGGCATCGAGACAAGCTGATTGCCAAGCGACGGAGCCCCAAAGGTATGGAGATTTATGGCTGTAAAGTGAACGCGTTAGGAAAAGTTTTCGGTTCACAAAAAGTGTCTGCGTTTAAGAGAAACCAGCACTGTGGGGAAATGCAGCCGCATACTTCGCATACCTAGATTAGAGTTGGTATGCACACTTGTTAAGCAACGGAAAGTCAGAAGAGTGGACTCTTGCTGACTGAGGGCTGGAACATGGAGTGTGTTTTATCTACTTCGCTGTTCTTTGCAAGGACTTTTGTGCAACTTGCGGTTTTACTGCCAAGTGGAAAAGGCAGTAAACAACCAAGAAAAGCCTTTGGGATTTTTCAGGCTCCAGAGTGAGAGCTGAGGCCTAGATTCAAAATGGATGTCAAGAAGGGGGGAGGCTTGCCTTACCCACCTCCCCTGACTAATGACAATTATGCCTCATGGTCTGTAAAGATGAAAGCCCTGCTTCAGAATCAGAGGCTTTTTGGGGTGATTGATAACCCCATCCCTCCTGCACCAACACCAGGTTGGAATTCACAGAATGTGAGAGCCAGGACGGCCATAATTCTCTGTGTTGCAGATGATCACCTGGTGCATATACAGGATTTGCAGTACGCGAAAGAGATTTGGGACACGCTAGGTAGAACACATCAGAGATGCTGGTTCTTCAGCGTTGCTGCATTTTGAAAAGCTGACCAATCTGAGGCTTGCACCTGATGGAGATGTTCAAGCGCACCTGACGGAGATGAAGTTTCTGCGCCAACAGATGGCAGAACGCAATTTTCATCTACAGGAGGAAGTGTTTTGCTTCATGGTTATAAACAGCCTGAATTGGACTTACAAAACGGTTGCCAGTCAGCTTGGTTCCCTACCGGCTGTCAATCTCACTTCGGAGAGAGTGTATGCGGTGGTTCTGAATGAACATGACAGGCTTGCTGCACTGGAAGTAAAGGACAGGGGGAGGGAGGAATGGAGTTCTAGCTCCCCCACTGCTACTGCTACTGGAGAGGACGCTGTAGCTTTGAACGTTGTCCGATGTTACAGTTGTGGACAGGCTGGGCATCTTCAGCGGAACTGTAAGAAGCCACGTCAACAGAAAGGAGCTAAGGGGAGCTCTGAAAAGCCTGAGGCGTCAGGCAAAGGTCGTACCAAGTCACAGGTGAAACCTGCAAAGGCTTTGATGTCGAAAGGAACCACACCAGAAGTGGGGAACGCTTTTATCATCGACACGGGTTGCACCGTTCACATGACCCCACACAGAGAACTGTTTTCAACGTTTAAGAAGCAAAGCTTCGCTGTGAAGCAGGCCAACGGTCAGGAGCTGGAAGCGACCGGAGTTGGGACTGTGTATCTTGAGAGTCTGAACTTGACTATAGACAATGTGTACTTGGTTCCTGAGTTGAGATTCAATCTGCTGAGTGTATCACAGATCGCAAAGAAAGGACTAAAACTGTCTGTGCTGGTCCCGGGGGTAAGGTACCGTGGGCGTAAGCAGAGTCCACACGAAGAGGGGCGAGGTCCGAGGCAGAGAGCCGGGCGGGGAACAGGAACGCTGGAACAGGAGGCCGAGCAGGGAACAGGCACACCGGATGGTCAGGAACAGGAGGCCGAGCAGGGAACAGGAGCACCGGATGGTCAGGAACAGGAGGCTGAGCAGGGAACAGGAGCACCAGATGGTCAGGAACAGGAGGCCGAGCAGGGATCAGGAACACAGGAAGGTCCGAAGCCAACAACGATGTTGCTCCCGCAACCTGGGACTGGGCTGACTAGGCTTTTATCCTCTTCTAAGGCCGGGGGCGGTCCCGGCCCCCAGGAGCCCCGCCTCCTCTGGGCCTTAAGGCGAGCACTCCTCCTGGGAGCAACCAGTTCCCTTCGCCTCTCTGCCCTAAGCCTCTGCAGATCAGGAGAGGCCGAAGGGTTACTGGGCCCTGGAGCAGGCTCACCTGACGCCACTGAGTCCTCAAGCACCTCTGGGGCCAGAAGGGTTTCACCTGGGGCCAGCTCCTGGTGCTCTGCCACAGGTGCAGGCTCTTCGGCATCTAGGCCTTGCCCCAGTTCAGCCGGCCCTGGAGGCGGGGACTCCTGTGCAGGCTGGGATTCCTCTGGTTCATCCTCTGAATCGGAATCCCAGGCCATCACACCACCACCCCTCCCAGGCCCCCCCCTCAACCGAGGGTCCAGATCCGGCTTGCCGGGGTACGTCGCATGGAACTCTCGGAGGCAGGCAGGTGCGTGGACGTTGGCCGCTGGTTCCCAGGAACGGTCCTCTGGTCCGTACCCCTTCCAGTCAATGAGATACTGCAGCTTTCCCCTGCGGTATCGGGAGTCCAGGACGCGTTCCACCTCGTACTCAGGCTCTCCCTGAACCAACACTGGCTGCGGTCGGGGACGGTTCGGGTGGAACTCGTCGGGTGGGGCCACCGGACTCAGAAGGGACCTGTGGAAGACCGGGTGAACCTTCAGGGTTGCGGGTAACCGGAGACGGAATGCCACAGGAGAGACTTGGTCCACGATAGGGAACGGGCCGGTGAAGCGGGCGTCCAACTTCCGCGAAGGTCGAGAGGGGTGGAGGTGGCGAGTGGAGAGCCAGACCAGGTCACCGACGCGAAGTTCCGGCCCCACCTGGCGGTGGCGGTCGGCCTGGGCTTTGTACGCTTCCTTGGCCTGGTGCAGTTGCTCCACCAAAAGCTGTTGCTGGGACTGGAGCTCTTGTAGCCACTCCGTCACCGCCGGGACCGCGGAAGCTGGCAGCACATCTGGAAACAGCCGTGGATGATAACCGTAACTGGCCTGGAACGGTGTCTGCTGGGTGGACGCATTCACCGCGTTGTTGTAGGCGAACTCCGCCAATGCCAGGTGGTCGACCCAGTCATCCTGCTGGTAGGTGCAGTAACACCGGAGGTACTGCTCCAGCACCACGTTCGCCCGTTCCGTCTGGCCATCGGTCTGTGGGTGGTAGGCTGACGAGAGGCAGACCTCTGTCCCTAGAGTCTGGTGTAATGCTCGCCAGAACCGGGACGTGAACTGAACGCCCCGGTCGGACACCACGCACTCAGGTAGGCCATGCAGGCGGAAGACATGCTGAAGGTACAGCTGAGCGGTTTCCTTGGCTGTGGGTACAGATGGGCAGGGGGCGCAGTGCACCATCTTGGTGAAATGGTCGGAGAAAACTAGAAGGCAGGTACAGCCACGAGACGGGGGTAAGTCCACTACAAAGTCCAACAAAACCGTGTGCCAAGGGCGTGGTGGAACTGGCAATGGCTGAAGTAGGCCGGGGGGTCGCCCGGTAGGGCCCTTGGCGCGCCGGCAGACCTCACAACCAGCAACATAGCGAGCCACGTCAGCCTTCAGGCGGAGCCACCAAAACCCGCGACTTACCAGATGGGTGGTCCGATACCGTCCAAAATGCCCCGCTGCTGGGGCATCATGAGCCATCCGGAGAACCTCCAGCCACAGTGGCCCTGGCGGGATATACAGACGACCGTGGTGCAGCAGAAGGCCCTGATGCAGGACCAGCCCTGGATACTGAGGGCTGGACCCTTCAGCCAGCTCCCAGAGTCGTTCCTGGGCCCAAGCGTCGACCCGCTGCTGTTCCCGCACCCGAGCCTGCAGTGGTTCCGCCTCCTGGGTGGCCAGGAATGCAGCTAGAGGTAGGATCGTGGTGGGTACTGCTTGCTGTACCGTGTCTGCGTTGTCTTCAGGTTTCCGGGACAGGGCATCCGCTTTCTGGTTCTGAGAGCTAGGGATATAGCGGATCCGGAACTGGAACCGGGAAAAGAACAACGCCCACCGGATCTGTCTTTGGTTCAGCTTGCGGGTGGTCTGGAGGTACTCCAGGTTCCGGTGGTCGGTTCTCACCTCCACCGGATGTCATGCCCCCTCAAGATGGTGGCGCCAGACCTCAAAGGTCACCTTGATGGCCAGTAGTTCCCACTCCCACACAGTATAGTTACACTCCGCTGGTAGGAGCTGGCGGGAATAGAAGGCACAGGGTAAGAGTGGCGCTTCAGGTCCATTCTGTTGAGACAGGACGGCACCGAGAGCCGTACTGGAGGCGTCGGTCTCCACCACAAAGGGTCGAGAGGGGTCAGGGTGTTGTAAGATTGGCGCCCTCTGGAAACAGGCCTTCAACCCCTGAAACGCCTCCTCTGCCTCCTTGTCCCAGGAAAACGGCATCTTTGGGCGCAGTAGCCGGGGCAACGGGGTGGTGCGATGAGCATAATCTGCAATGAATGTCCGGTAGTAGTTGGCGAACCCCAGGAAACGCTGTAGGTCCTTGCGGTTCCGGGGTGCCGCCCATTCTCGAACTGCTGCCACCTTCCCAGGGTCCATCCGCACCCCATCTGGAGAGAGCCGGTGACCAAGGAAGTCCACAGTCCGCTGATGGAACTCGCACTTGCTGAGCTTTGCGTACAAACGGTGCTCACGCAAGCGCTGCAGCACGGTCCGGACATGTCCCTCATGGCGAGCCGGGTCACGGGAGTAAACCAGTATGTCATCCAAGTACACCACCACGTACTTGTCTAACAAGTCCTGGAACACGTGGTTGATGTAGCATTGGAACACAGTAGGCGCGTTGCACAAACCAAAAGGCATAACCAAGTATTCAAACTGCCCATACCGGGTCCCAAACGCTGTCTTCCACTCATCCCTGGCTCGGATCCGAATCAAGTTGTAGGCCCCCCGGAGGTCCAGCTTGGTGAACACCTGTGCCCCTTGCACCCGCTCCAGCAACTCCGAGATAAGGGGCAAGGGGTACCGGTCTGGGATGGTAATTTTGTTCAGGGCTCGGTAATCATGGCAAGGGCGGAGTTCCCCACATTTCTTCTTAACAAAGAGCACTGGTGCCGCGGTAGGCGAGGTGGAAGGCCTAATGAACCCACGCTCCAGGTTCTTGCGCAAGAAGTCCTGCAAAGCCTCGCGCTCTGGCTCTGTTAGAGAATATAAGCGACTCACTGGTAAAGGCGCTCCGGGTTGGAGGTCTATGCCGCAATCAAAAGGCCGATGCGGCGGCAGCTGGTCTGCCCCCCGTTCCTCGAACACGTCCTGGTAGTCCTGGTACATGGCTGGGAGCGTGGGTGCTGCCTCCTCTGTGGGCGCGGCCGCCAGCGTCTCGGATTGAGCATGGGAACATGGGTCTCGGAAGTGCACAGTCCGTTTGACCCAGTCAATCTGAACGTTGTGAGCTTCCAGCCAGTCCATCCCGAGCACTAGGGGGAACCGGGGCATAGAGGCAATGTCCAAAGTTCGCAACTCCCGGTGCTGCTGGAGACACAGGACCAGGGGCTGGGTCTCCTGAGTAACGGCACCCGAACGCAGGAGCCGTCCATCAATTGCCTCCACCTGTACCGGTTCTGGCTTGCTCCGAAGTGGCACCTGATGATGAGCGGCAAAGGCAGCGTCCATATAGGAGCGGGTTGCCCCCGAATCTACCAGAGCGTGGGTAAGAATCCAGGGCCCACCTGGAGGGTAGAGACGCACCGGAACCATGAGATGTCGCAATTCCACTGGCGAGGGCCCCTCTTGCATGGTTTGGGACCCCAGGTTGCTAGGGCCTTCGGCTACCGAGGTTGGCGGTTTTCCTGCGACTGGCATCTTCTCGGGACAGGATCGGGCGTAATGTTCACTCCCACCGCAGTAAAGACACAGGTTCCCCTCCCGATGCCGCGTCTTCTCCGAGGGGGAGAGGCGAGGTCGCACAGCCCTGAGTTGCGTTGGCTCGTCCGGCAACTCAGCTGTGGGCGTGGTCCTGCTGGCAAGGACTGGAGCCAGGAGCCGGGGGTGCTGGCGGTCCCGGGCCTGGCGACGGTCCTCCAACTGATCGTCTATCTGCAGGCTCCACTGAATAAGGGCGTCCAGCGTGGTGGGATGATCCATCATGGCCAGCTGGTCCAGTATCTCATCCGAAAGCCCCTCAAGATACTGGTCCCGAAGTGCAGAGTCATTCCAAGACAAGTCTTGCGCCAACAACTGAAATTCCATGGTGTAGGCGGCCGCAGTAGACTTGCCCTGTTTCAAACGCCTAATTGCCCAGTTGGCCTGACTCTCCTTCTGGGGGTTGCCGAACGTGGCCTCCAAATGGTTGCAAAACCCCATATAGTCTGCCAGCAAGGGGGAGTCTTGCCTGAGTAGCGGCAACGCCCACTTGGCCGCCTGGTCCTTTAACAAACTAATCAAAAAGTGCACCTTGGTGTGGTCGTCAGGAAAGTTCCGGGCTCGCTTGGCCTGGGCAAGGAACATGGGAAAGCTGGCCGGGGCCCCATCAAATTTCTCAGGCAAAGCCACTGGGTACTTGCCAAGAGCCGGGGCGTCGGCCCCAGGAGCCGGTAGGGCTTCCAAGCGCTGCTGAAGTGCCGTAACCGCGTCGCTTTGCTGCTGCACGGTGTGAGTCAAGGCCTGGTTCTCCTGGGCCAAAGCCACCAGCGCAGCAGCCTGGTCAGCCATGGCCTCTGGCTCTTCCCGAATGCACCCCAACGAAGGGGGAGTGCAGGTGTGGCGGGAGCAAACTGTGCTGGTCCCGGGGGTAAGGTACCGTGGGCGTAAGCAGAGTCCACACGAAGAGGGGCGAGGTCCGAGGCGGAGAGCCGGGCGGGGAACAGGAACGCTGGAACAGGAGGCCGAGCAGGGAACAGGAACAACGGATGGTCAGGAACAGGAGGCCGAGCAGGGAACAGGAGCACCGGATGGTCAGGAACAGGAGGCCGAGCAGGGAACAGGAGCACCGGATGGTCAGGAACAGGAGGCCGAGCAGGGATCAGGAACACAGGAAGGTCCGAAGCCAACAACGACGTTGCTCCCGCAACCTGGGACTGGGCTGACTGGGCTTTTATCCTCTTCTAAGGCCAGGGGCGGTCCCGGCCCCCAGGAGCCCCGCCTCCTCTGGGCCTTAAGGCGAGCACTCCTCCTGGGAGCAACCAGTTCCCTTCGCCTCTCTGCCCTAAGCCTCTGCAGATCAGGAGAGGCCGAAGGGTTACTGGGCCCTGGAGGAGGCTCACCTGACGCCACTGAGTCCTCAAGCCCCTCTGGGGCCAGAAGGGTTTCACCTGGGGCCAGCTCCTGGTGCTCTGCCACAGGTGCAGGCTCTTCAGCATCTAGGCCTTGCCCCAGTTCAGCCGGCCCTGGAGGCGGGGACTCCTGTGCAGGCTGGGATTCCTCTGGTTCATCCTCTGAATCAGAATCCCAGGCCATCACACTGTCCTATGATGCTCAAAGCTGCGAGATCTTCAAAGATGAAGAGTTGTATCTTTCTGCCAGAGAGAGAGATGGACTGTATTTGTTGACTTTTGATCAAAGTGATTACATGAAATGTAATTCATCTGATTCTAACATGATTTCTCTTGCAGGTATGGCAAAGAATGCCAGGAAGGTGACCAGAGTCGACAAAGCGTTTCAGCGGGTGTATGCTGATGTGATTGGTCCTCTAGCACCATCTAGAGGCAATGCAAGATTTTACCTTGTGTGTGTGGATGGTTTCTCTCATTATTTTTCAGTGTATGTTTTGGAGAAACCACAAGAAGCCTTAGAAAGGTTTAAAGAGTTTTGTGACAAGGTTAAAAATGTGCATGATGCTAATATTGATTGTCTTTTCACAGATGAGAAACCAATTTTTCTTTTACAGGATTTTCAGGACTTCCTGCAGAAGAAAGGGATAAGGCACAAGGTTGCTGTTTCAGCGGAAGCGTGGAACAGGGGTGTCTGTGTACGGGTGAACAAAGAATTGCAAAAGGGGATGCAAGCGCAATTGCTTAGTTCACATCTGCCACATGAGTTCTGGGCGGAGTCGCTAATGTCTTATTGTTATACGTGGTTGAGAAAGTTTTCAAAAGAGTTGGGAAGTTCTCCTTTTGAGAAGCTGTTCCATAGAAAACCTTCTGTTGCCCATTTCAAGGTTTTTAGGTCTCATGTGAGGACAGAGGCTCCAGGGGGAGTAAAGAATGCCAGAGGCATTTTTGTGGGATATGAAAAGGGTCTCTACAGAGTAATTTCTAACAAAGTTTCTAGAGAGTGCTCCTGAACAGGAGAGAGTAATTGTTCACACATTTCCCACAGAGGACAATTCAGGTGATGATGATGATTTTACTGATTACAATGGTACTGATGAAGACAGTGATAGCTCAGGGAGCTCAGTTGTCACAGTCATTGAGAGGAAATCTCACACAATGGCTAGACCATCACAGGTGGAGGATGAACCATTGTTCACTATTGGTACTGTTTCTCCAAAGAGTCCTGAAACTGAACCAGTGAGCAGAGAGGATCAGCACCTCATACGTAGGTCTGAGAGAGTTACAAAGGGTGTACCACCCAAGAGGTATTCGAAAGAGTTTACCAACTTAGCTGTTGCATGTATTGCTGTTGCACACAACTGAGGACAGGTTGAAACTGTGTCTAAGTCAGAGACGAAGGCACAACAGAGAGTTGCTAGCCAAGGTAATGTAGAAGCACTCATTCCTTGGAAGCCAGACAACCAAAGAGGTACATTGGGGAAACCAGTGGCGGGGAGTTCCAAGGATGGAACTGAAACAACAGGGGAGTGTTATATGTATAACAACTGTTTGTTTTCCTCTTTGGATCAAGCTTTGCTCGCAACACGCATTGATTCTTTTGGGGGAGGATGTTACGAAAAAGGAGCAATGCAGTGAGCTGCAGCTGGCTGGAATGCCAAACAGGATGTTGATGTATGTGACTGTAGCCTGGGAACGAAGGGACAGTCTATTCACTGTACTGAGCACCGGATGTTAGCTCAGTGTGGCACCTGATCTGTACTGGAAGTACAGGGGTGGAGTTTTCTCTCTGTTGTTGGTGTTTGGAGAGTGCAGACAT
Source organism: Podarcis gaigeae (assembly GCF_964106915.1). Taxonomy (NCBI): domain Eukaryota; kingdom Metazoa; phylum Chordata; class Lepidosauria; order Squamata; family Lacertidae; genus Podarcis; species Podarcis gaigeae. The sequence goes on from NC_139684.1 coordinate 77,261,374, forward strand.
GTTTCTCTGTACTGCTGCATAGACAGAAATAAAGGCATGTAAATACATTTCTGTCTGTCTCTCTCCCCCCTCCTGGGGAAGACAGGGAGGAGGGAAGAGTGGTGTGTTCTTCTCACGTTTGAGAAGAATCGCTGAATAGACACCTTGCCTGCCGGGAGCTGACAGGGAGGTCAACAGTAATCTAAGCCGAGTGCCCGGAGAGTGGCAAGTTCCTCTGACAGGCTAAAGATTACGACAGGAACTACCCGCCACTGGTTTCACCAATGTAACTCTCTGGTTGTCTGACTTCCAAGGAATGAGTGCTTCTGCATTACCTTGGTTAGGAAATGTTGTGTTACGCTTTGTAACTCCCTGTTGTGTCTTTGTCTCTGACTTAGACATACCCTTAACCTGGCTTGAGTTCTCAACAATAGTAATACATGCAACAGCTGAACTAGCAAACTCTTGAGAATTCCTCTTTGGTGGTACGCCCTTTGTGATTCTCTCAGACCTACGTATGAGGTGCTGATCCTCCTTGCTGATTGGTTCAGTCTCAGGACTTTTCGGAGAACCAGTTCCAATAGTAATGAGTGGTCCATCCTTAAGCTGTGAAGATTTAGCTTTTGTGTGTGAACCTTTCTCAATAACTGTGTCAACAGAACTCTCTGAGCTTTCTGTGTCACTTTCAGTATCACTATAATCAGAATAATCAAATTCATCATCTGAATCATCAGCAGTGGGAAATGTGTGAAAAATTACTCTCTCCTGTCCAGGAGCACTCTCTAGAAATTTTGTGAGAATCACCTGACCAGATTCAGACAAAATTACTCTGTAGAGACCCTTTTCATAACCCACAAAAATGCCTCTGGCATTCTTCACCCCATCTGGAGTTTCTGTCTGCACATGAGATCAAAAAACCCTAAAATGCGAGACAGAAGGTTTTCTTTGGAATAGCTTCTCAAAAGGAGAACATTCCATACCTTTTGAAACCTTTCTTACCCAAGTGTAACAAAAACATGATAAAGATTCAGCCCAATACTCATGTGGCAAGTGTGAACTCAGCAATTGTGCCTTCATGCCATTTTGCAACACTCTGTTCACTTTTACACACACAGTTTTGTTCCATGCAGCTTCTGAAACAGCAACCTTGTGCGCTATCCCTTGCTTCTCAAGGAAATCCTGAAAATCCTGTGAAAGAAAGTTTGGCTTTTTATCTGTGAAAAGAAAATCAATTTTAGCATTTTAGGAGTCACAAAACTCTTTAAACTTTTCTAAGGTTTCTCTGGGACTCTGCAACGTGTAAATCCATACATATTGAGAAAAATGATCAACAAATAAAAGTTAGTATTTTGCATTGCCTCTAGATGGTGCTAAAGGACCGATTACACTCGCTGAAAAACACTGTTAATCTTTGTTGCCTTTCCTCTCGTGTCTTCTTTCGAGATACCTGCAAGAGAAAGCATTTGAGATTCACATGCTGTGCACATTTTATTATCTTTTTTATCAAAAGTTATAGATACAGTCCGTCTTTCTCTCTGGCAGAAAGATACAGCTCTCCATCTTTGTAGATTTTGCAGCTTTCCTCATCATAGGATAACACCTGTTTCTTCTTAGTGATTTGAGAAACAATCAACAGATTGTACTTTAAATCAGGTACAAAATAAACATTGTTTATAGTCAAGTTCAGGCTTTCTAGATACACAGTTCTGATCCCGGTTGCTTCCATTTCCTGACCACTGGCCAGTTTCACAGTGAAGCGTTGCTTCTCAAACGTAGAAAACAATTCTCGGTGTGATGTCATGTGTTGCGTCACTCCTGTGTCTACAATAAATGAGTTATCCATGGATGATGTGGCTTTTAGGGACATCAAAGCCATATCTGGTTTTGCCTGGGACTGGGTACGACCTTTGTTTGAAGCCTCAGACTTTAAAGAGCTCCCTCTAGCTCCTTTCTCCTGATGTGGTGTCTCCTGATGAACAGCGTTCTGAGCTACAGCTTTCTCCTCTGTAGCAATAGTAGTGGGGGTGCTTGATTTCTGAGCTTCACTCCCCCCATCAGCAACAGCCATTGCAGCAGTGCTAGGATCATCAACAGCAACAGCAGCAACAGTCTCTCCACTTCCCTGTTGTGGCTTAAAGCTCCTCCCAGCTTTTGATGAGCTCTCAAGAATTTGGCTAGCTTCATCTTGGCTCTCCCCCTTTGGTGCAACCAATTCTCGGTCCTTGCTTCCCACCCCAGCTTCACAATCTTTGCGGAGTGACTCCCAAGCGACCCTTGGTTCTTGTGCACCATTTAGGACTGGCTCAAGATAAGCGTCCACATTTTCTGCCAAAATTCTCATTACACGCTGCTTCAATTCACTTTGAACTGCAGCCTTCTCCCCCTGTGCTTGTACAGCAACAGGCTGTGGGGTTTGTACTAAGTCCCATAATTGCTCTCCCACCAGCAAAAATTCCATTGCAAATGACCATTCTAGCCAGTTTTGGCTATTCAGTTTTTGAGAGAACAGAGCCATCTTTAATCTCAAGCTGCAGCTGCAGCTACAAACTGGAAAATCCAATAGTCTATATCCTGTTTACTAGCTGCTTGCACTTGGCAGTCAGCCCAGCTGCCTGGAATTTTCCCTTCCACAGAGAATCTGTAAACAATAAGCCTTTGCTGCAATCCAACAGCTATCAGCAAGCTGTGCTCTTCTTGGAAAGTCCCCTTTCCAACAGTTTGTTTACAACAAGCGTCGCTGAAAAACACCCAGCTTTGCTTTCGTTTTTGAAGCTTCTTTTCTCTCTATGCTCTTTAAGCTAACCAGCCCATAAATTTAGCTCAAAAAGTACTCACGACCTGTCGCTTAGCAACGGAACTTCTTATCAGCTCTGGAATGCGAAGTATTTGGCCTCTCTCCGCTCTGTTTTATCCAAAACAGGAGCCTTTTTCTCAGGGAACTGAAGACTTTTCAATTCGCGTTCACCATCCAGCCATAAATCAGCATAGCAGAGGTACGTGGATCGCTGCTTATCAGCAAAAAAAAAATCTCCCACCTGGTGCTCAGCCGTCTTGTTGTTGCAACCATCGGGCTCTGCTACCACTTGTTGGTTTGCAAGCCCCCTCCATAGAGGCTGGCGCCTCTCACTGTCCTCAGAGCTTGCTTACCAGTAACCTCCTCTGGTTGATATCCAGACAGAACAGGGAGATTTTGATAGGCGACGTTTTCCCAAGCGTGGGTAAAATGCACAACCCCTCCTTCCTGCTTCTGCAATGGAAAGAAAATAAGTCAGAAATCTATTTACATGATGTTTATTTCTGACATTACAGCACTAGAGAAAAACACTTCCTTTCAGTTCAGTTCTTCTAGCACGTCTGACAAACTTCCTGAACGTGCGCACACAGAAGGTTTCAAGTTACACTCTTCACAAAGACTTATCCAGCCTGTGAATGTCCTGGGAAATTCTTCTTTCCCACAGATAGGCGCATCATGTGATGTCAACAATCTGGGTGTCTGCAGCTTTGATGTTTCCATATACTGACATCGTGTGTGTTTAAATTGCTTCTATGCCAATGCAACATTTTCCTGTGCTGTACTATATGGAATTGGGGGCCAAGTTGGTTTTGGTGATTGTTAGGTTTAATCTGAAATCAAGCTAGAATTTAGTTTGTTGGTGTCTCTGGTATCTTCTCTCTCTTACATCATGGGAGTTAGCTTATATTATGGATGTCTGCTCTGTATTCTTTTATTAATACCATTGCTACAAGTTTGTCATGGCCTTTGGCTTGTTCAATAAAGTTATGAACTATACGTGAAATGCTCATTGCTGCTCTAGTACTTGAGATTTCGTCCCACTCCATCTCTCACTCACACACCGTTTCCCTATTAGTTGACTTTGGTCTTGGAAGAGAGCCTGGCTTAGGGAACACTTACTAAGGACAAGGATGTTAGAGAAGCAGGTAATGGTTGGTGTGAATGTATACAGAGAGAGAGAGAGGAGGGATTACCTTTTAATCAGGGTAGTTTATATGTTAAGGTTTGGCTTATATTGGCTATTTTAACTATAGTGTATATTTTAATCATTCTGGATTTTAAAAAAAGATGCAGATTTCTTTTGTTGCTATTGTTTTCTAAATAGCACAGAAGCCATTTGGGAATGAAGCAATATATATATATTAATGAATAAATAATATATTCTAGATTGAATGGCTATCCTAAGTATCCTGGAAACTGTGGCCTTCACTTATTAGTATGGTTAATCAGATTCCTCCATCACAGAAATACATGTTTGCAACTGACTATACTTGGTCACCAAGGCTGAAGTGCTTAAACTTGAGTTTACTCTCCTTGGTAAGCCAGCAGTCCTGACTCTCTATTATGCTGCTATCCTGTCCTCACTCACATTCTTGCCCAAGGAGCAAACATTTTTGCAGTCATCTAAAGATGATAATTTGACCAAACTGCAGGAGGCAGTGGAAGACAGGAGTGCCTGGTGTGCTCTTGTCCATGGGGTCATGAAGAGTCGGACACGACTAAACGACTAAACAACAACAAAGATTATAAAATGAATCCCATTGCACTGGTTCCTACTCAACTGGAGAAAGCAGACCCAAGAGGAAGCATGTGCTCAGAAGTGTTGTCATCATTTTTGAGAGATCAGGAAACTCAGAGATGGACCAGCTAAGAGAACTGATGCAGGAAGAGGTTTTACTTTCAGATATTTATAGGCGAAGGATTCATGCTGTGGGCAACACCTGGGAACAAATGGTTCATTGAGGTCTGGGGCTCAATTGCTGGTGTCAATGACTCAGTCAATGACTTTCAAGTCAATGACTCGAAACCTCACACAGCATGGAGCCTGCTGTCTCCACAAACAACATAAACAGGATCATTCTCTCAATGACTCTTCGTCACTCTGAACAGTCAAGTCGAAGGTACCAATCAATGTGCAAAGATGCAGTTGAGGAAGCCCTTGTTGGTTCAGCTGCAGATTAACTCAAAAGGCCATTAGTGCAGCCCAGCAGTGGGATGAGCCAATGGCAGTGCAGCCATCAAATGCGGTGTAGGGATGCAAGGTTGAGGTAGAAAGTAAAAGTGTGTATGTGGAAGTAAAAGACAATGATCATCCTTATGAGGAGGCCTCCACTATGTTGTGATACCATTTATTATAGCAAGATATAGGAAGAAGAAAGTGGACAGAAATTGGTGTAGCTACCTTGCATTGAGTGTAGGCAAGGGAAGCAGTTGGAGAGAAGAAAACCTTAGACACACTACAGAATTATTTGGTTTAGGATGCCTTTCAGGGATCAGCCTGGTGGGACTTAGGGATACACTTGAGGTCTCACATCCATATTTTGGGTGAATGCTGGGGAGTGGGACCACAGTGCCTTTGCTGGGTTTACAGCCAAAGCTGACCCAGAAGTTGGTTCATCTACTTCCATTGTTGGGGAGCCAGTGATGGAGGAAGCCTCTTAGGTACCTGGGGCAGCACGCCCAGAGGCAGGGTGAACCACCCATAGGGGTGGGTCGAACCATCCATTGGGATGGACGGTACAGGGCACGCGGCACTCATAGGGATGGGTGGGATGGGGCGCATGGCACCCATAGGGACAGGACAGGGTGCACTGTGCCCATGTGCAGCCCCCTCCATTGTTTGCTCACCTGCCTCCTTTTAGTCTTCTCCCCCGCCTGCCTGCCTCCTCCAGCCTGGAGCATAGGATAACGGTGTGCCGCCTGCCTGCTACTCCCGACCCAGGAGGCAGGATGATCACACCCAGCTGGGGGGGGAGGTGAGCTGGTGTGGTGGTCAGGCTGGGGGGGTATGATCTGGTGTGGTGGCCAGGCCGTCTGGTGCAATCCAGCGTTGCTGTGATTGAGCCCGGGCGGGATTTTGTCAGCCTCCCTTCAGGGATGACACCTGGGGTGGGACGCTCCACCACACCCACCTTGCTCTGCCTCTGTGGGGAGCCACAGTCCAATAAAACACTAAAATACAATAACCTATTAAACATTAAAAGCTTCCCTAAACAGGGCTGCCTTCAGATGCCTTCTAAACGTTTGGTAGTTATTTTTCTCTTTGATATCTGGTGGGAGGGCGTTCCACAGGGGGGTGCCACTACCGAGAAGGCCCTCTGCCTGGTTCCCTGTAAAGCCACTTCCGAGCTGGAGAGGAGGTGGGGTTGCAGGCTTCACCCCACCCTCACATGCACGGGGGCTGGTTCACAGCCCCCGCGAGACTGAAGGGAATCCTCGGCCGCGTCATCTCCCCTGCTGGCCAATTGGCTGGCTCGGGAGGCATGGCCCGCCCTATTTAGGGCCGGCACGGCCGAGGCTCATCCTCTTTTCACCGCTCCAGCTGTTCCGGTTTCCCATCCCTCCCACCCTTTAGGCAGGCTCACTGACATTGCTATGGACTTCAGTTGGTCGTCGTCATGGGGCCTGGTAGGAATTTTTCCACTTGGCAAATTGGCTCCAGCCATTTGGTTTTTTCACCTACCTAGTAGCAACTCATCACAAGTATGCGGTATTGGCGGTTAGGCATTGCGAAGGAGCATTGTTAAGCAAATGAGAGGGGGGGAGGAAGCGCCATCACCTCCCCCACATAGAAGGGTAGTCAAATAAAGGATTCTGGGGGGCGTGGCCCTGTCTGAAGTATATGGAGGTATGGACCTAAGGCACACCCCCGAGCGGTGACCCCGGGTGAGCTCCTAGTTGACGTGCATCAGCAGGACTCCCTCTTCTGGTGGTTAACCCTTTCCAGTCTTCATGCAATCGAGTTGAAGCTGGATAGTCGATAGGACCAATGCCTAAGCCAATACCGCTCATTCCTGTAATCAATAAAGTTGTGGCCTATTCGCCCATTAACTTGAATCATGGTGTCTTGTGTCTTTATTTCCACTGGGGGGGGGGAGGGAACTCGCCACGCAACTTGGCTTCTCGCAGTGAGGGAACCGCCAGAAGGCCCTCGGCGCTGGACCTCAGTGTCCGGGCAGAACGGTGGAGACGCTCCTTCAGGTATAGTGGACCGAGGCCGTTTAGGGCTTTAAAGGTCAGCACCAACACTTTGAATTGTGCTCAGAAATGTACTGGGAGCCAGTGTAGAATGGATGGAGAGATGGAGATATCCTGAGCTGGCAAAGATAGAGTGGGGAGAAAAAGACTGTAAAATTTGGAGTGAATTTAGAGGGGAAAGTAAAGGTAAAGTTATTCCTTTGATTACATCCTTGACCTGCCAGTTACAATGAAACTCTTCCTCTGGCTTCTCCCCAGGCTGCTGATTGCTCTCCCTTGTGTTATTACCCCATCCTATCATTCCTGCTTGTGGTAAGCTTGCATGTATAATATCAGTTGTAGTAGATGCTTGTCTGTACTGTGTTTAATATGTGGATTACCAAGATGGGGCAGAACAAATCACCACCTCTGTTTTGACACAAGCCACCTATTTTATTTTGGGCAACCCCAAATCCATCTCAGACAGACACTTTGGCTCAGCGTAAAAATATGACTCTGATGAACTCTTCAGACCTCTAGTTACAATTAGCAGAGGTTTATAATGAGAGTACTTGTTGATAAATGAGGAATTATTTTAATGTGCCCGTGTCTAACTGATCACATTGTATTTGGTTAGGAGCTTTTTTCATTTTCTCTTTGAAGAGGGCTCCACTTGCTTCTGTCACCGTCTCCCATTACAAGGACATGGTTCAAACCCAGGAACCCCTGATTATGGGAATCCATTCAAATCCTATTTCAATTTGTCTCCCAGTGTCTGTCAAATTTGTCCCTCGGGGGTATAGTAGCCTCCGCTATGACCGAGCTACTCCTCCTCCGGTCAAGGCCTTCATTCTCTCCTCTGACGATAATTAACAACCTGAGCCTTTGATGAGGCTCCAGGCACATTCCCAATACGCAGAGTATCCAGCACGCAGGGAAGGAGCTGAGATAGTATGAGCTACATGGCTAAGAGTTTTATTCCTAACTACGCAGACAGTAAGAATTTATATCCTCTCTCTGTGGAAGGCAGAGAGCAACTGAAAAACAAAGGAACAGGAAACCAGTAAACATCACATCTGTCTCCCGTCCTCCATGAGACTTCCAACAGTCTGGAATCCCTGGAATGTAAACAGAGTCCTGTGACTCCAAGCAACTGCACAGTGGCAACACACAGAAACCTAACAAGGGAGTCCCTATTTTATGTAAGTCATAGGGCTCCCCCTACTGGTGGTTTACCCTGCAGACTGGCGGGAATCAAGGTATAGCCTGGCCTAAGCTAAACAATGCCTAAGCTAAACCACCTGCATCTGTAAACAATAAAGCTGTGGCCTATTTGAACGCATAAACCAAAATAATTGTGTCTGCGTAAATATTGTCCGTAAGGGTCGCAAGGCCTTGGCATGCAAGTGGGGCTGAACAAAGTAACATACAAATTCTCATTTTTTACTTCAAATGCCCTTTCTCAGCATTCTACTCATTCTGCATATATAAAACAAAGAGATACAGAATACAGATTCAATGTGCCAGATGAGTTTATTTTTTTATGATGAATTTCACTAATTGTGAAAAAGAAAACCCATGAGGCCTGAGCTCCTCCTCTCACCACTAGGCTCCCGATTTCTTCTGCAGCTACCATGAATGGTGGAATTAACAAGGAGGAGAGCTTGCTGTCTTGTATCTACCCTTCAAGATCAATTTGCTTTGATGATATTGCAGCATTCCAGCATTTTGCTTTAATTCCTTGGACTAGCAGGCGACCATATGCAAAGTTTTTTCCATCAAGGGCACACAAGTCTTCAGTTGCACAGCCTTTGAATTGGAGTCTATTAGCTGTCTTATTATTATCTGTGTAATAAAAAGGAGAAGCTTTGCATGAGTTCTGGGGCCTTGGGGATAAGGATGACTGTGATTATTAAAGCTCAGTATGTTTACAACCCTGTAGGATTAATCTGACAGCCAACTATCACTAGTCTTACCTTGTGAGCCAAATTAAGCCCACCAGGTGGCCTAATGTGACCATTCTACCCAAGCAACACCCACTTGACTTACACTAACACTGTATTGCATGAGATATGTGGCAGGTAAATTCACTGCAGCAGCAGAACAACTGGGAATCTTGGAAACTGCTCTGAATCATTTGCTTGAGAGGAGGGCTTGCAGTCACAGCCAATCAGCTGAACCCCTTGTTCAAAGCAAAGTTTGCTTCCAATGTTCAGCAGCTAAGTGGCACCAACAGGAAGCTGTGCTGGCATTGGGATCAAGTTCTCAATATTACAGTTGATCCCTGCCAAACACAGAGCCTGCAAGCTCCACTTTTGGCAGGGACCTCCTTTTCAGTCTGTTTTGAGTTTATGCTGTGCTGTAAAAGAAGAAAAGAGAGAATAGGATTGCCTGCTGATTATTTGCTTTGAATTTGAGTTTCCTGGCTAGCACCATGGTGATGCATTGTGAACAGGAAGTTGCCCTCTGCCATAGTGCTATTTTTCTAGAAAAAGAGGTGCCGGAACTCAACATGAGTACCTCCCTTGTTCTCTTAGAATGGCAATGGGGCCTACCTGAGAGTTGCTGGAAATGAGTTTTGGCTGAAAAAAAGCCCTGGTCTCCCACCCCATGTATTTTGCTAGGCTAAGACTGCAGTTCTTTTGCACACTTGTGATGCAGTAAGTTTCAATAAACACAATGCAACTTATTTATGAAGATAGATGAAGAGAGATGCACTAGTAGTGGCCCTCCTTTCTCCCAGCCTCCTTTACTTTCGAATGTTAGGCCAAGGTGAGTGGGTACTCCTGGACCAGCACCCAATGGTGCATACTGTTGTGAGGAGAAGCAGTGATGTGCTGGCTGGTCCTGCACCCTCCCTTGTACCCCTCTGCTCTGATGCACCTTGTGCATTTCAGGACAAAGGTGTGCTGTAAGGAGTGTGCTGTACTTTTGTAGGCTTCCCAGTCTTACACAAGGTAAAACCCTACCCTTGAGTGAGCCTGTCTCCTCCAGTTCTTATGCAATTCATATGCAGATAGTATGGAATCCAGAACAGGAGTAGAGTATTGCCCTTTCCCTCAGAGAAAGAAATCAAAGCTATACACACCTATCATAAATAAAATGCAAAATAATATCAGTCATTACTTTTCTTGAAGTGAGAGAGACAGAGAGGAGTTGTGTTTCTTGACCCATTGGCAATATTACTCACATAACATCCTGCTAGAATAGTTAATGCACTTGGTCTCATTGGCAAGGCAGCTGACACTCCCCTCTTGTGGGCAACCTGTTTTGCCGGAAAAACCGGTCTTTCTGAAGCAGGCTGGGCACTGTAGACCATTGGGGGAAAGATCTTCACGTGGTGTAACTACCAAAATAAAAACCTACAGTCAGCATATGGATACACCTCATTCCCCAGTCTCTTTATTGTACCTTTATTTTGATTTTTTTTTCATGCCTTTTAGTAACTTCTGACCCTAGCTGGACATGCTACCTCCACATCATGTCCTACATTTGCCATCAACTTTGCAGAACAGGCACCTCTGCTGAGCATCTATAAAAAATGTTTTTGTCTTTCACCTTTTGTCATGCACACTATTTTTTGTGTATTTTCTGGAGTTCTCACATGGTAGAAATGTATCAGGCTAGCTATCTGCTCTCTGATTCTAACTCTCTGTGTCTGAAGGTACAGACAGCTGCATTCTCTTGGATGTAATCTCTCTCTCTCTCTCTCTCTCTCTCTCTCTCTGTGTGTGTGTGTGTGTGTGTGTGTGTGCAAGCAAGTAGTGGGCAGGCCCAGAATCCACACTGGGGAGAGCAATGCCCATATTTCCCATATTTCTACTTCTCTTCTTTCAGCCCCACTGACTGCTTGTTTGAAATGTGATAGATGTATGTAAGGAAGTGATCATCTACTCCACTCATTCCAGATTCAAGGATCAACCATAGATACTTCTTAGTCCCTTGCATCCCGCATCTGAATGGACCAAAAGACAGAATTCTATACTTTTCTTGTAACTAATTGACACACTGCATATCATTGGTTCATACAGTCCTTTTTTCTAGAAACAAAAATGGGTGCCTGCTGTAAACATTGAGACAAGCCTATCCATGTTTATACAATAGATGTAAGTTTTAATGTGCTTTTACTTTATTGTTATTTTACCTTTTTTGGATTTTTATTTTTATTTTTTTACAATCAAGCAATGAATTTAATTTAATTAAATAAAGTGTCAAAGGATTTCTAACACTTCTACAAATGTCTACTCAGAAGATACTCCAAGTGAATGGGCCTTGAAAGGCAGCTGGCACACTTACAATACCTCAAGGGTGGCAAACTGATTACCAGCTCCACAGGGAAGCCCCTGTCCTTGACTTACTGGCCTGAGCACTCTGACACCCAGCCCCCTCTACCGGAGATGGGTGGCTTTGGGTAGGAGAAAGCAAGGTTCCTGGCTACTGTCATAGCCTAGTGCCTCCTTCCCTAAGTCTGAGAAGCATTGCTCAGCTTAGGTAAGTTGGTGTGATGCTCTGATGGGGCCAAGAGTGCTCCCACCACCTTCCCAAATCCCATCTGGATTTGGGAAGGAGGCAGCAGGTTCCAGGATCCTGTCTAAGACTCATGCCTGCTTTCCCAAGCATGGGGAGAATTTGCCCAGCTTAAGAAAGGAGGTGATCTGATGGGGTCCCAGAGCCCTCCTGCATCCTTCCCCCCAAAAGGTGGCAGAAAGGTGTTCCATCATGTTCTGCCAGAAAAAGCACTGTTTTTATAAGCCCTTAATCTTCAGAGATGCAGATACTCACGGTGGACAGGTTCCTTGTTGCACTCATTTGTTTTGCAGCAGTAGACCTTCAGCTGGAGGAATTTACCTTGAGATGCACTGAAGCTGTAATCACCTGAGTGGCAAAAATTGGAATAAATACATCCCTGGAAAGTTGTCACTTCAATCTCTGGAACTGAAAAGAACAAAAGGAAATAAATCACAAGATCTGCAAAAACTCTGGTTAATTCCCTCTAAATGTATATATTTTCAATGATACTTCCCTTTTACTACATTTTATTCTTCAGTGAGAAACTACATAATGCACAGTTTTTGAACCAAGAAAATGAACCAAAACAAGATTATCCTCCTGCTGACCCCTGACCTAGTTGAATGCCACCCAGCTACATGAGTTAAAACAACCAACAGAGTTACTTTGTATTAGGCAAAATGGTTTGCAACTGCATGAAAATATTTTTGAGGAGAAAATTGCTCTTAAATGGTGGTGCATTTTAGTGAGTTATTTATTCATTTACTTATTTACTGTGCAGAAATTGAAGTTTGGGGAGAATGAGAAAGTGAGAGTAACAAAAATTGACAAATTCACCTACCCTTAGCAGAGACTGGAATAGATCTGTCTGTCTGGAATATTCTAGTTGAAAGATGTAGCAGATGAAAAAGTCACCTGATTTCTCAGATGGGCATGCAAGCAAGGTGAGAACTGAAAGCTGAAACCTAGAAATAACCAATGTCCCAGGAACTATTATGAAGCCAAAGGACCATATAGCCCTTCATTGCATTCTTAAATCACAAGACGCTCAAGATAAAATGAAGATGTGGCTGCTCTTGAGCCAACAATCCCATGAATTGCTCCAAAATTCACAGACAGTGAAGATGCATGGCTTAGTCTTAGTGTCATTGAACAGTGAGTGTCCCACCACCCTGTATAAATTTGAAGGTGGCAGGGTCTCTGAGGATGACATCATATCACACCTCTGGAGAGCCAGTGTGGTGTAGTGGTTAAGAGCAGTAGCCACGTAATCTGGGGAACCGGGTTCGCGTCTCCGCTCCTCCACATGCAGCTGCTGGGTGACCTTGGGCCAGTCACACTTCTGTGAAGTCTCTCAGCCCCACTCACCTCACAGAGTGTTTGTTGTGGGGGAGGAAAGGAAAGGAGATTGTTAGCCGCTTTGAGACTCCTGAAGGGGAGTGAAAGGCGGGATATCAAATCCAAACTCTTCTTCTTCTTCTCTTCTTTCACAGGATGTTAGTAGGAGTAATGCAAGAAGGAGAGATAGGGTAGCTAGAAAACCTTTCCCCCCGTTGTAATATCTCATCTGGAATAGCTGGCGTGAAAGCAATGAGAGAAAGAACTTGTAGGTGCCCAAAGTGATCCTTGCATTGAATTTGTAATAATATATTAAACTTAATACCTTGGCTTATGATGGAAGGCAAACCAAAACCAAACCAGAGTTCACTGCTTCTGGTGTAGTGTGGACTGCTAGTAAATGCAGTGGTGGCTAATTTGTGGCTAATAATAATAATAATAATAATAATAATAATAATAATAATAATAATTTCGTATTGCAGCCTCCCTGGCCAAAGTCGGGCTCAGAGTGGCTAACAACAGGTAAAAATAGCACAGTGTACATAAAATAAAAGGTAAAAGGTAAAGGTACCCCTGCCCGTTCGGGCCAGTCTTGCCAGACTCTAGGGTTGTGCGCTCATCTCACTCTATAGGCCAGGAACCAGCGCTGTCTGGAGACACCTCTGGGTCACGTGGCCAGTGTGACAAGCTGCATCTGGCAAGCCAACGCAGCACACGGAACGCCTTTTTCCTTCCCGCTGGTAAGCAGTACCCGGAGGTGCTTTCGAACTGCTAGGTTGGCAGGCGCTGGGACCGAACGACGGGAGCGCACCCCGCCGCGGGGATTCAAACCGCCGACCTGACGATAGGCAAGTCCTAGGCGCTGAGGTTTTACCCACAGCGCCACCCGTGTCCCGCGTGTACATAAAATAGCACAGTCAATTAATTAAAATACATTCTAGAATCAGTTCAGAATCAAATTAATAGCAATCATTGAGTTAGAGTTCTATGAATATTACAGAAGGGGGGGGGGTCAGACTGTGCCTTGGTCAAAGGCCTGGTGGAACAGCTCTGTCTTTCAGGCCTGTGGAAAGATGTCAAGTCCCTAATTTCTTGTGGTAGAGTGTACCACCAGATCAGGGCCACAGCTGAAAAAGCCCTGGTTCTGGCCGCGGCCAGTCTGACCTCCCTGTGGCCCGGAATCTCCCCCCCCAAATTTATTTGAATACTGTAAGGTCCTCCGTGGGACATACCAGGAGAGGTGGTCCCGTAGGTACGAGAGTCCTAGGCCATATATGGCTTTAAAGATTAAAACCAGCACCTTAAACCTGATCCTGTACTCCACCGGGAGCTAGTGCAGCTGGTATAGCACTGGGTGAATGGGATCCCACGGCGAAGACCCCATAAGGAGTCTTGCCGCTGCATTCTGCACTCGCTGGAGTTTCTGGGTCAGTCTCAAGGGCAGCCCCACGTTACAATAAGCAAAGAATTTACTGAACTACAGCTTGCACCATCTCTATCAATTGGCTGAGGTGGATGGGAGCAGTAGTCCAGAAATTTCTAAAGGGCCAAAACCCCAGCCTGATGCATGCCAGGTTCTCTCTGATGAAGCCTGCGTGTGATGGAAAAAGAAAAGGAAGGCTGGACTAAGGTTATGTGGCTGAGTATTGATGCTGAGTGTTGGACTAGACTAGAATCTGAGATGCCAGGGTTCAAATCCCCACTTAGCCATGAAGCTCACTGAGTGACCTTGGAGAGTCCCTGCCTCTCAGCTTAATATCCCTCACAAGGTGAAATGCATAAGAGAAGAACCATATACGCCACCTTGTGCTCCTTGGAGAAAAGTTGAGATATAAAGGCAATAAATAAATAATAAATAATGCTAATTTACACAAGAAACTCATTCCTTGAAGTGACCAAAAGTAAGTGAGAAGATTCAGCTCACCTATGTTGTTATGCAGAGCACCAGAGGAACAGGTTTGATCATCACGGCAGCCACGACTATCTGGAGCTTCACATGAGGTACTATTTTCATGACAGTAGGTACATGTCAGAGATGTTGCTGCACAAAGGAGATAGAGGTTGGTGCAAGAGATTTCTTGAGATGGTAAAGTAGTACAATGTGTTGTTCTTCTTAAGGAAGTGTTGTTGCTATCAAAGGGTTAAAGGGTAGCAGAAACGCTCTAATCACTGAGCAGCTGGAGGTCATTAGGCTTCCAGGAACATGAGTTTGTATAAATAGTCTCCCGTGTGTTTGTTCTTCCCTTCTCCCCTTTTTTGGGCGTGTTTGCTGAGATGTGTGGTTCTTCGCCAGGGTTGTTTTTTGTTTTGTAAATAAACCTTATCTTTGAGTTACAAACCGCATGCTCCAAGACTCCTCTTTGAAAAGATACTGCCTCTCCTGCCCTTCTTCAACTGCTGTGCGAAATACTCTGCTGTAGTGGGACTTGTGATGATGGAAGCGCACTGGGCATTTACATTAAACTAATTAAAGTTTAATGGGACAAGTGTCATGCAAAAGGGTAGATATGTCAAAACAAAATAAAAAAATTCCTTCCAGTAGCACCTTAAAGACCAACTAAGTTGTTCTAGGTATGAGCTTTCGTGTGCATGCACACTTCTTCAGATGTCTTTAAGGTGCTACTGGAAGGAATTTTTTTATTTTGTTTTGACTATGGCAGACCAACACGGCTACCTATCTGTAACTGGAACTATGGAAGGCACCACATTGAGCCGCATGAAATGGAAGTCCATCAGGTATCTGAAGAAGTGTGCATGCACACGAAAGCTCATACCTAGAACAACTTAGTTGGTCTTTAAGGTGCTACTGGAAGGATTTTTTTTTTTTTTTACTATGGCAGACCAACATGGCTACCTATCTGTAACTGGGTAGATATGTGTTAGCTTTAATGTTCATATTAATTATTTGGTGCCATATTTAGCCAATGCAACCTTCCCTTCCATAAAGTAGCTTCTTAGAGTACCCCTCTATGCACCGGTTGAAAAATAAAAAGGAAAAGGAGCAGAAATATCTCAATCTTGATGCATGCCAATGATTCTATATTGTGAACTGCCCTGCGTCATGGTGTGAAAGCCTATCTATTAACAACACAGACCACAGTCAAAAGTAAAAAAAAAAAAATGATGTTTAGAGCAAGAAGCTATAGAAGAAACCTGCTCATTTATATACCTGGGTTTAAAGGTAAGGTAAGGGAAGTCCAGTCAAAGGTGACTATGGAGTTGTGGCGCTCATCTCACTTTTAGGATGAGGGAACCGGTGTTTGTCCACAGACAGCTTTCGGGATCATGTGGCCAGCATGACTAAGCCACTTCTGGTGCAACAAAACACCATGACAGAAGCCAGAGTGCACTGAAACACTGTTTACCTTCCTGCCGCAGCAGTACCTATTTATATACTGTACTTGCACTGGCGTGCTTTCGAAATGCTAGGTTGGCAGGAGCTGGGAGAGAGCAATGGGAGCTCATCCTGTCGCAGGGATTCAATCCACCGACCTTCTGATCAGCAAGCCCAAGAGTCTCAGTGGTTTAGACCACAGTGCCACCCATATCCCTTGGTGTACTCTTTAGTGAAACATTTTCTGGGAAGAGTAATATTGAGCCGTGAAAGTCAAAGCACTGAAAACCAAAGGAGCATTAGTTAAATTCTATTACAATAAGGAAGGGCAGCTAAATGAACCTGCCCTAAAGATCCTTGGTAGCATAGTGCTTACTGAAATGCTATTTGACACTGAAAACTGGGTGGCAGAGTCAAACTCCATTAAAGTTTTAGAAACTGTCTTTTTCAGTTTGATTTCTTTTGTGAGACTATATTGGCTTCTTGGAGTGCCCTTCTATGCACCAGCTGGAAAAAAATAATAGGAAAGGAAATTAGATAAAATTACTATATGTTGTTTTGCTGATTGTAAGGTTTAATGTGAAATCAAGCTAGAATTGTCATGGGCTTTGGCTAGAGAAATAAAGTTATGAACTTTATGTGAAATGCTCATTGCTGCTCCAGTACTTGAGATTTTCTCCCATTCTATCTCTCACTCACACACCATTTAATCAGGGTAGTTTTTATGTTAAGGGTTTATTATTGGCTATTTTAACTATGGTGTATATTTTAATCATTCTGGATTTTAACAAAGATGCAGATTTCTTTTGTTGCTGTTTTCTAAATAGCACAGGAGCCAGTTGGGAATGAAGCAATACATATATTAATTAATAAATGAATAAATAATAATAAATTCTAGATCAAATGGCTATCTTAAGTATCTTGGAAACTGTAGCTTTCACTTATTAGCATGATTATTCTGATTCCTCTGCCACATAAATAAATGTTTACAACTGACTATACTTGGTTACCAAGGCTTAAGTGCTTAAACTCTTGAGTTTACTCCCCTTGGTTAGCCAGCGGTCCTTACTCTCTTTTATATTGATATCCTATTTTTGCAGTCATCCAAAGAATCCCATTGCACTGATTGCTACTAACCTGGAGAAAGCAGGCCCAAGAGGAGGCATGTGCTCACAAGTGTTTTCATCATTTTTGAAAGATCGGGAGACTCAAAAGAGATGGACCAGGGAAGAGGAATGATGCAAGTAGAGGCTTACATGGAGATATTTATAGGCCAAGGATTCACGCTGTGGGCAACATGTAGGAACAAATGGTTCCCTAAGGTCTGGGAGTGGGGGCTGTGTGTTTGCCAAGAAGACACAGAGGGACATAGCGAAAATCAAAGTTCAGTGTTGAATTGGCTTAATTATTTCTCTTTCATTTCATTAGCTCTTGCCAAAAACTTTTCAGCATTTCCCTCCTATGACATTAATGTGTGATTTAAATTGTAATGTCACCAAAGAAAGAATCAAGAGACTACAAAGGCAAGGGCAAAACCAAGATGCAACCTGCAAAGAAACCCCCATACTGTATTTTACCTTGTATAAGACTATATTTTCCTTCATATTTTTAAAATTTGAAATTGGGGGTCATCCTATATGGAATAGGGGTCATCTAATACATGGGGGTGTCCTATAAACAGAAAAAATACAGTATCCCCCACCACAGGATTCCTCTTCTGAGAAGGAGGAAGGTTTGGATATTAGATTGTTCTTGGTAAGACTGTAAGAAAGAAAGTAATCCGCAGCTAAGAAGAGTAGCCCTCAGCCTTCAACATCTAAGAAAACCCTTAACCCATCATGGCTTCATATTGCATGGATGTACTGGCGGCTTCAACCAGTAAGACTGATTCTCCTGCCATGGAAGTGGTCACCCTCCCCTAGGGAAAAAGGGATGGCAAGTGAGCTCAGCTGCTGGTGTCAATGACTCAGAAGTGTACTTGGTTTGGTGAGAATTGAAATCTCACACAGCATGGAGCTAGCTGTCTCCACAAACAACACAAACAAGACAATACTCTCAATCACTCTTCATCACTCTGAACCAGTCAAGTAGAAAGTACCAGGCAATGTGCAAAGATGCAATTGAGGAAGCCCTTGTTGGGTCAGCTGCAGATTAGCTCAAAGGTCATTAGTGCAGCCCAGCAGAGGGAAGAGCCAATGGCAGTGAAGCAGTCAAATGGGATGTAAAGTTGAGATAGAGTAAAAATATGTATGTGGAAGTAAAGGACAATGATCTTCCTTATCAGGAGGCCTCCAGTATGTTGTGATACCATTTACAGTGTTACATCGGGTTAAGAACATAATTCGTTCTGGAGGTCTGTTCTTAACCTGAATCTGTTCTTAACCTGAAGCACCACTTTAGTTAATGGGGTCTCCTGCTGCCGCTGCACAATTTCTGTTCTCATCCTGAAACAAAGTTCTTTTGCTTATTACCCAAGGTAATATTTCTGGGTTAGCGGAGTCTGTAACCTGAAGCGTATGTAACCAGAAGCGCATGTAACCCGAGGTACCACTGTATTATAGAGAGATATAGGAAGAAGAAAGTGGAAAGAAATTGGTGTGTCTACCTTGCACTGAGTCTGGGCAAGGGAGGTAGTTGGAGAGAAGAAAACATGAGGCACATTCTGGAATTATTGGGTTTAGGATACCTTTTAGGGATCAGCCTGTGCTTCATTCCTCATGGGGCTTAGGGGTACATTTTAGGTCTCACATGCATATTTTGGGTGAATACTGGACAGTGGGACCAAGGTTGCTTTGCTGGGTTTACAACCAAAGCTCACCCAGGAGTTGGTTCTTCTACTTCCATGGTTGGGGAGCCACAGTCTGTAGGAATGCTTCCCTACCAGTGCTATATAAAATCTTAATAAAATAGTAGTTTCTTAATAAAATTTAATGTGGTTTGCAGTTCCTTCAGGAAATGGATATCAGACCAACTTACAGTCACATCAGGATTAGAAACCTTAGAGTACATTTTCCACATATGATTTGTTTCCCCCTATAAAATTCATGCTTCTTAAGTTATAATTTTAAAAGATGCCGTACTGAAATCCCCTGATTTTTGGTCTTGCCCCTTTTCCATTTTCCTAATGCAACGTGTATAGAAACATACAATCTGCTCCTTTCATACATTATTGTTTCATGAGCAGGACCCCTAAAAGTTTTCATTTTATTGGTTGTTGGTTTTTTTGTTTTTTTGTTTTTTAAGAATGATGGGTTTTAATTGGAAAACAGGGTGTATTTACCATGAGTCATTGCTTTTGCCTTTGCTTTTGTTTTATGTGGTGTCTAACTTGGTTGGAAAGAGCATATATTTTTATCATCTTCCAGGCCCCAGAAAAAAGCACTGCTGAGGTGGTAAAACTAGGCATTGCTCAGGGTTATAGGCAGGTACCAGGGTTCTGAAATTTCATTCCTCCTTGTTCCAATTGCATCACATTGCTGGCAAAGAGTGAAGATACTTTGAGTCATCTGATCTGCTTGCCTTTAGCCACGTTGCCTTTAATTGAATAAAACTAGAGGTTTACACCCACCTCACTACCCATCTTCAGTACAACCTCATCTATATGCATTATATTTCTCTATTAACTGGAAACCTTTTATATTTTCTGACACCTGAACCATTTTTACCAATGTATATTTTATTGGCTTTCAAAAATGTATAACGACGACAACAACAACAACACTAAGCAGCTACGCAAAATCAGAATACGCCACCCTTTCTGCATTCTCTCCAGCTAACACATAAGTATCCATATTTTTCAAACAGTTGTTCTTTTTTAAGATTTTCTACAAAATTCTCCTACGTTATTTCATCAGCATTGTATGAAAGCATCCATCCAGACTGTAGTCATCTTCAGCTAAAGCATCAAGCAGGTGACGACATCCAGATTTATGGTGATTCTGCTGACAACACATTGCTTAGATGCTTTTAGCCAGGATACAAAGTAAATGGCCACAGGATGGCATAAAATGCATATGTTGTTTATTTCTTTTCAGCACTGTTACATTATGGTTTATTTTCTCAGTTAGATTCAATATCCGTACATTTTCATACTTTGGTCTCTTCCCCAAACATGTAATTTCCTCCACATTTGGACAACCAATAATTTTGATGCATCATGCAAGTATAGAAAGTGATCTGTTCCCTTAAGAGACTTTTTAAACCATGTAAAGAGTGAAAGTAAACCCCTTAAAGAGTGAAAGGAATCAAAACTGCGGGGTAAAATCAATCTGTTCTCATAGAATATTGAAAATATGTATTGTGGCATCTCCATCTCAAATGGTGGTATGTCTCTCTATAACTGGAATACCTCCACCACATTGACACTATTCCAAAATTAATGTCAGAGAAGTTCACTGGTGTGCTTTGCCACCTATGCATTACCTGAATATCTAAGGTCCATGAGAACTACTTTATTGAAGGATTAAGAGATATGTTGACTATGAACCAGTGCTTCCATCTTTGCACTCATTGGTGTGGGGTCCAACATTATTGGGAGTGCAAAGTTAGTTCCCAAGGCAAAGTTCTGGTCTTCAAGGGCCCAAATCAAAATGTAACAAAAGCCTAAAAGCACAGCTCATGTGGTAAAGCTGGGATACTGATGGGTGCCAGGGACACACTGTTGTGCCATGAATATTGGACTCCAAAGTCATTACTGAGACCTGATGAAATAATTTTCTGGAACTTTAACCCTCCTTGTTGCAATTGCAGCAGATTGTTGTGAAAGAGAGAGGATAATTTGTGACATCTGATCTGTTTGGTCAGATTATATAATTATAATAATTTGGTGGTGGCTGCCCTTAGCCGCACTGTTTTGAATGGAACCAAGTTAATGCCTTACAGCTGCTTCGAACCCCATCTTCAGTAAGAATCTCATCCCTATGCCGTAAATCTGGAGCTATTCAAGAATAGGCTGCATAATCATCTGTTAGGGATGCTCTAATGTTGACTTTTCTACACTGGATAGGGTGTTAGACTAGCCAACCTACCAGAAACCCATCCCACACACCAAACTTACATGGTTCTAAAGGAGTGGAATGTGGAGTTATTGATAGATGTTTGAAGGCAAAGACCAACAACACAAGCGAGAAAAAGGCCTGAAAATGAAATTACAAAAATGAAATAACAAGGCTTCTTGTTGAAATGAAAGGTGGTTGCAACACTTTGCTGCCACACTTAAATGGCTGTAGATGTGCAACTACCCAAACTCCCTGCCTAAAGAAAACTCTGCAATTACAAAACTGTCACCTGCAAATTGATTGAGCAAATGTCCTGGGTTGGGAAGCAGTTGCACATGACATGAAGGCAGATGATATGCACCTCACTATTCCATGTCCCAGTAGCTGCTGTGCACAACATCTTAAACAGACAAAACAAAGGAGAAGAAAGAGCGGATAAAACAATAACACCTTAACACCCAAACTCCAAGCAGTCCAATGAGGACTGAGCATGTCAGTAGTCCCAGAATATTGTGTGTCAGTTGAACTAGAAAGATGTAAAGTGGGGCAGTTTGGGGGGGGGGGAGAGAATGATAGCATGCTTCTTGCAAACATATGCAGATTCCTGGCTGCCCCAGGGGAATAGAGTGGGTTGTCATGAAAGGTAAAGGTAAAGGTAAAGGTAATGGAACCCCTGACCATTAGGTTCAGTCGTGGCCGACTCTGGGGTTGTGGCACTCATCTTGCTTTATTGGCCGAGGGAGCCGGCATACAGCTTCCTGATCATGTGGCCAGCATGACTAAGCCACTTCTAGCGAACCAGAGCAGCGCATGGAAATGTCGTTTACCTTCTCGCCAGAGCAGTACCTATTTATCTACTTGCACTTTGATGTGCTTTCAAACTGCTAGGTTGGCAGAAGCAGGAACCAAGCAATGGGAGCTTACCCCGCCATGGGGATTCGAACCGCCGACCTTCTGATCGGCAAGTCCTAGGCTCTCTGGTTTAACCCACAGCGCCACCCGCGTCCCTGTCATGAAAGGTACACCTCTGGAAATGCACAACTGTTAAACATTTAAGAGTTCAGTTTGAGCCTAGATTATGTTATGCATATGTTAAATGTTATTTGAAGATTGGAAGCCCTTTTGTAGCTCAAGACATCTTTCTATGGATCTACTGCCGTGGCAATGAAGCTTTTCAGCCTGGGAAAACGTCCAATGGCTTAAGTCCAGGTTATGTCAGAGGCTGCTTGCTCCCATATGAATCTCTCCTGTTAAGTTGTGGGTGAACATATCAAACGACACAGCGATTCTTCAAACAGCTCTTGTTT
Source organism: Podarcis gaigeae (assembly GCF_964106915.1). NCBI lineage: Eukaryota > Metazoa > Chordata > Lepidosauria > Squamata > Lacertidae > Podarcis > Podarcis gaigeae. Next base: position 77,283,808 of record NC_139684.1, read on the forward strand.
ATTCACAGGCCAGAACAGAACTGAACTGAGGGGTTCAGCCAGCCTGCTTATATAGAGCTCCACCACAATGCAACTGTAACCACTTTCTGTAACTATCCAATCACTGAATGTCACTTTCAATCCCTTATTTGCATATGTGGACCTGAGTGAAAACTATTTACAGTATCTCGCTGCTGGCCCAGGGTGACAACTTCAGTACATAACACCCTTCCCCACCAAGATAAGGCATTAGTTACAATCGTAATGGTTTCCTTATATACAGCACTACACATAATGGTTCCATTAGGCACAAAAGCATATTGATTACATTTCACCCACTTTCATTAGACCGATAGTGTTACATGTCCAACAACTTAGTCTTTTAAATAAGTTGGGCGCTTGGAAACTCTGCCAGACCGCCAGGGACCAGTACCTCGGTCCGGAGGGGCCGCCCAATTCTTGCTGAGGCTGTGGCGCGACCCTAGGTGGCGTTGAAACCAAGTCCCCTGGATCCGCTGCTGTGGATGGAACCTCTGCAAGTGGAGTTGGTGGAATGTCAGGCAGCACGGCAGTGGTCTGAGTCTGTGGGAAGTCTGGCAGACCCTCTGAAGCAGCTTGATTCAGCTCCACGCCCAGAGTTTGCGAGAGAGGTATACGTGGAGCCTCGCCATCTGTAAGTGTCTGTTTTGGAGCCACAAGCACAGTAGGGGCACCACGGTAGTGTCCAAGTCCCCAACCCTGCGCCTAAGCTGGTCTATGTGCCGGCACCACAAACGTCCGTTTTTGAGTGCCACCTGGTATGAGCGAGGTCCAGTGACTCCCACTACTGTGGCTGGCACCCAAGGAATGTCCCCCACAAAGTTCCGGGCAAAGGCCTAGTTTCCTGGAACAAATGACCATGGTGCATTGGCACAGCCCGGGGGTTCAGCCACGGCAAAGTCTGGGTGCAGCCAGTCGAGCGGAGATTTGAGGCGGTGGCCCATAAGCAGTTCAGCAGGACTCCGTCCTGTGGCCGCATATGGGGTGATGTGTTGCACAAACAAGTATTTGGTGACCCGCTCGTGCCAGTCTCCCTGGTCCTGGCGTGCCAGTGCCTCTTTTGCAGAGCACACCATTCTCTCCGCTTGCCCGTTGCTGGATGGATGAAATTGTGCCATTAGGGCTTGGCAGAGCCCAGTCCCAAAAGGTACCGCTCAAAAGTGCCTGACGTGAACTGCAGTCCGTTGTTAGAGACAAGGACATCAGGACACCCATGCATCGCAAAGAGGCCTCGCAGCACCCGGATGACGGCCACAGTGGTGGTGGAGGGCATCAGGGCCACCTCCAGCCATTTGGCATTTGGAATAGGTGTCCACCACTACCACAAAGGTCCGGCTGTGAAAGGGGTCAGCCAGATTAATGTGCACCCTCGACCAGGGTGTCTTGGGTGTCTCACAGACGTGTCCCTTAGCTGCCGGTGGCGCAGGCCTCAATTCATGGAACCTCTTCACTCCAGCCACAAGTGCCAGTGCTTCATTGTCGAGCTGGCTGTAATTCCATTCAGTTGGAGTTAGCGTCCTGGAAAAGTAGGCAAGTGGTGCTTATCTTTCGTCTGGAAAATGGTGGCTGAGGACAGCGCCGATGCCAAAAGGTGAGGTGTCACAGGCAAGGACCAGCAGCCTCGCTTCACTGTACTGTACCAGCACATTATCCAATGAAAGGAGAGCCTTGACCGCGTTAAAGGCCGCCGTCTCCCGATGACCCCAGGACCAAGGTGTCTTTGTGCTGAGGAGTCAGTGAAGAGGCTCGGCTACCATCGCTTTGAGGGGCAGGAACATGTTATAAAAGTTCAGCAGTTCCAGGAATGCCTGCAACTCCGTCTTGTTCTTTGGGATGGGGGCCTGCTGGATAGTGCAGGTCTTGGATGTTGTCGGGTGAAAGCCGGAGGCGTCAATAAGATAGCCGAGGAACTCCACCTGTGGAACAGCAATCAGGCACTTCTCCCTCTTTACCTTGAGCCCGGCCTCCTGGAACCTGGTCAGCACGGCGTGGAGGAGCTCGAACAGCTGCTGGTGTGAGTCTGCTGACACCAAGACATCGTTGAAATACGGCACCACACCCAGAAGCCCTTGCAGCAGATGCTACATAAGGTTTTGGAAGATGCCAGGAGCCACACTCACTCCAAACTATTAACGGCGGCAACGGAATGCCCCTCAGTGGGTGACGATTGTCTGGGCTTCAGCAGTGGCATCATCAACAGGCAGTTGTTGATAGGCTTGGGCAAGGTCCAGCTTAGCGAAGACCTTACCCTCACCCAGGGAATGCAGCAGGTGTTGGACAACAGGAACCGGGTAAGCATGCTGCTGAAGTGATTATCATTTTAATTATTTGAAAAACTTGTCTTCCACTGGGTTATATGATGTATTCATTAATTATGTTGTAAGAAGGTTGCATTCTTAAAATATAACAACCCCAGGAAATACATAAGTAAGTAGAGGCCGTGGGAAAATCAGTTGGAAGTGCCAACCAGAAGAGTGAAAATGACTGTGCTCAACTTAGACATGCATGGACACACTGAATGGCTGTTTTGAGAGTAAGGAAAACATTGGGCATGCAGAGTAGCCTGAATGTGGGGATACAAGTTAATTCCCAGACAAGGAAGGAGCTGGTAAACGAAGATTGTTTGAGTTACACACTGATCTTTAGGTGGGCTGTGAATGTGTTTACTGACATGCATTGCTGCGAAAATAATGCTTGGAGTGAGTCGAAGAGGAGTCCAGAAAATATTCATGGAATGTCCATTCAATTGTATGAATATTTATCAGCATTTCTGGCTTTTTCTTTATTCAGCTGCTAGTGCTTAAGATAACACAATTTGTTTCGTTAGTTTCAATTCAACAGAACCACACTGCTACTATTCTGGCAAGAAATACTCAATAATACAAACCTAAATAAGAGAGTACTTGACAATAGCACATCCTACCATATCTTAACATATGACAATTCACTGTTCCTCTGTGTTACACTTATGTAGGGAAATATTCAGTATACGTTTGAAAAAAACTGAGAATTAAAAACTTTGTCAGCTACCCAGATACTAGCATAGTTAAACCAAGCTTCTTTACTTAGTCCCACAAGATTTGTAGTAATGTTTTTTCTAAGGTCAAGCTAAGAAAAACCAAACAAACCCTTTATCTGCTCCTTTTCCCCCTGGATCCATCCCAAATACCCTGCAATGCTGTTTTATTTATATATTATTTATTTCCTAAGACTTATACACGGCTTGATTGTAAAAAAGAAGCAGCAGCCGTTACAAGAAGATAAATTTGAGAAAAAATCAGAATATACCATAGTTAAAATACTAAAATAGATTAAAATGGCAAAAACTCTCTAAGCATCTGAGTAGGCTTGTCTAAGCAAGCATGTTTTTAGCAGGTGCTGAGCAGAGTACAGTGAGTCCCCCTGACTGATCTTAGTGCTAGAGAAGGGACTAGTAAGTGATCCTCCGTAGCAACTGAATTAATTTACTGAAAGACTATTTCCCAAAATTCAGCCACGTAATAGTACTCCAACTAACAGTGGAAAAACGGCCCTTAAATTGTTCTACAACAATCTTGCCCATCTGGGTTCCTTTGCCACACCTGGGCAGGTGCACTTTTTGACTCACCCACATTTTGGGAAGGATAGAAGATGCATTAATCAAAATTTGCTCTGCGCTGTTTTCAGGACCACAAACAGGAGGGATGTGACCAGGGGGAAGGCATGTGAGGAGTGATGAATGGACCCAGTACTCTACCCTCACCAACTTCCTTAGCGATCTTTTTAAAAATAATGAGCTTGTCAGCATTGCCCTTGAGCCAGTGCCACCAACTGGACTCATCCACTTTAGCCCCGACTCGGCTAGGCGAGCCGGGTAGCACTTCCAGAGACCACCTCCTGCACAAGAACAGGTCAAAGTGCTGTGGACTCACAGCTTAGAGTTGTGAGCACCGGATTCACTCCAACAAGACAGTCGTCGCACAGCAGAGTATAGCAGAGCATAAATGACTCGGAGAGAAGCTCTGTAGAATATCTTCTTTATTCTATCTACAACTATATACAGAGCTAAATGAGGTCCAAACGAAAATGCTGAACTTCACTGAGTGTCTGCAGCTGCTCTTAGTAGCAACGTTATCTATACACACGATCTCTCTCTAACACTCAGTGTCTCTCTCTCTCTCTCCGACACACTGACTGACACTTTGATGTGGTGCTGGAGCAGAATAAGTAGAGAGCAGAAACCGCCCCCTCCTCTCTGGAGAATCAGCAGAGAACATCAGGAGATTCTTGGATATGGGATGGGTGAAATCTCCTCAGAGCTCCATCCATTCCACTGATTTTAAGTTTCCACTAAACTGAGAAACTCTCAGACTGATATGTGTATATATGACACAGGATCCCACAACCTTTCAAATTGTATAAAACAAAAAAAAATCCTTCCAGTAGCACCTTAAAGACCAACTAAGTCAGTTCTTGGTATAAGCTTTCGTGTGCATGCACACTTCTTCAGATACACTGAGTACTGATACTACTTCCCAGCAAGAACATGGGAGTTGAGATGATCCCTCCCATAGTACCCAGGATCGATTTCGGGTTTTCTTTCTTATCTCCACATCTGAGAATGTGGACAGGCTGCTTGGAGTAAAACCAGACACCTGTCTCCTTGATCCTTGCCCATTGTGTCTAATAAAAGTGAGCCGGGAAGGGCTGGCCAATGGCTTCTACGGGGCGGTGAATGCTTCCCTTTGTGAGGGAGCATTCCCAGACCCGCTGAAAGAGGTGGTCATTAAACCGCTTCTTTAAAAAACAGCTTTTGATCTGGCCAGTCTGAAATCTTCCATTCTTGGGCAAGGTGATTGAGCAGGTGGTTGCTGTACAACTCCAGACGTAACTGAAGGATGCAGACCATATGGATCCCTTCCAATCAGAATTCAGGCCTCATCATCGGACTAAAACTGCCTTTGTTGCACTGGCCTTTGGTACTATCAATCATGACATCCTTCTGGACCATCTAGGGGGGCTGGGAGCTGGGGGTACTGTTATACAGTGGTTCCGCTCCTTCCTCCTGGGCCGTGTTCAGAAAGTGGTGTTGGGGGATGAGTGTTCAGACCCCTGGGCTCTCACTTGTGGGGTGCCTCAGAGTTCCGTTCTCTCCCCCATGCTTTTTAACTTCTATATGAAGCCGCTGGGAATGATCATCAGGGGGTTTGGGCTCGGTGTTTATCAGTATGCTGATGATTCCCAGCTCTACATCTCTTTTAAATCAGAACCAGTGAAGGTGGTGAAGGTTGTATGTGAGTACCCGGAGGTGGTTAAAGGTTAAATGGCAGCAAACAGATTGAGGCTGAATCCTAACAAGACAGAAGTACTGTTTTTTGGGGGGCAGTGGTGGTGGGGGACTCCCTGGTCCTGAATGGGGTAACTGTGCCCCTGAAGGAGCAGGTGCGCAGACTGGGAGTCATTTTGGACTCACAGCTGTCCATGGAGGCGCAGGTCAATTCTGTGTCCAGGGCAGTTGTTTACCAGCTCCATCTGGTATGCAGGCTGAGACCCAACCTGCCCGCAGACTGTCTCACCAGAGTGGTGCATGCTCTGGTTATCTCCCACTTGGACTACTGCAATGCGCTCTATGTGGGGCTACCTTTGAAGGTGACCTGGAAACTACAACTAAACCAAAATGCAGCAGCTAGACTGGTGACTGGTAGTGGCAGCTGAGACCATATTACACCGGTCCTAAAAGATCTACATTGGCTTCGAGTACGTTTCGACGCACAATTCTAAGTGCTGGTGTTGACCTTTAAAGACCAAAATGGCCTTGGCCCAGTATACTTGAAGGAGCGTCTCCATCCTCATCATTCTGATGAGATGCATCCTGGGAGACGGGGGCAATTGGTAGGCCCCCAGCTGGCTCCAGCCCACCTGCCATCAGCCAAGCAAACTTCAGTTCTCGGAACAGCATCAAAACTGCGACTCAAGCCTCAGAAACCTTTAGAGACTGGGCACACAAGCCAGCAGAGATAAGAACTCTTTGCAACGGAAGAGCAGACAGAGGCATATGTAAGCATATTTACAATATTTTATTCAGCATCAGGACAAAGGAAAAACATGTCTGCTCCCCTTCTTGTCCAAGCAAAAGCATAAGCAAAACGTATACACAATGGAAGTTCCCAGCAGGCTGTGCTGGAAGTGAACAGACATGTGACATACAGCAATCCACACCTCTGTTTTAAGGTGGAATGGAACATCATAATCCTAACACATTCAGCCCAGACATTGAGGTCCAGTGCCAAGGGCCTTCTGGCGGTTCCCTCACTGTGAGGTTACAGGGAACAAGGCAGAGGGCCTTCTGGGTAGCGGCGCCTGCCCTGTGATCCGTCCCATCAGATGTCAAGGAAATAAACAACTATCTGACTTTCAGAAGACATTGGACAGGCAACCCTGTTTAGGGAAGTTTATAATGTTTGAGATTTTATTCTGTTTTTAATGTTCTGTTGAAAGCCACCCAGAGTGGCTGGGGAAACCCAGCCAGATGGGCGGGGTATACTAATAATAATAATAATAATAATAATAATAATAATAATAATAATAATCCATACTCATTTTACTACATTTCATTGTATTTTCTGGCTCATGGGTGAGCAGTTCCTTTTAAACTGCTCTTACACTGAATCCTAAATTGTAGAGTATGAAGGAAACCAGAGACTCTAGTCCAACTCCCTGCAATTTAGACATGCATTGACACACTGAATGATAGTTCGGAAAGTAAGGGAAACATTGACTTTCCAGAGTAGTTCAAATGTGAGGATACAAGTTAAGTCCCAGAGAAGCAGACAGCTTGAAATAGAGGAATGTTTTAGTTACCTGATCTTCCGGTGGCCTGTGAATGTGTTTACTGACATGCATTCTTGTTAAATTAATGCTGGGAGTGAGTGGAAGAGGGGTCCAGAAAAGCTTTATGGAAAGCCCATCAGATTGAATAAATAATCTTTGAATTCCCCTGTTAAATGTGAGGTTTCTAAGAAAATCACATCTACATTGTTATCTCTTCCTATGCTCCAGTGATGCAGTTGTTCCTAGCTATTGCCCTGAGGCTCATGTGGCCCCGATGCCAAGTTGGATATGGAAGATGTGTACTATCTGTCAAAATTACTTTGTGTTTCTGAAAAACAAATTATCTTATTACAATACAGTTAATGTGTATTTAATACCCACACTGTGCAAAATTCAGGAGCTTAATTGTAGCTATACCACTGAGGCCAAATGCACTTATTAACAATTTGATTTACGCATTTAGAAGTTCTTTCAGCTAAACCATTTTGGGTCTATATTTATCAGCATTTCTGGCTTGTTCTTTCTTAAGTAGTCAAGCTACTTGGATGTTGCTAGGGACATTGTGACATGCATAGAATATTGGACAATGTTGCCAAAGTCATTACTGAGAGCTATTAACATCACTATTAGAATCTGGAACATTGTTTCTGCTTCTTCCAATTGCATCAGATTGTTGGGAAGGAGACAGGATCCTTTAAGTCATCTGATGTGTTTGGTGAGACTGTTTTAAACTGATCCAAGCTTTTCATTTGGGCCTCCTTCAAATCCCATCTTCAGTGCCATCCTTATCCATATGTCACATTTCTCTAAGACAAATTTTGGAGAAAGTGGTTGGCTTTTAATTGCAGATAAAATGAGAATACTCTATTCCCAAAAAAATTAACTTAGGGGCATGACCACCACACGTGGATAAATGAACCAAGCTTTCCACAGCTGTTCCAACATGAAGGGGAAAGGGGGGTTAACTTTTGCCAACCAGACTGGCATCCAGTGCCAGTGGAAGATGACCTTGAGTGTAAGTGAGCAGAGGTCATTTAAAGAGGAGAGTGGTCCAGGTACCCCAAGTACCCTCTCATTTGTGCTATTCAGTTGTGTGCCTAATTCTCATTTGTGAATTAGGTACCCTCTCATTTCTGCTATTCAGTTGTGTGCCTAACTCTGATTCCCATACAGTTTGAAGGCCTCTTGCATTCCCCGCTTCATGATTTACTAGATTGCTGTGTATTAGGGAAGTGGCACCCTTCAGGTCATATGCTAGACTGCTGCATAAGGTTTCAAAGAAGGTAAGTGTATGTAGGTCCTCTCCTCTCTGCTCCAATGAAAGTGCAAAAGAATGTGCCCAAGCTACTTGAAACTAGGTAGTAGTACCTTGTTTTGCAGCCGGATCCGTTCCGGAGCACCGGTCACTGGCTGAAAAGGATGCTGGACACAGCGCCGCATCTGCACACGCACGGAGCAGTTTGTGCTTCTGCACATGTGCGAGCGGTGAAGCCGGAAGTAACTCATTCTGGTACTTCTGGGTTTGCTGCAGACATTCGATGGAACAGGCGCTCGACGAGGCGGATGCTAGATGAGGTACCACTGCAGTCTGAATGCCTTTTAATTTACCTTGCACTTCCTCTTTGGAGATTGCTTTCCCCCTGAGAAGCTTGCCATGGAGAGTGTAAATGCCTGCATCTTCCCACAAGATGTTCACCTGGTCCCATTGAGTTTATATTTCTGCCAAGATTGGGTTGCAGATTTTGTTCACCGATTGGTGCCCAATTTGGTCCTTCATTTTATCTCTGCAGTTATTGAAGTCTCCACCTATTGTAGTTTGTCTTCTTTTAAAATTGTTCTAAATCTGTTAGCGTCTTCCAGAGCATGTCTTGTTGTGCTGTGTTGGGTGTATATAGACTGAACAACATATACAACGTAACAGGCTGTATGTAATTATATTATTATTATTATTAATTCTTTTAAAATTCTTTTTTTAATGCTATTCAGTGTCATATCAAAATATGTGGTTCTGTAGACCAGCTTATCATATAAATCAAACATATTACAAGAAATTAGAGTCCAGCAGATTGACCAGGAAATACAATCTATGCAGTTCTTACGTTACCAATATCCACAATGTGAAATTCTTATATCAGTCTTGTAATGTTCCATGTGAAGATGCTTTTAAGAATTCTACCCTTCCTCTCTCCTTCCAAACAATCCAATGCAATTGGAACAAGGAGAAACAATGTCCCAGAAACCAATTATAATACCTCACTCTAATGACTCTGGCTCCATTGTCCAAAATTCAGTGCATATCGCTGTGTCCCTGGCACCATTCAATATCCCTGAGCTATTTCCAGCTTTGCTACCCAAGTAGTCACCTGTGCCATGCCTTGAGTCCTTTGATCTGGGGCTTGGAAGATCTGAAAAAAGTACATACTCCTTTTTAACCAATTAGACCCCACACCCAGTTAGAGGAAAGGCAGGGGTACTGGTTCATGGTCAATACATCGCTTTAACAACCAAGAACCCAGTAACTTGATTTGATAGTTTCTTGAACATTAAGGTAATACATAGATGGAATAGAATGGCAGAGCAATTGTCCATATAATTTCTAGGCAACATCAGTGTCTTTGTTTGAAGGTTTCAGAAGAACGGCACATGCAGAAAATAAGAAAACGATTCCAGGAAAATTCGTGTTTTGCCCAACCGGGCTTTGTCAGCCATGCATACTCTGTATTACATAAATGAACATGATATGATATAGTTTTATACAAAGACAAGTAACATAACACACATACAAAATACAAAATAGTAACTCTACATACTATTTTGTAAATTGTATGTGTAAATATTTGAAGGATGTAAAATGGAGAAACAATTAGATTGGCTAGAGTAAAATGTGCAGGAATGATAACCATGAAAGAGAAAGCAGGGAAGTCAATTGTTACATGGCATTATGTAAAATGTTATAAATAAAAGACTTCACCAAACCTGATTCATATAGTCTGATTGCTCTAATAAATGTGGATGCAAAACTATTCACAGCTGTTGAACATAAAGTAACTTTGTTTGCAGATTGGTAATTGTGCAAGATCCAATTGTTGTGTCTTAATCTTTGAAAGAACATTTTGAAAGTTTCCATTGAATCACAGGACTGCAAATTATGTAAAATAAAAAAATACTACCAATTAATTTGACCGGAACAGTTCAAAAGCAGCTGACAGAAATGTCAAAGATAAAGATAGCCCATGGGGGGTATAAATACCTCAGGATAATCTTCACAGCTGACCTTAATCAATGAAATCAAAGAAATTATAAACCTTTGTTCAAAAAGACAAATAAGCAACTGTCAAAATGGAAACACACAAGCCTTAGCTGGCTATGTCATATTGCAGATACAAAAATGTCAATTCCACAAAATTCTCTTTCCTGTTTCAGGTTTTACCAACATTTAAAAAATGGCAAAACAAATTACTCTACTTTGTCTCATTAGGAAAAAGACCCAGACTCAGTCAAAACATCCTATTTAGACATAGCAATAAAGAGGGGCTAGGAATACCCAATCTTGAATTATACTATGCAGCTATCAAAATTAAATCATTGATGCTACTCATTAAAGGCAAAGTAGATATTTCATGGGTACAGAGAGAAAGTACCCACATAAGACCATCAGTACATGCTCTGCCCTTCCTGAAACTGCCTCAAATGGACCATGAAAAGGTGGATAACCCATTTTTCAAAGTAACATTGATGGTGTGGTGGAATTGGAACTCCGTATTGGCTCCTAGGCCTTCATCACTGATGCCCCTGCTAGATCACCCCTTATTTAAACATGCAAACAAATACAGTATAACCCATTTGTAGATCTTGAAACAAGTGGTTTCTATAGGATTAAAGTTCTCTTTGTAGGAGGTAAAGCAATCTCAAAAGAGGACATGATGGCAAAGACAAAAGGCATTAAATGGTCCTGGTTACAACTGTATCAACAATGCACTTTTGCAAAGTCTCTAGAATGCAATGGTGAAGGCTTGAGACCCTTGACAGCTTTTGAATCACTATGTAACAGACATAGCCATGACAGGAAAGAGGCAGTTTCGGTGATATATGGTATGATATTAGACATCTTTGTGGGCAACGCGGAAGAGATGGGAGACTGACATAGGAACATCAAAAGAGAAAAAGCATGGAAATCTTTATGGCGTAATCCATCTCTAAAAACAAATTTCTTCCCACCTCCAGGAAATTTTCCTTAAAATTACTTTTTGGTGGTGTGGACCTCCACATGTCTTGCAAAGATAAATCCATCAAGCTCACCATTATGTTGGAAAGACTGGGGAGAATGAGGTTCCTACTTGCACCTTTGTTTTGGGGTGTACTGTGAGCCACACCTTTTGGCACAAAGCTTTTCATCTGATCTCCAGAGTTACCTTCCTAATTTGGCACTTGCTTTATTATCATGAGATTTGAATCCAAATTCCAACCTTACATCTAAAGAACAAATTTTCTTCCTGTTCACAGCAGCTGGACTAATTATTGCCCAATAATGGAAAGAATCCTCTAATATACCGTATTCGATGACACATTAGAGTTGAGTAAATATGGTATATCTCAAAGTTAAACTGAGCAAGTCCATCCCTCCTTCAAATCCCTGTGGCCGCCACTACCATCTCCCCCTCCTCCCACTGGCTGAGGATGGGGGGTGAGGTGGGTCACCCTGGGTGTCATCCCTTAAAGTTACCTTTTGGTGCCATTGGACCACCACAAGCCTTGCAAAGATAAATCCTTCAAGCTCACCATTATGTTGGAAAGGCTGTGGAGAATGAGGTTCCTACTTTGAAGTTTGATATGGGTGTACTGGAAAGAAACCTCCAGTATACTGTATTTGATGGCCACTATCATCTCCTCCTTCTCCTTCCCCAACACCACAGGAAAAGTTGCTTAAATAAGGCAAAGAGGCTGCTAACTTTGGAAGGCAAGGTGTGGGAAAGAATCATAAGTCACCCACCAGCACCCCTGCTCCTGGTCTGTTAAAGGATTGCAGATCTGCAGCAACCACAACACAACCAAGCAGCAGCTTTGTACCCATCAGGCTGACTGGGCCTTGCTCAGAAGTGCCGCTGGCTATTGCATGTGAGCTGCTCTCTCCATCTTGCCCCCCCCCAACACACAAACTCTGCTCCCCAAACTCCAAGCCTCTCTCCAGTATTGGTGCCTATAGAAACTCAGCATAGGACTCAAGGAAAGCCACACCTGGCAAGCGAGCAACCCAGCCAGGGAAGCTGGAGTCGCTCTACTGGGTTGGGGTTTGGGTGGGCAGGAAGGAAGGAGAACTGAGGCTCATTGGGCTTCGCAGTGTGCAGGCAGCAAGGTCTTGTCACTTCTGAAATGAAAGTAATTTTTATTCTACAGTACACATTTCCTCTGTGAGAAAAGAATGTGGTATGATAAGAGATAAAGTTGAGAAGTAATGAAGATAGAAATTTGATAGTGAAATTATTAAGGTGGAGACTCTGAAGATATTAAGAGGGAGAATGAATTGTAACTAAGATCAAGAATATTTTGTATGCCAAATACATTGTTTGACATTCCATTCACTGTTGGCATCCTTCTGCAATTGCTTTATGAGCAAATAAAAATAATTAGAGGTTTGATTGATGAGATGGAGAATGAAAAATGGGAATAGAAGGGACAAAAGTGGGTGTGAATTAATGAATACATAATAAGTAAAGAACTATGGGATATGATTGTTATATTTTATCACAATGGAGAAACAATTGCGGAGAAATATTAAAAGATTTATTATTGTTGAATATGGAGAAATGGTTGTGAGAGTTATTGGAGGTAAAGTTGTTATGTTTGATTAGAGAAAATATATTGCTGATTTCTCTTTTTCCTTTCCTTTCCTTTTTCTTTTTGTTTTTCCCTTGATGTTTTCTTTTCTCTTTCTCTTTCTCTCACTTTGTTATTGTTTTTATTTGAATTAATTCCTTTTCTTTTATTATGGGATAAGGTGTAGGTAATGTTATTTCTTTGATTACATCCTTGACAATGGACCTCCCCCTGTGTTGTTTGTTGTTGTTTGTTCTCCCTTGTGCAATTACCCCCACCCTAGAATTCTTGCTTGTAGTGAGCTTGCAAATGTAGTATCACTTTCAATAGATGCTTGTCTGCATTTTCTTTAATATCTGGATTCCCATTGCCATTTATTATTAATAAAAAATAGTTGGCTTCTTTTATAATTTTTGTGTAAAAAAGGAAAATGAAATAATTTGTTTGGGTCAGGAAAGAAGATCAACGGAAAGAAGATCAGCTGGGTGGCACCATCCATTCGTTCTTTGCCTACCTGGAAGCAATCAACACAACTATGTAAGGTTATGCATTGGGTAAGGCTTTGTTTAGATGGATGGGAGGGTGTAGCCTTCACCTGCCCCTCCTCACTAAGGGTATCCTATTAAAGGGATCTGGGGGTGTGGATTCTGTCCAATGCCTGGACGTGGGCTGTTGGAATGTCACTGCCCCAATGGGGAGCCCTCAGAGGGTCCCTAATTGATGTAAGTCATAGGGCTCCCCCTATTGGTGATTTACCCTGCAGATGGGCGCGAGTCAAGATATCCGGGCTTCACTCAATGCCTAAGCCAAACCACCCGCATCTGTAAACAATAAAGCTGTGGCCTATTTGACGGCATAAACCAAAATATTGTGTAAATATTGTCTTTAAGCGACACAGGGCATTGGCATGCAAGTGGGGCTGAACAAAATAACATACAAATTCTCATATTTTACTTCAAATGTGCTTTCTCATCATTCTACACATTCTGCATATATAAAACATAGAGATACAGAATACAGATTCAATGTGCCAGTTGAGTTTATTTTTTTGTGATGAATTTCACGAATTATGAAAAAGAAAACCCATGAGGCCTGAGCTCCTCCTCTCACCACTAGGCTCCCAATTTCTTCTGCAGGTACCATGAATGGTGGAATTAACAAGGAGGAGAGCTTTGCTGTCTTGTATCTACACTTCAAGGTCGATTTTCTTTGTGGGTATCTCAGCATTCCAGCATTTTGCTTTAATTTTAAGCAGTTGAAGGTCACGGTGTCCTAAGTGTTTTCCATCAAGGACACACAAGTCTTCAGTTGCACAACCTCTGAAAGTGAGTCTTTGAATTAAATAAAGACGATCTGTGTAAGAATAACTTTTGCATGAGTTCGTTATTGGGGCTTTGGGGAAAGGGACGACTGTGGTTATTAAAGCTCAACCAACACACTCTATGATTAATCTGACAGCCAAGTATCACTAGCTTTGAATTTGGGTTTCCTGGCTAACACCATGGTGATGCATTGTGAACAGGAAGTTACCCTCTGCCACAGTGCTATTTTTCTAGAAAAAGAGGTACTGGAACTCAAGATGAGTGTCTCTCTTGTTCTCTTAGAATGGCGATGGCACCCACCTCTGAGTTGCTAGAACTGAATTATGGCTTTAAAAGAGTCCCGGTCTCCCACCCCATGTATTTTGCTAGACTAAGGCAGCAGTTCTTTTGCACACTTGTGATGCAGTAAGATTCAATTAACAAAGTGCAACTTATTTCTTAGGAAATATGAACAGAGGTGCACTATTGGTACCCTTCTTTTCCCCAGCCTCCTTTACTTTTATGTTTGGCCAAAGAGTGTGGTTCTGTCCTTCTGGACCAGCACCAAATGGTACATACTGCTGTGAGGAGAAGCTGTGATGTGCACCCTCCCCTGTATCCTTCTCCTCTGCTCCTCCTTGTGCACTGTAAGGAGTCTGCTGTGCTTTGTAGGCCCCCCAGTCGTAAACAAGGTAAAACCTTGCACATGAGTGAGCCTGCGCCCTCTTGTTCTTATGCTCTTCATGTGGGGATAGTTTGGAATCCAAAACAGGACTAGAGCATTGCCCTTTCCCTCAGAGAAAGAAATCAAAGCTATACACAAATATCAGTCATTGCTTTTCTGGAAATGCGAAAGAGACAGAAGCATGTGATATTACTCACTTGGTAAACCTGTTATAATGGAAGTACCACTATTATAGAAAATGCACTTGGTCTCATTGGCAAGGCAGCTGACATACCCCTCACGTTGGCAATTTTTATTCATTTCTTTAGTATCATTGGTGATCCTGAAGCAGGCTGGGCACTGTCGACCATTGGGGGAAAGATCTTCACGTGGTGGAACTACCAAAATAAAAACCTGTAGTCACCATATGGATACACCTCATTCCCCATTCTCTTTATTGTTCTTTTATTTCTTGCCTTCTAGTAGCTGCTGACACTAGCCTGACATGCTACCTTCACATTGTGTCCTGCATTAAGGATGATGGTGATAACAGTGATATTTTTAATAATAATATTTGGTTTCTATCCCGCCTATCTGGCTCGGTTTCCCCAGTCACTCTGGGTGGCTTTCAACAGAACATTAAAAACACAATAAAACTTCAAACATTAGAAACTTCCAAAAATAGGGCTGCCTTCAGATGTCTTCTAAATGTCGAAGAGTTGTTTATTTCCTTGACATCTGTTGGGGGGGCATTCCACAGGGTGCCATTACCAAGAAGGCCTGGTTCCCTGTGACCTTACTTCTCATAGTGAGGGAATCCTCATAAGGCCATCGACACTGGGCTGAAGGATGGAGGTGGAGACACTACTTCAGGTATACTGGGCCAAGGCCGTTTAGGACTTTAAAGGTCAGCGCCAACCCTTTGAATTGTTTTTGGAAACATACTGGGAGCCAATGTAGGTCTTTCAAGACCGGCGTTATATGTTCTCGGTGGCCACGCCCAGTCACCAGTCTAGCTGCCGCATTCTGGATCAGTTGCAGTTTCTGGGTAGGACCACATACAGCATGTTGCAGTAACCTAAGTGGGAGATAACTAGAGCATGCACCACTCTGGCGAGACAGTCTGCAGGCAGCCTGCATACCAGATATGACCTGTGCCTCCATGGACAGCTGAGAGTCCAAAATGACTCCCAGGCTGCGCACCTAGTCTGTCAGGGGCACAGTTACCCCATTCAGGACCAGGGAGTCCTCATACCCGCCTGCCCCCTGTTCCTCCAAAACAGTACTTCTGTCTTGTCAGGATTCAACCTCAATTTATTAGCCATCATCTATCCTGCAACCAGCGGTGTAGCGTGGGCTGTCAGCACCCGGGGCAAGGCAAGTAATTTGCACCCCCTAACCTGGGGCAAGGCAAGTAATTTGCGCCCCTAACACCTAACCTGCCGCCGCTGCCAGCTTCTTCTTGCTGCTGCCTGGGCTGCTCGGATGTGGTTCTCTCCTGCGCTCAACGCTGCGCTGGGCGGCCACTGCACTGTCCCTCCCCCAGATAGTCCCTCCCTCGCTCTCTCTCCGCTCCACAATGCAACGCACACCTGGCACCCTCCCCCTCCACAGTGGGCGGCGACCCGGCACCTTGGATCGGATTCGCACAGCCAACACTGCAGTGAGAGAGACTGAGTGACCCAGGTAGGGGCAGAGAGCTGTGAGCGCCCCCAAAAAATGTTGCGCCCGGTGTGGCTGGCCCCCCCTGCACCCCCATGCTACGCCACTGCCTGCAACCACCTCCAGGCACTCACACAGGATCTTCACCTGGTCAGATTTGAAAAGAGAGGTAGAGCTGGGTATCATCTGCATACTGATGAACACCCAGCCCAACCCCCCTGATGATCTCTCACAGTGGCTTCATATAGATAATATAAGCGTGGGAGAGAGGACAGAACCCTGAAGCACTGCACAAATGAGAGCCCCTCTATAGGGTTCTAAAGGATTCGGCAGAACTAGGAAACAAGTTTCACCTTTGTCCCTAGCCCGCCGGAGATCATCAACCAAGACGGTTTCCATCCCATGATGAGGCCTGAATCCTGATTGGAAGGCATCCAAATAGTCCACATCCTCCAGGCATGCTTGGAGTTGTTCAGCAACCACCCACTCAATCAATCACCTTGCCCAAGAATGGAAGATTTGAGACTGGGCAATAGTTGGCCATATCAGCTGGGTCCAGAGATGTTTTTTTAAGAAGCGGTTTAATGACCGCCTCTTTCAGCGGGGCTGGGAAGACTCCCTCACAGAGCATTCACCACCCTGCAGAGCCCATTGCCCAGCCCTTCCATGCTTGTTTTTATGAGCCATGATGGGCAAGGTTCAAGGAGACAGGTGGTTGGTTTCATTCGTCCAAGCATCCTGTCCACATACTCGGTGGTAACAGATTGGAATTTATCCCATGAAACTAGACTAGAATTTATCCCATGCAACTCACCCTACTCAAACGGTTGGAGTCTACCTCTTTCTGAATCCAAGTGACTTTATCTGCAAAAAACTTTGCAAAATCCTTGCAGGAGATCTTGGGGGCCTACGGGACTGCCTCTCCTGGTATGTCCCATGGAGGACCTTCCAGTCTTCAAACGAAAACATCTTCAAGGTCCAGGGCCACAGGGAGGTTAGGCTGGCCTCAGCCAGAGCCAGGGCTTTTTCAGCTGTGGCCCCGATCTGGGACTTGACATCTTTCCACAGGGCCTGCAAGACAGAGCTGTTCCACCAGGCCTTTGGCCAAGGCACAGTCTGACCCCCTCCTTTGGTAATCCTCACAGAACTCTAGCCCAATGGTTGCCATTAATTTGATTTTGAACTGAGATTAAAATGAATTGATTTTAGAATGTTGTGTTACTTTTATTGTTGTTAGCCACTTTGAGACCGGCTTTGGCTGGGGAGGGCGGGATTTAAATAAAAATTTATTATTATTATTATTATTATTATTATTATTATTATTATTATTATTATTATCATCAGGCCCCGATGGCGCAGGTGGTTCTGTAAGATTCCCAACCACCTGAAAGAGTCTCCTGCTGCTGTATTCTGCAGATGCAATAGAGGCAGTGAAAAAGGTCCTCTTCGCCATTGATATCAGCACTTGATAGGCTTGATGTTGAGCTGTAACCCTTGTTAAATCTGCATTCCAGTGGGGCACCAGGGAATCAGCTGAAGAGCTATCAACTTGGGGGAAAACATCCCCTACCATTCCTTGGAAACCATTAGGATCCATTAAGTGGTGAGGGCAGACCATCCGAATCAGTTCCATCTCCCTGCAGAGGGGAAGGTTCACGGAGAAGTCCAGCTGCACCAGGAAGTGATCTGACCATGGCACTTTTTTAGTTTCACTTTTACTTAGCGTCAAATCACCCACGTTCATAGAGGTAAACAACAGGTCTAAGGCCTGTCTATGACTATGAGTTGGGCCAGACTTATTCAGGGACATCCCCATGGAGGCCATGCTTTCCACAAAGTCCCAAGCGGACCCTTATAAGGTCGTGTTGGCATGGATGTTAAAATCCCCTAGGACAACCAAACTAGGTGTCTCCAGGAGCACATCCACCATGACCTGAAGTAGCTCGGCCAGGGAATCCTTCATGCAGCAGGGAGGTTGGTACACCAAAAGGAATCCTGTCCTGCCCCTATTACCCAGCTTCCAGAACATTGGTAAAACTGGGTCTTCCCAATAGGATGCCTGGTCCAAGCTAATGACTTCCTAAAAATCACTGCAACCCCCTCTCCCCGCCCACATGACCTGGGTTGCTCTCTGTCTGTGTCACACATGCCAGGTCAAGTCCCCATCCATAAATGGCAGTGGTGTTATGGATTATTGACCTGGCATTGCACAGCAGCACCTTCAGGTCATGTGGGTCTCCCTTGCTGATTCCAATATCCTTCTGGTCAAGACCAGACCCGGAGGCAGGGGTAGTCTTCAAAGCCTCCTTGGTATTGACATGGTCTGGCCTTAGTGTAACTTCTCCTCCTACCCATGATCACAGAGATTGGGAATCCCAGAGAATCCTCCCCTGTATAACCTGCCCCAGACATTCTGTTGGCTAGGGCCCACTCCCAGGCAGCCCTAACCCTCATTTGCCATCAACTTTGAAGAACAGACATAGCTACTGAGCTTTTATAAAAAATATTGTTGTGTTTCACCTTTTATCATGCACACTACTGTTGTCCAGGAGAGGTTGTAGATCTCTGATGATGCGTTGTAGAGTCATCAACAGGCTCATCACAGCTATCTGCCAATCACCCATTCCCACCACCGTTCTGAGTAATACCCCTCCCCACCTTCTCACTATATAGAAGGGTCTGGTGACTTCTGTCTCAGTGTATCTGAAGAAGTGTGCATGCACACAAAAGCTCATACCAAGAACTAACTTAGCTGGTCTTTAAGGTGCTACTGGAAGGAATTTTTTTATTTTGTTTTGACTATGGCAGACCAACACGGCTACCTATCTGTAACTGGAACTATACAAGTAAGAAATACAAACCTAAATAAATTACCACATAGAGGTCTTGAGAATAGCACATCCTATCATGCCATAACAAATGATAATTCACTATTCCTCTGTGTTACACATATGTAGAAAAAATTAAGTATGAGTTCCAAAAGAAAAGAGAAGAAAAAAACAGTGTCAGCTACCCAGATACAAGAATAGTTAAACCAAACCTATTTAATCACTCCCACAAAATTTGCAGTTATATTTTTCTGAAGCACAGTTATGAAAAACCAAAGAAGCTCCTTATCTGTTCCACTTTCCCTTGGTCCATCCCAGATGCCCATCAATGCGGTTTTATATATTTGTTATTTAATTCATATATTTCATACAGTTTTGAAAAGCCTCCACCCTGTCTTCGGCTCATGTGAGCCTGAGGCAGGGTGGGGGCTCTGTTAAACTGTTCCTGCCTCCCAGCTATGAAGAACCCAGTGCCTCATTTGTGAGCCAGAGAGGCATCAGGACTTGCTTACCTGGGGGGCAGGAGCAGTATAATGCTCATGTTATGTACTAAGCTTGGATCCCAGAACAATAGGCAAGTAGGATCCTAGAATGC
Source organism: Podarcis gaigeae (assembly GCF_964106915.1). Classification (NCBI taxonomy): domain Eukaryota; kingdom Metazoa; phylum Chordata; class Lepidosauria; order Squamata; family Lacertidae; genus Podarcis; species Podarcis gaigeae. The sequence goes on from NC_139684.1 coordinate 77,303,500, forward strand.
AACAACTGATTGGCTTGCAGGAAAAGATCAATCGGGCTCCAGGAGGGAAGCAGAATCAGATGGGACTCATTGTGTAAATAATGTATATAAAAGCCTGAGGTTTGGGGGCCAATTCAATCACTGTTTTACAAGCTGTAATAAAGAGCATGAAATCACTGCAAGACTCCAAGTATATTTCACAGGTGACAAGGATGGGATCCTGCTGAGCTGTCTGCCGCACACCACACACAGCCACCATAGGCATCACAGCATCACACCACACATCCAGTCTACAGCTCCAGGACCCAAGAACCCAGAATGGCGACAGACAACAGCTTCATGCAGTTCAGCTCAGCCTCAGGAGACTGGGAAGAATACACCACCCACTTCCAGTTCCTCCTGGAGGCAAAGGACATCACCGATGCAGCCAAGAAGAGGGCGAACTTCTTCAGTGTCTGTGGAGAAGAAACATTTGAGATCGCCCAAGCCCTCCTCACTCCCGCAAATATTGCAACTGTTCCCTACGACACGATAATGGAATGGCTGAAGAGGCACTTCTCGCCACAGCCCTCGGTGGTAGCGTGTCACAATGCCTTCTATGCAAAGCGGTAGGACCCCAGAGAAACCATAACTGGGTATGTGACCTCCCTCCGCCAGGCTGCCCGGCTCGGCAACTTCAAAGAGCTGGAGAACCTGAGCCAAGACGGCTTCATGGGTGGCCTGATGGACGAGAAGCTGCAGCAGCGCCTCTACGCTAAGAAGGACCTGAAGTTCCAGGTCACCCTAGAAGAGGCTCTTACAACTGAAGCTGCTGAGAGGTCAGCGCAAGGATTCAAGTCGAACATGTCATCCCAACCTTGGGTCCACCACGAGGATCTCACTGACGACTCAGAATCCAACCAGGAGGATGTGCACCAAGTGCAGCAGCACTCACAAGCTGCATGCCGACCAAAACAGCCTCATTCAGAAGAGGGGAACTGTGCAATCTACGGGGAGAGCCACGAGCGGAGGACTTGCCATTTCCGCTACTCAGAATGCCGACAATGCAGAAAAGTGGGACACATTGCCCAGGTGTGCAGTGCCCCCCTCCCGCCCGACGTTTCAAACCAGATGGCTGACCAAGAGTCCCAGGCCCTGTGGTTCGATAAACCAAGGCAACCCAACGGAGATCACCGCCTGTCAGGTATACCAGTTGCCTCTTTCTAACGCAGAAAAATTTTACATCAAGGTACAGATAGAGGGAGTTCGGGGGCTGACTCTGCACCGTCCTGCACCGTTTCCAGACTGCCGGCCTCAAGGTGAAGCGGGGCAAGTGTATGCTAGGAGTGCAAAAGGTGGATTATCTAGGATTTACGGTGGACACAGATAGAGTCCACCCAACTGGGGACAAGGTGCAGGCTATTTGCGGCACCCCGGCAACTGAGTGTAAGGTGGAACTCCAGGCCTTCTTGGGACAATTGAACTTTTACCAAGCCTTCTTACCCCACAAGGCAGCGGTAGCGGAGCTGCTACACAGACTGCTTGACAAGTGGGCCCTTGTTTGTGGGGGCAGTGCCAGGGGGCTGTGTTACAAGCAGTCAAAGATCTGCTTGTCTCGAACTCAGTCTTGGAGCACTTTGACGATAGGTTGCAACTTCTGGATGAAAGAGAGGTGCCAGTAGCTTACTTTTCCCAGACCCTCTCCACTCCAGAGGAATTATTCACATATAGACAAAGAGGGCCTGACAATCATGAAGGGAGTAAATAAATTTCACGATTTCTTGTATGGGCATGTTGGGATTTTGAATACATGCAGCTTCACACAGAGTCAGTTAGGAGTTGGTCGACAGCCAAGGCAATGTAAAGGAATAAAATCTTCCTGGAGATATAGAGGCCTGGAGACAGCTCCAGGATTGGTCAAGCTCTCTCACGGGAATAATGATTTATGGCCTTCTGACTGGAATGTGTTAGTGGATTGTAGAGCATTGAGAGTTGAGTGTTAATGTAAGAGTTGTGTGGTGAGAGAGCTAGTTAAAGATCCATGTTCTTTTCTGTTCCTGTGAATAGTAACTTGAAGTCCAATGTATATATTAAATACCTATAAATAACAAGTGCCTGGTTTCTGTTTCGTCCGTCCTGCCTGCAACCGATTGCTTTCGTGAACTCTGCATATACTCTGCGAAGGTCTGGCTAAGGTCCTGCAACAGGTCAGAAAGTTGCAAAACACCAATATGGCGCCCCTTTACCGTTGTGACAGACCACAAGCCACTGCTTGGCCTATTTGCCCCCATGAAGCAGACCCCTCAGGTACTGTCACCCCATGTCCTCAGGTGGTCGATTTTCCTCACCAGCTACCAGTATACACTAGTCCACCAAGGGGACTGGGAGCAGCGCCTCGCTGCATTTGACTGCCACTGTGCTCAACTACGGTGGTGATTCCCTGGGGGGGAAACAGTGAGGAGGGCTGGACAGAGGAATCCCAAGGGGATAGCAGAAGGGTGAGGCCCATAGAGCAGGAGAAGCGGGTAAGGGATGCAGAACTAGGAAGTCCAGAAGTGACCCCTGAGGCTGAGCAGCCACAAGAACCAGTTCCACGACTGAGTGGACCAACAGCACCGGACCCAATGGCTCCATCACAGCCGGCAGCCCCAAAGCAAGAGCCAGAACCAGGAACCCCTACCGATAGACACCGAATACCACAACACATAAGTAGGTGACCAGCATACTTCATCGACTAAGAATGCTAACCTTCTGGGAGCAATGGGGTTTATGTACTAAGCTTGGGTCCTAGAACAACAGGCAAGTAGGATCCTACAATGCAACAACTGACTGGCTCACAGGAAAAGACCAATCAGGCTCCAGGAGTGAAGCAGAATCAGCCAATCAGACAGGACTGATTGTGTAAATAATGTATATAATAGCCTGAGGTTTGGGGGGCAATTTAATCACTGTTTTAGAAGCTGCAATAAAGAGCATGAAATCACTACAGGACTCTGAGTATATTTCAGCTCATCTGGGGGGGGGGGGCAGGAGCTCCTTTGTCCTTCCAGCTGGCGTGCAAGCCAGAGGGACATTGCGGCTTTCTCAGCTGGGGGTGGGAGCCTTTGCACCCTGCAGCTCAGCAGCGCAAAATAAGCTGTGTCATTCTTGACTCATTGAGGTGCTGGGGTGAAGCCACCTCCACTTCCTCAGTGATAGTGGGGGCAGTTTCAGCCAGGCTCCTTGCGAGGCAGGGTCAAATGCAGCTTGGTGTTTAAAACTGTGATTTATCTCCAGATCCTAATGTGTGGCTGGTGATACATGACGATGTTGAAAATCTGATGTCACCAAACTCTGTTCCTTATGGTCCAGTCAAAAAACTAGCGAACCTGTGCGAACTTAAAAGGGGAATGTCATAAAATCTGCTGATATTTTGGGAACTTGTTAGCACAAGTTGGATAAGGATATAATTAGTCAATATATCCTCTCCTGCACCCCTGATCATTCCCACACCATAAACTTCTATTTTTGGACAGTGATGGCATGTCTGCCTCTAACTAAAACCTTTTCTAAACATTGGCGCTATCCAAAAGTAATTTGTAGAATTGCTCTGCTATTCTACACCACCTAAGTATTAACTTGATGCCCAAGGAACTATGGGAAGTTGCTAAGAAACATATTGATGCTGACACAGTGCCCCTATGTTTCTTCTAACTCGGTATGGGTCTAACTTGGTTCACAGATGCATATACTTTTTTCTGATCTTCCAGGCCCCAGATAAAAGTAACCACGGTCCGGTACAGGTGACTACCTAGGTAGCAAAGCTGGACACAGCTCAGGGATCTTGAACTGTGCCAGGGACACAGCAGTACGCACTGAATATTGGGCAATGGAGCCAGAGTCATTAGAGTGAGCTTTTATAATTGCCTTCTGGAATATTATTTCTCCTTGTTCCAATTGAACCAAGCTTGTTATTTGCATGTGCTTGAAATCCCATATTCAGTGCCAACAGCATCTATATGTTCCACGTCTCTCTAACTAAACGTTGGTGACATCTGCACTCACTGGGAAACTACACAAAACTCCTCCTCCTCCTCCTCCTCCTCCTTCTTCTTCCGGATTTGGGGAGGGATACTCAAGGGTACACAGTACCAGCACCTCCCCCCGAATGTTAAAAGTGTGGCACTTATTGCAGCAACTTCATGGTGACTACTGGCACCTATTTTTCTTTAAAAGAGAGAGCACTGATGATGATGATGATGATGATGATGATGATGATGATGATTGGCATCTGTCTGTCTCAAGAGACAATTGAGTGCACCTGGACTGCTTCATTAGCAGCACCAAAATTACTTCCCCCGGGTGCAAACATGAGAGTGAGTATGGACGTCCTGGGCTGCCTGAATGACAAGACTACTCTCTTAGACTCACTGAAATGGTCCAAAAGAAAGCAGAGCAAGACATTTGACACCAGCTTGGCTGCAGGAGTTGCCATAAGGACTTCCATATGCCATCCAACTGTCTTATGGACTCCACTCTGGATTGGTGTCGGGTTTATTTTTTAGCCTCCCCCCCCCATAAATATATCCCACAAGACAAGTAGGTTAAGGATCAGAGTATTCCTTCTCCTGGATCAGCTACCTTCTCAGGTTTTAACCAGAGCCATCAGTCGCTCACTTTCTTCTACAACATGTTCAGGAATCACTTTCATGCCTGCTGGACCCATGATGGGTTTTGCCCACTCAAACTGATGGAGCCTGTTATCACATGTAAGGAAAGTCCGAACTCACTGAAGGTTTGGGACCCATCAGCTACCCTCACTTGTTCCTGGGATGTGGCAGCTGTCGAATGCTGACAGCTTCTATGACCCACAGGGGAGACTTGAGTGCTGGGTGAGGACCAAAGGTGGACAAACTACCCAAGAAAAACTACCCCCGTGGTCCTATCCCTCCACTAACACCTCATATTCACATTTTTTCCCAAGGAGCTCAAGCTGGCACACATACTTATCTCCTCAATTTTATTTCTATTTTATTGAACTATAATAAAATCCAACAAATCAATATGAAAAACCAAAAGAAATACAAAACGGCATTGCAGTATATCCAGGAGAGATGTAATATTTACTTGGAAAAGTACTTAAGAACAATACAAAAGCCAAATTTCACATATACAGTGGTACCTTGGGTTACATACACTTCAGGTTACATACGCTTCAGGTTACAGACTCTGCTAACCAAGAAATTGTGCTTCAGGTTAAGAACTTTGCTTCGGGATGACAACAGAAATCGTGCTCCGGCAGCGGGGCAGCAGCAGGAGGCCCCATTTGCTAAAGTGGTGCTTTAGGTTAAGTACAGTTTCAGGTTAAGTATGGACCTCCGGAACGAATTAAGTACTTAACCCGAGGTACCACTGTAGAGGGAGTCCTGGGTACCTGTATTTGCTGTATATATGATAAAATCCCACCCAACAGCACAGAAATTTTCAGGGTCTTCTAAGCTTTGGCAACAAGTAATTCATGATTTTCAACCAATGTTGACCACCACATAGTTTTAGAAGAAACCCAAACTCTCAAATTCTGTGAAATCTTCTAAATGGGGGCAACTGGGGTTCCAGCAGACAACAGAATCAATGCCAAGAATGTAATAGAGTAGAAACCTTTCAAACAGTCACGCCATAACTGTGTTTTTAAAAGTTGTGTTGAAGGTGGAATGGGATCTTTTAATATTTTGGTGTGGGGGTTGTTGGTTTTATTGCATTTTTTTACAAACCATTGTAGAGAATTTGAATAAGCGTGGGCAGTCCCAGTATAGGTGAGAAAAGGTGTTTCTTGTTCCACAGCCCCTCCAGCAGTTCTGAGAAGATTGTGATTTCATATGGGGAGTCTGCATGGGTCTTCTCATGAGGTAGCCAAAGTATTGGAGTCTCAGCTTCAGGATCTGTCTTTACAGTGAGCACTCAGGGCTGATTTCCTTACAAATTGATAGGTTTGATCTTCTTGCAGTCCATGGGACTCTCAAGAGTTTCCTCCAGCACCATAATTCAAAAGCATCAATTCTTTGGTGATCAGCCTTCTTTATGGTCCAGCTCTCACTTCCATACATCACTACCTGGAAAACCATAGCTTTAACTATGCGGACCTTTGTTGGCAAGGTGATGTCTCTGCTTTTTACGATGCTGTCTAGGTTTGTCATGGCTTTTCTCCCAAGAAGCAGGTGTCTTTAAACTACTTTATTAACAGTCTATATACAAAGAATCCATCAGCACATCTGTGCTCTCTCAGCAGCAGTACAGAACAGCATAACACACAGAAGTGAAACTAAACACTCCAGCAAAACTCCAACAGTACTGAGACTTCCTGTCTCACACTCTCAGGCACTCACATGATATAAACAACCAGAGAACTACTACTGAGCAACTTGGGTGGATAAAAATCCTAACACTACTTACCACAGGAAACCAGGTTTCCCAAGTGTTGCCCTCAGGGCCCTTTCCTTCTCCTTTAAATTCATCTGAATGGATGAATTTGCCTGTGGTGGTCCAGCTCTTCCTGGCTCTTGCTTATTACAGTGCTATGAAGGCACTCCTGGGCACATCCCTCCTCCTGGTCATCCTTTCCCCAGGTGAGTGGAAATCAGACAACTAGCATTCTTTTCTTTCTCTTTTTTTTTAGACTAAGCTGCTTCTGGCAAACCAGAGCAACGCACTGTAACACCGTTTACCTTCCCGCCAGAGGGGTACCTATTTATCTACTTGCACTTTGATGTGCTTTCGAACTGCTAGATTGACAGGTGCAGGGACCGAGCAACGGGAGATCACCCCGTCGTGGGGATTCAAACCGCCAACGTTCTGATCAGCAAGTCCTAGGCTCTGTGGTTTAACCTACAGCGCCACCCGCATCCCCTAACTAGCATTCTTTTCATCATCTCAGAGGAGCTTCAGGATCAGAGTTTTGCTTCTCCTGGATCAGCTAGTCAAAGATTTTGCTCATGTTTTGGCCCCATAGCTCACCAATACATACATTTGACTAGAAGAATTGGAAGGGTGTAGAATTTATATTATTGATAAAATTATGCATGACATATGCAGAGTGGGTAGCAAAAGTTATTTCTCATTAGCACTAAAACTTATATATATAATGATACGAGCATCAGGAGAGTTGGACTTAAGATTTGAAAATTGAGAAACTAAATGAAACTGATATGTAGAGATTCACCTATAATTAGTCCAGGATCTTGTTCTCACAATGGCCAACTAGTTGACTATGGGAAGCACATAAGCAACACTTAAGTACCAAAGCACTTTCCACTCCTGTGTTATCCTGAAACTACCATTTGGAATCATACTGCTTTCAGTTATGAACGTAGAATATAGTCATCAAAGCAGTAATTGCTATCCTTATTCCCCTTCAATTTGTCTAATCTGCATTTAACCTGAAGCACCACTTTAGCTAATGGGGCCTCCTGCTGCTTGCACACCGCCGGAGCCACGATTTCCTTTTCCATCCTGAAGCAAAGTTCTTAACCTGAGGTACTATTTCTGGGTTAGCGGAGTCTGTAACCTGAAGCGCATGTAACCCGACGTACCACTGTATTGGTTTTTCATGTTTCAGAAAAGTTTCGGACTTCCTGGTTAGCGCCATCGGTGAATGGTGGAGTTCTTCTGACTGGAGGAGCAGGCTCCGTGAAAGTTGGGTCTTCCCACTGCGGCGAAGGTGGGGGCCCGCTAGAGACCCCAGGCGGAGGAGCCTGGGGACATGGGGTTCAGCCAAGAGCACCTCCCCTACTTGCCGGGAAACCCCTTTTCGGGGCTCTGGAGCGAAGTGGGGTGAGCAGCGCGGTGCATCGAACCGACTACTACTTTCATGGAGGGAGGCCGCGCAGCCATCACCGGAGAGCGCTGACTTTTTCCTGATGATAATTGGACTCAAAAAATACCCGTGAGTAAAAACGGAAGATTTGATTAAGAAAACTACAAAATTTACAAATTAGGCATGAAGCGGGAAGGTCTAAATAGGAAGTCCGCCTTCCGCTTTGTAAACAGACTGAAGCAAAGACCTTATAAGCTAATTAGCCTGGAAAATTGACTTAAAGACTGAAATTTCCTGCATTCATAAACAACAAAATCCCCCTTGACAGCAGGGGAAAAGGGGGAAAAATCTCTGATTTCCTAATCCTGCGGGGAGAGAGTAAAGGAACATAAGTCTCCGTCGTCCCAAACCTGGGGACGGGGTGTCAGGACAGAAAGTTTTGAAGATGCCCATCGATTCAAAGTGGTTTACTCTTGACAGATAGTAAAAAGAAGAGAAATAAATTAACTTTAATGCCGCTTTCTGCATTTTGCATGTTAAGGAAACAAAGTATTTGAAAACCGAAAGTAAATTTTCCTTTGTTGGATACATTTTAAAGATGGATGTGAACTGAAATTGTGTCCCCTAGAGGGAGCTTGTCAATTTGTTGCTGCAGTTTATAGTGAAATTCTACAATTCTGGGAATTAGACAGTGGGACCAGCCGCCTGACCTTGAACAGCAATGTGCCGGGAAGAAACCTTGTTGTCTGTCCTTGGCAAAATAAATGCTAAGCTACAGCAGCTGCATGAGAAAATGGACTTAATGAATGAAAAACTAGACTCTATGTCTGTTGTAGCCAGTAAATATGAACTAACAGAAAATAAGGATAAAGAAGCTCCACAACAACTAACTCAGGAAACTGGCTTGACAGGGCAAGTTCAAGGGCAGATGATGACGGAAGAGGTTGTGATTGCACTTCAAAAGATACAGATGGAGAAACCTAACTTCCTGCTTGACAAAAGTCACAGTACTGCAAGATTGAATATGATGTGTCAAGTGTTTGGAGTTAAGGAAGCTTTGAGCTCTGGCGGGACTCTGGAACGGGTCGACAACTACTTCTGGAACAACTATTTTTTGGATTACAAAATTAACCTGGGGGAGTGGGACTCTGGGGAATGGGCTAGCCTGATGAAAGAAAATGGAGATTATTACCGGTTGGAGTTCCCCGGAAGCCCACCTCCCAAGGAGAAAGGGAAGAAATTACGAAAGAAACCAACAAGAGACAGGGAAGGGTGTAAGAATAAACAGGAACAAGAAAATCTGCAGAGGGGGCATGGAAGTGACTTAAGAGCCTAGGATATCAGAGCACCAGATTGATGGACTGGACGTGAGACTGAAAGGACTGACATAACCTGAAACCAGGAAGAAGGGACATTGGATAAAAACTTGAGGATAACTTCTTTTTATTTTTGGAATTAGTTTGATAGTAATGAAATTTGTTGGAAAGGAAATAATTGGCGTTAGTAGAAAGGTTTGAAGAAGTTAAGTATAAATATGGTTTAAATTTTGAAATTTTATGGGAAGAAATTTAAGGACTATTTGCAGAAACAGTGTAAAATCAATGGATGTTAAAATGAAGTAGGAATGAAATGAAGTGATTTTTAACAATAAGGTTAAAAAGGAATATGCAAAAAATGGCTTGATAATTAGATGAGAAATAGAATTATATAATATGTTTAAGATAAAGAACGAAGATAAAACAAGGAGGGAAAAAATTGCTGAATTAACTATTTGAATTGGAATACAAAGGAGGGAGGTGTGAGCAAGTCATGGAAATAAGTAAATGAATTATAGGACAGAGAAAGAGGGATTTGTTTTTAATCTGTTCTTATTCTTTGTGTTTTTCTGCACTTTGTATTTTTTTTGGATTATGTAATTTCTCTTTTTTTGTTCTTTTTTATTTTTTCTCTTTTTTCTTGGAAATTTCAATAAATATTATTTTTTTAAAAAGAAAGAAAAAGAAAAGTTTCAATTTGCAGATTGGACCTGAAGGAAGTTCTGCAGTATTTCAAATTAATGTATTTTACAAGTTTAAATGCAGCAGTTGCATTAAAAAAATGCATATATATCTGAAGAAGTGTGCATGCACACGAAAGCTCATACCAAGAACTAACTTAGTTGGTCTTTAAGGTGCTACTGGAAGGAATTTTTTTTGTTTTGACTATGGCAGACCAACACGGCTACCTATCTGTAATTAAAAAAATGCTTCAAGAAAAACAAATCCCCAGCATTGTTGTTTCAAAGAGTAGCGGCTCTTCTCCTAGTTTATCTAATTTAATAATTCTGTTTGGTAAATTTGAAATGACCCTCATTCATTCAGTTAAAAATATTGGAAACATTACAATGAAATTACATTTCGAGTCAATAGACCTACATTTTTTGTAATAGTTTTTATTACATTTTCTGTTTTACAATTTCAAATAAACCTTATAAAACTTTAAAATATCCAATGACTTCCCTTACTATACCCATTCAAATCAATTTTCCACTTTTACATCCAGCATCAATTATTTACTCTGTTAAATTTTTATAAATGCTGTCAGCATTTTCAGCTATACACATTTGTTCTCCATTTAGTCAATAAATGTTTTCCAATCTTCTTTAAATGTGTGTTCTTCTTGCTCTCTTGTTCTATATGTTAAATCTGCAAGTTGTGCATATTCTGTCAACTTAAGTTGCCAGTCCTCTTTAGTTGGGACTTCACTAACTTTCCATTTTGGGGCTAATGAAACACAGGGCACATTTTTTGCATACATAAATAAGCTTTTCTGGCAGCTGGGAATTTCAGTATGGATTATCCCCAACAAAAAGGACTCTGGGTTTTTGGGGGAAAGTAATTTTACGATAGATAAGTAAAATGAACCATGAAAGGGAAAGCAGGGAAGCAGGACTCCCCTGAGTGAGTGCTTGAGGGCCCTACTCTTGCCACTTACCATCTGGCCTGGGGCGGGGCCTGAAGCCTCACAAGGACTGCTTGCTGCTTGCTGCCTGCTGCCCAGGAGGACTCCCCTGAGTGCCTCAGGGCCCTGCTCCTTCCTCCCACTTACCACCTGGCTTGAGGCGGGGCCTGACAGGCCTCACTAGGACAGTTGTTGTTACTGCCAGAGGGGCAGAGTGTTTTTAAAATGTTTTCTTTTTTAAAAAAAAAATTATATGTGGGGGGGGTGGGGGTGGGATGGATGTTTGGTTGGGCTTGGGGATTTTTTTTTAATTATTATTTTGATGTTTTGTAATTTTTACATTTTTTGTTTGTATTGTTTTATTGGTTTTGTTTGTTTAAGGTGTTATTTTGTTCTTAGGGGGAGGGTTCAGGGCTGCCGGGGAGTGGGCCCCAGCCCACAAAATGGCTGGGGCATGTTCCACAGGGGGGGAATGCAGTGGGACAACTGATCTCAGTGGTCACAGGTAGGAGGAGGAATTACGCTAAGACTAGACCATGTCATTACAGAGGGGGCAGGTTTAGTCGTTGTCTGAGGACTATCCTTGCCTCCGGGTCTGGTCCTGACCGGATGGATACTAGAATCAGCAAGGGATACCCACATGACCTGAAGGTGCTGCTGTGCAATGCCAGGTCAATGATTCATAAAACTACTGCCATCCATGACTTGATCATGGATGGAGGACTTGACCTGGCATGTGTAACAGAGACTTGGCTGGATGAAGCAGATGGGCCTGTCCTTGCCGCTGCTTGTCCACCAGGTTTCTCTTACGCACAGCAACCCAGGTTATGTGGGCAGGGAGGGGGGGTTGCAGTGATTTTTAGGAAGTCATTAGTTTGCACCAGGCGTCCTATTGGGAAGACCCAGTTTTCTGAGTGCACGTTCTGGAAGGTGGGCAATAGGGGCAGTACAGGATTCCTTTTGGTGTACTGACCTCCCCGCTGCACCAAGGATTCCCTGCCCGAGCTGCTTCAGGTTGTGGCGGATGTTCTCCTGGAGACACCTAGCTTGGTTGTCCTAGGGGATTTTAACATCCATGCTGACACGACCTTACAAGGGGCCGCTCGGGACTTCGTGGAAAGCATGGCCTCCATGGGGCTGTCCCTGAAGTAGTCTGGCCCAACCCATAGTCGCGGACATGCCTTGGACCTGGTGTTTACCTCTATGGATGTTGGTGATCTGACACTAAGTAAAAGCGAAACGAAAGAAGTGCCATGGTCAGATCACTTCCTGGTGCAACTGGACTTCTCTGTGACCCATCCCCTGTGACCAATTCGGATGGTCCACCCCCGCCACTTAATGGATCAAAATGGTTTCCAGAGAGTGGTAGGGGATGCTTTATCCCATGTTGATGGCCTTTCAGCCGATTCCCAGGTGGCCCGCTGGAATGTGGAGTTAACCAGGGCTATTGACTGTTTGGCTCCGAAGCGCCCTCTCCGATTGCATGGAGCCCGGACAGCCCCGTGGTTTTCCATGGATCTGAGGGCAATGAAACAATCGTTGAGATGGCTAGAGCGCCGGTGGCGGATAACTCATTCCGAATCTGACCGGACACAGGTTAGAGCTCAACGTCAAGCCTACCAAGTGGCGATAGCGACGGCGAAGAAGAATTTCTTCACCGCCTCTATTGCATCTGCAGAAAACAGCAGCAGGAGACTTTTTCAGGTGGTTCACAATTTAGTGGAACCACCTGCAACATCGGGGCCCAGTATGGGCCACATGTTCTCCTGCAATGATTTTGCAAAGTTTTTTGCAGATAAAATCGCTCAGATTCGGAAAGAGGTAGACCCCACCGTGGGAGCAGGGCCAGGGCAGGAGAGTGCTAGAGTTCTGTCTAGTCAAGTTGAGTGGGATCAATTCCAATCTGTTACCTCCGAGGATGTGGACAGGCTGCTTGGATGAGTGAAGCCAACCACCTGTCTCCTGGATCCTTGCCCATCCTGGCTTATAAAAGCTAGCCGGGAAGGACTGGGCAATGGACTTTGTGGGGTGGTGAATGCTTCCCTCCGTGAGGAAGCCTTCCCATACCCGCTGAAAGAGGCGGTTATTAAACTGCTTCTTAAAAAACCATCTTTAGATGCGGCCACGATGGCCAACTATCGCCCAGTTTCAAATCTTCCATTCTTGGGCAAGGTGATTGAGTGAGCGGTGGCCGAATAACTCCAGGCACGCCTGGAAGAAGCGGACCATTTGGATCCCTTCCAGTCGGGATTCAGGCCTCATCATGGGACTGAAACTGCCTTGGTCACACTGGTTGATGATCTTCGGCGGGCTAGGGACAAAGGTGAGAGCTGTTTCCTAGTTCTGCTGGATCTCTCAGCAGCGTTTGATACCATCTACCATAACATCCTTCTGGACCATCTTGAGGGGCTGGGAGCTAGGGGCACTGTCATACAGTGGTTCCGCTCTTTCCTCCTGGGCCGTGTTCAGAAAGTGGTGGTGGGGGATGAGTGTTCAGACCCCTGGGCTCTCACTTGTGGGGTGCCTCAGGGTTCTGTCCTCTCCCCCATGCTTTTCAACATTTACATGCAGCCACTGGGAGAGATCATCAGGAGGTTTGGGCTGGGTGTTCATCAGTATGCGGATGATACCCAGCTCTACCTCTCTTTTAAATCAGAACCAGTGAAGGTGGTGAAGGTCCTGTGTGAGTATCTGGAGGTGGTTGGAGGATGGATGGCAGCTAACAGATTGAGGTTGAATCCTGACAAGACAGAAATGCTGCTTTCGGGGGACAGGAGGCGGGCAGGTGTGGAGGATTCCCTGGTCCTGAATGGGGTAACTGTGCCCCTGAAGGACCAGGTGCGCAGCCTGGGAGTCATTTTGGACTCACAGCTGTCCATGGAGGCACAGGTCAAATCTGTGTCCAGGGCAGCTGTTTACCAGCTCCATCTGGTACGTAGGCTGAGACCCTATCTGCCTGCGGACTGTCTCGCCAGAGTGGTGCATGCTCTGGTTATCTCCCGCTTGGACTACTGCAATGCATTCTACGTGGGGCTACCTTTGGAGGTGACTCGGAAACTACAACTAATCCAGAATGTGGCAGCTAGACTGGTGACTGGGGGCGGCCGCCGAGACCGTATAACACCGGTCTTGAAAGACCTACATTGGCTCCCAGTACGTTTCCGAGCACAATTCAAAGTGTTGGTGCTGACATTTAAAGCCCTAAACGGCCTCGGTCCAGTATACCTGAAGGAGCGTCTCCACCCCCATCATTCTCCCCGGATGCTAAGGTCTAGCGCCGAGGGCCTTCTGGCGGTTCCCTCATTGCGAGACGTAAAGCTACAGGGAACCAGGCAGAGGGCCTTCTCGGTAGTGGCGCCCGCCCTGTGGAACGCCCTTCCAGCAGATGTCAAAGCGATAAACAACTACCTGATATTCAGAAAACATCTTAAGGCAGCCCTGTTCAGGGAAGTTTTTAACGTGTGATATTTTATTGTATTTTTGCTTTCTATGGAAGCCGCCCAGTTATTATTATTATTATTATTATTATTATTATTATTATTATATGTTACATGTAAAATGTTTATTTTGAGATGTATAAACTGAAAAATTAATAAAAATGGTTATAAATGAAAGACTCCACCAAACTGATTTATATAGAACGATTGCTTTAATAAACATGGATGCAAAACTATTCACAGCTGTGATGGTTAAGAGATTAAATGTCTTCATGTTGCTATCAAAGGGTTAAAAGGTAGCAGAAACGCTCTAATCACTGAGCAGCTGGAGGTCATTAGGCTTCCAGGAACATGAGTTTGTATAAATAGTCTCCTGTGTGTTTGTTCTTCCCTCCTTTCTCCCCGTTTTGGGCGTGTTTGCTGAGATGTGTGGTTCTTCGCCAGGGTTGTTTTTTGTTTTGTAAATAAACCTTATCTTTGAGTTACAAACCGCATGCTCCAAGACTCCTCTTTGAAAAGATACTGCCTCTCCTGCTCTTCAACTGCTGTGCGAAATACTCTGCTGTAGTGGGACTTGTGACGATGGAAGCGCACTGGGCATTTACATTAAACTAATTAAAGTTTAATGGGACAGGTTATGGGTGTTTGTACGTCAAGAAGGAGCTAAGGAGTGCAGTTCAGAGTGATTTATGAAAGGACTGGAGCGAAGACAGAAGCGGTTGCCGACAACGAAAGCCTTCAAAGCAGCTTGAGTCCTGCAACGTGCTTAGAAAAGTTTTAAACAGGCACTGCGCAGTTTGTACTCGCTGGAAGACGTCTTATTCTTCAAGGAGCCACCTCAGCAGCTGGGAGACGGTCTACAGGTGTGTGAGTATCGTTCCTAAGCCCCAGGGAGGATGGCAGAGTCCCAGGAAAGTTTTTCTGTCCCGTTTACGCGACTCAATGGGAAAAATTGGCAAGATTGGAAGGCTAGAGTGAGGGTTTGGTTGCAAGCAAAAGAGTTGTGGAGTTGTACTGAAGCACCGCCTTTACAGGCAGCTGCAGACGCGTCTGCAGAAGACAAAGCAACAGCAGCAGCTTCACAGAAACGTGACAGGAAAGCCCAAGGTCTACTAGTTTTGGCAGTGGGACCAGAGCAAATGCCTTATGTTTCTGAGTTAAAGAACACGCATGAGGTCTGGACGGTTCTGCAGCGGCTAAATTCCAGAAACACTGCAGGGGCCAAGATCCATGCTACAAGATGTTTGTTTGATTTACGTCTCCAACCGGGAGCGTGTGTAAAAGAACATATTGCCAAAATGGTGTCTGCCTTTAATCAACTAAGACAGCTGGGCATTCCTTTCTCTATGGAGCAGCAGTCATACATATTGTTGTCTTCTCTTGATAAAAGCTATGAGACTCTAGCTCCAACTTTGGAAGCTATGCCTTCAACTGAATTAACCCTTGAATACATTTCATCTCGGCTTGCAGATGAACAGGATAAGAGGCAAAGAGAAAGAGGTTTGTCTTTAAAGGGGAGTTATGCTGTGCCTAAGAGTGTTGATGCTGAGTTTGAGCACACAGTAAATGCTTTTGCAGCTAGACACTGTTTTCGCTGTGGTTCCCCTTCCCATTTAATTAGGAATTGCACACGTGAACCTGGTCAAGACAGCACCAAGGCCGTTACCCCTAGTTACCAGACAAGGAGTTCCAGGGGACGTCGAAGAAGAGGAGGAGGTCGTGGCTACTCCCACAGCACACAGCACATGGCTTCAGTAATGGCGTTGATGCAAGGGCGTGGCCAAGGCAGCAATCTACGCTGGTTGATCGACAGTGGTGCATCTCACCACCTGGTGGCGCCATCTAGTGTCCGTTTCCAGAATTGCAGACATTTGCAAACCCTTAAAGTTGTGACAATGGCAGATTCAACTAAACGTTCCTTAGAGACCGTAGGCACAGTATTCTTGAAATGTTTGCAAACAGAAATTGATGCCTACGTGCTAAAGGGATTGAAGGGGTGTATTTTGTCTGTGTCAGAACTTGATAGAAATGGGTTTAAAACTGTGTTTGAAAATGGGGTTTGCACTATTTCAAAGAATAACGTATCTCTTTTGCAGGTGGAATGCAGAGATGGGTTATATTATTTTGAGACAAGTCCAGATGAAGTTGAACAGGTTCATGCTGGTTGTGTGAACACGCCTACCCATAATTCTTGTGTCCATTTATGGCACCGCCGTCTGGGACATATTAATTTTCAGTATGTTAAAAGGCAACCTGAATTATCAGAAGGGTGCAAAATGAACAAATGTACTAAGTATTTGGATTGTACTGCATGCAAAAGGGCGAAGGTTCATAGATGCAGCTATCCCAGTTCAGATAGGAAATCTGACAAAGTATTCCAACTTGTGCATATGGACCTATGTGGCCCAATGCCTGTTGCTAGCATGGGAGGTTCGAGGTATGCACTGTGTCTCTCGGATGACAAAACAAAGGTTACATGGTTTTTTCCTCTCAAAACAAAAGCAGATACTGCAGAAACAGTTAAAAATTGGGTTCATGCAGTGGAACTTGAATTCGGTACTAGAGTACTTGCTTTTCAGACAGACAGAGGGTCAGAATTTACCGGGTCTGTGTTGCAGAATTTCTTTAAGAAAAAGGGAATTAAGCATCGTCTGTCTACACCTTATTCCCCCCAAGAAGGAGGCGTGGCCGAACGTAAAAATAGGGTTCTGCAAGAGTTGGCAAACTCTATGTTGTTTGATGCTAAACTCCCTCAAAGTTACTGGGCGGAAGCCTGGCAGGCGGCTACTCATATTCTGAACCGAGTATATAATTCTGTAATTGGCACTACCCCTTATTTTGCTTTATATGGGAAGAAGCCCAAAATTAATTACTTTCGGGTGTTTGGATGTCCAGCCTATGTACTTATCCCAAAAGCGTTAAGGAAAAAGGGAGGTCCAAGGGCTAGGAAACTCATCTTTTGTGGGTACGAACCACACGCCAAATCTTGGAGGTTCGTGAACCCAAATGGGGATACTACAAGAGTGGTCCTCAGTAGGAGCGCTGAATTTTGTGAGCAATCTGGATGGACTCACTTACATGCTAACCCTGACATTTTGAGAGATGATTTAGGCATTTATGCTGAGAATGAAAGTCCAGAGAGTAGTGAGCCAGAAGAGGATGGTGCACATGGTTCAGATGCAGATTCTGACCAGGCACAAGGTTCTTCTCCTAAGGTAGAAAAGCCAAAATCTAGGGGTGTTCCAACATTGCCAGTCAGTAGGCCTAGCAGACAGCAAAAGCGAAGCAGGTCACCTGCAACACCAAGCCCAAGGGAGGTATCTAAACGGAGGTCTTTATCCCTAGAGGCACATCCAGGTATAAAGTCTGAGACAGATTCTGACAGCCAACGGTCAGAGGGGGCACAAGAGGAACAATTGCGCAGGTCAAATCGTGCCACAAAGGGCAAACCGCCAGAGCGGTTTAAGGTGACAAGTGTATACGTAAATATGGCACAGTGTGAGCCAGATAGCTATATGGAGGTACAACAGCTTCCAAGCTCAGAAGCCGTTAAGTGGCAGGAAGCAATGGAAAAAGAGATGGCTTCAATGAAGTCTCTCGGTGTGTTTACAAGTACAGAGCTTCCGAAAGGGCAACAAGCTGTAGGTTGTCGATGGGTATATCGTTTAAAGCCCACAACTACTGAAGAGTTGCAATATAAAGCCCGACTAGTTGCAAAAGGGTTTTCGCAGCGCAAAGGTGTTCACTATTCTCAAATCTATGCCCCAACTTCAAGATCGGAGTCATTAAGAATGCTTTTAGCCTCTTCAGCTAAGAAGGGAAATAAGCTGTTTCATTTTGATGTCAATGTGGCTTATTTAAATGCAGACTTACAGGAGGAAGTCTATATGACACCACCACCAGGTTTTGAAGGAGACAAGCCAAACCAGGTCTGGCGCCTACACAAATCCATTTATGGGTTGAAACAGTCCGCCCGTAATTGGAATTCCTGCTTAAACGATGCTCTAGAGAGCATGGGGTTCAGAAAGAGCGCAGCAGATGCGTGTCTTTATCTAAAAGGCTCAGGATGTGAACAAGAAGCAGTCTTGATATTTGTTGACGATTTATTATACAGTGGAAAGGATGATAAACTTGCACAACAATTTGCCACAAAGCTTGGAGAAAGGTTTCAGATAAAATCACTAGGCAATGTATCTGTTTATCTAGGAGTTAAAATTCAGCAAGATGAAAATGGAAACTATTGGCTCAGCCAAGAAGCTAAGATCCAGCAGTTGCTGGAAAGGTTTAAAATGGACAACTGTGCTGGTGTTAAAACCCCAATGGAGCTAAGTTACATAAAGGATGCTCAAGCCGAGCAACAGACAGAGTTCAGTAATCCCGGGGTTTACCAGTCAGCGATAGGCAGTCTACTCCACATTGCACAGTGGACTCGGCCCGATATAACATATGCTGTCAACATGCTGTGTAGACAAGCTGAAAAACCATCAATGCATGCTTGGCAAGGAGTAAAAAGAGTTTTAAGGTATCTCCAAACTACCAAAAGGTTTCGCTTAAAACTATCAGCAGAGGGCAGCACACAACTTGAATGTTGGGCCGACAGCAGTTGGGCAGATGCTGGACCAGATAGAAAATCAGTGTCAGGAATGGCGATAAAATTTGGAAATGCACTAATTGGTTGGAGATCAAGAAAGCAGTCACTTATAGCTTTAAGTTCAACTGAATCTGAGTTCAATGCATTATCAGATGTATGTAGAGAACTGGAATTTTATAAGCAACTGGTACAAGAATTGTTTGGAGAATGTTCCCTACCTATCAGAGTGTGGGAAGACAATCAACCTTGTATTAAACTAGCTAAATCAGGTCAATTCAAGGCACACACAAAACACTTGGATATCCGTTATCAAAATGTATGCCAAAGTGTAAAACAAGGTTTAATTGAACTAAAGTATTGTCCAAGCCAAGAAAATCTCGCAGACGGTTTTACAAAAGCTTTGGGTCCGCAATCTCATAAATGTTTCTGTTCAGGTTTAAATTTGAATTAAGGTTGGTACAGCTCAGTGTTACGAGCGAGAGGGGGTGTTGCTATCAAAGGGTTAAAAGGTAGCAGAAACGCTCTAATCACTGAGCAGCTGGAGGTCATTAGGCTTCCAGGAACATGAGTTTGTATAAATAGTCTCCTGTGTGTTTGTTCTTCCCTCCTTTCTCCCCGTTTTGGGCGTGTTTGCTGAGATGTGTGGTTCTTCGCCAGGGTTGTTTTTTGTTTTGTAAATAAACCTTATCTTTGAGTTACAAACCGCATGCTCCAAGACTCCTCTTTGAAAAGATACTGCCTCTCCTGCTCTTCAACTGCTGTGCGAAATACTCTGCTGTAGTGGGACTTGTGACGATGGAAGCGCACTGGGCATTTACATTAAACTAATTAAAGTTTAATGGGACACTTCATAGGTCAATACATCACCACAGATCAAACAGGATTCATACCCTTAAGAAATACAGCAGACTCTATAAGAGTTCTTGATATAATCTATGACCTGCAGCTAGGAAACACTGCAGGGGCATTAATTTCACTTGATGCCTTTAAAGTGTTTGACAGAGTTGAGGGGACCTACTTGAATCTCTTACTTTCTAAATTAGAATTCAGCTATAATCATGGTAAATGGATATGATGATGCTCCAAGAAACCTCAACAGGGTCACCACTGCTTTTTGCAGTGGCAATAAAGATCTTAGCTATACAACTATTTGCCTCTGTGAAGGGAGTGAAAATAGGAAATGTTTAATAAAAAGTAGATTTTTTTGCGTATGATACATTGGTAATTGGGCAAGATCCAGTTGTTGTGCTTTAATCTTCGAAATAACATTTTGAAAGTTTCCATTGAATTTCAGGACTACAAATTAAATATGCAGCAGGTCAAAAGCAGCTGACAGAAATGTCAAAGATAAAAATAGCCCATGGGGGGTTTAAATACCTCAGGATAATCTTTACAGCTGATCTTAATCAAAGAAAATGAAGAAATGATAAGTCTTTGCTCAAAATGGTAATAAACAACTGTCTTAATGGAAGCACAAAAACCTTAGCTGGCTAGGTCATATTGCAGCTATAAAAATGTCAGTTCTGCCAAAATTCTCATTCCTGTTTCAGGTTTTATAAACATTTTTTTAAAAATGGCAAAACAAATTAATCTCCTTTATCTCATTAGGAAAAAGACCCGGACTCAGTTAAAAAATCTTATTTAGACATAGCAATAAAGAGGGGCTAGGAATACCCAATCTTGCATTATACTATGCAGCTTTCCAAATTAAATCATTGATGCCACTCATTAAAGGCAAAGTAGATATTGCATGGACACAGAGAGAAAGTACCCACACAAGACCATCAGTACGTGCTCTGCCCTTCCTGAAACTGCCTCAAATGGAACACAAAAAGGTGGACAACGCATTTTGCAAAGTAACATTGATGGTGTGGTGGAATTGGAACTCCGTATTGGCTCCTAGGCCTTCATCACTGATGCCCCTGCTAGATCACCCCTTATTTAAACATGCAAACAAATACAGTATAACCCATTTGGAGATCTTGACACGAATGGTTTCTATAGAATTAGAGATTTGTTTGTAGGTGGTAAAGCAATCTCAGAAGAGGACATGAAGGAAAGACAAAAGGCATTAAATGGTCCTGGTTACAACTGTATTTTTTTTTAAATAATTTTTATTCAGTTTTTAAAACACATAATTAAAAGACAAACACATCACAAAACACAAACAAACATAAACAAATCAAACATAAATAAATTCATAATCTTATTTTCTTGTAACTTCTTTCAATCGACTTCCCCATACCTCCCTTTCGCTGCATCCTTATTTTAGAAAAAATTTTTAGCAACCCTTTAATCAATTTATCCATTTAGTTCCTTTTCATTAAATTCCCATAAATTTGTTGGTTACAGCTGTAATTCTCTGCTTCTTACCCCCTGACATCTTAACACTCCTCAATTTTACAACAGTTTTTAAGATATATTTTAAATTTCTTCCAGTCTTCTTCCACTGCCTCTTTCCCCTGGTCACGAATTCTGCCGGTCATCTCTGCCAGTCCCATGAAGTCAATCACCTTTGTCTGCCATTCTTCCAGAGTAGGTAGTTCTTGCATCTTCCAATACTTTGCCAGAAGAATTATTGCTGCTGTAGTAGCATACATAAAGAAAATCCTATCCTTCTTTGGCACCAATTGGCCAACCATGCCCAGGAGAAAAGCCTCTGGTTTCTTAGTAAATGTCCATTTAAGGACTTTCTTAATTTCATTATAGATCATTTCCCAGAACGCTTTCACCCTCGGGCAGGTCCACCATAGGTGATAGAAGGTACCTTCATTCTCATTACATTTCCAACATTTATTATTGGGCAAATGATAAATTTTTGCAAGCTTGACTGGGGTCATGTACCACCTGTAGATCATTTTCATTATATTTTCTTTTAAGGCATTACATGCCGTGAACTTAACACCAGTGGTCCATAACTTTTCCCAGTCAGCAAACATAATGTCATGACCAATGTCTTGTGCCCATTTAATCATGGCTGATTTCACCGTTTCGTCCTGTGTATTCCATTTCAGCAGCAAATTATACATTCTTGACAAGTTCTTAGTATTGGGTTCTAACAATTCTGTTTCTAGTTTGGACCTCTCCTTCTGGAAGCCTATTTTCCTGTCCTCTTTGAATGTCTCATTTATCTGGTAGTAATGCAGCCAGTCTCGAACTTTGGACTTTAGTTTTTCAAAACTCTGAAGCTTAACCCTTTCACCTTCATATTCTAAGATTTCACAATATTTTGGCCATTTAGAATCCATATTAAGTTTTTTCACCCCCTTAGCTTCCATTGGTGACAACCACCTGGGAGTTTTACTTTCCAATAGATCTTTGTATCTGCTCCAAACATTATATAATGCTTTTCTAACAATATGGTTTTTAAAACCTTTGTACACCATTGCCTTATTATACCATAAGTAAGCATGCCAACCAAAGCTATTATCATATCCTTCCAAATCCAAAATGTCTGTGTTCTCAAGAAGTAGCCAGTCTTTCAGCCAGCAGAAAGCTGCTGCTTCGTAATATAATCTTAAGTCCGGCAGGGCAAACCCCCCTCTATCTTTTGCATCAGTTAAAATCTTAAACTTTATTCTGGGTTTTTTGCCCTGCCAGACAAATTTTGATATATCTTTCTGCCACCTCTTGAAACAATCCATCTTGTCCAGAATTTGTAAGGTCTGAAACAGAAATAGCATTCTAGGCAGTACATTGATCTTAATAGTAGCAATTCGACCTAACAAGGACAGTTTCAACCTTGACCATGTTTCTAAATCTTTCTTTACTTCTAACCAACATTTTTCATAATTGTCTTTAAATAAATTCACATTCTTAGATGTTAAGTTTACCCCCAGGTACTTCACTTTTTTCGTTATTTCCAAACCTGTTTCACTCTGAAACCTCTCTCTTTCTTCCATTGTTAAATTTTTCTCCAAAACCTTTGTTTTCTGTTTGTTCAATTTAAATCCTGCTACTTGACCAAATATTTCAATTAGTTCTAACACTCTTTTGGTACTAGTGTCTGGCTGTTGCAAAGTCAAAACTAGGTCATCTGCAAATGCTCTTAATTTGTAGTGTCTGGCTCCGACCTGAACTCCTTTAACCAACTGGTCCCTTCTAATCATATTTAACAAAACCTCCAGGACTGATATAAAAAGCAGAGGGGATATTGCGCAACCCTGTCGTGTACCTTTTTCTATAGATATTTCTTCCGTTACCACATTGTTTACAATTAACTTTGCTTTTTGTTCCGAATATATTGCACCTATATCGTTTTCAAAACCTTGGCCTACCCCCATCCCTTGGAGATTCTTTTTCATAAAGCTCCAACAAATATTGTCAAAGGCTTTCTCTGCATCCACGAAAATTAAAACGGCCTTTCTATTGATGCCAACTTCTAACAGCTCCAAAATGTCGATAATGTTCCTCACATTGTCTGACATATGCCTCCCTGGGAGAAAGCCAGTTTGGTCCTTATGAATCTCCCCTAATAACACTCTCTTCAATCTTTTTGCCAAAATGTCTGCAAAAATTTTATAATCCACATTGAGTAAAGATATAGGGCGGTAGTTTTTAACCTGGTTTTTTTCAGTCTCTGTTTTCGGTATAAGTGAGATGAAAGCCTCTTTCCACGATTCAGGTGCCTTTTCCCCCTCCATAATTTCATTGCGAACTTCCTTTAATGGTTGTATTAACCAATCCTTCAGCATTTTGTAGTATCTGGCAGTCAAACGTTCTGGTCCTGGTGATTTTCCCAGTTGCATATTCTGAATGGCACCCTCTATCTCTTGTTCTGTTATTTTCTCATTCAAGATCCTTTTATTTTGTTCTGAAATTTTTGGTAGTCCATACTTTCTAAGGAATTCTTCAATTTCTTGTTCGTTTACTGGCCCTTGTGTATATAATTTCCTAAAAAAACTTTGAAAACAATTACTTATCTCGTTGGGTTTGTAGATAGTCTTTCCCTCCATCTCTAAACTCGTCACTGTATTCAATTTCTGCCTCTTTTTTAGTTGCCATGACAAAAGTTTCCCACATTTATCTGCTGATTCAAATGTTTTTTGTCTCATTTGCTTTATTTTCCATTCTATTTCTTGATTCATCAATTCCATATATTGCGTCTGATAATACTTTATCTCTCTCAAGATCTCATGAGACTTTGGTTTGGACCTCAATTTCTTTTCTCCTTCTTTCATTTTTCCTAGAATTTTTTCTTTCCTCTCATTTTGTCTTTTCCTCTTTATAGAGTTCTGTTGAATTAGGAAACCTCGCATCACGGCTTTGCTAGCGTCCCAGATTGTTCTTTTCTCCACGTCTGTTCTCAAATTTATCTCAAAATAATCTTTCAATGTTTTTTGGGCCTTTTTATAAATCTCTTCATCTTTAAATAAGTTGTCATTCATTCTCCATCTAAAGGATCCGGTTGTTGTTAATTTCATCTCCATCTTTACAGCGTTATGGTCGGTGCAGGTTTTTGGGCAGATTTCTATTTTTTTGGTTCTTGGCGCCAGGCTGCTAGTGATCCAAATTTGGTCAATTCTTGTCCATGTCATTTTTGCTTCAGAAAAGAAGGTTCCCTCTCTTTCAAGAGGGTTCCTTATTCTCCAGATATCAATCAAGTCCATAGTTTCAGTCATTTCAAAAAAAGTCTTTGGTAGTCTCCCCTCCTTTGAGATCACTTGTCTCTGTGCTTTATCCATGTTTGTGGAGACGACTCCATTCATATCTCCCATCAATACGATTTTATGATCCAAAAAGTCTATTAAAGTCTCATGCAACCTCTTAAAAAAATTCGGCCTTCCCTTCATTTGGTGCATAAACTCCGACTATCAGAATTTTTTCTCCTTGAATTTGTATTTCAATTGCCAGGTATCTTCCTTGTTCATCTTTAAATATCATTTTTGGGGCCAGTTTTTCTTTTGCCTAGATCACCACTCCTCTTTTCTTCACTTTGTCTGATGAGATAAATTCCTGTCCAAGTCTCTTATTTATCAATAATTTCCTGTGTGTCCTGGCAATATGGGTTTCTTGCAAACATATTAAGTCTAATTGTTCTCTCTTCAAAATATGAAAAACTTGGCGTCTTCTTCAGGGAAGGTTCAAACCATTGCAATTCCAGCTAAGAAGTTGCAGAGACATTTTGTTACTAAGTACCTGTTCCTCCAACTGCTCCAAGTTTCTGTTCTTCTTCTGATGGTGGTAGCAAAAGTCCAAATGACAGGTTTGCAATATCAGTTGGTTCTTCCTCGTCTACAGTTCCTTTCTGCAAGTCTTCCCGATATCTCCCCAGAAACTGTTCTTTATCTTGGATTGTTCTTATTTTGATCTTCCTTCCTTTGAAGTTAAAGGACAAGCCCTGTGGAAATTCCCATCTAAAAGGAATGGCGTTTTTCTTCAGCAGGTCAACCAATTATTTAAAGAGGGTTCTCACCTCCAAAATGTATTTAGGGATATCTTTAAAAATCTGTATTTGAGAATTCTGGATCACCAAGGCTTTTTGATAGTGTAGGTTCAATATTTTATCTCTCTGTTCCTTGGATCCCAATGTGATTAAGCAATCCCTTGGTTTCTTTGCCTGCCTCCTGCCTAGCCGAAAGGCTGTTGTTATTTCAATCTCAACTCCTTCTCCTTCTCCCCATTCCTCATGCCAAAATTCTGCAAAGTTGTTTTTAAGGAATCCCACAAGGTTATCCCCCTCACTCTCAGGAACCAGTCTAAGTTTCAGATTCTTCTCCTTTCTCTGTAGTTCCCATAAAGAGAGGGTTGCATCATGTTCATTTACTTTTTTTTCAATCGGCTCAAACCTTCCCCTTGTCTCCTCTGCAGTATTTTTTGCACTTTCAGCAATCCTTCGTGTTTCAGAACTTTCTTGAATTAATTTATTTATAGAATCCTGGTTACAACTGTACAGTGGTGCCTCGCAAGACGAAATTAATTCGTTCCGTGAGTTGCTTCGTCTTGCGATTTTTTCGTCTTGTGGAGCGCAGATTCCCCGGGTATTAACGGCTTTAAGAAAAAGGAAGCAAACTCGCAAGATGTACTTTTGCAAAGTCTCTGGAATGCAATGGCAAAGGCTTGAGACTCTTGACAGCTTTTGAATCACTATGTAACAGACATAGCCATGACAGGTGGTTTCGGTGATAAATGGTATATTAGACAGCTTTGTGGACAACGTGGAAGAGATGGGAGACTGACATAGGAACCTCAAAAGTGAAAAAGCATGGAAATCTATATGGTGTAATCCATCTCTAAAAACAAATTTCTTCTCGCCTCCAGGTAATTTCCCTTAAAATTACCTTTTGCTGGCATGGGCCTCCACACGTCTTGCAAAAATAAATCCATCAAGCTCACCATTATGTTGGAAAGACTGTGGAGAAGGAGGTTCCTACTTTCACCTTTGTTGTGGGGTATACTGTGAGCCACACCTTTTGCCACAAAGCTTTTCATCTGATCTCTAGAGTTACCCTCCTACTTTGAAGGTTGATATGGGTGTACTGTAAAGAAACCTCTAGTATACTGTATTTGATGGCCACTATCATCTCCTCCTTCTCCTTCCCCAACACCACAGGAAAAGTTGCTTAAATAAGGCAAAGAGGCTGCTAGCTTTGGAAGGCAAGGGGTGGGAAAGAATCATAACTCACCCACCAGCGCAGGGGCTCCCTGTCTTTTAAAGCAATGGAGATCTGCAGCAACCACAACACCACCAAGCACCAGCTTTTTGCCCATCAGGCTAGCTGAGCCTTGCTCAGAAGTGCCGCTGGCTATTGCATGTGTGCTGTTCTCTCCCTCTTGCTCCCCCCCAACACACACACACTGCTCCCCAAACTCCAAGCCTCTCTCCAGTATTGGTGCCTATGGAAACGCGGCATGGGACTCAAGGAAAGCCACGGCTGGCAAGCGAGCGACCCATTCGCCAGGGAAGCTGGAGTCGCTCTACTGGGTTGGGGTTTGGGTGGGCAGGAAGGAAGGAGAACTGAGGCTCATTGGGCTTTGCGGTGTGCAGGCAGCAGGGTCAAAGTGTCACTTCTCAAATGAAAGTAATTTTTATTCTACAGTACACATTTCCTCTGTGAGAAAAGACTGTGGTATGTTAAGAGATAAAGTTGAAAAGTAATGAAGATAGAAATGTGATATTGAAATTACTAAGGTGGAGACTGTGAAGATATTAAGAGGGAGAATGAATTGTAACTAAGATCAAGAATATTCTGTATGCCAAATACATTGGTTGACATTCCATTCACTGTTGGCATCCTTCCGCAATTGCTTTATGAGTAAATAAAAATAATTAGAGGTTTGATTGATGAGATGGAGAATGAAATGGGAATAGAAGGGTCAAAAGTGGGTGTGAATTAATGAATACATAATAAGTAAAGAACTATGGGATATTATTTTTATATTTTATCACAATGGGGAAACAACTGTGGACAAATATTAAAAGATTTATTATTGTTGAATATGGAGAAATGGTTGTGAGAGTTATTGGAGGTAAAGTTGTAATGTTAGATTAGAGAAAATATATTGCTGATTTCTCTTTTTCCTTTCCTTTTCTTTTTCCTTTTGTTTTTCCCTTGATGTTTTCTTTTCTCTTTCTCTCTTTGTTTTTGTTTTTATTTAAATTAATTCCTTTTCTTTTATTATGAGATAAGGTGTACGTAATGTTATTTCTTTGATTACATCCTTGACAATGGACCTCCCCCTGTGCTGTTTGTTGTTGTTTGTTCTCCCTTGTGCTATGACCCCCCACCCTAGTATTCTTGCTTGTGGTGAGCTTGCCAACGTAGTATCACTTTCAATAGATGCTTGTCTGCATTTTCTTTAATATCTGGATTCCCATTGCCATTTATTATTAATAAAAAATAGTTGGCTTCTTTTATAATTTTTGTGTAAAAAGGAAAATGAAACAATTTATTTGGGTCAGGAAAGAAGATCAACGGAAAGAAGATCAGCTGGGTGGCACCAGCCATTTGTTTTTTGCCTACCTGGAAGCAATCAACACAACTTTGTAAGGTTATGCATTGGGTAAGGCTTTGTTTGGATGGATGGGAGGGTGTAGCCTTTGCTTGCCCCTCCTCACTAAGGGTATCCTATTAAAGGGATCTGGGGGTGTGCATTCTGTCCAATGTCTGGACGTGGGCTGTTGGAATGTCACTGCCCCAATGGGGAGCCCTCAGAGGGTCCCTATTTGATGTACGTCATAGGGCTTCCCCTATTGGTGGTTTACCCTGCAGATGGGCGCGTGTCAGGATATAGTCTGGCTTCACCCAATGCCTAAGCCAAACCACCCGCATCTGTAAACAATAAAGCTGTGGCCTATTAGAACCCATAAACAAAAATTATTTTTTTCTGTGTAATTATTGTCTGTAAGGGTTGCAGGGCCTTGGCATGCAAGTGGGGCTGAACAAAACAACATGCAAATTCTCATATTTTACTTCAAATACCTTTCTCAGCATTCTACACATTCTGCATATATAAAACATAGAGATATAGAATACAGATTCAATGTGCCTGATGAGTTTATTTTTTTATGATGAATTTCCCCAATTGCGAAAAAGAAAACCCACGAGGCCTGAGCTCCTCCTCTCACCACTAGGCTCCCAGTTTCTTCTGCAGCTACTATGAATGGTGGAATTAACAAGGAGGAGAGCTTTGCTGTCGTGTATTTACCCCTCAAGGTCGATTGTCTTTGTGGATATCTCAGCATTCCAGCATTTTGCGTCAATTTGAGTCAGTCCAAAGGTACCGTGTAGTATGTGTTTTCCATTAAGGGCACACAAGTCTTCAGTTGCACAGCCTTTAAATGTGAGCCTTTGAAATTTAAAAGGATCTGTGTAACACAAAGTATAACCTTTGCATGAGTTCTTTATTAGCGCTTTGGGGATAGGGATGACTGTGGTTATTAAAGCTCAACCAACACACTGACAATACACACTCACCAACCAATCTGACAGCCAAGTATCACTAGCTTTGAATTTGGGTTTCCTGGCTAACTCCGTGGTCATACATTGTGAACAGGAAGTTACCCTATGCCACAGTGCTATTTTTCTAAAAAAAGAGGTGCCAGAACTCAACATGAGTGCCCCCCTTGTTCTCTTAGAATGGCAATGGTGCCCACCTGAGAGTTGCTAGAACTGAGGTCTGGCTGAAAAAAAGTCCTCGTCTCCCACCCCATGTATTTTGCTAGACTAAGGCAGCAGTTCTTTTGCACACTTGTGGTAAGATTCAATTAATACAGTTCAACTTATTTCCTAGGAAATATGAACAGAGGTGTACATGGTAGGACCCTTCTTTCTCCCAGACTCCTTTACTTTTGAATGTTTGGCCAAAGTGTGTGGTTCTGTCCTTCTGGACCAGCACCAAATGGTGCATACTGCTCTGAGGAGAAGCTGTGATGTGCTGGCTAGTCCTGCACCTTCCCCTGTATCCCTCTCATTTGCTCTTCCTTGTGGATTAGAGGACAAAGTTGTGCTGTAAGGAATCTGCTGTGCTTTGTAGGCCCCCCAGTCTCACACAAGGTAAAACCTTGCGCATGAGTGAGCCTGCGCCCTCTTGTTGTTATGCTCTTCATATGGGGATAGTTTGGAATCCAAAACAGGACTAGAGCATTGCTCTTTCCCTCAGAGAAACAAATCAAAGCTATACACAAATTTCAGTCATTGCTTTTCTGGAAATGAGAAAGAGACAGAAGCAGGCAATATTACTCACCTCCAATAAGACTATAATAGTGAATGCACTTGGTCTCATTGGCAAGGCACTTGACATACCCCTCACGTGGGCAACTTTTATTCTTTGGTTTTTTAAATTCAGAGGTCTTGAAGCAGGCTGGGCACTGTAGACCATTGGGGGAAAGATCTTCACGTGGAGGAACTACCATAATAAAAAGCTACAGTCAGCATATGGATACACCTGATTCCCCATTCTCTTTATTGTACTTTTATTTTGATTTCTTTCATGCCTTCTAGTAGCTGCTGACTCAAGCTGGACAGGCTACCTCCACATTATGTCCTGCATTAATGATGATGATGATATCAATAATAATTATTATTTATTTCCATCCTGCTCATCTGTCTGGGTTTCCCTAGCCACTCTGAGTGGCTTTCAAAAGAACATTAAAAACAGAATAAAACTTCACATCTTATGGGAGGGCATTCCACAGGGTGCCATTATGGAGAAGGCACTCTGTCTTGTTCCCTGTAACCTTCTCACAGTGACGGAACCATCAGAAGGCCATCGATGCTGGACCTCAGTGTCCGGGCTGAAGGATGGAGGTGAAGACACTACTTCAGGTATACTGGGCCGAGGCCGTATAGGACTTTAAAGGTCAGCACCAAAACTTTAAATTGTGTTTGGAAACGTACTGGGAGCCAATGTAGGTCTTTCAAGTGTTATATGTTCTCAGTGGCCACTCCCAGTCACCAGTCTAGCTGCCGCGTTCTGGATCAGTTGCAGTTTCCGGGTAGGACCACATAGAGCATGTTGCAGTAATCTAAGCGGAAGATAACTAGAGCATGCACCACTCTGGTGAGACAGTCTGCTGGCAGGTAGGGTCTCAGCCTGCATACCAGATTTGACCTGTGCCTCCATGGACAGCTGGGAGTCCAAAATGAATCCCAGGATGCACACCTGGTCCTTCAGGCGCAGGCACAGTTACCACATTCAGAACTCCACACCCGCCTGCCCCCTGTTTCTCCAAAACAGTACTTCTGTCTTGTCAGGATTCAACCTCAATCTATTAGCCATCATCTATCCTCAAACCACTTCCAGGCACTCACACAGGACCTTCACCTGGTCAGATTTTAAGAGAGAGGTAGAGCTGGGTATCATCTGCATACTGATGAACACTCAGCCCAAACTCCCTGATGATCTATCCCAGCAGCTTCATATAGATAATATAGGCATGGGGGAGAGGACAGAACTCTGAGTCACCCCACAAGTGAGAGCCCCTCTATATGGTCCAGAAGGATGTTATGGTCAATGGTGTCAAAAGCCCCTAAGAGATCCAGCAGAACTAGACAACAACGTTCACCCTTGTTCCTAACCTGCTGGAGATCATCGACCAGCTTGACCAAGGCGGTTACCATCCCATGATGAGGCCTGAATTCCAATTGGAAGGGATCCAAATGGTGCGCATCCTTTGGACATGCATGGAGTTGTTCAGCAATCACCCGCTCAATCACCTTGCCCAAGAAGATTTGAGACTGGGCAATAGTTGGCCATATCAACTGGGGCCAGAGATTTGTTTTTAAGAAGCGGTCTAATGACCCCCTCTTTCAGTGGGGCTGGGAAGACTTCCTCACAGAGGGAAGCATTCACCACCCTGCAGAGCCCATCGCCCAGCCCTTCCCGGCTCAATTTTAAGGAGACAGGTGGTTGGTTTCACTCGTCCAAGCATCCTGTCCACATCCTCGGAGGTAACAGATTGGAATTTATCCCATGCAACTAGACTAGACAGGACTCCTGCACTCTCCCACCCCAGCCCTACTCACATGGTTGGAGTCTACCTCTTTCTGAATCCGAGCAACTTTATCTCCCCCTATTGCCCAGCTTCCAGAATATGCACTCATAAGACTGGGTCTTCCCAATAGAATGCCTGGTCCAAGCAAATGACTTCCTAAAAATCACTGCAACCCCCTCTCCCCGCCCACATGACTTAGGTTGCTGTGCCTAAAGGAAACGTGGTGGACAAGCAGCAGCAAGCACAGGCCCATCTGCTTCATCCAACCAAGTCTCTGTCACACATGCCAGGTCAAGTCCCTCATCCATGATCAAGTTATGGACGGCAGTGGTGTTGTGAATCATTGAAATGGCATTCCACAGCAGCAGCTTCAGGTCATGTGGGTCTCCCTTGCTGATTCCAATATCCTTCCGGTGAAGACCAGATCCGGAGGCAGAGGTAGTCTTCAAAGCCTCCTCTGTATTGACATGGTCTGGCCTTAGCATAACTCCTCCTCCTACCCGTGATCACAGAGATCGGGCATCCCAGAGAATCCTCCCTTGTGTAACCTGCCCCAGACATTCGCTTGGCTTGGGCCCACTCCCAGGCGGCCGTAACCCTCATTTGCCATCAACTTTGAAGAACAGACATATCTGCTGAGCATTTATATATATATATAAAATTGTTGTGTTTCACGTTTTATCATGCACACTACTGTTTTGTGGATTTTCTGGAGTTCTCACTTGGTAGCAGTGTATCAGGCAAGCTCTCTTCTAACTCTCTGTATCTGAATGTACAGACAGCTGCATTCTTTTGGAGGTAATCTCTCTCTCTCTCTGTGTGTGTGTGTGTGTGTGTGTGTGTGTGTGTGTGTGTGTGTTTGTGTGTATTTGTGTGTGTGTGTTGGTGTATAAGCAAGGAGTGGGCATGTCCAGAATCCACATGGGGGAGAGTGATTCTCAGATTTTCCGGATTTCTACTTCTCTTCCTTCAGTCCCACCAACTGCTTGTTTGAAATGTGACAGATGATGGCAGATGAAGTTGATGGTCTATATGGAATTGGCGGAAATGACTGGTAGAATCCGAGATCAGGGAGAAGAGTCGGTGGAAGAAGACTGGAAAAAATGTACGATTATTTACAGAAATACTGTAAAATTAATGAATGTTAGAAAAATGTTGGAATGAAGTTATATGGCTTTAGCAGAAATGTTACAAGGAATTAAGTACAAATAGATTATTAATGTATTAAAGGGAAAAAATAAGTTTAGAATATGTTAAGATAAATTACAGGACAGAAAACAGAGGAAGATGGAAAGGAATTGCTGAAACAGTTAATTAAAGTGGAATACAAAAAGGGAGGTGTGAGGAGGTTGTTGAAACAAGTGAATGAAAGATAAGATACTGAAATTATTGGATGTGTTTTAAATTGTGTTTGTTTTGTTTTGTTAATTTAATATTTTAGTGTTAGTGTTATGTAGTGTTTTTGTTTTTGTATTGTATTGTATTGTTTTGTTTAATTCTTTTTCTTTCTTTTGTAGTCTTTAAAATGTTAATAAATATTATATAAAAAAAGAAATGTGACAGATGTATGTAAGGAGGTGATCATCTACTCCACCCATTAAAGATTCAAGGATGAACCACCAGTACTTCTTTGACCCTTGCATCCTGCATCTGAATGGATCAAAAGACAGATTTCTATACTTTTCTTGTAACTCAGTGGCACTTATATAATTGGTTCATACAGTGGGTTTTTTTCTAGAAAAAAGGGGCCTGGAATTGTGTTTGGCGCCGGCTATAAACTTCGAGACTAGCCTATCCATATGTTTAGGCAGTAGATGCAAGTTTTAATATGCTCTTATTCTATTGTAATTTTAATTTTTTGGAATTTTATTTTTATTTTTTTTACAATCCAGGATTGTATAAATTTAATTTAAAAAATAAAGTGATATGCCAAAGGATTTCAAACACTTCTACATATGTCTACTAAGAATTTATTCCAAGTGAATACACCTAGAGAGGCAGTTGGCACAATTACGTTGCTCACTTCAAGGGTGGCAAACTGATTATCAACCCCGCGGGGAAACCCCTGTCATTGGCTTACTGGCCCAAGTGCTCTGACACCAAGCCCCCTCTGCTGGAGATGGGGGGCTTTGGGTAGGAGGCAGTAGGGTTCCTGGCTCCTGTCATAGCCTAGTGCCTCCTTCCCCAAGCCCAGGTAGCATTTGCTCAACTTTGGTCAGGAGGGATGATGCTCTGACAGGGTCTGAGAGTACTCGCACCACCTTTCCAAAGCTCACCTGGATTTGGGTTGGAGGCAGCAGGGTTCCAAGATCCTGTTTCAGACTCATGCCTGCTTTCCCAAGCTTGGGAAGAATTTGATCAAGAAAGGAGGTGGTCTGATTGAGTTCCCCAGGGCCTCCTGCATCCTTCCCCCCAAAATGTGGCAGAACTATGTTCCAGCATGTTCCACCAGAAAAACACACTATTTTTATAAGACCTTGACCTTCAGAGATGCAGATACTCACGGTGGACAGGTTCCTTATTGCACACATCTGTTTGGCAGCAGACCTGCTTCAGCTGAAGGAATTTACCTTGAGCTGCACTGAAGCTGTAATCACCTGTGTGGCAATAACTGGGAAATGAACATTTCCGGGAAGTTAGCACTTCATAATCTGGATCTGAAAAGAACAAAAGGAAATAAATCACAAGGTACACAAAATAAAAATAAAAATTGGTTAATTCCCTCCCCTCCAAATATATTTATTTTTAATGATACTACTCTTTAACTACATTTTTTTTCAGTGAGAAACTACATAATGCAGAGTTCTTGAACCAAGAAATGAACCAAAACAAATTCTCCTTCAAAATCCATAATTCTCCAACCAAACAGTGCATACAAATATGCAACTATTAAGAAAAAAATAGCATAGAAACAGTGGGTGGTATTTCAATTGTATACTCTGAGTAGGATTTAGTTGAATGCCACTCAGCTATATGAGTTCAAACAACCAACAGAGTTACTTTGTATTAGGGGGAATCATCTGATTTCTCAGATGGGCATGCAGATGAAGAGAGATCTGGAAGCTGAAACCTAGAATGACCAATGTTCCAGGAATCATTGTGAGGCCAAGGCACCATATAACCCATCGTTGTGTGCTTAAATCACAGGATGCTCAGGATAAAAAGATGATGTGGCTGCTCTTGAGCCAGCAATCCCAAGAATCGCTCCAAAATTCACAGACAGTTTAGATGCGTGACTTAGTCTTAGTGTCATTGCACTCTGAGTTTCCCACCATCCTCAAGAATTTGAAGGCAACAGAGGGTCTCTGAGCATGACATCATATCACACCTATTCTTTCACAGGATGTTAGTTCAAGTAATGCAAGAAGGAGAGATAGGGTTGCTAGAAACCATTTTTCCATTATAATATCTCATCTGGAACAGTTGGTGTAACACCAAAGAGAGAAAGAACTTGTAGGTGCCCTAAATGATGCATGCATTGAAATTGTAATAATATATTTAACTGAATACTTTGCCTTATGATTGAAGGCAAACAAAAACCAAACCAGAGTTCACTGCTTCTGGAGTTAAGACAGTGTTGGCTAATTTGTGGCCCTAAAGAATTTACTGAACGACAGCTTGCATCATCTCCAGCCATTTACCATGCTGGCTTAGGTGGATGGGAGCAGTACTCCAAAAATGTCTAAAGGGCCAAAGGCTAGTCAACCCCAGGCTGATGCATGCCAGGATCTCTCTGATGTGATGCATGTGATAGAAAGGAAAAGGGAATGCCTTTCCTCTTTATGTGACTGAGTATGGGTGCTGAGTGTTGGACTGGAATCTGAGAGGCCAGAGTTTAAATCCCCACTCAGCCATGAAGCTCATGGTTGACCTTGGGGAGTCCCTGCCTCTCAGCATAATAAACCTGACATGGTTAAATGAATAAAAGAAGAACCATTTCCTTGGAGAAATTATGGGCTATAAAGGCAATAAATAAATACTAAATAATGCTAATTTACACAAGAAAGTCATTCTTTGGGGTGACCAAGAGTAAGTGAGAAGATTCAGCTCACCTATGTTGTTACTCAGAGCACCAGAGGAACAGATTAGAGTATAATTGCAGGATTGACGGCTGCTCTTTTCACATGAGGTACTCTTTTCATAACAGTAGTCACATGTAAGAAATGCCGCTGCAGAAGGAAGATAGAGGTTGGTGGAAGAGATTTTTTGAGATGGAAATCCCCCCCCCCCCGGTCTCCCTGCTCGCCCAAATAGGACAAATTTAGCCAGCTAGCCCTGTTGATCATCTAATGTTTATTGGATGGATTTTCCCCCTAAACTGATTTTTGAATTCTGAATTTATTTTTATTCACGTTTTATATTGTATTTTTTGCTGTTTTTGTTGCATCACTTAAGTGTTTTAAATTTGTTGTTAGCCTCCCTGAGCCTGGTTGTTTGAACCGGGAAGGGCGGGTATAAAATAATAATAATAATAATAATAATAATAATAATAATAATAATAATAATAATTTAATGTGCTACTTAAATAGAAACCCAAGAGATCACTTTCTGGAACAATTTTCTGCAAAAGCAACACCCTAGAAGAAATAGTTAGGTTTCTTTTGAAAGACAATGGCTTTTTAGAATGCCCCTATATAATAATAATAATAATAATAATAATAATAATAATAATAATAATAAATAAATAAATAAATAAATAAATCATACCCGCCCTCCCCAGCCAAGGCCGGGCTCAGAGCGGCTTACAAGCAATAATAAAAACAAGTTGAATGATTACAAGTTAAAAACAAAATTAAAATACAACATTAAAATACTGAAACATTAAAATATTAAAATGTAGCCGCAGGAGGAGAAGGAAAAGAAAAAAGAAAGAGAGGGAGGGAATCAAATTTGCTCCAAGCCAAAGGCCAGGTGGAACCACTCTGTCTTACAGGCCCTGCGGAAAGAAATCAGATCTTGCAGGGCCCTGGTCTCATGAGGCAGAGTGTTCAACGAGGCCAGAGCCAGAGTTGAAAAGGCCCTGGCTCTGGTTGAAGCTAATCTGACTTCCATAGGGCCCGGGACTACTAGGGTGTTGCTATTTATGGACCTTGAGGCTCTCCGTGGGGCATACCGGGAGAGGCGGTCCCGTAGGTACGAGGGTCCTAGGCCGTGAAGGGCTTTAAAGGTCAAAAGCAGCACCTTAAATCTGACCCTGTACTCTACCGGGAGCCAGTGCAGCTTGAAAAGCACTGGGTGAATATGCTCCCATGGCAGAGACCCCGTGAGGAGCCTCGCTGCAGCATTCTGACACGTTGAAGTTCCTGGAACAGCTTCAAGGGCAGCCCCGGGTAGAGCGAATTACAGTAGTCAAGCCTGGAGATGACTGTCGCATGGATCACTGTGGCCAGGTCGGGGCAGGAAAGGTAAGGGACCAACTACTTGATGCGGCAAAGGTGGAACTATGATGCCTTGGATTTTGGTGTAACCTGCGCCTCCATGGAAAGGGAGGCGTCAAGGATTACACCCAAACTCTTAACGGAAGGCAATGGCACTAATTGTGCCCCCGCAAGAGAAGGGAGTTGGTCCCTGATCCCCATGCCATCCCGACCCAGCCAAAGGATCTCTGTCTTCGAAGGATTTAATTTCAATCGGCTCCCACGAAACCATCCAGCCACAGCTTCCAAGCATCTGGGCGCATAAAGATGTTAAAAAGCATCGGGGAGTGAATTACGCCCTGTGGCACTCCACAAACCAAGGAGTGACACGACGACATTTCCCTCCCTAGTGCCACCCTCTGTCCCCGACCAGAGATAAAAGAGGACAGCCAGTTACGGGCTATGCCCTGTATCCCCACATCTGTAAGGCGGTGGTTCAGAAGATCATGATCGATCATGTCAAAGGCTGCTGACAAATCTAAAAGGATCACCAGTCCTGACCCGCCTTGATCCAGTTGTCTACGGAGATCAATGGAAGCTGCAAAGTAAGATTTCTTAACAGCTTTTATAGCTATCTCATAGGCTTTCATAAGCGTCCTATAATATGTTCTTGAGGCTCCGTCACGAGTCCGTCGCCATACTCTCTCTAGCCGTCTGAGATCCCGCTTCATTTTCCGGAGCTCCTCAGTAAACCAAGGGACCCGGTTTCGACGGGGTCACAGAGGGCACTTAGGCACGATCTCATCAATGGTTGCCAAGAGCCGGTTATTCCAGTCCTCAACAAGGTCATCTAATGAGTTGCCAGGAGGAGCAGGGTCCCACAAGGCTTGTCAGAATCTGTCAGCATCCATCAGTTTTTGTGGACAAGCCCAAATAGGTTCGCCACCCGAGCAGGATAGGAACGGGAAGTCAATCTTGGGTTTCAGAGCATAGTGATCAGACCATGGCACTTCCACAGGGGGGAGCATGATTACATCTATGCCAGCCCCAAAGATCAGATCCAGCATGTGGCCTGCTTGATGAGTGGGGCCCAAAACAAACTGGGAGAGCCCTAGTGTTGCCACTTAAAGAGCAATCCTCCAGATTAACAATGCTACTCCTACCCCCTGACCCACAGTCCGCAATTGATGGAGGACAGAGAAACCTGGGGGTGTTATGCACCGACTGAAAAAATTAATAGGAAAAGGAATTAGATAAGATTGCTATAAGTTGTTTTGGTGATTGTAAGGTTTAATGTGAAATCAAGGTAAAATTAAGCTTGTTGGTTTCTCTGGTGTCTTCTCTCCCATACATTGTGGTTGTTGGCTTATATTATGCATGTCTGCTCTATATTATTTTATTAATACCATTCCCACAAGTTTGTCTTGGCCTTTGGCTAGTGCAATAAAGTTATGAACTGTAAGTGAAATGTTCATTGCTGCTTCAGTACTTGAGATTTTCTCACTCACACACCATTTTCCCATTACAGTACTTCACTCTTGTCTTCGAAGGGAGCCTGGCTTAGAGAACACTTACTAAAGGCAACAATATCAGAGAAGCAGGTAATGGTTGGTGTGAATGTATATATAGAAACCCAAACACACACACACACAAACACACACACACAGAGAGAGAGAGAGAGAGAGAGAGAGAGAGAGAGAGAGAGAATTACCTTTTAATCAGGGTGGTATATATGGATATTATAACTATGATGTATATTTTAATCATTCTGGATTTTAAAAAAGATGCAGATTTCTTTTGTTGTTTTCTAAATAGCACAGAAGCCATTTGGAAATGAAGCAATACATATATTAATGAATAAATGATAATATATTCTAGATAGAATGGCTATCCTAAGTATCCTGGAAACTGTAGCCTTCACTTCTTCGTACAGTTAATCAGATTCGGCCATCACAGAAATACATGTTTGCAACTGACTATACATGGTCATCAGGGTTTAAGTGCTTAAACTCTTGAGTTTACTCTCCTTGGTAAGCCAGCAGTCCTGACTCTCTATTATGCTGCTATCCTGTTCTCACTCACATTCCCGCCCAAGGAGCAAACATTTTTGCAGTCATCTAAAGATGATAAAAAGAATCCCATTGCACTGGTTCCTACTCACCTGGAGAAAGCAGGCCCAAGAGGAAGCATATGCTCAGAAGTGTTTTCATGATTTTTGAAAGATCAGGAAACTCAGAGATGGACCAGGCAAGAGAACTGACACAGGGAGAGCTTTTACTTGGAGATATTTATGGGGCAAGGATTCATGCTGTGGGCAACACCTGGGAACAAATGGTTCCATGAGGTCTTGGAGTGGGGGCGTTGTGTTTGCTGAGAAGACACAGAGGGACATACTGAAATTCAAGGCTCAGTGTTGAAATTGGCGTAATTGTTAATTTTTCATTTCATTAGCTCTTGCCGGAAACCTCTAAGCATTTTTTTTCCTTTATCATTACCTACAATTTAAATTGTAATGGCACCAAAGAAAGAATTGAGGGACTACAAAGTCAAGGGCAAAACCAAGATGCAACCTGCATAGAAACCCCCCAAAATACCCTCCTCCAAAGGATTCCTCTTCTGAGAAGGAGGAAGAGTAGAAGAAGAAGAGTTTGGATTTGATATTCCGCCTTTCACTCCCTTTAAGGAGTCTCAAAATGGCTAACATTCTCCTTTCCCTTCCTCCCGCACAACAAACACTCTGTGAGGTGAGTGGGGCTGAGAGACTTCAAAGAAGTGTGACTGGCTCAAAGTCACCCAGCAGCTGCATGTGGAGGAGCGGAGACGTGAACCCGGTTCCCCAGATTACGAGACTACCGCTCTTTACCACTACACCACACTGGCTCTCTGGATATCAGATAGTTCTCTCTGGATATCAGATAGTTCTCCCAGGACATTCTATACAAGATCTCAAAGTAGCTGTTCTATTACAAAGGAATTTCAGAAATAGACTGGAAAGAGAAGCTGCTGAATTGCAACTTATTACCAAACTTAAAACCATGGAGAGACCTGGTCTGAACAAAGACATTGGATTCTTATCTCATTATACATGACAAAGCCATTTTTCACCTTCTCACCCCTTGCTTTTTCCTGTAAGACCTTTTGCAGTCGTTAAGAGTCGTCAACAGGCTCATCACAGCTATCTGCCAATCACCCATTCCCACCACCCTTCTGAGTAATACCCCTCCCCACCTTCTCACTATATAGAAGGGTCTGGTGACTTCTGTTTCAGTGTATGTGAAGAAGTGTGCATGCACACGAAAGCTCATACCTAGAACTAACTTAGTTGGTCTTTAAGGTGCTACTGGAAGGAATTTTTTGTTTTGACTATGGCAGACCAACACGGCTACCTATCTGTAGATAGTTCTTGGTAAGACTTGGTAAGGCTGTAAGCAAGGGAGTAGCCCTCAGCTGAGAGGAGTAGCTCTCAGCCTTCAGCATCTCAGAAATCCCTTAACCCATCCTGGCTTCATAGCGCCTGAAGGTACTGGCGGCTTCAACAAGGAAGACTGATTCTCCTGTCACGGAAGTGGTCATCCTCCTCCCATAGGGAAAAAAGGGATGATAAGTCGGCTCTAGAGCTGGTGTCAATGACAGGGGTCAGACCTTGTCAGGGGCCAGACTATATTTTGGAGAGGGGGAAAATTGAACAAATTCCTATGCCCTAGAAATAACCCAGAGATGCATTTTAAATAAAAGGACACATTCTACTCATGTAAAAACATGCTGATTCCCAGACCGTCCATGGGCTAGATTTAGAAGTTGATTGTTCCAGATCTGGCACCTGGGCCTTTGTTTGCCTACCCATGGACTAAGAAGTGTACCTGGTTAGAATCAAACACTCACACAGCATGGAGCCAGCTGTCTCGACAAACGACACAAACAAGGCTATGTTCTCAATCACTCTTCATCACATTGAATCAGTCAAGTGGAAGGTACTGGGCAATGTGCAAAGCAGCAGTTGAGGAAGACATTGTTGGTTCAGCTTCAGATTAACTCAAAGGCCATTAGTGCAGCCCAGCAGTGGGATGAGCCAATGGCAGTGAAGCAGTCAAATGTGGTATAGGGATGTAAGGTTGAGGTAGAAAGTCAAAATATGTATGTGGAAGGAAAGGACAAAGCCATTTCCCTTCCCCATGGAAATGGAGATGTGGGCTGGACATGAGTCCACCCCATGGGCGGGGGTGTGGCTAGCCCTCACATCATAAGGAGTCCCCTCCATGTCACGCCCCAGGCCAACCTATCCAGCCGGCCAAGGGGTGTGGGGTGCTCTGTTTAAGTGGACAGGAACTCCCCCCTTTTTTCTGGTTCCCGCTCACGCAGTTCTCCCTCCCTCCCTCCCTCCCTCCCTCCCTTCCTCTCTCTCTCCCTCCCTAAGTTTAGACTCGCAGTCCTTTGACCTTTTTTTATCTTGCACCATTTCTATTCTCCTAATGCAATGGGTATAGAAACATACAATCTTTCAGACATTAGTGTTTTATGCAGCAAGACTCCTAAAAGTCTTTCATTTTATTGGTATTTTTTTTAAAAAAAGGATGATGAGTTTTTATTGGAAAACAGGGTGCATTTACCATGAGCCATTGCCTTTGCTTTTGTTTTATGTGGTGTCTAACTTGGTTTTAAAGAGCATATTTTTTTTTATCATCTTCCAGTCTCCAGAAAAAAGCACTGCTGAGGTGGTAAAACTAGGCATTGCTCAGGGTTATAGACAGGTACCAGGGTT
The DNA here is from genome assembly GCF_964106915.1 of Podarcis gaigeae. Lineage (NCBI taxonomy): Eukaryota > Metazoa > Chordata > Lepidosauria > Squamata > Lacertidae > Podarcis > Podarcis gaigeae. Next base: position 77,344,767 of record NC_139684.1, read on the forward strand.
CTGAAATTTCATTCCTCCTTGTTCCAATTGCATCACATTGCTGGCAAAGAGTGAAGATACTTGGAGTCATCTGATCTGCTTGCCTTTAGCCACGTTGCCTTTAACTGAATAAAGCTAGATGTTTACACCCACTTCACTACCCATCTTCAGTAACAAGATTATCTATATGCATTCTATTTCTCTATTAACTGGAAACCTTTTATATTTTCTGATACCTGAACCATTTTTAACAATGTATATTTTATTGGTTTTCTTAAAAGTATAACAAACAAAAAACAAAACACCAAGGAGCTGCACAAAATCAGAATACGACACCCTTTCTGCAATCTCTCCAACTACCACATAAGTATCCATAGTTTTCAAACATTTGTTCTTCTTTCAGATTGTCAACAAAATTATTTTACCTTATTTCATCAGCCTTGTATGGAAGAATCCATCCAGAGTGTTGTCATCTTCAACTAAAGCGTCAAGCAGGTGACAACATTCAGATTTGTAGGGATTCTGCTGATAACACATTGCTTAGGTGCTTTTAGCTCACAGGATGGCATAAAATGCATCCATTGTTTCTCTCTTTTCAACACTGTTACATTATGGTTTATTTTCTAAGTTATATTCAATATAACATTTTCATACCTTTGTTCTCTTCCCCAAACATGTAATTTCCTCCACATTTGGACAACCAATAATCTTGATGCAACATGCAAGTATAGAAAGTGATATGATCTCTTAAGAGACTTCTTAAACCATCTAAAGTACGTAAGGAAACATAACTGTGGGGTAAAATCAATTTGTTCCCTTAGACAGTGGTTCTCAAACTGTGGGTCACCAGATGTCATTGGACTACAACTCCCATCATTCCTAACCATAGATCATGCTGGCTATGAATGATGGGAGTTGGAGTCCAACAACTTCTGGGGACCCACAGGTTGAGAAACACTGCCACAGAATATTAAAATTATTGAATATATTTTCCACACAAAGCCAAAAAATTTATTCTGTGGCATCCCCATCTCAAATGGTGGTATGTCTCTCTATAACTGGAATACCTCCACCACATTGACACTATTCAAAATTAATGAGAAGTTCACCGGTGTGCCTTGCCACCTAATCATTACCTGAATATCCAAGGTCCATGGGAACTAGTTTATTGAGGATTTAAGAGATATGTTGACTATGAACCAGTACCTCCATCTTTTCTCTCACTTGGTGTGGGGTCCAACTTTCTTGCAAGTACAAAGTTAGTTCCCAGGGCAAAGTTCTGGTCTTCAGGGGCCGAAATCAAAATGTAGCTAAAGCCTAAAGGAACAGCTCAGGTAAGTGCTCATGTGGTAAAGCTGGACATAGTTCAGGGGTACTGGAGGATGCCAGGGACACAGTGTTGTGTCATGAATATTGGACAATGACTTCAAAGTCATTACTGAAGCCTGATGAATTTATTTTCTGGAACTTTGACCCTCCTTGTTCTAACTGCATCAGATTGTTGTGAAAGAGAGAGGATTATTTGTGACACTTGATCTGTTTTGTGAGATTATATAATTATAATAATTTCGTGGTGGCTTCCCTTAGCCAAACTGTTTTGAATGGAACCAAGCTAATGCCTTACAGCTGCTTCGAACCCCATCTTCAGTATGAATCTCATCCATTTGCCCAAAATCTGGAGCTATTCAAGAACAGACTGCACAGTGATCTGTTGTGGATGTTCTAATGTTGGCTTTTCTGCCTTCGATAGGATGTTAGACTAGACAACCTCCCAGAATCAAATCTCACGCACAAAACGTACATGGTTCTACAGGGGTGGAATGTGGAGTTATTGATAAATGTTTGAAGGCTAAGACCAACAACTCAAGCATGTGAGAAAAACACCTTAAAATGAAATTACGAAAATGAAATAACAAGGCTTGTGATTGCAACACTTTGCTGCCACTCTAAAATGGCGCTAGACGTGCAACAAACATGTCCCCTTGCCTAAAGAGAATGCTGCAATTTCAAAACTGATTGACGAAATGTCCTGGGCTGTGGTGCAGTTGCACATGACCCAGAAGCAGTTGATATACACCACACTATTCCATGTCCCATTAGCTGCTGTGCAGAAGTACAGTGGTACCTTGGGTTAAGTACCTAATTTGTTCCGGAGGTCCATTCTTAAGCTGAAACTGTTCTTAACCTGAAGCACCACTTAAGCTAATGGGGCCTCCTGCTGCTGCCCCGCCGCCGCAGCACGATTTCTGTTTTCATCCTGAAGCAAAGTTCTCAACCCGAGTTTACTATTTCTTGGCTAGCGGAGTCTGTAACCTGAAGCGTATGTAACCTGAAGCGTAGGTAACCCGTGGTACCACTATACAAAACATCTTATGTAAACAAAACAAAGGAGAAGAAAGAGCAAAGAAAAGAATAACATCGAAACACCTGAACTCCAAAGAGCCCAGTGAGGACTGAGCATGTCAGTAGCTCCAGAATGTTGTGTGTCACTTGAACTAGAAAGATGTAAAGTGGGGCAGTGGGGGGGGGGGGGGGAGAGAGAATGGCCTTCCTGAGGAAGAGCAGCACTGCAGTTTTGTTGCTGGTCTCATTGGTGTATTTATAGACATGACAGCATGCTTCTTGCAAACATATGCAGATTTCTGGCTGTCCTAGGGGAATAGAGTGGGTTGTCATGAAAGATACACCTCTGGAAATGCCCAGCTTTTCACAACTGATAAAGGTTAAAGAGCTTAGTTTTAGCCTAGATTATGTTCATTCATGAAAGAGAGCATACAGAGAGTTCAATGTTACTTGAAGATTGGAAGCTCTTTTGTAGTTGCTGGACATCTTTCTACAGATCTACTGCAGTGGCAGAGAAGCTTTTCAGTATGGGAAAACATTTATGGGATGACATCCAGCTGCTTAAGTCCAGGTTATGTCAGCAGCATGCAGAAGCTATTATTTTTTCTCAAAAATGCTTTTGAATGCAGATTTTTGAATTTGGACTGTGACCATCTTCCCAGATAGTTTAGCTTAAATATTCCTGCAACATGTTGGGTCAATAGACTTGTCTATGACAGTCTCTCAACAATATGATAACCCTGTTATGTCACCTGGTTTTTCTCTGATTATCATTTTAATTATTTAAAAACTTATCCTCCACTGTCTTATATGATGTATCCATTAATTATGTGGTAAGAAGGTTATATTTCTTAAAATTTAACAACCCAAAGCAAATACACAAGTAATTAGAGGCCCTGGAGAAATCAACCAGAAGTGCCAACCACAAGTCTGGAAATGACTGTGCACAACTTAGACATGCATTGACACACTGAATGGCCGTTCTGATAGTAAGGAAAACATTGTGCATGCAGAGTAGCCCAAATGTGGGGATACAAGTTAAGTCCCAGAGAAGTCAAGAGCTGGTACAAGAAGATGGTTTGAGTTATGCACTGATCTTCAGGAGGGCTGTGAATGTGTTTACTGACATTCATTACTGCGAAATGAATGCTGGGAGTGAGTGGAAGAGGGGTCCAGATAATCTACATGGAATGTGCCTCTGATTGTATGAACGATCTTTGAATTCCCATGTTATATGTGAGGTTTCTGAGAAATTCAAGTCTCCATTTGGATCCCTTCCTATGCTTTACTGATGCAATTGTTCCTACGTATTGCACCGAAGCTCAAGTGGCCCTGATGCCAAGTTGAATATGAAAGACGTGTACTATCTGTCAAAATTACTTTTCTGAAAGACAAATGATCTGGTTACAACACTGAATATATGTATTTAATAACTACAAAGTGCACGGTGCAGAAACTTAATTGTACCCATACCTCTGAGGCTAAGTGCACTTTATAACAGCTTAATTTGTGCATATAGAAATTTTTTAGGCTGAACTTTAGGCTGAACTGTCTTGGGTCAACATTTTTCAGCATTTTGAGATTGTTAAATAGTTAAACCAAACCTATTTAATCACTCCCACAAAATTTGCAGTTATATTTTTCTGAAGCACACTTATGAAAAACCAAAGAAGCTCCTTATCTGTTCCACTTTCCCTTGGTACATCCAAGATACCCATCAAATGCGGTTTTATTTATTTGTTATTTCATAAATTTCATACAGTTTTGAAAAGCCTCCACCCTGTCTTCGGCTCATGTGAGCCTGAGGCAGGGTGGGGGCTCTGTTAAACTGTTCCTGCCTCCCAGCTATGCAGAACCCAGTGCCTCATTCGTGAGCCAGAGAGGCGTCAGGGCTTGCTTACCTGGGGGGGGGGGGCAGGAGCAGTTTAATGCTCATGTTATGTACTAAGCTTGGATCCTAGAACAATAGGCAAGTAGGATCCTAGAATGCAACAACTGAATAGCATGCAGGAAAAGATCAATCGGGCTCCAGGAGGGAAGCAGAATCAGCCAATCAGATGGGACTCATTGTGTAAATAATGTATATAAAAGCCTGAGGTTTGGGGGGCAATTCAATCACTGTTTTACAAGCTGCAATAAAGAGCATGAAATCACTGCAAGACTCCAAGTATATTTTCACTGGTGAGAAGGATGGGATCCTGCTGAGCTGTCTGCCATGCACTGCACACAGCTGCCACAGGCAGCACAGCATCTCACCACGCATCCAGGCTACAGCTCCAGGACCCAAGGACCCAGAATAGCAACAGATAACAGCTTCATGCTGTTCAGCCCAGCCTCAGGAAACTGGGAAGAATACGCCACCCGCTTCCAGTTCCTCCTGGAGGCAAAGGACATCACCGATGCAGCCAAGAAGAGGGCGACCTTCTTCAGAGTCTGTGGAGAAGAATCATTGGAGATCACCCGAGCCCTCCTCATTCCCGCAAATATTGCAACCGTTCCCTACGACACGATTATGGAATTGCTGAAGGGGCACTTCTCACCACAGCCCTCGGTGGTAGCGTGTCACAACGCCTTCTATGCAAAAAGGCAGACCCCCAGAGAAACCATAACTGGGTATGTGACCTCCCTCTGCCAGGCTCCCTGCCTCGGCAACTTCAAAGGTCTGGAGAACATGAGCCAAGATGGCTTCGTAGGTGGCCTGATGGATGAGAAGCTGCAGTGGTGCCTCTACACCAAGAAGGACCTGAAGTTCCAGGTCACCCTAGAGGAGGCTCTAGCAAGTGAAGCTGCTGAGAGGTCAGCGCAAGGATTTAAGTCAAGCATGTCATCCCAACTGAGGGTCCAACCCGAGGATCTCACTGACAACTCAGAATCCAACCAGGAGGATGTGCACCAAGTGCAGCAGCACTCACAAGCTGCATGCCCACCAAAACAGCCTCGTCCACAAGAGGGGAACTGTGCAAGCTGCGGGGAGAGCCATGAGCGGAGGACTTGCCATTTATTCAGTGTAGATTTATTGCTTTATTGTTCGGCATCCAGCACGCTTCCCCCTGTGAGCCTCTGCAGGTCGTAAAGCAATTAGCAAAGTTGCACAGCAGTCCTGTGTCAAAAGGGCAGTAAATCAATCCCAAACGTTTCTTCTGTCCTAAAGTCTCTTTATTAAAACAAAACAGTGTATTTACAATTTCCAACAGCCATCTGATTCAAGCTGCATTTTCTCTGCGTCCTTCTCTCTCATCTTGCAGCGACGCAACAAACTGCTTTCGCTTTCCACTCAGCTCACAGCATTCCAAGCTGCTTTCGTCACATCTTGGCATACTCCCCTTGTACGCGCCTCCTCTCAGGCTTGAGGCACAGAAGGTTAACCCTTCACTACACCCAACACCCCCTCTTGTCTCGCGCCTGAGGAGAGAATCGACCCCTTGGTCGTCCCAAACCCAGTCCTTCGCAAAACTCCCCATGTCTTTGGAAGGTGAGTGGCTTTCTGAACCCATCAGCTAGGTTCTTGGCAGAGGGACAATACTTCAGCGCAACTAATCCCTCCTGAACACTCTGGCACACATTCCGAAAACGAATGTCTAAGTGTTTAGTTCTCGCCTTGAACTGACCTGACTCTGCCAAACGCAGGCATGGTTGATTGTCCTCGAAAACTCGTATCGGTTGACAATCGACTTTGCAGAGTTCCTGCACTAAGCAAGCATAGAACTCTACTTCTCTGCAGACCTCTGAAAGAGCACTGAACTCAGCCTCAGTGGATGAAAGCGCTATAAGACTTTGCTTCTTGGACCTCCATCCAACTACTGAGTTCCCAAACTTCACCGCTAGGCCAGACACAGACTTGTGATCCTCAAGATTTGCCCAATCTGAGCCCACAAAGCAAGTCAGTTTGACTTCTCCTTGTGCTGGCAACCTAAGACAAAAGTCTTTGGTTTCCTGCAAATACCTCAGAACTCTCTTGATGCCATTCCAGGCTTGCACACTAGGGTTTGAAGCTTTCCTGCTGAGCAGATTGACAGCAAAAGCTATATCAGGTCTGCTCCACTGGGACAAGTACAACAAACTCCCTAGGGCTGACTGAAACACCTCAGTATTTTCGAACGCAGCATGCTCTACTTGCTGGCTGTCCTTCACAAAACTAGTCTCCATAGGACTTCTCACTCCTGCACAATCACTCATCCTCATTTTCTGAAGCAATTACTCGATTTTGCCTTTCTGGCCGAGCAAGAAACTTCCATCCTGTGCACGCTCAACATTGACACCTAGATAGGTTTTGACAGCACCAAGCTGTTTAAGCTTGAACCGTTTACCTAGCTCTTTGGCAAACTTTTCTGCCTGTTCATCCGTCTCTGAAAAGAATAACAAGTCATCCACCCAAATCTGCAAATATTCTTGTGTTGCACCTGAGCCTCTCAAATAAAAGCAACTATCCGCAACACTTCTCCTGAAACCTAGTTCTCCTAAGGCTTCATGCAGGCACATGTTCCAGTTTCTGGCAGATTGACGTAATCCGTAGATGGATTTGTGCAATCTCCACACAACATCCTGCCTCAAGTTCTCATTTTTTTTATATAATATTTTTTATTAGTTTTATGAAATACAGAAAAAAGAATAAAGAGCATATTATAAAAGTAGAGAAAGAAAGTTACAAATTTTCTTGTTCTTTTTTCCAAATCTACTGGACTTCCCCACGTCCTCCCAGCCCTGCATTCTCTGTGATACATAACATCAGCAATTTGTTAACTTGTTTCAATACTTGTTGTATCTTTCATTTTATCATGTTACCCAATTTCAAATATATTATAACCCAAATCATGTACGTTTTCATTTTAACACAATAAAGTTGTTTCATTATTCTATCTCTGACTTCTTGTACCTTAATTTCCATTTCTTTAGTTTAACATTACTGAAGCTAGAATTTCCTAAAAGGTGCGTTTTTTAACATTCATACAGCTTATAATGTTTTTTCAGATAGTCCTTAAATTTTTTCCAGTCCTCCTCAATTGTTTCTTCTCCCAAGTCTCGGATTCTGCCAGTCATTTCGGCCAGTTCCATGTAGTCCATCAACTGCGTTTGCCATTCCTCCAGTGTGGGTAAATCAAAATCCTTGCTGCTGTGGTGGCGTACATAAAAAAAGTTCTATCCTTCTTAAACACCCTCTGGTCCACCATGCCCAAGAGGAAGGCCTCTGGTTTCTTAGGTAAGGTAAATCTAAGTACCTTTTTTAGTTCATTATGAATCATTTCCCAAAAGGCCTTCACCTTCGGGCAGGTCCACCAGAGGTGAAAGAATGTCCCTTCCGCCTCCTTACATTTCCAACATTTATTATCAGACAGGTGATATATCTTAGCAAGCTTGACTGGGGTCATGTACCACCGGTATATCATTTTCATAATGTTTTCCTTCAAGGCACTACATGCCGTAAATTTCATTCCGGTGTTCCATAACCTTTCCCAGTCTTCAAACATAATGTTATGCCCCAAGTCCTGCGCCCACTTTATCATTGCGGATTTGACTGTCTCATCCTGAGTATTCCATTTAAGCAGCAGGTTATACATTCTCGAAAGTAGTTTACTTTTTGGTTCTAACAATTCTGTCTCTAGTTTCGATTTTTCCACCTGGAATCCAACCTTCTTATCTACTTTAAAGACCTCTTGAATTTGTGCATAATGCAACCAATCTCGCACCTTGTTTTTTAGTTTTTCCAAGCTCTGCAACCTCCAATTGTCTCCAATCTTTTCAATAATTTCCCCATATTTAGGCCAATTGGCTTCCATATTAGGTCTCTTACGTGCCTTGGCCTCCACCGGTGAGAGCCACCTCGGAGTCTTACTCTCCAATAAGTCTTTATATTTTGTCCAGACCATTAAAATTGCTCTCCTGACAATGTGGTTTTTAAACAGTTTGTGCACTTTAACCTTGTCATACCACAAATATGCATGCCACCCAAAAGCATTGTCAAACCCTTCCAGATCTAGGACATCAGTGTTTTCCAGTAAGATCCAATCTTTCAACCAGCAGAAGGCTGCGGATTCATAATATAACCTCAAGTCTGGCAGGGCAAATCCCCCTCTTTCTTTCGCATCAGTTAATATCTTAAACTTTATTCGGGGCCTTTTGCCCTGCCAAACAAACTTAGAGATATCCTTCTGCCACCTTCCAAAACATTGCACCTTGTCCACGATCTGTAGGGTCTGAAACAAAAATAACATTTTTGGCAGTACGTTCATCTTTATAGCTGCTATTCGGCCCAACAAGGAAAGTTTCAATCTTGACCACGTTTCCAAATCTCTTTTGATTTCTAACCAACATTTCTCGTAGTTGTCTTTAAACAGATTCAAATTTTTGGAGGTCAGATACACCCCTAGGTATTTTACTTTTTTAACCACATTTAATTCTGTTTCTTTCACGAACTCATCTGTTTCTGTAGTAGTCAAATTTTTTGCTAGAACCTTAGTTTTTTGCTTGTTCAACTTAAATCCCGCCACCCGACCAAAATCCGAAATTAATTCTAACACTCTTTTAGTACTAGAGACAGGCTCCTGCAATGTTAATACCAGGTCATCTGCAAATGCTTTCAATTTATATTGTTTCACTCCGACCTCAATTCCCTGTACCAACCGGTCCTTTCTAATCATGTTCAATAGCACCTCCAGAACTGAAATAAACAATAGGGGGGATAGGGGGCACCCCTGCCGTGTCCCTTTTTCAATTTTAAACTCCTCTGTCACCACATTGTTTACTATCAATTTCGCTTTTTGTTCTGAATATATTGCTTCTATTCCATTTTCAAACCCCCGCCCCACTCCCATCCCTTCCAAATTTTTCTTCATAAACATCCAGGAAATGTTGTCAAAGGCTTTCTCCGCATCAATAAAGATTAGCACCGCTCTAGTGTTAAGCTTTGTTTGTAAAAGTTCCAAAATATCAATAATGTTTCTTGTGTTGCCAAACAAATGCCTACCAGGGAGAAAGCCAGCCTGGTCCTTATGGATCACTTCATTAAGCACTTTTTTAAACCTACTTGCCAAAATGTCTGCAAAAATTTTGTAATCCACATTTAGGAGTGAGATGGGGCGGTAATTCTTGAGCTGGGTCTTTTCAGTTTCTAGTTTGGGTATCAATGTGATGAAAGCTTCTTTCCACGTTTCCGGTGCCTTCCTCCCCTCCATAATCTGGTTACAAACCTCCAACAAAGGTTGTATCAAATAGTCCTTCAGAACCTTATAGTATTTGGAGGTAAGTCCATCAGGGCCTGGAGATTTGCCTAATTGGAGGTTCTGAATGGCGCTTTCAATTTCTTGCTGTGTGATATTACTATTCAGGATTGTTCTCATTTCCTGAGGTATTTTCTGTAATCCATTGGTTTTAAGAAATTGGTCCACCTCCGAATCTTTCTGTGGCCCTTGTGAATAAAGTTCTTTGAAATATCTCTGGAAGCACTTTCTAATTTCCTCGGGTTTCTGAACCATTCTCCCTTCAATCTCTAGATTTGTAACTGTATTAAGTTTTTGTCTCTTTTTCAACTGCCATGCTAGCAGTTTCCCACACTTATTTGCTGATTCAAAAGATCTTTGTTTCATTTGTTTAATTCTCCATTCCACCTCTTGATTTATCAGTTTCAAATATTGTGCTTCGAAAAATTTCACTTCTCTCAGCACTTCCTTCGACTTGGGCCTAGATCTTAGTTTTTTTTCTCCATCTCTTATTTTTTCCAATATCTTCTCCTTCTTTTCATTCCAGAGCTTTTTCTTGATCGTGTTTTGTTGTATTAGAAACCCTCTCATAACTGCTTTACTTGCGTCCCAGATTATTCTTTTTTCCACAGTAGTATTTAAATTTATCTCAAAATAATCCTTTAAAGTTTTTTGGGCCTTCTTAACAATCTTCTCGTCCCTTAATAAGGTGTCATTCATTTTCCATCTGAAGGATCCGGTTGTATTTAGTCTCAATTCCATTTTCAAAGCATTATGGTCGGAGCAAGTTTTTGGGCAGATTTCCACCTTTCTAGTCTTGGGTGCCAGTCCTCTAGTTATCCATATTTGGTCGATTCGTGTCCATGTCAGATGAGCTTCAGAAAAGAAAGTCCCTTCTTTTCCTAGGGGGTTCTTAACCCTCCATATGTCAATTAAGTCCACATTGTCAGTCATTTCAAAAAAAGTTTTAGGTAGTCTGCCATCTTTCGTTATGTTAGCACTTTGCGACTTATCCATATTTACAGACACAACCCCATTCATATCACCCATCATGATGATGTTGTTGTAGTCTAGGTAATCCAGCATAATCTCATGCAGCTTCCTGAAAAATTCCGATTTTCCTTCATTTGGGGCGTATATTCCTAATATCAGAAATTTTTCTCCTTGTGTCTGAATTTCAATCGCCAAAATTCTGCCGTGTTCATCTTTAAATAAGAATTTCGGTGACAGGCTCTCCTTTGCATATATCACCACTCCTCTTTTCTTCACTTTGTCCGAAGAGATAAATTCTTGGCCTAGTCTTTTATTAATTAGCACTTTTCTGTGGAGCCTTGTCACATGCGTTTCTTGCAGGCAAATAATGTCCAATTGTTCTTTTTTCAAAATATGAAATACTTTTCTTCTTTTTTCCGGAGAGTTTCCGCCATTTATATTCCAACTAAGAAGCTGCAGCGACATCCTGGTCTAATTGGTGGGTCTACAGTGGGGTGTCTAGGTTTCCCTCCGATCCCGGAGGTGGTAATGCTGGTCCAGATCCAGACGGTGTAGGCTTTGGAGATGGTCCCGGTGGTGGTGGAGGCCAAGAAGCTGAAGCTCCTTTCTGGAGGTCCTCCTCGTGGTCGTGTAGGAACTTCTGTTGGTCCTCCGGTGTTTTAATTCTTACTTTCCTTCCTTTGTAGGTAAATGATAGTCCTTGCGGAAACTCCCACCTATAAGGGATTGTGTTGTATCTCAACAGTTTGGTCAAATCTGTATAAGTGGTCCTAAGATCCAAAAGGTGTTTAGGTATATCTCTGTAAATTTCAGCCTTTTTACCTTCTATCTCCAAAGATTTTTTGAAATGTAGGCCTAGTATCTTGTCTCTTTCCTCTCTCGATCTCAGAATAACCAAACAGTCTCTGGACTTGTCCTTCTTTATCAGTTTTCCCAGTCTAAAGGCAGTCACAATTTTAAAGTCCTTATCTTCCTCAATCCCCCAGAATTTGGAGAACAAAAGTGTTAAAAATCCCTGTAGATTTCCTTCCTCCAGTTCTGGGATAGCCCTTAATCTGAGATTATTTTCCTTACTTTTCAATTCAACCAATGACAGGTAGGCTTGTTGTTCCCCTACCTGTCTTTTCAGAGGCCTTACTTCCCCCCTAATCTCATCAACCTTTTTGTTCGCCTGTTCTGCTTTTTGACTAGCTTCCACAGCAAGTTTATAATTTTCAGTCGTTGCCCCTTGCAATTTTTCAATTGCCTGAGTATGATGAGAAACTTGCTCGGATAATTTACTAATAGAGGATGTAGCTTGGTCAATTTTTGATGATTGATTGTCCACTTTTTGGTTTAAAATTGCCAGTTGTTCCAAGATTTGTTTCAGGACTATTTCAGATCCTCCAGTTGCCATATCTTCTGCAGCAGGCTCTTCAATTTCCACCTCCTGTGCTGTCAGCACAGTTGGGACGGATGATCTTCGTTGATGAGATAGGGTTGTTTGAACAAGTTGCCCTGGTTTCTTTTCTTTTTCTTTAGCTTTAGCTGCTCTTGTTCTCCCTGTGCCGCTCATTCCACACCTGCCTCTGTTCAAGGTCAAATTTTCTTTTGTTTCATAAGTTAGACAAGTCCAGAGTGTAAACAATTTAACCACAGAGAATCACAATAAAGTACAGTTCCCAGGCCTCTATGTCTCCACAATCCTCTAGGTGGGGGTATTTCAAAGTTTCAAGGAAGGAGAGAACTCTTGTCCGCCATTGAAGTTCTTATATTCCCTATGTTAAGTCTTTAGTAGTTCCAGAGCACAAAAGGAAGTTTCCCCAGGCTTTCTTTTTCTTGAAGAAAGGCCACAAGGTGTCAAGAAAGGTCCCAGCAACAATGTTTAAACTTTAGTGTCTCAGTCTATGTATCAGTTTAAACTCCAATAACAGTATCAGCAGTTTGACAGTTCTCTTTTGCACACTGACAGCCCGATAGCTGGGTTGTCCCTTTTAACTCCACATATCTCAAAATTAGGAAGAAGGTCCCAAAAATAAAATCCACAAATTTTGCAAAGATTTCCTGCTTGTCTTTTCACTACAAAGTCTGTCAAATACACCCTCGTTTTACTTTTACAGTCCCTTTTAAGCGCTTCAGCGCTCTTCTGAGCAGTTGCTTTAATCTGGTTAGCAGGATCGGGAGACGGACTTCCTGTTACTCGCCTCCCGTTTTCAGCCGAATTTCAACCAAATTCCCAAGTTTTTCCGATGTTTAACTCCCCTTACTCACGGGTATGTAGCAGCCAATTTTGATGTTTTCAAGAAGAAAGGTTGGCGCTCATCAGCAGCAGCAGCGCAGCTTTGTGTCCACGAAAAGAGCGATGAACTCACAGCGCCGCTCCCCCTTTCACGTTCCGGAGCCCCTTACGGAGCTCCTTCTTCGTTTCCGGGGGGGCTTTGGGCGCCCGCCGAGTCCCACGGCTGCAGGCTCACTCTGCCTGCGGTTTTTCTTAATGGGTCTCCGCTTTGCCGTAGCGGACGACCCTTTTTCGCGGAGCCCCTCTTCACTGAGTAAAGAGGACCGCCATTGCTGTTTTGCGCCACCTCCGGAAGTCCTGCCTCAAGTTCTCAAACCCCGGAGGAGGAATCATGTACAGCTCCTCCTGGAGATCTGAGTTTAGGTAGGCAACATCCACATCAAAATGGTTTACCTTCAAGCCTCTCTGTGCTGCACAAGCTAAAAGCGTTCTCAGAGTCTCCGCTCATGACGTTGGCGAATACACCTCCATGAAGTGTATTCCCCTTCTCTGAGTGAATCCTTGAGCAACTAACCTGGCTTTATATTGTGGCTCTCCAGCGTCAGTGGGTTTCAAGCGGTTAACCCACCTGCAAGTCACAGCCTGCTTTCCTGGTGGCAACTTTGTGAGTGAGAACACACCTAAGTCTTCCATGGACTTCATCTCTTTGTCCATTGCCCTGTGCCACTTATCTGCTTCTTCCTCAGGTAAATTCTGAATATCCTCGAAGGATTCAGGTTCACATCTGGCTGAACCTACCCAGATGCTAGAAGTGTCATACCGATCAGGAGGGCGCCTTGTCCTCGCTGATCTCCTCAGTGTGAATCCTGGTGACCCTGCTGCTTCACTGGGTCCAGCTAAATCCTCCTCAACTTCAGTGTCTTCCCCCTCTGACCTGCTGTGCCTCTTGGGCCTTACAGCTGGTCCAGCAGGCAAAGAAGGCTCACTCTTTGGCTCAAATTTGACACTTGCCTGAGGAGATGTTCTAGGTTCCCCTCTGAGGGATCCTGAGCTGTCCCTGCCTTGGACTCTGTTGCTCTGGACCATGGTCCCCAGCAACAAGTTCCTCTTCCTCCTCAATGTCTGAATCATAGAACGGCTGTGGAATCACGTCTGGATTAGCGTGCAGATGCTTCCAACCAGCTTGCTCACAGAACTCAGCGCTATTGCTGATAACCAACCTTGACTGGTTTCCACTTGCGTACGTGAACCGCGAGCCAGGCTCATACCCTACAAAGATCATTCTTTTAGATCTTGGCTCACCTTTCTTGCGTAGAGCCTTTGGAATAAGCACCCAAGCCTCACAACCAAACACACGAAGGTAGTGTACCTTGGGTTTCTTACCATGCAACAAGAAATACGGTGTATTTCCTATACTAGAGTTGTACACTCTATTCTGGGTATGAACCACAAATCTTGTAGCTTCAGACCAATATTTCAGGGGTAGTCCTGCATCCCACAGGATCACAGACACAGCTTCCTGCACCGTCCTGTTCTTTCTCTCTGTGACCCCATTCTGTTGCGGAGAGTAAGGAGTGGTCAGTCTGTGGCTAATCCCCTTCTCCCTAAAGAAATCCTGTAAAGCAGAACCAGTGAACTCGGAACCTCTATCACTTTGAAAGCCACGAACTTTGGTGGAAAAGGTTACCTCAACTGAGGTGATCCAATCCCTGATCATTTTTGCCGCCTCCCCTTTAGTTTTCAGGGCAAAGGTCCAAGCAGATCTCGAGAAATCATCAATCAGGAGCAGAGAATACTTCGATTCTCCCAATGACTCAACTGACATGGGTCCACACAGATCTGCATGAATTAATTCAAAGGGTTGTGTGGTCTGCCTCTCTGACTTTGGATAGGAGCATGTCACAATTTTTGCCTGCTTACAAGCATTGCAATCTAAAAATTTGTCACAAACATTAAATTTGTACCCTTGTGTCAGCTCTGGTGCTTCCTGAAGATACCCCCAATTCAAATGGGCGAAGCGCCTGTGCCAAATATGTGAACAACCATGGTGGGGCGCCACATTCACACATTGCCCCTTCGCTTCTTTGGTGTCATCCTCTCCTGTAGAAAAAGGCACATTTACAGCAAACAAATTGCCTTTAGCCTGCACTGTGTACACGTGCTTCCCATCCTTGGAAAACTCACATTTTGTACCTGCAAAAGAGACATGATAACCATCAGCGAGTAAATCATGCACACTTAACAAACAGTTAGTTAAACCTGGCACTGCATAAGCTTTGACTTCATGCTTAAGGGACAGAAGAAGCCTGTCTCTGTCAGCCTTTTTCTGCTTCCATCTGCAGTCGTCACATATCTTTCAGTTTTTACTGTCCTGCAATCTCTCAAAAGACCAGGAGATGGCACTAGCGTGTTTGTGGCTCCTGAGTCTATGATGGCAATGAGAAAGTCTTGTTGTTGACATTCCTGGGTCGCCATGGCAACATTCCCCCTCTCACTTCCCCCCCCCTCGACAGGGGCCTGCACAGGCGTCCTTCACATTTGCCATTGACGCTGCCAAGTGGAAATATGATGCTTTGTCTTTGTTGTCTCCACGTCCGGTGCCTTTGGAAGCTTTCCCATGCTTCTGCTGCTGAGAAGCGGAGCTTATCTGCCTTCCTGGCATCTGCTGCATTCCTCTCTGACTGTCCTTGGGCTCCTGTGCTTCCATTGGGCAGTTACGGATAAGATGTGTGTGACTGCCACAGCGAAAACATCTCTTGCTAGAGGCAAAAGCTTTCACAGTATGCTCACTGTGCCCTGCTGCCCCCCCACTTCTTCTAGGGGTACAGCCTCTAGGTTCTCTAGCAGCCCCTTTACGTCTTATCTCTTCATCAATCAAGTGTCCAGAGATATAATCTAAAGTAAGGTCCTGAACCGGCATAGTCTCCATCGTGAGAACCAGGTTCTCATAGCTCTTGTCCAAAGAGCTCAGCAAAGCATAAGCTTTTAATTCCTTAGGAAAAGGGACGTTGAGCAAACGCAGCTTGCTGAAGATAGACAGCACCTGTGCAATGTGCTGACGTATCGGTTCCCCTGGGGCCAGCCTTTTTTCAAACAAGGCACGCAACACATGCACCTTGACCCCTGCTGTTGTGTGTTGGTGGATTCTTTGCAACGCAGTCCAAATCTGGTGGCAGGTCCTCAAACTGTCAATGTGCGGCAACTGATTAGCCTCCAGCGCTATGACTACGTGGGATATGGCCTTCTGATCTTTCTTGGCTGCAGCAGCTGCACGCTCTTGATCAGCAGCCCCTGCCCCTTGGGCGGCCACATAGGGGTCCTGCTGCGTGCACTCCCAAAGCTGCTTCCCTCCCAGCCAAAAGTACATTCGTTTCTGCCAATCCTCCCACTTACTTCCATTGAGTCTTTCAAAGGGTATGTTGAAACTCTCAAAGACTTGTCCCTGGGGCTGAGCCATTGCCTCCCTTCCCTTCTGCTGGCCTTTTGCAAAAGTACTCACTCAGCAGCCAAACCGGGCACTCCGGACGACGTGGCTCTTAGCTCCCTCTCCGTCAGCCTCCTCCGATCTGCCCTCTGCCTCTCTGAAGACTTGGCAGTCGCTCAAGCTGATGTTCAGTCTTTTGAAGTCTTCCAAAGCCCTTTCTCACATGCTTCGTATCGACCCATAACCTATTCGGTGTAGATTTATTGCTTTATTGTTCGGCGTCCAGCACGCTTCCCCCTGCGAGCCTCTGCAGGTCGTAAAGCAGCGGTCGTGTGTCGAAAGGGCAGTAAATCAGTCCCAAACGTTTCTTCTGTCCTAAAGTCTCTTTATTAAAACAAAATAGTGTATTTACAATTTCCAACAGCCATCTGATTCAAGCTGCATTTTCTCTGCGTCCTTCTCTCTCATCTTGCAGCGACGCAACAAACTGCTTTCGCTTTCCACTCAGCTCACAGCATTCCAAGCTGCTTTCGTCACATCCTGGCATACTCCCCTTGTACACGCCTCCTCTCAGGCTTGAGGCACAGAAGGTTAACCCTTCACTACACCCAACACCCCCTCTTGTCTCGCGCCTGAGGGGAGAATCGACCCTTGGTCGTCCCAAACCCAATCCTTCGCAAAACTCCCCATGTCTTTGGAAGGTGAGTGGCTTTCCTAACCCATCAGCTAGGTTCTTGGCAGAGGGACAATACTTCAGCGCAACTAATCCCTCCTGAACACTCTGGCACACATTCCGAAAACGAATGTCTAAGTGTTTAGTTCGGGCTCCAGGAGGGAAGCAGAATCAGCCAATCAGATGGGACTCATTGTGTAAATAATGTATATAAAAGCCTGAGGTTTGGGGGGCAATTCAATCACTGTTTTACAAGCTGCAATAAAGAGCATGAAATCACTGCAAGACTCCAAGTATATTTTCACTGGTGACAAGGATGGGATCCTGCTGAGCTGTCTGCCATGCACTGCACACAGCTGCCACAGGCAGCACAGCATCTCACCACGCATCCAGGCTACAGCTCCAGGACCCAAGGACCCAGAATAGCAACAGATAACAGCTTCATGCTGTTCAGCCCAGCCTCAGGAAACTGGGAAGAATACGCCACCCGCTTCCAGTTCCTCCTGGAGGCAAAGGACATCACCGATGCAGCCAAGAAGAGGGCGACCTTCTTCAGAGTCTGTGGAGAAGAATCATTGGAGATCACCCGAGCCCTCCTCATTCCCGCAAATATTGCAACCGTTCCCTATGACACGATTATGGAATTGCTGAAGGGGCACTTCTCACCACAGCCCTCGGTGGTAGCGTGTCACAACGCCTTCTATGCAAAAAGGCAGACCCCCAGAGAAACCATAACTGGGTATGTGACCTCCCTCTGCCAGGCTCCCTTCCTCGGCAACTTCAAAGGTCTGGAGAACATGAGCCAAGATGGCTTCGTAGGTGGCCTGATGGATGAGAAGCTGCAGTGGTGCCTCTACGCCAAGAAGGACCTGAAGTTCCAGGTCACTCTAGAGGAGGCTCTAGCAAGTGAAGCTGCTGAGAGGTCAGCGCAAGGATTCAAGTCAAGCATGTCATCCCAACTGAGGGTCCAACCTGAGGATCTCACTGACAACTCAGAATCCAACCAGGAGGATGTGCACCAAGTGCAGCAGCACTCACAAGCTGCATGCCCACCAAAACAGCCTCGTCCACAAGAGGGGAACTGTGCAAGCTGCGGGGAGAGCCATGAGCGGAGGACTTGCCATTTATTTGGTGTAGATTTATTGCTTTATTGTTCGGCGTCCAGCACGCTTCCCCCTGCGAGCCTCTGCAGGTCGTAAAGCAATTAGCAAAGTTGCACAGCAGTCGTGTGTCAAAAGGGCAGTAAATCAATCCCAAACGTTTCTTCTGTCCTAAAGTCTCTTTATTAAAACAAAACAGTGTATTTACAATTTCCAACAGCCATCTGATTCAAGCTGCATTTTCTCTGCGTCCTTCTCTCTCATCTTGCAGCGACGCAACAAACTGCTTTCGCTTTCCACTCAGCTCACAGCATTCCAAGCTGCTTTCGTCACATCCTGGAATACTCCCCTTGTACACGCCTCCTCTCAGGCTTGAGGCACAGAAGGTTAACCCTTCACTACACCCAACACCATTTCCGCTACACAGAATGCCAACAATGCAGAAAAGTGGGACACATCGCCTAGGTGTGCCATGCCTCCCCCCGCCCGACGTTTCAAACCAGATGGCTGACCAAGAGTCCCAGGCCCTGTAGTCCGATACGCCAGGGCATCTCAACGGAGATCACAGACTGTCAGGTATACCAGTTGCCTCTTTCTAATGCAGAAAAAAAATTACATTGAGGTACAGATAGAGGGAGCCCATGCGTGCCGCATGGAGCTTGATACAGAGTCAACCCTGTCCATAATCTCGGCATGGACATTAAGGAAAATGTTTCCCAGTGCTTAGGCCTGCCCCATTCACCCTCCGGACTTCCAAATACACAAAGGTCCCCAAGATGGGGGTGGGAATTTTCAATGTACAATATTGAGGGCAGAAGCGGTGATTGGACTTGATCGTGGTCAGGCGGCCCTACATTAGTTTACTGGGGTTGGCATGGTTTGGGCCGCTGGGGCTAGCCATCACTGGGGTGAACCACACCAGCTCCAACGTGGATGTGGACGCCATCTGCAAAGAGTTTCCAGAGGTTTTCCACTCCAGAGGAATTATTCGCGGACTTCCGGGTCGGCGCCATCGCCGAATGGCGGACTCCCTCCGAGCTCCGGAGGGAGCCGGCTTGGCAGGGGCTGGGTCCTACTGCACCGGCGATGCGGGGACCCTTAAAAACCACGGCCAGAGGAGGCCGTGGACATGGAGACTCGGCTGGCACCGTTAGCGCTCTCCCGACTCGTGAAGGAGCCTTTTTAAAGGCTACGGATCGGGTGCCGGGGAGAAGCGTGGTGCTTTGAGTTCTCTGCTATCCCTGCCGAGCGCAGCCGCATGCCATCCGGCGGAGAGCGCTGACTTCTTCTATTGAAAATTCGGCTCTAAAGAAGAACCCGTGAGTAATTGGAATATGGACTAAAAAAAAAAAGGGATAAATTTTTAAAATTCGGAGCGAACGGGGGAGGCGGAAAAAAGGAAGTCAGCCCACCCCTAAATTGTAGAAGAGCCAAAACAAAGGACTGGACAACTAAGATCGAGTGTAACCTTATCTTGCCGAATCAGCAACTTCGCGAGGGAAAATTATAAGATTGAGCTGGAGGAGAAAAGTGGAATTGTTTTAAAAAAAAGCAATCCCCCCCCGGAATCCCTGGAGCGATTTGTGAAACTGCCTGGAGAAAAGCGATGGAGGTTTTGACAGCTGTCAAAGAGCTGTCAAAAAGGAAGATTAAAATAGAGATTTTGTTATGAGGACTTTGCCGGTTATATTTGATATAAATTGAATATAAACTGTTTTAAATATCGGTTAACAAGCTACTTGGACTGGTGGATGTGATTCTGGAAGGGAACTTTGCTACTGTAATCCACCTAGAGGAGCCGAGGGATATTGCATGTGTTTTTGACAGGAAACTTGAACAGTTGAATGGAACTTTTAATCTCCTGGGAAACTGCAGGAATGGAACATTATTTTGTCTACAGAGGTCTACACACTACAGGAAACAATGGAACTATTTGTTGGAAAATGAAAGGAACATGATGCAATGCTTTGCTCCATGAATAACAAGCCTCTACAGAGACACTAGAAACTTTTGGAAAAAGAACATTTCTGTGGGAGAACAGAGAAATAAAAAGGAGGAGAATGATTGACAAGAACAAGGAAATAACAAGAACTGGACAGAACTGGGGGAACATTTGGGATATTCAGGTTTGACAAGCTTATGGATACAAAATTGGAGTTTTTACTCCTGGATATAAAAACCTGGATAGAAGAAATGGGCCCCTTTTTTGATAGACTCCTTCTACGATTGGACATCCGAAATCAAAGACTGGCAAAGAACCTGAGGGACATAGTGTAATGTGGGAACTCCAGGAAGATACTAGAAGTAGAGGGATAGGTGAAACGCAAAGGGGAAAGAGGGGAGGGAAAACTGGAATCCAAAGGCTGTAAAATCACTATTCATATTTATCTTATTTCCATCTGTACTATGTTTGAAAGGGGGAAACTCGTGGAAGGGTATAGATCGATCTTAGGGGATGGGAATTTGGACAAATTGGGTTATTGATGATGAGTGTAATTCGGGGATAAGAACTTGTTGAATTTAATTGCTTATTTGGAAGATTTGGAACACAAGAGGGGGTAGGGAGGGGAAGTCCTAGTTATTGGCAAAAAGTTTATAGATTGGATTTAATTTGTTTTGATTTGTTTTAATTTGGAAAACCTTAATAAAAATTATTATTAAAAAAAACAAAAAAACAACAACAGAGGAATTATTCGCAAATAGACAAAGAGGGCTGGGCAATCGTGAAGGGAGTAAAGAAATTTCACGATTTCTTGTATGGGCATGTTGGGATTCTGAATACGTGCAGCTTCACACAGGAGTTGGACGACAGCCAAGGCAATGTAAAGGAGTAAAATCTTCCTGGAGATATAGAGGCCTGGAGACAGCTCCAGGATTGGTCAAGCTTTCTCACGGGAATAATGATTTATGGCCTTCTGACTGGAATGTGTTAGTAGAGCGTTGAGCATTGAGAGTTGAGTGTCAAAGTAAGAGTCGTGTGGTGAGAGAGCTAGTTAAAGATCCATGTTCTGTTCTGTTCCTGTGAATACTAATTTGAAGTCCAATGTATATATTAAACACCTATAAGTAACAAGTTACCGGTTCCTGTTTCGTCCATCCTGCCTGAAACCGATTGCTTTCGTGAACTCTGCATATACTCTGCTAAGGTCTGGCTAAGGTCCTGCAACAGGTCAGAAAGTTGCAAAACACCAATATGGCACCTCTTTACCATTGTGACAGACCACAAGCCACTGCTTGGCCTGTTTGCCCCCATGAAGCAGACCCCTCAGGTAATGTCACCCCGCATCCTCAGGTGGTCGATTTTCCTCACCAGCTACCAGTATACACTGGTCTACCAAGGGGACTGGGATGACCGCCTCGCTGCATTTGACCGCCACTGTGATCAACTACGGTGGTGATTCCCAGGGTGATTCCGGGGGGGGGGGCAGAGAAGAGGGCTGGACAGAGAAATCCCAAGGGGATAGCAGAAGGGTGAGGCCCATAGAGCAGGAGAAGCGGGTAAGGGATGCAGAACTAGGAAGTCCAGAAGTGACCCCTTAGGCTGAGCAGCCACAAGAACCAGTTCCACGACTGGGTGGACCAGCAGCACCAGACTCAATGGCTCCATCACAGCCAGCAGCCCCAAAGCAAGAGCCAGAACCAAGAACCCCTACCGAGAGACACCCGAGACCACAACGCATACGTAGGTGACCAGCATACTTCAACGACTAGGAATGCTAACCTTCTGGGAGCAATGGGGTTTATGTACTAAGCTTGGGTCCTAGAACAACAGGCAAGTAGGATCCTACAATGCAACAACTGAATGGCTTGCAGGAAAAGACCAATCAGGCTCCTGGAGGGAAGCAGAATCAGCCAATCAGACAGGACTCATTCTGCCTCAGCTGGAGCCAGGGCTTTTTCAGCTGTGGCTCTGATCTGGTGGAACACTCTGCCACAAGATACTAGGGCCCTGCGGGACTTGACATCTTTCAGCAGGGCCTGCAAGACAGAGCTTTTCCACCAGGCCTTTGGCCAGGGCACAGCCTGACTCCCTCCCTCGGCAATCTTCGTGGAGCTCTGGCCCAATGGTTGCCAGTGGCTTGATTTGAATTAATTTTATAATGCATGATTTTAGAGTGTTGTGCTGTACTGTTGTACTTTTTTATTGTTTTTAGCTGTCCTGAGCCCGGCTTCGGCTGGGGAGGGCGGGATATAAATAGATTTATTATTATTATTATTATTATTATTAAATAATGTATATAATAGCCTGAGGTTTGGGGTTCAATTCAATCACTTTTTTATAGAGCATGAAATCACTACATAACTCCGAGTGTATTTCAGCTCATCTGGGGGGGGGGGCAGGAGCTCCTTTGTCCTTCCAGCTGGCGTGCAAGCCAGAGGGACATTGCAGCTTTCTCAGCTGGGGGTGGGAGCCTTTGCACCCTGCAGCTCAGCAGCGCAAAAAAAGCTGTGTCATTCTTGACTCATTGAGGTGCTGGGGTGAAGCCACCTCCACTTCCTCAGTGAGAGTGGGGGCAGTTTCAGCCAGGCTCCTTGCGAGGCTGGGTCAAATGCAGCTTGGTGTTTAAAACTGTGATGTATCGCCAGATCCTAATGTGTGGCTGGTGATACATCACAATGTTGAAAATCTGATGTCACCAAGCTCTATTCCTTACGGTCCAGTCAAAAAACGAAATTATACATTCAGAAACTGCACATGAGATAGAGCAGCCCATGGGCAGGGCTACATCCACACAAAAATTACCATTGTAATAGTAATGGTAAAGGGACCCCTGACCATTAGGTCCAGTCGTGACTGACTCAGGGGTTGCGGGGCTCATCTTGCTTTATGGGCTGAGGGAGCTGGCGTGCAGCTTCTGGGTCATGTGGCTGCTTCTGGCGAACCAGAGCAACACATGGAAATGCCGTTTACCTTCCCACCTATTTATCTACTTGCACTTTGATGTGCTTTTGAACTGCTAGGTTGACAGGAGCACGGACCGAGCAACGGGAGCTCACCCCGGTAATTCAAAATCATCTGGACGGACTATGAATATGTGCAACATAGATTTTATGTCACTCTTTCCCGTTTTAGATGTGGTGCCAAATGTGTGCACCAAACCAAAACACTGTCAAACAAGTATGTAACATCATCAAGCTCTTGATAACCTTCCTGCAATTAAAAACTCAACAGGGTTTAATTTTTCCCATATAATATGAGAAATTTCTGAATGTATTTCCACCCACCCATAAGCTTCTACTCTTGTACAGTCCCACCACAAGAGATGGCATGTCTGCCTCTAACTAAAACCTTTCTTAAACATTGGCACTATCCAAAAGTAATTTGTACAATTGCTCTGCTATTCTACACCACCTATGTATTAACTTGATGTCCAAGGAACTATGGGACGTTGCTAAGACATTGATAGATAGAGCAACATATTGATGCTGACGCAGTGCCCCTATGTTTCCTCTAACTCGGTATGGATCTATCTTGGTTCAAAGAAACATATACTTTTTTCTGATCTTCCAGGCCCCAGATCAAAGTAACCAAGGTGCAGGTGACTACCTAGGTAGGAAAGCTGGACACAGCTCAGGGATCTTGAACTGTGCCAGGGACATAGCAGTACGCACTGAATATTGGGCAATGGAGCCAGAGTCATTAGAGTGAGCTTTAATAATTGCCTTCTGGAATATTATTTCTCCTTGTTCCAATTGAACCAAGCTTGTTATTTGCACATGCTTGAAATCCCATATTCAGTGCCAACCGCATTCATATGTTCCACGTCTCTCTAACTAAACGTTGGGGACATCTGCGCTCACTGGGGATATCTCCAAACAAAGCATCTCCAAACAAAGGCAGGTTTTCTTATCCTGATAGGAAAGAGAGGTAGAAGCACACAACATGTTTGCAAAAGGCCAGAGCTCCCAAGGAGAATTATTTCAGCATCAAACTGCCACTACTATTCTAGTAACTATTCTTAAATGTTGTCAAACCAATTCTGCCATCATTTTACTAACACCTGCTTCTTCGGAAAGTAGTTTAGGACTGATTAAAGTACTACCCATCTCTCCATCCATCTGTTCCCTATGTGTTTAAACTCTTCCTGAGACATTGATGTCAATTTGGCATGACAGTTTTCAAGGAGAAGAAGCCAGATTTACTTCATGTTTGGTTACCATCAGTTGCCATTTTGAATAAAAATGTCATGCCAAGCTTTTCCAAACTGCACTGAATACTTCATCGCAAAATTTGGCATGATGGTTTCTGGAGTGAGGATTGTGTTGTGGTATACATTTGTAAACCATCAGATGCCATTATGAGTCAATATGGCAGACTGAATATTTCCAAACTGCACAGATTTAGACACTTCTAAAGTTATCATCACACAATTTGATGTGATGGTACCAAACACTGATATGCGTGTTTTTGTTGTTGTAAAGTGTTGGATGCCACTTTGAGTGCTGGGTAAGGACCAAAGGTGGACAATCTACCCAAGAAAAACTACCCCCTGAGGCCCTACCCCTCCAGTAACACCTCATATTCACTTTTTTCTCCAAGGAGCTCAAGCTGGCACACATACTTATCTCCTCAATTTTATTTTTATTTTATTGAACTAAAATAAAATCAAACAAATCAATATGAAAAACCAAAAGCTGTACAAAACAGCAGTGCAGTATATCAAGGAGAGATGTAATATTTACTTGGAAAAGTACTTAAGAACAATACAAAAGCCAGATTTCACATATACAGTGGTACCTCGGGTTACATACACCTCTGGTAACATACAGTTCAGGTTACAGACTCTGCTAACCCAGAAATAGTGCTTCAGGTTAAGAACTTTGCTTCAGGCTGACAACAGAAATCGTGCTCCGGTGGCGGGGCAGCAGCAGGAGGCCCCATTAGCTAAAGTGGTGTTTCAGGTTAAGAACAGTTGTATTTCTCCTTTTGATGTCTCACTGCAACAAATATTCACTAAAGAGGGAAGCCTACCTTACAAATCTGTTCTCTGCAGTCACAGTTTTTGCGTAGAGAAATTACCTCACAGAGCTTGACACACTTTGATCAAATTATGCATGGCATAGGCAAATTAGTGTCTCTGCCCTTAATCTTCCAGCTTCATGGGATGTTCAAGAGTTGTAGTGTTATGAAAAAGGGGCCAAAATGAATCTCTTTAAACTTTCTCTATATAATACATAGTTGTTTAAAAATTGTGTAAGACTCATTGGGGAGGAGTATTTACTTGAGAGATCCAGTGGGAGGAAAATTACTAAACATTACTAAATTCTCAACTGAAAAAGAAAGAAAGAAAGAAACTACTTTTCAACAATCTTTCTCTCCTGCCTGCAGCAGTCCCTCCAAAATATATTAATATGACTGATATTACTAAAGTCTCAGACGAAGATTTTTCAGAATGCCAAAATGTAGACGATGTCTGTCTCACCAGTGTTTTCCGTACAAATAGAGGTAAACCTCACTTGTCTTATAATTATTTCGTATTCAATGAATGAAAGCCGAAGTGAGGAAGGTCTTGCATTCCAGCTGTACTAGAATTAGAAATCCTATCAGCCGCTGCCAGTGTGGCCAACAGTCAGGGATGATGGGATATGATGTCCAACCACTGGAGAAACACATCTTCCCCATCCCTGCAGTGAGGAAGATTTGCATGTGTAAGTGGGAAAGCATAAGCACTTAAAACATTTCCCCCCTAACTTTCTTCTCTGCAAATTTTGAAATCACATCAGCTCCCAGAGTTGGTGGAACTAGAATAAAACCCAGCCACCCCTCCAGCTGGACTCCGTACATGGAACCAGTGTGTGTGTGTGCTGCCTTCTTCCATTTCAGGGGGATATGTGGGCTAGATGACCCTTGGGTCCCTTCAGTCCATCAATTCTAGGATTCTCTGTCGCCACAGGCAGTCTCAGGCCAAACAAATATGTGGGCACCAATCCGCATGGCTTCATAAGAAGATGAGGCACATTCATGGAGGGGATGGTTACCAATGGCTACCAGCCAGGATGGCTCTACTCTGCCTCCATGGTTAACGACAGTGATGCTTCTGAATGCCAGTTGCTGAGAACTGCAGGAAGGGAAAGGGCTGCTCTTGTGTTCGGATCCTGCTTACAGGTTTCCCCCAAATGGGCATCTGGTTGGTCACTGTGAGAACAGGATGCTGGACTAGATGGGTCACTGGCCTGATCCAACAGGAGCAGGCTCTTCTGATGTATGCATGGTACAGTGGTACCTCAGGTTAAGAACTTAACCCGTTCTGGAGGTCCGTTCTGAAGCTGAAACTGTTCTTAACCTGAGGTACCACTTTAGCTAATGGGGCTTCCTGCTGCTGCTGCGCAGCCACTGCGTAATTTCTGTTCTCATCCTGAAGCAAGGTTCTTAACCCGAAGCGTCTGTAACCCGAGGTACCACTGTATTTTGGTTGCTATTTTCCACTAGAAAGGCCTTAGCAGGGAAGGTGATGACGGCCACAGAATACAAAACCCTGAACTGACCAGGCATATTTGG
Source organism: Podarcis gaigeae (assembly GCF_964106915.1). Taxonomy (NCBI): domain Eukaryota; kingdom Metazoa; phylum Chordata; class Lepidosauria; order Squamata; family Lacertidae; genus Podarcis; species Podarcis gaigeae. Next base: position 77,371,190 of record NC_139684.1, read on the forward strand.
CATGGACGGGTAGCCAGACGACAAAACTGTTTGCCCACTCTGTGCACAGGAGTGATTGACATGTTGACAGCGGCAAAGCAGCTGCTTTGCATGCAGATGGTCCTGGGTTCAATCCCCACAGTCAATGTCTGGGTGTGTGTGCCAGGAGCAGGTCAGTAATAACTCACATGGCATCAGTAAAGTTAACTTATTCAAAGAAATAAACAGCTGAGGAGGCCAAGCCTCGTGAGCACAGCAACTCTTCCTGGTAGATCTGATTCTGGACTGCTCTTTGCCACAGACTCTCCCAGCTCACTAAGGCATGTTACCTCCCCAGCTTCTGACATTTCCCACTCCTTGTCTGTTCCCTCTTCTCCCTCTGGCCATTCATCATCCGCTACCCTTCCCTGGGCTCTGAGCCTTCTTCCCTTGGGGGTTCCCCAGCTGGTGCCTCCCACCAGTCCTCTGAGTCCAGCCAGTCCATGACACCCACCGACATGTCAGAGTCACCTTTCTTGTAACTTGAATCCTGTGGTTTGGCTCAATCCAAAAAGGCTTCCCCTCCACTGCCACCAGGCAGAGCACACCTGGCATCCAGCTTAAAGAAAGCAGCGTAGGGGTTCTCAGATGAGGCCAAGGTCCTGGCACCACCTTCCCAGCGATCTTTGTAGAAATAGTTTCTCCTTTCAAAAAGACACAGTCATATCCAATCCTTATCGATATTTCAGCTTCTCTAGCCCGTTCCAAGCTTTAAAATTCCAATTTATCTATAAGAATACTTTGAAAACAAACTCAATATTCTTTAAACCTCTCCAGCCAAGGTGTATTCACAATCCAGAGTTATAAATCCAGTTGAAGGTAATGAATAATGGGTTTCAGTTAATTTTTAGTCTCAATGTCACATCAACAGGCAAATATACCATTCATGCCTGCCTTGAGCCCCCCGCCCATGCTGCTGGCAACAGTGGGCTCCCCATCCCTACCAGGCTGACGCTAGTGACCCCAGAAGCACAGAGCAGGGTGCACAGGAGGAGGAGCAGGTGATGGCACCCCCAGGCAGGTCTATGGGGAATCCCCGCTGCCTCTGCTCCATCTCAGGGCCCATCCCAGCATGTGCTCAGGCAGGGAGAGCAGGGCCTGGCCACAGAGGTGGGAAGGGGACATCTCAATGCCTCTAGGAAGGAGAAGGGAGGGTTATTGCAAGCAGCTGCAAAAGGGGAAGGGGAAGGGGGGGTCTTCTCCCAGTTTCTCACCCCAGGAGCATATGGTGGGTGGGCCTTTGTTAGGGAAAGGGGTGCTAGGGCAGAGATAAGGTGTTTGGAGAGCCTTTAATTTTGGCATGGAAAGTTAAATCCGCCACGGTTTGGTTGCAACTGGGCTGATTAGTTTGGAGATCACACTTTACAGCGAACTGGGAAGGGGGGGGGGACAGGGAGCCGCTTTCCTGCACCGGGGAGGGAGGGGGACAGTGCTTACTGGAAGGGATCCGCACCTGTTTGGTTTCCCCAAATCTGAGTAACGCTTCTTGGCTGATCCTGCCGAGACTTGCCTTTGCCAGTGTAGTGGAGTCATGCCAAAATCTGCGTCTCTTGACAGCCCTGGTGAGCTTTGCTCCTCTATGTGTTTACATGTTTGCGGGTTGCTGGGCTCCCTGCTTGGAGGCTGCCTAGCCCCTGTGGGCTACTGAGCTTCCTGGAGGCCTGGCCTGCTCGTTGTCTGCCTGGAGGCTGGGAGAGATGGGGCATATGTTTTGCCAAAAGCCGGGGAAGGAGGGGGACGGGAGAGCAGCTTTGCCGCAAGCCAGGGAGGGAAGGGGGCGGGGGAGCCACTTTGCAGCAAGCTGAGAGGGAGGAGACGGGGGTGCTGGTTTGGTGATGCTTTGCTGCAATCGGTGGTGCTCCACACTCCTATTCCCACCTCAAGGAATTTGGAAATAAGTCTTCATAGCTTGGAGAAATGACGAGAAATGAACCAATATAAAGAGGCAGAGGTTGGTGCAGTTCAAGTACACTGCATTTTTGCCACAGATCTAGGCCTTTCTTTCAAAATTCTCTTTTGTAGTTCCTTATAGAGAGGCTGTTTCCTATACATGCGCCTTATCTGTTGCATGCTATTCAGGGAATTACAGCTTCACTTCAGCTTGTGGTAAATTCCTTGAGATAATCACCCACTGCTCCAACACTGACCTATGCAACAATGAAGCTCTCACCCATAAGTCCGTATAGTTAAAGCTATGGTTTTCCCAGTAGTGATGTATAGAAGTGAGAGCTGGACATTAAGAAGGCTGATAGCCGAAGAATTGATGCTTTTGAATTATGGTGCTGGAGGAGACTCTTGAGAGTCTCTTGGACAGCAAGAAGATCAAAACTATCCATTCTTAAGGAAATTAGCCCTGAGTGCTCACTGGAAGGACAGATCCTGAAGCTGAGGCTCCAATACTTTGGCCACCTCATGAGAAGACTCCCTGGAAAAGACCCTGATGTTGGGAAAGATGGAGGGCACAAGGACCGAGGATGACAGAGGCACACATCTTTTCAAAAGGGAGGGGGGAAATCTCAAACAACATTGAAGCTGAACAGTCTGTTTAGCAACCTCAGGTTTTGTAGCTGGAATTAGTTGGGGGACCACCATCTCAGGCCAGACGGAAAAGACCTGCACGGTAGAAAGCATGTCTTCCAGGTCTCACAGCCAAGAAGCAGTTGTTGTTCACCCCTTGTAGCATGCAGGAGCAAGGCTTGGATTACCGTACTTGAACCCTCAATAGGCACACTCCTGAGTCAGTTCTCCCCTCTAGAAAGAAAGCTTCATATATTGGTTTCCTATATATGCTAAGCTCTCACCCACACTTCTGTTTCCCTCACAATTTCTTTATGGTTTCACACAGAGGCTAAATTGCATTGTGGAAAACAGTGCCACATAGATAGAAACGAAACCAATGTAGCACAGAATGCAATTCAAACCCTGCAAACCAGCAAAGGAGGGTGCCATGATCCAGGGGTTCCAATTTTAATTTTGTGGACAAGTAAGCGCCACCCCACATAATCAACCACAAAATGGAACACACAGACAGCATTTGAATGGCAATACACATTAACTCCAGCCCAATTAAAGGTTTTCTGGGAGAGCAAAGGGACCTTGGCCCCTCGGAGTTGGCTTCTATGCTATCATGAATGGCATCAACATCCACACAGAGAGCATGAAGGAGAAGAAAGGTCACAAACCCCTTTGTCCCACTTTTGGTAAAGGTCATCCATCATGGTTACCAACAGTGTATGTCCCATAGCCAGATGTGAACCCAGATCGGAATGGGTGTAGATCATTCTTCTCATCCAAGAATGCTTGCAGCTGCCCCCCCCCCAACCCTAATATATCCTAGGAAGCGTTACAACTATATAACATGCAGATATAAACACAGAAAAAACCATTACACACACTGACAGTATTTTTGATTTGGCAGTTCCAGGTGGCAACACTATTCCCCTGAATGGTCTGAAGTGCCCAGGCTGCTTCCACTATGGCTGTGGAAATTGTACAAATAAAAGAACCATTGACTGCCATGGGAATGAGAATCAGTGTATTAATTCTAAAGGAGAATTCATAAAAGGCAAGATTGCTACTAAGATAGGAAAGAAATCCTGCAAAGTGGTTGGGGGAAACATGCTCACCCCAAGGAACTTTTCTTCTTTGAATGTCAATATCTGTTTTTTTCTTTTAAAAACAAAGTTTCTTTTACATGTCTATAGATTTGCTCAGGACAGAGCCAATTTCAGATCAGATCCCAGCATCACAAAGCAGCTCAGGACAGACAGGGTGCCGTGAGAAGGACGCAACAACCCCTTTGATCTGCCAAGATTGAAGAGTCCTTCTCACACCACCTTGCCAGCCCCAAGCTGCTTTGATAGGCTGGGATCAGCTTCACAAACAATGTTTGGTACCCTGCATTCCCTTATCTTTTGTCTCTCTTTCACAAACATGCAGAGATCACAAATCTATGCTGTGCCACTTTCTCTTTATATCTCTATCTGTTGCAAACGTGCAAAGACAGCATACCTGCCAAGTGGTGTCCCCAAAAATGGGACCACCTATTTTCTTGCACAAAATCAGGGTGGCCAATTTGGGTGCCATGTCTCACACACTCTCATGTTGCACGCTTTCCTGGCACTTTCATCCTGAAGAAAAGTGCTTTTACTGAGACCGTGTTTTGGGATGCAGGGTGAGATCTCACCCTAATAAAAGCACCTTTTCAGAGTGAGAGCAAGGTGCCTGTAACATGACTCTCCAGAGAGCCTGTCCTGGAAGACACGTGTCCCAGTTGGATGGTATGAGACAGCCCATCAAAAAGACACGTATGCATACTCCTCTCTTTCTCTCTCTCTTTTACACAAACACACACAAACCACACATGCATATACATATACACACATATACCTCCCTCCTTCTTTTTCTCAAATCTGGATAAAAAAAGACAATGACTACTTCTCACAATCTCATGCCCTCCTTCTTAATCTGCCCTCCAACTCCCACATCTGCCCTCTTCTGATGATCAGTGAAAGCCTTTTCATGGAATGAAGCCAGCAGTTAGGGCTGGAAACCAGGCAAATATCTCAGCAATTGGAGTTAAATCATGCCGAAAATGCCTTTAAAAGCCCCAGAACTCAAAGAATCTTGTGGCTCTTAGTAAACAATTCCAGGGGTTGTCTAAAAACAGCTCAAACAGCTCAAACAATTTTGTGGGGTTCCTTAAAAAACCACACTAATTTTGGGGTCTTCCTAAAAAAAGCACAACAATCTCAGGTTGTCCTGGTTTTCACTTTTTGAAATATGGCAACTCTACAGTATTTGGGAGGCAACAAATTGCTAAGCAAATGCAGTGGTCTCTAAAATCTCTACTTTCTGCCCCACAAAACAACAGTGGGTCTTATAAAATATAAACTGTCAGCTGTGATTTTGAATGGATTCCTGAGGCGGCCAACATCATATTCCTTCTCCCTCCTCCCAGCCTCTACCTCAGCTGCTTCCTCCACCTCCTCAGTTGCCAGGCCATCCTTCTTGCTTCAGACTCTTCTCCTTCTCAAATTCCTCTCCCTCACCTCCTAATTGCCACCATGCCATCCATCAGTGGCTACATGAACACTGTATTTCCAACTTTAGATGGGTTTCTGCAGATTTTTCAGTTGTATACTTTATAAAAATACATTTTAAGAATTTTCATTCACAAACACAAGCACAATCTTGAAGACCTGGGAAAGCCCTTATATGAACATTTCTTTATTTCTTCTTTCTTTTTCAGGTTTGCATTATGTGCGGAGAATGAATTTTAAAGGCTGTGCAACTACAGAGTTTTGTTCCATCAGGGATAAAAACAATACATCCTATCCCTACAATCTTTGTTAATGACAATGACCTCTACTCCACAGAAGAGACATGTTATGGTGCTTCAGAAAACTCATAGCAGCCTGAATTTTAAGAATGGGATACAGAATAGCCTCCCTTCTTGTGGTTTCCACAATATGTTGCAGTTGGGAAGGGGGAGCTTGAGATCTAGTGGGGACAACCAGGCCTCAGGATCTCTGGCTCTCCCCCCCCCCCCCATTTGGTGGAGGGGTTGTGGATTCTAATTCCAAAAAGCTAAAGTGTAAGATTTAAATCATTTAAATTTCCAATGTGACCTCTATGGAAAACAAAATAAATGATCATGGAAAATGAAATGTTGGTTATCGAATCTATATCTTTCAAATAAATGCAGTATGCCCATAACTTAAGCACATTTAACTTGTGTGCATTCAGCTTTATGTGCTTGGCCAATTAAAAATAAATAAAGATAAAACCAGGTGGAAAGGGAGCAGGTGTCTGGGGGAAGAACTTTGGCAATCCCACCTGTCATTGTACCCAATATGTTTTAACCACATAAAATTTTTGCTTTAAGTTTGATCCCCAGAACATGACCCCTGCCAAAGTCTTACTGTAGTTCTGAATGATGAAGTGTGATATTTCCTGATGGAAGCAATCCAGACTTGAGTATTTTGTATCACAGAATTGTAAAGTTGTAAGGGACACAAGGCTCATCTAGTCCAACGCCCCCGCAATGCAATAACCCTTTTGCACAACATGAGACTCAAATTTACAACCCTGTGATTAAGTCTCTTAATTTAAAACAGTAAGCAAGTAAATAATTGACAGTATTTGTATCTTATAAATTGGTTGTAAGAGAACAAATCATCCAGAAAAATAAAATTATCCTAGAAGAAGAAAAAGGTAACACAATACTGTTACAGTTTATTTGAGAGACTGTTTTTCAGGAAACACTAAACAAGATCTCTTACTTATGCCTTCTAATAACAAGGGTGGTTATCTAGGATGGACCAAATGAAAACTGAACCTATAAAGAGCTGGTTTGGTTTCCAGGAACAGTTTGTGCATTAAAGCTCCATGTCCAAGCACTCTTTTTCTTGCTGAAGAGCGTTCTCCAAGAAAACCTGCATAATAATAATAATAATACACTGCCCGTCTGGCTGAATCAGAGCAAATGGCAATCCAGGAAGAACCCAAATTGACGTTTTATCCAACTGAACACTGAAGAGTGGCTTTTCATGGGGGAAGAAAAAGGAATGCTCAGGCAAGGATACACATGCACAAAACACTGGTGTGTTTTCTTCCCTTTTCATTCCCATGTAGTGCTGCACAACCTTTAGGTACCTCCTCTAAAGTCCTTGGGATGATATTACTTCCCTATATTATTACTGAGCCTGTCTATTATGGGGTGCTATGGAGACTGGCTTTGTTGCACTAGAAGGTTTTCTATTGATTTTTCCTTTTCTGATGTCTCACTGCAGCAAGTATTCACTAGAGAGGGAAGCCTTCCTTTCATAGCTAATCTCTGCATTCACGGCTCTTGAGCAGTGCAATTCCCTCAATTTATCACTATGTATAGCAATTGAGGGAGGTCCTTTTCCTTTTCTTCTTTAGGTGTGTTAGCCTTGCTAAGCAATGCAACTCCTTGATAGCCCAAGTTCCTTCTTATGTTCCCACCCCACAGCTCAACAGTATATATATTTGGCTGCCAGGATTGGAGGTGGGTAGAGTTTATAGAAGACATTGATAAATACAGCATGGCATGGGCAAAGTAGTTTTCTTTCTGTCCCTACATTGGATGTTCAAGAGTTCTAGCATTATAAAAAAGGACCAAAGTGAATCCCTTTAAACTTTCTCCATATACTTCACAGTTGTTGTTGTTTTTCAGAATTGCGTAAGAGTCCTGGGGTGTCAGGTATTCTTCCCATATTGATCCAGAGCAGAACTCCAACGTAAAGTTCACAAAGTAAAAAATTTAAACAAGTTGTGGGGTTCCCAAAAAATAAACCAGAGGCAATTGTACTTGATCCAGCAGAGCTTTACTGCTACTGAAGGCAAAGGAGCATAATGGTCACAAATCCAATACATTCAAGATTGGCACTGTCCATAAGAAGTCCAGTTGCAGCAGACTTAACTTAAACTTTCAATAACTTATAATCAGATTAAACCTTAAAACTAAGCAAACTATATACAGAACTCACACAACTGGAAATAGAGATAGAAAAGAGTGAAACTGACTCCTTCTGACCTATTATAGTCAGCATGACATTGACAGAAAAAGGTAACAGAACCTGTTTAAGCCAGCTGTACTCAACTACTCTGAAGGAATAACCCAAACATGACAAAACTTTTGTTTCTTTCACACAGAGAAGCTTACAGAACCCTCTTGCATTAATTGGAACAGGAAAGATATCTACACATCAGATCAATACTTTTTGTACTAAGAAATGCAAAGTGAAAGGTCAGAGGGGGCAGGGTTTCTGTTGAGGTAGGTGATTAGCTGTGGGAGGAGCTTATCAGAGCCTGCAGGGCAGTGGCGCGCGCCTAGTGGTGCGCGCAGTTTGATCCATCTTTTAGATTTAGGGGAGCTAGTCTCAAACGTTTGTTGGGGGAGACCTAGGTTTTTTGGGGGGAGATTTATTTGTCCTGTCTTCATGCTTTTTATGATTGAGGACCGCTGTAGTCACCCCCAACGACACATTCTCAAGATGGAGGGTGAGGGAACATCTGCAATCGCCTGCAGTTCCTGCGAAATGTTTGCCATCTTGCCAAAGGTTGCAGGCAGCTTTACCTGCAGCAATTGCATGTTGATTGCCCTCTTAAAAGATAAAGTCCAGCAACTGGAGGAACGTGTAGCTACGCTCCAAAGAATTAGAGAGCTGGAGCTCTTCTCCCCTGAGAAGGAGGCTAGTTCACCAACACAGGAGCCAGATATATGAGGTCCTCTCCCCTAGCATGGAAGACGAAGAGCAGACTCCATTTGAGGATCTCTCCCTCATTACAGTCGATCAGGTATATGAAGACGAGCAGCAAAGTCAGTCCTCAGGGAATGTGCAAGCGACCTTGGAACAGACAGCTCATGGAAGAACCCTGACCAGAACTAAGAGGAGGCGTGTAGTGGTGATAGGGGATTCCCTACTGAGGGGAACAGAAGCAGTGATCTGTGGGCCTGACAAGATGTCTCGGGAAGTGTGCTGTCTCCCCGGGGCTAAGATCCAAGATGTAACTGAACGACTGCAAGGAATCATAAAACCCACTGACAAATACCCCTTCCTCTTGGTTCATGTGGGAACCAATGACACTGCAAGCAATAGCCTCCAGAAGATCAAAAGAGATTATGAGGCTCTGGGCAGGAAATTGAAGCAATTAAATGCACAAATTGTCATCTCATCTGTCCTCCCAGTTGAACGACATGGCCCAGGGAGAGAGGGGAAAATAGTGGCAGTGAACAACTGGCTTCGCAAATGGTGTAAACAGGAACGGTTTGGATTCTTAGATCACGGACTGCAGTTTCTTAAAGATGGACTTCTGGCAAGCGATGGGCTGCACCTCACAACGGTTGGGAGGAATGTTTTTGCAAAAAATCTCAGAAACCTCATCATGAGGCCTTTAAACTGACTAATGTGGGGGAGGGAGACAGTGCTCCTGAAGGTAGGAGTCTATCAATTGATGAAGATGATCATCTAAATGTCATAGACCGAATGGAGCAAACAGCACGCAGACCTAGTGGTGGGAGGAAAAAATAAGAGACACGGGGGAATGATTAATGGACTTCAATGTCTGTACACTAATGCACAAAGCATGGGAAATAAACAAGATGAGCTTGAGCTCTTGGTACAGCAAACTAAATATGACATAATAGGCATCACTGAAACCTGGTGGGATAAGTCCCACGATTGGAATGTAAAAATGGAGGGATACGATTTATTTCAGAGAAACAGACCAGACAAGAAAGGAGGAGGAGTGGCGTTATATGTCAGAGATGTGTATACCTGTGAAGAGATCCAAGATTTAGAACCTCAAAGCCAAAGTGAGAGCAATTGGGTCAAAATTAAGGGAGAGATGAATAACAGGGACCTCATTGTGGGAGTTTACTACAGATCCCCAAGCCAAACGGAGGACATAGATGATGCCTTCCTGGAACAGATGGCCAAGCATGCAAAAGGAAGGGAGATAGTAGTAATGGGGGACTTCAATTACCCGGATATTTGTTGGATGTCAAACTCCGATAAAGAAAACAATGCCTGACCTGAAGAATTTGGAGCAAATGATTCAGCAGAGGAAACACAGCCCAGAATAACTAAGGAGATAGTACAAGAATACTTGGCTAGTCTAGATGTATTCAAGTCTCCAGGAAAATAGGATTTCAGAAGGAGAGGTCAAAATTAGAAACAGAATTGTTAGAACCCAATACAAAAAACTTGTCAAGAATGTATAACTTGCTGTTGAAATGGAATACACAGGATGAAATGGTGAAATCAGCTATGATTAAATGGGCACAAGACATCGGTCATGACATTATGTTCGCTGACTGGGAACAGTTATGGACCACTGGTGTTAAATTTACGGCATGTAATGCCTTAAAAGAAAACATAATGAAAATGATCTATAGGTGGTACATGACCCCAGTCAAGCTTGCAAAAATTTATCATTTGCCCAATAACAAATGTTGGAAATGCAATGAGACTGAAGGTACTTTTTATCACCTTTGGTGGACCTGCCCGAGGGTTAAAGCCTTTTGGGAAATGATCTATAATGAAATTAAGAAAGTCCTTAAGTGGACCTTTCCTAAGAAACCTGAGGCCTTTCTCCTGGGCATGGTTGGCCAATTGGTGCCAAAGAAGGATAAGACCTTTTTTATGTACGCTACCACAGCAGCAAGAATTCTTCTGGCAAAGTATTGGAAGATGCAAGAACTACCTACTCTGGAAGAATGGCAGACAAAGGTGATGGACTTTATGGGACTGGCAGAGATGACCGGCAGAATCCGCGACCAGGGGAAAGAGACAGTGGAAGAGGACTGGAAGAAATTCAAAATATATCTTAAAAATTGTTGTAAAATTGAGGAATATTAAGATGTCAAGGGGTAAGAATTAGAGAATTACAGCTGTAACTAACAAGCTTATGGAAACGTAAATGAAAGGGAACTAATAGACAAACTGACTAAAGGGTTGCTAAAGAATTTCAAAATAAGGATGCAGCGAAAGGGAGGTATGGGGAAGTCGGAGGAAAGAAGGTGTATGAAAATAAGATTATGAAATTATACATGTTTAAATGTTTTGTATGTTTTTGTCTTGTGTTTTGTTTGTTTATTACGTGTTTGAAAAATGAATAAAAATTATTTAAAAAATAATAATAGATGTATTCAAGTCTCCAGGGCCAGATGAGCTGCATCCAAGAGTATTAAAAGAACTGGCAGATGTGATTTCAGAACCACTGGCAGTCATCTTTGAGAATTCCTGGAGAACAGGCGAAGTCCCGGCAGACTGGAGGAGGGCAAATGTTGTCCCTATTTTCAAAAAGGGGGAAAGAGAGGACCCAAATAATTACCGCCCAGTCAGTCTGACATCAATACCACGGAAGATTCTGGAGCAGATCATTAAGCAAACAGTCTGTGAGCACCTAGAAAGGAATGCTGTGATCACCAATAGTCAGCATGGATTTCTGAAAAATAAGTCATGTCAGACGAACCTGATCTCGTTTTTTGACAGAATTACAAGCCTGGTAGATGAAGGGAACGCAGTGGATGTAGCCTACCTTGATTTCAGCAAGGCATTTGACAAGGTGCCCCATGATATTCTTGTAAAGAAGCTGGTAAAATGCGGTCTTGACTATGCTACCACTCAGTGGATTTGTAACTGGCTGACTGACCGAACCCAAAGGGTGCTCATCAATGGTTCCTCTTCATCCTGGAGAAGAGTGACTAGTGGGGTGCCACAGGGTTCTGTCTTGGGCCCGATCTTATTCAACATCTTTATCAATGACTTGGATGATGGACTCAAGGGCATCCTGATCAAATTTGCAGATGACACCAAACTGGGAGGGGTGGCTAACACCCCAGAGGACAGGATCACACTTCAAAACGACCTTGACAGATTAGAGAACTGGGCCAAAGCAAACAAGATGAATTTTAACAGGGAGAAATGTAAAGTATTGCACTTGGGCAAAAAAAATGAGAGGCACAAATACAAGATGGGGGACACCTGGCTTGAGAGCAGTACATGTGAAAAGGATCTAGGAGTCTTGGTTGACCACAAACTTGACATGAGCCAACAGTGTGACGCGGCAGCTAAAAAAGCCAATGCAATTCTGGGCTGCATCAATAGGAGTATAGCATCTAGATCAAGGGAAGTAATAGTGCCACTGTATTCTGCTCTGGTCAGACCTCACCTGGAGTACTGTGTCCAGTTCTGGGCACCACAGTTCAAGAAGGACACTGACAAACTGGAACGTGTCCAGAGGAGGGCAACCAAAATGGTCAAAGGCCTGGAAACGATGCCTTATGAGGAACGGCTAAGGGAGCTGGGCATGTTTAGCCTGGAGAAGAGGAGGTTAAGGGGTGATATGATAGCCATGTTCAAATATATAAAAGGATGTCACATAGAGGAGGGAGAAAGGTTGTTTTCTGCTGCTCCAGAGAAGCGGACACGGAGCAATGGATCCAAACTACAAGAAAGAAGATTCCACCTAAACATTAGGAAGAACTTCCTGACAGTAAGAGCTGTTCAACAGTGGAATTTGCTGCCAAGGAGTGTGGTGGAGTCTCCTTTGGAAGTCTTTAAGCAGAGGCTTGACAACCATATGTCAGGAGTGCTCTGATGGTGTTTCCTGCTTGGCAGGGGGTTGGACTCGATGGCCCTTGTGGTCTCTTCCAACTCTATGATTCTATGATTCTATGAGGTGGGAGGAGGAATATTCTCTTGAGAGATCCAGTGGGGAAAAAATGGGTGGTGGCAGGAAAGGGTTCGGCACTCCACCACACCTAGGAAAAAGTAAACCTTATTACATGTACCAATCTTCTGGCTTCAAAATGTTTGCAAACATTGAATCCCTGTTAATTAAACATATTTAACATACTTGTATATTGGTTTTTCATGTTTCAGAAAAGTTTCGATTTACAGATTGGACCTGAAGGAAATTCTGCAGTATTTAAAATTAATGTATTTTACAAGTTTAAATGCAGCAGTTGCATTAAAAAAATGCTTCAAGAAAAACAAATCCCCAGCACTGTTGTTTCAAAGAGTAGAGGCTCTTCTCCTAGTTTGAAATGTCCCTCATTCAGCCAGTTAAGAATATTGGAAACATTACAATGAAATTACATTTGGAGTCAATAGATCAACATATTTGTAATAGTTTTTATTACATTTTCTGTTTTACAATTTCAAATAAACCTTATAAAACTTTAAAATATCCAATGACTTCCCTTACTATACCCATTCAAATCAATTTTCCACTTTTACATCCACCATCAATTATTTACTCTGTTAAATTTTTATAAATGCTGCCAGCATTTTCAGCTATACACAGTTTTTCTCCATTTATTCAATAAATGTTTTCCAATCTTCTTTAAATGTGTGTTTTTCTTGCTCACTTGTTCTATATGTTAAATCTGCAAGTTGTGCATATTCTGTCAACTTCAGTTGCCAATCTTCTTTACAGTGGTGCCTGCAAGACGAATGCCTCGTAAGACGAAAAACTCACTAGACGAAAGAGTTTTTCATTTTTTGAGGTGCTTCGCAAGACAAATTTCCCTATGGGCTTGCTTCGCAAGACAAAAACGTCTTGCAAGTTTGTTTCCTTTTTCGTAAAACCATTAATACCCAGGGTGCATTGCTTGAAGAGGTGCCGTTGCGACTTGACTTCGAGGAGCAACACATAGCACCAGGTGCCGTAGCCTTTTTTGAGGTTTTTGAGGACTTTGCTGATTGTTGAAGCTTTTCCAAAACTTATTTTGCAGCCATTTGGTAAGTTAAACTTTTAAAACTTTTTTGGGGGGTTTTGGATTTTGGGTTGGGGTGTTTGGAATTCAAGGACTTGGTGTTGGGGAGAGGTTTGCAAGAATCTGGGAGCTTGTGTGGTTTTTTTCTGATTTTTTGTGACCATTGGGCCACTCTGCTGTTGTTGTTTTTTTTAAAAAAAATCTGGGTTTAAATTTCTGTGTGATGGGTGGCTGGGGAAACAGTTGAGGAGGGGTTTGCAAGAATCTGGGAGCTTGTGTGGGGTTTTTTTTTAATTTTTATGATTTTCTGTGACCATTGGGCCACTCTGCTGTTGTTGTTTTTTTAAAAAAATCTGGGTTTAAATTTCTGTGTGATGGGTGGCTGGGGAAACAGTTGAGGAGGGGTTTGCAAGAATCTGGGAGCTTGTGTGGGTTTTTTTTTTAATTTTTATGATTTTCTGTGACCATTGGGCCATGTTTTTTTTTAAAAAAAAAAAAATTCTGAGTTTGAATTTCTGTGTGGTGGGTGGCTGGGGGAACAGTTGAGGAGGGGTTTGCAACAGTTGGGGAGGGGCTGGGGGAACAGTTGGGGAGGGGTTTGCAACAGTTGGGGAGGGGTTTGCAACAGTTGGGGAGGGGTTTGCAATTTCTGTGTGGTGGGTGGGTGGCTGGGGGAACAGTTGAGATTTTTGAAGATTTTGGAGATTTTTGAAGCTGTTCCAAAACTTCTTTTGCAGCCATTTGCGGTTTTTGAAGGCTTTGGTGATTTGCAGCCATTTGGTAAGTTAAACTTTTAAAACTTTTTTGGGGGGGTTGGATTTTGGGTTGGGTGTTTGGAATTCAAGGATTTGGTTCTGGGTTTGATTTTCTGTGTGGTGGGTGGCTGGTGCTTTTGAATGTTTTGGATGTGAAGCACTGATTTTTCTTTCTTTCTGAGTTTATGAAGGTAGGAGCTGTGCTGCCATGGGACCCAAGAAGACTGCTGCTGCAGAGGCCGGTGAGAGGAAGAAGGAGAAGGTGACGCTGGAAATGAAGAAGGAGATCATCCGGAAGCACGACGGTGGTATGCGTGTGACAGACCTCGCCAGGGAGTACGGGAGGAATCCATCGACCATCGGGAGCATCCTGAAGATGAGGGAGAAGATCCTTGTGACTGATGCAGCCAAGGGAGTCACCAGGATCGTGAAGAAGCGCCCAACTGTTCTGGAAGAGGTCGAGAAGTTGCTGCTCATCTGGTTAGAAGAGAAGTAGCGTGCAGGGGACACAGTGACTGAGGCTGTCATTTGTGAGAAGGCCAAGGCCTTGCACGCAGACCTCATCCGGGAACAGCCAGGAACCTCAGGCGAGCCAGAAGCCTTCAAGACAAGCAGAGGTTGGTTTGACCGGTTCAAGACAAGATCTGGAATCCACAGCGTGGTCAGGCATGGAGAGGCTGCCAGTTCTGATGTTCCTGCGGCTGAAGACTTTGCAGCGGAGTTCCTGGAGGTTGTGAAGACGGAGGGCTACGTTCCACAGCAGGTCTTCAACTGCGACGAGACCGGGCTGTTTTGGAAGATGATGCCCAAAAGGACTTTCATCACTCAGGAGGAGGCCAAGTTGCCTGGCCACAAGCCCATGAAGGACTGTCTGACCCTTCTCTTCTGTGCCAACGCAAGCGGCGACCTGAAGATCAAGCCGCTGCTGGTGTACCACTTGGAGAACCCACGGGCCTTCAAGAAACACAAGGTCGACAAGGCGCAGCTGAGTGTCATGTGGTGATCCAACAGTAAGGCTTGGGTCACACGTGTGCTGTTTGTGGACTGGGTCAATCTTGCTTTTGGCCCTGCTGTCAAACAGTACCTGCTGGACAACGACCTGCCGCTGAAGGCTTTGCTTCTGATGGACAATGCTCCTGCTCATCCTAAAGGCCTTGAGGAGGACTTGTTGGAGGAGTTCAGCTTCATCAGCATCATGTTCCTGCCGCCTAACACTGCTCCAGCCGATGGATCAGCAGGTCATCGCCAATTTCAAAAAACTCTACACCAAGGAGCTTTTCAGGCGATGCTTCGAAGTGACTGATTGCACCACCATCACCCTGTGGGAATTCTGGAAGGACTACTTCGACATCGTCACCTGCTTGAAGATGATCACCATGGCCTGGAACGGGATCAGGCAGAGAAATTTGAATTGCGCTTGGCGCAGCCTGTGGCCGGACTGTGTGGCACCAAGTGACTCTGATGCACCAGAGTCAACAGTGGTGCAGGACATTGTTGCCTTGGGGAGGACCATGGGACTGGAGGTCACAGAGGAGGACGTCAGCGAGCTGGTGGAGGAGCACGACCACGAGCTGACCACCCAGGAGCTGGTCGAACTGCAGGCAGAGGCTGCGCAGGAGCAGGCCTCACTGGAAGAGGAGGAAGCAACTGAGGAACGGCTGTCCTCCAAAGAACTGAGGGACATTTGCATGAAGTGGAAGGATGTGCAGGCTTTTGCACAGCGGCACCACCCTAACAAGCACGTGGCACATGACCTTGCGAACACTTTTGATATGATGGTCATGTCGCCTTTCAGGGAGGTGCTGAAAAGGCGGATGAAGCAGCAGACCATGGATAGGTTCTTCAGCAAGAAGCAAAGAGTGGAAGAGGAACCTTCTTCGAGTGGTCCCCCAGAGTCTTAGAAAATGTACTGTACACTTTGTTGATCTTTAAATGTTTTTCTGTCATGTTTAGAAACTTAATTTATTGTTCCTTCAATTTTTAAAATGCTCTTTACAGTATGTGTGACTTTAAAGAGCAGTTAATAAACTCTTGTTGTACCAAATTTGGCTTTGTTTGGACTTTTTTTGACCATAGGAACGCATTAATTGAATTTCAATGCATTCCTATGGGATTTCATGCTTCGCAAGACAAAAAATTCGCTAGACGAAAAAACTCGTAGAACGAATTAATTTCGTCTTGCAAGGCACCACTGTAGTTGGGACCTCACTAACTTTCCATTTGGGGGCTAACAAAACACAGGGCACATTTTTTGCATACATAAATAGGCTTTTCTGGCACCTGGAATTTCAGTCTGGATTATCCCCAAGAAAAAGGACTGGGTTTTGGGGGAAAGTAATTTTGAACTCCCCCCCCCCCCATTCATTATCAATTTCTGATACCTTTTACCTTTTTACATGTTGGAGTTAAGTACTATCTATAATTTTTTACAAATAATTTTCTTTCAATGAATAGCATGGTATAAATTTCAGGTCACTTTTCCAGAGTTTCTCCCAGAGGTTAAAATCTATATTATATCTTATATTTATTCTCCAGTGTGTCACTGAAGCTTTAAAAAAATTGTCTTTTGTTTCCCATTCTAATAACAGATTACAGTAGAACTTCTACTTACAACCGCCCCAAGTTGCGACTGCGGCCAACCCAGAAATAGCCAGCGGGTTTGCCGCCGTTCACGCATGCGCAGAAGCGGGTAATCTTCGCCCAAGCCTGTGCACAACGGCGCCTCTCCCAGCAACCCGTTTCAACCTCTGGACAGACATCCAGAACAGATTATGGTTGCAAATACAGTGGAACCTTGACTTACAAATGCCTCAGGTTACAAACGCTTCAGGTTACAAACTCTGCTAACCTGGAAGAATTACCTTCGAGTTGAGGACTTTGCCCCAGGATGAAAATGAAAATTGTGTGCCAGTGGTGCAGCGGCATGTCTCTAGTTAAGAACAGTTTCAGGTTAAGAATGGATCTCTGGAATGAATTAAGTTTGTAACTACAGGTACCACTGTAGAGGTTCCACTGTACATTTTTTTTGGGGGGGGAGGTATCTTTGCTTTGCAAGAGTTCTTTTTCAAATTTCCAGAACATGCACTCAGAGAACTGGGTCTTCCCAATAGGATGCCTGGTGCAAACTAATGACTTCCTAAAAATCACTGCAACCCCTTTCCCCACCCATATGACCTGGGATGCTGTGCGTAAAGAGAAAGCTGGTGGACAAGCAGCGGCAATAACAGGCCCATCTGCTTCATCCAACCAAGTCTCTGTCACACATGCCAGGTCAATTCTGTTCCAAAAGAACAGAGAAGAAAGAACAGATAAGAAAAACATTGTCAGCTACCCAGATACAGTGGTACCTTGGGTTAAGCATTTTGTTCTGGAGGTCTGTTCTTAACCTGAAACTGTTCTTACTTGAAGCACCACTTTAGCTAATGGGGCCTCCTGCTGCTGCTGCTGCACAGCTGCTGCACGATTTCTGTTCTCATCCTGAAGCAAACTTCTTAAAACGAGGTAATATTTATGGATTAGCAGAGTTTCCTCCCTTCCGTGGAAATTATCCAGATACACATTCCCAAGCAATTCAAGGACAGATAGCATCATTGGGGGGGGGGGGGATGTTCACACTCTCAGACCCAGGTGTTAGGTCTTTCATTAAATCAAGGCTTCCTTGATTCCAATAAACCTTTCATGCCAAGGAGCCAGCTAGTCTGGAGTTTAAAGAAACACAACTTCTTTCCCAGCGTCCTTGTGGCTGATGGAGTTCCCACAAGGCTTCACTCTTTTTACTTGACCAAGGAATGATTTCTAAACAGTACCAACTTTACTACACCACTCATTAAAGGCAAAGTAGATATTGCATGGGCACAGAGAGAAAGTACCCACATAAGACCATCAGTACGCTCTGCCCTTCCTGAAGCTTCCTCAAATGGAACACAAAAAGGTGGAAAACCCATTTTGCAAAGTAACAATGATGGTGTGGTGGAATTGGAACTCAATATTGGCTCTTAGGCCTTCATCACTGATGTCCCTGCTAGATCACCCCTTATTTAAACATACAAACAAATACAGTATAACCCATTTGGAGATCTTGAAACAAATGGTTTCTATAGGATTAGAGATTTGCTTGTAGGTGGTAAAGCAATCTCAAAAGAGGACATGAGGGAAAGACAAAGCGTGTTCTCCTTCATGGAGAGCACGTGTTGCGGTGGGGTCTGCTGAGCCACCCCTCTGTTACCAGGCAGGGTCTCTAAAGATGGCCTGGGGCAGTGATTGGTTCACTGGGTTTCTGGGGTAAAAGTTATGTTGCAATTTTGGTGGGAGGCGTAAAATGTTTAAATACTCTGCACGCAGCCTGGAGCTTTCTCTTTGCTGTGTGCAACGGATCACTTGGACCGTCTGGAGGACAGTGGAGCGATCTTCTCATTGTCTCATTGTCTGGTTACATTTCTTTATTTTCCCCTTCTTTTTAATCTTCTCTTAATTAATTTAATTCCCACCTTTTTTCCTGTTTGATTTCCCACCCCACCCCTTACCCTGCCCTTTGGGAAGATTCTCCCTGTACCTGTGAGCGCTGCCTGTGCATAATCCTCCTGGGCTTGCCTTTCCCAATAGGGAGAGAACCCCCATTAGGGGCTTTCTTTTGCAAAAAGGTTTTCCCCATTTTCGCCTGTTTAATTGTCAGAGCTGTTCCCAGCTTACCTGGAATCACTTTCGTTTATAGTATCCTCATAGGTTGGCTTTATTTTGGGTGATTGCAGTGCTGTTGGCTGAATTTTAATCTAGCCTTGGGCAGGAGCACTATTTTGAGTTCCTTTAATATTGCAATGAGACAAAAAAGGCAGAGAGCAGAAGCAGAGAGGCCTGCACGGCCTGCACATATCATTCAAGCCTAAGCCTGCTACAGTTAGCAGTACAGTAAATTGTTAAGTTTCTGTGACGTGACTCATTCTCTCTATAAGAATGTATCTGTTTGTTTGCAGGTTCACTTTTTGCTAATGCATATCTTAGGCAGAGTGGAGCCAGAGGCTCTCTGTGCCTCCAATGAGCACTCTTTGTATGCTCTTTAACTATGCTGTTTCTGAACAAGTTTATTTTCTTCAAGTTTGTTTTTCCCTGATAGTGGCGACTGCCATTTTAGAGATGAGCCATTGTGGCTTAGTGGCTAGAGTACAGGACTAGGACCTGGGCGACAGGGTTCATATCCCCCACTTAGCCATTGTTATAACAAAGCAAAACAAGCTGCTCCTTTTGGACTAATTTGTTGCTGGGTAGTTTGGCCCATTTGTGATATTGCTCCCCAAAAGAACTTTGGGTTTCTTGAGGAGGTGCTTCCCTCTAAAGGGCAAGCAGGGGTACCTGGACAGGCGGTGGGCTGCCTTGAGTTTGTTATCTCATTGGAAACATTTATGTCAGGCCTAGCAGGTGATCCTAGGGCTTGGCCCGCTTGGCCCTAGAATTTGATGGCCTCTGACAGCGTTTCTGGCCTGAATAGCGTCCCCATGTGGTGCACAAGGCATTGGTTTAGGTTTTTTCTTTTTGCAGACTATGACATGGCCTTTGCAGATGCCTCCAGAGCTTGCCTCTCCTCCAGAGGATGACTTGTTGATGCCCCAGGTGCCTTCTTCCAGAAGGAAGCGTCTCCAGAGGCAGGAAAAAGCGGAGCAGGGATGATGCTTACACCTCCTTGCAGGTAAATCATCACTGGGCTTTGATGATGATTCAGACATCACCTTGGACCTCTCCAGGGGTCAGGGTGAGGCTGTTCCTGGTCTTTAGGGATCATCCTGGATAGCTCAGCTGGTCAGCGTATGGTGCTGGTAATGCCTAGGTTGCAGGATTGGTCCCTGTATGGGACAGCTGCATGCTCCCTCATCACTCTACCCAGACACTGAGGTCCAGCGCGGAGGGCCTTTCTGGTGGTTCCCTCACTGTGAGAGGCCAAGTTGCAGGGAACCAGGTGGAGGGCCTTCTCGGAAGTGGCACCTGCCCTGTGGTACACCCTTCCACCAGATGTCTACTACCAGACTTTTAGAAGACATCTAAGTCAGCCCTGTTTAGGGAAGCTTTCACTGTTTGATGCATTACTGTATTTTAATATTTTGTTGGAAGCTGCCCAGAGTGGCTGGGGAAGCCCAGCCAGATGGGCGGGGTACAAATAGATTATTATTATTGTTGTTGTTGTTGTTGTTGTTGTTTGTTATTGTTATTATATTGTGGGAGAGTGGACTAGATGATCCTCGGAGTCCCTTCCAACCCCACTATTCTATAAGTGGTAAGTCGCTATGATGGGAATGTTAGACGCAGGGCTGCCATCATCCCCTCAGCTCGCTAGGATCGCAGGGACGGGGACATGTGGACCACTTGCACAGCTCCACATTTAAAATGGAAATTCCCTGAGCAATAGAACCTGAAGCTGGTATGCAGGAAGCTGGCCCGGTGGCAGCTTTGTTGGGACTTCTTTAGGGTTTCTGGCCCTTGTTGGCCCTGTAAATTTACACATCATGGTGGCAACACAAGGCAGGGCATCTTGCCCAAGCGGGGGCTGGCAAGCAATAACTCAATACCTCTCACCCATATTTCCATAAAAATATCCCCCTTGACAGCCTGGCTAAAAGGTTATCTAGATGGGTCAGTAGCTTTGTGCTTGTGGGAAGGGTTTTTCCCAAGGTTTGGGATTCCTCTGGCTTTTCAGCCAGTGGCTCAGAATACAGCAACTCAAAATCCAGTTAGAGAGCTACCTGTGGTAGCCAGAAAGAAGGTTAGGAAGCAGCTTGCATTGGGACGTATGGTGGGACCCCCTTGATTCTCCTTCTAGTCCCGATTTTCATTTATCCCCATTGGGGATCGTCCCTAAGAAAGCCCCATATAATTCCATCTGATCCATATTTATCGCATCCCAAAGGCACCTCAGTGAATGATGCTATCCCTCCGGAATTGTTCTGTGAAATATGCATCTTTGGATCAGGCAGTTGAGCTTACCAACAAATTGGAGGAGGTGCCTTGTTGGCATTATGCGATATTAAATCAGCTGTTAGGCTGCTGCCGGTTCACCCTCAAGATTTTAAGTAGTTCCAGTTACAGATAGGTAGCCGTGTTGGTCTGCCATAGTCAAAACAAAAAAAAATCCTTCCAGTAGCACCTTAAAGACCAACTAAGTTAGTTCTTGGTATGAGCTTTCGTGTGCATGCACACTTCTTCAGAAGAAGAAATGCACACTTCTTCAGAAGAAATATTTGGCTTTTTGTTCCCCTGGGGGCTGGCTCGATCCTAGTGCACAGAAATGGGTTCCGGTTCGACAGGCATCTAATTGCTCACATTGTGCACCAGTTATTGCAGCCTGCGGCTTGCCTACCGCTGAACACGCCTCATTCCTTCCAAATAGGTGTTGTTGCAAAGGCTGCACATTGGGGCCTGTTAGTAGACAGGATTGTGAATACGGGTAATTGGAAGTCTGACGCTGACAAAGGTTATGTCAGGAAGCATCGCCAATGATGCCTGTGCTGATGCCTGTCTGTTATTCCTTTTTTCATAGGAGCAGCTGTGCGCATTTGGATTGTCAGCCACAGCATCATGCACTGAGCTGGCAAGCACCCTGACGAGTCTGGACTGGGGGCGCCATCTCGGCCTTCCTGCTCATGTTTGTAGCTCCAGTCCGCATCTGGATTGTAGGGCACAGCATTGTTTACTGGGCTGGCATCAGAGCTAGGCAGTCTGGAAGGGGACTGGGTCTTGGCCTCCCATAGCATGTGCAGGTGTTGTGGATGTCCAGGCGCAGAATGCAGTGGAGTGAATTCATCCCGCTAATTAAGCAGAGGGTGCTTTCGGATGGCCCCCCCATGGCAATTGTGGTTCAGCTGGGGGAGAACGATGTGACAACTTATGATTGCTTTACTTTGCGCTCCACA
Source organism: Podarcis gaigeae (assembly GCF_964106915.1). NCBI lineage: Eukaryota > Metazoa > Chordata > Lepidosauria > Squamata > Lacertidae > Podarcis > Podarcis gaigeae. Next base: position 77,393,110 of record NC_139684.1, read on the forward strand.
ATTCAGAGAGACTTGGGGGAATTGGTGACCTTAATACCCACAGTTAAAATATTTTGGTCACAATTGCTGCAGAGGCGCAATTGGCACGGCATTTCTCGACCTGAGGCTGCTGAAAGGGCCAGGAAGTGCATTAATTCCGCAGTGTGTAAGAAGGTGGCGGATTTGGGTGGATTGGTTATTTCCCGCCCGGATATTACCTTCAAGGCTCTGGCCCTTTACTGCAATGATGGAGTACAACTCTCTGTACTGGGAAATGATGTTTGGATGCGGTAACTGCAAGGTTGAAGGTTGGGTTGGGATTGTGAGTGGTTGGCGGCGAGCGTAAAGGGCTCGATTGGCGGTTAGGCATTGGTTATAAATTGGTGGAGGAGGGGTTAGGATAGGCTGGGCCTATCCCTCCATGGAGGGGTTCAGGATAGGCTGGGCCTGCCCCTCCATGGTTGCTGCGGAAAGTGAATTCCGTTAAAGGAATCCTGGGGCTTGCCATCTTTTCGTCCAATCCCTGGAATGGGACTAGGGCCAGCAAGCCTTCGGGGAGCAGGCGGGTGAGAGTTGAGGGTCTGTGACTCAGCTCCATTTCTCCCCAACTTCCTTTCCCCCGCACTGTCTTTCAGTGGTGCCCGGAAGTCAGTTCTGTCCCCAGGCGGGGGGACAGATAGTCTTAACCAATGCCTAAACAACCACTCACGGTTTTGTATTTAAATAAAGTTGTGGCCAAAATTATGCCAAAAACCTTAAACAAAAATTAAGTGTGCGTTGTGAGTTATTTGGGGGGTGGCTTGGGGACCTCGACATGCAAAAGGCATTAAATGGTCCTGGTTACAACTGTATCAACAATGCACTTTTGTAAAGTCTCTGGAATTCAATGGTGAAGGCTTGAGACCCTTGACAGCTTTTGAATCGCTATGTAACAGACATAGCCATGACAGGAAAGAGGCAGTTTCAGTGATATAGGGTATGATATTAGACAGCTTTGTGGGCAACACAGAAGAGATGGGAGGCAGACATAGGAACCTCAAAAGTGAAAAAGCATGGATATACAGCGTAATCCATCTCTAAATACAAATTTCTTCTCACCTCCAGGAAATTTTCCTTACAATTACTTTTTGGTGGTGTGGATCCCCACACACCTTGCAAAGATAAATCCATCAAGCTCACCGTTATGTTGGAAAGACTGGAGAATGAGGTTCCTACTTTCACCTTTGTTGTGGGGTGTACTGTGAGCTACACCTTTTGGCAGAAAGTTTTTCATCTGATCTTCAAAGTTACCCTCCTAATTTGGCACTTCCTTTATTATCATGAGATTTGACTCCAAATTCCAACCTTAAATTGAAAAGAAGAAATTTTCTTCCTGTTCACAGCAGCTGGACTAATTATTGCCCAATAATGGAAAGAATCCCTCTAGTATACCGTATTCGATGACGCATTAGAGTTGAGTAAATACGGTACATCTCAAAGTTAAACTGAGCAACTCCATCCCTCCATCAAATCCCTGTGGCCGCCACTACCATCTCCCCATCCTCCCACTGGCTGAGAATGGGGGGGTGAGGCCGGTGTGGGTCACCCTGGGTGTCATCCCTTAAAGTTACCTTTTGGTGGCATTGGACCACCAAAAGCCTTGCAAAGATAAATCCTTCAAGCTCACCATTATGTTGGAAAGGCTGTGGAGAATGAGGTTCCTACACTGAAGTTTGATATGGGTGTACTGGAAAGAAACCTCTAGTATACTGTATTTGATGGCCACTACCATTTCCTCCTTCTCCTTCCCCAACACCACAGGAGAAGTTGCTTAAATAAGGCAAAGAGGTTGCTAGCTTTGGAAGGCAAGGGGTGGGAAAGAATCATAAGTCACCCACCAGCGGCCCTGCTCCTGGTCTGTTAAAGGCAGCAACCACAACACAACCAAGCAGCAGCTTTTTACCCATCAGGCTGGCTGGGCGTTGCTCAGAAGTGACGCTGGACATTGCATGTGTGCTGCTCTCTCCCTCTTGCTCCCCCCCCCAACACACACACTCTTCTCCCCAAACTCCAAGCCCCTCTCCAGTATGGGTGCCTATGGAAACTCAGCATGGGACTCAAGGAAAGCCATGCCTGGCAAGCGAGCGACCCGTTCGCCAGGGAAGCTGGAGTCGCTCTTCTGGGTTGGGGTTTGGGTGGGCAGGAAGGAAGGAGAACTGAGGCTCATTGGGCTTTGCGGTGTGCAGGCAGCAGGGTCAAAGTGTCACTTCTCAAATGAAAGTAATTTTTATTCTATAGTACACATTTCCTCTGTGAGAAAAGAATGTGGTATGATAAGAGATAAAGTTAAGAAGTAATGAAGATAGAAATGTGATATTGAAATTAATAAGGTGGAGACTGTGAAGATATTAAGAGGGAGAATGAATTGTAACTAAGATCAAGAATATTCAGTATGCCAAATACATTGTTTGACATTCCATTCACTGTTGGCTTCCTTCCGCAATTGCTTTATGAGCAAATAAAAATAATTAGATGTTTGATTGATGAGATGGAGAGTGAAATGGGAATAGAAGGGTCAAAAGTGGGTGTGAATTAATGAATACATAATAAGTAAAGAACTATGGGATATGATTTTTTATATTTTATCACAATGGAGAAACAACTGTGGACAAATATTAAAAGATTTATTATTGTTGAATATGGAGAAATGGTTGTGAAAGTTATTGCAGGTAAAGTTGTTATGTTTGATTAGAGAAAATATATTGCTGATTTCTCTTTTTCCTTTCCTTTTCTTTTTCCTTTTCTTTTTCCCTTGATGTTTTCTTTTCTCTTTCTCTCTTTGTTTTTTTTTATTTATTTAAATTAATTCCTTTTCTTTTATTATGAGATATGGTGTAGGTAAAGTTATTTCTTTGATTACATCCTTGACAATGGACCTCCCCATGTGTTGTTTGTTGTTTGTTCTCCCTTGTGCCATGACCCCCCACCCTAGTATTCTTGCTTGTGGTGAGCTTGCCAATGTAGTATCACTTTCAATAGATGCTTGTCTGCATTTTCTTTAATATCTGGATTGCCATTGCCATTTATTAATAATAAAAACTAGTTGGCTACTTTTATAATTTTTGTGTAAAAAGGAAAATGAAATAATTTGTTTGGGTCAGGATAGAAGATCCATGGAAATAAGATCAGCTGGGTGGCACCAGCCATTTGTTCTTTGCCTACCTGAAAGCAACCAACACAACTTTGTAAGGTTGTGCATTGGGTAAGGCTTTGTTTGGATGGATGGGAGGGTGTAGCCTTCGCCTGCCCCTCCTCACTAAGGGTATCCTATTAGAGGGATCTGGGTGTGTGGATTCTGTCCAATGCCTGGACATGGGCTGTTGGAATGTCACTGCCCCAATGGGGAGCCCTCAGAGGGTTCCTATTTGATGTACGTCATAGGGCTCCCCCTATTGGTGGTTTACCCTGCAGATGGGTGCGAGTCAAGATATGCTGGCACACGCATGTGTAAACAATAAAGCTGTGGCCTATTAGAACCCATAAACGAAAATAATTCTTTCTGTGGAATTATTGTCTGTAAGGGTCGCAGGGCCTTGGCATGGAAGTGGGGCTGAACAAAATAACATGCAAATTCTCATATTTTACTTCAAATGCCTTTCTCAGCATTCTACACATTCTGCATATATAAAACATAGAGATATAGAATACAGATTCAATGTGCCAGATGAGTTTATTTTCTTATAATGAATTTCACCAATTGTGAAAAAGAAAACCCATGAGGCCTGAGCTCTTCCTCTCACCACTAGGCTCTCAGTTTCTTCTGCAGCTACCATGAATGGTGGAATTAACAAGGAGGAGAGCTTTGCTGTCTTGTATCTACCCCTCAAGGTCGATTTTCATTGAGGAAGTCTCAGCATTCCAGCAGTTTGCTTCACTTAGACCCAGTCCAAAGTTACCGTGTGCTACGATTTTTCCATTAAGGGCACACAAGTCTTCAGTTGCACAGCCTTTAAATGTGAGCCTTTCAAATGAATAATCATCTGTGTAACACAAAGTATAACCTTTGCATGAGTTCTTTATTAGCGCTTTGGGGATAGGGATGACTGTGGTTATTAAAGCTCAACCAACACACTGACAATACACACTCACCAACAAATCTGACAGCCAAGTATCACTAGCTTTGAATTTGGATTTCCTGGCTAATACCAACGTGATGCATTGTGAACAGGAAGTTATCCTATGTCTCAGTGCTATTTTTCTAGAAAAAGAGGTGCCAGAACTCAACATGAGTGCCTCCCTTGTTCTCTTAGAATGGCTATGGCGCCCAACTGAGAGTTACTAGAACTGAGTTCTGGCTGGAAAAAAGTCCTCATCTCCCACCCCATGTATTTTGCTAGACTAAGGCAGCAGTTCTTTTGCACACTTGTGATGTGGTAAGATTCAATTAATACAGTTCAACTTATTTGCCAAGAAATATCAACAGAGGTGTACATGGTAGAACCCTTCTTTCTCCCAGACTTATTTACTTTTGAATTTTTGGCCAAAGTGTGTGCTTCTGTCCTTCTGGACCAGGACCAAATGGTGCATACTGCTATGAGGAGAAGCTGTGATGTGCTGGCTAGTCCTGCACCTTCCCCTGTATTCCTCTCCTCTGCTCCTCCTTGTGGATTATAGGACAAAGTTGTGCTGTAAGGAATCTGCTGTGCTTTGTGGGGCCCCCCAGTCACACAAGGTAAAACCTTGCACATGAGTGAGCCTGCCCCCTCTTGTTGTTATGCTCTTCATATGGGGATAGTTTGGAATCCAAAACAGGACTAGAGCATTGTCCTTTTCCTCAGAGAAAGAAATCAAAGCTATACACAAATATCAGTCATTGCTTTCCTGGAAATGAGAAAGAGACAGAAGCAGGCAATATTACTCACGTGTAATAACAGTATAATAGTGAATGCACTTGGTCTCATTGGCAAGGCAGCTGACATACCCCTCACGTGGGCAACTTTTATCCTTTGGTGTTTTAAGATCGGTGAACTTGAAGCAGGCTGGGCACTTTAGACCATTGGGGGAAAGATCTTCACGTGGAGGAACTACCATAATAAAAAGCTAGTCAGCATATGGATACACCTCATTCCCCATTCTCTTTATTGTACTTTTATTTTGATTTCTTTCATGCCTTCTAGTAGCTGCTGACACAAGCTGGACAGGCTACCTCCACATTGTGTCCTGCATTAATGATGATGATGATATTTATTATTATTATTATTATTTATTTCTATCCCGCTCATCTGGCTGGGTTTCCGCAGCCACTCTGGGTGGCTTTCAAAAGAACATTGAAAACAGAATAAAACTTCACATCTTATGGGAGGGCATTCCACAGGGCGCCATTACCAAGAAGGCCATCTGTCTGGTTTCCTTTAACCTTTCTTCTCACAGTGAGGGAACCGTCAGAAGGCCATCGACGCTGGACCTCAATGTCCGGGCTGAAGGATGGAGCTGGAGGCACTACTTCAGGTATACTGGGCTGAGGCCGTTTAGGACTTTAAAGGTCAGCACCAACAGTTTGAGTTGTTTTTGGAAACATACTGGGAGCCAATGTAGGTCTTTCAAGTGTTATATGTTCTCAGTGGGCACTCCCTGTAACCAGTCTAGCTGCCACATTCTGTATTAGTTGCAGTTTCCGCATAAGGACCACATAGATCATGTTGCAGTAATTTAAGTGGGAGATAAGTAGAGCATGCACCACTCTGGCGAGACAGTCTGCGAGCAGGTAGGGTCTCAGCCTGCACACCAGATTTGACCTGTGCCTCCATGGACAGCTGGGAGTCCAAAATGACTCCCAGGCTGTGCACCTGGTCCTTCAGGGCCACTGTTACCCCATTCTGGACCCCACACTCACCTGCCCCCTGTTTTCCCAAAACAGTAGTTTTGTCTTGTCAGGATTCAACCTCAATCTATTAGCCATCATCTATCCTCCAACCACCTCCAGGCACTCACACAGGACCTTCACCTGGTCAGATTTTAAGAGTGAGGTAGAGCTAGGTATCATCTGCATACTGATGAACACCCAGCCCAAACTCCCTGATGATCTCTCCCAGCGGCTTCATATAGATAATATAAGCATGGGGGAGAGGACAGAACCCTGAGGCACCCCACAAGTGAGAGCCCCTCTATATGGTCCAGAAGGATATCGTGGTCAGTGGTGTCAAAAGCCGCTAAGAGATCCAGCAGAACTAGGAAATAACGTTCACCCTTGTTCCTAACCCGCCAGAGATCATAGACCAGCTTGACCAAGGCAGTTACTGTCCCATGATGAGGCCTGAATCCTGATTGGAAGGGATCCAAATGCATCCTTCGGGCGTGCATGGAGTTGTTCAGCAATCACCCGCTCAATCACCTTGCCCAAGAAGATTTGAGACTGGGCAATTGTTGGCCATATCAGCTGGGTCCAGAGATGTGTTTTTAAGAAGCAGTCTAATGACTGCCTCTTTGAGTGGGGCTGGGAAGACTCCCTCACAGAGGGAAGCATTCACCACCCTGCAGAGCACATTGCTCAGACCTTCCCAGCTGATTTTTAAGGAGACAGGTTCTTGGTTTCACTCGTCCAAGCATCCAGTCCACATCCTCGGAGGTAACAGATTGGAATTTATCCCATGCAACTAGACTAAACAGGACTCCTGCACTCTCGTGCCCCAGCCCTACTCACATGGTTGGAGTCTACCTCTTTCTGAATCCGAGCAAATTTATCTGCAAAAAATCTTTGGAAAATCATTGCAAGAGATCATTGCAGGAGATCTTGTTTCGCTTTTACTTAGTGTCAAATCACCCACATTCATAGAGGTAAACACCAGGTCTAAGGCACATCTATAACTATGAGTTGGGCCAGACTTAATCAGGGACACCCCCATGGAGGCCATGCTTTCCACAAAGTCCGGAGTGGCCCCTTATAATGTTGTGTCAGCATGAATGTTAAAATCCCCTAGGACAACCAAACTAGGTGTATCCAGGAGCACGTCCACTATGACCTGAAGTAGCTCGGCCAAGGAATCCTTGGTGCAGCAGGGAATCCTTTACTGCCCCTATTGCCCAGCTTCCAGAACATGCGCTCATAAAACTGGGTCTTCCCAATAGGATGCCTGGTCCAAGCAAATGACTTCCTAAAAATCACTGCAACCCCCTCTCCCTGCCCACATGACCTGGGTTGCTGTGCCTAAAGGAAACCTGGTTGACAAGCAGCAGCAAGCACAGGCCCATCTGCATCACCCAACCAAGTATCTGTCACACATGCCAGGTCAAGTCCCCCATCCATGATCAAGTTATGGATGGCAGTGGTGTTATGAATCATTGACATGGCATTGCACGGCAGCACCTTCACGTCATGTGGGTCTCCCTTGCTGATTCCAATATGCTTCCTGTCAAGACCAGACCCGGAGGCAGAGGTAGTGGTCAAAAAATGATTAAACCTGCCTCCTCAGTATTGACATGGTCTGGCCTTAGAGTAACTCCTCCTCCTACCCGTGATCACAGAGATCGGGTATCCCAGAGAATCCTCCCCTGTGTAACCTGCCCCAGATATTCTTTTGGCTAGGGCCCACTCCCAGGCAGCTCTGACCCTCATTTGCCATTAATTTTGATGAACAGACATATCTGCTGAGCATTTATAAAAAAAATTGTTGTGTTTCACCTTTTGTCATGCACACTATTGTTTTGTGGATTTTCTGGAGTTCTCAACTGGTAGCAGTATATCAGGCAAGCTCTCTGCTTTCTGATTCTAACTCTTTGTATCTGAATGTACAGACAGCTGCATTCTCTTGGAGGTAATCTCTCTCTCTCTCTCTCTCTCTCTCTCTCTCTCTCTCTCTCTCTCTGAGTGTGTGTGTCTATGTGTAAGCAAGGAGTGGGCAGGCCCAGAATCCACATGGGAGAGAGTGATTCCCAGATTTTCTGGATTTCTACTTCTCTTCCTTCAGCTCCACCAACTGCTTGATTGAAATGTGGCAGATGTATGTAAGGCAGTGATCATCTACTCCACCCATTACAGATTCAAGGATGAACCATCAGTACTTCTTAGACCCTTGCATCCTGCATCTGAATGGACCAAAAGACAGATTTCTATACAGTGGTACCTCGGGTTACATACGCTTCAGGTTACATATGCTTCAGGTTACAGACTCCACTAACCCAGAAATAGTACCTCGGGTTAAGAACTTTGCTTCAGGATGAGAACAGAAATCGTGCGCCAGCTGCGCGGCGGCAGCAGGAGGCCCCATTAGCTAAAGTGGTGCTTCAGGTTAAGAACAGTTTCAACTTAAGAACGGACCTCCAGAATGAATTAAGTACTTAACTCGAGGTACCAATGTACTTTTCTTGCAACTATTAGGCACTTATATAATTGCTTCATACAGTGGTTTGTTTTTTCAGAAAAAGGGGGCTGGAATTGTGTTTGGCGCCTGCTATAAACATTGAGACTATCCTATCCATATGTTTAGGCAGTAGATGCAAGTTTTAATATGCTTTTATTCTATTGTAATTTTAACTTTTTGGATTTATTTATTTTTTACAATCCAGGATTGTATAAATTTAATTAAAAAAATAAAGTGATATGCCAAAGGATTTCTAACACTTGTACATATGTCCACTGAGAATTTATTCCAAGTGAATCAGCCTAGGGAGGCAGTTAGCACAATTACTTTGCCACTTCAATGGTGGCAAACTGATTATCAACCCCGCAGGGAAACTCCTGTCATTGGCTTACTGGCCCAAGTGCTCTGACACCAAGCCCCCTCTGCTGGAGATGGGGGGCTTTGGGTAGGAGGCAGTAGGGTTCTTGGCTCCTGTCATAGCCTAGTGCCTCCTTCCCCAAGCCCGGAAAGCATTTGCTCAACTTTGGTCAGGAGGCATGATGCTCTGACAGGGGCTGAGAGTGCTCCCACTACGTCCCCAAAGCCCACCTGGATTTGGGTTGGAGGCAGCAGGGTTCCAAGAACCTGTCTCAGACACATGCCTGCTTTCCGAAGCTTGGGAAGAATTTGATCAGCTTAAGAAAGGAGGTGGTCTGATGGGGTCCCCAAGGCCTCCTGCATCCTCCCCCCCCCCCAAGTGGCAGAACTATGTCCCAGCATGTTCCGCCAGAAAAAAACACTGTTTTTATAAGACCTTGACCTTCAGAGATGCAGATACTCACGGTGGACAGGTTCCTTATTGCACTCATCTGTTTGGCAGCAGACCGTCTTCAGCTGAAGGAATTTACCTTGAGCTGCACTGAAGCTGTAATCACCTGTGTGGCAATAACTGGGAAACGTACATGCCCGGTAAGTTAAAAATTCATACTTTGGAACTGAAAAGAAGAAAAGGAAGTAAATCACAAGTTAAGCAAAAATAATAATAATAAATGGTTAATTCCCTCCCCTCCAAATATATTTATTTTTAATGATACTTCTCTTTAACTACATTTATTTTCTTCAGTGAGAAACTACATAATCCACAGTTCTTGAAGCAAGAAATGAACCAAAACACAATTATCTTTCAAAATCCACAATTCTCCAGCCAAACAGTGCATACAAATATGCAAATATTAAGAAAAAACAAGCACAGAAATAGTGGGTGTATTTCAGTTGTATACTCTGAGTAGGATTTAGTTGAATGCCACTCAGCTATATGAGTTCAAACAACCAACAGAGTTACTTTGTATTAGGGGAAATCACCTGATTTCTCAGATGGGCATGCAGATGAAGAGAGATCTGGAAGCTGAAACCTAGAATGACCAATGTTCCAGGAATCATTGTGAGGCCAAGGGGCCATATAGCCCATTGTTGTGTGCTTAAATCACAGGATGCTCAGGATAAAAAGATGATGTGGCTGCTCTTGAGCCAGCAATCCCAAGAATCGCACCAAAATTCACAGACAGTTTAGATGCATGACTTAGTCTTAGTGTCATTGCACTCTGAGTTTCCCACCATCCTCAAGAATTTGAAGGCGACAGGGGGTTCTCTGAGCATGGCATCATATCACACCTCTTCTTTCACAGGATGTTCATTCAAGTAATGCAAGAAGGAGAGATAGGGTTGCTAGAAACTATTTTTGCATTATAATATCTCATCTGGAACAGCTGGTGTAACAGCAAAGAGAGAAAGAACTTGTAGGTGCCCAAAATGATGCATGCATTGAAATTGTAATAACTGAATACTTTGCCTTATGTTTGAAAGCAAACCAAAACCAAACCAGAGTTCACTGTTTCTGGTGTAGTGTGGACTGCTAGTTAAGGCAGCGATGGCTAATTTGTGGCCCTGAAGAATTTACCGAACTACAGCTTGCATCATCTCTAGCCATTTACCATGCTGGCTGAGGTGGATGGGAGCAGTAGTCCAGATATGTCTAAAGGGCCAAAGGATAGTCAACCCCAGACTGATGCATGCCAGGTTCTCTCTGATGTGATGCATGTGATGGAAAGGAAAAGGGAATGCCTTTCCGCCTTATGTGGCTGAGTATGGTTGCTGAGTGTTGGACTGGAATCTGAGATGCCAGGGTTCAAATTCCCACTCAGCCATGAAGCTCACTGGCTGACCTTGGGGAGTCCCTGCCTCTCAGCATATAAACCTGACATGGTTAAATGCATAAAAGAAGAACCATTTCCTTGGAGAAATTGTGGGCTATAAAGGCAATAAATAAATACTAAATAATGCTAATTTACACAAGAAAGTCATTCCTTGGGGTGACCAAGAGTAAGTGAGAAGATTCAGCTCACCTATGTTGTTACGCAAAGCAATAGAGGAACAGATTTGAGTATCATTGCAGGATTGACGGCTGCTCTTTTTACATGAGGTACTCTTTTCATAACAGTAGTCACATTTAAGAAATGCCGCTGCAGAAGGAAGACAGAGGTTGGTTGAAGAGATTTCTTGAGATGGAAATTCCCCCCGGTCTCCCTGCTCGCCCAAATAGGACAAATTTAGCCAGCTAGCCCTGTTGATCATCTAATGTTTATTGGATGGATTTTCCCCCTAAATTGATTTTTGAATTCTGAATTAATTGTTATTCACGTTTTATATTGTATTTTTTGCTGTTTTTGTTGCATCACTTAAGTGTTTTAAATTTGTTGTTAGCCTCCCTGAGCCTGGTTGTTTGAACCGGGAAGGGCGGGGTATAATTATTATTATTATTATTATTATTATTATTATTATTATTATTATTATTATGCTCCTTAAATAGAAACCTAAGAGATCACTTTCTGAAACCCTTTTCTGCAAAAGCAACACCCCAGAAAAAATAATTAGGTTAGGTTTCTTTTGTAAGACAATAATGGCTTTTTAGAATGTCCCTAAATAATAATAATAATAATAATAATAATAATAATAATAATAATAATAATAATTTTTATTTATACCCCGCCCTCCCCAGCCAAGGCTGGGCTTAGAGCGGCTTACAAGCAATAATAAAAATAAGTTGAATGATTACAAGTTAAAAACAAAATTAAAATACAACATTAAAATATTGAAACATTCAAATATTAAAATGTAGCCTCATCGCAGGAGGAGAAGAAAAGAAAAAAGAAAGAGAGGGAGGGAATCAAATTGGCTCTAAGCCAAAGGCCAGGCAGAACAACTCTGTCTTACAGGCCCTGCGGAAAGAAATCAGATCCTGCAGGGCCCTGGTCTCATGAGGCAGAGCGTTCCAGAGTTGAAAAGGCCCTGGCTCTGGTTGAAGCTAATCTAACTTCCTTAGAGCCCGGGACCACTAGGGTGTTGCTATTTATGGACCTTGAGGCTCTCCGTGGGGCATACCGGGAGAGGCGGTCCCGTAGGTATGAGGGTCCTAGGCCGTGAAGGGCTTTAAAGGTCAAAAGCAGCACCTTAAATCTGACCCTGTACTCCACCGGGAGCCAGTGCAGCTGGAAAAGCACTGGGTAAATATGTTCCCATGGCAGAGAACCCGTGAGGAGCCTTGCTGCAGCATTCTGCACCCGCTGGAGTTTCTGGGACAGCTTCAAGGGCAGCCCCACGTGGAGCGAATTACAATAGTCAAGCCTGGAGATGACCGTCGTATGGATCACTGTGGCCAAGTCGGGGCAGGAAAGGTAAGGGACCAACTGCTTGATGCGGCGAAGGTGGAAAAATGTTGCCTTGGCTGTTGCTGTAACGTGCGACATCCATGGAAAGGGAGGCGTCAAGGATTACACCCAAACTCTTAACGGAAGGCAATGACACTAATTGGGCCCCCGCAAGAGAAGGGAGTTGGTCCCTCATCCCCATGCCATCCCGACCCAGCCAAAGGACCTCTGTCTTCGAAGGATTTAGTTTCAATTGGCTCCCACAAAGCCATCCAGCCACAGCTTTCAAGCATCTGGTCAGTGTGTTCGGGGCCGAGTCGGTGTGGCCATCCATCAGCAGATAGAGCTGAGTGTCATCAGCATATTGGTGACAGCCCAGCCCAAAGCTCCGGAAGATCTGGGCAAGGGGGCGCATAAAGATGTTAAAAAGCATTGGGGAGAGAATTGCGCCCTGCAGCACTCCACAAACCAAGGAGTACTGTGACGACAGTTCCCTCCCTAGTGCCGCCCTCTGTCCCCGACCAGAGATAAAAGAGCACAGCCAGTTACGGGCTATGCCTTGTATCCCCAAGTCTGCAAGGTGGTGGTTCAGAAGATCATGATCGATCATGTCAAAGGTGTTACGATATGGATACAATGCAGCAGGTGGCTTGGAAGCAAAACATAATGGGAATGTTGGTTCTGTTCCGTGGGAACAGAGGGAGGGTCTATTTTCAGTGCAAAGCACCGGAATTAGCTCAGAGTGTAATATGACCTGTACAGGAAGTACAGGAGGTGGAGTTTCTCTCTCTTCTGATGGACTCTGATGAGAGCAGACGTGTTTTCTCTGTAATGCTGCAAAGACAGAAATAAAGGGATGTAAATACATTTCTGTCTCTCTTTCCCCCTACCTGGGAAGGGGGGAAGAGCGGTGTGTTCTTCTCACGTGGAGGAGGATCGCCGATCGCGACCTAGCCTGCATCTGCCGGGACTGCAGACAGGAAGGTCACCAGGAGATCGTGCCGGGTGCCTGGAGAGTGGCCAGTTTCTCCTGATATGGCAGATTTCCTAACAAAAGGCACATCTAAAAGGATCTAAAAGGATCACCAGTCCTGACCCGCCTTGATCCAGTTGTCTACGGAAATCATCTGTTAGGGCAACCAGACCTGTCTCGGTCCCAAAACCAGGATGGAAACCAGACTGAAATGGATCTAAAGCCGATGTTTCCTCCAGAAACCTACCAAGCTGTTCAGCAACCACTCTCTCAATTACCTTACCCAGATATGGAAGATTTGAAACTGGGCGGTAATTGGATAGGTCTAAGGGATCTAATGAAGTTTTCTTTAAGAGTGGACACACCACTGCTTCCTTCAGTTCACCCGGGAATGTCCCCGTGTCAAGGGACAAATTGATAATTTCAACTGGGGGGGGGTCCGCGCAACATCTGGACACTCCCTAATCAGCCAAGACTGGCACGGATCAAGGAGGCAGGTGGTGGGCCTACCAACTTGGAGGAATCTATCCACATCAGCAGGGAGTATCCGATCGAAATGGTCCAACACTGGACCTGAAGTCAGTTGAGGGGCCTCCAGTTCAGTCACTGTATCTAAATTGGCAGGGAGGTCACGGCGGAGCAACAGGACTTTCTCCGCAAAAAAGCTCACGAATGCCTCATAGCTGTGGGTCGAATTTGTGCTTAAATTTGGTTGTTATCCTAAGGACGTTATTGACCTAATTATTCTAAAAAGTTGTGCTGGGCGAGAGCTAGCGGATGCAATGGAAGCTGCAAAGTAACATTTCTTAGCAGCTTTTATAGCTATCTCATAGGCTTTCATAAGCATCCTATAAGATGTTCTTGAAGCTCCATCACGAGTCTGTCGCCATACTCTCTCTAGCCGTCTGAGATCCCGCTTCATTTTCCGGAGCTCCTCAGTAAACCAAGGGGCCCGGTTTTGACGGGGTCACAGAGGGCACTTAGGCACAATCTCATCAATGGCTGCCAAGAGCCGGTTATTTCAGCCCTCAACAAGGTCATCTAATGAGTTGTCGGAAGGAGCAGGGTCCTGCAAGGCTTGTCAGAATGTTTTGGTGATTGTAAGGTTTAATGTGAAATCAAGGTAAAATTAAGCTTGTTGGTTTCTCTGGTATCTTCTCTCCCATACATTATGGATGTTGGCTTATATTATGGATGTCTGCTCTATATTATTTTATTAATACCATTCCTAAAAGTTTGTCTTGGCCTTTGGCTAGTGCAATAAATAATAATAATAATAATAATAATAATAATAATAATAATAATAATAATAAATACCCGCCCTCCCCAGCCAAGGCCGGGCTCAGAGCGGCTTACAAGCAATAATAAAAACAAGTTGAATGATTACAAGTTAAAAACAAAATTAAAATACAACATTAAAATACTGAAACATTAAAATATTAAAATGTAGCCTCATCGCAGGAGGAGAAGGAAAAGAAAAAAGAAAGAGAGGGAGGGAATCAAATTTGCTCCAAGCCAAAGGCCAGGTGGAACCACTCTGTCTTACAGGCCCTGCGGAAAGAAATCAGATCTTGCAGGGCCCTGGTCTCATGAGGCAGAGTGTTCAACGAGGCCAGAGCCAGAGTTGAAAAGGCCCTGGCTCTGGTTGAAGCTAATCTGACTTCCATAGGGCCCGGGACTACTAGGGTGTTGCTATTTATGGACCTTGAGGCTCTCTGTGGGGCATACCGGGAGAGGCGGTCCCGTAGGTACGAGGGTCCTAGGCCGTGAAGGGCTTTAAAGGTCAAAAGCAGCACCTTAAATCTGACCCTGTACTCTACCGGGAGCCAGTGCAGCTTGAAAAGCACTGGGTGAATATGCTCCCATGGCAGAGACCCCGTGAGGAGCCTCGCTGCAGCATTCTGACACGTTGAAGTTCCTGGAACAGCTTCAAGGGCAGCCCCGGGTAGAGCGAATTACAGTAGTCAAGCCTGGAGATGACTGTCGCATGGATCACTGTGGCCAGGTCGGGGCAGGAAAGGTAAGGGACCAACTACTTGATGCGGCAAAGGTGGAACTATGATGCCTTGGATTTTGGTGTAACCTGCGCCTCCATGGAAAGGGAGGCGTCAAGGATTACACCCAAACTCTTAACGGAAGGCAATGGCACTAATTGTGCCCCCGCAAGAGAAGGGAGTTGGTCCCTGATCCCCATGCCATCCCGACCCAGCCAAAGGATCTCTGTCTTCGAAGGATTTAATTTCAATCGGCTCCCACGAAACCATCCAGCCACAGCTTCCAAGCATCTGGGCGCATAAAGATGTTAAAAAGCATCGGGGAGTGAATTACGCCCTGTGGCACTCCACAAACCAAGGAGTGACACGACGACATTTCCCTCCCTAGTGCCACCCTCTGTCCCCGACCAGAGATAAAAGAGGACAGCCAGTTACGGGCTATGCCCTGTATCCCCACATCTGTAAGGCGGTGGTTCAGAAGATCATGATCGATCATGTCAAAGGCTGCTGACAAATCTAAAAGGATCACCAGTCCTGACCCGCCTTGATCCAGTTGTCTACGGAGATCAATGGAAGCTGCAAAGTAAGATTTCTTAACAGCTTTTATAGCTATCTCATAGGCTTTCATAAGCGTCCTATAATATGTTCTTGAGGCTCCGTCACGAGTCCGTCGCCATACTCTCTCTAGCCGTCTGAGATCCCGCTTCATTTTCCGGAGCTCCTCAGTAAACCAAGGGACCCGGTTTCGACGGGGTCACAGAGGGCACTTAGGCACGATCTCATCAATGGTTGCCAAGAGCCGGTTATTCCAGTCCTCAACAAGGTCATCTAATGAGTTGCCAGGAGGAGCAGGGTCCCACAAGGCTTGTCAGAATCTGTCAGCATCCATCAGTTTTTGTGGACAAGCCCAAATAGGTTCGCCACCCGAGCAGGATAGGAACGGGAAGTCAATCTTGGGTTTCAGAGCATAGTGATCAGACCATGGCACTTCCACAGGGGGGAGCATGATTACATCTATGCCAGCCCCAAAGATCAGATCCAGCATGTGGCCTGCTTGATGAGTGGGGCCCAAAACAAACTGGGAGAGCCCTAGTGTTGCCACTTAAAGAGCAATCCTCCAGATTAACAATGCTACTCCTACCCCCTGACCCACAGTCCGCAATTGATGGAGGACAGAGAAACCTGGGGGTGTTATGCACTGACTGAAAAAATTAATAGGAAAAGGAATTAGATAAGATTGCTATAAGTTGTTTTGGTGATTGTAAGGTTTAATGTGAAATCAAGGTAAAATTAAGCTTGTTGGTTTCTCTGGTGTCTTCTCTCCCATACATTGTGGTTGTTGGCTTATATTATGCATGTCTGCTCTATATTATTTTATTAATACCATTCCCACAAGTTTGTCTTGGCCTTTGGCTAGTGCAATAAAGTTATGAACTGTAAGTGAAATGTTCATTGCTGCTTCAGTACTTGAGATTTTCTCACTCACACACCATTTTCCCATTACAGTACTTCACTCTTGTCTTCGAAGGGAGCCTGGCTTAGAGAACACTTACTAAAGGCAACAATATCAGAGAAGCAGGTAATGGTTGGTGTGAATGTATATATAGAAACCCAAACACACACACACACAAACACACACACACAGAGAGAGAGAGAGAGAGAGAGAGAGAGAGAGAGAGAGAGAGAGAATTACCTTTTAATCAGGGTGGTATATATGGATATTATAACTATGATGTATATTTTAATCATTCTGGATTTTAAAAAAGATGCAGATTTCTTTTGTTGTTTTCTAAATAGCACAGAAGCCATTTGGAAATGAAGCAATACATATATTAATGAATAAATGATAATATATTCTAGATAGAATGGCTATCCTAAGTATCCTGGAAACTGTAGCCTTCACTTCTTCGTACAGTTAATCAGATTCGGCCATCACAGAAATACATGTTTGCAACTGACTATACATGGTCATCAGGGTTTAAGTGCTTAAACTCTTGAGTTTACTCTCCTTGGTAAGCCAGCAGTCCTGACTCTCTATTATGCTGCTATCCTGTTCTCACTCACATTCCCGCCCAAGGAGCAAACATTTTTGCAGTCATCTAAAGATGATAAAAAGAATCCCATTGCACTGGTTCCTACTCACCTGGAGAAAGCAGGCCCAAGAGGAAGCATATGCTCAGAAGTGTTTTCATGATTTTTGAAAGATCAGGAAACTCAGAGATGGACCAGGCAAGAGAACTGACACAGGGAGAGCTTTTACTTGGAGATATTTATGGGGCAAGGATTCATGCTGTGGGCAACACCTGGGAACAAATGGTTCCATGAGGTCTTGGAGTGGGGGCGTTGTGTTTGCTGAGAAGACACAGAGGGACATACTGAAATTCAAGGCTCAGTGTTGAAATTGGCGTAATTGTTAATTTTTCATTTCATTAGCTCTTGCCGGAAACCTCTAAGCATTTTTTTTC
The DNA here is from genome assembly GCF_964106915.1 of Podarcis gaigeae. Classification (NCBI taxonomy): domain Eukaryota; kingdom Metazoa; phylum Chordata; class Lepidosauria; order Squamata; family Lacertidae; genus Podarcis; species Podarcis gaigeae. The sequence continues at coordinate 77,410,540 of NC_139684.1, forward strand.
CTTTATCATTACCTACAATTTAAATTGTAATGGCACCAAAGAAAGAATTGAGGGACTACAAAGTCAAGGGCAAAACCAAGATGCAACCTGCATAGAAACCCCCCAAAATACCCTCCTCCAAAGGATTCCTCTTCTGAGAAGGAGGAAGAGTAGAAGAAGAAGAGTTTGGATTTGATATTCCGCCTTTCACTCCCTTTAAGGAGTCTCAAAATGGCTAACATTCTCCTTTCCCTTCCTCCCGCACAACAAACACTCTGTGAGGTGAGTGGGGCTGAGAGACTTCAAAGAAGTGTGACTGGCTCAAAGTCACCCAGCAGCTGCATGTGGAGGAGCGGAGACGTGAACCCGGTTCCCCAGATTACGAGACTACCGCTCTTTACCACTACACCACACTGGCTCTCTGGATATCAGATAGTTCTCTCTGGATATCAGATAGTTCTCCCAGGACATTCTATACAAGATCTCAAAGTAGCTGTTCTATTACAAAGGAATTTCAGAAATAGACTGGAAAGAGAAGCTGCTGAATTGCAACTTATTACCAAACTTAAAACCATGGAGAGACCTGGTCTGAACAAAGACATTGGATTCTTATCTCATTATACATGACAAAGCCATTTTTCACCTTCTCACCCCTTGCTTTTTCCTGTAAGACCTTTTGCAGTCGTTAAGAGTCGTCAACAGGCTCATCACAGCTATCTGCCAATCACCCATTCCCACCACCCTTCTGAGTAATACCCCTCCCCACCTTCTCACTATATAGAAGGGTCTGGTGACTTCTGTTTCAGTGTATGTGAAGAAGTGTGCATGCACACGAAAGCTCATACCTAGAACTAACTTAGTTGGTCTTTAAGGTGCTACTGGAAGGAATTTTTTGTTTTGACTATGGCAGACCAACACGGCTACCTATCTGTAGATAGTTCTTGGTAAGACTTGGTAAGGCTGTAAGCAAGGGAGTAGCCCTCAGCTGAGAGGAGTAGCTCTCAGCCTTCAGCATCTCAGAAATCCCTTAACCCATCCTGGCTTCATAGCGCCTGAAGGTACTGGCGGCTTCAACAAGGAAGACTGATTCTCCTGTCACGGAAGTGGTCATCCTCCTCCCATAGGGAAAAAAGGGATGATAAGTCGGCTCTAGAGCTGGTGTCAATGACAGGGGTCAGACCTTGTCAGGGGCCAGACTATATTTTGGAGAGGGGGAAAATTGAACAAATTCCTATGCCCTAGAAATAACCCAGAGATGCATTTTAAATAAAAGGACACATTCTACTCATGTAAAAACATGCTGATTCCCAGACCGTCCATGGGCTAGATTTAGAAGTTGATTGTTCCAGATCTGGCACCTGGGCCTTTGTTTGCCTACCCATGGACTAAGAAGTGTACCTGGTTAGAATCAAACACTCACACAGCATGGAGCCAGCTGTCTCGACAAACGACACAAACAAGGCTATGTTCTCAATCACTCTTCATCACATTGAATCAGTCAAGTGGAAGGTACTGGGCAATGTGCAAAGCAGCAGTTGAGGAAGACATTGTTGGTTCAGCTTCAGATTAACTCAAAGGCCATTAGTGCAGCCCAGCAGTGGGATGAGCCAATGGCAGTGAAGCAGTCAAATGTGGTATAGGGATGTAAGGTTGAGGTAGAAAGTCAAAATATGTATGTGGAAGGAAAGGACAAAGCCATTTCCCTTCCCCATGGAAATGGAGATGTGGGCTGGACATGAGTCCACCCCATGGGCGGGGGTGTGGCTAGCCCTCACATCATAAGGAGTCCCCTCCATGTCACGCCCCAGGCCAACCTATCCAGCCGGCCAAGGGGTGTGGGGTGCTCTATTTAAGCGGACAGGAACTCCCCCCTTTTTTCTGGTTCCCGCTCACGCAGTTCTCCCTCCCTCCCTCCCTCCCTCTCTCCCTCCCTAAGTTTAGACTCGCAGTCCTTTGACCTTTTTTTATCTTCCACCATTTCTATTCTCCTAATGCAATGGGTATAGAAACATACAACCTTTCAGACATTAGTGTTTTATGCAGCAAGACTCCTAAAAGTCTTTCATTTTATTGGTATTTTTTTTAAAAAAAGGATGATGAGTTTTTATTGGAAAACAGGGTGCATTTACCATGAGCCATTGCCTTTGCTTTTGTTTTATGTGGTGTCTAACTTGGTTTTAAAGAGCATATTTTTTTTTATCATCTTCCAGTCTCCAGAAAAAAGCACTGCTGAGGTGGTAAAACTAGGCATTGCTCAGGGTTATAGACAGGTACCAGGGTTCTGAAATTTCATTCCTCCTTGTTCCAATTGCATCACATTGCTGGCAAAGAGTGAAGATACTTGGAGTCATCTGATCTGCTTGCCTTTAGCCACGTTGCCTTTAACTGAATAAAGCTAGATGTTTACACCCACTTCACTACCCATCTTCAGTAACAAGATTATCTATATGCATTCTATTTCTCTATTAACTGGAAACCTTTTATATTTTCTGATACCTGAACCATTTTTAACAATGTATATTTTATTGGTTTTCTTAAAAGTATAACAAACAAAAAACAAAACACCAAGGAGCTGCACAAAATCAGAATACGACACCCTTTCTGCAATCTCTCCAACTACCACATAAGTATCCATAGTTTTCAAACATTTGTTCTTCTTTCAGATTGTCAACAAAATTATTTTACCTTATTTCATCAGCCTTGTATGGAAGAATCCATCCAGAGTGTTGTCATCTTCAACTAAAGCGTCAAGCAGGTGACAACATTCAGATTTGTAGGGATTCTGCTGATAACACATTGCTTAGGTGCTTTTAGCTCACAGGATGGCATAAAATGCATCCATTGTTTCTCTCTTTTCAACACTGTTACATTATGGTTTATTTTCTAAGTTATATTCAATATAACATTTTCATACCTTTGTTCTCTTCCCCAAACATGTAATTTCCTCCACATTTGGACAACCAATAATCTTGATGCAACATGCAAGTATAGAAAGTGATATGATCTCTTAAGAGACTTCTTAAACCATCTAAAGTACGTAAGGAAACACAACTGTGGGGTAAAATCAATTTGTTCCCTTAGACAGTGGTTCTCAAACTGTGGGTCACCAGATGTCATTGGACTACAACTCCCATCATTCCTAACCATAGATCATGCTGGCTATGAATGATGGGAGTTGGAGTCCAACAACTTCTGGGGACCCACAGGTTGAGAAACACTGCCACAGAATATTAAAATTATTGAATATATTTTCCACACAAAGCCAAAAAATTTATTCTGTGGCATCCCCATCTCAAATGGTGGTATGTCTCTCTATAACTGGAATACCTCCACCACATTGAGACTATTCAAAATTAATGAGAAGTTCACCGGTGTGCCTTGCCACCTAATCATTACCTGAATATCCAAGGTCCATGGGAACTAGTTTATTGAGGATTTAAGAGATATGTTGACTATGAACCAGTACCTCCATCTTTTCTCTCACTTGGTGTGGGGTCCAACTTTCTTGCAAGTACAAAGTTAGTTCCCAGGGCAAAGTTCTGGTCTTCAGGGGCCGAAATCAAAATGTAGCTAAGGCCTAAAGGAACAGCTCAGGTAAGTGCTCATGTGGTAAAGCTGGACATAGTTCAGGGGTACTGGAGGATGCCAGGGACACAGTGTTGTGTCATGAATATTGGACAATGACTTCAAAGTCATTACTGAAGCCTGATGAATTTATTTTCTGGAACTTTGACCCTCCTTGTTCTAACTGCATCAGATTGTTGTGAAAGAGAGAGGATTATTTGTGACACTTGATCTGTTTTGTGAGATTATATAATTATAATAATTTCGTGGTGGCTTCCCTTAGCCAAACTGTTTTGAATGGAACCAAGCTAATGCCTTACAGCTGCTTCAAACCCCATCTTCAGTATGAATCTCATCCATTTGCCCAAAATCTGGAGCTATTCAAGAACAGACTGCACAGTGATCTGTTGTGGATGCTCTAATGTTGGCTTTTCTGCCTTCGATAGGATGTTAGACTAGACAACCTCCCAGAATCAAATCTCACGCACAAAACGTACATGGTTCTACAGGGGTGGAATGTGGAGTTATTGATAAATGTTTGAAGGCTAAGACCAACAACTCAAGCATGTGAGAAAAACACCTTAAAATGAAATTACGAAAATGAAATAACAAGGCTTGTGATTGCAACACTTTGCTGCCACTCTAAAATGGCGCTAGACGTGCAACAAACACGTCCCCTTGCCTAAAGAGAATGCTGCAATTTCAAAACTGATTGACAAAATGTCCTGGGCTGTGGTGCAGTTGCACATGACCCAGAAGCAGTTGATATACACCACACTATTCCATGTCCCATTAGCTGCTGTGCAGAAGTACAGTGGTACCTTGGGTTAAGTACCTAATTTGTTCCGGAGGTCCATTCTTAAGCTGAAACTGTTCTTAACCTGAAGCACCACTTAAGCTAATGGGGCCTCCTGCTGCTGCCCCGCCGCCGCAGCACGATTTCTGTTTTCATCCTGAAGCAAAGTTCTCAACCCGAGTTTACTATTTCTTGGCTAGCGGAGTCTGTAACCTGAAGCGTATGTAACCTGAAGCGTAGGTAACCCGAGGTACCACTATACAAAACATCTTATGTAAACAAAACAAAGGAGAAGAAAGAGCAAAGAAAAGAATAACATCGAAACACCCGAACTCCAAAGAGCCCAGTGAGGACTGAGCATGTCAGTAGCTCCAGAATGTTGTTTGTCAGTTGAACTAGAAAGATGTAAAGTGGGGCAGTGGGGCGGGGGAGAGAATGGCCTTCCTGAGGAAGAGCAGCACTGGAGTTTTGTTGCTAGTCTCATTGGTGTATTTATAGACATGACAGCATGCTTCTTGCAAACATATGCAGATTTCTGGCTGTCCTAGGGGAATAGAGTGGGTTGTCATGAAAGATACACCTCTGGAAATGCCCAGCTTTTCACAACTGATAAAGGTTAAAGAGCTTAGTTTTAGCCTAGATTATGTTCATTCATGAAAGAGAGCATACAGAGAGTTCAATGTTACTTGAAGATTGGAAGCTCTTTTGTAGTTGCTGGACATCTTTCTACAGATCTACTGCAGTGGCAGAGAAGCTTTTCAGTATGGGAAAACATTTATGGGATGACATCCAGCTGCTTAAGTCCAGGTTATGTCAGCAGCATGCAGAAGCTATTATTTTTTCTCAAAAATGCTTTTGAATGCAGATTTTTGAATTTGGACTGTGACCATCTTCCCAGATAGTTTAGCTTAAATATTCCTGCAACATGTTGGGTCAATAGACTTGTCTATGACAGTCTCTCAACAATATGATAACCCTGTTATGTCACCTGGTTTTTCTCTGATTATCATTTTAATTATTTAAAAACTTATCCTCCACTGTCTTATATGATGTATCCATTAATTATGTGGTAAGAAGGTTATATTTCTTAAAATTTAACAACCCAAAGCAAATACACAAGTAATTAGAGGCCCTGGAGAAATCAACCAGAAGTGCCAACCACAAGTCTGGAAATGACTGTACACAACTTAGACATGCATTGACACACTGAATGGCCGTTCTGATAGTAAGGAAAACATTGTGCATGCAGAGTAGCCCAAATGTGGGGATACAAGTTAAGTCCCAGAGAAGTCAAGAGCTGGTACAAGAAGATGGTTTGAGTTATGCACTGATCTTCAGGAGGGCTGTGAATGTGTTTACTGACATTCATTACTGCGAAATGAATGCTGGGAGTGAGTGGAAGAGGGGTCCAGATAATCTACATGGAATGTGCCTCTGATTGTATGAACGATCTTTGAATTCCCATGTTATATGTGAGGTTTCTGAGAAATTCAAGTCTCCATTTGGATCCCTTCCTATGCTTTACTGATGCAATTGTTCCTACGTATTGCACCGAAGCTCAAGTGGCCCTGATGCCAAGTTGAATATGAAAGACGTGTACTATCTGTCAAAATTACTTTTCTGAAAGACAAATGATCTGGTTACAACACTGAATATATGTATTTAATAACTACAAAGTGCACGGTGCAGAAACTTAATTGTACCCATACCTCTGAGGCTAAGTGCACTTTATAACAGCTTAATTTGTGCATATAGAAATTTTTTAGGCTGAACTTTAGGCTGAACTGTCTTGGGTCAACATTTTTCAGCATTTTGAGATTGTTAAATAGTTAAACCAAACCTATTTAATCACTCCCACAAAATTTGCAGTTATATTTTTCTGAAGCACACTTATGAAAAACCAAAGAAGCTCCTTATCTGTTCCACTTTCCCTTGGTACATCCAAGATACCCATCAAATGCGGTTTTATTTATTTGTTATTTCATAAATTTCATACAGTTTTGAAAAGCCTCCACCCTGTCTTCGGCTCATGTGAGCCTGAGGCAGGGTGGGGGCTCTGTTAAACTGTTCCTGCCTCCCAGCTATGCAGAACCCAGTGCCTCATTCGTGAGCCAGAGAGGCGTCAGGGCTTGCTTACCTGGGGGGGGGGCAGGAGCAGTTTAATGCTCATGTTATGTACTAAGCTTGGATCCTAGAACAATAGGCAAGTAGGATCCTAGAATGCAACAACTGAATAGCATGCAGGAAAAGATCAATCGGGCTCCAGGAGGGAAGCAGAATCAGCCAATCAGATGGGACTCATTGTGTAAATAATGTATATAAAAGCCTGAGGTTTGGGGGGCAATTCAATCACTGTTTTACAAGCTGCAATAAAGAGCATGAAATCACTGCAAGACTCCAAGTATATTTTCACTGGTGACAAGGATGGGATCCTGCTGAGCTGTCTGCCATGCACTGCACACAGCTGCCACAGGCAGCAAAGCATCTCACCACGCATCCAGGCTACAGCTCCAGGACCCAAGGACCCAGAATAGCAACAGATAACAGCTTCATGCTGTTCAGCCCAGCCTCAGGAAACTGGGAAGAATACGCCACCCGCTTCCAGTTCCTCCTGGAGGCAAAGGACATCACCGATGCAGCCAAGAAGAGGGCGACCTTCTTCAGAGTCTGTGGAGAAGAATCATTGGAGATCACCCGAGCCCTCCTCATTCCCGCAAATATTGCAACCGTTCCCTACGACACGATTATGGAATTGCTGAAGGGGCACTTCTCACCACAGCCCTCGGTGGTAGCGTGTCACAACGCCTTCTATGCAAAAAGGCAGACCCCCAGAGAAACCATAACTGGGTATGTGACCTCCCTCTGCCAGGCTCCCTGCCTCGGCAACTTCAAAGGTCTGGAGAACATGAGCCAAGATGGCTTCGTAGGTGGCCTGATGGATGAGAAGCTGCAGTGGTGCCTCTACGCCAAGAAGGACCTGAAGTTCCAGGTCACTCTAGAGGAGGCTCTAGCAAGTGAAGCTGCTGAGAGGTCAGCGCAAGGATTTAAGTCAAGCATGTCATCCCAACTGAGGGTCCAACCTGAGGATCTTACTGACAACTCAGAATCCAACCAGGAGGATGTGCACCAAGTGAAGCAGCACTCACAAGCTGCATGCCCACCAAAACAGCCTCGTCCACAAGAGGGGAACTGTGCAAGCTGCGGGGAGAGCCATGAGCGGAGGACTTGCCATTTATTTGGTGTAGATTTATTGCTTTATTGTTCGGCGTCCAGCACGCTTCCCCCTGCGAGCCTCTGCAGGTCGTAAAGCAATTAGCAAAGTTGCACAGCAGTCCTGTGTCAAAAGGGCAGTAAATCAATCCCAAACGTTTCTTCTGTCCTAAAGTCTCTTTATTAAAACAAAACAGTGTATTTACAATTTCCAACAGCCATCTGATTCAAGCTGCATTTTCTCTGCGTCCTTCTCTCTCATCTTGCAGCGACGCAACAAACTGCTTTCGCTTTCCACTCAGCTCACAGCATTCCAAGCTGCTTTCGTCACATCCTGGCATACTCCCCTTGTACACGCCTCCTCTCAGGCTTGAGGCACAGAAGGTTAACCCTTCACTACACCCAACACCCCCTCTTGTCTCGCGCCTGAGGGGAGAATCGACCCTTGGTCGTCCCAAACCCAATCCTTCGCAAAACTCCCCATGTCTTTGGAAGGTGAGTGGCTTTCCTAACCCATCAGCTAGGTTCTTGGCAGAGGGACAATACTTCAGCGCAACTAATCCCTCCTGAACACTCTGGCACACATTCCGAAAACGAATGTCTAAGTGTTTAGTTCTCGCCTTGAACTGACCTGACTCTGCCAAACGCAGGCATGGTTGATTGTCCTCGAAAACTCGTATCGGTTGACAATCGACTTTGCAGAGTTCCTGCACTAAGCAAGCATAAAACTCTACTTCTCTGCAGACCTCTGAAAGAGCACTGAACTCAGCCTCAGTGGATGAAAGCGCTATAAGACTTTGCTTCTTGGACCTCCATCCAACTACTGAGTTCCCAAACTTCACCGCTAGGCCAGACACAGACTTGTGATCCTCAAGATTTGCCCAATCTGAGTCCACAAAGCAAGTCAGTTTGACTTCTCCTTGTGCTGGCAACCTAAGACAAAAGTCTTTGGTTTCCTGCAAATACCTCAGAACTCTCTTGATGCCATTCCAGGCTTGCACACTAGGGTTTGAAGCTTTCCTGCTGAGCAGATTGACAGCAAAAGCTATATCAGGTCTGCTCCACTGGGACAAGTACAACAAACTCCCTAGGGCTGACTGAAACACCTCAGTATTTTCGAACGCAGCGTGCTCTACTTGCTGGCTGTCCTTCACAAAACTAGTCTCCATAGGACTTCTCACTCCTGCACAATCACTCATCCTCATTTTCTGAAGCAATTACTCGATTTTGCCTTTCTGGCTGAGCAAGAAACTTCCATCCTGTGCACGCTCAACATTGACACCTAGATAGGTTTTGACAGCACCAAGCTGTTTAAGCTTGAACCGTTTACCTAGCTCTTTGGCAAACTTTTCTGCCTGTTCATCCGTCTCTGAAAAGAATAACAAGTCATCCACCCAAACCTGAGCCTCTCAAATAAAAGCAACTATCCGCAACACTTCTCCTGAAACCTAGTTCTCCTAAGGCTTCATGCAGGCACATGTTCCAGTTTCTGGCAGATTGACGTAATCCGTAGATGGATTTGTGCAATCTCCACACAACATCCTGCCTCAAGTTCTCAAACCCCAGAGGAGGAATCATGTACAGCTCCTCCTGGAGATCTGAGTTTAGGTAGGCAACATCCACATCAAAATGGTTTACCTTCAAGCCTCTCTGTGCTGCACAAGCTAAAAGCGTTCTCAGAGTCTCCGCTCGTGACGTTGGCGAATACACCTCCATGAAGTGTATTCCCCTTCTCTGAGTGAATCCTTGAGCAACTAACCTGGCTTTATATTGTGGCTCTCCAGCGTCAGTGGGTTTCAAGCGGTTAACCCACCTGCAAGTCACAGCCTGCTTTCCTGGTGGCAACTTTGTGAGTGAGAACACACCTAAGTCTTCCATGGACTTCATCTCTTTGTCCATTGCCCTGTGCCACTTATCTGCTTCTTCCTCAGGTAAACTCTGAATATCCTCGAAGGATTCAGGTTCACATCTGGCTGAACCTACCCAGATGCTAGAAGCGTCATACCGATCAGGAGGGCGCCTTGTCCTCGCTGATCTCCTCAGTGTGAATCCTGGTGACCCTGCTGCTTCACTGGGTCCAGCTAAATCCTCCTCAACTTCAGTGTCTTCCCCCTCTGACCTGCTGTGCCTCTTGGGCCTTACAGCTGGTCCAGCAGGCAAAGAAGGCTCACTCTTTGGCCCAAATTTGACCCTTGCCTGAGGAGGTGTTCTAGGTTCCCCTCTGAGGGATCCTGAGCTGTCCCTGCCTTGGACTCTGTTGCTCTGGACCATGGTCCCCAGCAACAAGTTCCTCTTCCTCCTCAACGTCTGAGTCATAGAACGGCTGTGGAATCACGTCTGGATTAGCATGCAGATGCTTCCAACCAGCTTGCTCACAGAACTCAGCGCTATTGCTGATAACCAACCTTGACTGGTTTCCACTTGCGTACGTGAACCGCGAGCCAGGCTCATACCCTACAAAGATCATTCTTTTAGATCTTGGCTCACCTTTCTTGCGTAGAGCCTTTGGAATAAGCACCCAAGCCTCACAACCAAACACACGAAGGTAGTGTACCTTGGGTTTCTTACCATGCAACAAGAAATACGGTGTATTTCCTATACTAGAGTTGTACACTCTATTCTGGGTATGAACCACAAATCTTGTAGCTTCAGACCAATATTTCAGGGGTAGTCCTGCATCCCACAGGATCGCAGACACAGCTTCCTGCACCGTCCTGTTCTTTCTCTCTGTGACCCCATTCTGTTGTGGAGAGTAAGGAGTGGTCAGTCTGTGGCTAATCCCCTTCTCCCTAAAGAAATCCTGTAAAGCAGAACCAGTGAACTCGGAACCTCTATCACTTTGAAAGCCATGAACTTTGGTGGAACAGGTTACCTCAACTGCGGTGATCCTGATCATTTTTGCCGCCTCCCCTTTAGTTTTCAGGGCAAAGGTCCAAGCAGATCTCGAGAAATCATCAATCAGGAGCAGAGAATACTTTGATCCTCCCAATGACTCTACTGACATGGGTCCACACAGATCTGCATGAATTAATTCAAAGGGTTGTGTGGTCTGCCTCTCTGACTTTGGATAGGAGCATGTCACAATTTTTGCCTGCTTACAAGCATTGCAATCTAAAAATTTGTCACAAACATTAAATTTGCACCCTTGTGTCAGCTCTGGTGCTTTCTGAATATACCCCCAATTCAAATGGGCGAAGCGCCTGTGCCAAATATGCGAACAACCATGGTGGGGCGCCACATTCACACATTGCCCCTTCGCTTCTTCGCTGTCATCCTCTCCTGTAGAAAAAGGCACATTTACAGCAAACAAATTGCCTTTAGCCTGCACTGTGTACACATGCTTCCCATCCTTGGAAAACTCACATTTTGTACCTGCAAAAGAGACATGATAACCATCAGCGAGTAAATCATGCACACTTAACAAACAGTTAGTTAAACCTGGCACTGCATAAGCTTTGACTTCATGCTTAAGAAAGGGACAGAAGAAGAAGCCTGTCTCTGTCAGCCTTTTTCTGCTTCCATCTGCAATCGTCACATATCTTTCAGTTTTTACTGTCCTGCCGTTTACCTTCCCGCTAGAAAGCGGTCCCTATTTATCTACTTGCACCCGAGGGTGCTTTCGAACTGCTAGGTTGGCAGGCGCTGGGACTGAGCAACAGGAGCGCACCCCGCCGCGGTGTGCTGTAAGCAGTCTGCTGTGCTTTGTAGGCCCCCCCGTCTTACACAAGGTAAAACCTTGCACATGAGTGAGCCTGTCCCCTCTTGTTGTTATGCACTTCATGTGGCGATAGTTTGGAATCCAAAACAGGACTAGAGCATTGCCCTTTCCCTCAGATAAAGAAATCAAAGCTATACACAAATATCAGTCATTGCTTTTCTGGAAATGAGAAAGAGACAGAAGCAGGCAATATTACTCACTTGGAAAACCTGTGATAATGGAAAGACCACTATAATAGTAAATGCATTTGGTCTCATTGGCAAGGCAGCTGACATACCCCTCACGTGGGCAACTTTTATTCTTTTGTTTATTAACATCGGTGATCTTGAAGCAGGCTGGGCACTGTAGACCATTGAGGGAAAGATCTTCACGTGGTGGAACTACCAAAATAAAAAGCTGCAGTCACCATATGGATACACCTCATTCCCCATTTTCTTTATTGTACTTTTATTTTGATTTGTTTCTTGCCTTCTAGTAGTTGCTGACACTAGCCTGGCATGCTACCTCCACATTGTGTCCTGCCTTAATGATGATGGTGATAATGATAATATTTTTAATAATAATATTTTATTTCTATCCCGCCTATCTGGCTCGGTTTCCCCAGTCACTCTGGGTGGCTTTCAACAGAACATTAAAAACAGAATAAAACTTCAAACATTAAAAACTTCCAAAAATAGGGCTGCCTTCAGATGTCTTCTAAATGTCAAATAGTTGTTTATTTCCTTGACATCTGATGGGAGGGCATTCCGCAGGGCACCATTACCAAGAAGGCCCTCTGTCTGGTTCCCTGTGACCTTACTTCTCATAGTAAGGGAACTGTCAGAAGGCCATCGACGCTGGGCTGAAGGATGGAGGTGGAGACACTACTTCAGGTATACTGGGCCAAGGCCGTTTAGGACTTTAAAGGTCAGCACCAACACTTTGAATTGTTTTTGGATACATACTGGGAGCCAATGTAGGTCTTTCAAAACCGGTGTTATATGTTCTTGGTGGCCACTCCCAGTCACCAGTCTAGCTGCTGCATTCTGGATTAGTTGCAGGTTCTAAGTGGGAGATAACTAGAGCATGCATCACTCTGGCAAGACAGTCTGTGGGCAGCCTGCATACCAGATATGACCTGTGCCTCCATGGACAGCTGAGAGTCCAAAATGACTGCCAGGCTGCACACCTGGTCTGTCAGGGGCACAGTTACCCCATTCAGTATAATATTTTATTAAATTTTATCGAAGAAAAAGGTTACATAAAGAAAAACACAAAGTAATATAAACATACAAAACACATCAGAATACAATAAAAACAAGCAATTAACATATAAGAATAAAAAGAAAACAGAAAAAACCAAAGATAAAAGAAAAAATTAAAACACTAAAAGAAAATTTAAAAAGTTAAAAAAAGAAAATCCCTCTCTTTAATTTCTTACCATTCGTAAACCTATTTTCTTGACTTCCTCACACACCCCTTTTTTGTATTCCAATTTGAAATTAATTAGCAAATTCCTTCTTATTAATTTTATCCTTAATTATCTTTCTTCACATATTGTTTGTTCCTAATTTTCATCTAATATCTACCCCTTCTTTCATATTCTTATTTTACCTTTTTTACTAGAACCCATTCATTTCATTTCAATGTCATCAACATTCAAAAATTTTACAATATTTTTGTAAGTAGTTTTTAAATTTCTTCCAGTCTTCTTCCAACAACTCTTCTCCCTGATCTCGGATTCTGCCCGTCATTTCTGCCATTTCCATATAGTCCATTACTTGCATCTGCCATTCTTCCAAGGTGGGTAGGTCCTGTGTTTTCCAATGCTTTGCGATGAGTATTCTTGCAGCTGCTGTAGCATACATAAAGAAAGTTCTATCCTTCTTTGACACCAATTGGCCAACCATGCCCAGGTGAAAGGCCTCTGGTTTCTTCAGGAAGGTATACTTAAATACCTTTTTCATTTCATTATATATCATCTCCCAGAAAGCCTTAATCCTTGGGCACGTCCACCAAAGGTGAAAGAATGTACCTTCAGTTTCTTTACATTTCCAACATTTATTATTGGGCAAATGATAGATTTTTGCAAGCTTGACTGGGGTCATGTACCACCTGTATATCATTTTCATAATATTCTCTCATAAGGCATTACATGCCGTAAATTTAACCCCAGTGGTCCACAACTGTTCCCAGTCAGCAAACATAATGTTATGTCCAACATCTTGTGCCCATTTTATCATAGCAGATTTTACCGTTTCGTCCTCAGTATTCCATTTCAGCAGCAAGTTATACATTCTTGATAATATCTTAGCATTGGGTTCTAACAATTCTGTTTCTAATTTTGATTTTTCCACCTGGAAGCCAATTTTTCTATCCAAGTTGTAGGCCTCTCTTACTTGAAAATAGTGTAACCAATCCCGCAACTTGTCTTTAATTTTCTCATAGCTCTGCAATTTCAATTTATCGCCCTCCTGTTCCAAAATTTCCCAATATTTTAACCAGTTAGTCTCCATATTAGGTTTTTCTAGAGCCTTTGCTTCCATAGGTAAAAGCCACCTTGGGATTTTATTCTCCAAAAGGTCTTTATAATTAATCCAGACATTAAACAATGCTTTTCTGACAATATGGTTTTTAAATGCCTTATGCACTTTAACCTTACCATACCATAGGTATGCATGCCACCCGAATACATTATCATAACCTTCTAGATCCAAAATGTCTGTGTTCTCAAGAAGTAGCCATTCCTTCAACCAGCAAAAAGCTGCTGATTCATAATACAGCTGTGATGGGATGATGAGCTGCTTGTGCATAAAAGCTTAATCCCTCAGAGCTTGGGCATGGTTCTCAAAAGCTCTGTCCTTTACGGAGCCCCTCAAAGCACGACTCCCTTAATCGCTGGCAGAATCCGTCAGTGGGCGTTTACGGAATTTACTCCAACATAAGAGTTCCTTAACGGAAACGCGTCTTCGGGATTCTCGGCGCGACAGTTTCCAGCGAGGAGTGGGTGTACCTATAGGAGGTCCTGAGACCTCCCCGCTGTTTTCGCTAGAAGTCTCCTGGAGCCATCCCTCCGACTCACTTTCTCTCTGAACTCCCTCTCTCCCCCTGCTGGTCCCTTCCTCCGCTGCCGAGTCTCTCCTAGTTTCCTTGAGCCCTTCCACCACCTGCCGCTCCGATGGCAGTTCCCTGACAACAGCTTAAGGTCCGGCAGGGCAAACTGCCCTCTATCTTTCGCATCCGTAAGTATCTTAAATTTTATTCTGGGCTTTTTGCCCTGCCAGACAAATCTAGAAATGTCTCTTTGCCACTTCTTGAAACAGTCCATCTTGTCTATAATTTGCAATGATTGGAACAAAAACAGCATTCTCGGCAATACATTCATCTTAATAACAGCAATTCGACCAAGTAAGGAAAGCTTCAAGTTTGACCAAATTTCAAGATCCTTTTTCACTTCTGACCAGCACTTCTCATAATTATCTTTAAATAAGTTAACATTCTTAGAAGTCATATTCACCCCTAGGTATTTTACTTTCTTTACTAATGTCAAGTCTGTCTCCTTCTGAAACCTCTCTTTCTCAATCGGCGTTAAATTCTTCTCCAAAACCTTAGTTTTTGATTTGTTCAATTTAAAGCCTGCCACCCAACCAAATTCTTGGATTAGCTCCAGGGCCCTTTTAGTACTAGAGACTGGCTCCTGTAATGTCAATACCAAAAGCTTTAATTTTATATTGTTTAACTCCGACCTGGATACCTTGAATCTGATGGTCCCTTCTAATCATGTTCAGCAAGACCTCCAGGACCAAAATAAAAAGCAATGGGGAAATTGGGTAGCCTTGACGTGTCCCTTTCTCAATTTTAACTTCTTCTGTCACCACATTATTAACTATCAATTTGGCCTTTTGTTCTGAGTAAATCGCACCTATACCATTTTCTCCCACCCCCATCCCTTGCAGATTTTTCTTCATAAAACTCCAAGCAATGTTGTCAAAGGCTTTCTCTGCATCTACAAATATCAATACTGCTTTTGAATTAATATTCACTTGTAACTTTTCCAGAATGTTAATTATATTCCTCGTGTTATCCGATAGATGTCTGCCAGGGATAAAGCCAGCTTGGTCTTTATGTATCACCTCTGCTAATACTTTTTTCAATCTTTTAGCCAAAATGTCAGCAAAAATTTTATAATCCACATTAAGCAGGGATATGGGGCAGTAGTTTTTAAGTTGTGTCTTCTCAGATTCAATTTTCGGTATAAGTATGATATAAGCTTCTTTCCACGTCTCTGGCACTCCCCCCCCCCTCCATAATTTCATTGCAGACCTCCTTTAATGGTTGAATTAAGTAGTCTTTCAATGTTCTATAATATTTGGAGGTTAACCCATCCAGTCCCGGAGACTTGCCCAGTTGCATATTCTGAATGGCACCTTCTACCTCTTGTTCAGATATTTTGTAGTTCAATGATAATTTACTTTCTTTGGAAATCTTTTGTAATCCATTAATTTTGAAAAAATTGGTCGATTTTAATCTCATTCTGTGGCCCTTGTGTATATAGTTGTTTAAAGTATCTCTGGAAACAGTCTCTAATTTCCTGTGGGTTCTGTATGTTCTTTCCATCCACTTCAAGGTTGGTAACGGTGTTTAACTTTTGTCTCTTCTTCAACTGCCACGCTAGCAACTTCCCACATTTATTCGCTGAATCAAAAGTCTTTTGTCTCATCTGTTTAATTTTCCATTCTATGTCCTGATTTATCATTTTCATATATTAGGACTTCCGGGTTGGCGCCATCGCCGAATGGCGGACTCCCTCTGAGCTCCGGAGGGAGCCTGCCCGGCAGGGGCTGGGTCCTACCGCGCCGGCGACGCGGGGACCCTCAAAAACCATGGGCACTGAAACCCATGGACATGGTGACTCAGCGGGCACTGTTTGCGCCCCCGACCCGCGAAGGAGCCTTTTTAAAGGCTACGGAGCGGGGGACGGGGGGTGGTGTGGTGCTATGAGTCCTCCGCTTCCCCTGCTGAGCGAAGCCGCATGCCATTCGACGGAGAGCGCTGACTTCTTCCATTGAAAATTTGGACTAAAAAGAACAACCCGTGAGTAATTGGGAAAATCAGATTTAAAAGGGAAAAAATTTTTTATTTTGGAACGAGCGGGGGAGGTGCAAAAAGGAAGTCCGTCTCCCCCCTGTTGTAGAGGATTTAAAGCAAAGGATTCGACAACTAAGATCGAGAGCTACTTTATATTGATAAAAGTTATTAATTTCATGATGGAAAATTATAAGACTGTGCTGGAGGAGAAAAGTGGAACGTGTAAGCTAAACGTAACCCCCCCCCCCCCCAGGAACCGGGAGCAATTCGTGAGAGTGCCTGGTGAGGAGAAATAGAAGCTTTGACAGCTGTCAAAGGAGCTGTCAAAGTTGAAGAATAAAAAAAGATCTTAGTTACAAGGACTTTGCCGGTTACATTTGTTACAATTTGAATATAATTTGTTAAAAACAAGGGATAACAAGTTACTTTGACTGTTGGGTGTGATCTGGAAGGAAACTGAGTTACCACAATCCCTCTAGAGGGGCTTTGGGACACTACAAGTATTGCTGTATGCATGGAATTGAATAGGACTTTTTATCTCCTGGGAAAACTGCAGAAATGGAACACTATTTTGTCTACAGAGGTCTCTACACTAAAGGAGACAATAGATTTATCTATTGAAGAATGGAAGGGACTTGACATAAGGTTTTGCTCCTGAATAACAAAGCCTCTGTAGAGGAATTAGAAGCTTTTGGAATTAGAACATTTTTGCAGTGAAACCAGAGGAAAGTGAGGAAAGAGAATAACAAGAATTGGACAAAGCTGGAAGTGGGAACATTTGGGACATCCAGAGTGAAAAGGCCTAAAGAAATAAAATTGGAGTTTTACTCCTAAATATAGAGATTTGGATGGAAAAAATGGACCTCTTCGAGACAGAGTTCTTCCAAGATTGGATGTTCGAAATTAAAGACAACTACAAAGATGGCAAAGACTATCAAAAAGACGGCAAAGTGCAGCTGTGAGGGATTCGGGCCTAGACGTGGGATCTCCAGGACGACAGCAGACTTTGATGGACATTGGGGAACGTAACCGGGAAAGGGGGGGAGGGAAATTTGGAATCGAAAGGGTGTAAAATTATACATTGTTTTTTATTTTTTAATTTATTCTGTTCTGTATACTAAAGAGGGGAACTCGTGGAAGGGAAAAGGGGTCGATTCTAGGGGATAAAAAAAAAATGTCCTTAATTTTGGGTTAATGATAATAAGTTTAAAATTTGGGGTAAGAACTTGCTGAATTCATTTGAAGGAATTGGAATACAAGAGGGGGTGGGGTGGGGAAGTCCTGGAAAGATGTTAATGAAAAGAAGGTAAAGTGAATGTTTTGTTTTTTCTTTTTCTTTTCCTTGTCATATTTGGAAATTTTCAATAAATATTATTTATTTAAAAAAATGATTTATCATTTTCATATATTGAACTTGAACAGTTACCCCATTCTGGATCAGGGAGTCCCCCACACCCACCTGCCCCTTTCCCCCCAAAACAGTACTTCTGTCATGTCAGGATTCAACCTCAATCTATTAGCCATCATCTATCCTGCAACCACCTCCAGGCACTCACATAGGACCTTCACCTGGTCAGATTTGAAAAGAGAGATAGAGCTGGGTATCATCTGCATACTTATGAACACCCAGCCCAAACCCCCCTGATGATCTCTCACAGTGGCTTCATATAGATAATATAAGCGTAAGAGAGAGGACAGAACCCTGAGAAACCCCACAAGTGAGAGCCCCTCTATATGGTTCAGAAGGATGTTATGGTCAAAGGCCACTAAGAGATCCAGCAGAACTAGGAAGCAGCTTTCATCCTTATCCCTAGCCCGCCGGAGATCATCGACCAGCATGACCAAGGCGGTTTCCATCCCATGATGAGGCCTGAATCCTGATGGAAGGGATCCAAATAGTCCACATCCTCCAGGTGTGCTTGGAGTTGTTCAGCAACCACCCGCTCAATCACCTTGCCCAAGAATGGAAGATTTGAGACTGGGCAATAGTTGGTCATATCGGCTGGGTCCAGAGATGTTTTTTTAAGAAGCGGTTTAATGACCGCCTCTTTCAGCGGGCTGGGAAGACTTCCTCACAGAGCATTCACCACCCTGCAGAGCCCATCACCCAGCCCTTCCAGGCTTGTTTTTATGAGCCAGGATGGGCAAAGTTCAAGGAGACAGGTGGTTGGTTTCACTCGTCCAAGCATCCTGTCCACATACTCGGAGGTAACAGATAGGAATTTATCCCATGCAACTAGACTAGAATTTAATCCATGCAACTCACCCTACTCACACGGTTGGAGTCTACCTCTTTCTGAATCCAAGTGACTTTATCTGCAAAAAACTTTGCAAAATCCTTGGAGGAGATCTTGGGGGCCTACGGGACCGCCTCTCCTGGTATGTCCCACGGAGGACCTTACGGTCTTCAAACAAAAACATCTTCAAGGTCCCGGCCCACAGGAAGGTTAGGCGGGCCTCAGCCAGAGTCAGGGCTTTTTCAGCTGTGGCCCCGATCTGGTGGAATGCTCTGTCACAAGAGACTCTGCAAGACAGAGCTGTTCCACCAGGCCTTTGGCCAAGGCACAGTCTGCCCCCCTCCTTTGGTAATCCTCACAGAACTCTAGCCCATTGGTTGCCATTAATTTGATTTTGAACTGAGCTTAAAATGAATTGATTTTAGAATGTTGTGTTACTTTTATTGTTGTTAGCCGCTTTGAGACCGGCTTTGGCTGGGGAGAGCTGGCAGGGCAGCAGCTGAAGAAGGAGGAAGAAGAAGCTGAAGAAGAAGCTGAAGGAGGAGAGCTTGCAGGGCAGCAGCTGAAGAAGGAACAAAAAGGGTTTTCTCCTGTGTGTGTTTCTTTGTGTTTCTTTGTGGCTGATTAGCTGCTCTCCCTGTGCAAAGGTCAGAGGGGCTTATCAGAGCTTGCAGGGCAGAGGCTGAAGAAGGAGCAAAAAGGGTTTTCTCCTGTGTGTGTTTCTTTGTGGCTGATTAGCTGCTCTCCCTGTGCAAAGGTCAGAGGGGGCAGGGTTTCTGTTGAGGCAGGTGATTAGCTGTGGGAGGAGCTTATCAGAGCTTGCAGGGCAGCAGCTGAAGAAGGAGCAAAAAGGGTTTTCTCCTGTGTGTGTTTCTTTGTGGCTGATTAGCTGCTCTCCCTGTGCAAAGGTCAGAGGGGGCAGGGTTTCTATTGAGGCAGGTGATTAGCTGTGGGAGGAGCTTATCAGAGCTTGCAGGGCAGTGGCTGAAGAAGGAGCAAAAAGGGTTTTCTCGTGTGTGTGTTTCTTGTGGCTGATTAGCTGCTCTCCCTGTGCAAAGGTCAGAGGGCGCAGGGTTTCTATTGAGGCAGGTGATTAGCTGTGGGAGGAGCGTATCAGAGCTTGCAGGGCAGCGGCGCGCAGTTTGATCCATCTTTTAGATTTAGGGGAGCTAGTCTCAAACGTTTGTTGGGGGAGACCTAGGTTTTTTTTGGGGGGGTTATTTGTCCTGTCTGCACGCTTCTTATGATGGAGGACCGCTGTAGCCACCCCCAACGACACGTTCTCAAGATGGAGAGTGAGGGAACAGCTGCAGTCGCCTGCGGTTCCTGCACAATGTTTGCCATCTTGCCAAAGGTTGCAGGCAGTTTTACCTGCAGCAATTGCATGTTGATTACCCTCTTAAAAGACAAAGTGCAGCAACTGGAGGAACGTGTAGCTACGCTCCAAAGAATTAGAGAGCTGGAGCTCTTCTTGAAAGCAACAGAGCACACCGTCTCCACCAAGGAGGAGACAGGGGACTCCCCTGAGAAGGAGGATAGTTCACCAACACAGGAGCCAGATATATGGAGAAACGTGACTCAAAGAAGTAGGAGGCCCAGGGTTCGCTCTGATTGTTTAGAAATACACAATCGCTTTGAGGTCCTCTCCCCTAGCATGGAAGATGAAGAACAGACTCCATTTGAGGATCTCTCCCTCATTACAGTCGATCAGGTATATGAAGACGAGCAGCAAAGTCAGTCCTCAGGGAATGTGCAGGCGACCTTGGAACAGACAGCTCACGGAAGAACCCCGACCAAACCTAAGAGGAGGTGTGTAGTGGTGATAGGGGATTCCCTACTGAGGGGAACAGAAGCAGTGATCTGTCGGCCTGACAAGATGTCTCGGGAAGTGTGCTATCTGCCCGGGCTAAGATCTAAGATATAACTGAACGACTGCAAGGAATCATAAAACACACTGACAAATACCCCTTCCTCTTGGTTCATGTGGGAACCAACGACACTGCAAGCAATAGACTCCAGAAGATCAAAAGAGACTATGAGGCTCTGGGCAGGAAATTGAAGCAATTAAATGCACAAATTGTCATCTCATCTCTCCTCCCAGTTGAACGACGTGGCGAGTGATGGGCTGCACCTCACAACGGTTGGGAGGAATGTTTTTGCCAAAAATCTCAGAAACCGCATCAGGAGGGCTTTAAACTGACTAATGTGGGGGAGGGAGACAGTGCTCCTGAAGGTAGGAGTCTATCAATTGATGAAGATGATCATCTAAATGTCATAGACCGAATGGAGCAAACAGCACGCAGACCTAGTGGTGGGAGGAAAAAATCCTTAAATAAGAGACACGGGGGAATGATTAATGGACTTCAATGTCTGTACACTAATGCACAAAGCATGGGTAATAATCAAGATGAGCTTTTGCTCTTGGTACAGCAAACTAAATATGACATAATAGGCATCACTGAAACCTGGTGGGATAAGTCCCATGACTGGAATGTAATAATGGAGGGATACGATTTATTTCAGAGAAACAGACCAGACAAGAAAGGAGGAGGAGTGGCGTTATATGTCAGGGATGTGTATACCTGTGAAGAGATCCAAGATTTAGAACCTCAAAGCCAAAGTGAGAGCAATTGGGTCAAAATTAAGGAAGAGAAGAATAACAGTGACCTCGTTGTGGGAGTTTACTATAGATCCCCAAGCCAAACGGAGGACATAGATGATGCCTTCCTGGAACAGATGGCCAAGCATGCAAAAGGAAGGGAGATAGTAATGGGGGACTTCAATTACCCGGATATTTGTTGGATGTCAAACTCAGCTAAGAGCATAAGGTCAAACAGACTCCTCACTGGCCTTGCAGACAATCTCATTGTCCAGAAAGTGGGAGAAGCAACAAGAGGAACAGCCATTTTAGATCTGGTCCTAACCAATGTTGATGACCTGGTTAGTGGGGTAGAAGTGGAAGGACCATTAGGCGCGAGTGATCATGCTCTTCTGAAGTTTACTATACAGCGGAAAGGAGCAGCCAAGCATACTAGGACTCAATTTCTTGACTTTAAGAAAGCCGACTTCATAAAACTTAGGGAAGTGCTGGGTGAGATCCCATGGACAGTAATACTAAAAGGAAAGGGAGTTCATGATGGCTGGGAGTTTGTTAAGAGGGAGATAGTAAAGCACAACTTCAGGCAATACCAATGAGACGGAAACATGGAAGGTGCCTAAAGAAGCCAGGGTGGCTATCTAAAGAACTTTTAACTGAGTTAAGATTTAAAAAGGATGTGTACAAAAAATGGAAAAAGGGGGGAAACCACCAAAGAGGAATTCAAACAAATAGCCAGCACGTGTAGACACAAAGTAGAAAAGCTAAAGCACAGAATGAACTCAGGCTTGCTAGAGAGGTTAAAAACAACAAAAAAGGCTTTTATGGGTATGTTTGTAGCAAAAGGAAGAACAAAGAAACCGTGGGGTCACTCAGAGAAGAAGATGGTGAAATGCAAACAGGGGACACAGAAAGGGCTGAACTCCTCAATGCCTTCTTTGCCTCAGTCTTCTCCGATAAAGAACACAATGCCCGACCTGAAGAATTTGGAGCAAATGATTCAGCAGAGGAAACACAGCCCAGAATAACTAAGGAGATAGTACAAGAATACTTGGCTAGTTTAGATGTATTCAAGTCTCCAGGGCCAGATGAACTGCATCCAAGAGTATTAAAAGAACTGGCAGATGTGATCTCAGAACCACTGGCAGTCATCTTTGAGAATTCCTGGAGAACAGGCGAAGTCCCGGCAGACTGGAGGAGGGCAAATGTTGTCCCTATTTTCAAAAAGGGGAAAAGAGAGGACCCAAATAATTACCGCCCAGTCAGTCTGACATCATTACCAGGGAAGATTCTGGAGCAGATCATTAAGCAAACAGTCTGTGAGCACCTAGAAGGGAATGCTGTGATCACCAATAGTCAGCATGGATTTCTGAAAAATAAGTCCTGTCAGACTAACCTGATCTCGTTTTTTGACAGAATTACAAGCCTGGTAGACGAAGGGAATGCAGTGGATGTAGCCTACCTTGATTTCAGCAAGGCATTTGACAAGGTGCCCCATGATATTCTTGTAAAGAAGCTGGTAAAATGCGGTCTTGACTATGCTACCACTCAGTGGGTTTGTAACTGGCTGACTGACCGAACCCAAAGGGTGCTCATCAATGGTTCCTCTTCATCCTGGAGAAGAGTGACTAGTGGGGTGCCACAGGATTCTGTCTTGGGCCCGGTCTTATTCGACATCTTTATCAACGACTTGGATGATGGACTCAAGGGCATCCTGATCAAATTTGCAGATGACACCAAACTGGGAGGGGTGGCTAACACCCCAGAGGACAGGATCACACTTCAAAACGACCTTGACAGATTAGAGAACTGGGCCAAAACAAACAAGATGAATTTTAACAGGGAGAAATAAAAAGTGTTGCACTTGGGCAAAAAAAATGAGAGGCACAAATACAAGATGGGGGACACCTGGCTTGAGAGCAGTACATGTGAAAAGGATCTAGGAGTCTTGGTTGACCACAAACTTGACATGAGCCAACAGTGTGACGCGGCAGCTAAAAAAGCCAATGCAATTCTGGGCTGCATCAATAGGAGTATAGCATCTAGATCAAGGGAAGTAATAGTGCCACTGTATTCTGCTCTGGTCAGACCTCACCTGGAGTACTGTGTCCCGTTCTGGGCACCACAGTTCAAGAAGGACACTGACAAACTGGAACGTATCCAGAGGAGGGCAACCAAAATGGTCAAAGGCCTGGAAACGATGCCTTATGAGGAACGGCTAAGGGAGCTGGGCATGTTTAGCCTGGAGAAGAGGAGGTTAGGGGTGATATGATAGCCATGTTTAAATATATAAAATGATGTCACATAGAGGAGGGAGAAAGGTTGTTTTCTGCTGCTCCAGAGAAGTGGACACGGAGCAATGAATCCAAACTACAAGAAAGAAGATTCCACCTAAACATTAGGAAGAACTTCCTGACAGTAAGAGCTGTTTGACAGTGGAATTTGCTGCCAAGGAGTGTGGTGGAGTCTCCTTCTTTGGAGGTCTTTAAGCAGAGGCTTGACAACCATATCTCAGGAGTGCTCTGATGGTGTTTCCTGCTTGGCAGGGGGTTGGACTCGATGGCCCTTGTGGTCTCTTCCAATTCTATGATTCTATGATTCTATGGGGAGGGCGGGATATAAATAAAATTTTAGTATTATTATTATTATGAGGCCCCAATGCCGCAGGTGGTTCTGTAAGATTCCGAACCACCTGAAAGAGTCTCCTGCTGCTGTTTTCTGCAGATGCAATAGAGGCGATGAAGAAGGTCCTCTTCGCTGTTGATATCACCACTTGATAGGCTCGACATTGAGCTGTAACCCATTGAGCTGTAACCCTTGTTAACTCCGCATTCCAGTGGGGCACCAGGGAGGCAGCTGAAGAGCCATGAACTTGGGAGAAAACATCCCCTACCATTCCCTGGAAACCATTAGGATCCATTAAGTGGTGAGGGCAGACCATCTCCCTGCAGAGTGGAAGGGTCACAGAGAAGTCCAGCTGCACCAGGAAGTGATCTGACCATGGCCCAAGCGGACCCATATAAGGTCGTGTCGGCATGGATGTTAAAATCCCCTAGGGCAACCAAACTAGGTGTCTCCAGAGATGAATGTATTGCCAAGAATGTTATTTTTGTTTCAATCATTGCAAATTTTGGACAAGATGGACTGTTTCAAGAAGTGGCAAAGAGATATCTCTAGATTTGTCTGGCAGGGAGAGAAGCCCAGAATAAAATTTAAAATATTAACTGATGTAAAGGAAAGAGGTGGATTTGCCCTGCCAGACCTTAAACTTTATTATGAATCAGCAGCATTTTGCTGGTTGAAAGAATGGCTACTTCTTGAGAACACAGACATTTTGGACTTAGAAGGTTTTAACAATATTTTTGGGTGGCATGCATATTTGTGGTATTACAAGTTTAAAGCACATAAAGCATTTAAAAACCATATTGTTAGAAGAGCATTGTTCAATGTCCGGAAAAGGTATAAAGACTTACTTGAAAGTAAAACCCCAAGGTGGTTATCACCGATGGAAGCAAAGGCTCTGAAAAAGCTCAATATGGAGGCCAAATGGCCGAAATATTGGGAGATTTTGGAACAAGAGGGAGATAGATTAAAACTGCAGAGTTTCGAAAAACTAAAAAACAAAGTGTGAGACTGGCTTCATTATTACCAAATAATGGAGGTTTACAAATTGGATAAGAAAATTGGCTTCCAGGTGGAAAAATCAAAACTAGAAACAGAACTATTAGAACCTAAAGCTAAGAATTTGTCAAGAATGTATAACTTGCTGTTGAAATGGAATACTCAGGATGAAATGGTGAAATCTGCTATGATAAAATGGGCACAAGATGTTGGACACAACATTATGTTTGCTGACTGGGAACAGTTATGGACCACAGGTATGAAATTCACGGCATGTAATGCCTTAAGAGAGAATATTATGAAAATGATATACAGGTGGTACATGACACCAGTCAAGCTTGCAAAAATATATCATTTGCCTGACAATAAGTGTTGGAAATGTAAAGAAAATGAAGGTACATTCTTTCACCTTTGGTGGACGTGCCCAAGGATTAAGGCTTTCTGGGAAATGATATATAATGAAATGAAAAAGGTATTTAAGTATACCTTCCTGAAGAACCCAGAGGCCTTTCTCCTGGGCATGGTTGGCCAATTGGTGCCAAAAAAGGATAGAACTTTCTTTATGTATACCACAACAGCAGCAAGAATACTCATCGCAAAGTACTGGAAGACACAAGATCTACCCACCCTGGAAGAATGGCAGATGCAAGTAATGGACTACATGGAATTGGCAGAAATGACTGGCAGAATCCGAGACCAGGGAGAAGAGTCGGTGGAAGAAGATTGGAAAAAATTTAAAGACTATTTGCAGAAATATTATAAAATTAATGAAAGTTAAAATGATGTTGGATTGAAACGAAGTGGTTTTAGCAATAAGGTTAGAATGAATTCACAAAAATAGACTGATAACAGATGAAAATATAAAGTTACAATGTGTTAAGATATTGGATTAAGATTAAAACAAAGAGGGTAAGGATTTGCTGAACTAAATATGTGAACTGGAATACAGAAAAGGGAGGTGTGAGGGGGTCAGGGAAATAAGTAAATGAAGTATAAGCTATGAAAAGATGGACTTGTTTTTAACCTTTTGTTTTTCCTATTTTGTATTCTGTAACTTTTTTTGTACTTCTGTATTTTTTATTTTTTTATTTTGACATTTATTTTGTAATTCCATTCATTTTTCTAAAACCTTAATAAATATATTATTGTTTAAAAAACAAACTAGGTTTCTCCAGGAGCACATCCCCCATGACCTGAAGTAGCTCGGCCATGAAATCCTTCATGCAGCAGGGAGGTTGGTACACCAAAAAGAATCCTGTCCTGCCCCTATTGCCCAACTTCCAGAACATTGGGAAAACTGGGTCTTCCCAATAGGACACCTGGTCCAAGCTAATGACTTCCTAAAAATCACTGCAACCCCCTCTCGCCACCCATATGACCTGGGTTGCTCTCTGTCTCTGTCACACATGCCAGGTCAAGTCCCCCATCCATAGATGGCAGTGGTGTTACGAATTATTGACATGGCATTGCACAGCAGCACCTTCAGGTCATGTGGGTCTCCCTTGCTGATTCCAATGTCCTTCCAGTCAAGACCAGACCTGGAGGCAGGGGTAGTCTTCAAACAACAACAAAACTTGCCTTTTTGGTATTAACATGGTCTGGCCTTTAGCGTAACTCCTCCTTCTACCCCTGATCACAGAGATTGGGCATCACAGTGAATCCTCCCCTGTGTAACCTGCCCCAGACATTCTGTTGGCTAGGGCCCACTCCCAGGCAGCCCTAACCCTCATTTGCCATCAACTTTGAAGAACAGACATATCTGCTGAGCATTTATAAAAATTATTGTTGTGTTTCACCTTTTGTCATGCACACTATTGTTTTGTGGATTTTCTGGAGTTCTCACTTGGTAGCAGTGTATCAGGCAAGCTCTCAGCTCTCTGATTCTAACTCTCTGTATCTGAATGTACAGACAGCTGCATTCTCTTGGAGGTAATCTGTGTGTGTGTGTGTGTGTGTGTGTGTGTGTGTGTGTGTGTGTAAGCAAGGAGTGTGCAGGCCCAGAATCCACATGGGGGAGAGTGATTCCCAGATTTTCCGGATTTCTACTTCTCTTCCTTCAGCCCCACCAACAGCTTGTTTGAAATGTGACAGTCTTAATATGCTTTTATTCTATTGTAATTTCACCTTTTTGGAATTCTAATACAGTGGTGCCTCGCAAGACGAAATTAATCCGTTCCGCGATTCTCTTCGTCTAGCGGTTTTTTCGTCTTGCGAAGCAAGCCCATTGACGGCTTAGCAGATTAGCGCTATTAGCAGTCTAGCGGCTTTTAGCGATCAGCTGAGAAGCGGCTTATCAGCGGATCAGCTGTTAAGCGGCTTAGCGGCTTAGGAAAAGGGCGGAAAAAGCAGGAAAAAAACGCAGGAACTCGCAAGACATTTTCGTCGTGCGAAGCAACCCCATAGGGAAATTCGTTTTGCGAAGCGCCTCCAAAACGGTAAAACCCTTTCGTCTAGCGGGTTTTCCGTCTTGTGAGGCGTTTGTCTTGCGGGACACCACTGTATTTATTTTGTTTTACAATCCAGGATTGTATAAAATTAATTTTTTTAAAAGTGATATGCCAAAGGATTTCTAACACTTCTACATATGTCTACTGAGAATTTATTCCAAGTGAATCGGCCTAGAGAGGCTGTTACAATTATGTTGCCCACTTCAAGGGTGACAAACTGATTATCAACCCCGTGGGGAAACCCTTGTCATTGGCTTACTGGCCCAAGTGCTCTGACACCGAGCCCCCTCTGCTGGAGTTGGGTGGCTTTGGGTAGAAGGCAGTAGGGGTCCTGGCTCCTGTCATAGCCTAGTGCCTCCTTACCCAAGCCAACTTTGGTTAGGAGGCATGATGCTCTGACAGGGTCTGAGAGTGCTCCCACCACCTCCCCCAAGCCCACCTGGATTTGGGTTGGAGGCAGCAGGGTTGCAAGATCCTGTCTCAGACTCATGCCTGCTTTCCCAAGCTTGGGAAGAATTTGATCAGCTTAAGAAAGGAGGTGGTCTGATTGGGTTCCCCAAGGCTTCCTGCATCCTCCCCCCCAAAAAACGTGGCAGAACTATGTCCCACCATGTTTCGCCAGAAAAAAAACACTGTTTTTATAAGGCCTTTACCTTCAGAGATGCAGATACTCACGGTGGAGAGGTTCCTTATTGCATTCATCTGTTTTGCAGCAGACCTTCTTCAGCTGGAGGAATTTACCTTGAGCTGAACTGAAGCTGTAATCACCTGAGTCACAATAACTGGAAGACGAACATCCCCAGAAAGTTGACACTGTATAATTTGGAACTGAAAGGAACAAAAGGAAATAAATCACAAGATCTGCAAAAAATTCTGATTAATTCCCTCCAAATATATTTCTTTTTAATGATACTTCCTGTAATGAGAATAGGGGCTGCTTGTGCATAAGGTTAATTTGACAGTCAAAGGGTCTATGAGGGGGTAGTCTATCTGCTTCCTTCTCACTGAAGACGTCACGCAGATCGGCGTATTGCGGTGGTATCTCTCCCTTTTCCCCCACCGCCAGTCTTGCCAAACTTGCCATCCCCGGGTTTCCCCTCCCATTGCAGTGTTCCAAGCAATGAGCTGACACGAAAGAGACCGTTCGCTGGTGCCATCCCACTAACGGGTCATGTAGCGCCAGCCAGCTCATTCCCAATATGAAGGGTGGTCCCGCCAGGGTGGCTACATGAAAGGCAATGACTTCTGTGTGCCTTGCCACCCTCATTGTCATGGGGACCGTCTGTTGGGTCCTCCCAGAAGTTCCCTCCCATCAATCGTGGTGACTTGCAAAGGGCTACTTAAGGGCAGAGTCTGTATCTGATGCTCTGACGTGAATTCCTTACTCATGAAATTGCAAGAGCTGCCTGAGTCTAACAGAGCTTTTATCGTGAGTGGATGTCCGTTAGGTAGCTCTAGCACCACCCCTACGGTGATGGCACTTTTTGCGATAGTAAATAACTCAGGCAAAGTACCGTCTAGCTGGAAACATGCAATAGTAGTCCCAATCTTTAAGAGAGGCCAGTCAAATGTGCCTTCTAATTATAGGCCAATCAGTCTGCTTTCAATTATAGGAAAGCTGTATGCCCGCTTTCTCTGTAACAAACTGACAACTTTTCTAAATGACTATAATATACTATCTGAAGCTCAGGCAGCTTTCTGCGAGAACCACTCAACATCAGACCACTATCTAATGCTGTCCCTCCTAGCCGAGAAGTACACCAGGCCCCTACATGGAAAACACTTTGTGGCCTTTATGGACCTGAAATCTGCCTTTGACTCCATCCCTAGATTCAAACTATGGTCCAAATTACATCTAGTACTAAAGGATAAACGTCTCCTATATCATATTAAAGCCCTGTACTGTGGAAGCAATTTGCAGGTTAGGTGTGGGTTGCAGGGCCAGCTCTCGGACTATATTGTGATGGACAGGGGAGTGAGACAGGGATGCATTTTGGCACCTACTTTGCTCAGTTTGTTTCTGAATGATTTAGAGGCAAGCTTGATGGACCCTGATGGCCATCTTCCAAAAACAGGGAAGAGAAAGAACCCTCTCTTGTTGTATGCGGATGACACAGCCATCCTCTCCCGAACTAGACCGGGCCTGAACTACCAACTAAGGAAATTCTCAGACTACTCCTCTGGTAATGGGTTATCCATCAATTATGAAAAATCAAGTCCTGGTGTTTGAGAAGAGATTCTCCCTGAGTAAATGGGTTCTGGATGGTCACAAAGTAGAGCAGACCAAATTCTTCCAGTACCTAGGGCTTCTATTCCATCATTCCAAGTCCTGGAAACATCATTGGCAGACCGCCTATCAAAAGACGGAGGTAAGCAATCTGGCTAAACTTCGATTCTTTTATACAAGGGGAGGTCATTATGTTCCATCAGCCATTAAGGTATTTAATGCAAATTCTGTCTCTCAACTCCTCTGCGCCTCAAAAGTCTGGTTCAATGGCTCATTTTCCAGGTTTGATAGCTTCCAGGCAAAGTTTCTCCGGTCCCTCCTACAAGTTCCAAACTGGGTTCCAAATGCAACACTATGTTCAAAAACAGGTGAATGTCCTTTATCAAGTAAAGCATGGTGGGCTGCCCTGAGATACTGGCTCAAGAGCTCAGTCTTTGGCCTAGGGCAGGGGGTACTTCCATACCTAAACAACAAAGAGTTTACCAGCTCATGGATGAAAATTTTGGTTAGAAAAGCTACTTCGATTGGTATGCCACCTTCTCTCCTATTCCATCTGGGCTATGATACCGCCCTTGAATCTCTGAGGCAAAGGCTCTGGGACATTCACATAGTGATCTCCAATCTCAATCTCATGTTATCTGTGGCCCATTAGTGGTAGGAATTCACTATGGGTTCGAGTTTCAGATACCTGCATATCTCAGAAATTTGTCTGTACCAAGATATCTGTGTCTTTTCACCAAAGCCAGATTAAAGGTATTCCCATCAGAAGTGTTAAACGGCAGACTGAGCGGTACCCCTTACCAAAATAGGATCTCTGTGTGCTATCAGGATGTTGGCTGCATGAGGCATATTTTATTGCATTGCGGACAATATGATCAAGCTAGGGAACAATTGATTTTCACTTTTGGTAAATCAGCCGGGTCATCCTGAAGCCTACTATATCAAATAGCTTCTGGATGACAAGTCAAAGATCAACATACCCAAGACTGAACATATAACGCTTCATTCTCCCTTCCCTGGGGGGTTGTCTGTATTAATTTGTATTTTATTTTATTTTGAATTTTGTGGGATGGGAGCGGTAGTCCAGAAATGTCTAAAAGGCCAAAGGTTAGTCAACCACAGGCTGATGCATGCCAGGATCTCTCTGATGAAGCCTGCATGTGATGGAAAGAGAAAAGAAATGCTAGAGTAAGATTATGTGGCTGAGTATGGATGCTGAGTGTTGGACTGGAATCTGAGAGGCCAGGGTTCAAATCCCCACTCAGCCATGAAACTCACTGGGTGACCTTGGGGAGTCCCTGCCTCTCAACATAATAAACCTGACATGGTTAAATGCATAAAAGAAGAACCATTTCCTTGGATAAATTTTGGGCTATAAAGGCAGTAAATAAATACTAAATAATGCTAATTTACATAAGAAAGTCATTCCTTGGGGTGACCAAGAGTAAGTGAGAAGATTCAGCTCACCTATGTTGCTACTCACAGCACTAGAGGAACAGATTTGAGTATCATTGCAGGATTGACGGCTGCTCTTTTCACATGAGGTACTCATTTCATAACAGTAGTCACATGAAATAAATGCCGCTGCAGAAAGAAGATAGCGGTTGGTGAAAGAGAAACCTGCTCATTAATATACCTAGGTGTATTCGTTAGTGGAAACCCTCTCTGGGAAGAGTCATATTGAAGTCAAAGCACCAAAAACCAAAGGAGCATAAATGAAATTCTATTACAATAAGGGAGAGCAGCTGAATGAAGCTGTCCTAAAGATACTTTGTAGCAAAGTGCTTACTGAAATGCTCTACAGCACTGAAATCTGGGGGCCTGAGTCAAACTCCCCCCTGTCTCCTCGCTGGCCCAAATAGGACTAATTTAGCCAGCTAGCCCTGGTGATCATCTAATGTTTATTGGATGGATTTCCCCCCTAAATTGATTTTTGAATTCTGAATTTATTGTTAATGTTTTATACTGTATTTTATCCTGTTTTGGTTGCATCAATTAAGTGTTTTAAATTTGTTGTTAGCCGCTCTGAGCCCATTTTTTGGAACCGGGAAAAGCGGCGTATAAATAAAATTATTATTATTATTATTTATGTGCTCCTTAAATAGAAACCTAAGAGATCGCTTTCTGCAAAAGCAACACCCGAGAGATCGCTTTCTGCGAAAGCAACACCCAAGAAGAAATAGTGTGGCTTCTTTTGTAAGACAATAATGGCTTTTTAGAATGCCCCTCTATGCACCGACTGAAAAAATTAATAGGAAAATGAATTAGATAAGATTGCTATAAGTTGTTTTGGTGATTGTAAGGTTTAATGTGAAATCAAGGTAAAATTAAGCTTGTTGGTTTCTCTGGTATCTTCTCTCCCATACATTATGTTTTTTTTTTAAATATATTTTTATTAAGTTTATAAGGTACAGAAAAAAGAATAGAAAATAGATATAAGAAAAAAGATGAAAAAGTTACATATTTCCGTGTTCTTTTTTTCCAGCATATCCAATGGACTTCCCCACATCCTCCCAACCTTGCATTCTCTGTATTACAAAACGTCGGCAATTTGTTAACTTATTTCAAAAACTTGTTATATCTTTCCGTTTTATCGTGTTACCTAATTTCAAAAAATGTTGTAACCCAAATCTTATACATTTTAATTTAAACACAATAAAGTTGTTTCATTATTTTACCTCTAAATTCTTGTGCCTTAATTTCCGTTTCATTAAATTACAATTACTGAAGCTAGAATTTCCCAAAAAGCGCAGTTTTTAACATTCATACAGCTTATAATGTTTTTTCAAATAGTCCTTAAATCTTTTCCAGTCCTCCTCAATTGTTTCTTCTCCCAAGTCTCGGATTCTGCCAGTCATTTCAGCCAGTTCCATGTAGTCCATCAACTGCATCTGCCATTCCTCCAGCGTGGGTAAATCTTGTGTCTTCCAATGCTTTGCAATCAAAATTCTAGCTGCTGTAGTAGCGTACATAAAAAAAGTTCTGTCTTTCTTAAGCACTCTCTGGTCCACCATGCCCAGAAGAAAGGCCTCCGGTTTCTTGGGTAAGGTAAATCTAAGTACCCTTTTTAGTTCATTATGAATCATCTCCCAAAAGGCCTTCACTTTCGGGCAAGTCCACCAGAGATGAAAGAATGTCCCTTCCGCCTCCTTACATTTCCAGCATTTGTTGTCAGACAGGTGGTATATCTTAGCAAGCTTGACTGGGGTCATGTACCACCGGTATACCATTTTCATAATATTTTCCTTCAAGGCACTGCATGCCGTAAATTTCATTCCGGTGTTCCATAACCTTTCCCAGTCTTCAAACATAATGTTATGCCCCACATCCTGCGCCCATTTTATCATGGCGGATTTAACTACCTCGTCCTGTGTATTCCACTTAAGCAGCAGGTTATACATTCTCGAAAGTAATTTACTTTTTGGCTCTAACAGTTCTGTTTCTAATTTCGATTTTTCCACCTGGAATCCAACCTTTTTGTCCGTTTTAAAAACCTCCTGAATTTGAGCATAATGCAACCAGTCTCGCACCTTGTTTTTTAATTTTTCCAAGCTCTGCAACCTCCAATTGTCTCCAATTTTTTCAATTATTTCCCAATATTTAGGCCAGTGGGCCTCCATGTTAAGTCTCTTACGTGCCTTGGCCTCCACCGGTGAGAGCCACCTCGGAGTCTTACTCTCCAGTAAGTCTTTGTATTTTGTCCAGACCATCAAAATTGCTCTTCTGACAATGTGGTTTTTAAACAATTTGTGCACTTTAACCTTGTCATACCACAAATATGCATGCCACCCAAAAGCATTATCAAACCCTTCCAGATCTAGGACATCAGTGTTCTCCAATAAAATCCAATCTTTCAACCAGCAGAAGGCTGCAGATTCATAATATAACCTCAAGTCTGGCAGGGCAAATCCCCCTCTTTCTTTCGCATCTGTTAAGATTTTAAACTTTATTCGGGGCTTTTTGCCCTGCCAAACAAACTTGGAAATATCCTTCTGCCACTTTCCAAAACATTCCACCTTGTCCACGATCTGTAGGGCCTGAAACAAAAATAACATTTTCGGCAATACATTCATCTTTATAGCTGCTATTCGGCCCAACAAGGAAAGTTTCAGTCTTGACCATATTTCCAAATCTCTTTTGATTTCTGACCAACATTTCTCATAATTGTCTTTAAACAAATTCAAATTTTTGGAGGTCAGATACACCCCTAGATATTTTACTTTTTTAACCACGTTTAGTTCTGTTTCTTTCTGGAACTCCTCTGTTTCTGTAGTTGTCAAATTTTTTGCTAAAACCTTAGTTTTTTGTTTGTTTAATTTAAATCCCGCCACCCGACCAAAGTCAGAAATTAATTCTAACACTTTTTTCGTGCTAGAGACTGGCTCCTGTAATGTTAATACCAAGTCATCTGCAAATGCTTTCAATTTATATTGTTTCACTCCGACCTCAATTCCCTGTACAAACCGGTCCTTTCTAATCATGTTCAATAGCACCTCCAGGACTGATATAAACAATAGGGGGGATAGGGGGCACCCCTGCCGTGTCCCTTTTTCAATTTTAAACTCCTCTGTCACCACATTGTTTACTATCAGCTTGGCTTTTTGTTCTGAGTAGATTGCTTCTATTCCATTTTCAAACCCCCGCCCCACTCCCATCCCTTCCAAGTTTTTCTTCATGAACATCCAAGATATGTTGTCAAAGGCTTTCTCCGTGTCAATAAAAATTAAAACCGCTCTAGTATTAAGATTTGTTTGAAGAAGTTCCAAAATGTCAATGATGTTTCTTGTGTTATCAAACAAATGCCTACCAGGGAGAAAGCCAGCCTGGTCCTTATGTATCACTTCATTAAGTACTTTTTTAAACCTACTTGCCAAAATATCTGCAAAAATTTTGTAATCCACGTTTAGGAGTGAGATGGGGCGGTAGTTCTTAAGCTGGGTCTTTTCAGTTTCTAGTTTGGGTATCAATGTGATGAAAGCTTCTTTCCACGTTTCTGGTGCCTTCCTCCCCTCCAAAATCTGATTGCAAACCTCCAACAAAGGTTGTATCAAGTAGTCCTTCAAAACCTTACAGTATTTGGAGGTAAGTCCATCAGAGCCTGGAGACTTGCCTAGTTGAAGGTTCTGAATGGCACTCTCGATTTCTTGCCATGTGATATTACCATTCAGGGTTGTTCTCATTTCTTGGGGTATTTTTTGTAATCCATTAGTTATAAGGAATTGGTCCACCTCGGAATCTTTTTGCGGCCCTTGAGAGTAGAGTTCTTTGAAGTATCTCTGGAAACACTTTCTAATTTCCTCGGGTTTCTGAACCATTTTCCCTTCAATCTCTAGATTTGTAACTGTGTTAAGTTTTTGTCTCTTTTTCAACTGCCATGCTAGCAGTTTCCCACACTTGTTAGCTGATTCAAAAGATCTTTGTTTCATTTGTTTAATTTTCCATTCCACCTCTTGATTTATCAATTTCGAATATTGTGCCTGGAACAATTTCACTTCTCTCAGCACCTCCTTCGACTTAGGCCTAGTTCTTAGTTTTTTCTCTCCTTCTCTTATTTTCTCCAATATCTTCTCCTTCTTTTCATTCCAGAGCCTTTTCTTGATCGTATTTTGTTGTATTAGAAACCCTCTCATAACTGCTTTACTTGCGTCCCAGATTGTTCTTTTTTCCACAGTAGTATTTAAATTTATCTCAAAATAGTCCTTTAATGTTTTTTGGGCCTTCTTGATAATCTCCTGGTCCCTGAATAACGTATCATTCATTTTCCATCTAAAGGATCCGGTTATATTTAGTCTCAGTTCCACCTTCAGTGCGTTATGGTCGGAGCAGGTTTTTGGGCAGATTTCCACTTTTCTAGTCTTAGGTACCAGTCCTCTAGTTATCCATATTTGGTCGATTCTTGTCCATATCAGATGAGCCTCAGAAAAGAAAGTTCCTTCTTTTCCTAGGGGGGTTCTTAACCCTCCATATATCGATTAAGTCCATATTGTCAGTCATTTCAAAAAAAGTCTTGGGTAGTCTGCCATCTTTCGCTATGTTAGCACCTTGCGACTTATCCATGTTTACAGACACAACCCCATTCATATCGCCCAACATAATGATGTTGTTATAGTCTAGATAATCCAGCATAGTCTCATGCAGCTTCCTAAAAAATTCTGATTTTCCTTCGTTTGGGGCATATATTCCTAATATCAAAAAATTTTCTCCTTGGGCCTGAATTTCAATCGCCAAAATTCTACCATGTTCGTCTTTAAATAAAAATTTCGGTGACAGGCTCCCCTTTGCATACATCACCACTCCTCTTTTCTTAACTTTGTCTGAAGAAATAAATTCTTGGCCTAATCTTTTGTTAATTAACACTTTTCTGTGGAGCCTTGTCACATGTGTTTCTTGCAGGCAAATGATATCCAATTGTTCTTTTTTCAAGATATGAAATACTTTTCTTCTTTTTTCCGGGGAGTTTCCGCCATTAATGTTCCAACTAAGAAGCTGCAGAGACATCCTGGTCTAGTTAGTGGGTTCTACAATTGGGTATCTAGGTTTCCCTCCGATCCCGGAGGTGGTAGTGCTGGTCCAGATCCAGACGGTGTACGTCCTGGTGGTGGTCCCGGTGGTGGCGGCCAAGAAGCTGCTGCTCCTTTTTGAAGGTCCTCTTCGTGATCGTATAGAAACTTCTGCTGGTCCTCAGGTGATTTAATCTTTACTTTCTTTCCTTTGTAAGTAAATGATAGTCCTTGTGGAAACTCCCACCTATAAGGAATTGCGTTGTGTCTCAACAGTTTGGTTAGGTCTAAATATGTAGTCCTGAGATCCAGTACGTATTTCGGTATATCTCTGTAAATTTCAGCCTTTTTGCCTTCTATCTCCAAAGATTTTTTAAAATGTAGGCCTAGTATCTTATCTCTTTCCTCTCTTGACCTCAGAATAACCAAACAGTCTCTGGCCTTGTCTTTCTTTGCTGATCTTCCCAATCTAAAAGCCGTCACAATTTTAAAGTCTTTATCTTCTTCAATTCCCCAGAATTTGGAAAATAAAAGTGTCAAAAATCCCTCTAAATTACCTACCTCCAATTCTGGGATGGCCCTTAACCTAAGATTATTTTCCTTACTTTTCAGTTCAACCAATGACAGGTAGGCTTGTTGTTCCCCTACCTGTCTTTTCAGAGGCCTTACTTCCCCCTTAATCTCATCAACTCCTTTGTTTGCCTGCTCTGCTTTTTGATTGGCTTCCGCAGCTAATTTGTAGTTTTCCGCCGTAGCTCCTTGTAGTTTCTCAATTGCCTGGGTATGCTGGGAAACCTGATCAGATAATTTGCTAATAGAGGATGTAGCTTGGTCAATTTTAGATGATTGATTGTCCACTTTTTGATTTAAAATTGCCAGTTGATCCAAAATTTGTTTAAGGACTGCTTCAGATCCTCCAGTTGCCATGTCTTCTACAGCAGGCTGTTCAGCTCCCTCCTCCTGTGCTGTAAGCACAGTTGGGACAGATGATCTGCGTTGATGAGTTAAAGTTGTTTGCAAAAGTTGCCCAGATTTCTTTTCTTTTTCTTTATCTTTGGCTTTAACTGCTCTTGTTCTCCCTGAGCCGCTCATTCCACACCTGCCTCTATTCAAGGTCAAATAATCCTTTGTCCCATGAGAAAGACAAGTCCAGAGTGTAAACAATTAAACCACAAAGAGTCTCAATAAAATTCAGTTCCCAGGCCTCTATATCTCCACAATCCTCTAGGGGGGGTATTTCAAAGTTTCAAGGAAGGAAAGAACTATTGTCCGCCATTGAAGTTCCTAAATTCCCCCTGTTTAAATTTTTGTAGTTCCATAACACAAATGGAAGGTTTCCAAGGCTTCCTATTTCTTTTAATCAAGCCACAAGGTGTCAAGAGAGGTCCCAGCAACAATGTTAAACGTTAATATCTCAGTCTATGCAACAGTTTAAATCTCTGCAACAGTATCAGCAGTTTGACAGTTCTCTTTTGTACACTGGCAGCCCGACGACTGGGTTATCCCTTCTAGCTCCATTTAGCTCAAAAGTAGGAAGAAAGTTCCAAAAGGCAAAAGTCCATAAATTTGACAGATCTTTCCCTTTTATCTTCAAAGTACACAGTCTATCAATGCGCCCTTTACTCCACTTTTACAATCCCTTTTAAGTGCTTCAGCTCACTTCAGAGCCCTTGCTTTGATCTGGTAAGCAGGATCGGGAGGCGGACTTCCTGTTACTCGCCTCCCGTTTTCAGCCGAATTTCTCCAATTTAGTCAAATATTTAAGCCCCCTTACTCACGGGTATGTTGCTCCAATTCCGATATTTTCAAGAAGAAAGGTCAGCGCTCATCAGCAGCAGCAGCACGGCTTTGCTTCCACGAAAAGAGCGATGAACTCACAGCGCCGCTCCCCCTTTCACGTTCCGGAGCCTCTTACGAGGTTCCTTCTTCATTTCTGGGGGGGCTCAAGGCGCCCGCCGAGTCCCACAGCCACAGGCTCGCTCTGCCTGCGGTTTTTCTTGATGGGTCTCCGCTTTGCCGCAGCGGACGACCCTTTTTCGCGGAGCCCCTCTTCACAGAGTAAAGAGGACCGCCATTGCTGTTTTGCGCCGCCTCCGGAAGTCCCTCTCCCATACATTATGGATGTTGGCTTATGTTATGGATGTCTGCTCTGTATTATTTTATTAATACCATTGCTACAAGTTTGTTGTGGCCTTTGGCTAGTGCAATAAAGTTATGAACTGTACGTGAAATGCTCATGGCTGCTCCAGTATTTGATATTTTCTCACTCACACACCATTTCCCCATTACTTGACTCTTGTCTTCGAAGGGAGCCTGGCTTAGAGAACACTCACTAAGGGCAACGATATTAGTAAGTGTTCTCTAAGCCAGGCTCCCTTCGAAGACAAGATATTTTAACTATGATGTATATTTTAATCATTCTGGATTTTAAAAAAAAGATGCAGATTTCTTTTGTTGCTGTTGTTTTCTAAATAGGACATAAGCCATTTGGGAATAAAGCAATACATATATTAATGAATAAATAATAATATATTCTAGATAGAACGGTTTTCCTAAGTATCCTGGAAACTGTAGCCTTCGCTTATTAGTATGGTTAATCAGATTCCTCTGGCACAGAAATACATGTTTGCAACTAACTATACTTGGTCATCAAGGCTTAAGTGCTTAAACTCTTGAGTTTACTCTCCTTGGTAAGCCAGCAGTCCTTATTCTCTATTATGCTGATATCCTGTCTTCTCTCACATTCCCACCCAAGCAGCAAACATTTCTGGAGTCATCAAAAGATGACAAAAGCAATCCCATTCTATTGTTTCCTACTTACCTGAAGAAGGCAGGGCTAAGAGGAGGCTCAGAAGTGTTTTCATCATTTTTGAAAGATAAGGAAACTCAGAGATGGACCAGGAAGAGAACTGATACAGGGAGAGCTTTTACTTGGAGATATTTATAGGCCAAGGATTCATGCTGTGGGCATCACCTGGGAACAAATGGTTCCGTGAGGTCTGGGAGTGGGGGCTGTGTGTTTGCCAAGAAGATGCAGAGGGACATAGCAAAATTCAAATCTCAGTGTTGAAATTGGCTTAATTGGTTATTTTTCATTTCATTAGCTCTTGCCAGAAACCTCTAAGCATTTTTTTTCTTTATCATTAACATACAATTTAAATTGTAATGGCACCAAAGAAAGAATCAAGGGACTATAAAGGCAAGGGCAAAACCAAGATGCAACCTGCAAAGAAACCCCCCAAAATATCCTCCTTGAAAGGATTCGTCTTCTGAGAAAGAGATAGGTCTGGATATCAGATAGTTCTTGGTAAGACTTGGTAAGACTGTAAGCAAGGGAGTAGCCCTCAGCTGAGAAGAGTAGCCCTCAGCCTTCAGCATCAATGAAAACCCTTAACTCATCATGGCTTCATAGTGCCTGAAGGTACTGGCGGCTTCAACAAGGAAGATTGATTCTCCTGTCAGGGAAGTGGTAATCCTCCCTAGGGAAAAAGGGATGATAAGTGGGCTCTAGTGGAAGTAAAGGACGAAGCCATTTCCCTTCCCTGGGGAAATGGAGATGCGGGCTGGACACGAGTCCACCCCATGGGCGGGGGTGTGGCTAGCCCTCACGTCTTAGGGGGTCCCCTCCATGTCACACCCCAGGCCAACCAATCCGGCTGGCCAGGGGGAGTTGCGTGCTCTATTTAAGCAGCCCGCGGGTGGAGACTCCCCCCTTTTTTCTGGTTCCCGCTCATGCAGTTCTTCCTTCCTCCCTCCCTCCCTACTTCCCTCCCTAAGATTAGCTCTTAATCCTTTGACCTTGCTATGAACCTCAGTTGGTCGCCTGTTGAAGAGGCCTGGTAAGAATTTTTTCCACTTTGCAAATTGGCACCAGCCATTTGCTTTTTTGCCTACATCGTAACAAATTGTCACAACTTTGTAAGGTTTGGGGATTAGGCATTGGAGTATTTGGTTGGAGGTGAGAGGAAGTAGTGGCCATCACCTACCCCTCCGATTTACAGCCAAAGCTCACCCAGGAGTTGGTTCTTCTACTTCCATTGTTGGGGAGTGACAGTCTGTGGCTTCCTTACGAGCCTGGGAGTCTGTGGAAATGTTTCCCTACTTGCACGATATCAAATTTTCAACAGCCTATGTTTTTTTAATTAAATTTATTTTGGTGTGCAGTTCCTTCAGGAGGTAGATAGAAGGCCAACTTAAAGCCTACTTTACTCCTCACAAGGTAGGCTTCCCCAGTAATATCAGAATTAGAAACCTTAGACTACATTTTCCACATACAATTTGTTTCCTCTGATGAAATTCGTGGTTCCTAAATTATAAATGAAAAAGATGCCCTACCGAAAACCCCTTATTTATTTTTTTATCTTCCCCATTTCTACCCTCCTAATGCAATGGGTATAGAAACATACAATATCCTCCTTTCAGACATTATTTTTTTATGCAGCAGGACTCCTAAAAGTCTTTTATTTTATTGGTGCTTTAAAAAAAAAAGGATCATGGGTTTTTATTGGAAAACAGGGTGCATTTACCATGAGCCATTGTCTTTGCCTTTGCTTTTGTTTTATGTGGTTTCTAACTTGGTTGGAAAGAGAACATATTTTTTATCATCTTCCAGGCCCCAGAAAAAAGCACTGCTGAGGTGGTAAAACTAGGCATTGTTCAGGGTTATAGACAGGTACCAGGGTTCTGAAATTTCATTCCTCCTTGTTCCAATTGCATCACGTTGCTGGCAAAGAGTGAAGATACATGGAGTCATCTGATCTGATTGCCTTTAGCCACGTTGCCTTTAACTGAATAAAGCAAGATGTTTACACCCACTTCACTACCCATCTTCAGTAACAACATCATCTATATGCATTATATTTCTCTATCAACTGGAAACCTTTTATATTTATATTTAACTGGAAACCTTTTATATTTGCTTGAACCATTTTTAACAATGTATATTTTATTGGCTTTTATAAATGTATAACAAACAACAAACAAAACACTAAGCAGCTACACAAAATCAGAATACGCCACCCTTTCTGCAATCTCTCCAGCTACCACATAAGCATCCATAGTTTTCAAACATTTGTTCTTCTTTCAGATTTTCAACAAAATTCTTCTACGTTATTTCATCAGCCTTGTTTGGAAGCATCCATCCAGCGTGTGGTCACCTTCAACTGAAGCATCAAGCAGGTGACGACATTCAGATATGTGGGGATTCTGCTGATAACACATTGCTTAGGTGCTTTTGGCTAGGATATGAAGTAAATGGCCGCAGGATGGCATAAAATGCACCCGTTGTTTCTTTCTTTTCAGCACTGTTACATTATGGTTTATTTTCTAAGTTATATTCAATATCCATACATTTTCATACCTTTGGCCTCTTCCCCAAACATGTAATTTCCTCCACATTTGGACAACCAATAATCTTGATGCATCATGCAAGTAAAGAAAGTGATCTGTTCTCTTAAGAGACTTCTTAAACCATGTCAAATATGAAAGGAAACACAACTGTGGGGTAAAATCAATTTGTTCCATAGACTGCGATTCTCAACCTGTGGGTCCCCAGATGTCATTGGACTACAACTCCCATCATCCCTGACCACAGATCATGCTGGCTATGAATGATGGGGGTTGTAGTCCAACAACATCTGGGGACCCACAGGTTGAGAAAAAATGCCACAGAATATTAAAATTATTGAATATATTTTCCACATAAAGCCAAAAAATTTATTCTGTGGCATCCCCATCTAAAATGGTGGTCTGTCTATAACTGGAATACCTCCACCACATTGACACTGTTCAAAATCAATGTGGGAGAAGTTCACTGGTGTGCTTTGTCTCCTACAAATTACCTGAATATCCAAGGTCCATGGGAACTAGTTTATTGAGGGATTAAGAGATATGTTGACTATGAACCAGTGACTCCATCTCTGCTCTCACTTGGTGTGGGGTCCAACTTTCTTGAGATTACAAAGTTAGTTCCCAGGGCAAAGTGCTGGTCTTCAGGTGCCCAGATCAAAATGCAGCTATAGCCTAATGGCACAGCTCAGGTAAGTGATCATGTGGTAAAGGTGGACACAGTTCAGGGGTACTGATGGATGCCAGGGACACAGTGTTGTGTCATGAATATTGGACAATGACTCCAAATTCATTACAGAGACCTGATGAAATCATTTTCTGGAACTTTAACCCTCCCTGTTCCAATTGCAGCAGATTGTTGTGAAAGAAAGGATAATTTGTGACACTTGATCTGTTTGGTCAGATTATATAATTACAATAATTTGGTGGTGGCTGCCCTTAGCCACACTGTTTTGAATGGGACCAAGCTAATGCCTTACAGCTCCTTCGAACCCCATCTTCAGTATGAATCTCATCCATTTGCCCAAAATCTGGAGCTATTCAAGAGCAGGCTGCACAGTGATCTGTTGGGGATCCTCTAATGTTGGCTTTTCTGCCTTTGATAGGATGTTAGACTAGACAACGTCCCAGAACCCCATCTCACACACAAAACATGCATGGTACTACAGGGGTGGAATGTGGAGTTATTGATAAATGTTTGAGGGCAAAGACCAAAAACACAAGCATGTGAGAAAAACGCCTTAAAATGAAATCATGAAAATGAAATAACAAGGCTTGTGATTGTAACAGTTTGCTGCCACTCTAAAATGGCTGTAGATGTGCAACAACCACGTCCCCTTGCCTAAAGAGAACCCTGCAATTTCAAAACTGATTGAAGAAATGCCCTGGGTTGTGGTGCAGTTGCACATGACATAAAAGCAGATGATATGCACCACACTGTTCCATGTCCCATTAGCTGCTGTGCAGAAGTACAGTGGTACCTCGGGTTAAGTACTTAATTCATTCCGGAGGTCCGTTCTTAAGCTGAAACTGTTCTTAACCTGAAGCACCACTTTAGCTAATGGGGCCTCCTGCTGCTGCCCCACCATCTATGAAGATGGTCTCAGTCCAAATTCAAGAATCTGCACTCAAAAGCATTTCTGACAAAAAATAATAGCTTCTGCATGCTGCTTTGCATGCAGAAGACACCAGATAGGAATCCCCAAACCTCTGTACAGTATAGGGCTGGGAATGTCCCATTTCAGAAACATTCCATTTCCAAAATTATACTGCAACCACTGAAGGTATCCAGCCCCTCACATCTAACCACCTAGCATAGTTAATGGAACAGAGAGACTGTAAGCCTACAAAAAAAGTTTAGTTGGCTAGCAAGATTCACATGGGGGTAAGCAGCCTCTGACATGAACTGAAAGTCATCCCCTCAATATTTTTACAGGC
The DNA here is from genome assembly GCF_964106915.1 of Podarcis gaigeae. Taxonomy (NCBI): domain Eukaryota; kingdom Metazoa; phylum Chordata; class Lepidosauria; order Squamata; family Lacertidae; genus Podarcis; species Podarcis gaigeae. Next base: position 77,453,786 of record NC_139684.1, read on the forward strand.
TAAAAAGCTTCTCTGCCACTGCAGTAGATCCGTAGAAAGATGTCCTGCAACTACAAAAGGGCTTCCAATCTTCAAGTAACATTGAACTCTCTGCATGCTCTCTTTCATGAACAAACATAGTCTAGGCTAAAACGGAGCTCTTTAACTTTTAACAGTTGTGCAAAGCTGGGCATTTCCAAAGGTGTACCTTTCATGACAACCCATCCTATTCCCATGGGACAGCCAGGAATCTGCATATGTTTGCAAGAAGCATGCTGTCTATAAATACACTAATGAGACCAGCAACAAAACTTTGGCAGTGCTGCTCTTCCTCAGGAAGGCCGTTCTCTCATCCCGCCCCACTGCCCACTTTACATCTTTCTAGTTCAACTGACACACATTCTGGGGCTACTGACATGTTCAGTTCTCATTGGGCTCTTTGGAGTTTGGGTGTTATTCTTGTCTTTGCTGTTTCTTATCCTTTGTTTTGTTTGCTTAAGATGTTTTGTACAGTGGTACTTCGGGTTACATACGCTTCAGGTTACATACGTTTCAGGTTACAGACTCCACTAACACAGATATAGTACCTCAGGTTAAGAACTTTGCTTCAGCATGAGAACAGAAATTGTGCTCCAGCGGCGGGGCAGCAGCAGGAGGCCCCATTAGCTAAAGTGCAATTGAGGGCAGAAGCAGCGATTGGACTTGATCGTGGTCAAGGGGCCCTACGTTAGCTTACTGGGGTTGGCGTGGTTTGGGCCGCTGGGGATAGCCATCACTGGGGTGAACCGCACCAACTCCCACGTGGACGTGGACACCATCTGCAAAGAGTTTCCGGAGGTTTTCGGCAGAGCACTGGGATGATATACTGGTCCCCCATTGGCCTACAACTAGACCCTGCTGTATGACCCATCAGGTTCAAGGCCCGCCGGATCCTGTTCACCCTTAAACTCTGCATCAATGATGAATTAGACCGGCTTGTGGAGCAAGGAGTGCTTGAGCCAGTGCCTAACGCCCCCTGGTAAACGCCAATCGTCACACCCGTCAAGCTCAATGGCTCAGACCACATCTTCTCAGACTACAAATGTACCATAAACAAGGCCCTTATGGCTCATACATACCTGGTGCCAGTGGTCCTCCATGTCCTCACCACCCTGGTGGGGTCTAAGATTTTTGGCAAGCTGGCCCTGGCCCTGGCCCAAGTCTATCAGCAGTTGCCAGTGGACTAGGGCACCACCGAGGCACAGACGATTGTAATTCACAGGGGCGTGTTCCGTGTCAAGCGTCTGCAATTTTGTGTCAGTGTTGTGCCAGCCATATTCCAAAATTGAATGGACTCTCTCCTCAAAGGAATTCCTAGCATCACCCCCTTCCCTGTTCAGGGAAGTTTTTAACCTGCAATATTTTAGTGTATTTCTGGTTTTTATGGAAGCCGCCCAGAGTGGCTGGGGAAACCCAGCCAGATGGGCGGGGTACAAATAATAAATTATTATTATTATTATTATTATTATTATTATTATTATTATTATTATTATTCTAGAATCATAGAATCATAGAAACATAGAGTTGGAAGAGGCCACAAGGGCCATCGAGTCCAACCCCCTGCCAAGCAGGAAACACCATCAGAGCACTCCTGACATATGGTTGTCAAGCCTCTGCTTAAAGACCTCCAAAGAAGGAGACTCCACCACACTCCTTGGCAGCAAATTCCACCGTCGAACAGCTCTTACTGTCAGAAAACAACCTTTCTCCCTCCTCTATGTGACATCCTTTTACATATCACCAGGTGAGGTCTGACCAGAGCAGAATAAAGTGGCACTATTACTTCCCTTGATCTAGATGCTATACTCCTATTGATGCAGCCCAGAATTGCATTGGCTTTTTTAGCTGCCGCGTCACACTGTTGGCTCATGTCAAGTTTGTGGTCAACCAAGACTCCTAGATCCTTTTCACATGTACTGCTCTCAAGCCAGGTGTCACCCTTCTTGTATTTGTGCCTCTCATTTTATTTTTTTTGCCCAAGTGCAATACTTTACATTTCTCCCTGTTAAAATTCATCCTGTTTGTTTTGGGCCAGTTCTCTAATCTGTCAAGGTCGTTTTGAAGTGTGATCCTGTCCTCTGGGGTGTTAGCCACCCCTCCCAGTTTGGTGTCATCTGCAAATTTGATCAGGATGCCCTTGAGTCCATCATCCAAGTCATTGATAAAGATGTTGAATAAGACCGGGCCCAAGACAGAACCCTGTGGCACCCCACTAGTCACTCTTCTCCAGGATGAAGAGGAACCATTGATGAGCACCCTTTGGGCTCGGTCAGTCAGCCAATTACAAATCCACTGAGTGGTAGCATAGTCAAGACCGCATTTTACCAGCTTCTTTACAAGAATATCATGGGGCACCGAGGACTTCCGGGTTAGCGCGATCGGTGAATGGCGGATTCCCTCCGAGCTCCGGAGGGAATCGGCTCTGCTGAGGACGGGTCCTGCCGCGCCGGCGACACGGGGACCCTTAGAAACCGCAGGCGCGGAAGCCTGCGGACTTGGTGACTCGGTGGGCACCTTAAGCGCCCTCCCCGACCCACGAAGAGCCTTTTTAAAGGCTACGGAGAGGGTACGGAGAGTGGCGTGGTGCTGTGAGTAGACCGCTACTTCAGTGGAGCCGCGAGCCATGGCCGGAGAGCGCTGACTTTCTTCCCAAAATTTGGACTGGAAAATAAACAAACCGTGAGTAGAATGGAATTTGGACTGTAAAAATTTTTACCTTTGAATTCGGCACGACCGGGGGATGTTCTAAAGGGAAGTCCGCACCCCCCTATCTACAAACGATCTAAAGCAAGGATTGGAGAACTAAGGTGGAGAGATTGTTGTTCTGTCAGATAAAAGATCTTTCCATGAATTTGACAGGTGAAGTCTTTGTGCTGGAGAGAATGGGAGGAATTTTGGAACGTTTTGTGTAACCCCCCCCCCCCGAACCCGGGAGCGTCCTGTGTGGGTGCCGGAGGAAAAAGAATAAGGAGTTTGACAGCTGTCAAAGGAGCTGTCAAACGGGCGGTTAAAGTTAAGAATTTTGCTATTTAATAACTCTCTGAACTAAAGGTGATACATTTGAAATGAGGTGGTTGGAAACAAAGAAGTAATAAATAATAAAGTAACGGATTGTTGGAAAAGGTCTAAAGCAATTGGAATCCCCCTAGGGGGAACTAGAGACATTACAATGGCTGCAGAGGGAAAATTACTGGCAGAAATAGAAAAAATGTTCTTTCTCGTGGGAATTCTGCAAGAGCAGAGTACGGCTATGAACAAAGAACTTATGACCTTGAACTCTAAAACAAACAACTCTGCTGAGTGCACAAAGGATTCGACTGACAAAAAATCTGCAGCTGAACCAGAAGAGATATTTTTGGAATGGATGGAGAGGAAAGAAGGAGTGGAGATAGTTCAGATGGAAAATACCAACCAAATAAATACCAACCCAAAGCCTATATTGTCAGAAAATAAGGAAGAAGATTTTTGGATTACAAATCTGCGAAAGATGAGAAAGATGAAGAAGGAAGTCCCTGGAGTACTTGGAATACTGGAATTCAAAAGAATAAAGAAATATGATCGAGACTTCCTTTTTGAGTATGGGAGAGCAGCTGATCTTTTGCAGCAATTGCTTTTAAACATTTTGGATGGAAGAAAATTTGATGTGACTGTGACAGAACTTCTTCGAGACCTGAGGACCAACAAAAAGGACTGACAGAGAATTGAAGGCCTCGGATGTGAGGAATCCGGGCTAGGAACTGTTTTTGGACATTTGCTTGGGAAGGGATGAAAACCGGGGTAGGGAGGGAGGGGAGAATAGAATTTCAAAATTTTATGACTTTTGTATTTGGCCAATGTGACCTATAATTAATATAATAAAGGGAGAAATTCGTGGAAGGGAAGTTAGGTCGACCTTAGAAAAAGGATTTAATGTTTATAAGAGAATTGGAAATGGAAAAGTTAAATGTTTATAAGTAAAAGGAGCTAAGTTTTAAAAATAATAACAATATGTTTAAGATGATAGACAGGAACTTGCTGAAATAATTATTGGAATTGGGATTTATGAAGAGGGGGTGGGGGGAAGCCAAGGAAAGAGGGTAAAGAAAGTAAGGGTATGAAATTGTATATGTGTTGTCTTTGTCTTTTTGTGTGTGTTTGTCTTTATAAAATGTAAAAACCCAATAAAAATTTTATTTTAAAAAAAAAAGAATATCATGGGGCACCTTGTCAAATGCCTTGCTGAAATCAAGGTAGGCTACATCCACTGCGTTCCCTTCATCTACCAGGGCTGTAATTCTGTCAAATAACGAGATCAGGTAAGTCTGACATGACTTATTTTTCAGAAATCCATGCTGACTATTGGTGATCATAGCATTCCTTTCTAGGTGCTCACAGACTGTTTGCTTAATGATCTGCTCCAGAATCTTCCCTGGTATTGATGTCAGACTGACTGGGTGGTAATTATTTGGGTCCTCTCTCCCCCCCCCCCCCAATACTTTTTATTCAAACTTTACAAATACACATACCCGTGTAAGTATACACTGTACAATTCATCATATCAATAAGCATATCAACATATATATAAATAAATTATAATTCATTTACATAATGTACTTATCTCTTCCCCTGCTTATACAAAGGGAAAAAAATATATAAAAATTATTATCATCAAGAAAAAAGAAACAAAACTTCCACCCTATTGGTAAGTATCGTATAAGTCCTACATTCATGTATTTTATCTTGATCTTGAATATTAAACGTTCTCTGTTAGAGTTATTCCAACACCACCAGTGTCCTACCATTTATTATCAATATACTTCCAATATTTACTCCAGTTTTTATGAATTTTTTGTTCATCTTGATCTCGTATTCTACCCGTTAATCTAGCAAGCTCGGCGTATTCCACCATTTTAACCTGCCAGTCACTTATACTAGGTATAGTTTCTGTTTTCCAATTTTGTGCCAGCATAATTCTTGCGGCTGTGGTGGCATAGAGGAATAATATTTTGTCTTCTTTTTTAATCTCTTTACCCAACATTCCCAGCAGAAAGGCTTCAGGTTTTTTGGAAAAGGTGTACTTAAGAATTTTTTTTAAGTTCATTATAAATTAGTTCCCTATTTGGGTCCTCTCTTTCCCCCTTTTTGAAAATAGGGACAACATTTGCCCTCCTCTAGTCTGCCGGGACTTCGTCTGTTCTCCAGGAATTCTCAAAGATGACTGCCAGTGGTTCTGAGATCACATCTGCCAGTTTTTGTAATACTCTTGGATGCGGTTCATCTGGCCCTGGAGACTTGAATACATCTAAACTAGCCAAGTATTCTTGTACTATCTCCTTAGTTATTCTGGGCTGTGTTTCCTCTGCTGAATCATTTGCTCCAAATTCTTCATGTCGGGCATTGTTTTCTTTATTGGAGAAGACTGAGACAAAGAAGGCATTGAGGAGTTCAGCCCTTTCTGTGTCCCCTGTTTGCATTTCACCATCTTCTCCTCTGAGCGACCCCATTCTGTGCTTTAGCTTTTCTGACTTTGTGTCTACACATGCTGGCTATTTGTTTGAATTCCTCTTTGGTGGTTTCCCCCCTTTTCCATTTTCCCTTTTCTATGATGTGTTGGTCACCGGGGCCTCGCCGGTGGAGTTCGGGGACTAACTCTGCACCATCCTGACCGTTTCCAGACTGCCGGCCTCAAGGTGAAGTGGGGCAAGTGTCTGCTAGGAGTGCAACAGATGGATTTTCTAGGATTTATGGTGGACACAGATAGAGTCCACCCAACTGGGGACAAGTTACAGGCTATTTGCGGCACCCCGACAACTAAGTGTAAGGTGGAACTCCAGGCCTTCTTGGGACTATTGAACTTTTAACATGCCTTCTTACCCCACAAGGCAGTGGTAGTGGAGCCACTACACAGACTGCTTGACAAGCGGGCCCCTTGTTTGTGGGGGCAGTGCCTGGAGCCTGTGTTTCAAGCAGTCAAAGATCTGCTTGTCTCAAACTCAGTCCTGGAGCACTTTGACGAGAGGTTGCAACTTCTGGATGAAAGAGAGGTGCCAGTAGCTTACTTTTCCCAGACCCTCTCCACTCCAGAGTAATTATTCGCAAATAGACAAAGAGGGCTGGGCAATCGTGAAGGGAGTAAAGAAATTTCACGATTTCTTGTATGGGCATGTTGGGATTTTGAATACGTGCAGCTTCACACAGAGTCGGTTAGGAGTTGGCCGACAGCCAAGCAATGTAAAGGAATAAAATCTGCCTGGAGATATAGAGGCCTGGGGACAGCTCCAGGATTGGTCAAGCTCTCTCACGGGAATAATGATTTATGGCCTTCTGACTGGAATGTGTTAGTAGAGCGTAGAGCATTGAGAGTTGAGTGTTAATGTAAGAGTCATGTGGTGAGAGAGCTAGTTAAAGATCCATGTTCTGTTCTGTTTCTGTGAATAGTAACTTGAAGTCCAATGTATATATTAAACACCTATAAGTAACAAGTGACTGGTTCCTGTTTCGTCCATCCTGCCTGCAACAGATTGCTTTCGTGAACTCTGCATATACTCTGCTAAGGTCTGGCTAAGGTCCTGCAACAGGTCAGAAAGTTGCAAAACACCAACATGGCACCCCTTTACCGTCGTGATAGACCACAAACCACTGCTTGGCCTATTTGCCCCCAAGAAGCAGACCCCTCAGGTACTGTCACCCCGCGTCCTCAGGTGGTCAATTTTCCTCACCAGCTACCAGTATACACTGGTCCACCAAGTGGACTGGGAGTACCGCCTTGCTGCATTTGACCGCCACTGCGATCAACTATGGTGGTGATTCCTGGGGGGGGGAGGGACAGCGAGGAGGGCTGGACAGAGGAATCCCAAGGGGATAGCAGAAGGGTGAGGCCTATAGAGCAGGAGAAGCGGGTAAGGGATGCAGAACTAGGAAGTCCAGAAGTGACCCCTGAGGCTGAGCAGCCACAAGAACCAGTACCACGACTGAGTGGACCAGCAGCACCAGACCCAACGGCTCCGTCACAGCCGGCAGCCCTAAAGCAAGAGCCAGAACCAGGAGTCTCTACTGAGAGACACCCGAGACCACAACGCATACGTAGGGGACGAGCATACTTCAATGACTAGGAATGCTGGGAGCAATGGGAACTTAGATAGTAGGGGTTTATGTACTAAGCTTGGGTCCTAGAACAACAGGCAAGTAGGATCCTAGAATGCTGCAAGTGATTGGCTTGCAGGAAAAGACCAATCAGGCTCCAGGAGGGAAGCAGAATCAGCCAATCAGACAGGACTCATTGTGTAAATAATTTATATAATAGTCTGAGGTTTGGGGGGCAGTTCAATCATTGTTTTAGAAGCTGCAGTAAAGAGCATGAAATCACTACAGGACTCTGATTATATTTCTTTCTTTTTAAAAAATTATATTTTTATTGGTTTACAAATACAAAAAACAAAATTGTACATTTCAGCTTCTTAATTACATCTTAATTCCATTTTTTACTTCCCTCAATTTGTCTGAGCTTCCTTCATTTTATCATTTTTAACACATTCCTACCCCTTGTTATTAAAACTATTAGATTCAATTCATTATTTTTACTTATTGTTACATTTTCACATCACAGAGCTTCTTTAAAACTTACAAACGTAATCTGGTTATCACTTAGTTTTTGCAAATATTGAATAAACTTCTCCCAATCTTCTGTAAATCTTTGATCTCGTCGATTCCGGATCCTTCCTGTCATTCTGTCCAATTCCACATAGTCCATCATTTTAGTTCTCCATTCTTCTATCTTAGGCAGCTCCTCTTGCTTCCATTTCTGAGCCATCAATATTCTTGCTGCTGTCACTGCATATAAAAACAACTTCTCTTTCTTATTTATTTCATTCCCTGTAATGCCTAGTAAAAATGCTTCTGGTTTCTTACTAAATGTATATTTCCACATTTTCTTCAATTCATTATAAATCATTTCCCAGAAGCATTTTACCTTCTTACACTCCCACCACATATAAAAGAAAGTACCTTCCTTTTCTTTACATTTCCAACATTTGTTACTTGTCTTATACATTTTTGCTAACTTTACGGGGGTTATATACCATCGATACATCATTTTCATAACATTTTCTTTTAAAGCAGTACATGCAGTGAATCTTAAACCATCTTTCCAGAGTCTTTCCCAATCCTCCATTTGTATGTTATGTCCTATATCTTTGGCCCAATCAATCATCACTGATTTTACCTCCTCATCCTTTGTATACCATTCCAGCAATATTTTATATATTTTTGCTAAGATCTTATTATCATTGTTTAATATGTCTGTCTGAAAATTGGATTCTTTATCAGCAAAACCCCTTTGGTTTAAATCTTTTCTAAACATCTCATTAACTTGAAAGTAATGCAGCCAAGCAAATGAGACTCCTTCTGGGAATTCCCATCTGAACTCAATTTTGTATTTCCTCAGAGCTTGCACCAGCTGTTGATATTGGTTCCATTTTTTTAACAGCCGAAGTGGGACGTCTTTAAAAATAATTATATTACATCCATCAATATTCAGTCTTTTCTCCCTATTCTTTTGTAAAATTAAATTTCTCATTTCTCGATCTTTAAATATAACCAAGCAGTCTCCTGGGAATTTCTTAGCTTTCGTTGTTCTCACCTTAATTCTAAAAGCATTTTGTATTGTCATTGCGACATCCTCTTCCTGCATCTCCAACCATGTAGCGATTTCTTTTATCAATTTCTCCTTTATTTCTTCTCCTTGGGCTTCCGGCACCAATCTAAGTCTCAGATTATTCTCCTTCTGACTCAGTTCATTCATCGCAATAGCGTCCCATAGTTCTTCTTTTGTCTTATTAACCTCAGCTACTTCTGCTTTAATTTTCTCTTCTTGTTTTTTAATCTCCTTGACTTCCGTTTTAACTTTTTTGGCCCCTTCTTCCAAATTTTGCGTCCTTTTTATCATATCTTTCATCTGCCCCTTTATTTCCTTAACTGTTTCATCCATTCTTTCCACTGTAACATCTATCTTTTTGTCCACCAGCTCCAATTTAGTCTCAATATTTTTCTCACTTTTTTGTATCTCTGATTTAAGTTCTGTCTTAAGATCTGCAAACATCTTCATCAAGTCACTTTTGATATCAGGTTCTTGTCTAGAGCCCCTCCTTTCTGCTGGTGTCCCTCCATCAGCCTTCTTCTGTGTAAAAGACATTTTGTCCATTTAATTAAATTAATTTTAAAATTTTTAGTGCAACTCTGACGTTGACCACCAGGAAGTAGCATTTGCCTTAAACTTAATATCAATACTATTAGGGCTGCCTTTATATGTTTGTCCAGTAGGGGGCATTTCAAACTTATCCAACAAAAATTGGTTAAGGAAAGTTCAAATAAAAACCAGATCCCAATAAAATCTCCAATTCTTCTCGCCTCTTGTTTGGCCAAATCCAAGGTAGTATTTATAAGAGAAAATTAAAAAGCATACAGGAAATCCAAAATATAGTCTTAAAAATCCTTTAAATCCTTCAAACGCTTAAAATCATGATGGCTCAAGAAACCCAGGAGAAAATACATCCACAAATCCACACAACCAAAAATCCCCAGAAAAAAGCCCCTCCCACAAAAAGGGTGGTGAGATAAACCAATCCAAGTCCCAGAGGAAGAGAGAAACGGGGTGAGAAAGTACTGTTGCAAGCTCCTTCCGATATCCCCCAAAATAAAAATAAAATTGTGTTGTTTTCTTCTAAATCGAAGTTGAGCTATTGGGGGGGGGGGGTGAGCATAAATCCTTTGCGTACACTTTCTCAAGTCAATCAAATATATCCAATTCCACACTCCAATAAAAAAATTATAATAAAGGCAAAATAAAGGCAAATAGTGTTTCTTCCCCTTATTTTAAACAATCTGTCTGGATAAGGGTATAAAAATAGCTAAAAATAGCCGCATTTCAACTCATTGCTCAGTTCATTTAAAATCAAAAGTAAAACGGTTCAATCTCCAGATCCTTTCTCGACATCTTAAACAGTCACCAATTCAAATAGAAAGGGAATTAATCCCCTATCCCCTCAATCTTCACCCCACAAAGGTGGTTTTTTTTATTATTATTAATGTAAGTCCCTTTAAAAAAATTAAAACAGGAAAACAAAAAGTAACAGCAAGATCCAATCGCCCAACAGTCTCCGCTTGTTTTTTACTCACAGTTACAATCCGCTCTGATAATAGTCCTTGTGTGCACTTTGGAATTCAGACAAAGTTGAGCTCCTTTTTACGCTTTATCTGCCTCTAATTGGGTCCAAATGCTCAAAATTTAATCCTTTCGTAGTCTCCAAATGATTTCTTTTAATTTGGAAAGCCAATCACTTCAGTGGGCAGGCTCGGAGCTGCGCTCCTAGAGGCTGACAATTGCGTCCCGCTGCAAGCCCATCCACCCCGCCGCTCTCGTCTCTTCCTTAAAGAAGATACCTGGCGGCCGGGGGAACCGCAAAAACGCAGCACTGGGATCCTTACCCCCTGAATATCCTTTTAGCACCCCCTTTTCTCCTCTAGGAGCTGGCCTCCCTCTCTTGAGGGAAAGCCCGCTTGCTGCCACCTCGCGATCCGACCTGAACTCTCAGGACTCTGATTATATTTCAGCCCATGGGGGGGGCAGGAGCTCCATTGTCCTTTCAGCTGGCGTGCAAGCCAGAGGGACATTGCGGCTTGCTCAGCTGGGGGTGGGAGCCTTTGCACCCTGCAGCTCAGCAGCGCAAAAAAGCTGTGTCATTCTTGACTCATTGAGGTGCTGGGGTGAAGCCACCTCCACTTCCTCAGTGAGAGTGGGGGCAGTATCAGCCAGGCTCCTTGCGAGGCTGGGTCAAATGCAGCTTGGTGTTTAAAACCGTGATGTATCTCCAGATCGTAACGTGTGGCTGGTGATACATTGCGATGTTCAAAATCTGATGTCACCAAGCTCTATTCCTTACGGTCCAGTCAAAAAACGAAATGATACATTCAGAAGCTGCACATGAGGTAGATCAGCCCATGGGCAGGGCTCCATCCACATAAAATTTGCCATTGTAATAGTAAAGGTAAAGGGACCCCTGACCATTAGGTCCAGTCGTGACTGACTCAGGGGTTGTGGCACTCATCTCGCTTTATTGGCCGAGGGAGCTGGCGTACAGTTTCCGGGTCATGTGGCCAGCATGACTAAGCCGCTTCTGGTGAACCAGAGCAGTGCACGGAAATGCCATTTACCTTCTCGCCAGAGCGGTACCTATTTATCTACTTGCACTTTGATGTGCTTTTGAACTGCTAGGTTGGCAGGAGCAGGGACCGAGCAACAGGAGCTCACCCCAGTAATTCAAAATCATCTGGGTGGACTATGAATATGTGCAACGTAGATTTTATATCACTCTTTCCCGTTTTAGATGTGGTGCCAAATGTGTGCACCAAACCAAAACACTGTCAAACAAGTATGTAACATCATCAAGCTCTTGATAACATTCCTGCAATTAAAAACTTGACATAGTTTAATTTTTCCCATATAATATGAGAAATTTCTGAATGTATTTCCACCCACCCATAAACTTCTATTCTTGGACAGTCCCACTACAAGTGATAGCATGTCTGCCTCTAACTAAAACCTTTCCTAAACATTGGCGCTTTCCAAAAGTAATTTGTACAATTGCTCTGCTATTCTACACCACCTATGTATTAACTTGATGTCCAAGGAACTATGGGAAGTTGCTAAGACATTGATAGACAGAGCAACATATTGATGCTGATGCAGTGCCCCTATGTTTCCTCTAACTCGGTATGGGGTCCAACTTGGTTCAAAGAAGCATATACTTTTTCTGATCTTCCAGGCCCCAGTTCAAAGTACCCAAGGTCTGGTACAGGTGACTACCTAGGTAGCAAAGCTGGACATAGCTCAGGGATCTTGAACTGTGCCAGGGACACAGCAGTACGCAATGAATATTGGGCAATGGAGCCAGAGTCATTAGAGTGAGCTTTTATAATTGCCTTCTGGAATATTATTTCTCCTTGTTCCAATTGAACCAAGCTTGTTATTTGCACGTGCTTGAAATCCCATATTCAGTGCCAACCGCATTCATATGTTCCACGTCTCTCTAACCAAACTTTGGTGACATCTGCACTCACTGGGAATGTCTCCAAACAAAGCATCCAGGCAGGTTTTCTTATCCTGATAGGAAAGAGAGGTAGAAGCTCACAACATGTTTGCAAAAGGCCAGAGCTCCCAAGGAACACTATTTCAGTGTCAAACTGCAACTACTATTCTAGTAACTATTCTTAAATTCTGCCATCATTTTATTAACACCTGCTTCTTTGGAAAGTAGTTCAGGACTGATTAAAGTACTGCCCACCTCTCCATCCATCTGTTCCCTATGCGTTTAAACTCTTCCCGAGACATTGATGTCAATTTGTCATGACAGTTTTCAAGGTGAAGAAGCCAGATTTACTTCATGTTTGGTTACCATCAGATGCCATTTTGACTAAAAATGTCATGCCAAGCTTTTCCAAACTGCACTGATTACTTCATCGCAAAATTTGGCATGATGGTTTCTTGAGTGAGGAGTGTGTTGTGGTGTACATTTGTAAACCATCAGATGCCATTATGAGTCAATATGGCAGACTGAATATTTCCAAACTGCACAGATTTACACACTTCTAAAGTTATCATCACACAATTTGATGTGATGGTACCAAACACTGATATGCGTGTTTTTGTTATTGTAAAGTGTTGGATGCCACTTTGAGTATAATCATAGAATCATAGAGTTGGAAGAGGCCACAAGGGCCATCGAGTCCAACCCCCTGCCAAGCAGGAAACACCATCAGAGCACTCCTGACATATGGTTGTCAAGCCTCTGCTTAAAGACCTCCAAAGAAGGAGACTCCACCACACTCCTTGGCAGCAAATTCCACTGTCGAACAGCTCTTAAAGTCAGGAAGTTCTTCCTAATGTTTAGGTGGAATCTTCTTTCTTGGAGTTTGGATCCATTGCTCCGTGTCCGCTTCTCTGGAGCAGCAGAAAACAACCTTTCTCCCTCCTCTATGTCTCTCCCTGTTTCTTTCAATGCCCTCACCCTCCCTTATACTGTGAAGATGAAATGATACTTTGAGTAATTTAATCTTCTATGTAATTTTGAACCCAAAACTGAGTTAATATTGATATACAACTGAAACAATTGGGCATATGGCGCCTATGTGAGATATTTGCATGGTATGTACTCCCAAGTGTCCACAGATGATCTGTAGATTAAGAGTGACAAAAAAATATTTCTTCTTCTTCTTCTTCTTCTTCTTCTTCTTCTTCTTCTTCTTCTTCTTCTTCTTCTTCTTCTTCTTCCGGATTTGGGGAGGGATACTCAAGGGTACACAGTATCAGCACCTCCGCCCGAATGTTAAAAGTGTGGCACTTACTGCAGCAACTTCATGGTGACTACTGGCACCTATTTTTCTTAAAAAGGGAGAGCACTGATGATGATGATAATGATTGGCATCTGTCTGTCTCAAGAGACAATTGAGTGCACCTGGACTGCTGCATTAGCAGCACCAAGATTACTTCCCCTGGGTGCAAACATTGGAGTGAGTATGGACGTCCTGGGCTGCCTGAATGACAAGACTCCTCTCTTAGACTCACTGAAATGGTCCAAAAGAAAGCAGAGCAAGACATCTGGCACCAGCTTGACTGCAGGAGTTGCCCTAAGGACTTCCTTATGCCATCCAACTGTCTTATGGACTCCACTCTGTATTTTTTGTAGGGTTTATTTCTTAGCCCCCCCCCCCATAAATATATCCCACAAGACAGAGTAGGTTAAGGATCAGAGTATTCCTTCTCCCGGATCAGCGACCTTCTCAGGTTTTAACCAGAGGCATCAGTCCCTCACTTTCTTCTACAACATGTTCAGGAATCACTTTCATGCCTGCTGGACCCATGATGGGTTTTGCCCACTCAAACTGATGGAGCCTGTTATCACATGTAAGGAAAGTCCCAACTCATTGAACGTTTGGGACCCATCAGCTACCCTCACTTGGCTTAGCCAGCCAGCTGAAGCTGTTCCCAGCATGTGGCAGCTGTTGAATGCTGATAGCTTCTATGACCCACAGGGGAAAGTTGAATGCTGGGTGAGGACCGAAGGTGGACAAACTACCGAAGAAAAACTACCCCCCGAGGCCGTACCCCTCCACTAACACCTCATATTCCCATTTTTCTCCAAGGAGCTCAAGCTGGCACACATACTTATCTCCTCAATTTTATTTTTATTTTATTGAACTAAAATAAAATCAAACAAATCAATATGAAAAAGCAAAAGTTGTAGAAAACAGCAGTGCAGTATATCCAGGAGAGATATCCAAGAGGAAAAGTACTTAAGAACCATACAAAAGCCAAATTTCCCATGTAGGGGAATTCCTGGGTACCTGTATTTGCTGTATTTATGATAAAAACCCACCCAACAGCCCATAAATTTTCAGGGTCTTCCAAGCGTTTGGCAACAAGTAATTCATGATTTTCAACCAATGTTGACCTCCACATAGTTTTAGAAGAAACCCAAACTCTCAAATTCTGAGAAATCTTCTATATGGGGGCAATTGGGATTCCAGCAGACAACAGAATTAATGCCAAGAATTCAAGAGAGTGGAAACCTTTCAAACAGTCACGCCATAACTGTATTTATAAAAGTTGTGTTGAAGGTGGAAGGGGACCTTTTAATATTTTGGTGTGGGGGTTGTTGTTGTTTTTTCATTTCTTTACAAACCATTGGACAGAATTTGAATAAGCGTGGCAGTCCCAGTATAGGTGGAAAAAGGTTTCTCTTTTTCCATAGCCCCTCCATCAGTCCTGAGAAGATTGTGATTTCATATGGGGAGTCTGCATGGGTGTGCAATGAAATCTTGGTTGGATTTTCTTAGAATGCTCACTCCTATATATCAAGATTGCTATGTTTGGTTTAGATGACCTTAGTGCATGCACTGGGGCTAGCCGTCACCGGGGTGAACTGCACCAGCTCCCACCTGGACATGGGCGCCATCTGCAAAGAGTTTCTGGAGGTTTTTGATGGGGCATTGTGATGATATACTGCCCCCACCGGTTGGCCTACAACTAGACCCCACCATACGACCCATAAGGTTCAAGGCCTGCTGGGTCCCGTTTGCCCTAAAAGTCTGCATCAACAAGGAATTAGACTGGCTCATGGAGCAAGGAGTGCACTGCGCTTCTCAAATGAAAATAATTTTTATTCTTCAGTACACATTTCCTCTGTGAGACAAGAATGTGGTATGATAAGAGATAAAGTTGAGAAGTTATGAAGATAGAAATGTGATATTGAAATCATTAAGGTGGAGACTGTGAAGATATTAAGAGGGAGAATGAATTGTAACTAAGATCAAGAATATTCAGTATGCCAAATACATTGTTTGACATTCCATTCACTGTTGGCATCCTTCCGCAAGGTCACAGGGCCTTGGCATGCAAGTGGGGCTGAACAAAATAACATGCAAATTCTCATATTTTACTTCAAATGTGCTTTCTCATCATTCTACACATTCTGCATATATTAAACATAGAGATACAGAATACAGATTCAATGTGCCAGTTGAGTTTATTTTTTTATGATGAGTTTCACCAATTATGAAACAGAAAACCCATGAGGCCTGAGCTCTTCCTCTCACCACTAGGCTCCCAATTTCTTCTGCAGCTACCATGAATGGTGGAATTAACAAGGAGGAGACCTTTGCTGTCTTGTATCTACCCTTCAAGGTGGATTTTCTTTGTGGATATCTCAGCATTCCAGCATTTTGCTTCAATGTAAAGCAGTTGAAGGTTATGGTGTCCTAAGTTTTTTCCATCAAGGGCACACAAATCTTCAGTTGCACAGCCTTTGAATGTCAGCCTTTTAAGTGAACGAGGAAGACCTGTGTAACACAAAGTATAACCTTTGCATGAGTTCTTTATTGGGGCTTTGGGGAAAGGGATGACTGTGGTTATTAAAGCTCAACCAACACACTGACAATACACACTCACCAACCAATCTGACAGCCAAGTATCACTAGCTTTGAAGTTGGGTTTCCTGGCTAATACCAACGTGATGCATTGGAAGTTACCCTCTGCCACAGTTTCTAGAAAAAGAGGTGCTGTTACTCAACATGACTGCCTCCCTTGTTCTCTTAGAATGGCGATGGCACCCACCTGAGAGTTGCTAGAACTGAATTCTGGCTGAAAAAAAGTCCCGGTCTCCCACCCCATGTATTTTGCTAGACTAAGGCAGCAGTTCCTTTGCACACTTGTGATGCAGTAAGATTCAATTAACACAGTGCAACTTATTTCTTAGGAAATATGAACAGAGGTGCACTATTTGTACCCTTCTTTTCCCCAGCCTCCTTTACTTTTGAATGTTTGGCCAAAGTGTGTGGTCCAGGCCTCCTGGACCAGCACCAAATGGTACATACTGCTGTGAGGAGAAGCTGTTATGTGCTGGCTGGTCCTGCACCCTCCCCTGTATCCCTCTCCTCTGCTCCTCCTTGTGGATTAGAGGACAAAGGTGTGCTGTATGGAGTCTGCTGTGCTTTGTAGGCCCCCCAGTCTCACACAAGGTAAAACCTTGCACATGAGTGAGCCTGTCCCCTCTTGTTGTTGTGCACTTCATGTGGTGATAGTTTGGAATCCAAAACAAGACTAGAGCATTGCCCTTTCCCTCAGAGAAAGAAATCAAAGCTATGCACAAATATCAGTCATTGCTTTTCTGGAAATGCGAAAGAGACAGAAGCAGGCAATATTACTCACTTGGAAAACCTGTTATAATGGAAATACCGCTATAATAGTGAATGCACTTGGTCTCATTGGCAAGGCAGCTGACATACCCCTCACGTGGGCAACTTTTATTCTTTTGTTTCTTAACATCGGTGATCTTGAAGCAGGCTGGGCACTGTCGACCATTGGGGGAAAGATCTTCACGTGGTGGAACTACCAAAATAAAAACCTGCAGTCAGCATATGGATACACCTCATTCCCCATTTTCTTTATTGTACTTTTATTTTGATTTGTTTCTTGCCTTCCAGTAGCTGCTGACACTAGCCTGACATGCTACCTCCACACTGTGTCCTTCATTAATTATGATGGTGATAATGATGATATTTTAAATAATAATATTTTATTTCTATCCCGCCTATCTGGCTTGGTTTCCCCAGTCAGTCTGGGTGGCTTTCAACAGAACATTAAAAACAGAATAAAACTTCAAACATTAAAAACTTCCAAAAATAGAGCTGCCTTCAGATGTCTTCTAAATGTCGAATAGTTGTTTATTTCCTTGACATCTGATGGGAGGGCATTCTGCAGGGCACCATTACCAAGAAGGCCCTCTGTCTGGTTCCCTGTGACCTTACTTCTCATAGTAAGGGAGCCGTCAGAAGGCCATCGACGCTGGGCTGAAGGATGGAGGTGGAGACACTACTTCAGGTATACTAGGCCGAGGCCATTTAGGACTTTAAAGGTCAGCACCAACACTTTGAATTGTTTTTGGAAACATACTGGGAGCCAATGTAGGTCTTTCAATACCGGTGTTATATGTTATTGGTGGCCACTCCCAGCCACCAGTCTAGCTGCCGCATTCTGGATTAGTTGCAGGTTCTGGGTAGGACCACATAGATTGTGTTGCAGTAATCTAAGCGGGAGATAACTAGAGCATGCACCACTCTGGCGAGACAGTCTGCGGGCTGCCTGCATACCAGATATGACCTGTGCCTCCATGGACAGCTGAGAGTCCAAAATGACTCCCAGGCTGCGCACCTGGTCTGTCAGGGGCACAGTTACCCCATTCAGGACCAGGGAGTCCCCCACACCCGCTTGCCCCCTCTTCCAAAAAAACAGTACTTCTGTCTTGTCAGGATTCAACCTCAATCTATTAGCCATCATCTATCCTGCAACCACCTCCAGGCACTCACACAGGACCTTCACCTAGTCAGATTTGAAAAGAGAGGTAGAGCTGGGTATCATCTGCATAATGATGAACACCCAGCCCAAACCCCCCTGATGATCTCTCACAGTGGCTTCATATAGATAATATAAGCGTAAGAGAGAGGACAGAACCCTGAGAAACCCCACAAGTGAGAGCCCCTCTATATGGTTCAGAAGGATGTTATGGTCAAAGGCCACTAAGAGATCCAGCAGAACTAGGAAACAGCTTTCATCCTTATCCCTAGCCCGCCAGAGATCATCGACCAGCATGACGAAGGCGGTTACCATCCCATGATGAGGCCTGAATCCTGATTGCAAGGGATCCAAATAGTCCACATCCTCCAGGTGTGCTTGGAGTTGTTCAGCAACCACCCGCTCAATAACCTTGCCCAAGAATGGAAGATTTGAGACTGGGCAATAGTTGGTCATATCGGCTGGGTCCAGAGATGTTTTTTTTTAAGAAGCGGTTTAATGACCACCTCTTTCAGCGGGGCTGGGAAGACTCCCTCACAGAGCATTCACCACCCTGCAGAGCCCATCACCCAGCCCTTCCAGGCTTGTTTCTATGAGCCAGGATGGGCAAGGTTCAAGGAGACAGGTGTTTGGTTTCACTCGTCCAAGCATCCTGTCCACATACTCGGAGGTAACAGATTGGAATTTATCCCATGCAACTAGACTAGAATTTATCCCATGCAACTCACCCTACTCACACAGTTGGAGTCTACCTCTTTCTGAATCCAAGTGACTTTATCTGCAAAAAACTTTGCAAAATCCTTGGAGGAGATCTTGGGGGCCTACGGGACCGCCTCTCCTGGTATGTCCCACGGAGGACCTTCCGGTCTTCAAACAAAAACATCTTCAAGATCCCGGGCCACAGGGAGGTTAGGCTGGCCTCAGCCAGAGCCAGAGCTTTTTCAGCTGTGGCCCCAATCTGGTGGAATGCTCTGTCACAAGAGACTAGGGCCCTGTGGGACTTGACATCTTTCCACAGGGCCTGCAAGACAGAGCTGTTCCACCAGGCCTTTGGCCAAAGCACAGTCTGACCCCCTCATTTGGTAATCCTCACAGAACTCTAGCCCATTGGTTGCCATTAATTTGATTTTGAATTGAGCTTTAAATGAATTGATTTTAGAATGTTGTGTTACTTTTATTGTTGTTAGCCGCTTTGACACCGGCTTTGGCTGGGGAGGGCGGGATATAAATAAAATATTATTATTATTATTATTATTATTATTATTATTATTATTATTATTATTAGGCCCCGATGGCGCAGGTGGTTCTGTAAGATTCCGAACCACCTGAAAGAGTCTCCTGGTGCTGTTTTCTGCAGATGCAATAGAGGCGGTGAAGAAGGTCCTCTTCGCCGTTGATATCACCACTTGATAGGCTCGACATTGAGCTGTAACCCATTGAGCTGTAATCCTTGTTAACTCCGCATTCCAGTGGGGCACCAGGGAGTCAGCTGAAGAGCCATGAACTTGGGAGAAAACATCCCCTACCATTCCCTGGAAACCATTAGGATCCAGAGACTTCCGGTCGGCGCCAGCGCTTAATGGCGGTCCTCTCTTCGAGCTCCAGAGGAGGACTGCTTCACGAGTTCGGGTCTGACTGCTACAGCAAAGCGGGGACCCCTAAAATCACAGGCGCGGAAGCCTGTGAACAAGGAGACTCGGTGGGCACCATTTGCGCCCCCCTTTACTGTTTAGGAGCCTTTTTAAAGGCTCCGGAGTGGCATCGGGGTGCATGCGGTGCTGAGAGTCGCTACCCAGCCCGTGGAGTGAAGCCGCGTCGCCATAAGCGGAGAGCGCCGATTCCTTCCTGAAATCTGGACTGAAATTGAATACCCGTGAGTAGGATTGGAAACCTTATTGGGACTATAAAAAAAGTTTTTGAAATTTGGCCGAAATCGGGGATGGTAAATAAAGGAAGTCTGCCGCCCCCCCCCCCCGGATTGCATGACTCTTAAAGCAACGGAAGCAGAAAGCTGCAATTGAAAGAAAAGCAACTTTGAACTTTTTGAGCGGTCTAACCTTAACATTGAATTTCAACCCCCCCCCCAGCAAGCAGGAGCAGGGGGGGGAGAAAAGGGAATCTGGTTTAACCTGCATGAGAGAATATTTAAGGGAAATTTTTCTGCTGTCTCTGACTCTGGGAACAGACTGCCTGGGTGAAGCACTTTGACAGGGGACTGTCAGATAACACTTGCTGCAAAGCGGGGACTTTATTGGATACAATTTTTGGGACCCTACAGAAGTAACATTGTTGTAACTAGAAGACTGAAAGATTGTTGTTAAAAACTTTCTCCCTCTGAGGGCTTTTGGTTTCTTTGTTTCTCTTGCTTACTGGACACATTGAATTGCTCCCTCTAGAGGGTTGAAAGGTAACAGTTGCAATATAGACTGTCAAAAACAAAGTCACTGGATTTTTCCACTTAGAGCTGTTCCTGTGGGAATGACCTTGGGACATGAGTGGCTCTGCAGAAGAAATAGCAACAAGATCTAAAGCTAAAGCTGCACAAAAGAAAAGGGGCTCATTATCAGGACTATTGCCAACAGGCGCAGCTGGACAGGAAAAAGGAATAAGTGCATTCATGGATTCAGTGACACAAGCACTACTTAAAATAAATGAATCTTTAGAAAACCTGACAAAGCAGAGCACGGAAAATACCAAACAACTGACAGAACTTACAACAAAATTAGATTTAAATACCAAAAGCATTACATCTAATACAGAAACTATAAACAAATTGGTTCAAGAAAACGCCACAATTCGAAAAATTGCGGAAGAAGCCAAATTTACTGCAGAATCCGCACAGGAAAATTTAGTACCAGTTTGTAAGAAGCTTGACCAACATGAGGCAGCCTTGTCTTTGTGGGAGATGCAGAGGAAGGAGAGGAACCTGAGACTTAGATTGGTCCCTGAAAGTGAAGGGGACAACCTAGTGGACTTTCTCACAAAAGAATTTTCAGAATTTTGGCAGGTGAAGAAGAATTTAAGATAACAACTGCCTTCAGATTGGGCAGAAGGCAAGGCAGGAAGATTCCAAGGGATTGTCTGATAACTTTGAGATCTAAAGAGGAAAGAGATAAAATATTAAACCTGCATTACCAGAGAACTCTTCAGATCGAAAGTGCTTTCGTGCAAATCTACAAGGACATCCCAAAATATATTCTGGAGGTAAGAACCTATTATAAGAATCTGGTTGACCTGCTGAAGAAGAACAACATACCTTTCAGGTGGGAATTTCCACAGGGTTTGTCTTTTAACTTCAAAGGAAAGAAAGTTAAAATAAGAACAGTGCAAGATAAAGAACAATTCCTGGACAGAAACGAGGAGGACCTTTTGAAAGGAGTGCTGGAATCGACATCTGATACAGATCTTGGAAACCTGACATTTGGACTTAAGTCACCAACAGAAGAAGAACAGCTGCGGGGAGCAGCTGGAGGTAACTAACTAACAAAGTCTCTGCGATTTCTAACCTGGAACTGCAACGGACTGAACCTTCCCAGAAAAAGGCGTGAGGTTTTTCACATTCTGAAAAGAGAACAATTGGATTTGATTTGCTTACAAGAATCCCACGTGACAAGGGCACACAGAAGATTGCTTATAAACAAAAGATTAGGACAGGAATTTATTTCATCAGATAAAGTTAAGAAAAGAGGTGTGGTGATTTATGTAAAGGAGAAATTGGCCCCAAAACTGATTTTTAAAGATGAACATGGAAGAATTTTGGCAATTGAGATACAAATCCAAGGAGAAAAAGTTTTGACAGTTGGTATTTATGCACCAAATGAAGGGAAGGCAGAATTTTACAAGAAATTGCATGAGACATTAACGGACTATCTGGATTATAAGGTGATTTTGTTAGGAGATATGAACGGCGTGGTTTCTACTAATATGGACAAAGCACAAAGACAGGTGATTTCTAAGGATGGGAGACTACCTAAGACTTTCTTCGAAATGACTGAAAATATGGATTTGATTGATATTTGGAGAACAAGAAACCCTCTTGAGAGAGAGGGGACATTTTTATCAGAGGCACAGATGACATGGACAAGAATAGATCAAATATGGACTACTTGTGGAATGGCTCCAAAGATAAAAAAAAGTGGAAATCTGCCCAAAGACATGCTCCGACCATAATGCAGTAAAGATGGAAATGAAATTAACAACAGCTGGCTCCTTTAGATGGAGAATGAATGACACCCTATTTAAGATCTAGAGGTTTACAAAAAGGCCCCAAAAAACTTTGAAGGACTATTTTGAGATAAACCTGAGGACAGATGTTGAGAAAAGAGTGATTTGGGACGCAAGCAAGGCCGTGATGCGAGGTTTCTTAATTCAACAGAATTCCCTAAAGAGGAGGAGACAAAATGAGAAGAAAGATAAGATTTTGGAAAAAATAAAAGAAGGAGAAAAGAAACTGAGGTCTAAACCAAAGTCTCATGAGATCTTGAGAGAAATTAAGTTTTATCAGATGCAGTACATGGAATTGATGAATCAGGAGATAGAATGGAAGATTAAGCAAATGAGACAGAGGACATTTGAATCAGCGGATAAATGTGGAAAACTTTTAGCATGGCAACTGAAGAAGAGACAGAAATTGAATACAGTCACAAGCTTGGAGGTGGATGGAAAGAACATCTTCAAACCAAACGAGATCAGCAACTGTTTTCAGAGCTATTTCAGAAGATTATATGCAGAAGGGCCGGAAAACGAAGGAGAAATAGAAGACTTTCTTAAGAAATATGGATTACAAAAAATTTCGCAACAAAATATGTTAGCTCTAAATGAGGAAATAACAGATCAAGAAATAGAGGGTGCCATTCAAAACATGCAATTAGGGAAATCTCCAGGACCAGATGGACTAACCTCCAGATACTACAAAGCATTGAAGGAATGGTTAATACAGCCGCTTAAGGAGGTTTGTAATGAAATATTAGAGGGGGAAAAGGCACCTGAATCGTGGAAAGAAGCTTTTATCACACTTATACCAAAGACTGAAATTGAAAAAAATCAGATTAAGAACTACCGCCCTATATCATTACTTAATGTGGATTACAAAATATTTGAGGACATTTTAGCAAAAAGACTGAAGAGGGTGTTGGTGGAGGAGATTCATAAGGATCAGGCAGGCTTTCTCCCAGGAAGACATTTATCAGACAATGTAAGGAATATAATTGACATTATAGAAATGTTGACAGTAAATAAGAATACAAAGGCAGCTTTAATTTTTGTGGACGCGGAGAAAGCCTTCGATAATATTTCTTGGAACTTCATGAAGAAGAATCTCCATTGGATGGGGGTAGGCCAAAGGTTTGAAAATGGTATAGGTGCAATATATTCTGAACAACAGGCAAAGTTAATTGTAAATAATGTGGTTACTGATGAACTTTTTATAGAAAAAGGGACACGACAGGGGTGCCCTATATCCCCATTACTCTTTATATCAGTCCTGGAGATTTTGTTGAATATGATCAGGGGGGACCAGCTGGTAAAGGGAGTTCAGGTCGGAGCTAAACATTATAAATTGAAGGCATTTGCAGATGACCTAGTATTGACTTTACAGGAGCCAGACACTAGTACAAAAAGAGTTTTAGAATTAATTCAAGTTTTTGGTCAGGTTGCAGGATTTAAGTTGAATAAACAAAAAACTAAAGTTTTGGAAAAAAATCTAACGAATGTTGAAAGAGAAAGGTTTCAAAACGAAACTGGGCTAATGGTGGCAAAGAAAGTAAAATATTTGGGGATTCATATGACATCTAAAAATCTGAACTTATTTAAAGACAATTATGATAAGTGTTGGACAGAGGTAAAGAAAGATCTAGAAATATGGTCGAATTTGAAGCTTTCCTTGTTAGGCCGAATAGCCGTGATTAAAATGAATGTATTGCCTAGAATGTTATTCTTGTTTCAGACATTACAAATCGTGGATAAACTAGATTGTTTCAAGAAGTGGCAGAAAGATATATCTAAATTTGTCTGGCAGGGCAAAAAGCCCAGAATAAAATTTAAGATACTCACTGATGCAAAAGAAAGAGGGGGGTTTGCCCTGCCGGACTTAAGACTGTATTATGAATCGGCAGCTTTCTGCTGGTTGAAAGATTGGCTACTTCTTGAGAATGCAGACATTTTGGACTTGGAAGGATTTGACAATAGGTTTGGTTGGCATGCATATATATGGTATGACAAGGTTAAAGTTCACAAGGGTTTTAAAAACCATATTGTTAGGAAAGAATTATTCGATGTCTGGACTCGATACAAGGATTTGTTGGAAAATAAAACCTCCTAGGTGGTTATCACCAATGGAGGCTAAAGAGGTGAAGAAACTTAATATGAAATCTAAATGGCCAAAATATTCTGAAATTTTAGAACAAGAAAGTGGCGAATTCAAATTACAGACTTTTGAGAAAATAAAGCCCAAGGTACGAGATTGGCTCCATTATTATCAAATAATGGAGACTTTTAAACAAGACAGGAAAATTGGCTTCCAGGTGGAGAAATCGAAATTAGAAACAGAATTGTTAGAACCCAATACTAAGAATCTATCAAGAATGTATAATCTGCTGCTGAAGTGGAATACAATAGATGAGACAGTTAAGTCAGCTATGATTAAATGGGCACAGGACATAGGTCATGACATTATGTTTGCTGACTGGGAACAGTTGTGGACCACTGGTATTAACTTTACGGCATGTAATGCCTTAAAAGAAAATATTATGAAAATGATCTACAGGTGGTACATGACCCCAGTCAAGCTTGCGAAGATTTATCATGTGCCCAATAACAAGTGTTGGAAATGTAATGAGACTGAAGGCACCTTCTTTCTCCTTTGGTGGACCTGCCCAAAGATTAAAGCCTTTTGGGAAATGATTTATAATGAAATTAAGAAGGTACTTAAATGTACTTTTCATAAGAAACCAGAGGCATTTCTCTTGGGCATGGTCGGCCAACTGGTGTCAAGGAAGGATAAGACTTTTTTTATGTACGCCACTACAGCAGCAAGGATTCTTCTAGCAAAGTATTGGAAGACACAAGAGCTACCCACACTGGAAGAATGGCAGACGAAAGTGATCGACTTTATGGGACTGGCAGAAATGACTGGCAGAATCCGTGACCAAGAGAAAGAGACGGCGGTGGAAGAATGGAAGAAGTTTAAAATCTATCTTAAGAACTGTTACAAAATTGAGGAGTGCTAAAATGTTAAGGGGAAGGAAGATGCAGAATTGCAGCTGAAATTGTTTGATGAATTAAGGGGAATTTGAGAAGGATAAATAATTTATTTGGTGAAAGGAGTTGCTGAAAAATCGTAAAACAAGGATGCAAAAAGGGTGAGGTATGGGGAAGTCGGAGAAAGGAGGTTTATGAAAAGGAGGTTAAGAAATTGTATCTATGTGTTTGTTTGTATTTGTTAATGTTTGTGTGTTGTTGTTGTGTTGTCTTAAAAATTGGAAAATGAATATTATTATTTTTTTAAAAAAGAAACCATTAGGATCCATTAAGTGGTGAGGGCAGACCATCCCCCTGCAGAGTGGAAGGGTCACGGAGAAGTCCAGATGCACCAGGAAGTGATCTGACCATGGCACTTCTTTAGTTTCACTTTTACTTAGTGTCAAATCACCCACATTCATGGAAGTAAACACCAGGTCTAAGACATGTCTATGACTATGAGTTGGGCCAGACTTATTCAGGGACATCCCCATGGAGGCCATGCTTTCCACAAAGTCCCAAGCAGACCTATATAAGGTTGTGTTGGCATGGATGTTAAAATCCCCTAGGGCAACCAAACTAGGTGTCTCCAGGAGCACATCCACCATGACCTGAAGTAGCTTGGCCATGGAATCCTTCATGCAGCAGGGAGGCTGGTACACCAAAAGGAATCCTGTCCTGCCCCTATTGCCCAACTTCCAGAACATTGGGAAAACTGGGTCTTCCCAATAGGACGCCTGGTCCAAGCTAATGACTTCCTAAAAATCACTGCAACCCCCTCTCCCCGCCCACATGACCTGGGTTGCTCTCTGTCTCTGTCACACATGCCACGTCAAGTCCCCCATCCATAGATGGCAGTGGTGTTACGGATTATTGACATGGCATTGCACAGCAGCACCTTCAGGTCATGCGGGTCTCCCTTGCTGATTCCAATATCCTTCCGGTCAAGACCAGACCCAGAGGCAGGGGTAGTCTTCAAACAACAACAAAACTTGCCTTTTTGGTATTGACATGGTCTGGCCTTTAGCGTAACTCCTCCTCCTACCCGTGATCACAGAGATTGGGCATCCCAGTAAATCCTCCTCTGTGTAACCTGCCCCAGAGTTTCTGTTGGCTAGGTCTACTCCCAGGCAGTCCTAACCCTCATTTGCCATCAACTTTGAAGAACAGACATATCTGCTGAGCATTTATAAAAAATATTGTTGTGTTTCACCTTTTGTCATGCACGCTATTGTTTTGTGGATTTTCTGGAGTTCTCACTTGGTAGCAGTGTATCAGTCAAGCACTCAGCTCTCTGATTCTAACTCTCTGTATCTGAATGTACAGACAGCTGCATTATCTTGGTGGTAATCTCTCTCTGTGTGTGTATGTGTGTGTGTGCACGTGTGTGTGTGTGTCCATGTGTAAGCAAGGAGTGTGCAGGCCCAGAATACACATGGGGGAGAGTGATTCCCAGATTTTCCGGATTTCTACTTCTCTTCCTTCAGCCCCACCAACAGCTTGTTTGAAATGTGACAGTTTTAATATGCTTTTATTCTATTGTAATTTTAACTTTTTGGAATTCTAATATTTATTTTGTTTTACAATCCAGGATTTTATAATGTTTTTTTTTTAAAGTGATATGCCAAAGGATTTCTAACACTTCTACATATGTCTACTGAGAATTTATTCTAAGTGAATCGGCCTAGAGAGGCTGTTACAATTACGTTGCCCACTTCAAGGGTGACAAAGTGATTATCAGCCGGGGAAACCCCTGTCATTGGCTTACTGGCCCAAGTGCTCTGACACCGAGCCCCCTCGGCTTTGGGTAGGAGGCAGTAGGGTTCCTGGCTCCTGTCATAGCCTAGTTCCTCCTTCCCCAAGCCCGGGAAGCATTTGGTCAGGAGGCATGATGCTCTGACAGGGTCTGAGAGTGCTCCCACCACCTTCCCAAAGCTCACCTGGATTTGGGTTGGAGGCAGCAGGGTTCCAAGATCCTGTCTCAGACTCATGCCTGCTTTCCCAAGCTTGGGAAGAATTTGATCAGCTTAAGAAAGGAGGTGATCTAATGGGGTCCCCAAGGCCTCCTGCATCCTCCCCCCCAAAATGTGGCAGAACTATGTCTCAGCATGTTTCGCCAGAAAAAAACACTGTTTTTATAAGCCCTTGACCTTCAGAGATGCAGATACTCACGGTGAAGAGGTTCCTTATTGCACTCATCTGTTTGGCAGCAGGAGAGCTTCAGCTGGAGGAATTTACCTTGAGCTGCACTGAAGCTGTAATCACCTGAGTGGCAAATATTAGAAATCGAACATCCCCGGAAAGATGACACTTTATAATGTGGAACTGAAAAGAACAAAAGGAAATAAATCACAAGATACGCCAAAAAAAAAAATTGGTTAATTCCCTCCAAATATATTTATTTTTAATGATACTTCCTTTTAACTACATTTTTTTCTTCTGTGAGAAACTATATAACGCACAGTTCTTGAACCAAGAAATGAACCAAAACACCATTATCCTTCAAAATCCATAATTCTCCAACCAAACAGTGCATACAAATATGCAAATATTAAGAAAAAAAACCAAGCATAGAAACAGTGGGCGGTATTTCAATTGTTTACTCTGAGTAGGATTTAGTTGAATGCCACTCAGCTATATGAGTTCAAACAACCAACAGAGTTACTTTGTATTAGGGGAAATCACTTGATTTTTCAGATGGGCATGCAGACGAAAAGAGAACTGGAAGCTGAAACCTAGAATGACCAATGTTCCAGGAATCATTGTGATGCCAAGGGGCCATGTAGCCCATCGTTGTGTTCTTAAATCACAGGATGCTCAGGATAAAAAGATGATGTGGCTGCTCTTGAGCCAGCAATCCCATGAATTGCTCCAAAATTCAGAGCCAGTAAAGATGCATGACTTAGTCTTAGTGTCATTGCACTCTGAGTTCTCATCGCCCGACAAGAATTTTAAGGCAACAGGAGGTCTCTGAGCATGACATTATATCACACCTCTTCTTTCACAGTATGTTAGTTCAAGTAATGCAAGAAGGAGAGATAGGGTTGCTAGAAAACCATTTTTCCATTATCATATCTCATCTGGAACTGCTGACGTAACAGCAAAGAGAAAAAGTACTTGTAGGTGCCCAAAATAATGCATGCATTGAATTTGTAATAATCTTTAACTGAATACCTTGCCTTATGATAGAAGGCAAACCAAAACCAAACCAGAGTTCACTGCTTCTGGTGTAGTGGTGACTACTAGTTAATGCAGTGGTGACTAATTTGTGGCTAATTCTTCTGGTGGCAGTTTTTACGATAGTAAATAAATCAGGCAAAGTACCGTCTAGCTGGAAACATGCAATAGTAGTCCCAATCTTTAAGAGAGGCCAGTCAAATGTGCATTCTAATTACAGTGGTGCCTCGCAAGACGAAATTAATTAGTTCTGCGAGTTTTTTCATCTTGCGAATTTTTCGTCTTGCGAAGCACGGATTCCCATAGGAATGCATTGAAAATCAATTAATGTGTTCTGTGATGGGATGATGAGCTGCTTGTGCGTAAAAGCTTAGTCCCTCAGAGCTTGGACATGGTTTTAAGCTCTGTCCTTCACGGAGCCCCTTAAAACATGACTCCCTTAATCGCTGGCAGAATCCGACAGTGGGCATTTACGGAATCTACTCCAACATAAAAGTTCCTTAACGGAAATGCGTCTTCAGGATTCTCGGCGCGACAGTTTCCGGCAAGGAGTGGGTGTACCTAATGGAGGTCCTGAGACCTCGCCACTGTTTTCGCTGGAAGACTCCCTGAGCCATCCCTCCGACTCACTTTCTCTCGGGACTCCCTCTCTCCCCCTGCTGGTACCTTCCTCCGCTGCCGAGTCTCTCCTAGCCTCCGAGAGCCCTTCCACCACCTGCCTCTCCGATGGCAGTTCCCTGACACGTTCCTATAGTCAAAAAAAGTCCAAACAAAGCCAAATTTGGTACAAAAAGAGTTTATTAAGTGCTCTTTAAAGACACATACTGTAAAGAGCGTTTCAAAAATTGAAGGAACAATAATTTAACTTTCTAAACATGATAGAAAAGCATTTAGAAATCACCAAAATGTACAGTACTGTACATACATTTTCTAAGACTCTGGGGGACAACTCGAAGAAGGTTCCTCTTCCACTCTTTGCTTCTTGCTGAAGAACCTGTCCATGGTCTGCTGCTTCATCCGCCTTTTCAGCACCTCCCTGAAAGACGACATGACCCTCGTATCAAAAGTGTTCGCAAGGTCACGTGTCAGGTCCTTGTCAGGGTCCTTCCAGAATTCCAGAAGTGGTCCTTCCAGAATTCCCACAGGGTGATGTTGGTGCAATCAGTCACCTCGAAGCATCGCCTGAAAAACTCCTTGGTGTAGAGTTTTTTGAAATTGGCGATGAGCTGCTGATCCATCGGCTGGAGCAGTGGCGTGGTGTTAGGCGGCAGGAACATGATGTTGATGAAGCTGAACTCCTCCAACAAGTCCTCCTCAAGGCCTTTAGGATAAGCAGGAGCATTGTCCATCAGAAGCAAAGCCTTCAGCGGCAGGTCGTTGTCCAGCAGGTACTGTTTGACAGCAGGGCCAAAAGCAAGATTGACCCAGTCCACAAACAGTACACGTGTGACCCAAGCCTTACTGTTGGATCGCCACATGACACTCAGCTGCTCCTTGTCGACCTTGTGTTTCTTGAAGGCCCATGGGTTCTCCAAGTGGTACACCAGCAGGGGCTTGATCTTCAGGTCGCCGCTTGCGATGGCACAGAAGAGCAGGGTCAGACGGTCCTTCATGGGCTTGTGGCCAGGCAACTTGGCCTCCTCCTGAGTGATGAAAGTCCTTTTGGGCATCCTCTTCCAAAACAGCCCAGTCTCGTCGCAGTTGAAGACCTGCTGTGGAACGTAGCCCTCCGTCGTCACAACCTCCAGGAACTCCGCTGCAAAGTCTTCAGCCGCAGGAACATCAGAACTGGCAGCCTCTCCATGCCTGACCACGCTGTGGATTCCAGATCTCGTCTTGAACCGGTCAAACCAGCCTCTGCTTGCCCAGAATAGCTGGGCGGTTCTTCACGATCCTGGTGACTCCCTTGGCTACATCAGTCGCAAGGATCTTCTCCCTCATCTTCAGGATGGTCCCAATGGTTGATGGATTCCTGCCGTACTCCCTGGCGAGGTCTGTCACACGCATTCCACCGTCGTGCTTCCGGATGATCTCCTTCTTCATTTCCAGCGTAACCCTCTCCTTCTTCCTCTCGCCGGCCTCTGCAGCAGCAGTCTTCTTGGGCCCCATGGCAGCACAGCTCCTACCTTCACAACCCCCCCCCAAAAAAAATCAGTGCTTCACATCCAAAAAATTCAAACGCACCAAACCTCCTAGAAAAGACACAAGCTTCCAGATTCTTGCAAACCCCTTCTCAACTATTCCCCCAGCCACCCACCACACAGAAATCCAAACCCAGAAATCTTTTTTTTTTAACAACAGCAGAGTGCCCCAATGGTCACAAAAAATCAGAAAAATGCAGAAAAAAACACACAAGCTTCCAGATTCTTGCAAACCCCTCCCCAACACCAAGTCCTTGAATTCCAAACACCCCAACCCAAAATTCAAAAACACCAAAAAAAGTTTTAAAAGTTTAACTTACCAAATGGCTGCAAAAGAAGTTTTGGAAAAGCTTCAAAAATCACCAATGTCTTCAAAAACCTCAAAAAAGGCTACCACACCGTGTGCTATGAGTTGCTCCTCGAAGTCAAGGAAACAAACTTGCAAGACGTTTTTGCCTTGCGAAGCAAGCCCATAGAGAAATTCGTCTTGCGAAGCAACTCAAAAAATGAAAAACTCTTTCGTCTTGCGAGTTTTTTGTCTTACAAGGCATTCGTCTTGCGAGGTACCACTGTATAGGCCAATCAGTCTGCTTTCAATTATAGGAAAGCTGTATGCCCGCTTTCTCTGTAACAAACTGACAACTTTTCTAATTGACTATAATCTACTATCTGTAGCTCAGGCAGTTTTCCGCGAGAACCACTCAACATCAGACTACTGTCTAATGCTGTCCCTCCTAGCTGAGAAGTACACCAGGCCCCTACAGGGAAAACACTTTGTGGCCTTTATGGACCTGAAATCTGCCTTTGATTCCATCCCCAGATTCCAACTATGGTCCAAATTACATCTAGTACTGAAGGATAAACGTCTCCTATATCATATTAAAGCCCTGTACTGTGGAAGCAATTTGCAGGTTAGGTGTGGGTTGCAGGGCCAGCTCTCGGACTATATTGTAATGGACAGGGGAGTGAGACAGGGATGCATTTTGGCACCTACTTTGTTCTGTTTGTTTCTGAATGATTTAGAGGCAAGCTTGAAGGACCCTGATGGACATCTTCCAAAAATAGGGACGAGAAAGACCCCTCTCTTGTCGAATGCGGATGACGCGGCCATCCTCTCCTGAACCAGACCTGGCCTGAACTACCAACTAAGGAAATTCTCAGACTACTGCTCTGGTAATGGGTTATCATCGGCTGGGTGAGGACTGCAGGGCCTGCTCCCTTCCAGGGCCTTTTCCAACTGGCCCAGGGGGCGGGGCCCAGGCCCTCTCTCCTGGCTATAAAGGGACTCCTGCTGCGGGGAAGCCTTGAACCATCGGCTGGGTGAGAACTGCAGGGCATGCTCCCTTCCAGGGCCTTTTCCAACTGGCCCAGGGGGCGGGGCCCAGGCCCTCTCTCCTGGCTATAAAGGGACTCCTGCTGCGGGGAAGCCTTGAACCATCGGCTGGGTGAGAACTGCAGGGCCTGCTCCCTTCCAGGGCCTTTTCCAACTGGCCCAGGGGGCGGGGCCCAGGCCCTCTCTCCTGGCTATAAAGGGACTCCTGCTGTGGGGAAGCCTTGAACCATCAGCTGGGTGAGGACTGCAGGGCCTGCTCCCTTCCAGGGCCTTTTCCAACTGGCCCAGGGGGCGGGGCCCAGGCCCTCTCTCCTGGCTATAAAGGGACTCCTGCTGCGGGGAAGCCTTGAACCATCGGCTGGGTGAGAACTGCAGGGCCTGCTCCCTTCCAGGGCCTTTTCCAACTGGCCCAGGGGGCGGGGCCCAGGCCCTCTCTCCTGGCTATAAAGGGACTCCTGCTGTGGGGAAGCCTTGAACCATCGGCTGGGTGAGGACTGCAGGGCCTGCTCCCTTCCAGGGCCTTTTCCAACTGGCCCAGGGGGCGTGGCCCAGGAACAAACTTCTGGAACAAACGCTTGGGAAGGGTGGGAAGTGTTCTGCCATTGCTTCCCTGTTCCAGGGGGTTAATGTGCTTTAAAATGTCCTCAAGCAGTCGGTGGCAATTTAAATTTTTATTTCTTTTTTTCCAGTGCTGGGGGTGGGTGGGATGGATATTTGGTTGGGGATTAATTTTAGTATAGTTGTTCTGTTCCTTTTTGTTGTTGTTGTTGTTTTATTGGTTCTGTATAGTTTGTGTTTTGTTTTGAAGGGGCTAGATCAGGGCTGCCTGGGAGTGGGGCCCCAGCCATCACGATGGCTGGGACAAGTTCCACAGGGGGGGGAAGCACTGGGACATCCGATCTCGGTGATCATGGGCAGGAGGCAGAGTTACGCTAAGACCAGACCATGTCATTACTGAGGAGGCAGGTTTAGTCATTGTTTGAAGACTATCCCTGCCTCCGGGTCTGGCCTTGACCGGATGGATACTGGAATCAACAGGGGAAACCTACATGACCTGAAGGTGTTGCTGTGTAATGCCAGGTCAATGATGAATAAAACCACTGCCATCCACGACCTGATTGTGGATGGAGGACTTGACCTGGCATGTGTGACAGAGACCTGGTTGGAGGAAGCAGATGGGCCTGTCCTTGCCACTGCTTGCCCACCAGGTTTCTCTTACGCACAGCAACCCAGGTCATGTGGGCGGGGAGGGGGGTTGCAGTGATTTTTAGGAAGTCACTAGCTTGCACCAGGCGTCCTACTGGGAAGATCCAGTTTTCTGAGTGCATGTTCTGGAAGTTGGGCAATAGGGGCAGTACAGGATTCCTTTTGGTGTACCGACCTCCCCGCTGCACCAAGGATTCCCTGTCTGAGCTGCTTCAGGTTGTGGCGGATTTTCTCCTGGAGACACCTAGTTTGGTTGTCCTAGGGGATTTTAACATCCATGCCGACACGACCTTACAAGGGGGTGCTCGGGGCTTCGTGGAAAGCATGGCCTCCATGGGGCTGTCCCTGAATAAGTTTGGCCCAACTCATAGTCATGGACATGCCTTAGACCTGGTGTTCACCTCTAGTGACGTGGGTGATCTGACACTAAGTAAAAGTGAAACAAAAGAAGTGCCATGGTCAGATCACTTCCTGGTGCAACTGGACTTCTCCGCGACCCTTCCCCTCTGCAGGGAGGTGGGACCAATTCGGATGGTCCGCCCCCGCCACTTAATGGATCCAAATGGTTTCCAGAGAGTGGTAGGGGATGCCTCATCCCATGTTGATGGCCTTTCAGCTGATTCCCTGGTGGCCCGCTGGAATGTGGAGTTAACCAGGGCTATCGACTGTCTGGCTCCGAAGCGCCCTCTCCGATTGCATGGA
This sequence comes from Podarcis gaigeae, assembly GCF_964106915.1. Lineage (NCBI taxonomy): Eukaryota > Metazoa > Chordata > Lepidosauria > Squamata > Lacertidae > Podarcis > Podarcis gaigeae. Next base: position 77,487,480 of record NC_139684.1, read on the forward strand.
GCCCGGACAGCTCCGTGGTTTTCTTCGGAGCTGAGGGCGATGAAACAATCGCTGAGACGGCTAGAGCGTCGGTGGCAAAAAACTCACTCCGAATCTGACCGGACACAGGTTAGAGCTCAACGTCGAGCCTACCAAGTGGCGATAGCGACGGCGAAGAAGACTTTCTTCACCGCCTCTATTGCATCTGCAGAAAATAGTAGCAGGAGACTTTTTCAGGTGGTTCGTAATTTAACGGAACCACCTTTACCACCGGGGCCTTGTAAAGACCCAAGATCTCCTGCAACGATTTTGCAAAGTTTTTTGCAGATAAAATCACTCATATTCGGAAGGAGCTAGACACCACCGTGGGAGCAGGGCTGGGGCGGGAGAGTGCTAGAGCTCTGTCTGGTCAAGTTGCATGGAATCGATTTCAGTCCATTACCCCCGAGGATGTGGACAGGCTGCTTGGACGCGTGAAACCAACCACCTGTCTCCTGGATCCTTGCCCATCCTGGCTAATAAAAGCAAGCCGGGAAGGGCTGGGCGATGGGCTCTGCGGGGTGGTGAATGCTTCCCTCTGTGAGGGAGCATTCCCAGATCCGCTGAAAGAGGCGGTCATCAAACCGCTTCTTAAAAAACCATCTTTAGACCCGGCCAGTATGGCCAACTATCGCCCAGTCTCAAATCTTCCATTCTTGGGCAAGGTGATTGAGCGCATGGTTGCTGAACAACTCCAGGCACGCCTGGAGGATGCAGACCATTTGGATCCCTTCCAATCGGGATTCAGGCCTCATCATGGGACTGAAACTGCCTTGGTCGCGCTGGTTGATGATCTCCGGCGAGCTAGGGACAAAGGTGAGAGTTGTTTCCTAGTTCTGCTGGATCTCTCAGCGGCCTTTGATACAATCGACCATAACATCCTTCTGGACCGTCTAGAGGGGCTGGGAGCTGGGGGCACTGTTATACAGTGGTTTCGCTCCTTCCTCCTGGGCCGTGTTCAGAAAGTGGTGGTGGGGGATAAGTGTTCAGACCCCTGGGCCCTCACTTGTGGGGTGCCTCAGGGTTCCGTCCTCTCCCCCATGCTTTTTAACATCTATATGAAGCTGCTGGGAGAGATCATCAGGGGGTTTGGACTGGGTGTCCATCAATATGCAGATGATACCCAGCTCTACCTCTCTTTCAAATCAGAACCAGTGAAGGCGGTGAAGGTCCTGTGTGAGTGCCTGGAGGCGGTTGGAGGATGGATGGCGGCTAATGGATTGAGGTTGAATCCTGACAAGACAGAAGTACTGTTTTTGGGGGACAGGGGGCGGGCTGGTGTGGAGGACTCCCTGGTCCTGAATGGGGTAACTGTCCCCCTGAAGGACCAGGTGTGCAGCCTGGGAGTCATTTTGGACTCGCAGCTGTCCATGGAGGCGCAGGTCAATTCTGTATCCAGGGCAGCTGTCTACCAACTCCACCTGGTACGCAGGCTGAGACCCTACCTGCCCGTGGACTGTCTCGCCAGAGTGGTGCATGCTCTAGTTATCTCCCGCTTGGACTACTGCAATGCGCTCTACGTGGGGCTACCTTTGAAGGTGACTCGGAAACTACAACTAATCCAGAATGCGGCAGCTAGACTGGTGACTGGGGGCAGCCGCCAAGACCACATAACACCGGTCTTGAAAGACCTACATTGGCTCCCAGTACGTTTCCGAGCACAATTCAAAGTGTTGGTGCTGACCTTTAAAGCCCTAAACGGCCTCGGCCCAGTATACCTGAAGGAGCGTCTCCACCCCCATCGTTCTGCCCGGACGCTGAGGTCCAGCGCCGAGGGCCTTCTGGCGGTTCCCTCATTACGAGAAGCAAAGCTACAGGGAACCAGGCAGAGGGCCTTCTCGGTAGTGGCACCCGCCTTGTGGAACGCCCTCCCATCAGATGTCAAAGCGATAAATAACTACCTGACATTCAGAAGACATCTTAAGGCAGCCCTGTTCAGGGAAGTTTTTAATCTGTGATATTTTAGTGTATTTCTGGTTTTTATGGAAGCCGCCCAGAGTGGCTGGGGAAACCCAGCCAGATGGGCGGGGTACAAATAATAAATTATTATATTATTATTATTATCCATCAATTATGAAAAATCAAAAGTCCTGGTGTTTGAAAAGAGATTCTACCTGAGTAAATGGGTTCTGGATGGTCACAAACTAGAGCAGACCAAATTCTTCCGGTACCTAGGGCTTCTATTCCATCTTTCCAAGTCCTGGAAACATCATTGGCAGACTGCCTATCAAAAGGTGGAGGTAAGCAAACTGGCTAAACTTCGATTCCTTTATACAAGGGGAGGTCATTATGTTTCTTCAGCCATTAAGGTATTTAATGTAAATTCTGTCTCTCAACTCCTCTACACCTCAAACGTCTGGTTCAATGGCTCATTCTCCAGGTTTGATGGCTTCCAGGCAAAGTTTCTCCAGTCCCTCCTACAAGTTCCAAATTGTGTTCCAAATTCAATACTATGTTTAGAAACAGGTGAATGTCCTTTATCAACTAAAGCATGGTGGGCTGCCCTGAGATACTGGCTCAAGATCTCAGTCTTTGGCCTAGGGCAGGGGTTGCTTCCATACCTAAACAACAAGGAGCTCATGGATGAAAATTATGGTTAGAAAAGCTACTTCGATTGGTATGCCACCTTCTCTCCTGTTCCATTGGGGCTATGATACCGCCCTTGAATCTGAGGCAAAGGCTCTGGGACATTCACATAGTTATCTCCGATCTCAATCTCATGCTATCTGTGGCCCATTAGCAGTAGGAATTCACTATGGGTTCGAGTTTCAGATACCTGCATATCTCAGAAATTTATCTGTACCAAAATATTGCTGTCTTTTCACCAAAGCCAGATTAAATGTATTCCCATCAGAAGTGTTAAACAGTAGACTGACCAGTACCCCTTACCAAAATAGGATCTCTGTGTACTATCAGGACGTCGACTGCATGAGGCATATTTTATTGCATTGCGTACAATAGGATCAAGCTAGGGAACTATTGATTAAACCCCTTTTGGTAAATCGGCCGGGTCATCCTGAAGCCTACTATATCAAATAGCTGCTGGATGACAAGTCCAATGAAATCACAGTGGCCGTGGCAAAGTTGTTTTCAGTAGTCATATAAATCAAAGATCAACATACCAATGACTGAACAAATAACGCTTCATTCTACCTTCTCTGGGGGTTGTCTGTATTAATTTGTATTTTATTTTATTTTGAATTTTGTGGCCCTACAGAATTTACTGGACTCCAGCTTGCATCATCTCTAGCCATTTACCATACTGGCTGAGGGGGATGGAAGCGGTAGTGCAGAAATGTCTAAAGGGCCAAAGGTTAGTCAACCCTAGGCTGATGCATGCCAGGATCTCTCTGATGAAGCCTGCATGTGATAGAAAGAGAAAAGAAATGCTAGAGTAAGATTTGTGAGATTTTGACCAGCTTCGGCCCATCTGAAGCTGATACAGGCTCGTCTCATCTTGAGCCCATACAGAACAGTCCACACAGCAGAAGGATAGGCAGTATGTGCCACATTCTTAACTTTATTTCCACTCTGCTGAGAGAATACAAACATGCATCTTGCCTCTGTGAGAGCAGAGAAGCAACAGTCTCTCTAACAAAGAAACCGAGAGAACACTGAAAAACAGGAAACCAGTGAACGTCACATCAAGTTTCTCATTCCCGTGGGACTCCAACAGTAACTTGGACTGTGGAATGCAAAATAATGTCTTGTGACTGCAGTTGCTGCTCAGTGAGGGAAATAGAAATCAACAAGATTATGTGGCTGAGTATGGGTGCTGAGTGTTGGACTGGAATCTGAGATGCCAGGGTTCAAATCCCCACTCAGCCATGAAACTCACTGGGTGACCTTGGGGAGTCCCTGCCTCTCAGCATAATAAACCTGACATGGTTAAATGCATAAAAGAAGAACCATTTCCTTGGAGAAATTGTGGGCTATAAAGGCAATAAATAAATACTAAATACTGCTAATTTACACAAGAAAGTCATTCCTTGGGGTGACCAAGAGTAAGTGAGGAGATTCAGCTCACCTATGTTGCTACTCACAGCACTAGAGGAACAGATTTGAGTATCATTGCAGGATTGACGGCTGCTCTTTTCACATGAGGTACTCCTTTCATAACAGTAGTCACATGTAATATATGCTGCTGTAGAAAGGAGAAAGAGGTTGGTGGAAGAGATTTCTTGAGATGGTAAAGAACTATAATGTGGGAGAAGGTGTCCTTCTTCTTAAGCAGGTGTCATGCAAAAGGGTAGATGTGTGTTAGCTGTAATGTTCATAGTAATTACTGGGTGCCATATTTAGCCAATGCAACCTTCCCTTCCATAGAATGGCTTCTTAGAGTACCCCTCTATGCACCGGTTGAACAAAGAAATAGGAAAAGGAACAGAAATATTTCAATCCTGATGCATGCCAATGATTTAAGACTCTGAACTAACCTGCTTCATGGTGTGAAAGGAGAACACAGTCAAAAGTTTAAAAAATGGTGTTTAAAGCAAGAAACTACAGAAGAAACCTGCTCATTTATATACTTAGGTGTATTTGTTAGTGAAACCCTCTCTGGGAAGAATCATATTGAAGTCAAAGCACCAAAAACCAAAGGAGCATAAATGAAATTCTATTACAATAAGGGAGAGCAGCTGAATGAAGCTGTCCTAAAGATACTTTGTAGCAAAGTGCTTATTGAAATGTTCTATGGCACTGAAATCTGGGGGTCTGAGTCAAACTCCCTTAAAGTTTTTGAAACTGTGCAGAATAAAAATGATTTTGAAACTATACACCCTACCACCAGTAATATCAACAGCTATTATTTCTTCAGAATCTAGGTGGCCAACAATTAAGGCAAGAGTGAAATGTGCTCAGTTAAAGTGTGTGTGTGTGTGTGTGTGTGTGTGTGTGTGTGTTTTAAATTGCTTCTATGCCAATGCAACATTTTCCTGTGCTGTACTATATGGAATTGGGGGCCAAGTTGGTTTTGGTGATTGTTAGGTTTAATCTGAAATCAAGCTAGAATTAAGTTTGTTGGTTTCTCTGGTATCTTCTCTCTTTTACATCATGGTTGTTGGTATGGATTTGTTTGTTCTGCGTTATTTTTGTATACTGTTGCTACAAGTTTGTTGTGGCCTTTGACTTTGAATAAATGTTAGCTAAGGAACCTGCAAATACTTAGAAATGCCAAGACTTCCCCTTGGTATCCACTCCTGAGAACAAAGCTTTATAGTGATAGTTATCACATCAAAGGTTTGCCAATCTCCTTAAAAAATGTCTTTGTTGAGCTCCATTTCCAAGTGAAGCCCAGGACAGCCTTGGATGTCTGCTATAACAAGGTTCTGTATGCAGAGGCTTTGCATTTCTGATTCACCTCAGGTGGAATTCATGACTCATGCCATCTCCTGGTATGCCCCACAGAGGACCGTAAGGTCCACAAATAATATAGTTTAGAGGTCCTGGGCCCTAAGGATGTCAGATTATCCTCCGCCAGGGCCAGGGCCTTCTCAGTGATGGCTCTGACCTGGTGAAATGCTCTGTCCCATGAGACCAGGGCCCTGCAGGATTTAACTTCCTTCCACAGGGCCTGATTTTTGAATTCTGATTTTATTGTTATTCATGTTTTATACTGTATTTTATGCTGTTTTGGTTGCATCAATTAAGTGTTTTAAATTTGTTGTTAGCCGCTCTGAGCCCGTTTTTTGGAACCGGGAAGGGCGGCATGTAAATAAAATTATTATTATTATTAATGTGCTCCTTAAATAGAAACCTAAGAGATCACTTTCTGAAATCTTTGTTTGTGAACACAACACCAGAGAAGAAATAGTTTGGCTTCTTTTGTAAGACAATAATGGCTTTTTAAAATGCCCCTCTATGCATTGGCTGAAAAAATTAATAGGAAAAGGAATTAGATAAGATTGCTATAAGTTGTTTTGGTGATTGTAAGGTTTAATGTGATATCAAGGTAAAATTAAGCTTGTTGGTTTCTCTGGTATCTCCTCTCCCATACATTATGGATGTTGGCTTATATTCTGGATGTCTGCTCTATATTATTTTATTAATACCATTGCTACAAGTTTATCGTGGCCTTTGGCTAGTGCAATAAAGTTATGAACTATACATGAAATGCTCACTGCTGCTCCAATACTTGAGATTTTCTCACTCACAGATCATTTCCCTATTACTTGACTCTTGTCTTCGAAGGGAGCCTGGCTTTGAGAACACTTACTAAGAGCAACTATATTAGAGAAGCAGGTAATGGTTGGTGTGAATGTATATATACACAGAGAGAGGGGGGGAGGGAGAGGGAGAGAGAGAGAGAATTACCTCTTAATCAGGGTGGTATATATGTTAGGGGCTTTTTATTGGATATTTTAACTATGATGTACATTTTAATCATTCTGGATTTTAACAAAGATGCAGATTTCTTTTGTTGCAGTTGTTTCTAAATAGCAGAGAAGCCATTTGGGAATGAAACAATACATATATTAATGAATAAATAATAATATATTCTAGATAGAATGGCTTTCCTAAGTATCCTGGAAACTGTAGCCTTCACTTCTTCGTATGGTTAATCAGATTCCTCTGTCACAAAAATACATGTTTGCAACTGCCTATACATGGTCATCAGGGCTTAAATGCTTAAACTCTTGAGTTTACTCTCCTTGGTAAGCCAGCCAACCTCACTCTCTATTATGCTGATATGCTGTCTTTCACTCACATTCCCGCCCAATCAGGAAACATTTCTGGAGTCATCAAAAGATGACAAAAGGAATCCCATTCTATTGTTTCCTACTTACCTGAAGAAGGCAGGGCCAAGAGGAGGCTCAGAAGTGTTTTCATCATTTTTGAAAGATCAGGAAACTCAGAGATGGACCAGGCAAGAGAACTGATACAGGGAGAGCTTTTACTTGGAGATATTTATAGGCCAAGGATTCATGCTGTGGGCATCACCTGGGAACAAATGGTTCTGTGAGGTCTGGGAGTGGGGGCTGTGTGTTTGCCAAGAAGACGCAGAGGGACATAGCGAAATTCAAAGCTCAGTGTTGAAATTGGCTTAATTGATTATTTTTCATTTCATTAGCTCTTGCCAGAAACCTCTAAGCATTTTTTTTCTTTATCATTAACGTACAATTTAAATTGTAATGGCACCAAAGAAAGAATCAAGGGATTACAAAGGCAAGGGCAAAACCAAGATGCAACCTGCAAAGAAACCCCCCAAAATATCCTCCTCCAAAGGATTCCTCTTCTGAGAAGGAGGAAGGTCTGGATATCAGATAGTTCTTGGTAAGACTTGGTAAGACTGTAAGCAAGGGAGTAGCCCTCAGCTGAGAAGAGTAGCTGTCAGCCTTCAGCATCTAAGAAAACCCTTAACTCATCATGGCTTCATAGTGCCTGAAGGTACCGGTGGCTTCAACAAGTGTTATGTACTGAGTTGAATAGGATCCAAACTGCAGCAGTCTGATTGGTCCTAGAACAATAGGATCCAAAATGCAGCAGTCTGATTGGTCCTAGAAGAATAGGATTCAGAATGCAGCAGTCTGATTGGTCCTAGAATAATGCAGCAGTATGATTCGTCTGCAGGAGCCACCCAATCCAGCTCCAGATGGAAGTGAATCCACAACCTGATTGTCGTACAGAAAAATTCCGGAATTAGCCAATCACATGCAGCCCATTGTGTAAATAATGTATCTAAAGCAGATACTTTGAGGGGACTTCCATTGTGACACACAGAGGAGCATTCAGGGTAAAACGGCTGCAATTCAGTGTCAGAGTGGCACCAGGCAAATTCCAGAATCTAATGGACTCTCTCCTTAAAGGGATTCCTGGCGTCACCCCCTTCTTCGATGATGTGTTGATTGCTGGGCCCACACCAGAGGAGTTTGAGGACCGCCTCCACACCATTCTGCACGTTTCCAGACGGCGGGTCTCAAGGTGAAGCGGGACAAGGTACGGGCTGGGGACAAGGTACGGGCCATTTGTGATACCCCAGAACCCAAGAGCAAGGCTGAACTTCAGGCCTTCTTGGGACTATTGAACTTTTACCATTCCTTCCTTCCCCACAAGGCGGCGGTAGCGGAGCCCCTACACAGAATCCTGGACAAGTGGGTCCCTTGGGTGTGGGGTCAGTGCCAGGAGGCCGCATTCCAGGAAGTCAAGGACTTGCTTGTCTCAAACTCGTTCTTGGCACACTTCGACAAGAGGCTGCCAGTGGTGCTAGCATGCGACACCTTGCCCTATGGCATCGGCGCTGCTCTGGGACACCAACTCCCAGATGAAAGAGAGGTGCCGGTGGCATACTTTTCCCAGACACTCAACACAATTGAGCGGAACTACTCGCAAATCGACAAGGAGGGTCTGGCAATCGTGAAGGGAGTAAAAAAATTCCATGATTACTTGTACGGGATGCCGTTGACCGTGGTGACTGACCACAAGCCGTTGTTTGGCTTATTTGCCCCCCAAAAGCAGCCCCCCCAAGTGCTGTCTCCTCACATCCTCAGGTGGTCAATTTTCCTTGCCAGCTACCAGTATGCACTGATTCACCGCCCTAGGAAGGCAATGGGCCACGCGGACGCCATCAGCAGGCTACCACTACCAGAAACAGGCCCTGACCCAGCACCTGCACAAGAGGTTATGAGCCTGGAGCTGTTTCCTGAATGCCCCATTCAGGCACAAGAAGTTGCACACCATTCCAAGAAAGATAGGGTCATCTCCAAGGTCCTGGACTGGGTGTGGAGGGGATGGCCCAGCAGCAGCCCCAGGCCAGAATTCGCCAGCTACACAACCCACAAACATGAACTGTTGGCCCACAAGGGGTGCCTGTTATGGGGAAGCAGGGTCGTTGTTCCCCAGCTCCTCTGCCAAAGGGTCCTCACAGCCCTACATGAGACACACCCAGGGGTAGTGAGAATGAAGGCCCTTGCCAGAAGTTCTGTATAGTGGCCGGGGATTGACGGAGAGATAGAGGGCTAGGTCAAACACTGCCAGGCCTGCCAAGAATCCCACCCAGATCCCCCAAGGGCCCCAGTCCAGTCCTGGGAGTCCACCCGAGCACCATGGTCACGCCTGCATGTGGACTTTGCTGGTCCCTTTCAGGGGAAAACATTCTTCATAGTGGTGGACTCCTACACCAAATGACTGGAAGTCACACTGGTACCGTCCACTTCCACATCCGCAGCCATCCAGGTACTACACAGGCTGTTTGCAACCCACGGGCTCCCTGACACTCTCGTCTCAGACAACGGGACTGCATTTACATCAAGAAAATTCCAAACCTTCACAGTGCAGAACGCCATCCGCTACATCCATTCAGCGCCATTCCACCCTGCCACCAATGGCCAAGCAGAACGCATGGTGCGGACCACCAAGGACACCCTCCGCTGCATGACGCAAGGGGATTGGGAGTACCGCCTTGCCACATTCCTTCTAGCACAGCACCCCCAGCTCAACGACTGGCTGGAGCCCCGCTGAAGTACTAATGGGTCGGTGCCTTGCAATCAGATTGGACCGCCTTCACCCCGATACAGCACAGGATGAGGTAGGGGTGGGGGAAGGCAGGAACCCCTGGACCTTCATGGCCCAGGACCCAGTGTACGCAAATAATTTTGGGGCAGGACCAGCATGGGTACTCACCAGGGTCACTGGCCCCGTGTCGTACGAGGTGCTAACGGATGGGGGGCAATGCTGGTGCCGACACTGCGACCAGATACGGCGACGATTCGTGGGAGAAAACCAGGAGGAGGACAGGTCAGAGGAGTCCCAAGGGAAGAGTGGGGCAGTGAGGCCCATAGAACAAAATGCAGCAGTCAGATTGGTCCTAGAACAATAGGATTCAGAATGCAGCAGTCTGACTGGTCCTAGAACAATGCAGCAGTATGATTGGTCTGCAGGAACCACCCAATTCAGCTCCAGATGGAAGTGAACCCACAACCTGATTGGCCTACAGGAGCAGCCTATTGTGTAAATAATGTATATAAAGCAGATACTTTGAGGGGTCTTCTATTCCTCCTCACCACTATGAGCTGAATAAAGAGCATGAAATCCACTCTTGACTCTGAGTAGATTTCTTTTTTTAAAAAAAAAATATATATATATTTATTAAGAGTTTAAAGATTACAAAAAAAGAAAAAGAATTAAACAAAACAAAACAATACAATACAATACAATACAATAAAAAACAAAAACACTACATATACATAACAAAGCAAAACAAAACATAAACAATTAAAAACACATCAAATACTTTCAAAAACTTATCTTTCGTTTACTTGTTTCAGCGACCTCCTCACACCTCCCTTTTTTGTATTCCACTTCAATTAACTGTTTCATCAATTCCTTTCCATCTTCCTTAGTTTTCTGTCCTATAATTTATCTTAACACATTCTAACCTTATTTTTCCCTTTAACCCATTAACAATCTATTTGTACTTAATTCTTTATAACATTTCTGCTAAAGCCATATAACTTCATTCTGTCAGGGAACTGCCATCGGAGAGTCAGGTGGTGGAAGGGCTCAAGGAGGCTAGGAGAGCCTCGGATGCTGAGGAGGGAACCAGCAGGGGGAGAGAGAGAGTTCCCGCAGAAACTCAGTCGGAGGGATGGCTCCAAGATACTTCCAGTGAGAACAGCGGAGAGGTCTCAGGACCTCCGCTGGGGACGCCCACTCCGCGTAGGAAACTGTCAGGCAGAGAATCCAGAAGGAGAGTTTCCGTTAAGGAACTCTTATGTTGGCGTAAATTTCGGAAGCGCCCACTGACGGATTCTGCCAGCGATTGAGGTAGCCATGCGTCCATGGCTCCGCGGACTGGGAGAGTTTAGAAACAGCATGAGTTGAGAACTCAACCATTTACGCACAAGCAGCCCCTAAACCCATAACAGCAATCCGTCAGTCTTCGACGCTGCGTGTGCGAGAGAGAGGCATCATGAGCAACCCAACTGGAGACAGAGCAGCGGGAGGAGCTGGAGCGGGACCAACTCTGGAGGAGAGAAACAGAGTGTTGGAACACCAGCTGGCACGGCTAACGACGCATCTTGAGGAGAGGAGAGCTCAGGATGCAAGGGGAAGCCCACCCCCATCGCAAGGAAGGTACCGGGGTTGGTACAGAAATTTGGGGGTGACCCAAGAAGCTACCAAGCCTTTAAGACAGAAATGCAGTACGCACTGAACCTGCAGTTTGATGACTTTGCCGATGAGGAATCGAGAGTGGCTTTTGTGATTGGGCACCTCGAGGGGGGAGCTAGAGAATGGGTGAGGCCCCTGATGGCATCGAATAATGATGCAGTAGAAGACTTGAGGAAATTCTTTATCGCGATGGACTTGATGTTTTCCAGCCAGATTGAACAGGGCGTGGTACGCAGACAGTTAATGGGATGCAAACAGGGGAATCAGTCCGTCCGAGAGTATTGGACACAGTTTACCATGCTCATACATAAATTGGGGTGGGACCTGTGTTCGGACCCGATTCAAATGCTGTTTGAAGAAGGGCTAGCCCCGACGGTGAAAGATGAACTTTCCCGCGCGCCCCGTCCGGAGTCCATGGATCAGCTGACCAAATCGGCGCTTGCCATTGGAGCGTGCCAAGAGGCAAGGGCTCTGGAGAAGCGGGAAGGGAGAGGAGAGCGTTGGAGTGATTTCCGCATTCCTGAGATGCCGGAGCAACCTTCCCCGCCAGTGGAACCAATGGAGATTGGGACTGTGCGCGCGCGCGCGGAATTTCAAACGTCAGCGAAGGATGGAAGAAGGAGGGGAAGAGCGTCAAAAAATGCTTCCTCTGTCAACAGCCAGGACATTTTGCCAGAGTGTGCCCACAAAGCAAGGGGTGGCAAGGAATGGTGGGAGCTGTTGGGAGTGAGGAGGAGGGGGTTAAGGCGCAGGTAAAAGCCAATGCCTGGCTGCCAGCGACAGGGCACAGCAGCCAGGCCAAGGATCAGTGAACGTGCCCAAGCCTGAACCCCCAAGAGCGGCTCTAGTCGTAGAGGTGCTGCTAGAGCTACCCAATGGACATCCACTCACGATAAAAGCCCTGTTAGACTCAGGCAGCTCCTGCAATTTCATGAGTAAGGAGTTTGCATCAGAGCACCAGATACAGACGCTGCCCTTAAGGAATTCCTTGCAGGTGACCACGATTGATGGGAGGGAACCTCTGGGAGGCGAAGTGAGCCAACAAACGGTCCCCATGACAATGAGGGTGGGAAGGCACACGGAAGTCATTGCATTTCACGTAGCCACCCTGGCAGGGCCGCCCATCATATTAGGAATGAGCTGGCTGGCGTTACATGACCCGCTAGTGGGATGGCACCAGCGAGTAGTCTCTTTTGGGTCAGCTTATTGCCTAGAACACTGCAAGGGAAGAGAAACTCAGGAGTTAGCTAGGGCAAGTCTGGCAGGGATGGTGGTGGGAGAAAAGGGAGAAATACCATCACAATACGCAGACCTGAGCAATGTTTTCAGCGAGAAGGAAAGCAGATAGACTGCCCCCGCATAGACCCTTTGACTGTCAAATTAACCTACTCCCGGGAGCCCAGCTCCCAGTGGGCAAACTGTATGCTATGTCGGACAGGGAGATGCAGGAGTTAAGGGAGTTCATAGACAAGAACCTGAAACGAGGGTTCATCGGGGAGTCAAGAGTGGTGGGGGGCAGCCCAGTGTTTTTTGTGGACAAAAAGGACTCAAATAAACCCAGGCTGGTCGTGGACTTCCGGGCCGTGAATTCGGTGTCAGAACCAGTGGCCTTTCCCATGCCCAGGATTGACGACATTCTGACCAGAGTGAGGAAGAGAAAGATTTTTACCAAGCTGGACCTGAGGGGGGCGTATAACCTGATACGGATGAGGAAGGGGGATGAATGGAAGACCACCATGTTCACCCCCTTGGGGGCCTATGAGTATCTCGTTTTGCCCTTCAGATTACAGGCGGGCTCAGCATGCTTCCAATCCTTCATGCATCATGTCCTGGGACCTCTGCTCTATAAGAACTGTGTGGCCTTCTTAGACGATGTGTTAGTCTACTCAGAGGACGAGGAGCAGCATGTCCGAGATGTCCGGGAGGTCCTAAGCAGGCTGCAAGCAAACCAGCTGTGGGTAAAACTGGAGAAGTGCCAGTTCCATACCATAGAGGTGGAGTTCCTGGGGTACCGTTTGTCAGACAAGGGATTGGCCATGGATCCCAGTAAAGTCCAAGCGGTACTGGAATGGAAGACACCCAGAAACAGGAAGGACGTGCAGAGATTCCTGGGGTTTGGAAACTTCTATCGGAAGTTCATCAAATACTTTGCCCACTTAACAGCGCCCATCACCGATTGTCTCAGTAGTAAAAAGAAATTCGCGTGGACGGAAGAGGCGCAGCGAGCATTTGAACAGCTAAAGAAAGCGTTTGCGTCGGAGGAACAGCTCTTGCACGTAGATCTACAGAAGCCGATGAGGGTGGAGACAGACGCATCTGATCGAGCGGTAGGGGCGGTGCTTCTCCAGCCGGGAAAAGATGCGTCGGACTGGAGACCGTGTGCCTTCTTCTCGCGGAAGTTGAATAAATCTGAAAGGAACTACACAGTGTACGACCGGGAACTGCTCGCCATTCATAAAGCGTTTCGGCGGTGGCGACACCTGCTGATTGGAGCGCAGCACAAGGTCCAGGTGTGCACAGACCACAAAAATCTGGAATATTGGAGAACGGCCCGAGTACTGAACCAGAGACAAGTGAGATGGGCACAGGAGTTCTCCAAATTCCATTTTGAGATTTGCTACGTACCGGGTCCAGAGAACGTCAGGGCGGACGCTCTCTCTCGAAAGCCAGAGTATATGGAGGGGGAGGGAGCGCCCGAGGAAAGGCATATTATCCCAGAGGACCACTGGGTTTGTGGAGCAGCATTGGTGGGGCAAAGCGAACTGGTAGAAGGGACAGAGAACGATGAATATGCCCAAGACAAGCTCAGAGGGCTGAGGAGAGCTGGGGAGAACACAGGGGGTTTTGAAGAAAGGAACGGGACGTTATATTACAAAGGGGCATTGTACATACCGGAAGGGGAATTGAGGGGTAGAGTACTCAAACAACTACACGACAGCCCCACCGCAGGGCACTTTGGGCAACACAAAACCATGTGGTTAGTTACCAGGCAGTTCTGGTGGCCCAAGATGAGGGAAGATGTACGAGAGTATGTAAGGGGGTGCGACCGCTGCCAGCGAGCAAAGGGGGAGAGGGCGGCACCGGCGGTGTTACTGGAACCATTACCCACACCAGAACGGCCATGGGAGGCAGTTTCCATAGATTTTATGATGGATTTACCAAAATCCAAGGGGAAGACTGTGGTAATGGTAGTGGTAGACCTATTAACCAAGATGTGCCACTTTATAGCTTGCTCACATGCGGTGACAGCGGAAGAAACTGCCAGGTTGTTTATAGAACACATTTTTAGGTTGCATGGTGCCCCCTTGAGGGTGGTCTCAGACCGAGGGAAACAATTTACGTCCAGGTTCTGGAGGAAGCTCATGAGCTTACTGCACGTAGAGGTCAATTTCTCGACCGCCAGATGCCCAGAGACAAATGGGCAGGCGGAAAGGGCAAACAGTATTCTGCAACAATATCTGAGGTGTTATGTTAATGACAGAGAGAGTGATTGGGTAGAGAAATTGGCTCTGGCCGAATTCGCCTACAATAACGCGGAAAATGTGTCCACGGGCATGAGTCCATTTATGGCCAATTACGGGTGTCACCCTAGGGCCTTTCCAGGGGAAGGAGGGGAAAGATGGAGCGTACCGGCAGCGGAACATTTCGTGGAAGAAATGGAAGCCATACATCAACAGCTCAAGATGAATTTGGATAGGGCCAAGGAAGAATACAAGAAGCAGGCAGATAGGAGAAGAAGGGAAGGAGAGACCATATGGGTGGGGGACCGGGTGTGGTTGTCAACACAAGGGTTGCCATTTAAGGGTGGGTGCAAGAAATTGAGGCCGAAACGACTGGGACCCTTCGAAGTTATACAACAGGTTAATCCGGTGGCCTTCAGACTCAGGTTGCCAGACAACATGAAACTGCATTTAGTATTCCATAGGTCATTACTGTCACCATACCGGGAGGGGCGGGAAATTTTGGGACGTGAAGGTGAGGTTCCCGCGACACCGGAAGTAGAAGAGAGGGAGAGCAGCAGTCATGTAGCAGAAATACTCGACTCTCGGTGGAAGGGTAAACAGGTGGAGTACTTAGTGGCATGGGAAGGGGAACCAGAGTCCGAAAATACCTGGGTACCGGCAGAAACGGTTGATGATGAGGTTTTAGTAGGAACGTTTCATCTCCAGTACCCAAGGAAGCCTCAGCCCTTGGGTAGGTTCTGGGAGGAACACTTCGGCACCACTGACGAGGAAGGGGAGTTCGAGGGGTTCCCAGAATCAGGACAAGAAGAGGAAGAAGAATCAGATGGGGAAGAGTATTCGGGAAGAAGGGACAGTAGTAGGTGGAGGGCGGTTTTTGAGTCATCCGAAGATGAGGAGGATTCTTTCAGGGGGTTCCCAGCCTCACCACCCAGAGAAGAGGGGGAAACGGGGGGTGAGGGGGGTCCTGGAGGGGAGGTGGATGTCAGGGAACTGCCATCGGAGAGTCAGGTGGTGGAAGGGTTCAAGGAGGCTAGGAGAGCCTCGGATGCTGAGGAGGGAACCACCAGGGGGAGAGAGAGAGTTCCCGCAGAAACTCAGTCGGAGGGATGGCTCCAAGGTACTTCCAGTGAGAACAGCGGAGAGGTCTCAGGACCTCCGCTGGGGACGCCCACTCCGCGTAGGAAACTGTCAGGCAGAGAATCCAGAAGGAGAGTTTCCGTTAAGGAACTCTTATGTTGGCGTAAATTCCGGAAGCGCCCACTGACGGATTCTGCCAGCGATTGAGGTAGCCATGCGTCCATGGCTCCGCGGACTGGGAGAGTTTAGAAACTGATAGCATAAGTTGAGAACTCAACCATTTACGCACAAGCAGCCCCTAAACCCATAACACATTCCAACATCTTTCTAACATTCATTAATTTTACAATATTTTTGTAGATAATCTTTAAATTTCTCCCAATCTTCTTCCACCGAGTCTTCTCTCTGGTCTTGGATTCTGACAGTCATTTCCGCCAGTTCCATGTAGTCCATCAACTTCATCTGCCATTCTTCCCAGGTGGGTAAATCTTGTGTCTTCCAATACTTTGCAATGAGTATTCTTGCTGCCGTTATTGCATACTTAAAAAAAAGTTCTATCCTTCTTTGGCACCAATTGGCCGACCATGCCCAGGAGAAAGGCCTCTGGTTTCTTCAGGAAGGTATATTTAAAAACCTTTTTCATTTCATTATAAATCATCTCCCAGAATGTCTTAATCCTTGGGCACGTCCACCAAAGGTGAAAGAATGTACCTTCAGTCTCATTACATTTCCAACATTTATTGTCAGGTAAATTATAAATTTTTGCAAGCTTGACTGGTGTCATGTACCACCTGTAAATCATTTTTATTAAATTCTGTCTTAAGGCATTACATGCGTAAATTTTATACCTGTGGTCCATAACTGTTCCCAGTCAGCCATCATAATGTTGTGTCCAACATCTTGTGCCCATTTAATCATAACAGATTTCACCGTTTCATTCTGAGTGTTCCATTTCAACAGCAAGTTATACATTCTTGACAAATTCTTAGTTTTGGGATCTAACAATTCTGTTTTCAATTTTGATTTTTCCACCTGGAAGCCAAGTTTTTTTGTCCAAATTACATGCCTCCATTATTTGGTAGTAATGGAGCCAGTCTCGCACTCTATTTTTAAATTTTTCAAAGCTCTGCAGTTTTATTCTGTCTCCATCTTGTTCCAGAATTTCCCAATATTTCGGCCATTTGGCCTCCGTACTGAGTTTTTCTGAGCCTTCGCTTCCATTGGTGACAACCATCTTGGGGTTTTATTTTCTAACAAATCCTTGTATCTCATCCAGACATTAAACAGTGCTTTTCTAACAATATGGTTTTAAACGCTTTGTGTGCTTTAACCTTGTCATACCACAAATATGCATGCCAACCAAATACATTGTTAAAACCTTCTAAGTCCAGCACATCAGTGTTTTCAAGAAGCAGCCATTCTCTCAGCCAGCAAAAAGCGGCTGATTCATAGTAAAGTTTAAGGTCTGGCAGGGCAAATCCACCTCTTTCTTTAGCATCAGTTAATATCTTAAATTTTATTCGAGGCTTCTTGCCCTGCCAGACAAATCTGGAGATATCTCTCTGCCACTTCTTGAAACAGTCCATTTTGTACAAAATTTGCAATGTTTGAAACAAAAACAGCATCCTTGGCAATACGTTCATTTTTATCACAGCAATTCGGCCTAACAATGATAACTTCAAATTTGACCATATTTCTAGATCCTTTTTCACTTCAGTCCAGCATTTTTCATAGTTATCCTTAAATAGATTCACATTCTTGGCAGTCATGTTACCCCCTAAATATTTCACTTTCTTAACCAATGATAATCCTGTCTCCTTCTGAAACTTATCTCTCTCAATCACAGTTAAATTTTTCTCTAAAACCTTAGTTTTCGTCTTGTTCAACTTAAAACCTGCTACCTGACCAAATTCTTGAATCAGTACCTTTTGGTACTAGATTCTGGCTCCTGTAAAGTCAAAACCAAATCATCAGCAAAAGCTTTCAGTTTGTACTGTTTAGCTCCCACTTGTATACCTTTAACCAATTGGTCCTTTCTAATCATATTTAGCAGAACCTCCAGGACCGATATAAAAAGCAATGGAGAGATTGGGCAACCTTGCCGTGTTCCTTTCTCAATCTTAAATTCTTCTGTCACTACATTGTTCACAATTAATTTTGCCTTTTGTTCTGAGTAAATTGCACCTATACCATTTTCAAAACCTTGACCTACCCCATTCCCTGTAAATTCTTCTTCATAAAACTCCAAGAAATATTATCAAAGGCTTTCTCCGCATCCACAAATATCAGAACTGCTTTAGTATTAATATTCACTTGTAGTTTTTCTAATATATTAATTATGTTCCTGGTATTGTCAGACAAATGTCTGCCCGGGAGAAAGCCCGCTTGATCTTTATGGATTTCTTCTACAAACACCTTTTTTAATCTCTTAGCCAAAATGTCTGCAAAAATTTTATAATCCACATTAAGCAGCGATATGGGGCGGTAATTCTTAAGCTGTGTCTTTTCAGTCTCTGTTTTCGGTATAAATGTAATATAGGCTTCCTTCCACGACTCTGGTGCCCTTTTCCTTTCTTGTATTTCATTACAGACTTCCTTCAATGGTTGTATTAGCCCTTCTTTCAAAGATCTGTAGTATCTTGAAGTCAAACCATCCAGTCCTGGAAATTTACCCAATTGCATGTTCTGTATGGCCCCTTCCACTTCCTGATCCGTTATTTTATAATTCAACATTAACTTATTTTCCTGAGAGATTTTCTGTAGTCCATTTATTTTCAGAAATCGATCAATGTCCATTTCTTTCTGCTTCTCCTGTGTATATAGTTGTTTAAAGTACCTCTGGAAGCACTTTCTGATCTGATTTTCCACACTTATTTGCCGATTCAAATGTCTTTTGTCTCATCTGTTTAATCTTCCATTCTATTTCCTGATTCATCATTTTCATATATTGTACTTGATATAACTTTATCTCTTTCAGGATCTGCTGTGACTTTGGTTTTGCTCTCAGTTTCTTCTCTCCTTCCTTTATTTTCTCCAGGATTTTATCTTTTTTTTTTCATTTTGAGTTCTCTTATTAATTGCATTCTGTTGTATCAGAAATCCTCTCATAACCGCTTTACTTGCGTCCCAGATCACTCTTTTTTCCACTGTAGTATTCATATTTATCTCAAAATAGTCTCTCAAGGTTTTTTGGGCCTTCTTGGTCACTTCTTCATTCCTAAACAAAGTATCATTCACCCTCCATCTGAAGGAACCAATTGGCATCAATTTCATTTCCATCTTCACGGCATTATGGTCAGAACAAGTTTTGGGGCAAATTTCCACTTTGCTGGTCTTCGGAACCAGTCCTCTAGTTACCCAAATATTGTCAATTCTTGTCCATGTTATTTTGGCCTCAGAGAAGAAAGTTCCCTCTCTTCCCAGAGGGTTCTTCATTCTCCATATTTTCAGTCATGTCAAAGAAGGTTTTTGGTAGTCTACCATCTTTGGTGACTACCTGTCTCTGTGCCTTATCCATATTTGTAGAAACCACTCCATTCATATCTCCCATCAAAATCATTTTGTAATCCATGTAGTCCATCAGAGTCTCATGTAACTTCTTAAAAAATTCCGATTTTCCTTCATTTGGTGCATAGATACCTACTATCAAAAATTTATCTCCTTGTGATTGGATTTCAATTGCAACAAATCTTCCTTGGTCATCTTTAAATATAAATTTCGGTGATAGGCTCTCCTTTGCATAAAGGACTACTCCTCTTTTTTTAACTTTATCTGATGAGATAAATTCATGGCCCAATCTTTTATTGCTCAATATCTTCCTGTGTAGCCTTATCACATGTGTTTCTTGTAGACAGATCAAGTCCAATTGTTCTTTTTTCAATAAATGAAAGACTCTCCGCCTTTTTTCCAGGGAGTTCAGTCCATTCACATTCCAACTTAATACTTGCAATGCCATGGTGTAATTACTCTGATTTTCCTCCAACTGCACCCGATGCTTGCTCTTCTTCTGTTGGTGGTGTTGGTGTCACATTCACTGGGCGATCCAGTCCAAAGGATAATGTTGCTATATCCACTATTCCTCTATTTACTGATCTTCTGTCCAATGCTCTTTGCTCTAGTCCTCTGTCTGGTGATCTTCTGTCCGATGCTCTTGGCTCCTTTACAAGTTCCTTCTGCAGATCTTCTTCGTAGTTATTCAAAAACTTTGCTTTATCTTCTACTGATCTTATTTTTATTTTCCTTCCTTTGAAACTGAAGGATAGACCTTGGGGAAATTCCCACCTGAAGATGATTTTGTTCCTTCTCAGCAGGGTAACCAAATCTCTATAGTTAGACCTAAGGTCCAAAAGATGTTTTGGGATGTCTTTAAATATTTCCACTCTTGACTGTTGTACTTCCAAAGTCTTCTGGTAATGCCAGCCCAAAATTCTGTCTCTCTCTTCTTTAGTTCGGAGGGTGATCAAACAGTCTCTTATTCTGTTCTTCTCTTTCTTCCCTCCTCTTCCACGTCTGAAGGCCCTCACAATTCTGAATTCCTCTTGCTCCAAGTCCAAGTCCCAAAAATCTGCAAACTCCTGTGTGAGAAAGTCTATCAAACTATCCTTCTCCAGTTCAGTTAAAGCTCTGATCCTCAAATTCTGAGTAGATTTCAACAAGGGAGACTGATTCTCCTGTCACGGAAGTGGTAATCCTCCCATAGGGAAAAAGGAATGTTAAGTGGGCTCTAGAGCTGGTGTCAATGACTAAGACAGGGGTCAGACCTTGTGGGGGGCCAGGCTATATTTTGGAGAGGGGGAAAAAGAACAAATTCCTATGCCTCACAAATAGCCCAGAGATGCATTTTAAATAAAAGGACACATTCTGCTCAGGTAAAAACATGCTGATTCCCAGACCATCCGCGGGCCGGATTTAGAAGGTGATTGTTCCAGATCTGGCCCCCAGGCCTTTGTTTGCTTACCCATGGACTAAGAAGTGTACCTGGTTAGAATCAAACACTCACACAGCATGGAGCCAGCTGTCTTCACAAACTACACAAACAAGGCTATGTTCTCAATCACTCTTCACTCTTCACCACATTGAACCAGTCAAGTGGAAGGTACTGGGCAATGTGCAAAGCAGCAATTGAGAAAGACATTGTTGGTTCAGCTTCAGATTAACTCAAAGGCTATTAGTGCAGACCAGCAGTGGGATGAGCCAATGGCAGTGAAGCAATGAAATGGGGTATAGGGATGTAAGGTTGAGGTAGAAAGTAAAATTATGTATGTGGAAGTAAAGGACAAAGCCATTTCCCTTCCCCAGAGAAATGGAGATGCGGGCTGAGCACGAGTCCACCCCATGGGCGGGGGTGTGGCTAGCCCTCACGTCATAGGGAGTCCCCTCTATGTCACGCCCCAGGCCAACCAATCTGGCTAGCCAGGTGGAGTTGCGTGCTCTATTTAAGCAGCCCGCGGGTAGAGACACCCCCCTTTTTCTGGTTTCCGCTCATCCAGTTCTCCCTCCCTCCCTCCCAAGATTAGCTCTCAATCCTTTGACCTTGCTATGGACCTCAGTTGGTCGCCTGGTATAATTTTTTTCCACTCGGCAAATTGGCACCAGGTATTTGCTTTTTCGCCTACCTCATAGCAAATGGTCACAACTTTGTAAGGTTGGGGGGGTTAGGCATTGGAGTATTTGGTTGGAAGTGAGAGGAGGTAGTAGCCATCACCTACTCCTCCAATTTACAGCCAAAGCTCACCCAGGAGTTCTACTTCCATTGTTGGAGAGCAACAGTCTTTAGCTTTCTTACGAGTCTGGGAGTCTGTGGAAATGTTTCCCTACAAGTGCTATTTAAAATTTTCAACTGCCTGTAGTTTCTTAATTAAATTTATTTTGGTGTGCAGTTCCTTCAGGAGGTGGATGGAAGGCCAACTTAAAGTCTACTTTACTCCACGCAAGGTAGGGTTCCCCAGTAACATCCGAATTAGAAACCTTAGACTACATTTTCCGCATAGAATTTGTTTTCCCTGATGAAATTCATGGTTCCTATCTTATAAATGATAAAGATGCCTTACTGAAATCCCCCCCCCCTTTAATCTTGCACAATTTCTATTCTCCTAATGCAATGGGTATAGAAACATACAATCTGCTTCTTTCAGACATTATTGTTTTATGCAGCAAGACTCCTAAAAGTCTTTCATTTTATTGGTGTTTTTTAAAAAAAGAATAATAATAATATTGGAAAACAGGGTGCATTTACCATGAGTCTTTGCCTTTGCTTTTGTTTTATGTGGTTTCTAACTTGGTTGGAAAAAGCATATACTTTTTATCATCTTCCAGGCCTCAGAAAAAAGCACTGCTGAGGTGGTAAAACTAGGAATTGCTCAGAGTTATGGACAAGTACCAGGCTTCTGAAATTTCATTCCTCCTTGTTCCAATTGCATCATATTGCTGGCAGAAAGTGAAGATACTTGGAGTCATCTGATCTGCTTGCCTTTAGCCACGTTGCCCTTAACTGAATAAAGCTAGATGTTTACACCCACTTCACTACCCATCTTCAGTAACAACACCATCAATATGTGTTATATTTCTCTATTAACCGGAAACCTTTTATATTTTCTGATACCTGAACCATTTTTAACAATGTATATTTTATTAGCAATTATAAATGTATAACAAACAACAACAAAAAACACTAAGCAGCTACACAAAACCAGAATATGCCACCCTTTCTGCAATCTCTCCAGCTACCACCATAAGTATCCATATTTTTTGAACATTAGTTCTTCTTTCAGATTTTCAACAAAATTCTTCTACGTTATTTCATCAGCCTTGTTTGGAAGCATCCATCCAGCGTGTGGTTACCTTCAACTAAAGCATCAAGCAGGTGACAACATCCAGATTTGTGGGGATTCTGCTGATAACACATTGCTTAGGTGCTTTTAGCTAGGATACGAAGTAAATGGCCACAGGAGGGCATAAAATGCACCCGTTGTTTCTTTCTTTTCAGCACTGTTACATTATGGTTTATTTTCTCAGTTATATTCAATATCCAAACATTTTCATACCTTTGGGCTCTTTCCCAAACATGTAATTTCCTCCACATTTCGAAAACCAATAATCTTGATGCATCATGCAAGTATAGAAAGTCTTCTGTTCTCTTAAGAGACTTCTTAAACCATGTAAAATATAAAAGGAAACACAACTGTGGGGTAAAATCAATTTGTTTCATAGAACAAATTGGTTCTCAACCTGTGATTCCCCAGATGTCATTGGACTACAAATTCCATCATCCCTGACCACAGATCATGCTGGCTATGAATGATGGGGGTTGTAGTCCATCCATATGCCCTAAATCTAGAGCTATTAAAGAACAGGCTGCACAGTGATCTGTTGGAGATGCTCTAATGTTGGCTTTTCTGCCTTGGATAGGATGTTAGACTAGACAACCTCCCAGAACCCCATCTCACACACAAAACATACATGGTTCTACAGGGGTGGAATGTGGAGTTATTGATAAATGTTTGAAGGCAAAGACCAACAACACAAGCATGTGAGAAAAACGCCTTAAAATGAAATTACGAAAATGAAATAACAAGGCTTGTAATTGCAACACTTTGCTGCCACTCTGAAATGGCTGTAGACGTGCAACAATCACACCCCCTTGCCTAAAGAGAACCCTGCAATTTCAAAACTTATTAAAGAAATCTCCTGGGTTGTGGTGCAGTTGCACATGACATAAAAGCAAATGATAAGCACCACACTGTTCCATGTCCCATTAGCTGCTGTGCAGAAGTACAGTGGTACCTTGGGTTAAGTACTTAATTCATGCCGGAGGTCCGTTCTTAACCTGAAACTGTTCTTAACCTGAAGCACCACTTTAGCTAATGGGGCCTCCTGCTGCTGCCCCGCCCCGGAGCACGATTTCTGTTCTCACCCTGAAGCAAAGTTCTTAACCCGAGGTACTATTTCTGGGTTAGCGGACTCTGTGACCTGAAGTGTATGTAACCTGAAGCGTATGTAACCCAAGGTACCACTGTACAAAACTTATTAAGCAAACAAAACAAAGGAGAAGAAAGAGCAAAGGAAACAATAACACCCAAACACCTGAACTCCAAAGAGCCCAGTGAGGACTGAGCATGTCAGTAGCCCCAGAATGTTGTTTGTCAGTTGAACTAGAAAAATATAAAGTGGGCAGTGGGGGAGTGAGAGAATGGCCTTCCTGAGGAAGAGCAGCACTGCCAACGTTTGGTTGCTATTCAGTGGTGTATTTATAGACATGACAGCATGAATCTTGCAAACATATGCAGATTCCTGGCTGTCCCAGGGGAATAGGGTGGGTTGTCATGAAAGGTACACCTTTGGAAATGCCCAGCTTTGCACAACTGTTAAAGGTTAAAGAGCTCAGTTTTATTCTAGATTATGTTTGATCATGAAAGAGAGCATGCAGAGAGTTCAATGTTACTTTAAGATTGGAATCCCTTTTGTAGTTGCAGGACATCTTTCTACGGATCTACTGCAGTGGCAGAGAAGCTTTTCAGCCTGCGAAAATATTGAGGGGATGATGTCCAGTTGATGTCAGAGGCTGCTTACCCCCATATGAATCTCGCTAGCCAACTAAACTTTTTTTGTAGGCTTACAGTCTCTATGCTCCATTAACTATGCTAGGTGGTTAGATGTGAGGGGCTGGATACCTTCAGTGGCTGCAGTATAATTTTGGAACTGGAATGTTTCTGAAATGGGACAGGACTTCCGGAGGCGGCGCGAAGGGTAATGGCTGCCCTTTCCTAACTGGGAAGGGAGCTCCGTCCGAGAACGGGTCGCCCGCTACGGCGAAGCGGAGACCCACATCGGAAAACTGCAGGCAGCAGAAGCCTGCAGTCTTGGGACCCGGCGGGCGCCAGGCGCAGCCCCCAAAACGTTGAAGGAACCCCGTAAGGGGCTCCGGATCGCGGAGGAGGCTGCGGCGCTGAGGGTCGTTCCGCAATCGGCGGAGTGAAGCCGCGGAGCCGTTGCCGGTGAGCGCTGACCTTTCTTCTTGTGACTGCTAAAACTGGAAAGGAAGAAATTCGTGAGTAAATGGGACTTATACTTTTAACACCCCGAAAACCCTGAAATTGGCTGAAAGCGGATTGACGATAAACAGGAAGTCCGTCTTCCGCTAACACTGAACTTGAAAGCAAAGAGCAGGAGGAGTGGAGACAAAGAGCCAATTTTCAAACTGACAGATCTGGCACCTATTTAACTATCGCATTGGGTGGATTAAGGACTAAAATTTGCTACTTTTTATTGGACCTATATGGAAACAAAGATACCTCTCTTCTGTCTGGCTTTTGGATACAATTAAAAGAAAGAACCCAGGCGCGGGTTTTGCCTGAGTAAGTGGCTGTCAGCCTGCAAAGCTGGATACTTAGATTCAGAACTTTGAAACATTCTGAGCTTGAACTGGTAACTTTGAAACTTTGGCTGTCTAAGCACTGATGGAAATATTGATGGGTTTTTAAGCCCTAACTCTGCCAAAATTTATATTGTGGAGATCTTTGGACATTGAACTGTACTTATTGATTTGATTTGATTTGATTTGGATATCTCTCTCCCTAAAGACATTATAAGCTCCCCCTAGAGGCATTGGGAATTAAAGCAGTGACTTTAATTTACTTTCTCTTTCCCGGCCTCCTGTTTGAATGTGAACATCTGGGTTGTTGCTTTCTCATGGGAACATTCAAAGTTGACCTTGGCTTATAGATAGCTCTGGAATGAGTGGAACAAGAAAAAAAGGGGGAAGAACCAAACAAGCTACTCTAACGTTATCTGCAGTCTCGCAGCGTAGATCATCTGTGCCTACTTTACCTTCTACTTTACCTCCTGAGGCAGAAGCGGCCTCCCTTCTTCAGTCAGGGGAGGGGGAGACTGAGGAACTGCAATTGGAAGAAATGGCCACAGGAGGAAGTGGCTCTATTTTGGAAAAGATCTTTGAAAAATTGGAGGCTCTGGACAAAAAAGTTGATCAGCAAACAGCAAAAATTGACCAAAACACAGAAAGCCTGAACAGACTAACTGGACAAGTTGCACAGAATGCTCAATCTATTGGAGAACTAAAAGAGGCTGTAGGTGAAAATCGGAAATTGGCTGAGGAGACCAGCCAAAGAGTGGGCCAGCTTGAAAAAGAAGTGAGACCACTCAGCAAACAAGTAGGGGAACATCAGATCTACTTTTCTATGACAGAACTTCGGAACAGGGAGGCCAACTTGAGGATACGTTCATTACCAGAAGTGGAAGAAGGCAACCTAGTCGAATTTTTAACTAAAGAATTTTCCAAGTTTTGGAATTTACAAGAAGAAGATTTTAAAATTGTATCTGCTTTTAGACTTGGAAGGCTTATAAGAAAAGAGAAACCCAGAGATTGCCTGATAATATTGAGATCAAAGGAGGAAAGGGACAAGATTTTGGGCCTGCACTACGGGAAGTCACTGGACATTTTGGACAGAAGAATTGAAATTTACAAAGATATTCCTAAACAGCTATTAGATCTCAGAGCAGAATACCAGGAACTAGCAAAACTGTTAAGGAGCAATTCGATTATCTTCAGGTGGGAGTTCCCTCAAGGAATATCGTTTACTTTTAGAGGGAGAAAGATTAAAATCAGAACATTAGAGGACAGAGACAAATTTTTGGCGGCACACGGAGAGGATCTTCACAAAGGACTTGGACTGCCTTCAGGGCCTGAACCTTCAGGGGGAACAGCACCCTCAGATCCTGAAAACTCGGAAAATAAAGCACTCCCACAGCAAGAATAACCAGATTTTTTCAGGATGTCTCTGCAACTTTTGAGTTGGAATATAAATGGCTGTAACATCCCAGAAAAAAGGAAAAAAATTTTTCACATATTAAGAAAGGAACAATTGGACATTATTTGCCTACAAGAAACACATGTGACTAGGCTCCACAGAAAAGTGCTAATAAACAAGAGACTTGGTCAGGAATTTATATCTTCGGACAATGTCAAAAAAAGAGGTGTGGTGATTTATGCAAAAGAGAGCCTGTCACCTAAATTTCTGTTTAAAGATGAACATGGCAGAATCCTAGCAATAGAAATACAGTTCCAAGGCGAAAAAATTTTGATATTAGGAATTTATGCCCCAAACGAAGGAAAATCGGAATTTTACAAGAAATTGCATGAGACTATGCTGGACTATCTGGACTATGACAACATCATCATGATGGGAGATATGAATGGAGTTGCTTCAACAAACATGGATAAGTCACAGAATCAAAATGTTACTAAAAACGGAAGATTACCAAAGACTTTCTTTGAAATGACAGACAATATGGACTGGATTGACATTTGGAGAGTGAGAAACCCCTTGGGAAGGGAAGGAACATTTTTCTCTGAGGCCCAGATGACATGGACAAGAATCGACCAAATATGGATAACTAGAGGCCTGGCTCCAAAGATCAGAAAGGTGGAAATATGCCCAAGGACATGCTCTGACCACAATGCCCTGAGAATGGATATGATATTGACTTCAACAGGTTCCTTCAGATGGAAGATGAATGATGGCCTGTTTAGAGACCAAGAGATTATCAAGAAGGCCCAAAAAGCACTAAAGGACTATTTTGAGATTAATATGAATACTACAATTGAAAAAAGAACTATCTGGGACGCGAGCAAGGCTGTAATGAGGGGGTTGCTGATACAACAGAATACGATAAAGAAAAGAAAGCAAAACGAAAAGAAAGATAAAATTTTGGAAAGAATTAAGGAATTAGAGAAGAAGTTAAGATCTAATCCAAAATCCCAGCCGATTCTAAGAGAAATCAAACTTCATCAAGCACAATATTCAACATTGATAAACCAGGAAATAGAATGGAAAATTAAGTTAATGAGACAAAAAACTTTTGAATCGGCAGATAAATGTGGAAAACTGCTAGCCTGGCAGTTGAAGAGGCGACAAAAGTTAAATACAGTGACAAATTTAGAGATAGAAGGAAGGAATATCCAGAACCCCGGAGAGATTAGAAAGTGCTTCCAGAGATACTTTAAAAAATTATATACCCAAGGGCCACAAGACGAAACCGAGATTAAACGATTCTTGGCATCAAATGGACTAGCAAAACTCTCAGAAGAAAATAGAACAATTTTAAACGGCAAGATAACACGACAGGAGATTGAGCAGGCCATCCAGAATATGAAACAGGGCAAATCGCCAGGACCTGACGGGCTGACCTCCAAGTATTATAAGACATTGAAAGACTATTTGATACAACCACTAATGGAGGTCAGCAATGAAATCATGGAGGGAAAGAAGGCGCCGGAATCGTGGAAGGAGGCTTTTATCACATTGATACCAAAATCGGAAACTGAAAAGAACCAACTCAAGAACTACCGCCCCATCTCCCTTTTGAATGTGGATTACAAAATATTTGCAGATGTTTTGGCAAGTAGATTCAAGAGGGTTTTAAACAAAGTAATTCATAAGGACCAGGCAGGCTTTCTCCCAGGTAGACATATGTATGCCAACACTAGGAATATTATAGACATATTGGAACTCTTACAAACAAATATAAATACAAGAGCAGTTTTAATCTTCATAGATGCGGAGAAGGCCTTTGACAACATTTCCTGGAAGTTTATGAAGGGGAATTTAAAAGAAATGGGAGTGGGGCGGGGGTTTGAAAATGGGATTGATGCAATATATTCAGAACAGAAAGCAAAATTGATAGTTAACAATGTGGTTACAGAAGAGTTTAAAATTGAGAAAGGGACACGACAAGGCTGCCCGATCTCCCCGTTACTGTTTATTTCAGTCCTGGAAGTGCTCCTGAACATGATTAGAGGGGACCAGCGGGTGGAAGGGATTCAGGTCGGAATGAAACAATATAAGCTTAAAGCCTTTGCAGATGATCTAGTTTTAACACTACAGGAGCCAGAATCTAGTACGAAAAGAGTTTTACAACTGATTCATGACTTTGGTCGAGTGGCTGGATTTAAACTAAACAAGCAAAAAACTAAGGTGTTGGGGAAAAACCTGACGGACACTGAGTCGGAACGGTTTCAGAGAGAGACAGAGTTGACTGTGGTTAAGAAAGTGAAATACCTAGGGGTAAATATTACAGCTAAAAATTTGAGTCTGTTTAAAGACAATTATGAAAAATGTTGGTCTGAAATTAAGAGGGACTTGGATAGCTGGTCAAAACTAAAACTTTCCTTGTTAGGACGAATAGCTGCCATCAAGATGAATGTATTGCCAAAAATGTTGTTTTTATTTCAGACACTGCAGATTGTTGACAAAACGGAGTGCTTCCGGAAGTGGCAAAAAGATATCTCCAAATTTGTCTGGCAGGGCAAAAAGCCCAGAATTAAGTATAAGATATTAACAGACGCAAAAGAAAGAGGGGGCTTTGCCCTGCCAGACTTAAAACTGTACTATGAAGCCGCAGCTTTCTGCTGGCTAAAAGATTGGCTACTTCTTGAGGACACGGACGTGTTAGATTTGGAAGGTTTTAACAACGCATTTGGGTGGCATGCATACCTATGGTACGACAAGGCTAAGATTTATAAGGTTTTCAAGAACCATATTGTCAGAAAAGCAATATTTAATGTTTGGACTAAATACAAAGACTTACTAGAGAACAAAACACCGAGGTGGCTGTCCCCTCTGGAGGCTAAGGCCTTAAAAAGACCCAATATGGAGGCCAGATGGCCGAAATATTGGGAAATAATAGAAAAAGATGGAAATAATTGGAAACTGCAGAGTTTGGAAAAAATGAAAGGTAAAGTGCGAGACTGGCTACATTATGCTCAGATTCAAGAAATTTTCAAGAATGATAAAAAGTTAGGATTCCAGGTGGAGAAATCGAAATTGGAAACAGAACTGTTAGAACCTAAGACGAAGGTATTGTCAAAAATGTATAACTTGCTGCTGAAATGGAATACACAAGACGAAACGGTGAAATCGGCTATGATAAAGTGGGCACAGGATGTTGGGCATAATATTATGTTTGAGGACTGGGAAAGGTTGTGGACCACCGGGCTGAACTTCACTGCATGTAATGCACTGAAGGAAAATGTAATGAAAATGATATATAGGTGGTACATGACCCCAGTGAAACTGGCCAAAATATACCATTCGTCTGAGAATAAATGTTGGAAATGTAAGGAAAATGAAGGAACATTCTTTCACCTCTGGTGGACTTGCCCTAAAGTGAAGGCCTTTTGGGAAATGATATACAATGAGTTAAAAAAGGTGTTTAAGTATACCTTTATCAAGAAACCAGAGGCCTTCCTTCTGGGTATGGTCGGCCAGTATGTGTTAAAGAAAGATAGAACATTTTTCATGTATGCTACAACGGCGGCAAGGATACTCATCGCTAAGAATTGGAAAACCCAAGATCTACCCACGCTGGAAGAATGGCAGATGCAGCTGATGGACTATATGCAACTAGCCGAGATGACAGGCAGAATCCGCGACCAGGGAGAAGAAAGGAGTGAAGAAGACTGGAAGAAATTTAAGATTTACTTACAAAAGCATTGTAATTTGGTTGAATGCTAACAAGGTTGCCAGATCAAAGATAATTGTCTATCACTAAATCATATTTTATAAGTTATATTTTGAGTTCAAACAAAATTATTGAGTTTGTGAACATTTAATAATTTGTTTTGAAAAATTTTATTTTTAAATGTGCAAGTGGAAGCGGGAGGCGTGAGGGAGTCTATGACAGAATGAAAAGATGTTAACAAAGGTATCATTTGTTAAATATGTATTATTATGGAAAACTTAATAAAAAATATTTATAAAAAAAAAAAAAGAAAATATTGAGGGGATGATGTCCAGTTGATGTCAGAGGCTGCTTACCCCCATATGAATCTCGCTAGCCAACTAAACTTTTTTTGTAGGCTTACAGTCTCTATGCTCCATTAACTATGCTAGGTGGTTAGATGTGAGGGGCTGGATACCTTCAGTGGCTGCAGTATAATTTTGGAACTGGAATGTTTCTGAAATGGGACAGTCCCAGCCCTATACTGTACAGAGGTTTTGGGATTCCTATCAGGCGTCTTCTGCATGCAAAGCAGCATGCAGAAGCTATTATATTTTTCTCATAAATGCTTTTGAGTGCAGATTCTTGAATTTGGACTGAGACCTTCTTCATAGATAGTTTAGTTTAAATATTAATCCAACATGTTCGGTCAATAGACTTGTCTATGACAGTCTCTCAACAATATGATAACCCACCTGGTTTTTCTCTGATTATCATTTTGAAAAACTTGTCTTCCACCGTCTTATATGATGTATCCATTAATTATGTGGTAAGAAGCTTATATTTCTTAAAATATAACAACCCAAGGCAAATAGACAAGTAATAAGAGGCCCTGGGAAAATCATTCAGAAGTGCCAACTACAAGTCTGGAAATGACTGTGCACAACTTAGACATGCATTGACACACTGAATGGCCGTTCTGATAGTAAGGAAAACATTGTGCATGCAGAGTAGCCCAAATGTGGGGATACAAGTTTAGCCCCAGAGAAGCCAAGAGCTGGTACAAGAAGATGGTTTGAGTTATGCACTGATCTTCAGGAGGGCTATGAATGTGTTTAGTGACATTCATTGCTGTGAAATGAATGCTGGGAGTGACTGGAAGAGGGGTCCAGATAATATACATGGAATGTCCATCCAATTGTCTGAACGATCTTTGACTTCCCATGTTATATGTGAGGTTTCTGAGCAATTCAAGCCTTCATTTGGATACCTTCCTAAGCTCTACTGATGCAATTGTTCCTACGTATTGCCCCAAAGCTCAAGTGGCCCTGATGCCAAGTTGAATATGAAAGTCGTGTACTATCTGTCAGAATTACTTTTCTAAAAGACAAATGATCTGGTTACAACACTGAATATATGTATTTAATAACTACAAAGTGCACGGTGCAGAAACCTAATTGTACCCATACCTCTGAGGCTAAGTGTACTTTATAACAGCTTAATTTGTGCATATAGAATTTTTTTAGGCTGAACTTTAGGCTGAACTGTCTTGGGTCAACATTTTTCAGCATTTTGAGACTGGGTCTCTCTTTTCAGCTTCTCGTGCTTAAGATGCCCCAAGGTGCTTGGTTGCTTTCACGGCAACAGGCACAAACTGCTATTACCAAAGTAAGAAATACAAACCTAAATACAATACCACATAGAGATATTGAAAATAGCACATCCTATCATGCCATAACAAATAATGATTCACTAATCCTCTGTGTTACACATATGTAGAAAAAATTAAGTATGATTTCCAAAAGAAAAGAGAAGAAAAAAACAGTGTCAGCTACCCAGATACTAGAATAGTCAAACCAAACCTATTTAATCACTCCCACAAAATTGGCAGTTATATTTTTCTGAAGCACACTTATGAAAAACCAAAGAAGCTCCTTATCTGTTCCACTTTCCCTTCGTCCATCCCAGATACCAATCAACGCAGTTTTATTTATTTGCGTGGACAGGCGGAGTCCCCAGATCCCGCGCGGTCCCCCCATCATGTGGAATAACGACTCAAGACAACGTGCTATGGGATTAAATTGGCCACAACTTTATTAAATTTCAAATGTGGGTAGACCTTGGCTCAGGCATTGGGCGTTCTTCCTCCCCAGTCCCCAGCCGGGGACCTAGGGAGCATCAGGGTTATCCAGTGTGGGGGGGGGGGATGGGCCAGCTCTGGAGAACATATGTTCAAGCAGAGATAGCCGCCCCCGTAACGGCGCCGCCGCAGGGGAGAGCAATGACGACCTTTTGGTGTACGGTCAAAGCCTCCCTTCAGAAAACCCCTTTAACGGGGAATCCTGGTATCGCCGCCGCAAAGAGGAAGATGGGCAAAAGGATTCCGCCCAAGGCCTGATACCGCCAAAGTTGTGACGTTTTGCTACGGGAAAGGCAAAACCTGCCAATGCAGGGAAATTCCTTTCCGGCCCTTTAACAGCGACCTTCACGTAGCAGTTCCCGCATACCTGTGAAGAAAAGTTAACCTGCAAAACCTGTGAGGAAAAATTAACCTGCAAAATAAGACATTGACTGAGAGTGGGTAGGGTGGGAGAAGCTCTGGAGCCAAGTGAGAATTCCCAGGTAAGATCTTCCCTCCTTTGTGTGGGCAGGTAATCCCTCCCCTACCTGGCCTGGTCTCCATGGAAAATCTTCCATGGAAACTCTCAGCAAAGCCAAGCCTATGCTGTTGGAGCCGCTCCAGATCTAGGGGCTGCAAGCGTCCACGCAAAGGGCGCCCCCCCCCCCCCGTTTTAAGCAGGGAGCGGTCATTGTTATTTAATTCATAAATTTCATACAGTTTTGAAAAGCCTCCACCCTGTCTTCGGCTCATGGGAGCCTGAGACAAGGTGGGGGCTCTGTTAAACTGTTCCTGCCTCCCATTCGTGAGACAGAGAGGCATCAGGGCTTGCTTACCTGGGGGGCAGGAGCAGTTTAATGCTCATGTTATGTACTAAGCTTGGATCCTAGAACAATAGGATCCTAGAATGCAACAACTGATTGCCTGGAGGAAAAGATCAATCGAGCTCCAGGAGGGAAGCACAATAAGCCAATCAGATGAGACTCATTGTGTAAATAATATATATAAAAGTCTGAGGTTAGGGGAGCAATTCAATCAGTGTTTTACAAGCTGCAATAAAGAGCATGAAATCACTACAGGACTACAGGTATATTTCACTGGTGACAAGGATGGGATTCTGCTAAGCTGTTTGCCGCGCACCGCACACAGCCACCACAGACAGCACAGCATCGCACCATGCATCCAGGCTACAGCTCCAGGACCCACAGACCCAGAATGGTGACAGACAACAGTTTCATGCCGTTCAGCACAGCCTCAGGAGGGAAGAATACGCCACCCTCTTCCAGTTCCTTCTGGAGGCAAAGGACATCACTGACACAGCCAAGAAGAGGGCAACCTTCTTCAGTGTCTGTGGAGAAGAAACATTCAAGATCGCCTGAGCCCTTCTAACTCCCACAAATATAGCAACCGTTCCCTACGACACGATAATGGAATGGCTGAAGGGGCACTTCTCACCACAGCCCTCGGTGGTAGCGTGTCACAACACATTCTACGCAAAGCAGCAGATCCCCGGAGAAACCATAAGCGGGTATGTGACCTCCCTCCGCCAGGCTGCCTGGCTCGGCAACTTCAAAGAGCTGGAGAACCTGAGCAAGACCACTTCATTGGGTGGCCTGGGGGACAAGAAGCTGCAGCGGTGCCTTTACTCCAAAAAGG
Source organism: Podarcis gaigeae (assembly GCF_964106915.1). Classification (NCBI taxonomy): domain Eukaryota; kingdom Metazoa; phylum Chordata; class Lepidosauria; order Squamata; family Lacertidae; genus Podarcis; species Podarcis gaigeae. The sequence goes on from NC_139684.1 coordinate 77,521,374, forward strand.
ACCTGAAGTTCCAGGTTGCCCTAGAACTGGAAGCCGCTTCACTCTATGGGGGTAGGAACCTTCAATGTACAACACTGAGGGCAGATGTGGCGATTGGACTGAATCGTGGTCAAGGGGCCCTACATTAGCTTACTGGGGTTGGCGTGTTTTGGGCCGCAGGGGCTAGCCATCACTGGGGTGAACCGCACCAGCTCCCATGTGGACGTGGACACCATCTGCAAAGAGTTTCCAGAGGTTTTCGGCGGAGCACTGGGATAATATACTGCCCCCCCCCCCGTTGGCCTACAACTGGACCCTGCTGTACGACCCATCAAGTTCAAGGCCTGTTCACCCTTAAACTATGCATCAGTGATTATTTAGATTGGCTAGTGGAGCAAGGAGTCCTTGAGCCGGTGCCTAACGCCCCCTGGTAAATGCCAGTTGCCACACCCGTCAAGCCCAATGGCTCAGTCCACATCTGCGCAGACTACTGCCTACCAGCAGTTGCCAGAGGACCGCTGAGGCACAGACGATTGTAATTCACAGGGGCGTGTTCTGTGTCAAGCGTCTGCAATTTTGTGTCAGCATGGTTCCAGCCATATTCCAAAATTGAATGGACTCTCTCCTCAAAGGAATTCCCGGCATCACCCCCTTCTTCTATGATGTATTGGTCACCGGGGCCACGCCGGGGGAGTTCGGGGACTGACTCTGCACCGTCCTGCACCGTTTCCAGACTGCCGGCCTCACGGTGAAGTGGGGCAAGTGTCTGCTAGGAGCGCAACAGGTGGATTTACTAGGATTTACGGTGGACACAGATAGAGTCCACCCAACTGGGGACAAGGTGCAGACTATTTGCAACACCCTGGCAACTAAGGGTAAGGTGGAACTCCAGGCCTTTTTGGGACAATTGAACTTTGACCATGCCTTCTTAGTCCACAAGGCAGCGGTAGCGGAGCCGCTACACAGACTGCTTGACGAACGGGCCCCTTGCTTGTGGGGGCAGTGCCAGGAGGCTGTGTTTCAAGCAGTCAAAGATCTGCTTGTCTCAAACTCAGTCCTGGAGCACTTTGACGAGAGGTTGCAACTTCTGGATGAAAGAGAGGTGCCAGTAGCTTACTTTTCCCAGACCTTCTCCACCCGAGAGGAATTATTCGCTAATAGACAGAGAGGGCCTGGTAATCGTGAAGGGAGTAAAGAAATCTCACAATTTCTCGTATGGGCATGTTGGGATTTTGAATACGTGGAGCTTCACACAGAGTCAGTTAGGAGTTGGCCGACAGCCAAGGCAATGTAAAGGAGTAAAATCTGCCTGGCGATATAGAGGCCTGGAGACAGCTCCAGGATTGGTCAAGCTCTCTCACGGGAATAATGATTTATGGCCTTCTGACTGGAATGTGTTAGTAGAGCATAGAGCATTGAGAGTTGAGTGGTAATGTAAGAGTCGTGTGGTGAGAGAGCTAGTTAAAGATCCATGTTCTGTTCTGTTCCTGTGAATAGTAACTTGAAGTCCAATGTATATATTAAACACCTATAAGTAACATGTTACTGGTTCCTGTTTCATCCATCCTGTCTGCAATCGATTGCTTTCGTGAACTCTGCATATACTCTGCCAAGGTCTGGCTAAGGTCCTGCAACATGTCAGAAAGTTGCAAAACACCAATATGGCGCCCCTTTACAGTTGTGACAGACCACAAGCCACTGCTTGGCCTATTTTCCCCCATGAAGCAGACCCCTCAGGTACTGTCACCCCACTTCCTCAGGTGGTCGATTTTCCTCACCAGCTACCAGTATACACTGCTCTACCACGGGGACTGGGAGTACCACCTCACTGCATTTGACCGCCACTGTGATCAACTACGGTGGTGATTCCCAGCAGCACTGGACCCAACGACTCCATCATAGCCGGCAGCCCCAAAGCAGGAGCCAGAACCAGGAACCCCTACCGAGAGACACCCGAGACCACAATGCATACGTATGTGAATAGCATAGTTCAACGACTAGGAATGCTAACCTTCTGGGAGCAATGGGAAATTAGAGAGGAGGGGTTTATGTACTAAGCTTGGGTCCTAGAACAACAGGCAAATAGGATCCTACAATGCAAAAACTGACTGGCTTGCAGGAAAAGACCAATCAGGCTCCAGGAGGGAAGCAGAATCAGCCACACAGGCAGTATTCATTGTGTAAATAATGTATATAATAGCCTGAGGTTTGGGGGGCAATTCAATCACTATTTTACAAGCTGCAATAAAGAGCATGAAATCACTACAGGACTCCAAGTATATTTCAGCTCAGCTGGGGGGCAGGAGCTCCTTTGTCCTTCCAGCTGGCGTGCAAGCCATAGGGACATTGCGGCTTGCTCAGCTGGGGGTGGGAGCCTTTGCACCCTGCAGCTCAGCAGCGCAAAAAAAGCTGTGTCATTCTTGACTCATTGAGGTGCTGGGGTGAAGCCACCTCCACTTCCTCAGTGAGAGTGGGGGCAGTTTCAGCCAGGCTTCTTGCGAGGCTGGGTCAAATGCAGCTTGGTGTTTAAAACTGTGATGTATCTCCAGATCCTAATGTGTGGCTGGTGATACATCATGATGTTGAAAATCTGATGTCACCCAGCTCTATTCCTTACGGTCCAGTCAAAAAATGAAATGATACATTCAGAAGCTGCACATTAGATAGAGCAGGCCATGGGCAGGGCTACATCCACATAAAATTTTCCGTTGTAATAGTAAAGGTAAAGGGACTCCTGACCATTAGGTCCAGTCATGACTGACTCAGGGATTGCGGCGCTCATCTTGCTTTCTTGGCCAAGGGAGCTGGCATACAGTTTCCGTGTGATGTTGGCCACATGACTAAGCCGCTTCTGGTGAACCAGAGCAGCGCACTGAAATGCCGTTTATCTTCCTGCCAGAGTGGTACCTATTTATCTACTTGCACTTTGACGTGCTTTTGAACTACTAGGTTGGCAGGAGCAGGGACTGAGCAACAGGAGCTCACCCCGTCACGGGAATTTGAACTGCCGACCTTCTGATCAGTAAGTAATTCAAAATTATCTGGGTGGACTATGAATATGTGCAACATAGATTTTATATCACTCTTTCTCGTTTCAGATGTGGTGCCAAATGTGTGCACCAAACCAAAACACTATCAAACAAGTATGTAACATCATCAAGCTCTTGATAACCTTCCTGCAATTAAAAACTTGACAGGGTTTAATTTTTCCCATATAATATCAGAAATTTCTGAATGTATTTCCACCCACCCATAAACTTCTATTCTTGTATAGTCCCACCGCAAGTGATGGCATGTCTACCTCTAAGTAAAACCTTTGCTACGCATTGGCACTATCCAAAAGTAATATGGACAATTGCTCTGCTATTCTACACCACCTATGTATTATCTTGATGTCCAAGAAACGATGGGAAGTTGCTAAGACATTTATAGATAGAGCAATATATTGATGCTGATGCAGGGCCCCTATGTTTCTTCTAACTCAAAGAAGTATATACTTTTTTCTGATCTTCCAGGCTCCAGATCAAATTACCCAAGGTCCGGTACAGGTAGCAAAGCTGGACATAGGAATATTGAACTGTGCCAGGGACACAGCAGTATGCACTGAATATTGAACAATGGAGCCAGAGTCATTAGAGTGAGCTTTTATAATTGCCTTCTGGAATATTATTTCTCCTTGTTCCAATTGAACCAAGCTTATTATTTGCATGTGCTTGAAATCCCATATTCAGTGCCAACAGCATTCATATGTTCCACGTCTCTCTAACTGAATTTTGGTGACATCAGCGCTCACTGGGAATCTCTCCAAACAAAGCATCCAGGTAGGTTTTCTTATCCTGATAGGAAAGAGAGGTAGAAGCACACAACATGTTTGCAAAAGGTCAGAGCTCCCAAAGAGAACTATTTTAGCATCAAACTGCCACAACTATTCTAGTAACTATTCCTAAATGTTGTCAAACCAATTCTGCCATCATTTTACTTACACCTGCTTCTTTGGAAAGCAGTTCAGGACTGATTAAAGTACTACCCATCTCTCCATCCATCTGTTCCCTTGCATTTAAACTCTTCCTGAGACATTGATGTCAATTTGGCATGACAGTTTTCAAGGTGAAGAAGCCAGATTTACTCCATGTTTGGTTACCATCAGATGCCATTTTGAATAAAAATGTCATGTCAAGCTTTCCCAAACTACACTGATTACTTCATCTCAAAATTTAGCATGATGGTTTCTGGAGTGAGGAGTTTGTTGTGGTCTACATTTGGAAATTATCAGATGCCATTATGAGTCAATATGGCAGACTGAATATTTCCAAACTGCACACATTTAGACACTTCTAAAGTTATCATCACACAATTTGATGTGATGGTACCAAACACTGATATCTGTGCTTTTTTTGTTTTAAAGTGTTGGATGCCACTTTGAGTCTCTCCCTGTTTCTGCCAATGCCCTCACCCTCCCTTATACTGTGAAGATGAAATGATACTTTGAGTAGTTTAAGCTTCTATGTAATTTTAAACCCACAACTGAGTTAATATTGATATATAACTGAAACAATTGGGCATATGGAGACTATGTGAGATATTTGCATGGCATTTACTCCCAAGTGCCCAGAGATCTGTAGATTAAGAGTGACAAAAATATATTTCTTCTTCTTCTTCTTCTTCTACTTCTTCTTCTTCCGGTTTGGGGGGTGGTGGTTACTCAAGGGTACACAGTATCAGCACCTCCCCCCAAACGTTAAAAGTGTGGCACTTACTGCAGCAACTTTATGGTGACTACTGGGACCTATTTTCCTTAAAAAGAGAGAGCATGAATTATTATAATTATAATTATTATTATTATTATTATTATTATTATTGGCATCTGCTTGTCTCTAGAGACAATTGAGTGCAACTGGATTGCTGCATTAGCAGCACCAAAATTACTTCCCCAGGGTGCAAACAGTGGAATGAGTATGGACGTCCTGGGCTGCCCGAGTGACAAGACTCCTCTCTTAGACTCACTGAAATTGTCCAAAAGAAAGCAGGGCAAGACATTTGTCTCCAGCTTGGCTGCAGGAGTTGCCATAAGACTTCCTTATGCCATCCAACTGTCTTATGGACTCCACTCTGGATTTGTGTTGGGTTTATTTCTTAGCCCCTCCCCCATGAATATATCCCACAAGACAGAGTAGATTTAGGATCAGAGTATTCTTTCTCTTGGATCAGCTATCTTCTCAGGTTGTAACCAGTGCAATCATTCCCTCACTTTCTTCTACAACATGTTTAGGAATCACTTTCTTGACTGCTGGACCCATGATGTGTTTTGCCCGCTCAAACTGATGGAGCCTGTTACCACATGTAAGGAAAGTCCCAACTCACTGAAGGTTTGGGACCCATCAGCTACCCTCACTTCGCTTAGCCACCAGTTGAAGCTGTTCCCAGGATGTGGCAGCTGTCGAATCCTGACAGCTTCTATGACCCACAGGGGAGAGTTGAGTGCTGGGTGAGGACCAAAGGTGGACAAACTACCCAAGAAAATCTACCCCCTGAGGCCCTACCCCTCCAGTAACACCTCATATTCCCATTTTTCTCCAAGGAGCTCAAGCTGGCACACATACTTATCTCCTCAATTTTATTTTTATTTTATTGAACTAAAATAAAATCAAACAAATCATTATGAAAAACCAAAAGTTGTAGAAAACAGCAGTGCAGTATATCCAGGAGAGATATCCAAGAGGAAAAGTACTTAAGAACCATACAAAAGCCAAATTTCCCATGTAGAGGAATTCCTGGGTACCTGTATTTGCTGTATTTATGAGAAAATCCCACCAACAGCCCATAAATTTTCAGGGCCTTCCAAGTCTTTGGCAACAAGTAATTCATGATTTTTTAACCAATGTTAAGAAGAAACCCAAACTCTCAAATTCTGAGAAATCTTCTATATGGGGGCAATTGGGGTTCCAGCAGACAACAGAATTAATGCCAAGAATTCAAGAGAGTGGAAACCTTTCAAAAAGTCACGCCATAACTGTATTTATAAAAGTTGTGTTGAAGGTGGAATGGGACCTTTTAATATTTTGGTGTGAGGGTTGTTGTTGTTGTTGTTGATTTCTTTACAAACCATTGGACAGAATTTGAATAAGCGTGGGCAGTCCCAGTATAGGTGGAAAAAGGTTTCTCTTTTTCCATAGCCCCTCCAGCAGTTCTGAGAAGATTGTGATTTCATATGGGGAGTCTGCATGGGTGTGCAATGCCATCTTGGTAGGATTTTCTTAGAATGCTCACTCCTATATATCAAGATTGCTCTATATGGTTTAGATGACCTTAGTGCATACACTGGGGCTAGCCATCACCGGGGCTAGCCCCACCGAGGTTTCAACCCTCCCATACCCAAGAATCTCCTGATGATCTCCTGAGGTCTCTGCTGACTCTACAGAGAGGAGGAGCAATGCACTGCTCTCTACTTAATTAGTCAAGTGAGTGAGTCAGTCTCTCTGTGTGTGTGAGAGAGAGTCAGTCAGTGTGTCGGAGAGAGAGTGCAAGAGATCGTGTTTATAGATAAGATTGCTGCTAAGAGCAGCTGCAGGCACTCAGAGTATAGCATTGATTTATGCTCAGAATATTTAGCTCTGTATATAGTTTTGTCTTATAGCTGTAGTTATAGAATAAAAGGAGGATATTTTACAGAGCTGCTCTCCGAGTGGTTTATACTCTGCAAGACTCTGCAAAACGCTGCTGCACAACGACTGCATTATTGAGACAGTGAATCCGGTGCTCTCAGCTCCAAGCTGTGAGTCCACAGCACTGTGACCTGTTCCTGTGGGAAAGGAGGTCTCTGGCAGTGCTACCCAGCTCGCCTAGCCCAGTCGGGGCTGTAGTGCATGAGTCCAGTTGGTACACTGGCTCAAGGGCGATGCTGACAAACTGCACCAGCTCCCACTTGGAGGTTTTTGATGGGGCATTGGGATGATATACTGCCCCCACCTGTTGGCCTACAACTAGACCCCACCGTACAACCCATAAGGTTCAAGGCCTGCTGGGTCCCGCTCGCCCTTAAACTCTGCATTGACAAGGAATTAGACTGGCTCTTGCACTCCCTGCTCATGGAGCAAGGAGTGCAAGAGCCAGTGCCGAACACCCCCTGGGAAACCCCAATCTTCACACCCATCCAGCTCAACGGCTCATCCGCATCTGTGCAGACTACAAATGTAGCCCTATAAATCAAGATTGTTTGTATGGTTTAGATGACCTTAGTGCATACCATTTAGAATCCTTTATTTGTATATGAAGGACTTCCTTCCATGTACATTTAAGACCTAATCAAGGAACAGCAGCCTCCTAATTCTGCAGTAGGTCTTCTCTCATTGGACCTCATTCTAATAAAAAACTTCAAATAGACACATGCAATTCCACCCCTCAAAATAAAATACTGGAAACCCAGCCAGATGGGCGAGGTATAAATAATAATATAATCAAATCAACATAAAATTTGATATATTATGATGGGAATGATGAGAGGAAGTCTCCATGTGTATCCCTTCCTTCAGCCTCGCAAACCAGTTCTACTCAGGTGATGCCCTGTGGCTCCTTTTAATTGGAAATTGTGTCTGGAAAACCTAATAAATCTACAGAAAGTAATTTCATTGGAATTCAATAACAAACTTTGTAATCTGGGATCACATGTTCTAGGACAAATAGTCACTACTTGTTGGGGAAATGCCCAGGAAGACACCACCTTCCCAAGACACCGGGGTGCCTCTCCAGTGGTCACCCTCTGGCTATAAATCTTCCTCAGTCCAGAGAGACTGGTGATAAGTGACCCCTCCCTCCTGAGAGGAGCACACTCGTCTTCTGGCATCTCATAGCAGAAGAGTCAATCAGTAGCTCTAAAACTACCTTGTTGTTGTTTAGTCGTTTAGTCGTGTCCAACTCTTTGTGACCCCATGGACCAGAGCATGCCAAGCACTTCTGTCTTTCACTGCCTCCCGCAGTTCGGTAAAACTCATGCTGGTAGCTTCGAGATCACTATCCAACTGTTGTCCCCTTCTCCTTGTGCCCTCCATCTTTCCCAGCATCAGGGTCTTTTTCAGGGTCTTTTCTTCTCATGAGGTGGCCAAAGTATTGGAGTCTCAGCTTCAGGATCTGTCCTTCCTGTGAGCACTCAGGGCTGATTTCCTTCAGAATGGATAGGTTTGATCTTCTTGCAGTCCATGGGACTCTCAAGAGTCTCCTCCAGCACCATAATTCAAAAACATCAATTCTTCGGCGATCAGCCTTCTTTATGGTCCAGCTCTCACTTCCATACATCAATACTGGGAAAACCATAGGTTTAACTATGCAGACCTTTATTGGCAAGGTGATTCTCTGCTTTTTAAGATGCTGTCTAGGTTTGTCATTGCTTTTCTCCCAAGAATCAGGTGTCTTTTAACTACTTTATTAACAGTCTATATACAAAGAATATATGATAAAATCCCACCCAACAGCACAGAACAGTCACGCCATAACTGTGTTTTTTAAAGTTGTGTTGAAGGTTGAATGGTATCTTTTAATAGTTTGGTGCGGGGGTTGTTGGTTTTATTGCATTTTTTTACAAACCATTGTACAGAATTTGAATAAGCGTGGGCAGTCCCAGTATAGGTGGAAAAAGGTGTTTCTTGTTTCACAGCCCCTCCAGCAGTTCTGAGAAGATTGTGATTTCATATGGGGAGTCTGCATGGGTCTTCTCAGGAGGTAGCCAAAGTATTGGAGTCTCAGCTTCAGGATCTGTCCTTACAGTGAGCACTCAGGGCTGATTTCCTTAAGAATTGATAGGTTTGATCTTCTTGCAGTCCATGGGACTCTCAAGAGTCTCCTCCAGCACCATAATTCAAAAGCATCAACTCTTTGGTGATCAGCCTCCTTTATGGTCCAGCTCTCACTTCCAAACATCACTACTGGGAAAACCATAGCTTTAACCATGCAGACCTTTGTTGCCAAGGTGATGTCTCTGCTTCTTAAGATGCTGTCTGTTTGTCATTGCTTTTCTCCCAAGAAGCAGGTGTCTTAACTACTTTATTAACAGTCTATATACAAAGAATCCATTAGCATGTCTGTGCTCTCTCAGCAGCAGAAACAGAACAGCATAACACAGAGAAGTGAAACTAAACTCTCCAGCAAAATTCCAACAGTACTGAGACTTCCTGTCTCACACTCTCAGACACTCACATGATATAAACAACCAGAGAACTACTACTGAGCTACTTGGGTGGATAAAAATCATAACACTACTTCCCACATCCCAAGAAACCAGGTGTGCTGATCCCGGGGGGAAGGTTACCGTAGGCAAAGTCAGAGTCCGGTCCTGGGTCACTAGCCTGGAATCAGTCCACAAGGAGCGGGGCGGGGTCCGAAACAGGAAGCCGGGCGGGGACAGGAGCACTGAAGAGTCAGGTCTGGGTCCAGGCAGGAACAGGAACTCAACAACGACGTTGCTCCCACAACCTGGGACCGGGCCGACTGGCCTTTATCTTTTTTTTTGTTTGTTTTTTGATACATCATTTTTAATAGGAATTCTTAATTGGACACCGCAAGCATAAATCGTCTCAGCCCCTGCAATTGTGGCCAAAACCACAAGTCACCTGAGCAATCGATATTCACAAATGCCGGCCTCTGTGTTTGTGTATGTATATACATGGATGCCAGCATCTGCAAACACCAACTACTCAAATGACTCACGGCCCTGGCCACAATTGCAGGGACAGAGCCCCATGTTATTGTATATGTTATATAAAGTATTGTGCTAGATTTGTTTTTTTTTATCAGATTTTTTATTGCGTTTCTTTTCAAAAATTTTATACATTCCAAACGGTACAGAGAAAAGAGATACAAGAAACAAATATTATTATTATTTTTATTTTTTACCCAAAAAGATTGTAAATACTTAATAATTCAACTTTCCATAAATCCCTTTTGGACTTCCCCACACCTTCCAGATCTGCGTTCTTTAAATTAACAATGTCAGCAAACTGTTACCTTATTTCAAACCTTATTGTAACTTTCAGTCATTATGTCTTCAAATTCAATATATTGTAACTCAGTTTTAATACCTTTAAAATAAACATAATGTTTTGATTCAGATTGTCTCCTTTTCTCCTTTATCCCTTCTTTTACCATTTACGTAATCATATTTGCTGAAGCATAACATTTCCTAATCGTGCACTGACTTAAGATTCATACAACATATAATATTTTTGCAAATAGTCTTTAAATTTTTTCCAATCCACCTCAATTGTTTCTTCTTCCAAATCTCGGATTCTGCCAGTCATTTCGGCTAATTCCATATAGTCCATCAACTGCGTCTGCCATTCCTCCAGCGTGGGTAAATCTTGTGTCTTCCAGTTCTTTGTGATGAGTATTCTTGCTGCTGTACTAGCATGCATAAAAAAGGTTCTGTCCTTCTTTGACACTTTCTGGTCTACCATACCCAGCAGGAAGGCCTCTGGTTTCTTAGGGAAGGTATACCTAAATACCTTTTTCAATTCATTATAGATCATTTCCCAGAAGGCCTTCACTTTTGGGCAGGTCCACCAGAGATGAAAAAATGTCCCTTCTGCCTCCTTACATTTCCAACATTTATTATCAGACAGGTGATATATCTTAGCCAACTTGACTGGGGTCATGTACCACCAGTATATCATTTTCATAACGTTTTCCTTCAAGGCACTACATGCCGTAAATTTCATTCCGGTGTTCCATAACCTTTCCCAGTCTTCAAACATAATGTTATGTCCAACATCCTGTGCCCATTTTGTCATGGCAGATTTAACTGTCTCATCCTGTGTATTCCACTTAAGCAGCAAGTTATACATTCTCGATAATGTCTTGGTCTTTGATTCTAACAACCGACTGGCCTTTATCTGTTCTGAGGCTAGGGGCGGTCCCGGCCCCCAGGAGACCCGCCTCTCTTGGCCTTAAGGCGAGCACTCCTCCTGGGAGCAACCAGTTCCCTTCGCCTCTCTGCCCTGAGTCTCTGCAGTTCAGGAGAGGCCGAAGGGTTACTGGGCCCAGGGGGAGACTCACCTGCAGGCACTGAGTCCTCAACCACCTCTGGAGCCAGAGTGGGATCACCTGGTGCCTGCTCCTGAGGATCTAACACAGGTGCAGGCACTTCAGAATCCAAGCCCTGCCCCAATTCAGCCGGCCCTGGAGGCGGGGACTCCTGAGCAGGCTGGGATTCCTCTGGTTCAGCTTATGAATCGGAATCCCAGGCCATCACACCAGGTTTCCGAAGTGTTACCCTCAGGGCCCTTTCCTTCTCCTTTAAATTCATCTGAATGGACTTTTTTCTGTGTCAGTTGCCTGTGGTGGTCCAGCTCTTCCTGGCTCTTGCTTATTACAGTACTATGAAGGCACTCCTGGGCACATCCCTCCTCCTGGTCATCCTTTCCCCAGGTGAGTGGAAATCAGGTAACTAGCATTCTTTTCTTTTCTTTTTTCTTTTTAGACTAAGCCACTTCTGGCAAACCAGAGCAGCACACGGAAATGCTTGGCATATGGAGAGTGGGTAGCAAAAGTAATTTCTCATTAGCACTAAAACTTATATATATAATGATACGGGCATCAGGAGAGTTGGACTTAAGATTTGAAAATTGAGAAACTAAATGAAACTGATATGTAGAGATTCACCTATAATTAGTCCAGGATCTTGTTCTCACAATGGCCAACTAGTTGACTATGGGAAGCACATACTATAACCATTCAAATCAATTTTCCACTTTTACATCCACCATCAATTATTTACTCTGTTAAATTTTTATAAATGCTGTCAGCGTTTTCAGCTATACACATTTGTTCTCCATTTAGTCAATAAATGTTTTCCAATCTTCTTTAAATGTGTGTTCTTCTTGCTCTCTTGTTCTATATGTTAGATCTGCAAGTTGTGCATATTCTGTCAACTTAAGTTGCCAATCCTCTTTAATTGGGACTTTACTAACTTTCCATTTGGGGGCTAACGAAACACAGGGCACATTTTTTGCATACATAAATAAGCTTTTCTGGCACCTGGGAATTTCAGTTTGGATTATCACCAACAAAAAGGACTCTGGGTTTTTGGGAAAAGAAATTTTATGATAGATAAGTAAAATGAACCATGAAAGGGAAAGCAGGTAAGTCATATGTTACATGTAAAATGTTTATTTTGAGATGTATAAACTGAAAAATTAATAAAAATGGTTATAAATGAAAGACTCCACCAAACTGATTTATATAGAACGATTGCTTTAATAAGCGTGGATGCAAAACTATTCACAGCTGTGATGGTTAAGAGATTAAATGTCTTCATAGATCAATACATCACCACAGATCAAACAGGATTTATACCCTCAAGAAATACAGCAGACTCTATAAGAGTTCTTGATATAATCTATGACCTGCAGCTAGGAAACACTCCAGGGGCATTAATTTCACTCGATGCCTTTAAAGTGTTTGGCAGGGTTGAGGGGACCTATTTGAATCTCTTACTTTCTAAATTAGAATTTCGAGAAAAAATTCTGCACACGATTCAACAAATTTACTCAAAATCTTCAGCTATAATCATGGTAAATGGATATGATGATGCTCCAAGAAACCTCAACAGGGGCACCTGCCAAGGATTCCCTCTGTCACCACAGCTTTTTGCAGTGGCAATAAAGATCTTAGCTATCCAACTATGTGCCTCTGTGAAGGGAGTGAAAATAGGAAATGTTGAATAAAAAGTAGATTTGTCTGCGGATGATACATTGGTAATTGGGCAAGATCCACTTGTTGTGCTTTAATCTTTGAAAGAACATTTCAAAAGTTTCCATTGAATTTCAGGACTACAAATTATGCAGCAGTTCAAAAGCAGCTGACAGAAATGTCAAAGATAAAGATAGCCCTTGGGGGGTTTAAATACCTCAGGATAATCTTTATAGCTGATCTTAATCAATGAAAATGAAGAAATGATAAGTCTTTGCTCAAAATGGTAATAAACAACTGTCTTAATGGAAGCACAAAAACCTTAGCTGGCTAGGTCATATTGCAGCTATAAAAATGTCAGTTCTGCCAAAATTCTCTTTCCTATTTCAGGTTTTACCAACATACTTAAAAAATGGCAAAACAAATTAATCTCCTTTATCTCATTAGGTAAAAGACCCAGATTCAGTCAAAAAATCTTATTTAGACATAGCAATAAAGAGGGACTAGGAATACCCAATCTTGCATTATACTATGCAGCTTTCCAAATTAAATCATCGATGCCACTCATTAAAGGCAAAGTAGATATTGCATGGGTACAGAGAGAAAGTACCCACAGAAGACCATCAGTACGTGCTCTGCCCTTCCTGAAGCTGCCTCAGATGGAACACGAAAAGGTGGCTAACCCATTTTTCAAAGTAACATTCATGGCGTGGTGGAATTGGAACTCAATATTGGCTCTTAGGCCTTCATCACTGATGCCCCTGCTAGATCACCCCTTATTTAAGCATGCAAACAAATACAGTATAACCCATTTGGAGATCTTGAAACAAATGGTTTCTATAGGATTAGAGATTTGTTTGTAGATGATAAAGCAATCTCAAAAGAGGACATGAGGGAAAGACAAAAGCCATTAAATGGTCCTGGTTACAACTGTATCAACAATGCACTTTTGCAATTCTCTGGAATGCAATGGTGAAGGCTTGAGACCCTTGACAGCTTTTGAATCGCTATGTAACAGACATAGCCATGACAGGAAAGAGGCAGTTTCGGTGATATATGGTATGATATTAGACAGCTTTGTGGGCAACATGGAAGAGATGGGAGACAGACATAGGAACCTCAAAAGTGAGAAAACATGGATATAATCCATCTCTAAAAACAAATTTCTTCTCACCTCCAGGAAATTTTCCTTAAAAGTACGTTTTGATGGTGTGGATCCCCACACGCCTTGCAAAGATAAATCCATCAAGCTCACCATTATGTTACAAAGACGGTGGAGAATGAGGTTCCTACTTTCACCTTTGTTGTGGGGTGTACTGTGAGCCACACCTTTTGGCACAAAGTTTTTCATCTGATCTCCAGCGTTACCCTCCTAATTTGGCACTTGCTTTATTATCATGAGATTTGACCCCAAATTCCACCCTCACATCTAAAGAACAAAATTTCTTCCTGTTCACAGCAGCTGGACTAATTATTGCCCAATAATGGAAAGAATCCTCTATTATACTGTATTCAGTTGAGTAAATACGGTACAACTCAAAGTTAAACTGAGCAACTCCATCCCTCCTTCAAATCCCTCTGGCCACCACTACCATCTCCCCCTCCTCCCACTGGCTGAGAATGGGGGGTGAGGTCGGTGTGGGTCACCCTGGGTGTCATCCCTTAAAGTCACCTTTTGGTGGCATTGGACCACCACAAGCCTTGCAAAGATAAATCCTTCAAGCTCACCATTATGTTGGAAAGGCTGTGGAGAATGAGGTTCCTACACTGAAGTTTGATTTAGGTGTACTGGAAAGAAACCTCTAGTATACCGTTTTTGATGGGCGCTACCACCTCCTTCTCCTTCCCCAACACCACAGGAGAAGTTGCTTAAATAAGGCAAAGAGACTGCTAGCTTTGGAAGGCAAGGGGTGGGAAAGAATCATAAGTCACCCACCAGCGCCCCTGCTCCCGGTCTTTTAAAGGACTGGAGATCTGCAGCAACCACAACACAACCAAGCAGCAGCTTTTTACCCATCAGGCTGGCTGGGCCTTGCTCAGAAGTGACGCTGGACATTGCATGTGTGCTGCTCTCTCCCTATTGCTCCCTTCCCAACACACACACTCTGCTCCCCAAACTCCAAGCCTCTCTCCAGTATGGGTGCCTATGGAAACTTAGCATGTGACTCAAGGAAAGCCACGCCTGGCAAGCGTGTATCAATTTCAATAGATCAATTTCAATAGATGCTTGTCTGTATTTTCTTTAATATCTGGATTGCCATTGCCATTTATTAATAATAAAAATAGTTGGCTACTTTTATAATTTTTGTGTAAAAAGGAAAATGAAATAATTTGTTTGGGTCAGGATAGAAGATCCATGGAAAGAAGATCAGCTGGGTGGCACCAGCCATTTGTTTTTGGCCTACCTGGAAGCAATCAACACAACTTTGTAAGGTTATGCATTGGGTAAGGCTTTGTTTGGATGGATGGGAGGGATTAGAGGGATCTGGGGGTGTGGATTCTGTCCAATGCCTGGACGTGGCTGTTGGAATGTCACTGCCCCAATGGGGAGCCCTCAGAGGGTCCCTATTTGATGTACGTCATAGGGCTGCCCCTATTGGTGATTTACCCTGCAGATGGGTGCAAGTCAAGATATGCTGGCACACGCATGTGTAAACAATAAAGCTGTGGCCTATTAGAACCCATAAACGAAAATAATTCTTTCTGTGTAATTATTGTCTGTAAGGGTCGCAGGGCCTTGGCATGCGAGTGGGGCTGAACAAAATAACATGCAAATTCTCATATTTTACTTCAAATGCCTTTCTCAGCATTCTACACATTCTGCATATATAAAACATAGAGATATAGAATACAGATTCAATGTGCCAGATGAGTTTATTTTCTTATAATGAATTTCACCAATTATGAAAAAGAAAACCCATGAGGCCTGAGCTCCTCCTCTCACCACTAGGCTCCCAGTTTCTTCTGCAGCCACCATGAATGGTGGAATAAACAAGGAGGAGAGCTTTGCTGTCTTGTATCTACACTTCAAGGTCGTTTTTCTTTGTGGATATCTTAGCATTCCAGCATTTTGCGTCAATTTGAGTCAGTCCAAAGCTACTGTGTAGTATGTTTTTTCCATTAAGGGCACACAAGTCTTCAGTTGCACAGCCTTTAAATGTGAGCCTTTGAAATATATGAGGATCTGTGTAACACAAAGTATAACCTTTGCATGAGTTCTTTATTAGCGCTTTGGGGATAGGGATGACTGTGGTTATTTAAGCTCCACCAACACACTGACAATACACACTCACCAACCAATCTGACAACCAAGTATCACTAGCTTTGAATTTGGGTTTCATGGCTAACACCATGGTGCTGCATTGTGAACAGGAAGTTATCCTATGTCTCAGTGTTATTTTTCTAGAAAAAGAGGTGCCAGAACTCAACATGAGTGCCTCCCTTGTTCTCTTAGAATGGCAATGGTGCCCACCTGAGAGTTGCTAGAACTGAGTTCTGGCTGGAAAAAAGTCCTCGTCTCACACCCCATGCATTTTGCTAGAGTAAGGCAGCAGTTCTTTTGCACACTTGTGATGTGGTAAGATTCAATTAATACAGTGCAACTTATTTGCCAAGAAATATCAACAGAGGTGTACATGGTAGGACCCTTCTTTCTTCCAGACTCCTTTACTTTTGAATGTTTGGCCAAAGTGTGTGTTTCTGTCCTTCTGGACCAGCACCAAATGGTGCATACTGCTATGAGGAGAAGCTGTGATGTGCTGGCTGGTCCTGCACCTTCCCCTGTATTCCTCTCCTCTGCTCCTCCTTGTGGATTATAGGACAAAGTTGTGCTGTAAGGAATCTGCTGTGCTTTGTAGGCCCCCCCAGTCTAACACAAGGTAAAACCTTGCACATGAGAGAGCTTGCCTCCTCTCGTTGTTATGCTCTTCATGTGGGGATAGTTTGGAATGCAAAACAGGACTAGAGCATTGCCCTTTCCCTCAGATAAAGATATCAAAGCTATACACAAATATCAGTCATTGCTTTTCTGGAAATGAGAAAGAGACAGAAGCAGGCAATATTACTCACCTCCAATAAGACTATAATAGTGAATGCACTTGGTCTCATTGGCAAGGCAGCTGACATACCCCTCACGTGGGCAACTTTTATTCTTTGGTTTGATAAAATCAGTCATCTTGAAGCAGGCTGGGCACTGTAGACCATTGGGGGAAAGATCTTCACGTGGTGGAACTACCATAATAAAAAGCTACAGTCAGCATATGGATACACCTCATTCCCCATTCAATTTATTGTACTTTTATTTTGATTTCTTTCATGCCTTCTAGTAGCTGCTGACTCAAGCTGGACAGGCTACCTCCACATTATGTCCTGCATTAATGATGATGATTGTCAGGTCTGCCCCTGACAATGATGATATCAATAATAATTATTATTTATTTCCATCCTGCTCATCTTTCTGGGTTTCCCTAGCCACTCTGAGTGGCTTTCAGAAGAACATTAAAAACAGAATAAAACTTCACATCTTATGGGAGGGCATTCCACAGGACGCCATTACGGAGCAGGCCCTCTGTCTTGTTCCCTGTAACCTTACTTCTCACAGTGAGGGAACCATCAGAAGGCCATCGATGCTGGACCTCAGTGTCCGGGCTGAAGGATGGAGGTGAAAACACTACTTCAGGTATACTGGGCCGAGGCCGTATAGGACTTTAAAGGTCAGCACCAAACCTTTAAATTGTGTTTGGAAACGTACTGGGAGCCAATGTAGGTCTTTCAAGTGTTATATGTTCTCAGTGGCCACTCCCAGTCACCAGTCTAGCTGCCGCATTCTGGATCAGTTGCAGTTTCCGGGTAGGATCACATAGAGCGTGTTGCAGTAATCTAAGCGGAAGATAACTAGAGCATGCACCACTCTGGTGAGAAAGTCTGCTGGCAGGTAGGGTCTCAGCCTGCACACCAGATTTGACCTGTGCCTCCATGGACAGCTGGGAGTCCAAAATGAATCCCAGGATGCACACCTGGTCCTTCAGGCGCAGGCACAGTTACCACATTCAGAACTCCACACCCGCCTGCCCCCTGTTTCTCCAAAACAGTACTTCTGTCTTGTCAGGATTCAACCTCAATCTATTAGCCATCATCTATCCTCAAACCACTTCCAGGCACTCACACAGGACCTTCACCTGGTCAGATTTTAAGAGAGAGGTAGAGCTGGGTATCATCTGCATACTGATGAACACTCAGCCCAAACTTCCTGATGATCTATCCCAGCAGCTTCATATAGATAATATAGGCATGGGGGAGAGGACAGAACTCTGAGTCACCCCACAAGTGAGAGCCCCTCTATATGGTCCAGAAGGATGTTATGGTCAATGGTGTCAAAAGCCGCTAAGAGATCCAGCAGAACTAGACATCAATGTTCACCCTTGTTCCTAACCTGCTGGAGATCATCGACCAGCTTGACCAAGGCGGTTACCATCCCATGATGAGGCCTGAATTCCAATCTCCTTGCCCAAGAAGATTTGAGACTGGACAATAGTTGGCCATATCAGCTGGGGCCAGAGATTTGTTTTTAAGAAGCGGTCTAATGACCGCCTCTTTCAGTGGGGCTGGGAAGACTTCCTCACAGAGGGAAGCATTCACCACCCTGCAGAGCCCATCACCCAGCCCTTCCCGGCTCAATTTTAAGGAGACAGGTGGTTGGTTTCACTCGTCCAAGCATGTCCACATCCTCGGAGGTAACATATTGGAATTTATCCCATGCAACTAGACTAGACAGGACTCCTGCACTCTCCCACCCCAGCCCTACTCACATGGTTGGAGTCTACCTCTTTCTGAATCCGAGCAACTTTATCTCCCCCTATTGCCCAGCTTCCAGAATATGCACTCTTAAAACTGGGTCTTCCCAATAGAATGCCTGGTCCAAGCTAATGACTTCCTAAAAATCACTGCAACCCCCTCTCCCCGCCCACATGACTTAGGTTGCTGTGCCTAAAGGAAACGTGGTGGACAAGAAGCAGCAAGCACAGGCCCATCTGCTTCATCCAACCAAGTCTCTGTCACACATGCCAGGTCAAGTCCCTCATCCATGATCAAGTTATGGACGGCAGTGTTGTTGTGAATCATTGAAATGGCATTCCACAGCAGCAGCTTCAGGTCATGTGGGTCTCCCTTGCTGATTCCAATATCCTTCCGGTGAAGACCAGAGCCGGAGGCAGAGGTAGTCTTCAAAGCCTCCTCTGTATTGACATGGTCTGGCCTTAGCGTAACTCCTCCTCCTACCCGTGATCACAGAGATCGGGCATCCCAGAGAATCCTCCCTTGTGTAATCTGCCCCAGACATTCGGTTGGCTTGGGCCCACTCCCAGGCGGCCGTAACCCTCATTTGCCATCAACTTTGAAGAACAGACATATCTGCTGAGCATTTATAAAAAAAACATTGTTGTGTTTCACCTTTTATCATGCACACTACTGTTTTGTGGATTTTCTGGAGTTTTCACTTGGTAGCAGTGTATCAGGCAAGCTCTCTTCTAACTCTCTGTATCTGAATGTACAGACAGCTGCATTCTTTTGGAGGTAATCTCTCTCTCTCTCCCTCTCTCTCTGTGTGTGTGTGTGTGTGTGTTTGTATTTGTGTGTGTGTGTTGGTGTGTAAGCAAGGAGTGGGCATGTCCAGAATCCACATGGGGGAGAGTAATTCTCAGATTTTCCGGATTTCTACTTCTCTTCCTTCAGTCCCACCAACTGCTTGTTTGAAATGTGACAGATGATGGCAGATGAAGTTGATGGACTATATGGAATTGGCGGAAATGACTGGTAGAATCCGAGATCAGGGAGAAGAGTCGGTGGAAGAAGACTGGAAAAAATGTACGATTATTTACAGAAATTCTGTAAAATTAATGAATGATAGAAAAATGTTGGAATGAAGTTATATGGCTTTAGCAGAAATGTTACAAGGAATTAAGTACAAATAGATTATTAATGTATTAAAGGGAAAAAATAAGTTTAGAATATGTTAAGATAAATTACAGGACAGAAAACAGAGGAAGATGGAAAGGAATTGCTGAAACAGTTAATTAAAGTGGAATACAAAAAGGGAGGTGTGAGGAGGTTGTTGAAACAAGTGAATGAAAGATAAGATACTGAAATTATTGGATGTTTTTTAAATTGTGTTTGTTTTGTTTTGTTAATTTAATATTTTAGTCAAAACAAAAAAAAATTCCTTCCAGTAGCACCTTAAAGACCAACTAAGTCAGTTCTTGGTATGAGCTTTCGTGTGCATGCACACTTCTTCAGATACACTGAAACAGAAGTTTCCAGACCCTTCTATATAGTGAGAAGGTGGGGAGGGGTATTACTCAGAAGGCTGGTGGGAATGGGTGATTGGCAGATAGCTGTGATGAGCCTGTTGACGACTCTTAACGACTGCAATAGGTCTTACAGGAAGAAGCAAGGGGTGAAAAGGTGAAAAATGGCTTTGTCATGTATAATGAGATAAGAATCCAAGGTCTTTGTTCAGGCCAGGTTTCTCCATGGTTTTAAGTTTGGTGATAAGTTGTAATTCAGCAGCTTCTCTTTCCAGTCTATTTCTGAAATTCCTTTGTAGTAAAACAGCTACTTTGAGATCTTGTATAGAATGTCCTGGGAGATTGAAGTGTTCTCCTACTGGTTTCTCTGTCTTGTGATTCCTGATGTCCGATTTATGTCCGTTTATTCTTTGGCGTAAGGTCTGGCCTGTTTGTCCAATATAGAGAGCTGAAGGACGCTGTTGGCATTTGATGGCATACACAATGTTAGACGATGAGCAATTAAATAGTCCCGAGATGGTATGTGTGATGTTGTTGGGGCCAGTAATGGTGTTGTCCGGGTGTATGTGGCAGCAAAGTTGGCATCTGGGTTTATTGCAGGCTCTGGTGCCAGTGTCCGTGTTAGGTCTGGTTGTAGTATTATTGTGGGTTAGGAGTTGTTTAAGACTGGGTGGCTGTCTGTAGGCAATGAAAGGTCTTCCTCCCAGAGCTTGAGAAAGAGAACTGTCATTGTCCAGGAGAGGTTGTAGATCTCTGAGGATGCGCTGTACTGTTTTAACTTGGGAGCTGTATGTGATGACTAGAGGTGTTCTGTTATTTTCTTTTTTGGGTCTGTCTTGCAGCAAGTTCTCTCTGGGTATCAGTCTGGCTCTGTTGATCTGTTGTCTAACTTCATCTGTTGGGTATTTTAGTTCTAAAAAGGTTTGCTGTAGATCTCTTAGGTGAGAGTCTCTGTCTGTAGAATTGGAACAGATGCGGCTGTAACGTAGTGCCTGGCTATATACAATGGACTGTTTGGTATGTTTGGGATGGTAGCTAGAGGCATGTAGATATGTTTGTCGGTCAGTTGGTTTACAGTATAAGGTGGTGTCTATGTGCCCATCCTGTATTTTTATAGTAGTGTCCAAAAAATGTATTTCTTGCATAGATTGATTCATAGTTAGGTTGATTGTGGGGTGAAAATCATTGAATTTCTGGTGGAAGGTGTTCAGGGTCTGTTGACCATGTGTCCAGATGATAAAAATATCGTCAATGTATCGCAGGTACAAGAGAGGTTTGAGTGGGTAGGAGTTTAGGAAACGTTGTTCTAAATCTGCCATGAAGATGTTGGCATACTGTGGGGCCATGCGGGTGCCCATTGCTGTGCCGCTGATCTGAAGGAACAGGTCATCACCGAATTTGAAGTTGTTGTGGGTAAGGACAAATTGGCAGAGTTTGGTGGCAAAGTCCGCTGTGGTTTTATCTGAAATGGTGTTCCTTATAGCTTGTAAACCATCGTTGTGTGGGATGTTGGTATACAGAGATTCCACATCCATAGTAGCTAGTATAGTATTGTTGGGAAGATTATTTAAAGATTGTATTTTCCTCAGAAAATCTGTGGTGTCATGTACATAGCTGGGAGCACTGATGGCATATGGTTTCAGAACAGAGTCCATATAACCGGAGACACCCGCTGTAATAGTGCCAATACCTGAAATGATGGGGCGTCCTGGATTTCCTGGTTTGTGTATTTTAGGTAGAAGATAGAAAGTTCCTGGTCGAGGTTCTGTTGGTGTGTTAGTGAGGATCTGTTCTTGGATGTGTGGGGGTAGCTCCTTAACAATCTTGTTCAGTTCTTTTTTGTATTCTTGTGTGGGGTCTGAGTCCAATTTTATGTAAAAGGCGGTATTGGAAAGTTGTCTGTGAGCCTCCTGAATGTAGTCAGTTTTGTTCATGATGACGACAGCTCCACCTTTGTCCGCTTCTTTAATTATAATGTCTGGGTTGTTTCTGAGATTATCTATGGCTCTCCTTTCAGCATGGTTTAGATTTTGTTGTAGGCGATGGTGTTTTCTGGTCACATCTGTTTGGATTCTGTGGCGGAAGCAGTCAATGTACAAGTCCAGTGTGGTATTGCGTCCATCAGGAGGGGTCCATGTGGAGTCCCTTTTTGTGTAACACTTTTTCGGTGGTAGTTGGTGGTCAGTGTTCTGTTGGGAGGGTGGTTGTTGTTCTCCAGTGGGTTGAGAGGTGTTGTGTTGTGAAGTTGTTGCTTGTTCTGCTTTGTCTTGTTGTTGTGTGTGTTGAAAATACTCCTTCAGGCGTAAACGGCGGAAAAATGCTTCCAAGTCCCCGCAGAACTGGATCATGTGTGGGGATTTGGCAGGGCAGAATGACAGTCCACGTGAAAGGACTGATTCCTCAGCTGGGCTGAGTGCTTGCTGTGAGAGATTGACAATATTGCTGATCTTGTTTTGATTTGTAGCCTGTAGGTTGGAAAGGTTAGAGAGTTTCTTGTTTTTCTGTTTTTTCAGTAGCTCCAGTTGAGAGTGGTAAATGTTTTGTTTTTCCTTTTGGAACTCTTGCCAAGCTTGGTGGTTCCTGATAGAGTTGTCCAATACAAGGAGTTCCTCCTTTATTAGCTTCTGTTTAGAGTAGAGAACGCTGATCAGATGTTTGAGCAGCTTCTTAGAGAAAGTGTTGCATAGTTTTCTTGCATATTCAGTGGGATACGTGGATTGTAGAGGGTTCTTAATTCTGAGACCCTTGGGTATAATGTCCAGGTTCTTGCATTTAGTAAGAAAGAAGATATCAGTCTGTACCTGTGCAAGTTTCTTGGTGAGGTTGATGGACTTCCATTTCATGCGGCTCAATGTGGTGCCTTCCATAGTTCCAGTTACAGATAGGTAGCCGTGTTGGTCTGCCATAGTCAAAACAAAATAATTCCTTCCAGTAGCACCTTAAAGACCAACTAAGTCAGTTCTTGGTATGAGCTTTCGTGTGCATGCACACTTCTTCAGATACACTGAAACAGAAGTTTCCAGACCCTTCTATATAGTGAGAAGGTGGGGAGGGGTATTACTCAGAAGGCTGGTGGGAATGGGTGATTGGCAGATAGCTGTGATGAGCCTGTTGACGACTCTTAACGACTGCAATAGGTCTTACAGGAAGAAGCAAGGGGTGAAAAGGTGAAAAATGTCTTTGTCATGTATAATGAGATAAGAATCCAAGGTCTTTGTTCAGGCCAGGTTTCTCCAGTGTTAGTGTTATGTAGTGTTTTTGTTTTTGTATTGTATTGTATTGTTTTGTTTAATTCTTTTTCTTTCTTTTGTAGTCTTTAAAATGTTAATAAATATTATATAAAAAAAGAAATGTGACAGATGTATGTAAGGAGGTGATCATCTACTCCACCCATTAAAGATTCAAGGATGAACCACCAGTACTTCTTAGACCCTTGCAACCTGCATCTGAATGGACCAAAAGACAGATTTCTATACTTTTCTTGTAACTCAGTGGCACTTATATAATTGGTTCATACAGTGGTTTTTTTCTAGCAAAAAGGGGGCTGGAATTGTGTTTGGCACCGACTATAAACTTTGAGACTAGCCTATCCATATGTTTAGGCAGTAGATGCAAGTTTTAATATGCTTTTATTCTATTGTAATTTTTATTTTTTTTTATTTTTTTTTTACAATCCAGGATTGTATAAATTTAATTTAAAAAATAAAGTGATATGCCAAAGGATTTCAAACACTTCTACATATGTCTACTAAGAATTTATTCCAAGTGAATCGGCCTTGAGATGGCACAATTATGTTGCTCACTTCAAGGGTGGCAAACTGATTATTAACCCCGCGGGGAAACCCCTGTCATTGGCTTACTGGCCCAAATGTTCTGACACTGAGCCCCCTCTGCTGGAGATGGGGGGCTTTGGGTAGAAGGCAGTAGGGTTCCTGGTTCCTGTCATAGCCTAGTGCCTCCTTCCCCAAGCCCAGGTAGCATTTGCTCAACTTTGGTCAGGAGGCATGATGCTCTGACAGGGTCTGAGAGTGCTCCCACTACGTCCCCAAAGCTCACCTGGATTTGGGTTGGAGGCAGCAGGGTTCCAAGATCCTGTCTCAGACTCATGCCTGCTTTCCCAAGCTTGGGAAGAATTTGATCAAAAAAGGAGGTGGTCTGATTGGGTTCCCCAGGGCCTCCTGCATCCTTCCCCCCAAAATGTGGCAGAACTATGTTCCAGCATGTTCCACCAGAAAAACACACTGTTTTTATAAGACCTTGACCTTCAGAGATGCAGATACTCACGGTGGACAGGTTCCTTATTGCATTCATCTGTTTGGCAGCAGACTTGCTTCAGCTGAAGGAATTTACCTCGAGCTGCACTGAAGCTGTAATCACCTGTGTGGCAATAACTGGAAAACGTACATTTCCGGGAAGTTAGCACTTCATAATCTGGAACTGAAAGGAACAAAAGGAAATAAATCACAAGGTATGCAAAATAAAAATAAAAATTGGTTAATTCCCTCCCCTCCAAATATATTTATTTTTAATGATACTTCTCTTTAACTATATTTTTTTCCAGTAAGAAACGACATAATGCAGAGTTCTTGAACCAAGAAATGAACCAAAACACAATTCTCCTTCAAAATCCATAATTCTCCAACCAAACAGTGCATACAAATATGCAAATATTAAGAAAAAACAAGCATAGAAACAGTGGGTGGTATTTCAATTGTATACTCTGAGTAGGATTTAGTTGAATGCCACTCAGCTATATGAGTTCAAACAACCAACAGAGTTACTTTGTATTAGGGGGAATCATCTGATTTCTCAGATGGGCATGCAGATGAAGAGAGATCTGTAAGCTGAAACCTAGAATGACCAATGTTCCAGGAATCATTGTGAGGCCAAGGCACCATATAACCCATCGTTGTGTGCTTAAATCACAGGATGCTCAGGATAAAAAGATGATGTGGCTGCTCTTGAGCCAGCAATCCCATGAATCGCTCCAAAATTCACAGACAGTTTAGATGCGTGACTTAGTCTTAGTGTCATAGCACTGTGAGTTTCCCACCACCCTCAAGAATTTGAAGGCAACAGAGGGTCTCTGAGCATGACATCATATCACACCTATTCTTTCACAGGATGTTAGTTCAAGTAATGCAAGAAGGAGAGATAGGGTTGCTAAAAACCATTTTTCCATTATAATATCTCATCTGGAACAGTTGGTGTAACACCAAAGAGAGAAAGAACTTGTAGGTGCCCAAAATGATGCATGCATTGAAATTGTAATAATATATTTAACTGAATACTTTTCCTTATGATTGAAGGCAAACCAAAACCAAACCAGAGTTCACTGCTTCTGGAGTTAAGACAGTGTTGGCTAATTTGTGGCCCTAAAGAATTTACTGAACAAGAGCTTGCATCATCTCCAGCCATTTACCATGCTGGCTGAGGTGGATGGGAGCAGTAGTCCGGAAATGTCTAAAGGGCCAAAGGATAGTCAACCCCAGGCTGATGCATGCCAGGATCTCTCTGATGTGATGCATGTGGTGGAAAGGAAAAGGGAATGCCTTTCCGCCTTATGTGGCTGAGTATGGGTGCTGAGTGTTGGACTGGAATCTGAGATGCCAGGGTTTAAATCCCCACTCAGCCATGAAGCTCACTGGGTGACCTTGGGGAGTCCCTGCCTCTCAGCATAATAAACCTGACATGGTTAAATGCATAAAAGAAGAATCATTTCCTTGGAGAAATTGTGGGCTATAAAGGCAATAAATAAATATTAAATAATGCTAGTTTACACAAGAAAGTCATTCCTTGGGGTGACCAAGAGTAAGTGAGAAGATTCAGCTCACCTATGTTGTTACTCAGAGCACCAGAGGAGCAGATTTGAGTATCATTGCAGGATTGACGGCTGCTCTTTTCACATGAGGTACTCTTTTCATAACAGTAGTCACATGTAAGAAATGCCGCTGCAGAAGGAAGATAGAGGTTGGTGGAAGAGATTTCTTGAGATGGAAATTCCCCCCGGTCTCCCTGCTCGCCCAAATAGGACAAATTTAGCCAGCTAGCCCTGTTGATCATCTAATGTTTATTGGATGGATTTTCCCCCTAAATTGATTTTTGAATTCTGAATTTCTTGTTATTCACGTTTTATATTGTATTTTTTGCTCTTTTTGTTGCATCACTTAAGTGTTTTAAATTTGTTGTTAGCCTCCCTGAGCCTGGTTGTTTGAACCGGGAAGGGCGGGGTATAAATAAAATTGTTGTTGTTGTTGTTGTTGTTGTTATTTAATGTGCTCCTTAAATAGAAACCTAAGAGATCACTTTCTGGAACCATTTTCTGCAAAAGCAACACCCTAGAAGAAATAGTTAGGTTTCTTTTGAATGACAATGGCTTTTTAGAATGCCCCTATAATAATAATAATAATAATAATAATAATAATAATAATAATAAATACCCCGCCCTCCCCAGCCAAGGCCGGGCTCAGAGCGGCTTACAAGCAATAATAAAAACAAGTTGAATGATTACAAGTTAAAAACAAAATTAAAATACAACATTAAAATACTGATACATTAAAATATTAAAATGTAGCCTCATCGCAGGAGAAGGAAAAGAAAAAAGAAAGAGAGGGAGGGAATCAAATTTGCTCCAAGCCAAAGGCCAGGTGGAACCACTCTGTCTTACAGGCCCTGCGGAAAGAAATCAGATCTTGTAGGGCCCTGGTCTCATGAGGCAGAGCGTTCGATGAGGCCGGAGCCAGAGTTGAAAAGGCCCTGGCTCTGGTTGAAGCTAATCTGTCCTCCATAGGGCCCAGGACTACTAGGTTGTTGCTATTTATGGACCTTGAGGCTCTCCGTGGGGCATACCGGGAGAGGCGGTCCCGTAGGTACGAGGCTCCTAGGCCGTGAAGGGCTTTAAAGGTCAAAAGCAGCACCTTAAATCTGACCCTGTACTCTACCGGGAGCCAGTGCAGCTTGAAAAGCACTGGGTGAATATGCTCCCATGGCAGAGACCCCGCTGCAGCATTCTGACCCGTTGAAGTTCCTGGGACAGCTTCAAGGGCAGCCCCGGGTAGAGCGAATTACAGTAGTCAAGCCTGGAGATGACTGTCGCATGGATCACTGTGGCCAGGTCGGGGCAGGAAAGGTAAGGGACCAACTACTTGATGTGGCGAAGGTGGAAATATGATGCCTTGGATTTTGGTGTAACCTGCGCCTCCATGGAAAGGGAGGCGTCAAGGATTACACCCAAACTCTTAACGGAAGGCAATGGCACTAATTGGGCCCCTGCAAGAGAAGGGAGTTGGTCCCTGATCCCCATGCCATCCCGACCCAGCCAAAGGACCTCTGTCTTCTAAGGATTTAATTTCAATCGGCTCCCACGAAACCACCCAGCCACAGCTTCCAAGCATCTGGGCACATAAAGATGTTAAAAAGCATCGGGGAGTGAATTACGCCCTGTGGCACTCCACAAACCAAGGAGTGGCACTGTAGCACCCTGCTTGTGGTTAACGCTTAGCTGGAATGAAATATTCAACGCAGCAATAGAGAAATTAAAATAATAATTTATTTGTCAGACAAATAAATGAGAGGCTCAGTGGTATATGGTTACCAAGCTCTGGCCTGGCCTCTTGCCATCCTGGCCAGCACTTATATTCCCTTAATCCAGCCCCCTTTGCTCCTCCTGTGGCTGCCTCTGTCCAATCAGCCTGGTTGAAATTCCTATTGGCTGTTTGGTAGAACCAATCACAAAAGATACACCCACAAAAGATACACCCACTTCCTTGCCCTTATAAGGGAGACAAAGAGCTATATATGTGACAAATAAGTAATAATATATCTTACATGGAATCTTAATTACCAGCTCACCTCTTGCCCTCCTTGCCCTATTGCCTTCTAAAACAAATGTTTAATCTTACATTTTTATGTTCAACAGATGTCAAGGATCTTGAGTTTCACATCAATATTGAAAGATTTCCTTCATTTGAAAGTTTCTAAACAAATGCCTGACAACCATATATATCAAGAGTGCTTGGATGGCGTCTTCTGTCTAGCAGGGGGGCTAGGCTGGTGGCTGACTTAATTTCAGGATAAATACAACTCTTACAACCATATGAAATAAGAATCTAGCATTCCTTAAATCCTTTGCATAATTACATTTAAGCCAATATATTTAAGCTAATATATTTCATTCACTTATCATAGGTAGCCTTTTAAAAGAATAAAGCCTTTGTAAAGTAAAAAGGAACTCAGTAAAAAACAGCTTTTAAAAAGAAGCCTCTTCAGTTTACACCTCCCCCCTTTCCCCCTCCTTTCCCAGCCAGCTAGATGCTTCTCCCATTAGCTCTTCCCAACAGCTTTAGAAAATTTCCCAAAATTGCTCTCTTTTCTTCTAGCCAAGCCAGTTGCCTTTTTCACTGCTCTTGGCCTTTCAACCTTGGAAAGAAGATCTGGCTCATTTTACTGGGAGGCACATTGGTATTATTTTACTATTTACCCTTGCCTTTAATTGTGTTTTTTCAGTCTGCAAGGGCAGCATATGTAATTCTCCCTTTTTATGACTTTGAGAATTGTTTTTCTACTATAAATCGATGGGGCCCCCTTGTCTTAGGAGAAAAACCTCTTGCCAAGGTTCTTTCTGCCTGGCATGAAACATTTGAAAATCCTTTTTTTTTAAGCTCATTTTTAAATACAAGCCTTGATAAAATATAGAAGCTCTGATAAAAAATGCAGGCTTATGACTAGATGCCTCATTCCCCCCTTTCAAGCTCAAGGACCTTCATCCCAAGTGTCCTTGATAGCTTGACCTTCATCATATTCCTGAGGTAAAGCTCTGTATAGGGCCATGATATGAGGTAGAGTTTCATTTGAAACCATCTTGCTAATTGTACTTCTAAAACATGAAATGATACATGGCATCATACACAAAACCATTACCACTACTGTCAAGAAAAACAAGCAAGACAATAGTATCCCTTTGAGTCCTGCGACATTAGGTAACCAATTGGTGAGCCATCCCATATCCCATCCTTCCCATGTTTGTACTGGGACATGTGCTATATTCTCCATCTTTGTGGCCAACACACGGATTGCCTCACCATTATCTGAAATGTTAAAGCAACAGGCATTCCCTGTCAAGTTCAAGACTCCACATAGGCCTCCCTGCCTGGCAAGTACATAATCCATTCCCATTTTCAGCTGCAAAATGGCGGCTCTACTTTCATCCAACTGTTGTGCAATAAGTCTCAAACTCTGGGCCGTTGCATTGGTTACAAGTTCCACTACTGCTTGCAATCGAATTATTCTGTTTAGATTATAAATAGGATCCCGTGCCCCTTGTATGAGCTCACCAGGATTCCAGGAGGCAGGATCATAATAGGCTATAATGCGCTCTGGCGGCCAATCATCAGTACCGCTCCAACTTTGGGTACTTCCTCCTGCTATATGAGAAATATCAGCATTCCTTCGTGTTTGCCTGGCCGAACTAGTGGGCATAATCCACATTGGTGGTAATACCCAACCCAAGAAACAAGTCCCACTCCATTTGGAAGGGAGCTTTTTGTATGCCCATTCTCCACATATCCACCACAACCATCGGGTCTGAGGTTTTTGGTACGTGGAGTACAGAAGGCGAAATACCAAAAGAGGTAGAGAGTTCACAGTGCAGTATGTTAGATTGCCTTTTTCTGTCACAGTTATGTTCCACACGACTTTCCATGCGTGAATAAAAGGAGGTGCACAGGGCAAGGTATTCCGAGTTCGATAGGTAGTACCGTGTGCCCAGGTATGACTATTCTTAATATAATCCCAAGTATAGTGACAATGAGAAGAGCCTATCATGGGAGAATCAGCTGCATCTGATGATTTATGTACACAGAATTCCCCTTGTACAGGTATAACTCGTAATGGTTTAGTTGAGTTCCATCCGGGGAAATTCTGTATTTCTGTTTGGTGTGGCATTTTGCTTACCATACCAATGGCATCTAATGGTATCGGTAATAAGGGCATACCTCCCTCTGAATCATCTGGCCCAAGAGAGCAAACAAGGCAATTGGTCCTATTTGCAACATTGGCTACCATTTCAGCTAAACCTACCCACATATTGTGGTCATGGCTGAATCCATATTTAGCCAATTTGGTCAGATTCAAGGACCCTTCCCCTTCCCAAGGGATCAGGATTAATAATAAAATCATGTTGATGTCTAGTATATGCATTCCTTCCACAAAAGATTACCTTATTGTGATAGCAAATAATTATTAGCCCCAATATAATTCCCCCAGTGACAGAAATGGGGAACCACCAAGACCAAAACATATATCCCGAGGATCCCCAATGAGTAATATCTCTGATAATTGTTCCACAAGGGGGCAGTCAATCAATTGTATTAGAGAATCTTTCCGTTCACAGTCGCTGGTTCAGATGCTCCTCAAGCTTCAGGCGTGCGCAGGTCAGCCAGCTTCCAGGTTGTGGCTGCAGCAGGCCGGTCGTCAAATGTTGCCCGTGACCTAGCCCGTTCCCGGTAGGGCTAGATACAGGGGTTTTTGGAGAGAGTTAGTTTTAAAGGATTAGAGGGGTCACCTTTGCACGTCCAACTGCCTTCGGACTTCTTCAAACGAGAGTGATGAATCCAGGGGGTCACCTCAGCTACCTTCACCGCTGTTGGAGTAGAGAGCAAGACGGTGTAAGGTCCACGCCATTTAGGTGCAAGTGGATCGCGTTTCCACTCTTTCACCCATACGCTATCGCCAGCCTGGAACTGATGAATCGGCTCGGCAATGCTGCACGGCGTGCGTTCGAGGGCCCACCTGTTAAGAGAAACAAAAACACGGGAGAGAGATTGCACTTGTCCCTGTGTCACATGATCTCCTATTTGTTTAAGGTCAGCTAGAATATCCTGAACAAAGGAGGGCGGTCTCCCATACAGGAGCTCAAAAGGTGACAACTTAAGTCTTTTTGTGGGTGCACACCGAACACGAAACAGTGTTATGGGTAACACATCTACCCATCCCAATCCCGTTTCCTGGGTTAATTTTGCCAATTGGGTTTTCAGAGTCCGATTCATTCTTTCAGTTTTCCCTGAACTCTGAGGCCTATATGCTGCATGCAGTCTCCATTTTACTTGTAGGACTCGACATACATCTTGTACTACTTGATCAATGAACGCTGGCCCATTATCACTTCCAATGCATCTAGGTAATCCAAACCTTGGGATCAATTCAGTGAGGAGTCTCTTAGTTACCTCTCGTGCCTTTTCAGTTCGGGTGGGAAAAGCTTCAACCCATCCGGTAAGAGTATCTACAAACACAAGGAGATACTTGAATCCCTTAGAAGGGACCAGCTCTGTGAAGTCCACAATTAGGCTTTCCATGGGGACATATCCCACATGCTGAATTCCAGGAGGTTGTACTGGTCCCTGCCTGGGATTGTTTTTAGCACAAAGAACACATTTCTGTGAAATGCAAGTTGCTAATTGTGATAGATTAATAATATACAACTTCCGACTGAGACTCTCTCTGGTTGCAGTACCGCCAAGGTGAGTAGATTCATGATAATTTCTTACAATTGTGCCTGCTAGATGATGAGGTACATAAATCCTATTGTCCGGCAGGATCATCCAACCGTCCTTCACAACCGCTCCTTCCTGTTCAGCCCACTTCCTCTCTTCTGGGGTATAGTGAGGTTTAACTTCTTCTGGAACTACCTCTGGTATGAGGGCTGCTATAAATCCTCCCACAGGCTTTTGGGCTGCCTCTCGGGCTGCTTTGTCAGCAGCATGATTTCCTCTGGTTATTGGATCCCTTCCTCGTCCATGACCTTTGCAGTGCATTACAGCAATCTGTTCTGGAGCCCATACTGCTTCTAACAGGATTTCTACTTCAGGTCCATATTTCAAGGCCTTCCCGTGGGCTCCTATTAGACCTCTTTCTTTCCATAGAGCTCCATGTGCATGCAGGGTTAAGAAGGCATATTTAGAATCAGTATAGATGTTTGCCTTACATCCAGCTGCCAATTGCAGAGCTCTAGTTAAGCCTATAAGTTCAGCTTTTTGTGCTGATGTGCCAGCAGGCAAAGCTTCAGCTTCCACAACTTCCTCATTGGTGACCACAGCATATCCTGCTCGTCTGGCACCTTCATGCAGGTAACTGCTACCATCCGTATAATATACAACATCTGGATTTTTCAATGGTTCATCTTTCAGATCAGGTGTACTGGAATAAACTTCATCCATTATTTGGAGACAATCATGTGATTCTTCATCATCTACCTCTGGTAGGGGCAGCAAAGTCGCTGGATTGAGCATATTCACTACTCGTAGATGAATCCTGGGATTTTCACACAATAGGCCTTGGTATCTAGCCATCCTTGGGTTCGTTAGCCAATAACTACCCTTATATTCCATGAGTGTCAGAACAGCATGAGGTACATTCACATACATCGTCTGGCCGAAGGTAAATTTATCAGCTTCTTTGACAAGGCTTGCAGTGGCCGCTACTGCCCTTAGGCATGGAGGCCATCCTTTTGCTACTGAGTCCAATTGTTTAGACAAATAAGCTACTGGGCGGTTCCAACTTCCTAATCTCTGGGTCAGGACTGCAGCTGCAATCCCATTCTGTTCATGTACATACAGCTGAAAGGGTTTTTCCGAATTAGGCAATCCAAGGGCTGGTGCCTCCATAAGTCGTTGTTTGATAACTAAAAAGGCTTGTTTCTGCTCAGGTCCCCATACGAATGGGTCCTTTTCTGCACCTCGAGTGCTTTCATGTAAGGGCTTGGCCAGACTGCTGAAATCAGGTATCCATAGTCTACAAAACCCTGCTGTTCCCAGGAATCCTCTAAGTTGTTTCCTTGTGGTAGGTTCCTTGATAAGGCAAATAGCTTCTTTCCTCTCTGGTCTCAATGCTCGTTGTTGGTGTGAGATGTCAAAGCCCAAATATTTGACCTTTTCTAAACATAACTGTGCCTTTTTCTGGGAAACTCGGTAGCCAGCTTCCCAGAGCAAGTGGAGCAGTTCCTCTGTCCCTTCTTTACAGGTATTAAAATCCTTTGCCGCTAATATAAGGTCATCTACATATTGCAGAACCACCTTTTCTCCCGGTATTGAGGGGTAACTTGTTAGATCCTTCGCCAAGGCAGTGCCAAATAAAGTTGGGGAATTTTTAAATCCCTGGGGCAATCTTGTCCAGGTTAGCTGGCCTTTTGTTCCTGTTAAAGGGTCTTCCCACTGGAAGGCAAATATAGGTTGGCTCTGTGGTGCCAGCCGGCAACAGAAGAATGCATCTTTCAAGTCCAATACAGTAAAAAATGTTGCTTCTGGTGGGATCAAACTCAACAAGGTATATGGGTTTGGTACATTTGGGTGCAAGGTCTCGATAGCCTGGTTTACGAGCCTCAAGTCCTGCACTGGCCTGTATTCATCTGTCCCAGGTTTTCGAACAGGCAAAAGGGGTGTGTTCCATTCTGATTGGCAAGGCTTAAGCAGACCATATTTTAATAGGCGGTCCAAATGTTTCTGGATGCCCTCTGCTGCTCGCCGGGGTAAGGGATATTGCTTTACAGATACGGGGGTAGCCATAGGTTTTAGGGTTACTACAATTGGAGCTATATTCTTAGCCATTCCTGGTGGGCTATTTTCGGCCCATACTCCTGGTGGCACCTGTAGAGTTCGGAGGAGCTTGTTTAATTCTGTATCCAATGTGGGTTGGACTTGCAGGGCTGACATTAGGCGCCATGATTGTTCCTTAGGTACTGAGAGGGTAATTATTCCTGCTGCTTTTGATGGCAGTTTCATTTCTGGACCTCGAGGAGTGAAGGTGATTTGGGCCTGCAATTTGGACAGCATATCTCTGCCTAAGAGAGGTATTGGACACTCAGGTATATACAAAAACTGATGGGTTAAACGATGTCCCCCAATCTGGCATTCCAAAGGTTGGAGGAAAGACCTCTTAGCTGACTGACCAGTGGCACTTTTAATTATTACACTTTTGGATGCCTTTTTCTGCAATAGTTCTGGGAGTACTGAGTATTCAGCCCCAGTATCAATCATAAAGTCTATTAAATGGCTCCCTAATTGAATCGTGACCGTGGGCTCCTGGAAGCCTAACTTTATGGAGTCCGGTCGTTCCTAGTCTTGAGTAAAATCCTCTTCTGCCAGTCCAATGAAATTGTCTCTATTCTGTCCTTGTCCTGGTCTCTGATATCTTCCATTTCGGATCATTCCCCGTCCCCGTCCCTGGTTTCTTGGGCCGGAGCCTGGGCCTGGGCCTGGGCCTGGGCCTGGGCGTACTTCTTCCAACCTCAGGGGTTCAGGACACTCCCGCTTCCAATGACCCTCCTTCTTGCAATTTGCACATTGATTCCTTCCCAGTGGTGGATTCCTTCCTCGCCCTCTCCCTCCATTTAAGGGGCGGTGGTCTTGCTTCACTGCTGTGGCTAGCATTACCATCTTTTCCTTCTGCCACTTCTTCTTCTCTTGCTTCTCAGCCTCATCCCTATTCCGATAAACTCGGCGTGCAATGGCCATAATTTGGCTCATCAGCATCCCTTCCCATCCTTCTGATTTCTGAATTTTCTTACGAATATCAGAAGCACACTGGGCCACAAATGTAGCAGTAATCATTCTGCTGTTTTCAGGGGCTTCAGGGTCAAAAGGAGTCCATATACGATAGGCTTCTTGCAGCCTCTCTAAAAAGTCTCCTGGACTCTCATTTGGTTTCTGTTCTACTTCTGAGACTTTAGACATATTAGTGGGCTTCTGGCATGCCCTGCGGATACCTTGCACAAGTGTCTGGCGGTAGGTGGTAAGTCTGGCCAGGTGAATTCCATTGTTTGGATCCCAATTAGGATCTTCCAAGGGAAAGTTGTCTTGGAGATGACGGTCAATATTAAAAATATTTCCCACTCTGGCCTGCTCACGCAAATATATCTGTGCCTTTTCAATTATGTCTCTCCTTTCCTCAGTGGTGAAAAGAGTATTTAGGAGCTGGCGACAATCTGTCCAAGTAGGACTATGAGTATTTACTATTGAAGTCACCAAGTCCATCATAGCCTGAGGTTTTTCTGCGAAAGATGGGGTGTGTGTTTTCCAATTCATCAAATCTGTAGTTGTGAATGGAATATATTGCAGGGTCGAAGTTCGAGGTGGCCGTGGTCCGGGTTGCCCATTAACCAGCGCAGGCTCCTCAAGTGCATCAAATACTCTTCTAAGAGGGGCTACTACGTGATCTTTCTCTTCACTTTGCTCTAGGGGCCTCAAATCATAGGGGATGGTATTTGTCCCAAGGCGTTCTTTTAGCAGCTTTATACGCCTGGCTGTATTGTTTGCCGACCGATTAAGGTCTCCCTGTAACTTCTGTAATATTTCTCTGGGACTTGGATGTACAGGGGTTTGGGGTGGGCAATCAGTTGTTCCACTAAAGGAGACTGTAGATGCAGGTCTATTAGGAGTCACAGGTGGAATAACCACTTCTGCTTGGGCTTTATTATAGGACTCCAATGCCTCCTGAAGATATTTATCATAATCTATCAAGGAATCAAGCTCTGTGACTCCACTCCCATTATTCATTCCACTTTCTTGCCTTGGGGTTACAACTGGCGGAGTGTTTGAATTAAGCTCCCTTCGATGTGGAGCATAGGGTGGAGGTGGAAGCACCTCTTCCTCTGGTCCCTCAAAAATGGGTTTGAGTTTATTTGGCAAGATTCCTTTCCTAGCTTCGGCTTTTACAGCCAATAATTTGCATCGTTTGACTTTGCATTCCCTTATCCATGGAGGATTTTTATTTAATGTGCTCAGCCAGGAATCTATATATGGAAATTGTTCTGGGCACCCTCCAGTTTCTTTGGCGATGTTAGACCAAAGTTTGCTTACTAAATTTATATCAAAAGTTCCCTGAGATGGCCATTCAGTATTTTGTTTCGGCCATTCTAGTTCACATAACGTTCTCAAGCGCTCTGGCGTCATTTTGACTCCATATGCCCCTGAGAAGGCTTTCTTAAAATTATTTAACATACACTCAAGAGGTGTATTTTCCCCCTTTGAACCCCCAACTCCCATTGTATGGCCCTGTGAAGTATCCACTCAGTCACTCGCACACACACTTCGTGAGTTTCCTTGCCCAGATGGAGTCGCCTCACTGGGAACCGAAGTACTACCCACTCCACACTCAGGTCAGCTACAGATTGCTCTGTACTTTCTCACACATACAATGCGCTAGATACTTCACCACACTCTACCTCCCAATTTTCCCTTTTCCTCCACCAGACCAACATCTGATGTACCCAACCACCTAGCGTACTCAGTTTCCCCTTACTGAGACGCAGAAGTTTGATCAAGACTTCTCTTCCTCCCAATTAATTGGAGGGCCAAAAATCCCTTTGTGCACTTACCCTTGGTTGGTTCCCTGTTTCCCCCCGGTCCGTCGCCGCCAATGAGCAGGGTATCAGACAGACGAGTCTTCTGCGTTCCCCCTGGAAAAATTTACCAGTGCGCGCTGGGTAAGCAGTTTAGAGATCCTCTCTCTTGTACCCTGCCCAGTAGGGCGAAGGGGCTGCGTTCCAGCAGACCACTTATCCGAGTCACAGAGGCACCATAAAATGTAGCACCCTGCTTGTGGTTAACGCTTAGCTGGAATGAAATATTCAACGCAGCAATAGAGAAATTAAAATAATAATTTATTTGTCAGACAAATAAATGAGAGGCTCAGTGGTATATGGTTACCAAGCTCTGGCCTGGCCTCTTGCCATCCTGGCCAGCACTTATATTCCCTTAATCCAGCCCCCTTTGCTCCTCCTGTGGCTGCCTCTGTCCAATCAGCCTGGTTGAAATTCCTATTGGCTGTTTGGTAGAACCAATCACAAAAGATACACCCACAAAAGATACACCCACTTCCTTGCCCTTATAAGGGAGACAAAGAGCTATATATGTGACAAATAAGTAATAATATATCTTACATGGAATCTTAATTACCAGCTCACCTCTTGCCCTCCTTGCCCTATTGCCTTCTAAAACAAATGTTTAATCTTACATTTTTATGTTCAACAGATGTCAAGGATCTTGAGTTTCACATCAATATTGAAAGATTTCCTTCATTTGAAAGTTTCTAAACAAATGCCTGACAACCATATATATCAAGAGTGCTTGGATGGCGTCTTCTGTCTAGCAGGGGGGCTAGGCTGGTGGCTAACTTAATTTCAGGATAAATACAACTCTTACAACCATATGAAATAAGAATCTAGCATTCCTTAAATCCTTTGCATAATTACATTTAAGCCAATATATTTAAGCTAATATATTTCATTCACTTATCATAGGTAGCCTTTTAAAAGAATAAAGCCTTTGTAAAGTAAAAAGGAACTCAGTAAAAAACAGCTTTTAAAAAGAAGCCTCTTCAGTTTACACCTCCCCCCTTTCCCCCTCCTTTCCCAGCCAGCTAGATGCTTCTCCCATTAGCTCTTCCCAACAGCTTTAGAAAATTTCCCAAAATTGCTCTCTTTTCTTCTAGCCAAGCCAGTTGCCTTTTTCACTGCTCTTGGCCTTTCAACCTTGGAAAGAAGATCTGGCTCATTTTACTGGGAGGCACATTGGTATTATTTTACTATTTACCCTTGCCTTTAATTGTGTTTTTTCAGTCTGCAAGGGCAGCATATGTAATTCTCCCTTTTTATGACTTTGAGAATTGTTTTTCTACTATAAATCGATGGGGCCCCCTTGTCTTAGGAGAAAAACCTCTTGCCAAGGTTCTTTCTGCCTGGCATGAAACATTTGAAAATCCTTTTTTTTTAAGCTCATTTTTAAATACAAGCCTTGATAAAATATAGAAGCTCTGATAAAAAATGCAGGCTTATGACTAGATGCCTCAGCACGACGACATTTCCCTCCCTAGTGCCACCCTCTGTCCCCGACCAGAGATAAAAGAGGACAGCCAGTTACGGGCTATGCCCTGTATCCCCACATCTGCAAGGCGGTGGTTCAGAAGATCATGATCGATAATGTCAAAGGCTGCTGACAAATCTAAAAGGATCACCAGTCCTGACCCGCCTCGATCCAGTTGTCTACGGAGACCAATGGAAGCTGCAAAGTAAGATTTCTTAACAGCTTTTATAGCTATCTCATAGGCTTTCATAAGCGTCCTATAATATGTTCTTGAGGCTCCGTCACGAGTCCGTCACCATACTCTCTCTAGCCGTCTGAGATCGCGCTTCATTTTCCGGAGCTCCTCAGTAAACCAAGGGACCCGGTTTCGACGGGGTCACAGAGGGCACTTAGGCACGATCTCATCAATGGCTGCCAAGAGCCGGTTATTCCAGTCCTCAACAAGGTCATCTAATGAGTTGCCAGGAGGAGCAGGGTCCTGCAAGGCTTGTCAGAATCTGTCAGCATCCATCAGTTTTCATGGACAAGCCCAAATAGGTTCACCACCCGAGCAGGATAGGAGCGGGAAGTCAATCTTGGGTTTCAGAGCATAGTGATCAGACCATGGCACTTCCACAGGGGGGAGCATGATTACATCTATGCCAGCCCCAAAGATCAGATCCAGCATGTGGCCTGCTTGATGAGTGGGGCCCAAAACAAACTGGGAGAGCCCTAGTGTTGCCACTTAAAGAGCAATCCTCCCAGATTAACAACACTACTCCTCCCCCCTGACCCACAGTCTGCAATTGATGGAGGACAGAGAAACCTGGGGGTGTTATGCACCGACTGAAAAAATTAATAGGAAAAGGAATTAGATAAGATTGCTATAAGTTGTTTTGGTGATTGTAAGGTTTAATGTGAAATCAAGGTAAAATTAAGCTTGTTGGTTTCTCTGGTGTCTTCTCTCCCATACATTATGGTTGTTGGATTATGTTATGCATGTCTGCTCTATATTATTTTATTAATACCATTCCCACAAGTTTGTCTTGGCCTTTGGCTAGTGCAATAAAGTTATGAACTGTAAGTGAAATGTTCATTGCTGCTTCAGTACTTGAGATTTTCTCACTCTCACACCATTTCCCCATTACAGTACTTCACTCTTGTCTTCAAAGGGAGCCTGGCTTAGAGAACACTTACTAAAGGCAACAATATCAGAGAAGCAGGTAATGGTTGATGTGAATGTATATATAGAAACCCAAACACACACACACACACACACAGAGAGAGAGAGAGAGAGAGAGAGAGAGAGAGAGAATTACCTTTTAATCAGGGTGGTATATATGGATATTATAACTATGATGTATATTTTAATCATTCTGGATTTTAAAAAAGATGCAGATTTCTTTTGTTGTTTTCTAAATAGCACAGAAGCCATTTGGAAATGAAGCAATACATATATTAATGAATAAATGATAATATATTCTAGATAGAATGGCTATCCTAAGTATCCCGGAAACTGTAGCCTTCACTTCTTCATACAGTTAATCAGATTCGTCCATCACAGAAATACATGTTTGCAGCTGACTATACATGGTCATCAGGGTTTAAGTGCTTAAACTCTTGAGTTTACTCTCCTTGGTAAGCCAGCAGTCCTGACTCTCTATTATGCTGCTATCCTGTCCTCACTCACATTCCCGCCCAAGGAGCAAACATTTTTGCAGTCATCTAAAGATGATAAAAAGAATCCCATTGCACTGGTTCCTACTCACCTGGAGAAAGCAGGCCCAAGAGGAAGCATGTGCTCAGAAGTGTTTTCATCATTTTTGAAAGATCAGGAAACTCAGAGATGGACCAAGCAAGAGAACTGATACAGGGAGAGCTTTTACTTGGAGATATTTATAGGGCAAGGATTCATGCTGTGGGCAACACCTGGGAACAAATGGTTCCATGAGGTCTGGGAGTGCGGGCTGTGTGTTTGCTGAGAAGACACAGAGGGACATAGTGAAATTCAAGGCTCGGTGTTGAAATTAGCGTAATTGTTAATTTTTCATTTCATTAGCTTTTGACGGAAACCTCTAAGCATTTTTTTCCTTTATCATTACCTACAATTTAAATTGTAATGGCACCAAAGAAAGAATTGAGGGACTACAAAGTCAAGGGCAAAACCAAGATGCAACCTGCATAGAAACCCCCCAAAATATCCTCCTCCAAAGGATTCCTCTTCTGAGAAGGAGGAAGAGTAGAAGAAGAAGCGTTTGGATTTGATATTCTGCCTTTCACTCCCTTTAAGGAGTCTCAAAACGGCTAACATTCTCCTTTCCCTTCCTCCCCCACAACAAACACTCTGTGAGGTGAGTGGGGCTGAGAGACTTCAAAGAAGTGTGACTGGCCCAAAGTCACCCAGCAGCTGCATGTGGAGGAGCGGAGACGTGAACCCGGTTCCCCAGATTACGAGACTACCGCTCTTTACCACTACACCACACTGGCTCTCTGGATATCAGATAGTTCTCTCTGGATATCAGATAGTTCTCCCAGGACATTCTATACAAGATCTCAAAGTAGCTGTTCTATTACAAAGGAATTTCAGAAATAGACTGGAAAGAGAAGCTGCTGAATTGCAACTTATTACCAAACTTAAAACCATGGAGAGACCTGGTCTGAACAAAGACATTGGATTCTTATCTCATTATACATGACAAAGCCATTTTTCACCTTCTCACCCCTTGCTTTTTCCTGTAAGACCTTTTGCAGTCGTTAAGAGTCGTCAACAGGCTCATCACAGCTATCTGCCAATCACCCATTCCCACCACCCTTCTGAGTAATACCCCTCCCCACCTGCTCACTATATAGAAGGGTCTGGTGACTTCTGTTTCAGTGTATGTGAAGAAGTGTGCATGCACACGAAAGCTCATACCTAGAACTAACTTAGTTGGTCTTTAAGGTGCTACTGGAAGGAATTTTTTGTTTTGACTATGGCAGACCAACACGGCTACCTATCTGTAGATAGTTCTTGGTAAGACTTGGTAAGGCTGTAAGCAAGGGAGTAGCCCTCAGCTGAGAGGAGTAGCCCTCAGCCTTCAGCATCTCAGAAATCCCTTAACCCATCCTGGCTTCATAGCGCCTGAAGGTACTGGCGGCTTCAACAAGGAAGACTGATTCT
This sequence comes from Podarcis gaigeae, assembly GCF_964106915.1. Lineage (NCBI taxonomy): Eukaryota > Metazoa > Chordata > Lepidosauria > Squamata > Lacertidae > Podarcis > Podarcis gaigeae. The sequence continues at coordinate 77,562,320 of NC_139684.1, forward strand.
CCTGTCACGGAAGTGGTCATCCTCCTCCCATAGGGAAAAAAGGGATGATAAGTCGGCTCTAGAGCTGGTGTCAATGACTATGACAGGGGTCAGACCTTGTCAGGGGCCAGACTATATTTTGGAGAGGGGGAAAATTGAACAAATTCCTATGCCCTAGAAATAACCCAGAGATGCATTTTAAATAAAAGGACACATTCTACTCATGTAAAAACATGGTGATTCCCAGACCGTCCATGGGCTGGATTTAGAAGTTGATTGTTCCAGATCTGGCACCTGGGCCTTTGTTTGCCTACCCATGGACTAAGAAGTGTACCTGGTTAGAATCAAACACTCAGACAGCATGGAGCCAGCTGTCTCGACAAACTACACAAACAAGGCTATGTTCTCAATCACTCTTCATCACATTGAATCAGTCAAGTGGAAGGTACTGGGCAATGTGCAAAGCAGCAGTTGAGGAAGACATTGTTGGTTCAGCTTCAGATTAACTCAAAGGCCATTAGTGCAGCCCAGCAGTGGGATGAGCCAATGGCAGTGAAGCAGTCAAATGTGGTATAGGGATGTAAGGTTGAGGTAGAAAGTCAAAATATGTATGTGGAAGGAAAGGACAAAGCCATTTCCCTTCCCCATGGAAATGGAGATGTGGGCTGGACATGAGTCCACCCCATGGGCGGGGGTGTGGCTAGCCCTCACATCATAAGGAGTCCCCTCCATGTCACGCCCCAGGCCAACCTATCCAGCCGGCCAAGGGGTGTGGGGTGCTCTATTTAAGCGGACAGGAACTCCCCCCTTTTTTCTGGTTCCCGCTCACGCAGTTCTCCCTCCCTCCCTCCCTCCCTCCCTAAGTTTAGACTCGCAGTCCTTTGACCTTTTTTATCTTCCACCATTTCTATTCTCCTAATGCAATGGGTATAGAAACATACAACCTTTCAGACATTATTGTTTTATGCAGCAAGACTCCTAAAAGTCTTTCATTTTATTGGTATTTTTTTTTTAAAAAGGATGATGAGTTTTTATTGGAAAACAGGGTGCATTTACCATGAGCCATTGCCTTTGCTTTTGTTTTATGTGGTGTCTAACTTGGTTTTAAAGAGCATATTTTTTTTTATCATCTTCCAGTCTCCAGAAAAAAGCACTGCTGAGGTGGTAAAACTAGGCATTGCTCAGGGTTATAGACAGGTACCAGGGTTCTGAAATTTCATTCCTCCTTGTTCCAATTGCATCACATTGCTGGCAAAGAGTGAAGATACTTGGAGTCATCTGATCTGCTTGCCTTTAGCCACGTTGCCTTTAACTGAATAAAGCTAGATGTTTACACCCACTTCACTACCCATCTTCAGTAACAAGATTATCTATATGCATTCTATTTCTCTATTAACTGGAAACCTTTTATATTTTCTGATACCTGAACCATTTTTAACAATGTATATTTTATTGGTTTTCTTAAAAGTATAACAAACAAAAAACAAAACACCAAGGAGCTGCACAAAATCAGAATACGACACCCTTTCTGCAATCTCTCCAGCTACCACATAAGTATCCATAGTTTTCAAACATTTGTTCTTCTTTCAGATTGTCAACAAAATTATTTTACCTTATTTCATCAGCCTTGTATGGAAGAATCCATCCAGAGTGTTGTCATCTTCAACTAAAGCGTCAAGCAGGTGACGACATTCAGATTTGTGGGGATTCTGCTGATAAGACATTGCTTAGGTGCTTTTAGCTAGGATACAAAGTCAATGGCCACAGGATGGCATAAAATGCATCCATTGTTTCTCTCTTTTCAACACTGTTACATTATGGTTTATTTTCTAACTTATATTCAATATAACATTTTCATACCTTTGTTCTCTTCCCCAAACATGTAATTTCCTCCACATTTGGACAACCAATGATCTTGATGCAACATGCAAGTATAGAAAGTGATATGTTCTCTTAAGAGACTTCTTAAACCATCTAAAGTACGTAAGGAAACACAACTGTGGGGTAAAATCAATTTGTTCCCTTAGACAGTGGTTCTCAAACTGTGGGTCACCAGATGTCATTGGACTACAACTCCCATCATTCCTAACCACAGATCATGCTGGCTATGAATGATGGGAGTTGGAGTCCAACAACTTCTGGGGACCCACAGGTTGAGAAACACTGCCACAGAATATTAAAATTATTGAATATATTTTCCACACAAAGCCAAAAAATGTATTCTGTGGCATCCCCATCTCAAATGGTGGTATGTCTCTCTATAACTGGAATACCTCCACCACATTGACACTATTCAAAATTAATGAGAAGTTCACCGGTGTGCCTTGCCACCTAATCATTACCTGAATATCCAAGATCCATGGGAACTAGTTTATTGAGGATTTAAGAGATATGTTGACTATGAACCAGTACCTCCATCTTTTCTCTCACTTGGTGTGGGGTCCAACTTTCTTGCAAGTACAAAGTTAGTTCCCAGGGCAAAGTTCTGGTCTTCAGGGGCCGAAATCAAAATGTAGCTAAAGCCTAAAGGAACAGCTCAGGTAAGTGCTCATGTGGTAAAGCTGGACATAGTTCAGGGGTACTGGAGGATGCCAGGGACACAGTGTTGTGTCATGAATATTGGACAATGACTTCAAAGTCATTACTGAAGCCTGATGAAATCATTTTCTGGAACTTTGACCCTCCTTGTTCTAACTGCATCAGATTGTTGTGAAAGAGAGAGGATTATTTGTGACACTTGATCTGTTTTGTGAGATTATATAATTATAATAATTTCGTGGTGGCTTCCCTTAGCCAAACTGTTTTGAATCGAACCAAGCTAATGCCTTACAGCTGCTTCGAACCCCATCTTCAGTATGAATCTCATCCATTTGCCCAAAATCTGGAGCTATTCAAGAATAGACTGCACAGTGATCTGTTGTGGATGCTCTAATGTTGGCTTTTCTGCCTTCGATAGGATGTTAGACTAGACAACCTCCCAGAATCCCATCTCACGCACAAAACGTACATGGTTCTACAGGGGTGGAATGTGGAGTTATTGATAAATGTTTGAAGGCTAAGACCAACAACTCAAGCTTGTGAGAAAAACACCTTAAAATGAAATTACGAAAATGAAATAACAAGGCTTGTGATTGCAACACTTTGCTGCCACTCTAAAATGGCGCTAGACGTGCAACAAACACGTCCCCTTGCCTAAAGAGAATGCTGCAATTTCAAAACTGATTGACGAAATGTCCTGGGCTGTGGTGCAGTTGCACATGACCTAAAAGCAGTTGATATACACCACACTATTCCATGTCCCATAAGTACCTAATTTGTTCCGGAGGTCCATTCTTAAGCTGAAACTGTTCTTAACCTGAAGCACCACTTAAGCTAATGGGGCCTCCTGCTGCTGCCCCGCCGCCGCAGCACGATTTCTGTTTTCATCCTGAAGCAAAGTTCTCAACCCGAGTTTACTATTTCTTGGCTAGCGGAGTCTGTAACCTGAAGCGTATGTAACCTGAAGCGTAGGTAACCCGAGGTACCACTATACAAAACATCTTATGTAAACAAAACAAAGGAGAAGAAAGAGCAAAGAAAAGAATAACATCGAAACACCCGAACTCCAAAGAGCCCAGTGAGGACTGAGCATGTCAGTAGCTCCAGAATGTTGTGTGTCAGTTGAACTAGAAAGATGTAAAGTAGGGCAGTGGGGGGGGGGGAGAGAATGGCCTTCCTGAGGAAGAGCAGCAATGCAGTTTTGTTGCTGGTCTCATTGGTGTATTTGTAGTTGCAGGACATCTTTCTACAGATCTACTGCAGTGGCAGAGAAGCTTTTCAGTATGGGAAAACATTTATTGGATGACATCCAGCTGCTTAAGTCCAGGTTATGTCAGCAGCATGCAGAAGCTATTATTTTTTCTCAAAAATGCTTTTGAATGCAGATTTTTGAATTTGGACTGTGACCATCTTCCCAGATAGTTTAGCTTAAATATTCCTGCAACATGTTGGGTCAATAGACTTGTCTATGACAGTCTCTCAACAATATGATAACCCTGTTATGTCACCTGGTTTTTCTCTGATTATCATTTTAATTATTTAAAAACTTATCCTCCACTGTCTTATATGATGTATCCATTAATTATGTGGTAAGAAGGTTATATTTCTTAAAATTTAACAACCCAAAGCAAATACACAAGTAATTAGAGGCCCTGGAGAAATCAACCAGAAGTGCCAACCAGAAGTCTGGAAATGACTGTGTACAACTTAGACATGCACTGACACACTGAATGGCCATTCTGATAGTAAGGAAAACATTGTGCATGCAGAGTAGCCCAAATGTGGGGATACAAGTTAAGTCCCAGAGAAGTCAAGAGCTGGTACAAGAAGATGGTTTGAGTTATGCACTGATCTTCAGGAGGGCTGTGAATGTGTTTACTGACATTCATTACTGCGAAATGAATGCTGGGAGTGAGTGGAAGAGGGGTCCAGATAATCTACATGGAATGTGCCTCTGATTGTATGAACGATCTTTGAATTCCCATGTTATATGTGAGGTTTCTGAGAAATTCAAGTCTCCATTTGGATCCCTTCCTATGCTTTACTGATGCAATTGTTCCTACGTATTGCACCGAAGCTCAAGTGGCCCTGATGCCAAGTTGAATATGAAAGACGTGTACTATCTGTCAAAATTACTTTTCTGAAAGACAAATGATCTGGTTACAACACTGAATATATGTATTTAATAACTACAAAGTGCACGGTGCAGAAACTTAATTGTACCCATACCTCTGAGGCTAAGTGCACTTTATAACAGCTTAATTTGTGCATATAGAAATTTTTTAGACTGAACTTTAGGCTGAACTGTCTTGGGTCAACATTTTTCAGCATTTTGAGATTGTTAAATAGTTAAACCAAACCTATTTAATCACTCCCACAAAATTTGCAGTTATATTTTTCTGAAGCACACTTATGAAAAACCAAAGAAGCTCCTTATCTGTTCCACTTTCCCTTGGTCCATCCAAGATACCCATCAAATGCGGTTTTATTTATTTGTTATTTCATAAATTTCACACAGTTTTGAAAAGCCTCCACCCTGTCTTTGGCTCATGTGAGCCTGAGGCAGGGTGGGGGCTCTGTTAAACTGTTCCTGCCTCCCAGCTATGCAGAACCCAGTGCCTCATTCGTGAGCCAGATAGGCATCAGGGCTTGCTTACCTGGGGGGGGGGGCAGGAGCAGTTTAATGCTCATGTTATGTACTAAGCTTGGATCCTAGAACAATAGGCAAGTAGGATCCTAGAATGCAACAACTGAATAGCATGCAGGAAAAGATCAATCGGGCTCCAGGAGGGAAGCAGAATCAGCCAATCAGATGGGACTCATTGTGTAAATAATGTATATAAAAGCCTGAGGTTTGGGGGGCAATTCAATCACTGTTTTACAAGCTGCAATAAAGAGCATGAAATCACTGCAAGACTCCAAGTATATTTTCACTGGTGACAAGGATGGGATCCTGCTGAGCTGTCTGCCATGCACTGCACACAGCTGCCACAGGCAGCACAGCATCTCACCACGCATCCAGGCTACAGCTCCAGGACCCAAGGACCCAGAATAGCAACAGATAACAGCTTCATGCTGTTCAGCCCAGCCTCAGGAAACTGGGAAGAATACGCCACCCGCTTCCAGTTCCTCCTGGAGGCAAAGGACATCACCGATGCAGCCAAGAAGAGGGCGACCTTCTTCAGAGTCTGTGGAGAAGAATCATTGGAGATCACCCGAGCCCTCCTCATTCCCGCAAATATTGCAACCGTTCCCTACGACACGATTATGGAATTGCTGAAGGGGCACTTCTCGCCACAGCCCTCGGTGGTAGCGTGTCACAACGCCTTCTATGCAAAGCGGCAGACCCCCGGAGAAACCATAACTGGGTATGTGACCTCCCTCTGCCAGGCTCCCTGCCACGGCAACTTCAAAGGTCTGGAGAACATGAGCCAAGATGGCTTCGTAGGTGGCCTGATGGATGAGAAGCTGCAGCGGTGCCTCTACGCCAAGAAGGACCTGAAGTTCCAGGTCACCCTAGAGGAGGCTCTAGCAAGTGAAGCTGCTGAGAGGTCAGCGCAAGAATTTAAGTCAAGCATGTCATCCCAACTGAGGGTCCAACCCGAGGATCTCACTGACAACTCAGAATCCAACCAGGAGGATGTGCACCAAGTGCAGCAGCACTCACAAGCTGCATGCCCACCAAAACAGCCTCGTCCACAAGAGGGGAACTGTGCAAGCTGCGGGGAGAGCCATGAGCGGAGGACTTGCCATTTATTCAGTGTAGATTTATTGCTTTATTGTTCGGCATCCAGCACGCTTCCCCCTGCGAGCCTCTGCAGGTCGTAAAGCAATTAGCAAAGTTGCACAGCAGTCGTGTGTCAAAAGGGCAGTAAATCAATCCCAAACGTTTCTTCTGTCCTAAAGTCTCTTTATTAAAACAAAACAGTGTATTTACAATTTCCAACAGCCATCTGATTCAAGCTGCATTTTCTCTGCGTCCTTCTCTCTCATCTTGCAGCGACGCAACAAACTGCTTTCGCTTTCCACTCAGCTCACAGCATTCCAAGCTGCTTTCGTCACATCTTGGCATACTCCCCTTGTACGCGCCTCCTCTCAGGCTCGAGACACAGAAGGTTAACCCTTCACTACACCCAACACCCCCTCTTGTCTCGCGCCTGAGGAGAGAATCGACCCTTGGTCGTCCCAAACCCAGTCCTTCGCAAAACTCCCCATGTCTTTGGAAGGTGAGTGGCTTTCTGAACCCATCAGCTAGGTTCTTGGCAGAGGGACAATACTTCAGCGCAACTAATCCCTCCTGAACACTCTGGCACACATTCCGAAAACGAATGTCTAAGTGTTTAGTTCTCGCCTTGAACTGACCTGACTCTGCCAAACGCAGGCATGGTTGATTGTCCTCGAAAACTCGTATCGGTTGACAATCGACTTTGCAGAGTTCCTGCACTAAGCAAGCATAGAACTCTACTTCTCTGCAGACCTCTGAAAGAGCACTGAACTCAGCCTCAGTGGATGAAAGCGCTATAAGACTTTGCTTCTTGGACCTCCATCCAACTACTGAGTTCCCAAACTTCACCGCTAGGCCAGACACAGACTTGTGATCCTCAAGATTTGCCCAATCTGAGCCCACAAAGCAAGTCAGTTTGACTTCTCCTTGTGCTGGCAACCTAAGACAAAAGTCTTTGGTTTCCTGCAAATACCTCAGAACTCTCTTGATGCCATTCCAGGCTTGCACACTAGGGTTTGAAGCTTTCCTGCTGAGCAGATTGACAGCAAAAGCTATATCAGGTCTGCTCCACTGGGACAAGTACAACAAACTCCCTAGGGCTGACTGAAACACCTCAGTATTTTCGAACGCAGCATGCTCTACTTGCTGGCTGTCCTTCACAAAACTAGTCTCCATAGGACTTCTCACTCCTGCACAATCACTCATCCTCATTTTCTGAAGCAATTACTCGATTTTGCCTTTCTGGCCGAGCAAGAAACTTCCATCCTGTGCACGCTCAACATTGACACCTAGATAGGTTTTGACAGCACCAAGCTGTTTAAGCTTGAACCGTTTACCTAGCTCTTTGGCAAACTTTTCTGCCTGTTCATCCGTCTCTGAAAAGAATAACAAGTCATCCACCCAAATCTGCAAATATTCTTGTGTTGCACCTGAGCCTCTCAAATAAAAGCAACTATCCACAACACTTCTCCTGAAACCTAGTTCTCCTAAGGCTTCATGCAGGCACATGTTCCAGTTTCTGGCAGATTGACGTAATCCGTAGATGGATTTGTGCAATCTCCACACAACATCCTGCCTCAAGTTCTCATTTTTTTATATAATATTTTTTATTAGTTTTATGAAATACAGAAAAAAGAATAAAGAGCATATTATAAAAGTAGAGAAAGAAAGTTACAAATTTTCTTGTTCTTTTTTCCAAATCTACTGGACTTCCCCATGTCCTCCCAGCCCTGCATTCTCTGTGATACATAACATCAGCAATTTGTTAACTTGTTTCAATACTTGTTGTATCTTTCATTTTATCATGTTACCCAATTTCAAATATATTATAACCCAAATCATGTACGTTTTCATTTTAACACAATAAAGTTGTTTCATTATTCTATCTCTGACTTCTTGTACCTTAATTTCCATTTCTTTAGTTTAACATTACTGAAGCTAGAATTTCCTAAAAGGTGCGTTTTTTAACATTCATACAGCTTATAATGTTTTTTCAGATAGTCCTTAAATTTTTTCCAGTCCTCCTCAATTGTTTCTTCTCCCAAGTCTCGGATTCTGCCAGTCATTTCGGCCAGTTCCATGTAGTCCATCAACTGCGTTTGCCATTCCTCCAGTGTGGGTAAATCAAAATCCTTGCTGCTGTGGTGGCGTACATAAAAAAAGTTCTATCCTTCTTAAACACCCTCTGGTCCACCATGCCCAAGAGGAAGGCCTCTGGTTTCTTAGGTAAGGTAAATCTAAGTACCTTTTTTAGTTCATTATGAATCATTTCCCAAAAGGCCTTCACCTTCGGGCAGGTCCACCAGAGGTGAAAGAATGTCCCTTCCGCCTCCTTACATTTCCAACATTTATTATCAGACAGGTGATATATCTTAGCAAGCTTGACTGGGGTCATGTACCACCGGTATATCATTTTCATAATGTTTTCCTTCAAGGCACTACATGCCGTAAATTTCATTCCGGTGTTCCATAACCTTTCCCAGTCTTCAAACATAATGTTATGCCCCAAGTCCTGCGCCCACTTTATCATTGCGGATTTGACTGTCTCATCCTGAGTATTCCATTTAAGCAGCAGGTTATACATTCTCGAAAGTAGTTTACTTTTTGGTTCTAACAATTCTGTCTCTAGTTTCGATTTTTCCACCTGGAATCCAACCTTCTTATCTACTTTAAAGACCTCTTGAATTTGTGCATAATGCAACCAATCTCGCACCTTGTTTTTTAGTTTTTCCAAGCTCTGCAACCTCCAATTGTCTCCAATCTTTTCAATAATTTCCCCATATTTAGGCCAATTGGCTTCCATATTAGGTCTCTTACGTGCCTTGGCCTCTACCGGTGAGAGCCACCTCGGAGTCTTACTCTCCAATAAGTCTTTATATTTTGTCCAGACCATTAAAATTGCTCTCCTGACAATGTGGTTTTTAAACAGTTTGTGCACTTTAACCTTGTCATACCACAAATATGCATGCCACCCAAAAGCATTGTCAAACCCTTCCAGATCTAGGACATCAGTGTTTTCCAGTAAGATCCAATCTTTCAACCAGCAGAAGGCTGCGGATTCATAATATAACCTCAAGTCTGGCAGGGCAAATCCCCCTCTTTCTTTCGCATCAGTTAATATCTTAAACTTTATTCGGGGCCTTTTGCCCTGCCAAACAAACTTAGAGATATCCTTCTGCCACCTTCCAAAACATTCCACCTTGTCCACGATCTGTAGGGTCTGAAACAAAAATAACATTTTTGGCAGTACGTTCATCTTTATAGCTGCTATTCGGCCCAACAAGGAAAGTTTCAATCTTGACCACGTTTCAAAATCTCTTTTGATTTCTAACCAACATTTCTCGTAGTTGTCTTTAAACAGATTCAAATTTTTGGAGGTCAGATACACCCCTAGGTATTTTACTTTTTTAACCACATTTAATTCTGTTTCTTTCACGAACTCATCTGTTTCTGTAGTTGTCAAATTTTTTGCTAGAACCTTAGTTTTTTGCTTGTTCAACTTAAATCCCGCCACCCGACCAAAATCCGAAATTAATTCTAACACTCTTTTAGTACTAGAGACAGGCTCCTGCAATGTTAATACCAGGTCATCTGCAAATGCTTTCAATTTATATTGTTTCACTCCGACCTCAATTCCCTGTACCAACCGGTCCTTTCTAATCATGTTCAATAGCACCTCCAGAACTGAAATAAACAATAGGGGGGATAGGGGGCACCCCTGCCGTGTCCCTTTTTCAATTTTAAACTCCTCTGTCACCACATTGTTTACTATCAATTTCGCTTTTTGTTCTGAATATATTGCTTCTATTCCATTTTCAAACCCCCGCCCCACTCCCATCCCTTCCAAATTTTTCTTCATAAACATCCAGGAAATGTTGTCAAAGGCTTTCTCCGCATCAATAAAGATTAGCACCGCTCTAGTGTTAAGCTTTGTTTGTAAAAGTTCCAAAATATCAATAATGTTTCTTGTGTTGCCAAACAAATGCCTACCAGGGAGAAAGCCAGCCTGGTCCTTATGGATCACTTCATTAAGCACTTTTTTAAACCTACTTGCCAAAATGTCTGCAAAAATTTTGTAATCCACATTTAGGAGTGAGATGGGGCGGTAATTCTTGAGCTGGGTCTTTTCAGTTTCTAGTTTGGGTATCAATGTGATGAAAGCTTCTTTCCACGTTTCCGGTGCCTTCCTCCCCTCCATAATCTGGTTACAAACCTCCAACAAAGGTTGTATCAAATAGTCCTTCAGAACCTTATAGTATTTGGAGGTAAGTCCATCAGGGCCTGGAGATTTGCCTAATTGGAGGTTCTGAATGGCGCTTTCAATTTCTTGCTGTGTGATATTACTATTCAGGATTGTTCTCATTTCCTGAGGTATTTTCTGTAATCCATTGGTTTTAAGAAATTGGTCCACCTCCGAATCTTTCTGTGGCCCTTGTGAATAAAGTTCTTTGAAATATCTCTGGAAGCACTTTCTAATTTCCTCGGGTTTCTGAACCATTCTCCCTTCAATCTCTAGATTTGTAACTGTATTAAGTTTTTGTCTCTTTTTCAACTGCCATGCTAGCAGTTTCCCACACTTATTTGCTGATTCAAAAGATCTTTGTTTCATTTGTTTAATTCTCCATTCCACCTCTTGATTTATCAGTTTCAAATATTGTGCTTCGAAAAATTTCACTTCTCTCAGCACTTCCTTCGACTTGGGCCTAGATCTTAGTTTTTTTTCTCCATCTCTTATTTTTTCCAATATCTTCTCCTTCTTTTCATTCCAGAGCTTTTTCTTGATCGTGTTTTGTTGTATTAGAAACCCTCTCATAACTGCTTTACTTGCGTCCCAGATTATTCTTTTTTCCACAGTAGTATTTAAATTTATCTCAAAATAATCCTTTAAAGTTTTTTGGGCCTTCTTAACAATCTTCTCGTCCCTTAATAAGGTGTCATTCATTTTCCATCTGAAGGATCCGGTTGTATTTAGTCTCAATTCCATTTTCAAAGCATTATGGTCGGAGCAAGTTTTTGGGCAGATTTCCACCTTTCTAGTCTTGGGTGCCAGTCCTCTAGTTATCCATATTTGGTCGATTCGTGTCCATGTCAGATGAGCTTCAGAAAAGAAAGTCCCTTCTTTTCCTAGGGGGTTCTTAACCCTCCATATGTCAATTAAGTCCACATTGTCAGTCATTTCAAAAAAAGTTTTAGGTAGTCTGCCATCTTTCGTTATGTTAGCACTTTGCGACTTATCCATATTTACAGACACAACCCCATTCATATCACCCATCATGATGATGTTGTTGTAGTCTAGGTAATCCAGCATAATCTCATGCAGCTTCCTGAAAAATTCCGATTTTCCTTCATTTGGGGCGTATATTCCTAATATCAGAAATTTTTCTCCTTGTGTCTGAATTTCAATCGCCAAAATTCTGCCGTGTTCATCTTTAAATAAGAATTTCGGTGACAGGCTCTCCTTTGCATATATCACCACTCCTCTTTTCTTCACTTTGTCCGAAGAGATAAATTCTTGGCCTAGTCTTTTATTAATTAGCACTTTTCTGTGGAGCCTTGTCACATGCGTTTCTTGCAGGCAAATAATGTCCAATTGTTCTTTTTTCAAAATATGAAATACTTTTCTTCTTTTTTCCGGAGAGTTTCCGCCATTTATATTCCAACTAAGAAGCTGCAGCGACATCCTGGTCTAATTGGTGGGTCTACAGTGGGGTGTCTAGGTTTCCCTCCGATCCCGGAGGTGGTAATGCTGGTCCAGATCCAGACGGTGTAGGCTTTGGAGATGGTCCCGGTGGTGGTGGAGGCCAAGAAGCTGCAGCTCCTTTCTGGAGGTCCTCCTCGTGGTCGTGTAGGAACTTCTGTTGGTCCTCCGGTGTTTTAATTCTTACTTTCCTTCCTTTGTAGGTAAATGATAGTCCTTGCGGAAACTCCCACCTATAAGGGATTGTGTTGTATCTCAACAGTTTGGTCAAATCTGTATAAGTGGTCCTAAGATCCAAAAGGTGTTTAGGTATATCTCTGTAAATTTCAGCCTTTTTACCTTCTATCTCCAAAGATTTTTTGAAATGTAGGCCTAGTATCTTGTCTCTTTCCTCTCTCGATCTCAGAATAACCAAACAGTCTCTGGACTTGTCCTTCTTTATCAGTTTTCCCAGTCTAAAGGCAGTCACAATTTTAAAGTCCTTATCTTCCTCAATCCCCCAGAATTTGGAGAACAAAAGTGTTAAAAATCCCTGTAGATTTCCTTCCTCCAGTTCTGGGATAGCCCTTAATCTGAGATTATTTTCCTTACTTTTCAATTCAACCAATGACAGGTAGGCTTGTTGTTCCCCTACCTGTCTTTTCAGAGGCCTTACTTCCCCCCTAATCTCATCAACCTTTTTGTTCGCCTGTTCTGCTTTTTGACTAGCTTCCACAGCAAGTTTATAATTTTCAGTCGTTGCCCCTTGCAATTTTTCAATTGCCTGAGTATGATGAGAAACTTGCTCGGATAATTTACTAATAGAGGATGTAGCTTGGTCAATTTTTGATGATTGATTGTCCACTTTTTGGTTTAAAATTGCCAGTTGTTCCAAGATTTGTTTCAGGACTATTTCAGATCCTCCAGTTGCCATATCTTCTGCAGCAGGCTCTTCAATTTCCACCTCCTGTGCTGTCAGCACAGTTGGGACGGATGATCTTCGTTGATGAGATAGGGTTGTTTGAACAAGTTGCCCTGGTTTCTTTTCTTTTTCTTTAGCTTTAGCTGCTCTTGTTCTCCCTGTGCCGCTCATTCCACACCTGCCTCTGTTCAAGGTCAAATTTTCTTTTGTTTCATAAGTTAGACAAGTCCAGAGTGTAAACAATTTAACCACAGAGAATCACAATAAAGTACAGTTCCCAGGCCTCTATGTCTCCACAATCCTCTAGGTGGGGGTATTTCAAAGTTTCAAGGAAGGAGAGAACTCTTGTCCGCCATTGAAGTTCTTATATTCCCTATGTTAAGTCTTTAGTAGTTCCAGAGCACAAAAGGAAGTTTCCCCAGGCTTTCTTTTTCTTGAAGAAAGGCCACAAGGTGTCAAGAAAGGTCCCAGCAACAATGTTTAAACTTTAGTGTCTCAGTCTATGTATCAGTTTAAACTCCAATAACAGTATCAGCAGTTTGACAGTTCTCTTTTGCACACTGACAGCCCGATAGCTGGGTTGTCCCTTTTAACTCCACATATCTCAAAATTAGGAAGAAGGTCCCAAAAATAAAATCCACAAATTTTGCAAAGATTTCCTGCTTGTCTTTTCACTACAAAGTCTGTCAAATACACCCTCGTTTTACTTTTACAGTCCCTTTTAAGCGCTTCAGCGCTCTTCTGAGCAGTTGCTTTAATCTGGTTAGCAGGATCGGGAGACGGACTTCCTGTTACTCGCCTCCCGTTTTCAGCCGAATTTCAACCAAATTCCCAAGTTTTTCCGATGTTTAACTCCCCTTACTCACGGGTATGTAGCAGCCAATTTTGATGTTTTCAAGAAGAAAGGTTGGCGCTCATCAGCAGCAGCAGCGCAGCTTTGCGTCCACGAAAAGAGCGATGAACTCACAGCGCCGCTCCCCCTTTCACGTTCCGGAGCCCCTTACGGAGCTCCTTCTTCGTTTCCGGGGGGGCTTTGGGCGCCCGCCGAGTCCCACGGCCGCAGGCTCACTCTGCCTGCGGTTTTTCTTAATGGGTCTCCGCTTTGCCGTAGCGGACGACCCTTTTTCGCGGAGCCCCTCTTCACTGAGTAAAGAGGACCGCCATTGCTGTTTTGCGCCGCCTCCGGAAGTCCTGCCTCAAGTTCTCAAACCCCGGAGGAGGAATCATGTACAGCTCCTCCTGGAGATCTGAGTTTAGGTAGGCAACATCCACATCAAAATGGTTTACCTTCAAGCCTCTCTGTGCTGCACAAGCTAAAAGCGTTCTCAGAGTCTCCGCTCGTGACGTTGGCGAATACACCTCCATGAAGTGTATTCCCCTTCTCTGAGTGAATCCTTGAGCAACTAACCTGGCTTTATATTGTGGCTCTCCAGCGTCAGTGGGTTTCAAGCGGTTAACCCACCTGCAAGTCACAGCCTGCTTTCCTGGTGGCAACTTTGTGAGTGAGAACACACCTAAGTCTTCCATGGACTTCATCTCTTTGTCCATTGCCCTGTGCCACTTATCTGCTTCTTCCTCAGGTAAACTCTGAATATCCTCGAAGGATTCAGGTTCACATCTGGCTGAACCTACCCAGATGCTAGAAGTGTCATACCGATCAGGAGGGCGCCTTGTCCTCGCTGATCTCCTCAGTGTGAATCCTGGTGACCCTGCTGCTTCACTGGGTCCAGCTAAATCCTCCTCAACTTCAGTGTCTTCCCCCTCTGACCTGCTGTGCCTCTTGGGCCTTACAGCTGGTCCAGCAGGCAAAGAAGGCTCACTCTTTGGCTCAAATTTGACACTTGCCTGAGGAGATGTTCTAGGTTCCCCTCTGAGGGATCCTGAGCTGTCCCTGCCTTGGACTCTGTTGCTCTGGACCATGGTCCCCAGCAACAAGTTCCTCTTCCTCCTCAATGTCTGAGTCATAGAACGGCTGTGGAATCACGTCTGGATTAGCATGCAGATGCTTCCAACCAGCTTGCTCACAGAACTCAGCGCTATTGCTGATAAGCAACCTTGACTGGTTTCCACTTGCGTACGTGAACCGCGAGCCAGGCTCATACCCTACAAAGATCATTCTTTTAGATCTTGGCTCACCTTTCTTGCGTAGAGCCTTTGGAATAAGCACCCAAGCCTCACAACCAAACACACGAAGGTAGTGTACCTTGGGTTTCTTACCATGCAACAAGAAATACGGTGTATTTCCTATACTAGAGTTGTACACTCTATTCTGGGTATGAACCACAAATCTTGTAGCTTCAGACCAATATTTCAGGGGTAGTCCTGCATCCCACAGGATCACAGACACAGCTTCCTGCACCGTCCTGTTCTTTCTCTCTGTGACCCCATTCTGTTGCGGAGAGTAAGGAGTGGTCAGTCTGTGGCTAATCCCCTTCTCCCTAAAGAAATCCTGTAAAGCAGAACCAGTGAACTCGGAACCTCTATCACTTTGAAAGCCACGAACTTTGGTGGAAAAGGTTACCTCAACTGAGGTGATCCAATCCCTGATCATTTTTGCCGCCTCCCCTTTAGTTTTCAGGGCAAAGGTCCAAGCAGATCTCGAGAAATCATCAATCAGGAGCAGAGAATACTTCGATTCTCCCAATGACTCAACTGACATGGGTCCACACAGATCTGCATGAATTAATTCAAAGGGTTGTGTGGTCTGCCTCTCTGACTTTGGATAGGAGCATGTCACAATTTTTGCCTGCTTACAAGCATTGCAATCTAAAAATTTGTCACAAACATTAAATTTGTACCCTTGTGTCAGCTCTGGTGCTTCCTGAAGATACCCCCAATTCAAATGGGCGAAGCGCCTGTGCCAAATATGCGAACAACCATGGTGGGGCGCCACATTCACACATTGCCCCTTCGCTTCTTTGGTGTCATCCTCTCCTGTAGAAAAAGGCACATTTACAGCAAACAAATTGCCTTTAGCCTGCACTGTGTACACGTGCTTCCCATCCTTGGAAAACTCACATTTTGTACCTGCAAAAGAGACATGATAACCATCAGCGAGTAAATCATGCACACTTAACAAACAGTTAGTTAAACCTGGCACTGCATAAGCTTTGACTTCATGCTTAAGGGACAGAAGAAGCCTGTCTCTGTCAGCCTTTTTCTGCTTCCATCTGCAGTCGTCACATATCTTTCAGTTTTTACTGTCCTGCAATCTCTCAAAAGACCAGGAGATGGCACTAGCGTGTTTGTGGCTCCTGAGTCTATGATGGCAATGAGAAAGTCTTGTTGTTGACATTCCTGGGTCGCCATGGCAACATTCCCCCTCTCACTTCCCCCCCCCTCGACAGGGGCCTGCACAGGCGTCCTTCACATTTGCCATTGACGCTGCCAGGTGGAAATATGATGCTTTGTCTTTGTTGTCTCCACGTCCGGTGCCTTTGGAAGCTTTCCCATGCTTCTGCTGCTGAGAAGCGGAGCTTATCTGCCTTCCTGGCATCTGCTGCATTCCTCTCTGACTGTCCTTGGGCTCCTGTGCTTCCATTGGGCAGTTACGGATAAGATGTGTGTGACTGCCACAGCGAAAACATCTCTTGCTAGAGGCAAAAGCTTTCACAGTATGCTCACTGTGCCCTGCTGCCCCCCCACTTCTTCTAGGGGTACAGCCTCTAGGTTCTCTAGCAGCCCCTTTACGTCTTATCTCTTCATCAATCAAGTGTCCAGAGATATAATCTAAAGTAAGGTCCTGAACCGGCATAGTCTCCATCGTGAGAACCAGGTTCTCATAGCTCTTGTCCAAAGAGCTCAGCAAAGCATAAGCTTTTAATTCCTTAGGAAAAGGGACGTTGAGCAAACGCAGCTTGCTGAAGATAGACAGCACCTGTGCAATGTGCTCACGTATCGGTTCCCCTGGGGCCAGCCTTTTTTCAAACAAGGCATGCAACACATGCACCTTGACCCCTGCTGTTGTGTGTTGGTGGATTCTTTGCAACGCAGTCCAAATCTGGTGGCAGGTCCTCAAACTGTCAATGTGGGGCAACTGATTAGCCTCAAGCGCTATGACTACGTGGGATATGGCCTTCTGATCTTTCTTGGGTGCAGCAGCTGCACGCTCTTGATCAGCAGCCCCTGCCCCTTGGGCGGCCACATAGGGGTCCTGCTGCGTGCACTCCCAAAGCTGCTTCCCTCCCAGCCAAAAGTACATTCGTTTCTGCCAATCCTCCCACTTACTTCCATTGAGTCTTTCAAAGGGTATGTTGAAACTCTCAAAGACTTGTCCCTGGGGCTGAGCCATTGCCTCCCTTCCCTTCTGCTGGCCTTTTGCAAAAGTACTCACTCAGCAGCCAAACCGGGCACTCCGGACGACGTGGCTCTTAGCTCCCTCTCCGTCAGCCTCCTCCAATCTGCCCTCTGCCTCTCTGAAGACTTGGCAGTCGCTCAAGCTGATGTTCAGTCTTTTGAAGTCTTCCAAAGCCCTTTCTCACATGCTTCGTATCGACCCATAACCTATTCGGTGTAGATTTATTGCTTTATTGTTCGGCGTCCAGCACGCTTCCCCCTGCGAGCCTCTGCAGGTCGTAAAGCAGCGGTCGTGTGTCGAAAGGGCAGTAAATCAATCCCAAACGTTTCTTCTGTCCTAAAGTCTCTTTATTAAAACAAAATAGTGTATTTACAATTTCCAACAGCCATCTGATTCAAGCTGCATTTTCTCTGCATCCTTCTCTCTCAGCTTGCAGCGACGCAACAAACTGCTTTCGCTTTCCACT
Source organism: Podarcis gaigeae (assembly GCF_964106915.1). Lineage (NCBI taxonomy): Eukaryota > Metazoa > Chordata > Lepidosauria > Squamata > Lacertidae > Podarcis > Podarcis gaigeae. The sequence continues at coordinate 77,579,923 of NC_139684.1, forward strand.
CAGCTCACAGCATTCCAAGCTGCTTTCATCACATCCTGGCATACTTCCCTTGTACGTGCCTCCTCTCAGGCTCGAGGCACAGAAGGTTAACCCTTCACTACACCCAACACCATTTCCGCTACACAGAATGCCAACAATGCAGAAAAGTGGGGCACATCGCCTAGGTGTGCCATGCCTCCCCCCGCCCGACGTTTCAAACCAGATGGCTGACCAAGAGTCCCAGGCCCTGTAGTCCGATACGCCAGGGCATCTCAACGGAGATCACAGACTGTCAGGTATACCAGTTGCCTCTTTCTAATGCAGAAAAAAAATTACATTGAGGTACAGATAGAGGGAGCCCATGCGTGCCGCATGGAGCTTGATACAGAGTCAACCCTGTCCATAATCTCGGCATGGACATTAAGGAAAATGTTTCCCAGTGCTTAGGCCTGCCCCATTCACCCTCCGGACTTCCAAAAACACAAAGGTCCCCAAGATGGGGGTGGGAATTTTCAATGTACAATATTGAGGGCAGAAGCGGTGATTGGACTTGATCGTGGTCAGGCGGCCCTACATTAGTTTACTGGGGTTGGCATGGTTTGGGCCGCTGGGGCTAGCCATCACTGGGGTGAACCGCACCAGCTCCAACGTGGATGTGGACGCCATCTGCAAAGAGTTTCCAGAGGTTTTCGGTGGAGCACTGGGATGATATACTGGTCCCCCGTTGGCCTACAACTAGACCCTGCCATACGACCCATCAGGTTCAAGGCCCGCCGGGTCCTGTTCACCCTTAAACTCTGCATCAATGATGAATTAGACCGGCCCGTGGAGCAAGGAGTGCTTGAACTGGTGCCTAACGCCCCCTGATAAATGAAAAGACAATTGTAATTCACAGGGGTGTGTTCCATGTCAAGTGTAGAAATGTTCAGGGGAGCAGGAGAGGATATACTGTGAGATTATATCCTAATCCAATTTGTGCTAACAAGTTCCCAAAATATCAGCAGAGTTTATGACATTCCCTTTTAAGTTCGCAACGGTAACGTCTGCACAGGTTCGCTAGAACCTCTATAATAATTACTCTGGTAATTTCCCCTTTGTTCCCTCTTAAAATACAAGACATAACACAGTCTTTATAAAAGTATAAAATAGTTTACTCACATTCTGTTCACAATATGATCCCAGAAGGCAGACAGCTTTAAAAAGGTTACATATACTTAGATCTATCTTATAGCAAGATAGTACTATCCTCCTCTCTTGGCTGAGAGCCAAGAGGGCAAGTTGCTCCTTCAGACAGTGGCGTTGAGTGGGGGGTGCAGGGGGGCCGGCCGCACCGGGTGCAACATCTGGGGGTTAGGGTTAGGGGGCGCAAATCCACGTGTTAGGGAGTTCAAATTACTTGCCTTGCCCTGGGTGCTGACAACCCACGCTAGAGAGATGGCTGCCTGCCCTGTGCTTTTATCATTTACCTGCACAGGTGAGGCCACACCCACCTCTGGTCACATGCGGAGGAAGTCCGTCCCCAGGAGGTTTACCTGCTTGCTAGACAGACATCCCTCCCCATGTTCTAACATGTACACTCTAGGAATGTTGTCGTTGACTGCTCCTGTGTTTATATCCCACATAAAGCACCTGCAATTTTGTGTCAGTGTGGTGCCAGCCATATTCCAAAATTGAATGGACTCTCTCCTCAAAGGAATTCCCGGCATCACCCCCTTCTTCTATGATGTGTTGGTCACCGGGGCCATGCCAGGGGAGTTCAGGGACTGGCTGTGCATCGTCCTGCACCGTTTCCAGACTGCCAGCCTCAAGGTGAAGCGGAGCAAGTGTGTGCTAGGAGTGCAACAGGTGGATTTTCTAGGATTTACGGTGGACACAGATAGAGTCCACCCAACTGGGGACAAGGTGCAGGCTATTTGCGACACCCCGGCAACTAGGTGTAAGGTGGAACTCCAGGCCTTCTTGGGACTATTGAACTTTTACCATGCCTTCTTACCCCACAAGGCAGCGGTAGCAGAGCCGCTACACAGACTGCTTGACAAGCGGGCCCCTTGCTTGTGGGGGCAGTGCCAGAAGGCTGTGTTTCAAGCAATCAAAGATCTGCTCGTCTCGAACTCAATCCTGGAGCACTTTGACGAGAGCTGGCAACTTCTGGATGAAAGAGAGGTGCCAGTAGCTTACTTTTCCCAGACCCTCTCCACTCCAGAGGAATTATTCGCAAATAGACAAAGAGGGCTGGGCAATCGTGAAGGGAGTAAAGAAATTTCACGATTTCTTGTATGGGCATGTTGGGATTCTGAATACGTGCAGCTTCACACAGGAGTTGGACGACAGCCAAGGCAATGTAAAGGAGTAAAATCTTCCTGGAGATATAGAGGCCTGGAGACAGCTCCAGGATTGGTCAAGCTTTCTCACGGGAATAATGATTTATGGCCTTCTGACTGGAATGTGTTAGTAGAGCGTTGAGCATTGAGAGTTGAGTGTCAAAGTAAGAGTCGTGTGGTGAGAGAGCTAGTTAAAGATCCATGTTCTGTTCTGTTCCTGTGAATAGTAATTTGAAGTCCAATGTATATATTAAACACCTATAAGTAACAAGTTACCGGTTCCTGTTTCGTCCATCCTGCCTGGAACCGATTGCTTTCGTGAACTCTGCATATACTCTGCTAAGGTCTGGCTAAGGTCCTGCAACAGGTCAGAAAGTTGCAAAACACCAATATGGCACCCCTTTACCGTTGTGACAGACCACAAGCCACTGCTTGGCCTGTTTGCCCCCATGAAGCAGACCCCTCAGGTAATGTCACCCCGCATCCTCAGGTGGTCGATTTTCCTCACCAGCTACCAGTATACACTGGTCTACCAAGGGGACTGGGATGACCGCCTCGCTGCATTTGACCGCCACTGTGATCAACTACGGTGGTGATTCCCAGGGTGATTCCGGGGGGGGGGGGGCAGAGAAGAGGGCTGGACAGAGAAATCCCAAGGGGATAGCAGAAGGGTGAGGCCCATAGAGCAGGAGAAGCGGGTAAGGGATGCAGAACTAGGAAGTCCAGAAGTGACCCCTTAGGCTGAGCAGCCACAAGAACCAGTTCCACGACTGGGTGGACCAGCAGCACCAGACTCAATGGCTCCATCACAGCCAGCAGCCCCAAAGCAAGAGCCAGAACCAAGAACCCCTACCGAGAGACACCCGAGACCACAACGCATACGTAGGTGACCAGCATACTTCAACGACTAGGAATGCTAACCTTCTGGGAGCAATGGGGTTTATGTACTAAGCTTGGGTCCTAGAACAACAGGCAAGTAGGATCCTACAGTGCAACAACTGAATGGCTTGCAGGAAAAGACCAATCAGGCTCCTGGAGGGAAGCAGAATCAGCCAATCAGACAGGACTCATTCTGCCTCAGCTGGAGCCAGGGCTTTTTCAGCTGTGGCTCTGATCTGGTGGAACACTCTGCCACAAGATACTAGGGCCCTGCGGGACTTGACATCTTTCAGCAGGGCCTGCAAGACAGAGCTGTTCCACCAGGCCTTTGGCCAGGGCACAGCCTGACTCCCTCCCTCGGCAATCTTCGTGGAGCTCTGGCCCAATGGTTGCCAGTGGCTTGATTTGAATTAATTTTATAATGCATGATTTTAGAGTGTTGTGCTGTACTGTTGTACTTTTTTATTGTTTTTAGCTGTCCTGAGCCCGGCTTCGGCTGGGGAGGGCGGGATATAAATAGATTTTTTATTATTATTATTATTATTATTATTATTATTATTATTAAATAATGTATATAATAGCCTGAGGTTTGGGGTTCAATTCAATCACTTTTTTATAGAGCATGAAATCACTACATAACTCCGAGTGTATTTCAGCTCATCTGGGGGGGGGCAGGAGCTCCTTTGTCCTTCCAGCTGGCGTGCAAGCCAGAGGGACATTGCAGCTTTCTCAGCTGGGGGTGGGAGCCTTTGCACCCTGCAGCTCAGCAGCGCAAAAAAAGCTGTGTCATTCTTGACTCATTGAGGTGCTGGGGTGAAGCCACCTCCACTTCCTCAGTGAGAGTGGGGGCAGCTTCAGCCAGGCTCCTTGCGAGGCTGGGTCAAATGCAGCTTGGTGTTTAAAACTGTGATGTATCGCCAGATCCTAATGTGTGGCTGGTGATACATCACGATGTTGAAAATCTGATGTCACCAAGCTCTATTCCTTACGGTCCAGTCAAAAAACGAAATTATACATTCAGAAACTGCCCATGAGATAGAGCAGCCCATGGGCAGGGCTACATCCACACAAAAATTACCATTGTAATAGTAATGGTAAAGGGACCCCTGACCATTAGGTCCAGTCGTGACTGACTCAGGGGTTGCGGGGCTCATCTTGCTTTATGGGCTGAGGGAGCTGGCGTGCAGCTTCTGGGTCATGTGGCTGCTTCTGGCGAACCAGAGCAACGCATGGAAATGCCGTTTACCTTCCCACCTATTTATCTACTTGCACTTTGATGTGCTTTTGAACTGCTAGGTTGACAGGAGCACGGACCGAGCAACGGGAGCTCACCCCGGTAATTCAAAATCATCTGGACGGACTATGAATATGTGCAACATAGATTTTATGTCACTCTTTCCTGTTTTAGATGTGGTGCCAAATGTGTGCACCAAACCAAAACACTGTCAAACAAGTATGTAACATCATCAAGCTCTTGATAACCTTCCTGCAATTAAAAACTCAACAGGGTTTAATTTTTCCCATATAATATGAGAAATTTCTGAATGTATTTCCACCCACCCATAAGCTTCTACTCTTGTACAGTCCCACCACAAGAGATGGCATGTCTGCCTCTAACTAAAACCTTTCTTAAACATTGGCACTATCCAAAAGTAATTTGTACAATTGCTCTGCTATTCTACACCACCTATGTATTAACTTGATGTCCAAGGAACTATGGGACGTTGCTAAGACATTGATAGATAGAGCAACATATTGATGCTGACGCAGTGCCCCTATGTTTCCTCTAACTCGGTATGGATCTATCTTGGTTCAAAGAAACATATACTTTTTTTCTGATCTTCCAGGCCCCAGATCAAAGTAACCAAGGTGCAGGTGACTACCTAGGTAGGAAAGCTGGACACAGCTCAGGGATCTTGAACTGTGCCAGGGACATAGCAGTACGCACTGAATATTGGGCAATGGAGCCAGAGTCATTAGAGTGAGCTTTAATAATTGCCTTCTGGAATATTATTTCTCCTTGTTCCAATTGAACCAAGCTTGTTATTTGCACATGCTTGAAATCCCATATTCAGTGCCAACCGCATTCATATGTTCCACGTCTCTCTAACTAAACGTTGGGGACATCTGCGCTCACTGGGAATATCTCCAAACAAAGCATCTCCAAACAAAGGCAGGTTTTCTTATCCTGATAGGAAAGAGAGGTAGAAGCACACAACATGTTTGCAAAAGGCCAGAGCTCCCAAGGAGAATTATTTCAGCATCAAACTGCCACTACTATTCTAGTAACTATTCTTAAATGTTGTCAAACCAATTCTGCCATCATTTTACTAACACCTGCTTCTTCGGAAAGTAGTTTAGGACTGATTAAAGTACTACCCATCTCTCCATCCATCTGTTCCCTATGTGTTTAAACTCTTCCTGAGACATTGATGTCAATTTGGCATGACAGTTTTCAAGGAGAAGAAGCCAGATTTACTTCATGTTTGGTTACCATCAGTTGCCATTTTGAATAAAAATGTCATGCCAAGCTTTTCCAAACTGCACTGAATACTTCATCGCAAAATTTGGCATGATGGTTTCTGGAGTGAGGATTGTGTTGTGGTATACATTTGTAAACCATCAGATGCCATTATGAGTCAATATGGCAGACTGAATATTTCCAAACTGCACAGATTTAGACACTTCTAAAGTTATCATCACACAATTTGATGTGATGGTACCAAACACTGATATGCGTGTTTTTGTTGTTGTAAAGTGTTGGATGCCACTTTGAGTGCTGGGTAAGGACCAAAGGTGGACAATCTACCCAAGAAAAACTACCCCCTGAGGCCCTACCCCTCCAGTAACACCTCATATTCACTTTTTTCTCCAAGGAGCTCAAGCTGGCACACATACTTATCTCCTCAATTTTATTTTTATTTTATTGAACTAAAATAAAATCAAACAAATCAATATGAAAAACCAAAAGCTGTACAAAACAGCAGTGCAGTATATCAAGGAGAGATGTAATATTTACTTGGAAAAGTACTTAAGAACAATACAAAAGCCAGATTTCACATATACAGTGGTACCTCGGGTTACATACACCTCTGGTAACATACAGTTCAGGTTACAGACTCTGCTAACCCAGAAATAGTGCTTCAGGTTAAGAACTTTGCTTCAGGCTGACAGCAGAAATCGTGCTCCGGTGGCGGGGCAGCAGCAGGAGGCCCCATTAGCTAAAGTGGTGTTTCAGGTTAAGAACAGTTGTATTTCTCCTTTTGATGTCTCACTGCAACAAATATTCACTAAAGAGGGAAGCCTACCTTACAAATCTGTTCTCTGCAGTCACAGTTTTTGCGTAGAGAAATTACCTCACAGAGCTTGACACACTTTGATCAAATTATGCATGGCATAGGCAAATTAGTGTCTCTGCCCTTAATCTTTCAGCTTCATGGGATGTTCAAGAGTTGTAGTGTTATGAAAAAGGGGCCAAAATGAATCTCTTTAAACTTTCTCTATATAATACATAGTTGTTTAAAAATTGTGTAAGACTCATTGGGGAGGAGTATTTACTTGAGAGATCCAGTGGGAGGAAAATTACTAAACATTACTAAATTCTCAACTGAAAAAGAAAGAAAGAAAGAAACTACTTTTCAACAATCTTTCTCTCCTGCCTGCAGCAGTCCCTCCAAAATATATTAATATGACTGATATTACTAAAGTCTCAGACGAAGATTTTTCAGAATGCCAAAATGTAGACGATGTCTGTCTCACCAGTGTTTTCCGTACAAATAGAGGTAAACCTCACTTGTCTTATAATTATTTCGTATTCAATGAATGAAAGCCGAAGTGAGGAAGGTCTTGCATTCCAGCTGTACTAGAATTAGAAATCCTATCAGCCGCTGCCAGTGTGGCCAACAGTCAGGGATGATGGGATATGATGTCCAACCACTGGAGAAACACATCTTCCCCATCCCTGCAGTGAGGAAGATTTGCATGTGTAAGTGGGAATGCATAAGCACTTAAAACATTTCCCCCCTAACTTTCTTCTCTGCAAATTTTGAAATCACATCAGCTCCCAGAGTTGGTGGAACTAGAATAAAACCCAGCCACCCCTCCAGCTGGACTCCGTACATGGAACCAGTGTGTGTGTGTGCTGCCTTCTTCCATTTCAGGGGGATATGTGGGCTAGATGACCCTTGGGTCCCTTCAGTCCATCAATTCTAGGATTCTCTGTCGCCACAGGCAGTCTCAGGCCAAACAAATATGTGGGCACCAATCCGCATGGCTTCATAAGAAGATGAGGCACATTCATGGAGGGGATGGTTACCAATGGCTACCAGCCAGGATGGCTCTACTCTGCCTCCATGGTTAACGACAGTGATGCTTCTGAATGCCAGTTGCTGAGAACTGCAGGAAGGGAAAGGGCTGCTCTTGTGTTCGGATCCTGCTTACAGGTTTCCCCCAAATGGGCATCTGGTTGGTCACTGTGAGAACAGGATGCTGGACTAGATGGGTCACTGGCCTGATCCAACAGGAGCAGGCTCTTCTGATGTATGCATGGTACAGTGGTACCTCAGGTTAAGAACTTAACCCGTTCTGGAGGTCCGTTCTGAAGCTGAAACTGTTCTTAACCTGAGGTACCACTTTAGCTAATGGGGCTTCCTGCTGCTGCTGCGCAGCCACTGCGTAATTTCTGTTCTCATCCTGAAGCAAGGTTCTTAACCCGAAGCGTCTGTAACCCGAGGTACCACTGTATTTTGGTTGCTATTTTCCACTAGAAAGGCCTTAGCAGGGAAGGTGATGACGGCCACAGAATACAAAACCCTGAACTGACCAGGCATATTTGGCATGGACGGGTAGCCAGACGACAAAACTGTTTGCCCACTCTGTGCACAGGAGTGATTGACATGTTGACAGCGGCAAAGCAGCTGCTTTGCATGCAGATGGTCCTGGGTTCAATCCCCACAGTCAATGTCTGGGTGTGCGTGCCAGGAGCAGGTCAGTAATAACTCACATGGCATCAGTAAAGTTAACTTATTCAAAGAAATAAACAGCTGAGGAGGCCAAGCCTTGTGAGCACAGGAACTCTTCCTGGTAGATCTGATTCTGGACTGCTCTTTGCCACAGACTCTCCCAGCTCACTAAGGCATGTTACCTCCCCAGCTTCTGACATTTCCCACTCCTTGTCTGTTCCCTCTTCTCCCTCTGGCCATTCATCATCCGCTACCCTTCCCTGGGCTCTGAGCCTTCTTCCCTTGGGGGTTCCCCAGCTGGTGCCTCCCACCAGTCCTCTGAGTCCAGCCAGTCCATGACACCCACCGACATGTCAGAGTCACCTTTCTTGTAACTTGAATCCTGTGGTTTGGCTCAATCCAAAAAGGCTTCCCCTCCACTGCCACCAGGCAGAGCACACCTGGCATCCAGCTTAAAGAAAGCAGCGTAGGGGTTCTCAGATGAGGCCAAGGTCCTGGCACCACCTTCCCAGCGATCTTTGTAGAAATAGTTTCTCCTTTCAAAAAGACACAGTCATATCCAATCCTTATCGATATTTCAGCTTCTCTAGCCCGTTCCAAGCTTTAAAATTCCAATTTATCTATAAGAATACTTTGAAAACAAACTCAATATTCTTTAAACCTCTCCAGCCAAGGTGTATTCACAATCCAGAGTTATAAATCCAGTTGAAGGTAATGAATAATGGGTTTCAGTTAATTTTTAGTCTCAATGTCACATCAACAGGCAAATATACCATTCATGCCTGCCTTGAGCCCCCCGCCCATGCTGCTGGCAACAGTGGGCTCCCCATCCCTACCAGGCTGACGCTAGTGACCCCAGAAGCACAGAGCAGGGTGCACAGGAGGAGGAGCAGGTGATGGCACCCCCAGGCAGGTCTATGGGGAATCCCCGCTGCCTCTGCTCCATCTCAGGGCCCATCCCAGCATGTGCTCAGGCAGGGAGAGCAGGGCCTGGCCACAGAGGTGGGAAGGGGACATCTCAATGCCTCTAGGAAGGAGAAGGGAGGGTTATTGCAAGCAGCTGCAAAAGGGGAAGGGGAAGGGGGGGTCTTCTCCCAGTTTCTCACCCCAGGAGCATATGGTGGGTGGGCCTTTGTTAGGGAAAGGGGTGCTAGGGCAGAGATAAGGTGTTTGGAGAGCCTTTAATTTTGGCATGGAAAGTTAAATCCGCCACGGTTTGGTTGCAACTGGGCTGATTAGTTTGGAGATCACACTTTACAGCGAACTGGGAAGGGGGGGGGGACAGGGAGCCGCTTTCCTGCACCGGGGAGGGAGGGGGACAGTGCTTACTGGAAGGGATCCGCACCTGTTTGGTTTCCCCAAATCTGAGTAACGCTTCTTGGCTGATCCTGCCGAGACTTGCCTTTGCCAGTGTAGTGGAGTCATGCCAAAATCTGCGTCTCTTGACAGCCCTGGTGAGCTTTGCTCCTCTATGTGTTTACATGTTTGCGGGTTGCTGGGCTCCCTGCTTGGAGGCTGCCTAGCCCCTGTGGGCTACTGAGCTTCCTGGAGGCCTGGCCTGCTCATTGTCTGCCTGGAGGCTGGGAGAGATGGGGCATATGTTTTGCCAAAAGCCGGGGAAGGAGGGGGACGGGAGAGCAGCTTTGCCGCAAGCCAGGGAGGGAAGGGGGCGGGGGAGCCACTTTGCAGCAAGCTGAGAGGGAGGAGACGGGGGTGCTGGTTTGGTGATGCTTTGCTGCAATCGGTGGTGCTCCACACTCCTATTCCCACCTCAAGGAATTTGGAAATAAGTCTTCATAGCTTGGAGAAATGATGAGAAATGAACCAATATAAAGAGGCAGAGGTTGGTGCAGTTCAAGTACACTGCATTTTTGCCACAGATCTAGGCCTTTCTTTCAAAATTCTCTTTTGTAGTTCCTTATAGAGAGGCTGTTTCCTATACATGCGCCTTATCTGTTGCATGCTATTCAGGGAATTACAGCTTCACTTCAGCTTGTGGTAAATTCCTTGAGATAATCACCCACTGCTCCAACACTGACCTATGCAACAATGAAGCTCTCACCCATAAGTCCGTATAGTTAAAGCTATGGTTTTCCCAGTAGTGATGTATAGAAGTGAGAGCTGGACATTAAGAAGGCTGATAGCCGAAGAATTGATGCTTTTGAATTATGGTGCTGGAGGAGACTCTTGAGAGTCTCTTGGACAGCAAGAAGATCAAAACTATCCATTCTTAAGGAAATTAGCCCTGAGTGCTCACTGGAAGGACAGATCCTGAAGCTGAGGCTCCAATACTTTGGCCACCTCATGAGAAGACTCCCTGGAAAAGACCCTGATGTTGGGAAAGATGGAGGGCACAAGGACCGAGGATGACAGAGGCACACATCTTTTCAAAAGGGAGGGGGGAAATCTCAAACAACATTGAAGCTGAACAGTCTGTTTAGCAACCTCAGGTTTTGTAGCTGGAATTAGTTGGGGGACCACCATCTCAGGCCAGACGGAAAAGACCTGCACGGTAGAAAGCATGTCTTCCAGGTCTCACAGCCAAGAAGCAGTTGTTGTTCACCCCTTGTAGCATGCAGGAGCAAGGCTTGGATTACCGTACTTGAACCCTCAATAGGCACACTCCTGAGTCAGTTCTCCCCTCTAGAAAGAAAGCTTCATATATTGGTTTCCTATATATGCTAAGCTCTCACCCACACTTCTGTTTCCCTCACAATTTCTTTATGGTTTCACACAGAGGCTAAATTGCATTGTGGAAAACAGTGCCACATAGATAGAAACGAAACCAATGTAGCACAGAATGCAATTCAAACCCTGCAAACCAGCAAAGGAGGGTGCCATGATCCAGGGGTTCCAATTTTAATTTTGTGGACAAGTAAGCGCCACCCCACATAATCAACCACAAAATGGAACACACAGACAGCATTTGAATGGCAATACACATTAACTCCAGCCCAATTAAAGGTTTTCTGGGAGAGCAAAGGGACCTTGGCCCCTCGGAGTTGGCTTCTATGCTATCATGAATGGCATCAACATCCACACAGAGAGCATGAAGGAGAAGAAAGGTCACAAACCCCTTTGTCCCACTTTTGGTAAAGGTCATCCATCATGGTTACCAACAGTGTATGTCCCATAGCCAGATGTGAACCCAGATCGGAATGGGTGTAGATCATTCTTCTCATCCAAGAATGCTTGCAGCTGCCCCCCCCCAACCCTAATATATCCTAGGAAGCGTTACAACTATATAACATGCAGATATAAACACAGAAAAAACCATTACACACACTGACAGTATTTTTGATTTGGCAGTTCCAGGTGGCAACACTATTCCCCTGAATGGTCTGAAGTGCCCAGGCTGCTTCCACTATGGCTGTGGAAATTGTACAAATAAAAGAACCATTGACTGCCATGGGAATGAGAATCAGTGTATTAATTCTAAAGGAGAATTCATAAAAGGCAAGATTGCTACTAAGATAGGAAAGAAATCCTGCAAAGTGGTTGGGGGAAACATGCTCACCCCAAGGAACTTTTCTTCTTTGAATGTCAATATCTGTTTTTTTCTTTTAAAAACAAAGTTTCTTTTACATGTCTATAGATTTGCTCAGGACAGAGCCAATTTCAGATCAGATTCCAGCATCACAAAGCAGCTCAGGACAGACAGGGTGCCGTGAGAAGGACGCAACAACCCCTTTGATCTGCCAAGATTGAAGAGTCCTTCTCACACCACCTTGCCAGCCCCAAGCTGCTTTGATAGGCTGGGATCAGCTTCACAAACAATGTTTGGTACCCTGCATTCCCTTATCTTTTGTCTCTCTTTCACAAACATGCAGAGATCACAAATCTATGCTGTGCCACTTTCTCTTTATATCTCTATCTGTTGCAAACGTGCAAAGACAGCATACCTGCCAAGTGGTGTCCCCAAAAATGGGACCACCTATTTTCTTGCACAAAATCAGGGTGGCCAATTTGGGTGCCATGTCTCACACACTCTCATGTTGCACGCTTTCCTGGCACTTTCATCCTGAAGAAAAGTGCTTTTACTGAGACCGTGTTTTGGGATGCAGGGTGAGATCTCACCCTAATAAAAGCACCTTTTCAGAGTGAGAGCAAGGTGCCTGTAACATGACTCTCCAGAGAGCCTGTCCTGGAAGACACGTGTCCCAGTTGGATGGTATGAGACAGCCCATCAAAAAGACACGTATGCATACTCCTCTCTTTCTCTCTCTCTTTTACACAAACACACACAAACCACACATGCATATACATATACACACATATACCTCCCTCCTTCTTTTTCTCAAATCTGGATAAAAAAAGACAATGACTACTTCTCACAATCTCATGCCCTCCTTCTTAATCTGCCCTCCAACTCCCACATCTGCCCTCTTCTGATGATCAGTGAAAGCCTTTTCATGGAATGAAGCCAGCAGTTAGGGCTGGAAACCAGGCAAATATCTCAGCAATTGGAGTTAAATCATGCCGAAAATGCCTTTAAAAGCCCCAGAACTCAAAGAATCTTGTGGCTCTTACTAAACAATTCCAGGGGTTGTCTAAAAACAGCTCAAACAGCTCAAACAATTTTGTGGGGTTCCTTAAAAAACCTCACTAATTTTGGGGTCTTCCTAAAAAAAGCACAACAATCTCAGGTTGTCCTGGTTTTCACTTTTTGAAATATGGCAACTCTACAGTATTTGGGAGGCAACAAATTGCTAAGCAAATGCAGTGGTCTCTAAAATCTCTACTTTCTGCCCCACAAAACAACAGTGGGTCTTATAAAATATAAACTGTCAGCTGTGATTTTGAATGGATTCCTGAGGCGGCCAACATCATATTCCTTCTCCCTCCTCCCAGCCTCTACCTCAGCTGCTTCCTCCACCTCCTCAGTTGCCAGGCCATCCTTCTTGCTTCAGACTCTTCTCCTTCTCAAATTCCTCTCCCTCACCTCCTAATTGCCACCATGCCATCCATCAGTGGCTACATGAACACTGTATTTCCAACTTTAGATGGGTTTCTGCAGATTTTTCAGTTGTATACTTTATAAAAATACATTTTAAGAATTTTCATTCACAAACACAAGCACAATCTTGAAGACCTGGGAAAGCCCTTATATGAACATTTCTTTATTTCTTCTTTCTTTTTCAGGTTTGCATTATGTGCGGAGAATGAATTTTAAAGGCTGTGCAACTACAGAGTTTTGTTCCATCAGGGATAAAAACAATACATCCTATCCCTACAATCTTTGTTAATGACAATGACCTCTACTCCACAGAAGAGACATGTTATGGTGCTTCAGAAAACTCATAGCAGCCTGAATTTTAAGAATGGGATACAGAATAGCCTCCCTTCTTGTGGTTTCCACAATATGTTGCAGTTGGGAAGGGGGAGCTTGAGATCTAGTGGGGACAACCAGGCCTCAGGATCTCTGGCTCTCCCCCCCCCCCATTTGGTGGAGGGGTTGTGGATTCTAATTCCAAAAAGCTAAAGTGTAAGATTTAAATCATTTAAATTTCCAATGTGACCTCTATGGAAAACAAAATAAATGATCATGGAAAATGAAATGTTGGTTATCGAATCTATATCTTTCAAATAAATGCAGTATGCCCATAACTTAAGCACATTTAACTTGTGTGCATTCAGCTTTATGTGCTTGGCCAATTAAAAATAAATAAAGATAAAACCAGGTGGAAAGGGAGCAGGTGTCTGGGGGAAGAACTTTGGCAATCCCACCTGTCATTGTACCCAATATGTTTTAACCACATAAAATTTTTGCTTTAAGTTTGATCCCCAGAACATGACCCCTGCCAAAGTCTTACTGTAGTTCTGAATGATGAAGTATGATATTTCCTGATGGAAGCAATCCAGACTTGAGTATTTTGTATCACAGAATTGTAAAGTTGTAAGGGACACAAGGCTCATCTAGTCCAACGCCCCCGCAATGCAATAACCCTTTTGCACAACATGAGACTCAAATTTACAACCCTGTGATTAAGTCTCTTAATTTAAAACAGTAAGCAAGTAAATAATTGACAGTATTTGTATCTTATAAATTGGTTGTAAGAGAACAAATCATCCAGAAAAATAAAATTATCCTAGAAGAAGAAAAAGGTAACACAATACTGTTACAGTTTATTTGAGAGACTGTTTTTCAGGAAACACTAAACAAGATCTCTTACTTATGCCTTCTAATAACAAGGGTGGTTATCTAGGATGGACCAAATGAAAACTGAACCTATAAAGAGCTGGTTTGGTTTCCAGGAACAGTTTGTGCATTAAAGCTCCATGTCCAAGCACTCTTTTTCTTGCTGAAGAGCGTTCTCCAAGAAAACCTGCATAATAATAATAATAATACACTGCCCGTCTGGCTGAATCAGAGCAAATGGCAATCCAGGAAGAACCCAAATTGACGTTTTATCCAACTGAACACTGAAGAGTGGCTTTTCATGGGGGAAGAAAAAGGAATGCTCAGGCAAGGATACACATGCACAAAACACTGGTGTGTTTTCTTCCCTTTTCATTCCCATGTAGTGCTGCACAACCTTTAGGTACCTCCTCTAAAGTCCTTGGGATGATATTACTTCCCTATATTATTACTGAGCCTGTCTATTATGGGGTGCTATGGAGACTGGCTTTGTTGCACTAGAAGGTTTTCTATTGATTTTTCCTTTTCTGATGTCTCACTGCAGCAAGTATTCACTAGAGAGGGAAGCCTTCCTTTCATAGCTAATCTCTGCATTCACGGCTCTTGAGCAGTGCAATTCCCTCAATTTATCACTATGTATAGCAATTGAGGGAGGTCCTTTTCCTTTTCTTCTTTAGGTGTGTTAGCCTTGCTAAGCAATGCAACTCCTTGATAGCCCAAGTTCCTTCTTATGTTCCCACCCCACAGCTCAACAGTATATATATTTGGCTGCCAGGATTGGAGGTGGGTAGAGTTTATAGAAGACATTGATAAATACAGCATGGCATGGGCAAAGTAGTTTTCTTTCTGTCCCTACATTGGATGTTCAAGAGTTCTAGCATTATAAAAAAGGACCAAAGTGAATCCCTTTAAACTTTCTCCATATACTTCACAGTTGTTGTTGTTTTTCAGAATTGCGTAAGAGTCCTGGGGTGTCAGGTATTCTTCCCATATTGATCCAGAGCAGAACTCCAACGTAAAGTTCACAAAGTAAAAAATTTAAACAAGTTGTGGGGTTCCCAAAAAATAAACCAGAGGCAATTGTACTTGATCCAGCAGAGCTTTACTGCTACTGAAGGCAAAGGAGCATAATGGTCACAAATCCAATACATTCAAGATTGGCACTGTCCATAAGAAGTCCAGTTGCAGCAGACTTAACTTAAACTTTCAATAACTTATAATCAGATTAAACCTTAAAACTAAGCAAACTATATACAGAACTCACACAACTGGAAATAGAGATAGAAAAGAGTGAAACTGACTCCTTCTGACCTATTATAGTCAGCATGACATTGACAGAAAAAGGTAACAGAACCTGTTTAAGCCAGCTGTACTCAACTACTCTGAAGGAATAACCCAAACATGACAAAACTTTTGTTTCTTTCACACAGAGAAGCTTACAGAACCCTCTTGCATTAATTGGAACAGGAAAGATATCTACACATCAGATCAATACTTTTTGTACTAAGAAATGCAAAGTGAAAGGTCAGAGGGGGCAGGGTTTCTGTTGAGGTAGGTGATTAGCTGTGGGAGGAGCTTATCAGAGCCTGCAGGGCAGTGGCGCGCGCCTAGTGGTGCGCGCAGTTTGATCCATCTTTTAGATTTAGGGGAGCTAGTCTCAAACGTTTGTTGGGGGAGACCTAGGTTTTTTGGGGGGAGATTTATTTGTCCTGTCTTCATGCTTTTTATGATTGAGGACCGCTGTAGTCACCCCCAACGACACATTCTCAAGATGGAGGGTGAGGGAACATCTGCAATCGCCTGCAGTTCCTGCGAAATGTTTGCCATCTTGCCAAAGGTTGCAGGCAGCTTTACCTGCAGCAATTGCATGTTGATTGCCCTCTTAAAAGATAAAGTCCAGCAACTGGAGGAACGTGTAGCTACGCTCCAAAGAATTAGAGAGCTGGAGCTCTTCTCCCCTGAGAAGGAGGCTAGTTCACCAACACAGGAGCCAGATATATGAGGTCCTCTCCCCTAGCATGGAAGACGAAGAGCAGACTCCATTTGAGGATCTCTCCCTCATTACAGTCGATCAGGTATATGAAGACGAGCAGCAAAGTCAGTCCTCAGGGAATGTGCAAGCGACCTTGGAACAGACAGCTCATGGAAGAACCCTGACCAGAACTAAGAGGAGGCGTGTAGTGGTGATAGGGGATTCCCTACTGAGGGGAACAGAAGCAGTGATCTGTGGGCCTGACAAGATGTCTCGGGAAGTGTGCTGTCTCCCCGGGGCTAAGATCCAAGATGTAACTGAACGACTGCAAGGAATCATAAAACCCACTGACAAATACCCCTTCCTCTTGGTTCATGTGGGAACCAATGACACTGCAAGCAATAGCCTCCAGAAGATCAAAAGAGATTATGAGGCTCTGGGCAGGAAATTGAAGCAATTAAATGCACAAATTGTCATCTCATCTGTCCTCCCAGTTGAACGACATGGCCCAGGGAGAGAGGGGAAAATAGTGGCAGTGAACAACTGGCTTCGCAAATGGTGTAAACAGGAACGGTTTGGATTCTTAGATCACGGACTGCAGTTTCTTAAAGATGGACTTCTGGCAAGCGATGGGCTGCACCTCACAACGGTTGGGAGGAATGTTTTTGCAAAAAATCTCAGAAACCTCATCATGAGGCCTTTAAACTGACTAATGTGGGGGAGGGAGACAGTGCTCCTGAAGGTAGGAGTCTATCAATTGATGAAGATGATCATCTAAATGTCATAGACCGAATGGAGCAAACAGCACGCAGACCTAGTGGTGGGAGGAAAAAATAAGAGACACGGGGGAATGATTAATGGACTTCAATGTCTGTACACTAATGCACAAAGCATGGGAAATAAACAAGATGAGCTTGAGCTCTTGGTACAGCAAACTAAATATGACATAATAGGCATCACTGAAACCTGGTGGGATAAGTCCCACGATTGGAATGTAAAAATGGAGGGATACGATTTATTTCAGAGAAACAGACCAGACAAGAAAGGAGGAGGAGTGGCGTTATATGTCAGAGATGTGTATACCTGTGAAGAGATCCAAGATTTAGAACCTCAAAGCCAAAGTGAGAGCAATTGGGTCAAAATTAAGGGAGAGATGAATAACAGGGACCTCATTGTGGGAGTTTACTACAGATCCCCAAGCCAAACGGAGGACATAGATGATGCCTTCCTGGAACAGATGGCCAAGCATGCAAAAGGAAGGGAGATAGTAGTAATGGGGGACTTCAATTACCCGGATATTTGTTGGATGTCAAACTCAGCCAAGAGCATAAGGTCAAACAGATTCCTCACTGGCCTTGCAGACAACTTCATTGTCCAGAAAGTGGGAGAAGCAACAAGAGGAAGAGCCATTTTAGATCTGGTCCTAACCAATGTTGATGACCTGGTTAGTGGGGTAGAAGTGGAAGGATCATTAGGCGTGAGTGATCATGCTCTTCTGAAGTTTACTATACAGCGGAAAGGAGCAGCCAAGCATACTAGGACTCAATTTCTTGACTTTAAGAAAGCCGACTTCATAAAACTTAGGGAAGTGCTGGGTGAGATCCCATGGACAGTAATACTAAAAGGAAAGGGAGTTCATGATGGCTGGGAGTTTGTTAAGAGGGAGATAGTAAAAGCACAACTTCAGGCAATACCAATGAGACGGAAACATGGAAGGTGCCTAAAGAAGGCAGGGTGGCTATCTAAAGAACTTTTAAATGAGTTAAGATTAAAAAAGGATGTGTACAAAAAATGGAAAAGGGGGGGAACCACCAAAGAGGAATTCAAACAAATAGCCAGCACGTGTAGACACAAAGTCAGAAAAGCTAAAGCACAGAATGAACTCAGGCTTGCTAGAGAGGTTAAAAGCAACAACAACAAAAAAAGGCTTTATGGGTATGTTCGTAGCAAAAGGAAGAACAAAGAAACAGTGGGGTCACTCAGAGGAGAAGATGGTGAAATGCGAACAGGGGACACAGAAAGGGCTGAACTCCTCAATGCCTTCTTTGCCTCAGTCTTCTCCGATAAAGAAAACAATGCCTGACCTGAAGAATTTGGAGCAAATGATTCAGCAGAGGAAACACAGCCCAGAATAACTAAGGAGATAGTACAAGAATACTTGGCTAGTCTAGATGTATTCAAGTCTCCAGGAAAATAGGATTTCAGAAGGAGAGGTCAAAATTAGAAACAGAATTGTTAGAACCCAATACAAAAAACTTGTCAAGAATGTATAACTTGCTGTTGAAATGGAATACACAGGATGAAATGGTGAAATCAGCTATGATTAAATGGGCACAAGACATCGGTCATGACATTATGTTCGCTGACTGGGAACAGTTATGGACCACTGGTGTTAAATTTACGGCATGTAATGCCTTAAAAGAAAACATAATGAAAATGATCTATAGGTGGTACATGACCCCAGTCAAGCTTGCAAAAATTTATCATTTGCCCAATAACAAATGTTGGAAATGCAATGAGACTGAAGGTACTTTTTATCACCTTTGGTGGACCTGCCCGAGGGTTAAAGCCTTTTGGGAAATGATCTATAATGAAATTAAGAAAGTCCTTAAGTGGACCTTTCCTAAGAAACCTGAGGCCTTTCTCCTGGGCATGGTTGGCCAATTGGTGCCAAAGAAGGATAAGACCTTTTTTATGTACGCTACCACAGCAGCAAGAATTCTTCTGGCAAAGTATTGGAAGATGCAAGAACTACCTACTCTGGAAGAATGGCAGACAAAGGTGATGGACTTTATGGGACTGGCAGAGATGACCGGCAGAATCCGCGACCAGGGGAAAGAGACAGTGGAAGAGGACTGGAAGAAATTCAAAATATATCTTAAAAATTGTTGTAAAATTGAGGAATATTAAGATGTCAAGGGGTAAGAATTAGAGAATTACAGCTGTAACTAACAAGCTTATGGAAACGTAAATGAAAGGGAACTAATAGACAAACTGACTAAAGGGTTGCTAAAGAATTTCAAAATAAGGATGCAGCGAAAGGGAGGTATGGGGAAGTCGGAGGAAAGAAGGTGTATGAAAATAAGATTATGAAATTATACATGTTTAAATGTTTTGTATGTTTTTGTCTTGTGTTTTGTTTGTTTATTACGTGTTTGAAAAATGAATAAAAATTATTTAAAAAATAATAATAGATGTATTCAAGTCTCCAGGGCCAGATGAGCTGCATCCAAGAGTATTAAAAGAACTGGCAGATGTGATTTCAGAACCACTGGCAGTCATCTTTGAGAATTCCTGGAGAACAGGCGAAGTCCCGGCAGACTGGAGGAGGGCAAATGTTGTCCCTATTTTCAAAAAGGGGGAAAGAGAGGACCCAAATAATTACCGCCCAGTCAGTCTGACATCAATACCACGGAAGATTTTGGAGCAGATCATTAAGCAAACAGTCTGTGAGCACCTAGAAAGGAATGCTGTGATCACCAATAGTCAGCATGGATTTCTGAAAAATAAGTCATGTCAGACGAACCTGATCTCGTTTTTTGACAGAATTACAAGCCTGGTAGATGAAGGGAACGCAGTGGATGTAGCCTACCTTGATTTCAGCAAGGCATTTGACAAGGTGCCCCATGATATTCTTGTAAAGAAGCTGGTAAAATGCGGTCTTGACTATGCTACCACTCAGTGGATTTGTAACTGGCTGACTGACCGAACCCAAAGGGTGCTCATCAATGGTTCCTCTTCATCCTGGAGAAGAGTGACTAGTGGGGTGCCACAGGGTTCTGTCTTGGGCCCGATCTTATTCAACATCTTTATCAATGACTTGGATGATGGACTCAAGGGCATCCTGATCAAATTTGCAGATGACACCAAACTGGGAGGGGTGGCTAACACCCCAGAGGACAGGATCACACTTCAAAACGACCTTGACAGATTAGAGAACTGGGCCAAAGCAAACAAGATGAATTTTAACAGGGAGAAATGTAAAGTATTGCACTTGGGCAAAAAAAATGAGAGGCACAAATACAAGATGGGGGACACCTGGCTTGAGAGCAGTACATGTGAAAAGGATCTAGGAGTCTTGGTTGACCACAAACTTGACATGAGCCAACAGTGTGACGCGGCAGCTAAAAAAGCCAATGCAATTCTGGGCTGCATCAATAGGAGTATAGCATCTAGATCAAGGGAAGTAATAGTGCCACTGTATTCTGCTCTGGTCAGATCTCACCTGGAGTACTGTGTCCAGTTCTGGGCACCACAGTTCAAGAAGGACACTGACAAACTGGAACGTGTCCAGAGGAGGGCAACCAAAATGGTCAAAGGCCTGGAAACGATGCCTTATGAGGAACGGCTAAGGGAGCTGGGCATGTTTAGCCTGGAGAAGAGGAGGTTAAGGGGTGATATGATAGCCATGTTCAAATATATAAAAGGATGTCACATAGAGGAGGGAGAAAGGTTGTTTTCTGCTGCTCCAGAGAAGCGGACACGGAGCAATGGATCCAAACTACAAGAAAGAAGATTCCACCTAAACATTAGGAAGAACTTCCTGACAGTAAGAGCTGTTCAACAGTGGAATTTGCTGCCAAGGAGTGTGGTGGAGTCTCCTTTTGAGGTCTTTAAGCAGAGGCTTGACAACCATATGTCAGGAGTGCTCTGATGGTGTTTCCTGCTTGGCAGGGGGTTGGACTCGATGGCCCTTGTGGTCTCTTCCAACTCTATGATTCTATGATTCTATGAGGTGGGAGGAGGAATATTCTCTTGAGAGATCCAGTGGGGAAAAAATGGGTGGTGGCAGGAAAGGGTTCGGCACTCCACCACACCTAGGAAAAAGTAAACCTTATTACATGTACCAATCTTCTGGCTTCAAAATGTTTGCAAACATTGAATCCCTGTTAATTAAACATATTTAACATACTTGTATATTGGTTTTTCATGTTTCAGAAAAGTTTCGATTTACAGATTGGACCTGAAGGAAATTCTGCAGTATTTAAAATTAATGTATTTTACAAGTTTAAATGCAGCAGTTGCATTAAAAAAATGCTTCAAGAAAAACAAATCCCCAGCACTGTTGTTTCAAAGAGTAGAGGCTCTTCTCCTAGTTTGAAATGTCCCTCATTCAGCCAGTTAAGAATATTGGAAACATTACAATGAAATTACATTTGGAGTCAATAGATCAACATATTTGTAATAGTTTTTATTACATTTTCTGTTTTACAATTTCAAATAAACCTTATAAAACTTTAAAATATCCAATGACTTCCCTTACTATACCCATTCAAATCAATTTTCCACTTTTACATCCACCATCAATTATTTACTCTGTTAAATTTTTATAAATGCTGCCAGCATTTTCAGCTATACACAGTTTTTCTCCATTTATTCAATAAATGTTTTCCAATCTTCTTTAAATGTGTGTTCTTCTTGCTCACTTGTTCTATATGTTAAATCTGCAAGTTGTGCATATTCTGTCAACTTCAGTTGCCAATCTTCTTTACAGTGGTGCCTGCAAGACGAATGCCTCGTAAGACGAAAAACTCACTAGACGAAAGAGTTTTTCATTTTTTGAGGTGCTTCGCAAGACAAATTTCCCTATGGGCTTGCTTCGCAAGACGAAAACGTCTTGCAAGTTTGTTTCCTTTTTCGTAAAACCATTAATACCCAGGGTGCATTGCTTGAAGAGGTGCCGTTGCGACTTGACTTCGAGGAGCAACACATAGCACCAGGTGCCGTAGCCTTTTTTGAGGTTTTTGAGGACTTTGCTGATTGTTGAAGCTTTTCCAAAACTTATTTTGCAGCCATTTGGTAAGTTAAACTTTTAAAACTTTTTTGGGGGGTTTTGGATTTTGGGTTGGGGTGTTTGGAATTCAAGGACTTGGTGTTGGGGAGAGGTTTGCAAGAATCTGGGAGCTTGTGTGGTTTTTTTCTGATTTTTTGTGACCATTGGGCCACTCTGCTGTTGTTGTTTTTTTAAAAAAAATCTGGGTTTAAATTTCTGTGTGATGGGTGGCTGGGGAAACAGTTGAGGAGGGGTTTGCAAGAATCTGGGAGCTTGTGTGGGGTTTTTTTTTAATTTTTATGATTTTCTGTGACCATTGGGCCACTCTGCTGTTGTTTTTTTTTAAAAAAAATCTGGGTTTAAATTTCTGTGTGATGGGTGGCTGGGGAAACAGTTGAGGAGGGGTTTGCAAGAATCTGGGAGCTTGTGTGGGTTTTTTTTTTTTAATTTTTATGATTTTCTGTGACCATTGGGCCATGTTTTTTTTAAAAAAAAAAATTCTGAGTTTGAATTTCTGTGTGGTGGGTGGCTGGGGGAACAGTTGAGGAGGGGTTTGCAACAGTTGGGGAGGGGCTAGGGGAACAGTTGGGGAGGGGTTTGCAACAGTTGGGGAGGGGTTTGCAACAGTTGGGGAGGGGTTTGCAATTTCTGTGTGGTGGGTGGGTGGCTGGGGGAACAGTTGAGATTTTTGAAGATTTTGGAGATTTTTGAAGCTGTTCCAAAACTTCTTTTGCAGCCATTTGCGGTTTTTGAAGGCTTTGGTGATTTGCAGCCATTTGGTAAGTTAAACTTTTAAAACTTTTTTTGGGGGGGGGTTGGATTTTGGGTTGGGTGTTTGGAATTCAAGGATTTGGTTCTGGGTTTGATTTTCTGTGTGGTGGGTGGCTGGTGCTTTTGAATGTTTTGGATGTGAAGCACTGATTTTTCTTTCTTTCTGAGTTTATGAAGGTAGGAGCTGTGCTGCCATGGGACCCAAGAAGACTGCTGCTGCAGAGGCCGGTGAGAGGAAGAAGGAGAAGGTGACGCTGGAAATGAAGAAGGAGATCATCCGGAAGCACGACGGTGGTATGCGTGTGACAGACCTCGCCAGGGAGTACGGGAGGAATCCATCGACCATCGGGAGCATCCTGAAGATGAGGGAGAAGATCCTTGTGACTGATGCAGCCAAGGGAGTCACCAGGATCGTGAAGAAGCGCCCAACTGTTCTGGAAGAGGTCGAGAAGTTGCTGCTCATCTGGTTAGAAGAGAAGTAGCGTGCAGGGGACACAGTGACTGAGGCTGTCATTTGTGAGAAGGCCAAGGCCTTGCACGCAGACCTCATCCGGGAACAGCCAGGAACCTCAGGCGAGCCAGAAGCCTTCAAGACAAGCAGAGGTTGGTTTGACCGGTTCAAGACAAGATCTGGAATCCACAGCGTGGTCAGGCATGGAGAGGCTGCCAGTTCTGATGTTCCTGCGGCTGAAGACTTTGCAGCGGAGTTCCTGGAGGTTGTGAAGACGGAGGGCTACGTTCCACAGCAGGTCTTCAACTGCGACGAGACCGGGCTGTTTTGGAAGATGATGCCCAAAAGGACTTTCATCACTCAGGAGGAGGCCAAGTTGCCTGGCCACAAGCCCATGAAGGACTGTCTGACCCTTCTCTTCTGTGCCAACGCAAGCGGCGACCTGAAGATCAAGCCGCTGCTGGTGTACCACTTGGAGAACCCACGGGCCTTCAAGAAACACAAGGTCGACAAGGCGCAGCTGAGTGTCATGTGGTGATCCAACAGTAAGGCTTGGGTCACACGTGTGCTGTTTGTGGACTGGGTCAATCTTGCTTTTGGCCCTGCTGTCAAACAGTACCTGCTGGACAACGACCTGCCGCTGAAGGCTTTGCTTCTGATGGACAATGCTCCTGCTCATCCTAAAGGCCTTGAGGAGGACTTGTTGGAGGAGTTCAGCTTCATCAGCATCATGTTCCTGCCGCCTAACACCACGCCACTGCTCCAGCCGATGGATCAGCAGGTCATCGCCAATTTCAAAAAACTCTACACCAAGGAGCTTTTCAGGCGATGCTTCGAAGTGACTGATTGCACCACCATCACCCTGTGGGAATTCTGGAAGGACTACTTCGACATCGTCACCTGCTTGAAGATGATCACCATGGCCTGGAACGGGATCAGGCAGAGAAATTTGAATTGCGCTTGGCGCAGCCTGTGGCCGGACTGTGTGGCACCAAGTGACTCTGATGCACCAGAGTCAACAGTGGTGCAGGACATTGTTGCCTTGGGGAGGACCATGGGACTGGAGGTCACAGAGGAGGACGTCAGCGAGCTGGTGGAGGAGCACGACCACGAGCTGACCACCCAGGAGCTGGTCGAACTGCAGGTAGAGGCTGCGCAGGAGCAGGCCTCACTGGAAGAGGAGGAAGCAACTGAGGAACGGCTGTCCTCCAAAGAACTGAGGGACATTTGCATGAAGTGGAAGGATGTGCAGGCTTTTGCACAGCGGCACCACCCTAACAAGCACGTGGCACATGACCTTGCGAACACTTTTGATATGATGGTCATGTCGCCTTTCAGGGAGGTGCTGAAAAGGCGGATGAAGCAGCAGACCATGGATAGGTTCTTCAGCAAGAAGCAAAGAGTGGAAGAGGAACCTTCTTCGAGTGGTCCCCCAGAGTCTTAGAAAATGTACTGTACACTTTGTTGATCTTTAAATGTTTTTCTGTCATGTTTAGAAACTTAATTTATTGTTCCTTCAATTTTTAAAATGCTCTTTACAGTATGTGTGACTTTAAAGAGCAGTTAATAAACTCTTGTTGTACCAAATTTGGCTTTGTTTGGACTTTTTTTGACCATAGGAACGCATTAATTGAATTTCAATGCATTCCTATGGGATTTCATGCTTCGCAAGACAAAAAATTCGCTAGATGAAAAAACTCGTAGAACGAATTAATTTCGTCTTGCAAGGCACCACTGTAGTTGGGACCTCACTAACTTTCCATTTGGGGGCTAACAAAACACAGGGCACATTTTTTGCATACATAAATAGGCTTTTCTGGCACCTGGAATTTCAGTCTGGATTATCCCCAAGAAAAAGGACTGGGTTTTGGGGGAAAGTAATTTTGAACTCCCCCCCCCCCCCCATTCATTATCAATTTCTGATACCTTTTACCTTTTTACATGTTGGAGTTAAGTACTATCTATAATTTTTTACAAATAATTTTCTTTCAATGAATAGCATGGTATAAATTTCAGGTCACTTTTCCAGAGTTTCTCCCAGAGGTTAAAATCTATATTATATCTTATATTTATTCTCCAGTGTGTCACTGAAGCTTTAAAAAAATTGTCTTTTGTTTCCCATTCTAATAACAGATTACAGTAGAACTTCTACTTACAACCGCCCCAAGTTGCGACTGCGGCCAACCCAGAAATAGCCAGCGGGTTTGCCGCCGTTCACGCATGCGCAGAAGCGGGTAATCTTCGCCCAAGCCTGTGCACAACGGCGCCTCTCCCAGCAACCCGTTTCAACCTCTGGACAGACATCCAGAACAGATTATGGTTGCAAATACAGTGGAACCTTGACTTACAAATGCCTCAGGTTACAAACGCTTCAGGTTACAAACTCTGCTAACCTGGAAGAATTACCTTCGAGTTGAGGACTTTGCCCCAGGATGAAAATGAAAATTGTGTGCCAGTGGTGCAGCGGCATGTCTCTAGTTAAGAACAGTTTCAGGTTAAGAATGGATCTCTGGAATGAATTAAGTTTGTAACTACAGGTACCACTGTAGAGGTTCCACTGTACATTTTTTTTTGGGGGGGGGTATCTTTGCTTTGCAAGAGTTCTTTTTCAAATTTCCAGAACATGCACTCAGAGAACTGGGTCTTCCCAATAGGATGCCTGGTGCAAACTAATGACTTCCTAAAAATCACTGCAACCCCTTTCCCCACCCATATGACCTGGGATGCTGTGCGTAAAGAGAAAGCTGGTGGACAAGCAGCGGCAATAACAGGCCCATCTGCTTCATCCAACCAAGTCTCTGTCACACATGCCAGGTCAATTCTGTTCCAAAAGAACAGAGAAGAAAGAACAGATAAGAAAAACATTGTCAGCTACCCAGATACAGTGGTACCTTGGGTTAAGCATTTTGTTCTGGAGGTCTGTTCTTAACCTGAAACTGTTCTTACTTGAAGCACCACTTTAGCTAATGGGGCCTCCTGCTGCTGCTGCTGCACAGCTGCTGCACGATTTCTGTTCTCATCCTGAAGCAAACTTCTTAAAACGAGGTAATATTTATGGATTAGCAGAGTTTCCTCCCTTCCGTGGAAATTATCCAGATACACATTCCCAAGCAATTCAAGGACAGATAGCATCATTGGGGGGGGGGGGGATGTTCACACTCTTGAGGCATCTAGTCATAAGCCTGCATTTTTTATCAGAGCTTCTATATTTTATCAAGGCT
Organism: Podarcis gaigeae; assembly: GCF_964106915.1. Lineage (NCBI taxonomy): Eukaryota > Metazoa > Chordata > Lepidosauria > Squamata > Lacertidae > Podarcis > Podarcis gaigeae. The sequence continues at coordinate 77,606,390 of NC_139684.1, forward strand.
TGTATTTAAAAATGAGCTTAAAAAAAAAGGATTTTCAAATGTTTCATGCCAGGCAGAAAGAACCTTGGCAAGAGGTTTTTCTCCTAAGACAAGGGGGCCCCATTGATTTATAGTAGAAAAACAATTCTCAAAGTCATAAAAAGGGAGAATTACATATGCTGCCCCAAGGCTGAGAAAACACAATTAAAGGCAAGGGTAAATAGTAAAATAATACCAATGTGCCTCTCAGTAAAATGAGCCAGATCTTCTTTCCAAGGTTGAAAGGCCAAGAGCAGCGAAAAAGGCAACTGGCTTGGCTAGAAGAAAAGAGAGCATTTTTGGGAAATTTTCTAAAGCTGTTGGGAAGAGCTAATGGGAGAAGCATCTAGCTGGCTGGGAAAGGAGGGGGAAAGGGGGGAGGTGTAAACTGAAGAGGCTTCTTTTTAAAAGCTGTTTTTTACTGAGTTCCTTTTTACTTTACAAAGGCTTTATTCTTTTAAAAGGCTACCTATGATAAGTGAATGAAATATATTAGCTTAAATACATTGGCTTAAATGTAATTATGCAAAGGATTTAAGGAATGCTAGATTCTTATTTCATATGGTTGTAAGAGTTGTATTTATCCTGAAATTAAGTCAGCCACCAGCCTAGCCCCCCTGCCAGACAGAAGACGCCATCCAAGCACTCTTGATATATGGTTGTCAGGCATTTGTTTAGAAACTTTCAAATGAAGGAAATCTTTCAATGTTGATGTGAAACTCAAGATCCTTGACATCTGTTGAACATAAAAATGTAAGATTAAACATTTGTTTTAGAAGGCAATAGGGCAAGGAGGGCAAGAGGTGAGCTGGTAATTAAGATTCCATGTAAGATATATTATTACTTATTTGTCACATATATAGCTCTTTGTCTCCCTTATAAGGGCAAGGAAGTGGGTGTATCTTTTGTGGGTGTATCTTTTGTGATTGGTTCTACCAAACAGCCAATAGGAATTTCAACCAGGCTGATTGGACAGAGGCAGCCACAGGAGGAGCAAAGGGGGCTGGATTAAGGGAATATAAGTGCTGGCCAGGATGGCAAGAGGCCAGGCCAGAGCTTGGTAACCATATACCACTGAGCCTCTCATTTATTTGTCTGACAAATAAATTATTATTTTAATTTCTCTATTGCTGCGTTGAATATTTCATTCCAGCTAAGCGTTAACCACAAGCAGGGTGCTACACTCTCAGACCCAGGTGTTAGGTCTTTCATTAAATCAAGGCTTCCTTGATTCCAATAAACCTTTCATGCCAAGGAGCCAGCTAGTCTGGAGTTTAAAGAAACACAACTTCTTTCCCAGCGTCCTTGTGGCTGATGGAGTTCCCACAAGGCTTCACTCTTTTTACTTGACCAAGGAATGATTTCTAAACAGTACCAACTTTACTACACCACTCATTAAAGGCAAAGTAGATATTGCATGGGCACAGAGAGAAAGTACCCACATAAGACCATCAGTACGCTCTGCCCTTCCTGAAGCTGCCTCAAATGGAACACAAAAAGGTGGAAAACCCATTTTGCAAAGTAACAATGATGGTGTGGTGGAATTGGAACTCAATATTGGCTCTTAGGCCTTCATCACTGATGCCCCTGCTAGATCACCCCTTATTTAAACATACAAACAAATACAGTATAACCCATTTGGAGATCTTGAAACAAATGGTTTCTATAGGATTAGAGATTTGCTTGTAGGTGGTAAAGCAATCTCAAAAGAGGACATGAGGGAAAGACAAAGCGTGTTCTCCTTCATGGAGAGCACGTGTTGCGGTGCGGTCTGCTGAGCCACCCCTCTGTTACCAGGCAGGGTCTCTAAAGATGGCCTGGGGCAGTGATTGGTTCACTGGGTTTCTGGGGTAAAAGTTATGTTGCAATTTTGGTGGGAGGCGTAAAATGTTTAAATACTCTGCACGCAGCCTGGAGCTTTCTCTTTGCTGTGTGCAACGGATCACTTGGACCGTCTGGAGGACAGTGGAGCGATCTTCTCATTGTCTCATTACATTTCTTTATTTTCCCCTTCTTTTTAATCTTCTCTTAATTAATTTAATTCCCACCTTTTTTCCTGTTTGATTTCCCACCCCACCCCTTACCCTGCCCTTTGGGAAGATTCTCCCTGTACCTGTGAGCGCTGCCTGTGCATAATCCTCCTGGGCTTGCTTTTCCCAATAGGGAGAGAACCCCCATTAGGGGCTTTCTTTTGCAAAAAGGTTTTCCCCATTTTCGCCTGTTTAATTGTCAGAGCTGTTCCCAGCTTACCTGGAATCACTTTCGTTTATAGTATCCTCATAGGTTGGCTTTATTTTGGGTGATTGCAGTGCTGTTGGCTGAATTTTAATCTAGCCTTGGGCGGGAGCACTATTTTGAGTTCCCTTAATATTGCAATGAGACAAAAAAGGCAGAGAGCAGAAGCAGAGAGGCCTGCACGGCCTGCACATATCATTCAAGCCTAAGCCTGCTACAGTTAGCAGTACAGTAAATTGTTAAGTTTCTGTGACGTGACTCATTCTCTCTATAAGAATGTATCTGTTTGTTTGCAGGCTCACTTGTTGCTAATGCATATCTTAGGCAGAGTGGAGCCAGAGGCTCTCTGTGCCTCCAATGAGCACTCTTTGTATGCTCTTTAACTATGCTGTTTCTGAACAAGTTTATTTTCTTCAAGTTTGTTTTTCCCTGATAGTGGCGACTGCCATTTTTGAGATGAGCCATTGTGGCTTAGTGGCTAGAGTACAGGACTAGGACCTGGGCGACAGGGTTCATATCCCCCACTTAGCCATTGTTATAACAAAGCAAAACAAGCTGCTCCTTTTGGACTAATTTGTTGCTGGGTAGTTTGGCCCATTTGTGATATTGCTCCCCAAAAGAACTTTGGGTTTCTTGAGGAGGTGCTTCCCTCTAAAGGGCAAGCAGGGGTACCTGGACAGGCGGTGGGCTGCCTTGAGTTTGTTATCTCATTGGAAACATTTATGTCAGGCCTAGCAGGTGATCCTAGGGCTTGGCCCGCTTGGCCCTAGAATTTGATGGCCTCTGACAGCGTTTCTGGCCTGAATAGCGTCCTCCAGAGGATGACTTTTTGATGCCCCAGGTGCCTTCTTCCAGAAGGAAGCGTCTCCAGAGGCAGGAAAAAGCGGAGCAGGGATGATGCTTACACCTCCTTGCAGGTAAATCATCACTGGGCTTTGATGATGATTCAGACATCACCTTGGACCTCTCCAGGGGTCAGGGTGAGGCTGTTCCTGGTCTTTAGGGATCATCCTGGATAGCTCAGCTGGTCAGCGTATGGTGCTGGTAATGCCTAGGTTGCAGGATTGGTCCCTGTATGGGACAGCTGCATGCTCCCTCATCACTCTACCCGGACACTGAGGTCCAGCGTGGAGGGCCTTTCTGGTGGTTCCCTCACTGTGAGAGGCCAAGTTGCAGGGAACCAGGTGGAGGGCCTTCTCGGAAGTGGCACCTGCCCTGTGGTACACCCTCCCACCAGATGTCTACTACCAGACTTTTAGAAGACATCTAAGTCAGCCCTGTTTAGGGAAGCTTTCACTGTTTGATGCATTACTGTATTTTAATATTTTGTTGGAAGCTGCCCAGAGTGGCTGGGGAAGCCCAGCCAGATGGGCGGGGTACAAATAGATGATGATGATTATTATTGTTGTTGTTGTTGTTGTTGTTGTTGTTGTTATATTGTGGGAGAGTGGACTAGATGATCCTCGGAGTCCCTTCCAACCCCACTATTCTATAAGTGGTAATTCACTATGATGGGAATGTTAGACGCAGGGCTGCCATCATCCCCTCAGCTCGCTAGGATCGCAGGGACGGGGACATGTGGACCACTTGCACAGCTCCACATTTAAAATGGAAATTCCCTGAGCAATAGAACCTGAAGCTGGTATGCAGGAAGCTGGCCCGGTGGCAGCTTTGTTGGGACTTCTTTAGGGTTTCTGGCCCTTGTTGGCCCTGTAAATTTACACATCATGGTGGCAACACAAGGCAGGGCATCTTGCCCAAGCGGGGGCTGGCAAGCAATAACTCAATACCTCTCACCCATATTTCCATAAAAATATCCCCCTTGAAAGCCTGGCTAAAAGGTTATCTAGATGGGTCAGTAGCTTTGTGCTTGTGGGAAGGGTTTTTCCCAAGGTTTGGGATTCCTCTGGCTTTTCAGCCAGTGGCTCAGAATACAGCAACTCAAAATCCAGTTAGAGAGCTACCTGTGGTAGCCAGAAAGAAGGTTAGGAAGCAGCTTGCATTGGGACGTATGGTGGGACCCCCTTGATTCTCCTTCTAGTCCCGATTTTCATTTATCCCCATTGGGGATCGTCCCTAAGAAAGCCCCATATAATTCCATCTGATCCATATTTATCGCATCCCAAAGGCACCTCAGTGAATGATGCTATCCCTCCGGAATTGTTCTGTGAAATATGCATCTTTGGATCAGGCAGTTGAGCTTACCAACAATTGGAGGAGGTGCCTTGTTGGCATTATGCGATATTAAATCAGCTGTTAGGCTGCTGCCGGTTCACACTCAAGATTTTAAGTAGTTCCAGTTACAGATAGGTAGCCGTGTTGGTCTGCCATAGTCAAAACAAAAAAAAATCCTTCCAGTAGCACCTTAAAGACCAACTAAGTTAGTTCTTGGTATGAGCTTTCGTGTGCATGCACACTTCTTCAGAAGAAGAAATGCACACTTCTTCAGAAGAAATATTTGGCTTTTTGTTCCCCTGGGGGCTGGCTCGATCCTAGTGCACAGAAATGGGTTCCGGTTCGACAGGCATCTAATTGCTCACATTGTGCACCAGTTATTGCAGCCTGCGGCTTGCCTACCGCTGAACACGCCTCATTCCTTCCAAATAGGTGTTGTTGCAAAGGCTGCACATTGGGGCCTGTTAGTAGACAGGATTGTGAATACGGGTAATTGGAAGTCTGACGCTGACAAAGGTTATGTCAGGAAGCATCGCCAATGATGCCTGTGCTGATGCCTGTCTGTTATTCCTTTTTTCATAGGAGCAGCTGTGCGCATTTGGATTGTCAGCCACAGCATCATGCACTGAGCTGGCAAGCACCCTGACGAGTCTGGACTGGGGGCGCCATCTCGGCCTTCCTGCTCATGTTTGTAGCTCCAGTCCGCATCTGGATTGTAGGGCACAGCATCGTTTACTGGGCTGGCATCAGAGCTAGGCAGTCTGGAAGGGGACTGGGTCTTGGCCTCCCATAGCATGTGCAGGTGTTGTGGATGTCCAGGCGCAGAATGCAGTGGAGCGAATTCATCCCGCTAATTAAGCAGAGGGTGCTTTCGGATGGCCCCCCCCATGGCAATTGTGGTTCAGCTGGGGGAGAACGATGTGACAACTTATGATTGCTTTACTTTGCGCTCCACAATTCAGAGAGACTTGGGGGAATTGGTGACCTTAATACCCACAGTTAAAATATTTTGGTCACAATTGCTGCAGAGGCGCAATTGGCACGGCATTTCTCGACCTGAGGCTGCTGAAAGGGCCAGGAAGTGCATTAATTCCGCAGTGTGTAAGAAGGTGGCGGATTTGGGTGGATTGGTTATTTCCCGCCCGGATATTACCTTCAAAGCTCTGGCCCTTTACTGCAATGATGGAGTACATCTCTCTGTACTGGGAAATGATGTTTGGATGCGGTAACTGCAAGGTTGAAGGTTGGGTTGGGATTGTGAGTGGTTGGCGGAGAGCGTAAAGGGCTCGATTGGCGGTTAGGCATTGGTTATAAATTGGTGGAGGAGGGGTTAGGATAGGCTGGGCCTATCCCTCCATGGAGGGGTTCAGGATAGGCTGGGCCTGCCCCTCCATGGTTGCTGCGGAAAGTGAATTCCGTTAAAGGAATCCTGGGGCTTGCCATCTTTTCGTCCAATCCCTGGAATGGGACTAGGGCCGGCAAGCCTTCGGGGAGCAGGCGGGTGAGAGTTGAGGGTCTGTGACTCAGCTCCATTTCTCCCCAACTTCCTTTCCCCCGCACTGTCTTTCGGTGGTGCCCGGAAGTCAGTTCTGTCCCCAGGCGGGGGGACAGATAGTCTTAACCAATGCCTAAACAACCACTCATGGTTTTGTATTTAAATAAAGTTGTGGCCAAAATTATGCCAAAAACCTTAAACAAAAATTAAGTGTGCGTTGTGAGTTATTTGGGGGGTGGCTTGGGGACCTCGACATGCAAAAGGCATTAAATGGTCCTGGTTACAACTGTATCAACAATGCACTTTTGTAAAGTCTCTGGAATTCAATGGTGAAGGCTTGAGACCCTTGACAGCTTTTGAATCGCTATGTAACAGACATAGCCATGACAGGAAAGAGGCAGTTTCAGTGATATATGGTATGATATTAGACAGCTTTGTGGGCAACACAGAAGAGATGGGAGGCAGACATAGGAACCTCAAAAGTGAAAAAGCATGGATATACAGCGTAATCCATCTCTAAATACAAATTTCTTCTCACCTCCAGGAAATTTTCCTTACAATTACTTTTTGGTGGTGTGGATCCCCACACACCTTGCAAAGATAAATCCATCAAGCTCACCGTTATGTTGGAAAGACTGGAGAATGAGGTTCCTACTTTCACCTTTGTTGTGGGGTGTACTGTGAGCTACACCTTTTGGCAGAAAGTTTTTCATCTGATCTTCAAAGTTACCCTCCTAATTTGGCACTTCCTTTATTATCATGAGATTTGACTCCAAATTCCAACCTTAAATTGAAAAGAAGAAATTTTCTTCCTGTTCACAGCAGCTGGACTAATTATTGCCCAATAATGGAAAGAATCCCTCTAGTATACCGTATTCGATGACGCATTAGAGTTGAGTAAATACGGTACATCTCAAAGTTAAACTGAGCAACTCCATCCCTCCATCAAATCCCTGTGGCCGCCACTACCATCTCCCCATCCTCCCACTGGCTGAGAATGGGGGGGTGAGGCCGGTGTGGGTCACCCTGGGTGTCATCCCTTAAAGTTACCTTTTGGTGGCATTGGACCACCAAAAGCCTTGCAAAGATAAATCCTTCAAGCTCACCATTATGTTGGAAAGGCTGTGGAGAATGAGGTTCCTACACTGAAGTTTGATATGGGTGTACTGGAAAGAAACCTCTAGTATACTGTATTTGATGGCCACTACCATTTCCTCCTTCTCCTTCCCCAACACCACAGGAGAAGTTGCTTAAATAAGGCAAAGAGGTTGCTAGCTTTGGAAGGCAAGGGGTGGGAAAGAATAATAAGTCACCCACCAGCGGCCCTGCTCCTGGTCTGTTAAAGGCAGCAACCACAACACAACCAAGCAGCAGCTTTTTACCCATCAGGCTGGCTGGGCGTTGCTCAGAAGTGACGCTGGACATTGCATGTGTGCTGCTCTCTCCCTCTTGCTCCCCCCCCAACACACACACTCTTCTCCCCAAACTCCAAGCCCTTCTCCAGTATGGGTGCCTATGGAAACTCAGCATGGGACTCAAGGAAAGCCACGCCTGGCAAGCGAGCGACCCATTCGCCAGGGAAGCTGGAGTCGCTCTTCTGGGTTGGGGTTTGGGTGGGCAGGAAGGAAGGAGAACTGAGGCTCATTGGGCTTTGCGGTGTGCAGGCAGCAGGGTCAAAGTGTCACTTCTCAAATGAAAGTAATTTTTATTCTATAGTACACATTTCCTCTGTGAGAAAAGAATGTGGTATGATAAGAGATAAAGTTAAGAAGTAATGAAGATAGAAATGTGATATTGAAATTAATAAGGTGGAGACTGTGAAGATATTAAGAGGGAGAATGAATTGTAACTAAGATCAAGAATATTCAGTATGCCAAATACATTGTTTGACATTCCATTCACTGTTGGCTTCCTTCCGCAATTGCTTTATGAGCAAATAAAAATAATTAGATGTTTGATTGATGAGATGGAGAGTGAAATGGGAATAGAAGGGTCAAAAGTGGGTGTGAATTAATGAATACATAATAAGTAAAGAACTATGGGATATGATTTTTTATATTTTATCACAATGGAGAAACAACTGTGGACAAATATTAAAAGATTTATTATTGTTGAATATGGAGAAATGGTTGTGAAAGTTATTGCAGGTAAAGTTGTTATGTTTGATTAGAGAAAATATATTGCTGATTTCTCTTTTTCCTTTCCTTTTCTTTTTCCTTTTCTTTTTCCCTTGATGTTTTCTTTTCTCTTTCTCTCTTTGTTTTTTTTATTTATTTAAATTAATTCCTTTTCTTTTATTATGAGATATGGTGTAGGTAAAGTTATTTCTTTGATTACATCCTTGACAATGGACCTCCCCATGTGTTGTTTGTTGTTTGTTCTCCCTTGTGCCATGACCCCCCACCCTAGTATTCTTGCTTGTGGTGAGCTTGCCAATGTAGTATCACTTTCAATAGATGCTTGTCTGCATTTTCTTTAATATCTGGATTGCCATTGCCATTTATTAATAATAAAAACTAGTTGGCTACTTTTATAATTTTTGTGTAAAAAGGAAAATGAAATAATTTGTTTGGGTCAGGATAGAAGATCCATGGAAATAAGATCAGCTGGGTGGCACCAGCCATTTGTTCTTTGCCTACCTGAAAGCAACCAACACAACTTTGTAAGGTTGTGCATTGGGTAAGGCTTTGTTTGGATGGATGGGAGGGTGTAGCCTTCGCCTGCCCCTCCTCACTAAGGGTATCCTATTAGAGGGATCTGGGTGTGTGGATTCTGTCCAATGCCTGGACATGGGCTGTTGGAATGTCACTGCCCCAATGGGGAGCCCTCAGAGGGTTCCTATTTGATGTACGTCATAGGGCTCCCCCTATTGGTGGTTTACCCTGCAGATGGGTGCGAGTCAAGATATGCTGGCACACACATGTGTAAACAATAAAGCTGTGGCCTATTAGAACCCATAAATGAAAATAATTCTTTCTGTGGAATTATTGTCTGTAAGGGTCGCAGGGCCTTGGCATGGAAGTGGGGCTGAACAAAATAACATGCAAATTCTCATATTTTACTTCAAATGCCTTTCTCAGCATTCTACACATTCTGCATATATAAAACATAGAGATATAGAATACAGATTCAATGTGCCAGATGAGTTTATTTTCTTATAATGAATTTCACCAATTGTGAAAAAGAAAACCCATGAGGCCTGAGCTCTTCCTCTCACCACTAGGCTCTCAGTTTCTTCTGCAGCTACCATGAATGGTGGAATTAACAAGGAGGAGAGCTTTGCTGTCTTGTATCTACCCTGCAAGGTCGATTTTCATTGAGGAAGTCTCAGCATTCCAGCAGTTTGCTTCACTTAGACCCAGTCCAAAGTTACCGTGTGCTACGATTTTTCCATTAAGGGCACACCAGTCTTCAGTTGCACAGCCTTTAAATGTGAGACTTTCAAATGAATAATCATCTGTGTAAGACAAAGTATAACCTTTGCATGAGTTCTTTATTAGCGCTTTGGGGATAGGGATGACTGTGGTTATTAAAGCTCAACCAACACACTGACAATACACACTCACCAACAAATCTGACAACCAAGTATCACTAGCTTTGAATTTGGGTTTCCTGGCTAACACCATGGTGCTGCATTGTGAACAGGAAGTTATCCTATGTCTCAGTGCTATTTTTCTAGAAAAAGAGGTGCCAGAACTCAACATGAGTGAGTGCCCCTCTTGTTCTCTTAGAATGGCTATGGCGCCCAACTGAGAGTTACTAGAACTGAGTTCTGGCTGGAAAAAAGTCCTCATCTCCCACCCCATGTATTTTGCTAGAGTAAGGCAGCAGTTCTTTTGCACACTTGTGATGTGGTAAGATTCAATTAATACAGTTCAACTTATTTGCCAAGAAATATCAACAGAGGTGTACATGGTAGAACCCTTCTTTCTCCCAGACTTATTTACTTTTGAATTTTTGGCCAAAGTGTGTGCTTCTGTCCTTCTGGACCAGCACCAAATGGTGCATACTGCTATGAGGAGAAGCTGTGATGTGCTGGTTAGTCCTGCACCTGTGCTGTAAGGAATCTGCTGTGCTTTGTGGGGGCCCCTAGTCACACAAGGTAAAACCTTACACATGAGTGAGCCTGCCCCCTCTTGTTGTTATGCTCTTCATATGGGGATAGTTTGGAATCCAAAACAGGACTAGAGCATTGCCCTTTCCCTCAGAGAAAGAAATCAAAGCTATACACAAATATCAGTCATTGCTTTCCTGGAAATGAGAAAGAGACAGAAGCAGGCAATATTACTCACGTGTAATAACAGTATGATAGTGAATGCACTTGGTCTCATTGGCAAGGCAGCTGACATACCCCTCCCTTGGGCAACTTTTATCCTTTGGTGTTTTAGTATCGGTGAACTTGAAGCAGGCTGGGCACTTTAGACCATTGGGGGAAAGATCTTCACGTGGAGGAACTACCATAATAAAAAGCTACAGTCAGCATATGGATACACCTCATTCCCCATTCTCTTTATTGTACTTTTATTTTGATTTCTTTCATGCCTTCTAGTAGCTGCTGACACAAGCTGGACAGGCTACCTCCACATTGTGTCCTGCATTAATGATGATGATGATATTAATTATTATTATTATTATTATTATTATTATTATTATTATTATTATTATTATTATTTATTTATTTCTATCCCGCTCATCTGGCTGGGTTTCCGCAGCCACTCTGGGTGGCTTTCAAAAGAACATTGAAAACAGAATAAAACTTCCACAGGGCGCCATTACCAAGAAGGCCATCTGTCTGGTTTCCTTTAACCTTTCTTCTCACAGTGAGGGAACCGTCAGAAGGCCATCGACGCTGGACCTCAATGTCCGGGCTGAAGGATGGAGCTGGAGGCACTACTTCAGGTATACTGGGTTGAGGCCGTTTAGGACTTTAAAGGTCAGCACCAACAGTCTGAGTTGTTTTTGGAAACATACTGGGAGCCAATGTAGGTCTTTCAAGTGTCATATGTTCTAAGTGGCCACTCCCTGTAACCAGTCTAGCTGCCACATTCTGTATTAGTTGCAGTTTCCGCATAAGGACCACATAGATCATGTTGCAGTAATTTAAGTGGGAGATAACTAGAGCATGCACCACTCTGGCGAGACAGTCTGCGAGCAGGCAGGGTCTCAGCCTGCACACCAGATTTGACCTGTGCCTCCGTGGACAGCTGGGAGTCCAAAATGACTCCCGGGCTGTGCACCTGGTCCTTCAGGGCCACTGTTACCCCATTCTGGACCCCACACTCACCTGCCCCCTGTTTTCCCAAAACAGTAGTTTTGTCTTGTCAGGATTCAACCTCAATCTATTAGCCATCATCTATCCTCCAACCACCTCCAGGCACTCACACAGGACCTTCACCTGGTCAGATTTTAAGAGTGAGGTAGAGCTAGGTATCGTCTGCATACTGATGAACACCCAGCCCAAACTCCCTGATGATCTCTCCCAGCGGCTTCATATAGATAATATAAGCATGGGGGAGAGGCCAGAACTCTGAGGCACCCCACAAGTGAGAGCCCCTCTATATGGTCCAGAAGGATATCATGGTCAGTGGTGTCAAAAGCCGCTAAGAGATCCAGCAGAACTAGGAAACAATGTTCACCCTTGTTCCTAACCCGCCAGAGATCATAGACCAGCTTGACCAAGGCAGTTACTGTCCCATGATGAGGCCTGAATCCTGATTGGAAGGGATCCAAATGCATCCTTCGGGCGTGCATGGAGTTGTTCAGCAATCACCCGCTCAATCACCTTGCCCAAGAAGATTTGAGACTGGGCAATTGTTGGCCATATCAGCTGGGTCCTGAGATGTGTTTTTAAGAAGCAGTCTAATGACTGCCTCTTTGAGTGGGGCTGGGAAGACTCCCTCACAGAGGGAAGCATTCACCACCCTGCAGAGCCCAGCTGATTTTTAAGGAGACAGGTGGTTGGTTTCACTCATCCAAGCATCCTGTCCACATCCTCGGAGGTAACAGATTGGAATTTATCCCATGCAACTAGACTAAACAGGACTCCTGCACTCTCGTGCCCCAGCCCTACTCACATGGTTGGAGTCTACCTCTTTCTGAATCCGAGCAAATTTATCTGCAAAAAATCTTTGGAAAATCATTGCAAGAGATCATTGCAGGAGATCTTGTTTCGCTTTTACTTAGTGTCAAATCACCCACATTCATAGAGGTAAACACCAGGTCTAAGGCACATCTATAACTATGAGTTGGGCCAGACTTATTCAGGGACACCCCCATGGAGGCCATGCTTTCCACAAAGTCCGGAGTGGCCACTTATAATGTTGTGTCAGCATGAATGTTAAAATCCCCTAGGACAACCAAACTAGGTGTATCCAGGAGCACGTCCACTATGACCTGAGGTAGCTCGGCCAGGGAATCCTTGGTGCAGCAGGGAATCCTTTACTGCCCCTATTTGCCCAGCTTCCAGAACATGCACTCATAAAACTGGGTCTTCCCAATAGGATGCCTGGTCCAAGCAAATGACTTCCTAAAAATCACTGCAACCCCCTCTCCCTGCCCACATGACCTGGGTTGCTTTGCCTAAGGGAAACCTGGTAGACAAGCAGCAGCAAGCACAGGCCCATCTGCATCACCCAACCAAGTATCTGTCACACATGCCAGGTCAAGTCCCCCATCCATGATCAAGTTATGGATGGCAGTGGTGTTATGAATCATTGACATGGCATTGCACGGCAGCACCTTCACGTCATGTGGGTCTCCCTTGCTGATTCCAATATGCTTCCTGTCAAGACCAGACCCGGAGGCAGAGGTAGTGGTCAAAAAATGACTAAACCTGCCTCCTCAGTATTGACATGGTCTGGCCTTAGAGTAACTCCTCCTCCTACCCGTGATCACAGAGATCGGGTATCCCAGAGAATCCTCCCCTGTGTAACCTGCCCCAGATATTCTTTTGGCTAGGGCCCACTCCCAGGCAGCTCTGACCCTTATTTGCCATTAACTTCGATGAACAGACATATCTGCTGAGCATTTATAAAAAAATATTGTTGTGTTTCACCTTTTGTCATGCACACTATTGTTTTGTGGATTTTCTGGAGTTCTCAATTGGTAGCAGTATATAAGGCAAGCTCTCTGCTTTCTGATTCTAACTCTTTGTATCTGAATGTACAGACAGCTGCATTCTCTTGGAGGTAATATCTCTCTCTCTCTCTCTCTCTCTCTCTCTCTCTCTCTCTGAGTGTGTGTGTCTATGTGTAAGCAAGGAGTGGGCAGGCCCAGAATCCACATGGGAGAGAGTGATTCCCAGATTTTCTGGATTTCTACTTCTCTTCCTTCAGCTCCACCAACTGCTTGATTGAAATGTGGCAGATGTATGTAAGGCAGTGATCATCTACTCCACCCATTACAGATTCAAGGATGAACCACCAGTACTTCTTAGACCCTTGCATCCTGCATCTGTATGGACCAAAAGACAGATTTCTATACAGTGGTACCTCGGGTTACATACGCTTCAGGTTACATATGCTTCAGGTTACAGACTCCACTAACCCAGAAATAGTACCTTGGGTTAAGAACTTTGCTTCAGGATGAGAACAGAAATCGTGCGCCAGCTGCACGGCGGCAGCAGGAGGCCCCATTAGCTAAAGTGGTGCTTCAGGTTAAGAACAGTTTCAACTTAAGAACGGACCTCCAGAACGAATTAAGTACTTAACTCGAGGTACCAATGTACTTTTCTTGCAACTATTAGGCACTTATATAATTGCTTCATACAGTGGTTTGTTTTTTCAGAAAAAGGGGGCTGGAATTGTGTTTGGCGCCTGCTATAAACATTGAGACTAGCCTATCCATATGTTTAGGCAGTAGATGCAAGTTTTAATATGCTTTTATTCTATTGTAATTTTAACTTTTTGGATTTACTGTATTTTTTGCACCATAACACTCACTTTTTTCCTCCTAGAAAGTAAGGGGAAATGTTTGTGCGTGTTATGGAGGGAATGCCTACGGGTGGCATGCCTACGGATTTTCCTCTAAAAACTATGTGTGTGTTATGGTCGGGTGCGTGTTATAGAGCGAAAAATACGGTATTTATTTTTTACAATCCAGGATAGTATAAATTTAATTAAAAAAATAAAGTGATACGCCAAAGGATTTCTAACACTTGTACATATGTCCACTGAGAATTTATTCCAAGTGAATCAGCCTAGGGAGGCAGTTAGCACAATTACTTTGCCACTTCAAGGGTGGCAAACTGATTATCAACCCCACAGGGAAACCCCTGTCATTGGCTTACTGGCCCAAGTGCTCTGACACCAAGCCCCCTCTGCTGGAGATGGGTGGCTTTGGGTAGGAGGCAGTAGGGTTCTTGGCTCCTGTCATAGACTAGTGCCTCCTTCCCCAAGCCCGGGAAGCATTTGCTCAACTTTGGTCAGGAGGCATGATGCTCTGATAGGGTCTGAGAGTGCTCCCACTACGTCCCCAAAGCCCACCTGGATTTGGGTTGGAGGCAGCAGGGTTCCAAGATCCTGTCTCAGACTCATGCCTGCTTTCCCAAGCTTGGGAAGAATTTGATCAGCTTAAGAAAGGAGGTGGTCTGATGGGGTGTCCAAGGCCTCCTGTATCCTCCCCCCCCCCAAAGTGGCAGAACTATGCCCCAGCATGTTCTGCCAGAAAAAACACTGTTTTTATAAGCCCTTGACCTTCAGAGATGCAGATACTCACGGTGGAGAGGCTCCTTATTGCACTCATCTGTTTGGCAGCAGACCGTCTTCAGCTGGAAGAATTTACCTTGAGCTGCACTGAAGCTGTAATCACCTGAGTGGCAATAACGGGGAAATGAACATCCCTTATAAGTGAACAATTCAAATTGTGGAACTGAAAAGAAGAAAAGGAAATAAATCACAAGATATGCCAAAAAAAATTTGGTTAATTCCCTCCAAATATATTTATTTTTAATGATACTTCTCTTTAACTACATTTTTTTTTCTTCAGTGAGAAACTACATAATGCACAGTTCTAGAACCAAAAAATGAACCATATGAGTTCAAACAACCAACAGAGTTACTTTGTATTAGGGGAAATCACCTGATTTCTCAGATGGGCATGCAGATGAAGAGAGATCTGGAAGCTGAAACCTAGAATGACCAATGTTCCAGGAATCATTGTGAGGCCAAGGGGCCATATAGCCCATTGTTGTGTGCTTAAATCACAGGATGCTCAGGATAAAAAGATGATGTGGCTGCTCTTGAGCCAGCAATCCCAAGAATCGCACCAAAATTCACAGACAGTTTAGATGCATGACTTAGTCTTAGTGTCATTGCACTCTGAGTTTCCCACCATCCTCAAGAATTTGAAGGCGACAGGGGGGTCTCTGAGCATGACATCACATCACACCTCTTCTTTCACACGATGTTCGTTCAAGTAATGCAAGGAGGAGAGATAGGGTTGCTAGAAACCATTTTTCCATTATAATATCTCATCTGGAACAGCTGGTGTAACAGCAAAGAGAGAAAGAACTTGTAGGTGCCCAAAATGATGCATGCATTGAAATTGTAATAACTGAATACTTTGCCTTATGTTTGAAAGCAAACCAAAACCAAACCAGAGTTCACTGTTTCTGGTGTATTGTGGACTGCTATTTAAGTCAGCGATGGCTAATTTGTGGTCCTGAAGAATTTACCGAACTACAGCTTGCATCATCTCTAGCCATTTACCATGCTGGCTGAGGTGGATGGGAGCAGTAGTCCAGAAATGTCTAAAGGGCCAAAGGTTAGTCAACCCCAGGCTGATGCATGCCAGGATCTCTCTGATGTGATGCATGTGATGGAAAGGAAAAGGGAATGCCTTTCCGCCTTATGTGACTGAGTATGGGTGCTGAGTGTTGGACTGGAATCTGAGATGCCAGGGTTCAAATCCCCACTCAGCCATGAAGCTCACTGGGTGACCTTGGTGAGTCCCTGCCTCTCAGCATAATAAACCTGACATGGTTAAATGCATAAAAGAAGAACCATTTCCTTGGAGAAATTGTGGGCTATAAAGGCAATAAATATATACTAAATAATGCTAATTTACACAAGAAAGTCATTCCTTGGGGTGACCAAGAGTAAGTGAGAAGATTCAGCTCACCTATGTTGTTACGCACAGCAATAGAGGAACAGATTTGAGTATCATTGCAGGATTTACGTCTGATATTTTTACATGAGGTACTCTTTTCTTTACAGTAGTCACATCTAAGAAATGCCGCTGCAGAAGGAAGATAGAGGTTGGTGGAAGAGATTTCTTGAGATGGAAATTCCCCCACCCTCTCCCTGCTTGCCCAAATAGGACAAATTTAGCCAGCTAACCCTGTTGATCATCTAATGTTTATTGGATGGATTTTCCCCCTAAAATGATTTTTGAATTCTGAATTTATTGTTATTCACGTTTTATATTTTATTTTTTGCTGTTTTTGTTGCATCACTTAAGTGTTTTAAATATGTTGTTAGCCTTCCTTAGCCTGGTTGTTTGAACCGGGAAGGGTGGGGTATAAATAAAATTATTATTATTATTATTATTATTATTATTATTATTATTATTATGGTGTTCCTTAAACAGAAACCTAAGAGATCACTTTCTGAAACCCTTTTCTGCAAAAGCAACACCCCAGAATAAATAGTTAGGTTTCTTTTGTAAGACAATAATGGCTTTTTAGAATGCCCCTATATAAGAATAATAATAATAATAATAATAATAATAATAATAATAATAATTTTTATTTCTGAGCTGGGCTCAGAGCGGCTTACAAGCAATAATAAAAACAAGTTGAATGATTAAAAGTTAAAAACAAAATTAAAATACAACATTAAAATATTGAAACATTAAAATATTAAAATGTAGCCTCATCACAGGAGGAGAAGGAAAAGAAAAAAGAAAGAGAGGGAGGGAATCAAATCGGCTCCAAGCCAAAGGCCAGGCAGAACAACTCTGTTTACAGGCCCTGTGGAAAGAAATCAGATCTCATGAGGCAGAGTGTTCCAGAGTTGAAAAGGCCCTGGCTCTGGTTGAAGCTAATCTAACTTCCTTAGGGCCCGGGACCACTAGGGTGTTGCTATTTATGGACCTTGAGGCTCTCCGTGGGGAATACCGGGAGAGGCGGTCCCGTAGGTATGAGGGTCCTAGGCCGTGAAGGGCTTTAAAGGTCAAAAGCAGCACTGCTTGATGAGGGGGGCCCAAAACAAACTGGGAGAGCCCTAGTGTTGCCACTGAAAGAGCAATCCTCCCGGATTAACAACGCTACTCCTCCCCCCCCCCGACCCACAGTCCGCAATTGATGGAGGACAGAGAAACCTGGGGGTGTTATGCACTGACTGAAAAAATTAATAGGAAAAGGAATTAGATAAGATTGCTATAAGTTGTTTTGGTGATTGTAAGGTTTAATGTGAAATCAAGGTAAAATTAAGCTTCTTGGTTTCTCCGGTATCTTCTCTCGCATACATTATGGTTGTTGGCTTATATTATGGATGTCTGCTCTGTATTATTTTATTAATACCATTCCTAAAAGTTTGTCTTGGCCTTTGGCTAGTGCAATAAAGTTATGAACTGTAAGTGAAATGTTCATTGCTGCTTCAGCACTTGAGATTTTCTCACTCACACACCATTTCCCCATTACTTCACTCTTGTCTTCGAAGGGAGCCTGGCTTAGAGAACACTCACTAAGGGCAAGAATATTAGAGAAGCAGGTAATGGTTGGTGTGAATGTATATATACACACCCAAATGCGCGTGCACACACACACACACACACACACACACACAAACAGAATTACCTTTTAATCAGGGTGGTATATATGTTAGGGGTTTTTTATTGGATATTTTAACTATGATGTACATTTACATTTTAATCATTCAGGATTTTAACAAAAATGCAGATTTATTTTGTTGCTGTTGTTTTCTAAATAGCACAGAAGCCATTTAGGAATGAAGCAATACATATATTCATGAATAAATAATAATATATTCTAGATAGAATGGCTTTCCTAAGTATCCTGGAAACTGTAGCCTTCACTTCTTCGTATGGTTAATCAGATTCCTCCATCACAGAAATACATGTTTGCAACTGACTATACTTGGTCATCAAGGCTTAAGTGCTTAAACTCTTGAGTTTACTCTCCTTGGTAAGCCAGCAGTCCTGACTCTCTATTATGCTGCTATCCTGTCCTCACTCACATTCCCGCCCAAGGAGCAAACATTTTTGCAGTCATCTAAAGATGATAAAAAGAATCCCATTGCACTGGTTCCTACTCACCTGGAGAAAGCAGGCCCAAGAGGAAGCATGTGCTCAGAAGTGTTTTCATCATTTTTGAAAGATCAGGAAACTCAGAGATGGACCAGGCAAAAGAACTAATACAGGGAGAGCTTTTACTTGGAGATATTTATAGGCCAAAGATTCATGCTGTGGGCAACACCTGGGAACAAATGGTTCCGTGAGGTCTGGGAGTGGGGGCTGTGTGTTTGCTGAGAA
The DNA here is from genome assembly GCF_964106915.1 of Podarcis gaigeae. Lineage (NCBI taxonomy): Eukaryota > Metazoa > Chordata > Lepidosauria > Squamata > Lacertidae > Podarcis > Podarcis gaigeae. The sequence continues at coordinate 77,624,805 of NC_139684.1, forward strand.
GACACAGAGGGACATAGTGAAATTCAAGGCACGGTGTTGAAATTGGCATAATTGTTTCTTTTTCATTTCATTAGCTCTTGCCAGAAACCTCTAAGTATTTTTTTTTATCATTAACGTACAATTTAAATTGTAATGGCACCAAAGAAAGAATTGAGGGACTACAAAGTCAAGGGCAAAACCAAGATGCAACCTGCATAGAGCCCCCAAAATAGCCTCCTCCAAAGGATTTGTCTTCTGAGAAAGAGATATGTCTGGATATCAGATAGTTCTTGGTAAGACTTGGTAAGACTGTAAGCAAGGGAGTAGCCCTCAGCTGAGAAGAGTAGCCCTCAGCCTTCAGCATCTAAGAAAACCCTTAACCCATCATGGCTTCATAGTGCCTGAAGGTACTGGCGGCTTCAACAAGGAAGACTGATTCTCCTGTCACGGAAGTGGTCATCCTCCTCCCCCATAGGGAAAAAAGGGATGATAAGTGGGCTCTAGAGCTGGTGTCAATGACTAAGACAGGGGTCAGACCTTGTGGGGGGCCAGACTATATTTTGGAGAGGGGGGAAAATGAACAAATTCCTATGCCCTAGAAATAACCCAGAGATGCATTTTAAATAAAAGGACACATTCTACTCATGTAAAAACATGCTGATTCCCAGACCCTCCATGGGCTGGATTTAGAAGGTGATTGTTCCAGATCTGGCACCTGGGCCTTTGTTTGCCTACCCATGGACTAAGAAGTGTACCTGGTCAGAATAAAACACTCACACAGCATGGAGCCAGCTGTCTCGACAAACGACACAAACAAGGCTATGTTCTCAATCACTCTTCATCACATTGAATCTGTCAAGTGGAAGGTACTGGGCAATGTGCAAAGCAGCAGTGGAGGAAGACATTGTTGGTTCACCTTCAGATTAACTCAAAGGCCATTAGTGCAGCCCAGCAGTGGGATGAGCCAATGGCAGTGAAGCCATTAAATGGGGTATAGGGATGTAAGGTTGAGGTAGAAAGTAAAAATATGTATGTGGAAGTAAAGGACAAAGCCATTTCCCTTCCCCGGGGAAATGGAGATGCGGGCTGGACATGAGCTGGGGGTGTGGCTAGCCCTCACATCATAGTCCCCTCCATGTCATGCCCCAGGCCAACTAATCCGGCCGGCCGGCCAGGGGGAATTGCGTGCTCTATTTAAGCAGCCAGCGGGTAGAGACACCCCCCTTTTTTCTGGTTCCCGCTCATGCAGTTCTCACTCCCTCCCTAAGATTAGCTCTTAATCCTTTGACCTTACTATGGACCTCAGTTAGTCGCCTGTTGAAGAGGCCTGGTAGGATTTTTTTCCACTTGGCAAATTGGCACCAGCCATTTGCTTTTTTGCCTGCCTCGTAGCAAATTGTCACAACTTTGTAAGGTTGGGGGGTTAGGCATTGGAGTATTTGGTTGGAGGTGAGAGGAGGTAGTGGCCATCACCTACCCCTTCGATTTACAGCCAAAGCTCACCCAGGAGTTGGTTCTTTTACTTCCATTGTTGGGGAGCGACAGTCTGTGGCTTTCTTACGAGTCTGGGAGTCTGTGGAAATGTTTCCCTACAAGGTCTATTTAAAATCTTCAACTGCCTGTAGTTTCTTAATTAAATTTATTTTGGTGTGCAGTTCCTTCAGGAGGTGGATAGAAGGCCAACTTAAAGCCTACTTTACTCCTCGCAAGGTAGGCTTCCCCAGTAACATCTGAATTAGAAACCTTAGACTACATTTTCCACATACAATTTGTTTCCCCTGATGAAATTCATGCTTCCTATGTTATAAATTATAAAGATGCCCTACCGATATCCACCCTTTTTTAAATCTTTCACCATTTCTACTCTCCTAATGCAATGGGTATAGAAACATACAATCTGCTTCTTTCAGACATTATTCTTTTATGCAGCAGGACTCCTGAAAGTCTTTCATTTTATTGGTTTTTTTTTAAAAAAAGAATAATGGTTTTTTATTGGAAAACAGGGTGAATTTACCATGAGCCATTGCCTTTGCCTTTGATTTTGTTTTATGTGGTTTCTAACTTGGTTGGAAAAAGCACATATTTTTTATCATTTTCCAGGCCCCAGAAAAAAGCACTGCTGAGGTGGTAAATCTAGGCATTGCTCAGGGTTATAGACAGGTTCCAGGGTTCTGCAGTTTCATTCCTCCTTATTCCAATTGCATCACGTTGCTGGCAAAGAGTAAAGATACTTGGAGTCATCTGATTTGCTTGCCTTTAGCCACGTTGCCTTTAACTGATTAAAGCAAGATGTTTACACCCACTTCACTACCCATCTTCAGTAACAACATCATCTATATGCATTATATTTCTCTATTAACTGGAAAGCTTTTATATTTTCTGATACCTGAACCATTTTTAACAATGTATATTTTATTGGCTTTTATAAATGTATAACAAACGACAAACAAAACACTAAGCAGCTACACAAAATCAGAATACGCCACCCTTTCTGCAATCTCTCCACCTACAACATAAATATCCATATTTTTTCGAACATTAGTTCTTCTTTCAGATTTTCAACAAAATTCTTCTACGTTATTTCATCAGCCTTGTATGGAAGCATCCATCCAGAGTGTGGTCATCTTCAACTAAAGCCTCAAGCAGGTGACGACATTGAGATTTGTGGGGATTCTGCTGATAACACATTGCTTAGGTGCTTTTAGCTAGGATATGAAGTAAATGGCCACAGGATGGCATAAAATGCACCTGTTGTTTCTTTCTTTTCAGCACTGTTACATTATGGTTTGTTTTCTCAGTTATATTCAATATCCAAACATTTTCATACCTTTGGTCTCTTCCCCAAACATGTAATTTCCTCCACATTTGGACAAACAATAATTTTGATGCATCATGCAAGTATAGAAAGTGATCTGTTCTCTTAAGAGACTTCTTAAACCATGTCAAATATGAAAGGAAACACAACTGTGGGGTAAAATCAATTTGTTCCATAGACTGCGATTCTCAACCTGTGGGTCCCCAGATGTCATTGGACTACAACTCCCATCATCCCTGACCACAGATCATGCTGGCTATGAATGATGGAGGTTGTAGTCCAACAACATCTGGGGACCCACAAGTTGAGAAACATTGCCACAGAATATTAAAATTATTGAATATATTTTCCACACAAAGCCAAAAAAATGTATTCTGTGGCATCCCCATCTCAAATGGTGGTATGTCTCTCTATAACTGGCATGACTCCACCACATGGACACTATTCAAAATTAATGTGGGAGAAGTTCACTGGTGTGCTTTGTCTCCTACACATTACCTGAATATCCAAGGTCCATGGGAACTAGTTTATTGAGGGATTAAGAGATATGTTGACTATGAACCAGTGGCTCCATCTCTGCTCTCACTTGGTGTGGGGTCCAACTATTTTGGGAGTACAAAGTTAGTTCCCAGGGCAAAGTTCTGGTCTTCAGGGGCCCAGATCAAAATGTAGCTAATGCCTAAAGGCACAGCTCAGGTAAGTGCTCATGTGGTAAAGGTGGACACAGTTCAGGGGTACTGATGGATGCCAGGGACACAGTGTTGTGTCATGAATATTGGACAATGACTCCAAAGTCATTACTGAGACCTGGTGAAATCATTTTCTTGATCTTTAACCCTCCTTGTTCCAATTGCAGCAGATTGTTGTGAAAGAAAGGATAATTTGTTACACTTGATCTGTTTCGTCAGATTATATAATTATAATAATTTCGTGATGGCTTCCCTTAGCCACACTGGTTTGAATAGAACCAAGCCAATGCCTTAAAGCTGCTTCGAACACCATTCTCAGTATGAATCTAATCCATTTGCCCAAAATCTGGAGCTATTAAAGAACAGGCTGCACAGTGATCTGTTGGGGATCCTCAAATGTTGGCTTTTCTGCCTTGGATAGGATGTTATTATTATTTTTTTAATAATTTTTTATTGATTTTCCAATTTTATCGACACAACAACACTAAATAATACATACAACAACAGACACACACAAAAAACATAAATCCTACTTTCTTAACCTCCTTTTCGTAAGCCTCTTTTCCCGGACTTCCCCATACCTTCCCCTTTTTGCATCCTAGTTTCACAATTTTTCAGCAACTCTTTTAGCCAATTAAAGTTTAAACTTATTCACCTTTTCAATATCACATTAAATCAAAAAGAATAAATATAGCTGTAATTATACATCTTCCTTTCCCTTCACACTTTAACACTCCTCAATTTTATAGCGATTTTTAAGATATACTTTAAACTTCTTCCAATCTTCCTCCACAGTTTCTTTCTCCTGGTCGCGGATTCTGCCGGTCATTTCTGCCAGTCCCATAAAGTCGATCACTTTCGCCTGCCATTCTTCCAGCATGGGTAGCTCTTGTGTCTTCCAATACTTTGCTAGTAGAATCCTTGCTGCCGTTGTGGCATACATAAAAAAGATCTTGTCCCTCCTTGGCACCAGTTGGCCCACCATACCCAAAAGAAATGCCTCTGGTTTCTTATGAAAAGTACATTTAAGTACTTTCTTAATTTCATTATAAATCATTTCCCAGAAAGCTTTAATCTTCGGGCAGGTCCACCAAAGGTGAAAGAAGGTACCTTCAGTCTCATTACATTTCCAGCATTTATTATTGGGCAAATGATAAATCTTAGCAAGCTTGACTGGGGTCATGTACCACCTATAAATCATTTTCATAATGTTTTCTCTTAAGGCATTACAAGCCATAAATTTTATACCTGTGGTCCACAACTGTTCCCAGTCAGCAAACATGATGTCATGTCCTAGGTCCTGTGCCCATCTAACCATTGCTGATTTAACAGTTTCATCAATTGTATTCCACTTCAACAGCAAGTTATACATCTTTGATAGGTTCTTAGTATTGGATTCTAACAATTCAGTTTCTAACTTCGATTTTTCCACCTGGAACCCAATTTTCCTGTCTTGTTTAAAGGCCTCCATTATTTGATAATAATGGAGCCAATCTCGTACCTTGGACTTTATCTTCTCAAAGCTCTGTAATTTAAATTCGCCACTTTCTATTTCTAAAATCTCAGAATATTTTGGCCAATTAATTCTCGTGTTTAGCTTCTTCACCTCTTTAGCCTCCATTGGTGATAACCACCTGGGAGTTTTATTTTCCAACAAATCCTTATACCGAGTCCAAACATTATATAATGCTTTCCTGACAATATGGTTTTTAAAACCCTTGTGCACTTTAACCTTGCCATACCAGATATATGCATGCCAACCAAACATGTTATTAAAACCTTCCAAATCCAGAATGTCTGCGTTTTCAAGTAGTAGCCAGTCTTTCAACCAGCAGAAAGCTGCCGATTCATAGTACAGTCTTAAGTCTGGCAGGGCAAATCCCCCTCTTTCTTTTGAATCAGTAAGTATCTTAAAGTTTATTCTGGGCTTTTTGCCCTGCCAGACAAATTTAGATGTATCTTTCTGCCACTTCTTGAAACAATTCAGTTTATCCACAATTTGTAATGTCTGAAACAAAAATAACATTCTAGGCAATACATTCATTTTAATCACTGCAATTCGTCCTAGCAAGGTAAGCTTCAAGTTCGACCATATTTCTAGATCCTTCTTAATCTCAGTCCAGCATTTATCATAATTGTCTTTAAATAAATTCACATTTTTAGATGTCATATTAATTCCCAGATATTTCACTTTTTTGCCATAATTAGTCCAGTTTCCTCTTGGAACCTCTCTCTTTCCACGCTTGTTAAGTTTTTTCCCAAAACCTTGGTTTTTTGTTTGTTCAATTTAAATCCTGCTACCTGACCAAAAACTCGGATTAGTTCTAAAACTCTTTTTGTACTAGTGTCTGGCTCCTGTAGGGTCAAAACTAAGTCATCTGCGAAAGCCTTCAGTTTGTACTCTCTGGCTCCGACCTGAACTCCTTTTACCAGCTGGTCACCCCTTATCATGTTTAACAGAACCTCCAGGACTAATATAAAAAGTAACGGGGAAATTGGGCACCCCTGCCGTGTCCCTTTTTCTATAAGAAGTTCATTCGTAACCACATTATTTACAATTAATTTTGCCTTTTGTTCCAAATATATTGCACCTATACCATTTTCAAATCTTTGGCCTACCCGCATCCCATGGAGATTCTTCTTCATAAACTTCCAAGAAATATTGTCAAAGGCTTTCTCCGCGTCCACAAAAATCAAAACTGCCTTTGTATTACTATTAACTGTCAGCATTTCTATTATGTCAATTATGTTCCTTACATTATCCGATAGGTGTCTACCCAGGAGAAAGCCTGCCTGGTCCTTATGAATCTCCTCCACCAACACTTTCTTCAATCTTTTTGCCAAAATGTCTGCAAATATTTTATAATCCACATTCAGTAAAGATATTGGGCGGTAGTTCTTGATCTGTTTTTTATCAACCTCAGTCTTTGGTATAAGTGTAATAAAAGCTTCTTTCCATGATTCAGGTGCCTTCCTCCCCTCTAATATTTCATTGCAAACCTCCTTAAGCGGCTGTATTAACCATTCCTTTAACGCCTTATAGTATCTGGAGGTTAGTCCATCTGGTTCTGGAGATTTCCCTAGTTTCATATTCTGAATGGCACCCTCTATTTCTTGCTCAGTTATTTTCTCATTCAGAGTCTGCACACTCTGTTGCGAAATTTTTTGTAATCCATATTTCTTAAGAAAATCTTCTATTTCTCCTTCATTTTCTGGCCCTTGTGCATAGAGTCTTCTGAAATAACTCTGAAAGCAATTACTGATCTCATTTGGCTTAGAAATGCTCTTTCCATCCACCTCCAAGCTTGTAACAGTGTTCAATTTCTGTCTCTTCTTCAATTGCCATGATAGGAGTTTCCCACATTTATCTGCTGATTCAAATGTCCTTTGTCTCATTTGCTTTATCTTCCATTCTATCTCCTGATTCATCAGTTCCATATATTGCATCTGGTAAAACTTAATTTCTCTCAAAATCTCATGAGACTTTGGTTTAGACCTCAATTTCTTTTCACCTTCTTTTATTTTTTCCAGGATCTTGTCTGTCTTCTCATTTTGTTTCCTCCTTTTTAAGGAATTCTGCTGTAACCTCGCATCACGGCCTTTCTTGCGTCCCAGATCACTCTTTTTTCCACTTCTGTCCTCAGATTTATCTCAAAGTAGTCCCTCAAAGTTTTTTGGGCCTTTTTGTAGACTTCTGGATCTCTAAATAGGGTGTCATTCATTCTCCATCTAAAGGAACCAGCTGTTGTTACCTTCATTTCCATCTTTACCGCGTTATGGTCGGAGTGTGTCTTTGGGCAGATTTCCACTTTTTTTATCATTGGAGCCATTCCACTAGTAATCCATATTTGATCTATTCTTGTCCATGTCATCTGGGACTCTGAAAAAAAGGTCCCCTCTCTCTCGAGAGGGTTTCTTAGTCTCCAAATATCTATCAAGTCCATATTGTCGGTCATTTCGAAGAAAGTCTTAGGTAGTCTCCCATCCTTGGAGATCACCTGTCTTTGTGCTTTGTCCATATATGTAGAGACGACACCGTTCATATCTCCTAAAAGAATCACCTTATAATCCAGGTAGTCCATCAATGTCTCATGCAATTTCTTATAAAATTCTGCCTTCCCTTCATTTGGTGCATATATGCCGACTGTCAAAAACTTTTCTCCTTGGATTTGTATTTCAACTGCCAATATTCTTCCATGTTCATCTTTAAAAATCAGTTTTGGGGCCAATTTCTCCTTTGCATAGATCACCACTCCTCTTTTCTTAACTTTATCCGATGAAATAAATTCCTGTCCTAACCTTTTGTTTATAAGCAATTTTCTGTGTATTCTTGTTATGTGGGTCTCTTGTAAACAAATCAAATCCAATTGTTCTCTTTTTAAGATATGGAAAACTTCACGTCTTTTTCTGGGAAGGTTCAAACTGTTACAGTTCCAGCTTAGGAATCGCAGAGACATTGTTGGTTAGTTTCCTCCAGCCGCACCCTGCGGCGGTTCTCCCTCTGGAGGTGATTTAAGTCCAAATGTCAAATTTCCCAAATCTGTATCCGATGTCAAGTCCAGCACTCCTTTCACCAGGTCCTCTTCGTATCTGTCCAGGAATTGTTCTTTATCTTGTACTGTTCTTATCTTAACTTTCTTTCCTTTGAAATTGAAGGACAGGCCTTGCGGATATTCCCACCTAAAAGGTATGTTGTTCTTCTTCAGCAGGTCAACCAAGTTCTTAAAGTAGGTCCTTATCTCTAAGATGTATTTTGGGATGACCCTGCATATTTGCACAGTAGCGTTTTCAATCTGGAGAGTTTTCTGATAATGCAAGTTCAGTATTTTATCTCTTTCCTCTTTAGATCTCAAAGTTATCAGACAATCCCTTGGAATCTTCCTACCTTGCCTTCTGCCCAATCTGAGGGCAGTTGTTATCTCAAAGTCTTCTTCCTCTAGGTTCACCTGCCAAAATTCTGAAAGTTCTTTTGTGAGAAAGTCCACTAGGCTGTCCCCTTCACTCTCTGGGACGAGTCTCAATCTCAAGTTCTTCTCCTTACGCTGCATCTCCCACAAAGACAAGGTCGCCTCATGCTGGTCAAGCTTCTTGCAAATCGGTACTAAATTTTCCTGTGTGGATTCCGCTGTAGATTTGGCCTCCTCCGCAATTTTCCTGATTGTGGCGTTTTCTTGCACCAGTTTATTTATAGTCTCTGTATTAGATGTAATACTTTTGGTATTTAAATCTAATTTTGCTGTAAGTTCTGTCTATTGTTTAGTATTTTCCGTACTCTGCTTGTTCAAGTTTTCTAGAGATTCATTTATTTTAAGTAATGCCTGTGTCACTGAATCCATGAATGCTGTTATTCCTTTTTCCTGTCCTGCTGCACCTGTTGGCGCTAGTCCTGATAGCGAGCCCCTTTTCTTTTGTGCAGCTTTAGCTTTAGACCTTGTTGCTATTTCGTCTACAGGGCCGCTCATGTCCCAAGGTCGTTCTCACAGGAACAGGTTTACAATGGAAAAATCCAGTGACTTTCTTTTTAAAGCCTATGTTGCAACTGTTACCTTCAGCCCTCTAGAGGGAGCATCAATGTGTCCAGTAAACAAAGAAAACAAAGAATCCAACAGCCCTCAAAGGAAAAAAGTTTCTAAGAAAGTCTATCAGTCTTTTAGTTGCAACAATGTTATTTCACAAAGTCTCAAAAGTTATATCCAATAAAGTCCACTTTAAAACAAAGGTGATCTGACAGTTCCTATCAAAGTGCTTCACTCAGGCAGTCCGTTCCCAGAGTCAGAGACTGCGGGAAATTGTCCTTTTAAACTCCCTTATGCAGGTTACCTTTTCTTCTACTTCTTCCCCCCCCTGATCCTGCTTGCAAGGGGGGGAAATTAGCTTCAGTGTTAGGGTTAACCCAATCCAAAAAGTTCACAGTAAATTTTCAATTGCAGCTTCCTAGTTCCGTTGCTTTAGCGATCATGCAGTCCGGGGGAGGCAGACTTCCTTTATTTACCGTCCCCGTTTTCAGCCAAATTTTTAAAGGTTTTTGTTTGTAATCCCAGTAAGGTATCCAATCTTACTTACGGGTGCTCTGTTTCAGTCCAAATTTCAGGAAGGAATCGACGCTCTCCGCCTATGGCGACGTGGCTTCACTCCACGGGCTGGGTAGTGACTCTCAGCACCGCGCGATCCCCCGATGCTCCTCCGGAGCCTTTAAAAAGGCTCTTTTGCAGTAAAGGGGGGCACAAATGGTGCCCCTGAGTCTCCTTGTTCACAGGCTTCCGCGCCTGTGATTTTAGGGGTCCCCGCTTCGCCGTAGCGGTCAGACCCGAACTCGTGGAGCAGCCCTCTCCCCGGAGAACAGAGAGAGAGCCGCCATTAAGCGCTGGCGCCGACTGGAAGTCCCCTTGGATAGGATGTTAGACTAGACAACCTCCCAGAACACCATCTCTCACACAAAACATACATGGTTATACAGGGGAGGAATGTGGAGTTATTGATAAATGTTTGAAGGCAAAGACCAACAACACAAGCATGTGAGAAAAACGCCTAAAAATGAAATAATGAAAATGAAATAACAAGGCTTGTGATTGCAACACTTTGCTGCCACTCTAAAATGGCTGTAGACATGCAACAATCACGTCCCCTTGCCTAAAGAGAACGCTGCAATTTCAAAACTGATTGAAGAAATGTCCTGGGTTGTGGTGCAGTTGCACATGACATAAAAGCAGATGATTTGCACCACACTGTTCCATATCCCATTAGCTGCTGTGCAGAAGTACAGTGGTATCTCGGATTAAATACTTAATTCGTTCCGAAGGTCCGTTCTTAAGCTGAAACTGTTCTTAACCTGACGCACCACTTTAGCTAATGGGGCCTCCTGCTGCCTCCCCGCCGCCGGAGCACGATTTCTGTTTTCATCCAGAAGCAAACCCGAGTTTACTATTTCTGGGTTAGCGGAGTCTGTAACCTGAAGCGTATGTAACCTGAAGTGTATGTAACCCAAGGTACCACTGTACAAAACATCTTAAGCAAACAAAACAAAGGAGAAGAAAGAGCAAAGAAAAGAATAACATCCAAACACCCGAACTCAAAAGAGCCCAGTGAGGACTGAGCATGTCAGTAGGCCCAGAATGTTGTTTGTCAGTTGAACTAGAAAGATGTAAAGTGGGGCGGGGGGGGGTGAGAATGGCCTTCCTGAGGAAGAGCAGCACTGCCAACGTTTTGTTGCTGATCTCATTGGTGTATTTATAGACATGACAGCATGCTTCTTGCAAACATATGCAGATTCCTGGCTGTCCCAGGGCAATAGGGTGGGTTGTCTTGAAAGGTACACCTCTGGAAATGCCCAGCTTTGCACAACTGTTAAAGGTTAAAGAGCTCAGTTTTAGCCTAGACCATGTTTGTTCATGAAAGAGAGCATACAGAGAGTTCAATGTTACTTGAAGATTGGAAGCCCTTTTGTAGTTGGAGGACATCTTTCTACGGATCTACTGCAGTGGCAGAGAAGCTTTTCAGCCTGCAAAAATATTGAGGGGATGACGTCCAGTTGATGTCAGAGGCTGCTTACCCCCATATGAATCTCGCTAGCCAACTAAACTTTTTTTGTAGATTTACAGTCTCTCTGTAACTATTAACTATGCTAGGTGGTTAGATGTGAGGGGCTGGATACCTTCAGTGGTTGCAGTATATTTTTGGAACTGGAATGTTTCTGAAATGGGACATACCCAGCCCTATACTGTACAGAGGTTTGGGGATTCATATCTGGCGTCTTCTGCATGCAAAGTAGCATGCAGAAGCTATTATTTTTTCTCATAAATGCTTTTGAGTGCAGATTCTTGAATTTGGACTGAGACCATCTTCATAGATAGTTTAGTTTAAATATTCCTCCAACATGTTGGGTCAATAGACTTGTCTATGACAGTCTCTCAACAATATGATAACCTTGTTATGTCACCTGGTTTTTCTCTGATTATCATTTTAATTATTTGAAAAACTTGTCTTCCACCGTCTTATATGATGTATCCATTAATTATGTGGTAAGGTTATATTTCTTAAAATATAACAACCCAAGGCAAATACACAAGTAATAAGAGGCCCTGGGAAAATCATTCAGAAGTGCCAACCACAAGTCTGGAAATGACTGTGCACAACTTAGACATGCATTGACACACTGAATGGCCGTTCTGATAGTAAGGAAAACATTGTGCATGCAGAGTAGCCCAAATGTGGGGATACAAGTTAAGTCCCAGAGAAGTCAAGAGCTGGTACAGGAAGATGATTTGAGTTATGCACTGATCTTCAGGAGGGCTGTGAATGTTTTTAGTAACATTCCTTGCTGCGAAATGAATGCTGGGAGTGAGTGGAAGAGAGGTCCAGATAATCTACATGGAATGTCCATCCAATTGTCTGAAGGATCTTTGAATTCCCATTTTATATGTGAGGTTTCTGAGAAATTCAAGCCTTCATTTGGATCCCTTCCTATGCTCTGCTGATGCAGTTGTTCCTACGTATCGCCCCGAAGCTCAAGTGGCCCTGATGCAGTTGCCAGTGGACAACCCTGTTATGTCACCTGGCTTTTCTCTGATTATCATTTTAATTATTTGAAAAACTTGTCTTCCACCGTCTTATATGATGCATCCATTAATTGTGTGGTAAGGTTATTGTCTGGGAACTGACATCGGAGCCGAGAGGAGAGGTAAGGCTCCCTAATGATGCCGGAGAGGGAACCAGCAAGGAGAGAGAGGGAGCTTCCGCTGGGGAAGGAAACCAAGGTGACACCAGGAAGAAAGGAGAGCCTGAGAGTACTTCGGAGGGGAGGCTCCGAGACTCTTCCAGTGAGGTCAGTGAGGAGAGTGCAGGGCCACCCCTTGGCACACCCACTCTGCGCAGAAGGCTTCCGCGCAGAGAAGCGAGGAGATTGGCTGTTAAGGAATTCTTATGTTGGAGGAAGTTTAGGAAACGCCCACTGACGGATTCTGCCAGTGATTGAGACAGTCGCGTTTTTAGGGCTGTCAAACCGGGAAAAGGTCCAGCTACGCAGCCAGCTCGGAGCAGTTTGGAATTTACGCACAAGCAACCCCAATTCCCATTACAGTTATATTTCTTAAAATATAACAACCCAAGGCAAATACACAAGTAATAAGAGGCCCTGGGGAAATCGTTCAGAAGTGCCAACCACAAGTCTGGAAATGACTGTGCACAACTTAGACATGCATTGACACACTGAATGGCCGTTTTGATAGTAAGGAAAACATTGTGCATGCAGAGTAGCCCAAATGGGGGGATACAAGTTAAGTCCCAGAGAAGTCAAGAGCTGGTACAAGAAGATGGTTTGAGTTATGCACTGATCTTCAGGAGGGCTGTGAATGTGTTTAGTGACATTCATTGCTGTGAAATGAATGCTGGGAGTGAGTGGAAGAGGGGTCCAGATAATCTACATGGAATGTCCATCCAATTGTATGAACGATCTTTGAATTCCCATTTTATATGTGAGGTTTCTGCATTTTATATGTGAGGAAGTCTGCATTTGGATACCTTCCTATGCTTTACTGATGCAGTTGTTCCTCCGTATTGCCCCGAAGCTCAAGTGGCCCTGATGCCAAGTTGAATATGAAAGACGTGTATTATCTGTCAAAATTACTTTGTGTTTCTGAAAGACAAATGATCTGGTTACAACACTGAATATATGTATTTAATAACTACAATGTCCACGGTGCAGAAACTTAATTGTACCCATATCTCTGAGGCTAAATGCATTTATAACAGCTTAATATAGAAGTTTTTAGGCTGAAATTTAGGCCGAACTGTCGTTGTTGTTGTTGTTGTTTAGTTGTTTAGTCGTGTCCCACTCTTCGTGACCCCATGGACCAGAACACACCAGGCACTCCTGTCTTCCATTGCCTCCAGCAGTTTGGTCAGACTCATGTTTGTAGCTTCGAGAACACTGTCCAACCAACTGTCTTGGGTGAACATTTTTCAGCATTTTGAGATTGGGTTTCTCTTTTCAGCTTCTCGTGCTTAAGATGCCCCAAGGTGCTTGGTTGCTTTCACGGCAACAGACACACACTGCTACTACCCAAGTAAGAAATACAAACCTAAATAAAATACCACCTAGAGGTCTTGAGAATAGCACATCCTATCATGCCAAAACAAATGATAATCCACTATTCCTCTGTGTTACACAGATGTAGAAAAAATTAAGTATGAGTTCCAAAAGAAAACAGAAGAAAAAAACAGTGTCAGCTACCCAGATACTAGAATAGTTAAACCAAACCTATTTAATCTCTCCTACAAAAATTGGAGTTATATTTCTCTGCGGCACAGTTATGAAAAACCAAAGAAGCTCCTTATCTGTTCCACTTTCCCTTGGTCCATCCCAGATACCCATCAATGCAGTTTTATTTATTTGTTATTTAATTCATAAATTTCATACAGTTTTGAAAAGCCTCCACCCCATCTTCGGCTCATGTGAGCCTGAGACAGGGTGGGGGCTTTGTTAAACTGTTCCTGACTCCCAGCTATGCAGAACCCAGTGCCTCATTCATGAGCAAGAGAGGCATCAGGGCTTGCTTACCTGGGGGCAGGAGCAGTATAATGCTCATGTTATGTACTAAGCTTGGATCCTAGAACAATAGGCAAGTAGGATCCTAGAATGCAACAACTGATTGGCTTGCAGGAAAAGATCAATCGGGCTCCTGGAGGGAAGCAGAATCAGCCAATCAGATGGGACTCATTATGTAAATAATGTATATAAAAGCCTGAGGTTTTTTTTTGGGGGGGGGCAATTCAATCACTTTTTTACAAGCTGCAATAAAGAGCATGAAATCACTGCAAGATTCCAAGTATATTTCACTGGTGACAAGGAAGAGATCCTGCTGAGCTGTCTGCAACGCACCGCACACAGCCGCCACAGGCAGCACAGCATCACACCACGCAACCAGGCTCCAGTTCCAGGACCCAAGGACCCAGAATGGCGACAGACAACAGCTTCATGCCATAACCGTTCCCAGTCAGCCATCATTATGTTATGTCCAACATCTTGTGCCCATTTAATCATAGCTGATTTCACTGTTTCATCCTGAGTGTTCCGTTTCTACAGCAAGTTATACATTCTTGACAAATTCTTAGATTTTGGATCTAACAATTCTGTTTCCAATTTTGATTTTTCCACCTGGAAACCAACTTTTTTATCCAATTTGTATGCCTCCATTATTTGATAGTAATGGAGCCAATCTTGCACTTTATTTTTTAGGAAGAACTTCCTGACAGTAAGAGCTGTTGGACAGTGGAATTTGCTGCCAAGGAGTGTGGTGGAGTCTCCTTCTTTGGAGGTATTTAAGCAGAGGCTTGACAACCATATATCGATGGCCCTTGTGGTCTATTCCAACTCTATGATTCTATGATTCTATGATTTTTCGATTTTTCAAAGCTCTGCAATTTTATTCTCTCTCCATCTTGTTCCAGAATTTCCCAATATTTCGGCCATTTGGCTTCCATATTGAGTTTTTTTCTGTGCCTTTGCTTCCATTGGTGACAACCATCTTGGGGTTTTCCCCCCTAACAAATCCTTATATCTTCTAACAAATCCTTATATGATGGTTTCTGGAGTGAGGAGTGCGTTGTGGTGTACATTTGGAAACCATCAGATGCCATTATGTGTCAATATAGCAGACTGAATATTTCCAAACCGCACAGATTTAGACACTTCTAAAGTAATCATCTCACAATTTGATGTGATGGCAGCAAACACTGACATGCGTGTTTTTGTTATTGTAAAGTGTTGGATGCCACTTTGAGTCTCTCCCTGTTTCTTCCAATGCCCTCACCCTCCCTTATACTGTGAAGATGAAATGATACTTTGAGTAATTTAATCTTCTATGTAATTTTGAACCCACAACTGAGTTAATATTGATATACAACTGAAACAATTGGGCATATGGCGCCTATGTGAGATATTTGCATGGTATTTACTCCCAAGTGTCCAGAGATCTGTAGATTAAGAGTGACAAAAAAATCTTTCTTCTTCTTCTTCTTCTTCTTCTTCTTCTTCTTCTTCTTCTTCTTCTTCTCCTTCTTCTTCTTCCGGATTTGGGGAGGGATACTCAAGGGTACACAGTACCAGCACCTCCCCCCGAATGTTAAAAGTGTGGCACTTACTGCAGCAACTTCATGATGACTACTGGCAACTATTTTTCTTAAAAAGAGAGAGCACTGATGATGATGATGATGATGATGATTGGCATCTGTCTGTCTCAAGAGACAATTGAGTGCACCTGGATTGCTGCATTAGCAGCACCAAAATTACTTCCCCAGGGTACAAACAGTGGAATGAGTATGGACGTCCTGGGCTGCCCGAGTGACAAGACTCCTCTCTTAGACTCACTGAGATGGTCCAAAAGAAAGCAGAGCAAGACATCTGGCACCAGCTTGGCTGCAGGAGTTGCCATAAGGACTTCCTTATACCATCCAACTGTCTTATGGACTCCACTCTGGATTTGTGTAGGGTTTATTTCTTAGCCTCCCCCCTCCCCGTGAAAATATCCCACAAGACAGAGGAGGTTTAGGATCAGAGTATTCCTTCTCCTGGATTAGCTACCTTCTCAGGTTTTAACCAGAGCCACCAGTCCCTCACTTTCTTCTACAACATGTTTCGGAATCACTTACTTGACTGCTGGACCCATGATGGGTTTTGTCCCCTCAAACTGATGGAGCCTGTTACCGCATGTAAGGAAAGTCCCAACTCACTGAAGGTTTGGGACCCATCAGCTACCCTCAATTGGCTTTGCCAGCCAGCCAGTTGAAGCTGTTCCCAGGATGTGTCGAATGCTGACAGCTTCTATTACCTACAGGGGAAAGTTGAGTGCTGGGTGAGGAGAAAGGTGGACAAACTACCCAAGAAAAACTACCCCCCCCCCGAGGCCCTACTCCTCCACTAACATCTCATATTCGTATTTTTCTCCAAGGAGCTCAAGCTGGCACACTTACTTATCTACTCAATTTTACTTTTATTTTTTTGAACTAAAATAAAATCAAACAAATCATTATGAAAAACCAAAAGCTGTAGAAAACAGCAGTGCGGTATATCCAGGAGAGATATCCAAGAGGAAAAGTACTTAAGAACAATACAAAAGCCAAATTTCCCATGTAGAGGAATTCCTGGGTACCTGTATTTGCTGTATTTATGATAAAATCCCACCCAACAGCCCATAAATTTTCAGGGTATTCCAAGCCTTTGGCAACAAGTAATTCATGATTTTCAACCAATGTTGACCTCCACATAGTTTTAGAAGAAACCCAAACTCTCAAATTCTGTGAAATTTTCTATATGGGGGCGATTGGGGTTCCAGCAGACAACAGAATCAATGCCAAGAATTCAAGAGAGTGGAAACCTTTCAAACAGTCATGCCATAACTGTGTTTTTTAAAGTTGTGTTGAAGGTGGAATGGGACCTTTTAATATTTTGGTGTGGGGGTTGTTGTTTTTTCATTTTTTTACAAACCATTGTACAGAATTTGAATAAGCGTGGGCAGTCCCAGGATAGGTGGAAAAAGGTTTCTCTTTTTCCATAGCCCCTCCAGCAGTTCTGAGAAGATTGTGATTTCATATGGGGAGTCTGCATGGGTGTGCAATGCCATCTAGGTAGGATTTTCTTAGAATGCTCACTCCTATATATCAAGATTGTTCTGTATGGTTTAGATGACCTTAGTGCATACACTGGGGCTAGCCATCACCGGGGTGAACTGCACCAGCTCCCAGGTGGACGTGGATGCCATCTGCAAAGAGTTTCCAGAGGTTTTTGGTAGGGCATTGGGATGATATACTGCCCCCACCGGTTGGCCTACGACTAGACCCCACCGTACGACCCATAAGGTTCAAGGCCTGCTGGGTCCCGCTCACCCTTAAACTCTGCATTGACAAGGAATTAGACTGGCTCATGGAGCAAGGAGTGCAAGAGCCAGTGCCTAACACCCCCTGGGAAACCCCAATCGTCACACCCATCCAGCTCAACAGCTCAGGCCGCATTTGTGCAGACTACAAATGTAGTCCTATAAATCAAGATTGCTCTGTATGGTTTTGATGACCTTAGTGCATACCATTTAGAATCCTTTATTTGTATATGAAGGACTCTCATCCATGTACATTTAAGACCAAATCAAGGACCAGCAGGCTTCTAATTCTGCCGAAGGTCTTCTCTCATTTGACCTCATTCTAATAAAAAACTTCAAATAGACACATGCAATTCCACCCCTCAAAATAAAATACTGGAAACCCAGCTAGATGGGTGAGGTATAAATAATAATAGAATTAAATCAACTTAAGATTTGAAAAATGAGAAACTAAATGAAACTGATATGTACAGATTCACCTATAATTAGTCCAGGATCTTGTTCTCAGAATAGCTAACTAGTTGACTATAGGAAGCACATAAGCAACACTTAAGTACAACAGCACTTTCCACTCCTGTGTTAACCTGAAACTAGCATTTGGAATCATACTACTTTCAGTTATGAACGTAGAATTGTAGCACCCTGCTTGTGGTTAACGCTTAGCTGGAATGAAATATTCAACGCAGCAATAGAGAAATTAAAATAATAATTTATTTGTCAGACAAATAAATGAGAGGCTCAGTGGTATATGGTTACCAAGCTCTGGCCTGGCCTCCTGCCATCCTGGCCAGCACTTATATTTCCTTAATCCAGCCCCCTTTGCTCCTCCTGTGGCTGCCTCTGTCCAATCAGCCTGGTTGAATATTCCTATTGGCTGTTTGCTAGAACCAATCACAAAAGATACACCCACTTCCTCCTGTCCTTATAAGGGAGACAAAGAGCTATATATAAATGACAAATAAGTAATAATATATCTTACATGGAATCTTAATTACCAGCTCACCTCTTGCCCTCCTTGCCCTATTGCCTTCTAAAACAAATGGTTAATCTTACATTTTTATCTTCAAGGATCTTGAGTTAATCATCATTGAAAGATCTCCTTCCTTTGAGGGTCTTTTAAACAAATGCCTGACAACTATATATCAAGAGTGTTCGATGGCGTCTCCTGTCTGGCAGGAGGCTGGGCTCATTTGCCCCTCTGGTCTCCTATTGCAATATGACTCTATGAAATAAGAATCTAGCATTTCTTAAATCCTTTGCATAATTACATTTAAGCCAATATATTTAAGCTAATATATTTCATACATTATCATAGGTAGCCTCTTAAAAGAATAAAGCTTCTCAAAGTAAAAAGGAAGGAACTCAGTAAAAAACAGCTTTTAAAAAGAAGCCTCTTCAGTTTACACCCCCCCTTTCACCCTCCTTTCCAGCCTCAAAATAAAATAGAAAGAAGCTTCTTCTCCAGCCAAGCCAGTTGCCTTTCCCACATTTAACCTTTTTAACTCTCTCAGTTTAAGAAAAAGAAACAGCTTTAAAAGATTTCCTTAAAATGCTCTCTTTTTCTGCCAGCTAGATGCCTCTCCATTGCTCTTGGCCTTTTTAACCTTAGGAAGAAGATATGGCTCATTTTACTGGGAGGCACATGGTATCATTTTACTATTTGCCCATTCCTAATTGTGTTTTGCAATCTGCAAGGTCAGTTGTCTGTAATTCCCCCTTTTTTATGACTTTGAGAATTGTTTTTCTGCTATAAATCAGGGGGCCCCTTTGTCTTAGGAGAATAACATTGCCAAGGCCTTTTCTAAGCAGCTGGTCTTTTGCCTGGCATGAAACATTTGAAAATCTTTTTAAGCTCATTTTAAATACAAGCCTTGATAAAATATAGAAGCTCTGATAAAAAATGCAGGCTTATGACTAGATGCCTCATTCCCCCCTTTCAAGCTCAAGGACCTTCATCCCAAGTGTCCTTGATAGCTTGACCTTCATCATATTCCTGAGGTAAAGCTCTGTATAGGGCCATGATATGAGGTAGAGTTTCATTTGAAACCATCTTGCTAATTGTACTTCTAAAACATGAAATGATACATGGCATCATACATAAAACCATTACTACTACTGTCAAGAAAAACAAGCAAGACAATAGTATCCCTTTGAGTCCTGCGACATTAGGTAACCAATTGGTGAGCCATCCCATATCCCATCCTTCCCATGTTTGTACTGGGACATGTGCTATATTCTCCATCTTTGTGGCCAACACACGGATTGCCTCACCATTATCTGAAATGTTAAAGCAACAGGCATTCCCTGTCAAGTTCAAGACTCCACATAGGCCTCCCTGCCTGGCAAGTACATAATCCATTCCCATTTTCAGCTGCAAAATGGCGGCTCTACTTTCATCCAACTGTTGTGCAATAAGTCTCAAACTCTGGGCCGTTGCATTGGTTACAAGTTCCACTACTGCTTGCAATCGAATTATTCTGTTTAGATTATAAATAGGATCCCGTGCCCCTTGTATGAGCTCACCAGGATTCCAGGAGGCAGGATCATAATAGGCTATAATGCGCTCTGGTGGCCAATCATCAGTATCGCTCCAACTTTGGGTACTTCCTCCTGCTATATGAGAAATATCAGCGTTTCTTCGTGTACGCTTGGCCGAACTAGTGGGCATAATCCACATTGGCGGTAATACCCATCCCAAGAAACAAGTCCCACTCCATTTGGAAGGGAGTTTCTTGTATGCCCATTCTCCACATATCCACCACAACCATCGGGTCTGAGGTTTTTGGTACGTGGAGTGCAGAAGGCGAAATATCAAAAGGGGTAGAGAGTTCACAGTGCAGTATGTTAGATTGCCTTTTTCTGTCACAGTTATGTTCCATACCACTTTCCATGCATGAATAAAAGGAGGTGCACAGGGCAAGGTATTCCAAGTTCGATAGGTAGTACCGTTTGCCCAGGTTTGACTATTCTTAATATAATCCCAAGTATGGTGACAATGAGAAGAGCCTATCATGGTAGGATCAGCTGCATCTGATGATTTATGCACACAGATTTCCCCTTGTACAGGTATAACTCGTATTGGTTTAGTTGAGTTCCATCCGGGGAAATTCTGTACTTCTGTTTGGTGTGGCATTTCACTTACCATACCAATGGCACTTAATGGTATTGGTAATAAGGGCATACCTCCCTCTGAATCATCTGGCCCAAGAGAGCAAACAAGGCAATTAGTCCTATTTGCAACATTGGCTACCATCTCAGCTAAGCCTACCCACATATTGTGGTCATGGCGGAATCCATATTTAGCAAATTTGGTCAGATTCACGGACCCTTCCCCTTCCCAAGGGATCAGGATTAATAATAAAATCATGTTGATGTCTAGCATATGCATTCCTTCCACAAAAGATTACCTTATTGTGATAGCAAATAATTATTAGCCCCAATATAATTCCCCCAGTGACAGAAATGGGGAACCACCAAGACCAAAACATATATCCCGCGGATCCCCAATGAGTAATATCACTTATAATTGTTCCACAAGGGGGCAGTCAATCAATTGTATAAGAGAATCTTCCCGTTCACAGTCGCTGGTTCAGACGCTCCTCAAGCTTCAGGCGTGCGCAGGTCAGCCAGCTTCCAGGTTGTGGCTGCAGCAGGCCGGTCGTCTAATGTTGCCCGTGACCTAGCCCGTTCCCGGTAGGGCTAGATACAGGGGTTTTTGGAGAGAGTTAGTTTTAAAGGATTAGAGGGGTCACCTTTGCACGTCCAACTGCCTTCGGACTTCTTCAAACGAGAGTGATGAATCCAGGGGGTCACCTCAGCTACCTTCACCGCTGTTGGAGTAGAGAGCAAGACGGTGTAAGGTCCACGCCATTTAGGTGCAAGTGGATCGCGTTTCCACTCTTTCACCCATACGCTATCGCCAGCCTGGAACTGATGAATCGGCTCGGCAATGCTGCACGGCGTGCGTTCGAGGGCCCACCTGTTAAGAGAAACAAAAACACGGGAGAGAGATTGCACTTGTCCCTGTGTCACATAGTCTCCTATTTGTTTAAGGTCAGCTGGAATATCCTGAACAAAGGAGGGCGGTCTCCCATACAGGAGCTCAAAAGGTGACAACTTAAGTCTTTTTGTGGGTGCACACCGAACACGAAACAGTGTTATGGGTAACACATCTACCCATCCCAATCCCGTTTCCTGGGTTAATTTTGCCAATTGGGTTTTCAGAGTCCGATTCATTCTTTCAGTTTTCCCTGAACTCTGAGGCCTATATGCTGCATGCAGTCTCCATTTTACTTGTAGGACTCGACATACTTCTTGTACTACTTGATCAATGAACGCTGGCCCATTATCACTTCCAATGCATCTAGGTAATCCAAACCTTGGGATCAATTCAGTGAGGAGTCTCTTAGTTACCTCTCGTGCTTTTTCAGTTCGGGTGGGAAAAGCTTCAACCCATCCGGTAAGAGTATCTACAAATACAAGGAGATACTTGAATCCCTTAGAAGGGACCAGCTCTGTGAAGTCCACAATTAGGCTTTCCATGGGGACGTATCCCACATGCTGAATTCCAGGAGGTTGTACTGGTCCCTGCCTGGGATTGTTTTTAGCACAAAGAACACATTTCTGTGAAATGCAAGTTGCTAATTGTGATAGATTAATAATATACAACTTCCGACTGAGACTCTCTCTGGTTGCAGTACCGCCAAGGTGAGTAGATTCATGATAATTTCTTACAATTGTGCCTGCTAGATGATGAGGTACATAAATCCTATTGTCCGGCAGGATCATCCAACCGTCCTTCACAACCGCTCCTTCCTGTTCAGCCCACTTCCTCTCTTCTGGGGTATAGTGAGGTTTAACTTCTTCTGGAACTACCTCTGGTATGAGGGCTGCTATAAATCCTCCCACAGGCTTTTGGGCTGCCTCTCGGGCTGCTTTGTCAGCAGCATGATTTCCTCTGGTTATTGGATCCCTTCCTCGTCCATGACCTTTGCAGTGCATTACAGCAATCTGTTCTGGAGCCCATACTGCTTCTAACAGGATTTCTACTTCAGGTCCATATTTCAAAGCCTTCCCGTGGGCTCCGATTAGACCTCTTTCTTTCCATAGAGCTCCATGTGCATGCAGGGTTAAGAAGGCATATTTAGAATCAGTATAGATGTTTGCCTTACATCCGGCTGCCAATTGCAGAGCTCTAGTTAAGCCTATAAGTTCAGCTTTTTGTGCTGAGGTGCCAGCAGGCAAAGCTTCAGCTTCCACAACTTCCTCATTGGTGACCACAGCATATCCTGCTCGTCTGGCACCTTCATGCAGGTAACTGCTACCATCAGTATAATATACAACATCTGGATTTTTCAATGGCTCATCTTTCAGATCAGGTCTACTGGAATAAACTTCATCCATTATTTGGAGACAATCATGTGATTCTTCATCATCTACCTCTGGTAGGGGCAGCAAAGTCGCTGGATTGAGCATATTCACTACTCGTAGATGAATCCTGGGATTTTCACACAATAGGCCTTGGTATCTAGCCATCCTTGGGTTCGTTAGCCAATAACTACCCTTATATTCCATGAGTGTCAGAACAGCATGAGGTACATTCACATACATCGTCTGGCCGAAGGTAAATTTATCAGCTTCTTTGACAAGGCTTGCAGTGGCCGCTACTGCCCTTAGGCATGGAGGCCATCCTTTTGCTACTGAGTCCAATTGTTTAGACAAATAAGCTACTGGACGGTTCCAACTTCCTAGTCTCTGGGTCAGGACTGCAGCTGCAATCCCATTCTGTTCATGTACATACAGCTGAAAGGGTTTTTCCGAATTAGGCAATCCAAGGGCTGGTGCCTCCATAAGTCGTTGTTTGATAACTAAAAAGGCTTGTTTCTGCTCAGGTCCCCATACGAATGGGTCCTTTTCTGCACCTCGAGTGCTTTCATGTAAGGGCTTGGCCAGACTACTGAAATCAGGTATCCATAGTCTACAAAACCCTGCTGTTCCCAGGAATCCCCTAAGTTGTTTTCTTGTGGTAGGTTCCTTGATAAGGCAAATAGCTTCTTTCCTCTCTGGTCTCAATGCTCGTTGTTGGTGTGAGATGTCAAAGCCCAAATATTTGACCTTTTCTAAACATAACTGTGCCTTTTTCTGGGAAACTCGGTAGCCAGCTTCCCAGAGCAAGTGGAGCAGTTCCTCTGTCCCTTCTTTACAGGTATTAAAATCCTTTGCCGCTAGTATAAGATCATCTACATATTGCAGAACCACCTTTTCTCCCGGTATTGAGGGGTAACTTGTTAGATCCCTTGCCAAGGCAGTGCCAAATAAAGTTGGGGAATTTTTGAATCCCTGGGGCAATCTTGTCCAGGTTAGCTGGCCTTTTGTTCCTGTCAAAGGGTCTTCCCACTGGAAGGCAAATATAGGTTGGCTCTGTGGTGCCAGCCGGCAACAGAAGAATGCATCTTTTAAGTCCAATACAGTAAAAAATGTTGCTTCTGGTGGGATCAAACTCAGCAAGGTATATGGGTTTGGTACATTTGGGTGCAAGGTCTCGATAGCCTGGTTTACGAGCCTCAAGTCCTGTACTGGCCTGTATTCATCTGTCCCAGGTTTTCGAACAGGCAAAAGGGGTGTGTTCCATTCTGATTGGCAGGGCTTAAGCAGACCATATTTTAATAGGCGGTCCAAATGTTTCTGGATGCCCTCTGCTGCTCGCCGGGGTAAGGGATATTGCTTTACAGATACGGGGGTAGCCATAGGTTTTAGGGTTACTACAATTGGAGCTATATTCTTAGCCATTCCTGGTGGGCTATTTTCGGCCCATACTCCTGGTGGCACCTGTAGAGTTCGGAGGAGCTTGTTTAATTCTGTATCCAATGTGGGTTGGACTTGCAAGGCTGACATTAGGCGCCATGATTGTTCCTTAGGTACTGAGAGGGTAATTATTCCTGCTGCTTTTGATGGCAGTTTCATTTCTGGACCTCGAGGAGTGAAGGTGATTTGGGCCTGCAATTTGGACAGCATATCTCTGCCTAAGAGAGGTATTGGACACTCAGGTATATACAAAAACTGATGGGTTAAACGATGTCCCCCAATCTGGCATTCCAAAGGTTGGAGGAAAGACCTCTTAGCTTACTGTCCAGTGGCACTTTTAATGATTACACTTTTGGATGCCTTTTTCTGCAATAGTTCTGGGAGTACTGAGTATTCAGCCCCAGTATCTATCATAAAGTCTATTAAATGGCTCCCTAATTGAATCGTGACCGTGGGCTCCTGGAAGCCTAACTTTATGGAGTCCGGTCGTTCCTAGTCTTGAGTAAAATCCTCTTCTGCCAGTCCAATGAAATTGTCTCTATTCCGTCCCTGTCCTGGTCTCTGATATCTTCCATCTCGGATCATTCCCCGTCCCCGTCCCTGGTTTCTTGGGCCGGAGCCTGGGCGTACTTCTTCCAACCTCAGGGGTTCAGGACACTCCCGCTTCCAATGACCCTCCTTCTTGCAATTTGCACATTGATTCCTTCCCAGTGGTGGATTCCTTCCTCGCCCTCTCCCTCCATTTAAGGGGCGGTGGTCTTGCTTCACTGCTGTGGCTAGCATCACCATCTTTTCCTTCTGCCACTTCTTCTTCTCTTGTTTCTCAGCCTCATCCCTATTCCGATAAACTCGGCGTGCAATGGCCATAATTTGGCTCATCAGCATCCCTTCCCATCCTTCTGATTTCTGAATTTTCTTACGAATGTCAGAAGCGCACTGGGCCACAAATGTAGCAGTAATCATTCTGCTGTTTTCAGGGGCTTCAGGGTCAAAAGGTGTCCATATACGATAGGCTTCCTGCAGCCTCTCTAAAAAGTCTCCCGGACTCTCATTTGGTTTCTGTTCTACTTCTGAGACTTTAGACATATTAGTGGGCTTCTGGCATGCCCTGCGGATACCTTGCACAAGTGTCTGGCGGTAGGTGGTAAGTCTGGCTAGGTGAATTGCATTGTTTGGATCCCAATTAGGATCTTCCAAGGGAAAGTTGTCTTGGAGATGACGGTCAATATTAAAAATATTTCCCACTCTGGCCTGCTCACGCAAATATATCTGTGCCTTTTCAATTATGTCTCTCCTTTCCTCAGTGGTGAAAAGAGTATTTAGGAGCTGGCGACAATCTGTCCAAGTAGGGCTATGAGTATTTACTATTGAAGTCACCAAGTCCATCATAGCCTGAGGTTTTTCTGCAAAAGATGGGGTGTGTGTTTTCCAATTCATCAGATCTGTAGTTGTGAATGGAATATATTGCAGGGTCGAAGTTCGAGGTGGCCGTGGTCCGGGTTGCCCGTTAACCAGCGCAGGCTCCTCAAGTGCATCAAATACTCTTCTAAGAGGGGCTACTACGTGACCTTTCTCTTCACTTTGCTCTAGGGGCCTCAAATCATAGGGGATGGTATCTGTCCCAAGGCGTTCTTTTAGCAGCTTTATACGCCTGGCTGTATTGCTTGCTGACCGATCAAGGTCTCCCTGTAACTTCTGTAATATTTCTCTGGGACTTGGATGTACAGGGGTTTGGGGTGGGCAATCAGTTGTTCCACTAAAGGAGACTGTAGATGGAGGTCTATTAGGAGTCACAGGTGGAATAACCACTTCTGCTTGGGCTTTATTATAGGACTCCAATGCCTCCTGAAGATATTTATCATAATCTATCAAGGAATCAAGCTCTATGACTCCACTCCCATTATTCATTCCAGTTTCTTGCCTTGGGGTTACAACTGGTGGAGTGTTTGGATTAGGCTCCCTTCGATGTGGAGCATAGGGTGGAGGTGGAAGCACCTCTTCCTCTGGTCCCTCAAAAATGGGTTTGAGTTTATTTGGCAAGATTCCTTTCCTAGCTTCAGCTTTTACAGCCAATAATTTGCATCGTTTGACTTTGCATTTCCTTATCCATGGAGGATTTTTATTTAATGTGCTCAGCCAGGAATCTATATATGAAAATTGTTCTGGGCACCCTCCAGTTTCTTTGGCGATATCAGTCCAAAGTTTGCTTACTAAATTTATATCAAAGGTTCCCTGAGATGGCCATCCAGTAATTTGTTTTGGCCATTCTAGTTCACATAACGTTCTCAAGCGCTCTGGCGTCATTTTGACTCCATATGCCCCTGAGAAGGCTTTCTTAAAATTATTTAACATACATTCAAGAGGTGTATTTTCCCCCTTTGAACCCCCAACTCCCATTGTATGGCCCTGTGAAGTATCCACTCAGTCACTCACAGACGCGCTTTGTGGGTTTCCTTGCCTAGTGAAGTCACCTTACTAGGAACCGAAGTACTGCCCACTCCACACTCAGGTCAGCTACAGATTGCTCTGTACTTTCTCACACATACAATGCGCTGGATACTTCACCACACTCTACCTCCCAATTTTCCCTTTTCCTCCACCAGACCAACATCTGATGTACCCAACCACCTAGCGTACTCAGTTTCCCCTTACTGAGACGCAGAAGTTTGATCAAGACTTCTCTTCCTCCCAATTAATTGGAGGGCCAAAAATCCCTTTGTGCACTTACCCTTGGTTGGTTCCCTGTTTCCCCCCGGTCCGTCGCCGCCAGTGAGCAGGGTATCAGACAGACGAGTCTTCTGCGTTCCCCCTGGAAAAATTTACCAGTGCGCGCTTTGGGTAAGCAGTGGTCCTCTCTCTTGTACCCTGCCCAGTAGGGCGAAGGGGCTGCGTTCCAGCAGACCACTTATCCGAGTCACAGAGGCACCATAAAATGTAGCACCCTGCTTGTGGTTAACGCTTAGCTGGAATGAAATATTCAACGCAGCAATAGAGAAATTAAAATAATAATTTATTTGTCAGACAAATAAATGAGAGGCTCAGTGGTATATGGTTACCAAGCTCTGGCCTGGCCTCCTGCCATCCTGGCCAGCACTTATATTTCCTTAATCCAGCCCCCTTTGCTCCTCCTGTGGCTGCCTCTGTCCAATCAGCCTGGTTGAATATTCCTATTGGCTGTTTGCTAGAACCAATCACAAAAGATACACCCACTTCCTCCTGTCCTTATAAGGGAGACAAAGAGCTATATATAAATGACAAATAAGTAATAATATATCTTACATGGAATCTTAATTACCAGCTCACCTCTTGCCCTCCTTGCCCTATTGCCTTCTAAAACAAATGGTTAATCTTACATTTTTATCTTCAAGGATCTTGAGTTAATCATCATTGAAAGATCTCCTTCCTTTGAGGGTCTTTTAAACAAATGCCTGACAACTATATATCAAGAGTGTTCGATGGCGTCTCCTGTCTGGCAGGAGGCTGGGCTCATTTGCCCCTCTGGTCTCCTATTGCAATATGACTCTATGAAATAAGAATCTAGCATTTCTTAAATCCTTTGCATAATTACATTTAAGCCAATATATTTAAGCTAATATATTTCATACATTATCATAGGTAGCCTCTTAAAAGAATAAAGCTTCTCAAAGTAAAAAGGAAGGAACTCAGTAAAAAACAGCTTTTAAAAAGAAGCCTCTTCAGTTTACACCCCCCCTTTCACCCTCCTTTCCAGCCTCAAAATAAAATAGAAAGAAGCTTCTTCTCCAGCCAAGCCAGTTGCCTTTCCCACATTTAACCTTTTTAACTCTCTCAGTTTAAGAAAAAGAAACAGCTTTAAAAGATTTCCTTAAAATGCTCTCTTTTTCTGCCAGCTAGATGCCTCTCCATTGCTCTTGGCCTTTTTAACCTTAGGAAGAAGATATGGCTCATTTTACTGGGAGGCACATGGTATCATTTTACTATTTGCCCATTCCTAATTGTGTTTTGCAATCTGCAAGGTCAGTTGTCTGTAATTCCCCCTTTTTTATGACTTTGAGAATTGTTTTTCTGCTATAAATCAGGGGGCCCCTTTGTCTTAGGAGAATAACATTGCCAAGGCCTTTTCTAAGCAGCTGGTCTTTTGCCTGGCATGAAACATTTGAAAATCTTTTTAAGCTCATTTTAAATACAAGCCTTGATAAAATATAGAAGCTCTGATAAAAAATGCAGGCTTATGACTAGATGCCTCAGAATATAGTCATCAAAGTAGTAATTGCTATCCTTATTCCCCTTTAATTTGTCTAATCTGCATTTAACCTGAAGCACCACTTTAGCTAATGGGGCCTCCTGCTGCTTGCGCGCCACTGGAGCACAATTTCTGTTTTCATCCTGAAGCAAAGTTCTTAACCTGAGGTACTATTTCTCGGTTAGCGGAGTCTGTAACCTGAAGCGTATGTAACCCGAGGTACCACTGTATTGGTTTTTCATGTTTCAGAAAAGTTTTGATTTACAGATTGGACCTGAAGGAAGTTCTGCAGTATTTAAAAATAATTTATTATACAAGTTTAAATGCAGCAGTTGCATTTAAAAAATGCTTCAAGAAAACAAATTCCCAGCACTGTTGTTTCAAAGAGTAGCGGCTCTTCTGCTAGTTTATCTAATTTAATAATTCTATATGGTTAATTTGAAATGTCCCTCATTCAGCCAGTTAAGAATATTGGAAACATTACAATGAAATTACATTTGGAGTCAATAGACCTACATTTTTTGTAATAGTTTTTATTACATTTTCTGTTTTAGAATTTCAAATAAACTTTATAAAACTTTAAAATATCCAATGACTTCTCTTACTATAACCATTCAAATCAATTTTCCACTTTTAAATCCAACGTCAATTCAAACCTTTATTGCATTAGCATACAGCCATAGCAGGATAAGACAAAAATGCTAGACACAAGCAACCAAACAAAATTCAAAGCGATATTACTGGCGTTATGACATTTAAATTACCCTAAGACAATAATGTACAGAATTAATTGCCGGCGCCGGGAATCTAGAATGCAGATGTATATAAAGCATATAATGGCCCCAAAATAGGCTCGGCACATTAGGTTAAAAAGGTAATAAAAGAATTAAAACAGGTCCAGGTCTAGGACACACTACCCAGTCAAAGTAGCCCTGAGTTTCAAAGCCTGCACTATAAAGATTGCCACCCCACATGAAACTTGGGGATTTGCGTCCACAAGAAGCGATTTCAAACAGTCTTCCTTAGATGTGATGGTGGACGGGATCAAGAGGAGGAGCTTAGTTCTTATTTGCTTATAAATAGGGCAGTAGAAAAAGAAATGTATGAAGTCCTCTACTTCATTCATTGTGCATGGACATAGACGCTGAGTAGTAGGGGTCTTAGAGTAAATCCCCTGCAAGAAGGCCGTGGGTATAGAATGGAAACAGGCCATGGTAAACGCTCTTCTCAAATTGGGCTCCGTCAGGTCTATCAAGTAGTTGGCAAGTGATCTTACCACTTTCACTTTAGGGAGACACATGGAGAGGCGAGCTGTGGTGGACTGTGCCCGGTCCATGGCCTCGTCTCTTGTAAGAATCCAGGCCCGGATTTTATGTTGGTCCCAAGATGACAGCGTGTCAAAATCTGGGAGGGAGTAGCGTGCAGTAATAGTCTCCATGGCCTTGGACCATTTGTAACTATGAGAACAAGTTAAAAAGGCTTGCCTGGCTAGGAGGGAACCTGGGGCTTTGATTAATTTACAATAAAAACTAATAATTCTAATGTGGGCTCTCGCAACAATGGAGGGGAGGCCCAGTTCTGTTCTTAACTGTGCAGCAACCGAGCCCCTGGGGAGACCCAGTAACTTTCGTGCAAAAGAGTTTTGTAGAATCTCGAGCCGTTGTAGTGTTTTTAAATTCCACCCCCAAATTTCAACCCCATAGAGTAACATCAGGAGGACTTTGCTGATAAATGCTTTTCTGATTTGTGGAACCAACTGGCCGCCTTTTGCATAGAAGAATTTCTCCAAGGCTTTGATGGTTCTACGGGCAGCCAGGATGGTCATATTTAGGTGAGCTGACCAGCTAAGCCCATGCTGAAAAGTGATACCCAAATACTTGAATGCTGAACAATGTTCAATAGAGTGGCCCTCAGAATTCCAAAATGGCTTCCGAGTTTTCGTGCCAAAAGTAAGAATTTTGGTTTTGGCAAAATTGATTTTGAGGGAGTTGGTATCACAATATGTCATGAGCCCTCTGAGCATGTTGTTTAAGCCCTGCTTGGTTAAAGTCAGTATCACCATGTCGTCCGCATAGAGTAATATGGGGATCTTGAGCTGTTGTAAAGAGGGGGCAGATTGGTTTAGGGCCTTCATGGTTGTAACGATGTCACTGATGTAGAAATTAAATAGAAAAGGGGCCAAGAGGCAGCCCTGTTTGACCCCTTTATTCAGAGGGAAAGAATCAGAAAGAGCTCCCAGAAGGCCAAATTTTACTCTGGCCGATATATCATTATGAATTTCCATAAGAAGGTGGAGGAGTCTCTTATCTATGTTGGTGTAACTAAGCTTCTGCCATAGCCTATCTCTAGGGATGGAGTCAAAAGCGGAGGTCAGGTCCACAAAAGCCGCGTGTAGTTTGCAGTTGAACCAGTTTAAGTATTTATCAATCAGGGTAAATAGAACAAGACATTGGCCAGATGTACTATGACCTTTACGGAAGCCAGCCCGTTCCGGGTGGAATAGCTTTGTTTCTTCTGCCCACTCAATTAATTTCTCTAGCAAGAATCTAGAGTAAACCTTGTATGATATGTCCAGCAGGCTGATAGGTCGATAGTTACGCGGATCTTGTGGGTCCCCCTTTTTATGTATTGGGATGACTATTCTCTGTTTCCAGTTAGGTGGAATCTTAAGAGTAGCATTAATAGTGGTAAAGAGAGATGCTAAAATAGGGGCCCACCACGTCTGGTTCGATAAAAATACCTCAGGTGGTATCATATCCTCCCCCGGGGATTTATCCCCTGATAGCATGCTGGTTAGTTGTAAACATCTCTCTGGGGGAACTGGTTCCCAGGTAGGCAAGGCAGATGCTGGAAGAGTAGAGACTACGTTTACTTCGGGATCTGGGGCGGAATACAGCTGAGCAAAGTGAGAGTGCCAACTGGCTGCTGTGATGTTATTAACAATGAATGAGTGGGGTCTTAAACCTGCATTAATTAAATTCCAGAATTTCTTGTCATCGCGGGTTTTAATGGCCACTGACAGCGCCATCCAGCGTTCTTTCGCAAAGAGCAATTTCTTATGTTGAAGCAGCTTCTTGTAGTATGAACGGAATTGGGCTAACTCCCTGATTTTGCTCTGGGTGCTGTCTGATTTCATATCAAACTGAAGAAATCTAAGCCAACTTCTGCACTGTTTGCATTCTTGGTCGAACCAAGTTTGATTCTTCCAGGTTAGAATCACACGGGGAGGTTTCGTGAGTGAAGGAAGCAAGTAGGCTAAAATTTGCTGGAAAGTTGAGAAATGATTCACATTCATTGTTAACAGCTGAGCTTTCAAGGCTAGGATCTCAGGAGAATTTAGGAGGACTTTTATGTCTTGTTCCAGATAGGTATCCCACTTCTTACGTCCGGGGGCTAAGATCAGTGGGTCCTGGAGGTGGAGTGAGCTGGGAAGCCCCAGCTGTGTGTGGAGGAAGGAGATGGCGATTGGAAGGTGGTCACTTTCGGTTCTGTTAAACACATTGAAACAATATGCCTTATCATTAAATGCCGAGGAGGACCAGATGTAGTCTATAACGCTTGCCCCTCTCGATCCTAGAAAAGTATAGAATCCCCCGGACCAGTCTTTGGGTGTGCCATGCAAGCTGTGCAGCCCGAAGTTTATGGTAAACTCCAGTAGTATGATGCCAGCCCTATTGATGGTCTTATCATGTGAATTCCACGTAGGAAACCACTCCTCTTCTATGAATAATTGTGACTTATGGGTGAATGAGCTTATATCTGCACCGATTCTGGCATTAAAGTCCCCCATTATAAGGATCTCTGACTTTGGAAATTCAGCCACGGATTTGTCGAGGATAAATCTTAAATCCTCCCAAAGCTGATTTGAATGAGAAGGGGAGGAGGTAGATGGATTGTACAAGTTTACACATATGAAGTCCCCAACCGGGCTGTTAGTGATGTGTAAAGTTTGAATGGAACTACTCTCTAACCAAAAGAGAGGAGAGATATTAAGTTGAAGCTCCTGCGAAACAAATGTTACCAGGCCACCACTAGGGCGCCCATACAAATGTGTTTTGGTCGCAGGAATCACAAAGGCGTCATAGCCCAGTAGGGATGGGGGGGGGGTGACGATTCTAGGCACCAAGTCTCTTGTATACCCATAATCTGGAATTTCGCTAAAAAACTCTTTCATATCCCCGCCATGCTGTTTGGACGTCCATCCCGCAACATTCCAGGATAGCACATTAAAGCAGTTTGAAGAGGGACTATGTGCTAGTCAGTTACTCTGGTTGCTGGTGGGAGAGGCAGTGCCAAGGGTCTGAGACAGCGCGAGGCGTGATATTGCCGAAGGTATCAAAGGGGTGGTAATTTGATTGTTGTGGCCAGCAGGGTCATCAATAAGACCTGAGCTGTCTCTTTGCGCAGTGGCTTCCTTAACGTTTATGTATTGGCTTGAAGAGGTTGCGGGTAAATAAGGTTCTACCAAAAGAGATTGACTGGCAAAGGACGAGGATGTACGGTCATCTGACTGGGCCGCACTGATTGAAGACTCCAGGTCAGGCATAGAAGAATAGGACAATGACAGATTTCCAAGATGAGGGGTGTTTGGCGCATTGCTCTTTAAGACGGAGGGCGAGGTAGTTGATTGCAGTTCTATTAGTAGAGGTGAAGGGGGGCTGCGTTGCGACGGTGTATGAGGAGCTTCCGCCAGGCAGACTACCATATCATCCGTTATTGGAGTCCCAGTATTTGGCAGGGATTTCTGGGGTGTTAGCCCCTTCATGACTGCGTTCCTTTGATTTAGTAGGTTACTATGACCAGATTTTGAGGAAATTTTTTTTTGAAGTACATGTGTAAGTTGCTGCTTGAGAATATCATGCCTGTTTATAACTTCCTGCTGTTCTACTAATGGCAACTCGCCATAGGATGAAATAAGGCCCCTCTCCTCAGAAGCAGCCAGATGGCTGGGCCCGCTTTGGTCATACTTCTCTGTTGCTGGGGTAGATAGACCAGGAAGCTTGGGCTGAGAGGGAGGGTGAGGTTCCTGGGTGGACAGCTTGAGTTTCAAGACTATGTCGCGCCAGTCTGGTGAGCGGATACCTTTTTGTACGATGTTATGGAAAAGAGGTTTAATCCTGGTGTCATGAAACTCTCGTTGGGAAGATGCCCCAGGTGGCCAAAAACGCTTTATGCCTAACCAGTATAGACGGAATTTTTGGTGACTGGAAGGAGAGCAGTACTTTTTGAAACCGATGGTGGTAGTTCAAAAGTTTCACTGAGCTAAGAGCTATTAGCGGAGGCCAAATCTGAAGGAGTTGCCTTAGATGATCTTTGATATCTCTCGGATTATTCCACCTTGGGGACCTGGGGTCACTGCTGCGTATAGTTAGGCAAATTTTGTTTGCTTGTAGGATCAGAGATTGAGAGTCCAATTGAGCTTTTAATAGGTGACCACCAGTACCACTTTCATGTCTAACAGGGGAGGTACACCTCTGTTCCTTTAAATCCCTCGAAGGCAGAGTGAGGTTGTGCTGCAACTCCAACAAATGGGCCTCAAGCTTTTGGTGGAGGTTATTCACCTGCATGGAGATCCCATTTATGCTCTTAAAGATGCAGTGCAGGGTCCTGGTTATTAAATGGAAATGATCGAATCCCATGCCGTCACCCAGGGCCAACTCGGACTCCCCCTTCGAGGTGGCTCTCACATCTTTGTCATTATCATTAGCATTATTCGTTGCCTTCGAGTTCACCCCCTCCACTTCTATGTCGGCTGCGAGGTCAGTTAAAGGATTAAAACGATTGTGAGTTTCAACCGTGTAGCTATCTTCCTCGTTATTTCTGCTACATCAAATGCCAACAGTGTCCTTCAGCTCTCTATATTGGACAAACAGGCCAGACCTTACGCCAAAGAATAAACGGACATAAATCGGACATCAGGAACCACAAGACAGAGAAACCAGTAGGAGAACACTTCAATCTCCCAGGACATTCTATACAAGATCTCAAAGTAGCTGTTTTACTACAAAGGAATTTCAGAAATAGACTGGAAAGAGAAGCTGCTGAATTACAACTTATCACCAAACTTAAAACCATGGAGAAACCTGGTCTGAACAAAGACCTTGGATTCTTATCTCATTATACATGACAAAGCCATTTTTCACCTTTTCACCCCTTGCTTTTTCCTGTAGGACCTATTGCAGTCGTTAAGAGTCGTCAACAGGCTCATCACAGCTATCTGCCAATCACCCATTCCCACCACCCTTCTGAGTAATACCCCGCCCCACCTTCTCACTATATAGAAGGGTCTGGAAACTTCTGTTTCAGTGTATCTGAAGAAGTGTGCATGCACATGAAAGCTCATACCAAGAACTGACTTAGTTGGTCTTTAAGGTGCTACTGGAAGGATTTTTTTTTTTGTTTTGACTATGGCAGACCAACACGGCTACCTATCTATTTCTGCTACAGTTAAGAAAGAAAGAATCAATCTTGGACTGTTTGGGCCTTGGGGGAGGCATTGCCTCATCCAGGTCCCTTGGCCGCTTGCCATGGCCCATAGTGGAGATAAGGAGAAGTATCCGCAATAATTGGAAATATCTTAATGCACCTTAGAGAGTATTAGGAGGCAGGGGAGTAGTGAGCGAAAGAAAGTAGGTAGAGTTCGTTTCTTGCTTACAATTCTCAGTCATTTGTCCAAGCTTCTCTCGTCTCTAAAAAACAGTTTGATATTTCTTTCCTTCAAAGTATGAGGCGGGGATTCTTGCCACTTTCCTCCTCAAGGTCTGCTGCATTAACAAAATCGTGTGTGATTAGCCAGCAAACACGTACATAAATCCAACGTCAGTTATTTACTCTGTTAATTTTTATAAATGCTGCCAGCATATTCAGCTATGGAGTTATTCTCCATTTATTCAATCTTCTTTAAATGTGTGTTCTTCTTGCTCTCTTGTTCTATATGTTAAATCTGCAAGTTGTGTATATTCTGTCAACTTAAGTTGCCAATCCTCTTTAGTTGGGACCTCACTAACTTTCCATTTTTGGGCTAACGAAACACAGGGTACATTTTTTGCATACATAAATAAGCTTTTCTGGCACCTGGGAATTTCAGTTTGGATTATCCCCAACAAAAAGGACTCTGGGTTAGGGGGGAAAGTAATTTTACGATAGATAAGAAAAAGGAACCATGAAAGGGAAAGCAGGGAAGTCATATGCTACATGGTATTATGTAACATGTTTATTTTGAGATGTATAAACTGAAAAATTATTTAAAATGGTTATATATGAATCAGCAAACTGATTCATATAGAACGTGGATGAAAAACTATTCACAGCTGTGATGGTTAAGAGATTAAATGTCTCCATAGGTCAATACATCACCACAGATCAAACAGAATTCATACCCTCAAGAAATACAGCAGACTCTATAAGGAGAGTTCTTGATATAATCTATGACCTGCAGCTACGAAACACTCCAGGGGCATCAATTTCACTTGATGCCTTTAAAGTGTTTGGCAGAGTTGAGGGGACCTATTTGAAACTCTTACTTTCTAAATTAGAATCTGGAGAAAAAATTCTGCACACGATTCAACAAATTTACTCAAAATCTTCAGCTATAATCATGGTAAATGGATATGATGATGCTCCAAGAAACCTCAACAGGGGCACCTGCCAAGGATTCCCTCTGTCACAACTGCTTTTTGCAGTGGCAATAAAGATCTTAGCTATCCAACTATGTGTCTCTGTGAAGGGAGTGAAAATAGGAAATGTTGAATAAAAAGTAGCTTTGTTTGCGGATGATACATTAGTAATTGGGCAAGATCTAGTTGTTGTGCTTTAATCTTTGAAAGAACATTTTGAAAGTTTCCATTGAATTTCAGGACTACAAATTATGCAGCAGTTCAAAAGCAGCTGACAGAAATGTCAAAGATAAAGATAGCCCATGCGGGTTTAAATACCTCAGGATAATCTTTACAGCTGATCTTAATCAATGAAATTGAAGAAATGATAAGTATTTTTTCAAAATGGTAATAAACAACTGTATAAGTGGAAGCACAAAAACCTTAGCTGGCTAGGTGATATTGCAGCTATAAAAATGTCAATTCTGCCAAAATTCTCTTTCCCTATTCAGGTTTTACCAACATACTTAAAAAATGGCAAAACAAATTAATCACCTTTATCTCATTAGGAAAAATACCCAGATTCAGTCAAAAAATCTGATTTAGACACAGCAATAAAGAGGGGCTAGGAATACCCAATCTTCCATTATACTATGCAGCTTTCCAAATTAGATCATTGATGCCATGCATTAAAGGCAAAGTAGATATTGTATGGGTACAGAGAGAAAGTACCCACACAAGACCATCAGTACGTGCTCTGCCCTTCCTGAAGCTGCCTCAGATGGAACATGAAAAGGTGGATAACCCATTTTTCAAAGTAACATTGATGGCGTGAAGGAATTGAAACTCAATATTGGCTCTTAGGCCTTCATCACTGATGCCCCTGCTAGATCACCCCTTATTTAAACATGCAAACAAATACAGTATAACCCATTTGGAGATCTTGAAACAAATGGTTTCTATAGGATTAGAGATTTGTTTGTAGGTGGTAAAGCAATCTCAGAAGAGGACATGATGGCAAAGGCAATGGTCCTGGTTACAACTGTATCAACAATGCACTTTTGCAAAGTCTCTAGAATGCAATGGTGAAGGCTTGAAACCATTGACAGCTTTTGAATCGCTATGTAACAGACATAGCCATGACAAGAAAGAGGCTGTTTCGATGATATATGGTATGATATTAGACAGCTTTGTGGGCAACACGGAAGAGATGGAAGACTGACATAGGAACCTCAATAGTGAAAAAGCATGGAAATCTATATGGTGTAATCCATCTCTAAAAACATATTTCTTCTCACCTCCAGGAAATTTCCCTTAAAATTACCTTTTGGTGGCATGGACCCCCACACGCCTTGAAAAGATAAATCCATCAAGCTCACCATTATGTTGGAAAGATTGTGGAGAATGAGGTTCCTACTTTCACCTTTCTTGTGGGGTGTACTGTGAGCCACACCATTTGGCACAAAGTTTTTCATCTGGTCTCTAGAATTACCCTCCTACTTTGAAGTTTGATATTTGTGTACTGGAAAGAAACCTCTAGTATACTGTATTTGATGGC
Source organism: Podarcis gaigeae (assembly GCF_964106915.1). Lineage (NCBI taxonomy): Eukaryota > Metazoa > Chordata > Lepidosauria > Squamata > Lacertidae > Podarcis > Podarcis gaigeae. The sequence continues at coordinate 77,662,335 of NC_139684.1, forward strand.
CACTACCATCTCCTCCTTCTCCTTCCCCAACACCACAGGAAAAGTTGCTTAACTAAGGCAAAGAGGCTGCTAGCTTTGGAAGGCAAGGGGTGGGAAAGAATCATAAGTCACCCTCCAGCGCCCCTGCTCCCAGTCTTTTAAATCAATGGAGATGTGCAGCAACCACAACACAACCAAGCAGCAGCTTTTAACACATCAGGCTGGCTGGGCGTTGCTCAGAAGTGACGCTGGACATTGCATGTGTGCTGTTCTCTCCCTCTTGCTCCCCCCCCCCGAACACACACACTCTGCTCCCCAAACTCCAAGCCTCTCTCCCGTATGGGTGCCTATGGAACCTCAGCATGGGACTCAAGGAAAGCCACGGCTGGCAAGCGAGCGACCCGTTCGCCAGGGAAGCTGGAGTGGCTCTGCTGGGTTGGAGTTTGGGCAAGCAGGAAGGAGAACTGAGGCTCATTGGGCTTCACGGTGTGCATGCAGCAGGGTCAAAGTGTCCCTTCTCAAATGAAAGTAATACGGTACACATTTCCTCTGTGAGAAAAGAATGTGGTATGATAAGAGATAAAGGTGAGAAGTAATGAAGATAGAAGTGTGATATTGAAATTATTAAGGTGTAGACTGAAGATTTTAAGAGGGAGAATGAATTGTAACTAAGATCAAGAATATTCAGTATGCCAAATACATTGTTTGAAATTCCATTCACTGTTGGTATCTTTCCGCAATTGCTTTATGAGCAAATAAAAATAATTAGAGGTTTGGTTGATGAGACGGAGAATGAAATGGGAATAGAAGGGACAAAAGTGGGTGTGAATTAATGAATACATAATAAGTAAAGAACTATGGGATATGATTTTTCTATATTATCACAGTGGCGCAACAACTGTGGATAAAGATGAGAAGATTTATTATTGTTGAATATGGAGAAATGGTTGTGAGAGTTATTGCAGGTAAAGTTGTTATGTTTGATTAGAGAAAATATATTGCTGATTTCTCTTTTTCCTTTCCTTTCCTTTCCCTTTTTCTTTTTCCCTTGATGTTTTCTTTTTCTCTTTTTTGTTTTTGTTTTTGTTTAAATTAATACCTTTTCTTTTATTATGAGATATGGTGTAGGTAAAGTTATTTCTTTGATTACATCCTTGACAATAGACCTCCCCCTGTGTTGTTTGTTCTCCCTTGTGCTATGACCCCCACCCTAGTATTCTTGCTTGTGGTGAGCTTGTAAATGTAGTATCACTTTCAATAGATGCTTGTCTGCATTTTCTATAATATCTGGATTGCCACTGCCATTTACTATTAATAAAAATTATTTGGCTTCTTTTATAATTTTTGTGTAAAAAGGAAAATGAAACAATTTATTTGGGTCAGGAAAGAAGATCAACGGAAAGAAGATCAGCTGGGTGGCACCAGCCATTTGTTTTTTGCCTACCTGGAAGCAATCAACACAACTTTGTAAGGTTATGCATTGGGTAAGGCTTTGTTTGGATGGATGGGAGGGTGTAGCCTTTGCCTGCCCCTCCTCACTAAGGGTATCCTATTAGAGGGATCTGGGGGTGTGGATTCTGTCCAATGCCTGGACGTGGGCTGTTGGAATGTCACTGCTCCAATGGGGAGCTCTCAGAGGGCCCCTATTTGATGTAAGTCATAGGGCTCCCCCTATTGGTGGTTTACCCTGCAGATGGGTGCGACTCAAGATATGCTGGCTTCACCCAAAGCCTAAGCCAAACCACCAGTATCTGTAAACAATAAATCTGTGGCCTATTAGAATCCATAAACGAAAATAATTCTTTCTGTGTAATTATTGTCTGTAAGGGTCACAGGGCTTTGGCATGCAAGTGGGGCTGAACAAAATAACATGCAAATTCTCATATGTTACTTCAAATGCCATTCTCATCATTCTACACATTCTGCATATATAAAACATAGAGATACAGAATACAGATTCAATGTGCCAGATGAGTTTATTTTTTTATGATGAATTTCACCAATTATGAAAAAGAAAACCCATGAGGCCTGAGCTCCTCCTCTCACCACTAGGCTCCCAATTTCTTCTGCAGCCACTATGAATGGTGGAATTAACAAGGAGGAGAGCTTGCTGTCTTGTATCTACCCTTCAAGTTCAATTTTCTTTGTGGATATCTCAGCATTCCAGCATTTTGCTTCAATTTTAAGCAGTTGAAGGTCACGGTGTCCTAAGAGTTTTCCATCAAGGGCACACAAGTCTTCAGTTGCACAACCTTTGAATTTGAGCCTTTGAATTAAATGATATTCATCTGTGTAACACAAAGAATAACCTTTGCATGAGTGGGGCATTGGGGAAAAGGATGACTGTGGTTATTAAAGCTCAACCAACACACTGACAATACACACTCACCAACCAATCTGACAGCCAAGTATCACTAGCTTTGAAGTTGGGTTTCCTGGCTAATACCAACGTGATGCATTGGAAGTTACCCTCTGCCACAGTTTCTAGAAAAAGAGGTGCTGGAACTCAACATGAGTGCCTCCCTTGTTCTCTTACAACGGCAATGGTGCCCACCTGAGAGTTGCTAGAACTGAGTTCTGGCTGGAAAAAAGCTCTGGTCTCTCACCTCATGTATTTTGCTAGACTAAGGCAGCAGTTCTTTTGCACACTTGTGATGCACTAAGATTCAATTAACACAGTGCAACTTATTTCTTAGGAAATATGAACAGAGGTGCACTATAGTACCCTTCTTTCTCCCAGACTCCTTTACTTTTGAATGTTTGGCCAAAGTGTGTGGTCCAGGCCTCCTGGACCAGCACCAAATGGTACATACTGCTGTGAGGAGAAGCTGTGATGTGCTGGCTGGTCCTGCACCCTCCCCTGTATCCCTCTAATCTGTTCCTTCTTGTGGATTAGAGGAAAAAGGTGTGCTGTAAGGAGTCTGCTGTGCTTTGTAGGCCCCCCAGTCTCACGCAAGGTAAAACCTTGCACATGAGTGAGCCTGTCCCCTCTTGTTGTTATGCTCTTCATATGGGGATAGTTTGGAATCCAAAACAGGATGAGAGCATTGCCCTTTCCCTCAGAGAAAGAAATCAAAGCTATACACAAATATCAGTCATTGCTTTTCTGGAAATGTGAAAGAGGCAGAAGCAGGCAATATTACTCACTTGGAAAACCTGTTATAATGGAAAGACCACTCTTGTAGGAAATGCACTTGGTCTCATTGGCAAGGCAGCTGACATACCCCTCAGGTGGGCAATTTTTATTCTTTTGTTTAGCATCGGTGATTTTGAAGCAGGCTGGGCACTGGCGACCATTGGGGGAAAGATCTTCACGTGGTGGAACTACCAAAATAAAAACCTAGAGTCAGCATATGGATACACCTCATTCCCCATTCTCTTTATTGTACTTTTATTTTGATTTGTTTTTTGCCTTCTAGTAGCTGCTGACACTAGCCTGACATGCTACCTTCACATTGTGTCCTGCATTAATGATGATGGTGATAATGATGATATTTTAAATAATAATATTTTATTTCTATCTCACCAATCTGGTGCGGTTTCCCCAGTCACTCTGGGTGGCTTTCAACAGAACACTAAAAACAGAATAAAACTTCAAACATTAAAAACTTCCAAAAATAGGGCTGCCTTCAGATGACTTCTAAATGTCGAATAGTTGTTTATTTCCTTGACATCAGATGGGAGGGCATTCTGCAGGGCGCCATTACCAAGAAGGCCCTCTGTCTGGTTCCCTGTGACCTTACTTCTCATAGAGAGGGAACCGTCAGAAGGCCATCAATGCTGGGCTGAAGGATGGAGGTGGAGACACTACTTCAGGTATACTGGGCTGAGGCCGTTTAGGACTTTAAAGGTGAGCACCAACACTTTGAATTGTTTTTGGAAACGTACTGGGCGCCAATGTAGGTCTTTCAATACCGGTTTTATATGTTCTCGGTGGCCACTCCCAGTCACCAGTCTAGCTGCTGCATTCTGGATCAGTTTTAGTTTCTGGGTAGGACCACATACAGCATGTTGGAGTAATCTACCGTATTTTTCGCACAATAGGACACACTTTTTCCCCTCCAAAAATGAAGGGGAAATGTGTGTGCGTCCTATGGTGCGAATGCAGGCTTTCGCTGAAGCCTGGAGAGTGAGAGGGGTCGGTGTGCACCGACCCCTCACGCTCTCCAAGCTTCGCACACCTCTCCGCAAGCAGCGGGAGCCCAGCGCTGGGCTTCCGCTACTTGCGGAGAGTTGCCAGCATGCCGAAGCCTGCGCTGCTGAGCTCAGCACACCCAGGTTTCGCTGACCTCTCCGCAAGCAGCGGGAGCGCTCCCACGGCTTGCAGAGAGCTGCCTGTTTGGGGGCTGGGGTCGGGGGAAGCTCAAGCTTCCCCAGCCCCGCGCCTGGGGGAAAAATAATTTCCCCCCCTTTATTTCCCCCCAAAAAAACTGGGTGTGCCTCCATGGACAGATGGAGTGCGCCTCCATGCAGATGGGTGCGCCTCCATGGACAGCTGAGAGTCCAAAATGACTCCCAGGCTGCGCACCTGGTCCGTCAGGGGCACAGTTACCCCATTCAGGACCAGGGAGTCCCCCATACCCGCCTGCCCCCAGTTCCCCCAAAACAGTACTTCTGTCTTGTCAGGATTCAACCTCAATCTATTAGCCATCATTTATCCTGCAACCACCTCCAGGCACTCACACAGGAGCTCCACCTGGTCAGATTTGAAAAGAGAGCTAGAGCTGGATATCATCTGCATACTGATGAACACCCAGCCCAACCCCCCTGACGATCTATCTCAGTGGCTTCATATAGATAATATAAGCGTGGGAGAGAGGAGAGAACCCTGAAGCACTGCACAAATGAGAGCCCCTCTATATGGTTCAGAAGGATATTATGGTCAAAGGCCACTAAGAGATCCAGCAGAAATAGGAAACAGCTTTCATCCTTATCCCTAGCCTGCCAGAGATCATCAACCAGTGCAACCAATGCGGTTTCTGTCCCATGATGAGGCCTGAATCCTGATTGGAAGGGATCCAAATAGTCCACATTCTCCAGGTGTGCTTGGAGTTGTTCAGCAACCACCCGCTTAATCACCTCACCCAAGAATGGAAGATTTGAGACTGGGCAATAGTTGCCCATATCGGCTGGGTCCAGAGATTTTTGTTTAAGAAGCGGTTTAATGACCATCTATTTCAGCGGGCTGGGAAGACTCCCTCACAGAACATTCACCACCCTGCAGAGCCCATCACCCAGCCTTCCAGGCTTGTTTTTATGAGCCAGGATAGGCAAGGTACAAGGAGACAGGTGTTTGGTTTCACTCGTCCAAGCATCCTGTCCACATACTCGGAGGTAACAGATTGGAATTTATCCCATGCAACTAGACTAGAATTTATCCCATGCAACTCACCCTACTCACATGGTTGGAGTCTACCTCTTTCTGAATCCCAGTGACTTTATCTGCAAAAAACTTTGCAAAATCCTTGCAGGAGATCTTGGGGGCCTATGGGACCGCCTCTCCTGGTATGTCCCACGGAGGACCTTACAGTCTTCAAACAAAAACATTTTCAAGGTCCCGGGCCACAGGGAGGTTAGGCTGGCCTCAGCCAGAGCCAGGGCTTTTTCAGCTGTGGCCCTGATCTGGTGGAATGCTCTGTCACAAGAGACTAGGGCCCTGCGGGACTTGACATCTTTCCGCAGGGCTTGCAAGACAGACCTGTTCCACCAGGCCTTTGGCCAAGGCACAGTCTGACCCCCTCCTTTGGTAATCCTCACAGAACTCTAGCCCATTGATTGCCATTAATTTGATTTTGAACTGAGCTTAAAATGAATTGATTTTACAATGTTGTGTTACTTTTATTGTTGTTAGCCACTTTGAGACCTGCTTTGGCTGGGGAGGGCAGGATATAAATAATTTTATTTTATCATTATTATTATTATCAGGCCCCGATGGCGCAGGTGGTTCTGTAAGATTCCGAACCACCTGAAAGTCTCCTGCTGCTGTTTTCTGCAGATGCAATAGAGGCGGTGAAGAAGGTCCTCTTCGCCGTTGATATCACCACTTGATAGGCTCGACGTTGAGCTGTAACCCATTGAGCTGTAACCCTTGTTAACTCCGCATTTCAGTGGGGCACCAGAGAATCAGCTGAAGAGCCATCAACTTGGGAGAAAACATCCCCTACCATTCCCTGGAAACCATTAGGATCCATTAAGTGGTGAGGGCAGACCATCCGAATCGGTCCCATCTCCCTCCAGAGGGGAAGGGTCACGGAGAAGTCCAGCTGCACCAGGAAGTGATCTGACCATGGCACTTCTTTAGTTTCACTTTTACTTAGTGTCAAATCACCCACATTCATAGAGGTAAACACCAGGTCTAAGGCATGTCTATGAATATGAGTTGGGCCAGACTTATTCAGGGACATCCCCATGGAGGCCATTCTTTCCATGAAGTCCCGAGCGGCCCCTTATAAGGTCATGTCGGCATGGATGTTAAAATCCCCTAGGACAACCAAACTTGGTGTCTCCAGGAGCACATCCACCATGACCTGAAGTAGCTCGGTCAGGGAATCCTTCGTGCAGCAGGGAGGTTGGTACACCAAAAGGAATCCTGGCCTGCCCCTATTGCCCAACTTCCAGTACATTGGGAAAACTGGGTCTTCCCAATAGGACGCCTGGTCCAAGCTAATGACTTCCTAAAAATCACTGCAACCCCCTCTCCCTGCCCACATGACCTGGGTTGCTCTCTGTCTCTGACACACATGCCAGGTCAAGTCCCCCATCCATAGATGGCAGTGGTGTTACTGATTATTGACCTGGCATTGCACAGCAGCACCTTCAGGTCATGCGGGTCTTCGTTGCTGATTCCAATATGCTTCCGGTAAAGACCGGACCTGGAGACAGAGGTAGTCGTCAAACAACGACAAAACCTGCCTTTTTGGTATTGACATGGTCTGGCCTTTAGCGTAACTCCTCCTTCTACCCGTGATCACAGAGATTGGGCATCCCAGAGAATCCTCCCCTGTGTAACCTGCCCCAGACATTCTGTTGGCTAGTGCCCACTCCCAGGCAGCCCTAACCCTCATTTGCCATCAACTTTGAAGAACAGACATATCTGCTGAGCATTTATAAAAAATATTGTTGTGTTTCACCTTTTGTCATGCACACTACTGTTTTGTGGATTTTCTGGAGTTCTAACTTGGTAGCAGTGTATCAGGCAAGCTCTCTGCTCTCTGATTCTAACTCTCTGTTTCTGAATGTACGGACAGCTGCATTCTCTTGGAGGTAATCTCTCTCTCTCTCTCTCTCTCTCTCTCTGTGTGTGTGTGTGTGTGTGTGTGTCTGTGTGTAAGCAAGGAGTGGGCAGGCCCAGAATCCACATGGGGGAGAGTGATTCCCAGATTTTCCGGATTTCTCCTTCTCTTCCTTCAGCCCCACCAACAGCTTGTTTGAAATGTGACAGTTTTAATATGCTTTTATTCTATTGTAATTTTAACTTTTTGGAATTCGATTATTTTTTTTACAATCCAGGATTGTATAAATTTAATTAAAAAAATAAAGTGATATGCCAAAGGATTTCTAACACTTCTACATATGTCTACTGAGAATTTATTCCAAGTGAACCAGCCTTGAGAGGCAGTTAGCACAATTACGTTGCCCACTACAAGGGTGGTAAACTGATTATCAGCCCCGCGGGGAAACCCCTGTCATTGTCTTACTGTCCCAAGTGCTCTGAAACCGAGCCCCCTCTGCTGGAGATGGGTGGCTTTGGGTAGAAGGCAGTTGGGTTCCTGGCTCCTGTCATAGCCTAGTGCCTCCTTCCCCAAGCCTGGGAAGCATTTGCTCAACTTTGGTCAGGAGGCATGATGCTCTGACAGGGTCTGAGATTGCTGCCACCACCTTGCGTTCGAGGCAGCACGGTTCCAGGATCCTGTCTGGGACTCATGCCTGCTTTCCCAAGCTTGGGAAGAATTTGATCAGCTTAAGAAAGGAGGTGGTCTGATAGGGTCCCCAAGGCCTCCTGCATCCTCCCCCCCAAAAAAGTGGCATAACTATGTCCCAGCATGTTCCGCCAGAAAAAACACACTGTTTTTATAAGCTCTTGACCTTCAGAGATGCAGATACTCACGGTGGACAGGTTCCTTATTGCACTCATCTGTTTGGCAGCAGACCATCTTCAGATGGAGGAATTTACCTTGAGCTGAACTGAAGCTGTAATCACCTGAATGGCAACCTTGGGGAGGTACACATCCCCGGAAAGTTGACACTTTATAATTTGGAACTGAAAAGAACAAAAGGAAATGAATCTGCAAAAAATTCTGGTTAATTCCCTCCAAATATATATATATTTAATGATACATCCCTTTAACTACATTTTTTTCTTCAGTGAGAAACTACATAATGCACAGTTCTTGAACCAAGAAATGAACCAAAACTCAATTATACTTCAAATTCCATAATTCTCCAACCAAACAGTGCATACAAATATGCAAATATTAAGAAAAAACAAGCATAGAAACAGTGGGTGCTATTTCAATTGTTTACTCTGAGTAAGATTTAGTTGAATGCCACTCAGCTAAATGAGTTCAAACAACCAACAGAGTTACTTTTTATTAGGGGGAATCATCTGATTTCTCAGATGGGCATGCAGATGAAGAGAGATCTGGAAGCTGAAACCTAGAATGACCAATGTTCCAGGAATCATTGTGAGGCCAAGGGGCCATATAGCCCATTGTTGTGTGCTTAAATCACAGGATGCTCAGGATAAAACGATGATGTGGCTGCTCTTGAGCCAGCAATCCCATGAATTGCTCCAAAATTCACAGACAGTGAAGATGCGTGACGTAGTCTTAGTGTCATTGCACTCTGAGTTCTCATCGCCTGGCAAGAATTTTAAGGCAACAGGGGGTCTCTGACTACAACATTATATCACACCTCTTCTTTCACAGGATGTTAGTTCAAGTAATGCAAGAAGGAGAGATAGGGTTGCTAGAAAACCATTTTTCCATTATAATATCTCATCTGGAACAGCTGACGTAACAGCAAAGAGAAAAAGAACTTGTAGGTGCCCAAAATGATGCATGCATTGAATTTGTAATAATATTTAACTGAATACCTTGCCTTATGATGGAAGGCAAACCAAAACCAAACCAGAGTTCACTGCTTCTGGTGTAGTGTGTACTACTAGTTAATGCAGTGGTGAATAATTTGTGGCTAATTCTTCTGGTGGCACTTTTTATGATAATAAATAACTCAGGCAAAATACCGTCTAGCTGGAAACATGCAATAGTAGTCCCAATCTTTAAGAGAGGCCAGTCAAATGTGCCTTCTAATTATAGGCCAATCAGTCTGCTTTCAATTATAGGAAAGCTGTATGCCCTCTTTCTCTGTAACAAACTGACAACTTTTCTAAATGACTATAATATACTATCTGAAGCTCAGGCAGCTTTCTGCAAGAACCACTCAACATCAGACCACTATCTAATGCTGTCCCTCCTAGCCGAGAAGTACAGCAGGCCCCTACAGGGAAAACTCTTTGTGGCCTTTATGGACCTGAAATCTGCCTTTGATTCCATCCCCAGATTCCAACTATGGTCCAAATTACATCTAGTACTGAAGGATAAGCGTCTTCTATATCTTATTAAAGCCCTGTACTGTGGAAGAAATTTGAAGGTTAGGTGTGGGTTGCAGGGCCAGCTCTCGGACGATATTGTGATGCACAGGGGTGTGAGACAGGGATGCATTTTGGCACATACTTTGTTCAGTTTGTTTCTGAATGATTTAGAGGCAAGCTTGATGGACCCTGATGGCCATCATCCAAAAACAGGGATGAGAATGACCCCTCTCTTGTTGTATGCAGATGACGCGGCAATCCTCTCCTGAACCTGACCTGGCCTGAACTACCAACTAAGTAAATTCTCAGACTACTGCTCTGGTAATGGGTTATCCATCAATTATGAAAAATCAAGTCCTGGTGTTTGAGAAGAGATTCTCCCCTAGTAAATGGGTTCTGGATGGTCACAAACTAGAGCAGACCAAATTCTTCCAGTACCTAGGGCTTCTATTCCATCATTCCATGTCCTGGAAACATCATTGGCAGACCGCCTATCAAAAGGCAGAGGTAAGCAAACTGGCTAAACTTTGATTGTTTTATACAAGGGGAGGTCATTATGTTCCATCAGCAATTAAGCTATTTAATGCAAATTCTGTCTCTCAACTCCTCTACGCCTCAAAAGTCTGGTTCAATGGCTCATTTTCCAGGTTCGATGGCTTCCAGGCAAAGTTTCTCCAGTCCTTCCTACAAGTTCCAAACTGGGTTCCAAATGCAATACTATGTTCAGAAACAGGTGAATGTCCTTTATCAACTAAAGCATGGTGGGCTGCCCTGAGATACTGGCTCAAGATCTCAGTCTTTGTCCTAGGGCAGGGGTTACTTCCATACCTAAACAACAAGGAGTTTACCAGCTCATGGATGAAAATTATGGTTCGAAAACCTACTTCGATTGGTATGCCACCTTCTCTCCTATTCCATCTGGGCTATGGTACTGCCGTTGAATTTCTGAGGCAAAGGCTCTGGGACATTCACATAGTGATCTCCGATCTCAATCTCATGTTATCTGTGGCCCATTAGCGGTAGGAATTCACTATGGGTTCGAGTTTCAGATACCTGCATATCTCAGAAATTTGTCTGTACCATCATATTGGTGTCTTTTCATCAAAGCCAGATGAAATGTATTCCCATTAGAAGTGTTAAATGGCAGACTGAGTAGTACCCCTTACCAAAATAGGATCTCTGTGTGCTATCAGGACGTCGACTGTATGAGGCATATTTTATTGCATTGTGGACAATATGATCAAGCTAGGGAACAACTGATTTTCACTTTTGGTAAATCAGACAGGTCATCTTGAAGCCTACTATATCAAATAGCTTCTGGATGACAAGTCCAATGAAATCACAGTGGCCGTGGCAAAGTTGTTTTCAGTAGTCATATAAATCAAAGATCAACATACCCATGACTGAACAAATAACGCTTCATTCTCCCTTCCCTGGGGGGGGGGGGGTTGTCTGTATGAATTTGTATTTTATTTTATTTTGAATTTTGTGGCCCTACAGAATTTACTGGACTACAGCTTGCATCATCTCTAGCCATTGACCATACTGGCTGAGGGGGATGGGAGCGGTAGTCCAGAAATGTCTAAAGGGCCAAAGGATAGTCAACCCCAGACTGATGCATGCCAGGATCTCTCTGATGAAGCCTGCATGTGATGTTAAAAGAAAAGATATGCTAGAGTAAGATTATGTGGCTGAGTATGGGTGCTGAGTGTTGGACTGGAATCTGAGATGCCAGGGTTTAAATCCCCACTCAGCCCTGAAGCTCACTGGGTGACCTTGGGGAGTCCCTGCCTCTCAGCATAATAAACCTGACATGGTTAAATGCACAAAAGAAGAACCATTTCCTTGGAGAAATTGTGGGCTATAAAGGCAATAAATAAATACTAAATAATGCTAATTTACACAAGAAAGTCATTCCTTGGGGTGACCAAGAGTAAGTGAGAAGATTCAGCTCACCTATGTTGCTACTCACAGCAATAGAGGAACAGATTTGAGTATTATTGCAGGGTTGACGGCTGCTCTTTTCACATGAGGTACTCTTTTCATAACAGTAGTCACATCCAATATATGCTGCTGTAGAAAGGAGAAAGAGGTTGGTGGAAGAGATTTCTTGAGATGGTAAAGAACTATAATGTGGGAGGTGTCCTTCTTCTTAAGCAGGTGTCATGCAAAAGGGTAGATGTGTGTTAGCTGTAATGTTCATATTAATTATTGTGTGCCATATTTAGCCAATGCAACCTTCCCTTCCACAGAATGGCTTCTTTGAGTATCCCTCTATGCACCGGCTGGAAAAAAGAAATAGGAAAAGGAACAGAAATATCTCAGTCTTGATGCATGCCAATGATTTAATACTCTGAACTACCCTGCTTCATGTGGGAAGAATCATATTGAAGTCAAAGCACCAAAAACCAAAGGAGCATTAATGAAATTCTATTACAATAAGGGAGGGCAGCTGAATGAAGCTGTCCTAAAGATACTTTGTAGAAAGGGCTTACTGAAATGCTCTATGGCACTGAAATCTGGGGCTCTGAGTCAAACTCCCTTAAAGTTTTTGAAACTGTGCAGAATAAAAATGATTTTGAAACTATACACTCTACCACCAGTAATATCAACAGCTTTTATTTCTACAGAACTAGGTGGCCAAGAATTAAGGCAAGAGTGAAATGTGCTCAGTTAAAGTGTGTATGTGTGTGCGTGTGTTTTAAATTGCTTCTATGCCAATGCAACATTTTCCTGTGCTGTACTATATGGAATTGTGGCCAAGCTTTTTTTAGTGATTGTTAGGTTTAATCTGAAATCAAGCTAGAATTAAGTTTGTTGATTTCTCTGGTATCTTCTCTCTCTTACATCATGGGTGTTGGTATAGATTTGTTTGTTCTGTGTTATTTTTGTATACTATCGCTACAAGTTTGTTATGGCCTTTGACTTTGAATCAATGTTAGCTAAGGGACCTGCAACTACTTAGAAATGGCAAGTTTTCCCCTTGGTATCCACTACTGAGAACAAAGCTTTCTAGAGATATTTATCACATCAAAGGTTTGCCAATCTCCTTTGTTGAGCTCCATTTCCAAGTGAAACCCAGGACAGCCTTGGATGTCTGCTATAACAAGGTCCTGTATGCAGAGGCTTTGCATTTCTGATTCACCTCAGGTGGAATTCATGACTCATACCATCTCCTGGTATGCCTTGCAGAGGACCTTAAGGTCCATGAATAATCATAGTATAGAGGTCCCGGGCCCTAAGGACGTCAGATTATCCTCCGCCAGGGCCAGGGCTAGGGCTTTCTCAGTGATGGCTCTGACCTGGCGAAATACTCTGTCCCATGAGACCAGGGCCCTGCAGGATTTAACTTCCTTCCGCAGGGCCTGTAAGACAGAGCTATTTCGCCTGGCTTTCAATTTAAACTTAGTCTGATCTTTCATTCCCCATCCTTCCCTCCCCCTCCCCTTTTTATGAAGATTACCATCTCTGGGATCCCACAGCTAATTCCCCCCTGTCTCCTCGCTGGCCCAAATAGGACTAATTTAGCCAGCTAGCCCTGGTGATCATCTAATGTTTATCGGATGGATTTTCCCCTAAATTGATTTTTGAATTCTGAATTTATTGTTATTCACGTTTTATACAGAATTTTAAGCTGTTTTTGTTGCATCAATTAAGTGTTGAAATTTGTTGTTAGCCGCCCTGAGCCCATTTTTTGGAACTGGGAAGGGCGGCGTATAAATAAAATTATTATTATTATTATTAATGTGCTCCTTTAATAGAAACCTAAGAGATCACTTTCTGAAATCTTTGTTTGCGAAAGCAACACCAGAGAAGAAATAGTTTGGCTTCTTTTGTAAGACAATAATGGCTTTTTAGAATGCCCCTCTATGCACTGGCTGAAAAAATTAATAGGAAAAGGAATTAGATAAGATTGCTAAAAGTTGTTTTGGTGATTGTAAGGTTTAATGTGATATCAAGGTAAAATTAAGCTTGTTGGTTTCTCTGGTATCTTCTAACCCAAACATTATGGATGTTGGCTTATATTCTGGATGTCTGCTCTATATTATTTTATTAATACCATTGCTACAAGTTTGTCGTGGCCTTTGGCTAGTGCAATAAAGTTATGAACTATACATGAAATGCTCACTGCTGTTCCAGTACTTGAGATTTTCTCACTCACACATCATTTTCCCATTACCTGACTCTTGTCTTCGAAGGGAGCTTGGCTTAGAGAACACTTACTAAGGGCAACAATATTAGAGAAGCAGGTAATGGTTGGTTATATACACACCCAAAAACACACACACACACACACACACACACACACACACAGCGAGAGAGAGAGAAAGAGAGAGAGAGAGAGAGAGAGAGAGAGAGAGAGAGAGAAAGGGGGAGAGGGAGAGGGAGAGAGAGATTGAGAATTACCTCTTAATCAGGGTGGTATATATGTTAGGGGCTTTTTATTGCATATTTTAACTATGATGTACATTTTAATCATTCTGGATTATAACAAAGATGCAGATTTCTTTTGTTGCTGTTGTTTCTAAATAGCAGAGAAGCCATTTGGGAATGAAGCAATACATATATTAATGAATAAATAATAATATATTCTAGATAGAATGGCTTTCCTAAGTATCCTGGAAACTGTAGCCTTCACTTCTTCGTATGGTTAATCAGATTCCTCCGTCACAAAAATACGTGTTTGCAACTGACTGTACTTGGTCATCAAGGCTTAAGTGCTTAAACTCTTGAGTTTACTCTCCTTGGTAAGCCAGCAGTCCTTACTCTCTATTATGCTGATATCCTGTCCTCACTCACATTCCCACCCAAGCAGCAAACATTTCTGGAGTCATCAAAAGATGACAAAAGGAATCCCATTCTATTGTTTCCTACTTACCTGAAGAAGGCAGGGCTAAGAGGAGGCTCAGAAGTGTTTTCATCATTTTTGAAAGATCAGGAAACTCAGAGATGGACCAGGCAAGAGAACTGATACAGGGAGAGCTTTTACTTGGAGATATTTATAGGCCAAGGATTCATGCTGTGGGCATCACCTGAGTACAAATGGTTCCGTGAGGTCTGGGAGTGGGGGCTGTGTGTTTGCCAAGACGACGCAGAGGGACATAGCGAAATTCAAAGCTCGGTGTTGAAATTGGCTTAATTGTTTATTTTTTATTTCATTAGTTCTTGCCAAAAACCTCTAAGCATTTTTTTTTCTTTATTATTAACGTACAATTTAAATTGTAATGGGACCAAAGAAAGAATCGAGGGATTACAAAGGCAAGGGCAAAACCAAGATGCAACCTGCCTAGAAACCCCCCCAAATATCCTCCTCCAAAGGATTCGTCTTCTGAGAAAGAGATACTGTAGGTCTGGATATCAGATAGTTCTTGGTAAGACTTGGTAAGACTGTAAGCAAGGGAGTATCCCTCAGCCTTCAGCATCTAAGAAAACCCTTAACCCATCATGGCTTCATAGTGCCTGAAGGTACTGGCGGCTTCAATAAGGAAGACTGATTCTCCTGTCAGGGAAGTGGTCATCCTCCCCCCATAGGGAAAAAGGGAAGATAAGTGGGCTCCTGTGGTTTCTTAATTACCGGTAAATTTATTTTGGTGTGCAGTTCCTTCAGGAGGTGGATAGAAGGCCAACTTAAAGCCTACTTTACTCCTCGCAAGGTAGGTGTCAGGGAACTGCCATCGGAGCTCCAAGTGGTGGAGGGGCTCCAGGATGCTAGGAGACCCTCGGATGCTGAGGAGGGAACCAGCAGGGGGAGAGGGAGAGTTTCAGCGGAAACAGAGTCGGAGGAACGGCTCCGAGACGCTTCCAGTGAGAACAGCGGGGAGAGCTCAGGACCTCCCCTTGGGATGCCTACTTTGCGCAGGAACATGTCACGTAGAAAATCTAGGCGTAGAGTTTCTGTCAAAGAACTCTTATGTTGGAGTAAATTCCGGAAACGCCCACTGACAGATTCTGCCAGCGATTAAGGCAGCCATGCACCGATGGCTGCGTGGAGAGGGACAGTTTTGAAACTGATTACAAGACTCTGAGAGTGTAAGCGCTCACACACAAGTAGCCCCATATCTCATCACAGTAGGCTTCCCCAGTAATATCAGAATTAGAAACCTTAGACTACATTTTCCACATAAAATTTGTTTCCTCTGATGAAATTCATGGTTCCTAAATTATAAATGAAAAAGGTGCCCTACCAAAATTCCCCCTTTTTAAATCTTGCCCCATTTCTATTCTCCCAATGCAATGGGTATAGAAACATACAATCTGCTCCTTTCAGACAGTGGCATAGCGTGGGGGGTGTGGGGGGGCCGGCCGCACCGGGCGCAACATCTGGGGGGGGGGCGCTTGCACTCGCAGCTCTCTGCCCCTACCTGGCTCACTTACTCTCTCTCACTACAGTGCTGGCTGTGCGAATCCGATCCGAGCCGCCTGGTTGCCACCCACTGTGTGTGGGGGGGTGCCAGGCGTGCGGTTAGGGGGCGCAATCCACGGGTTAGGGGGCGCAAATTAGCCCTCAGCCTAACGTTCCAGGTCGCCCTGGAGGAGGCCCTGGCAGCAGAAGCGGCCGAGAGGTTGATGCAAGAGGCACAGCCGAACCTGCCGTCCCAACCAAGAGTCCAACATGAAGACCTCACCGACAACTCAGGATCTGACAGGGAGAAGGTGCACCGAGTACAGCAGCACACTCAAGCAGCTTACAGACAATTTATGTAGAGGTACAAATAGAGGGGGGCTCGTGCTGCATGGAGCTTGACACGAATTCAACTCTATCCATAGTCTCGGCAAGGACCTTAAGGAAACTGTGTCCTAGTGGGGGTCCCAAACTCAGGCCAGCCCCATTCACCCTGCGGGATTTCCAGAAACGTAAGGTCGCTACAATGGGGGTGGGGACCTTTAGGGTGCAATATCGAGGGCGAACGCGGCAACTGGACTTACTTGTGGTCAAGGGCCCCTACATTAGCTTACTGGGATTGGTATGGTTTGGACCACTGGGGCTAGCCTTCACTGGGGTGAACAGCACTAGCTTACAAGGAATTTCCATATGCAAGGAATTTCCAGGGGTTTTCGATGGGAAAGTGGGACAGTATACGGGGCCCCCCATTGCTCTACAGCCAACTACTACCGGACCTTCATCGCAGATTATGCTCATTGCACCACCCCGTTGACCCGGCTACTGCGCCCAAAGACGCTGTTTTCCTGGGACAAGGAGGCAGAGGAGGCGTTTCAGGGGTTGAAGGCATGCTTCCAGAGGTCGCCAATCTTACAACATCCTGACCCCTCTCAACCCTTTGTGGTGGAGACCGACGCCTCCAGTACGGCTCTCGGTGCCGTCTTGTCTCAACAGAGTGGACCTGAAGCGCCACTCTTACCCTGTGCCTTCTATTCCCGCCAGCTCCTACCAGCGGAGCGTAACTATACTGTGTGGGAGCGGGAACTACTGGCCATCAAGGTGGCCTTTGAGGTCTGGCGCCACCATCTTGAGGGGGCACGACATCCGGTGGAGGTGAGAA
This sequence comes from Podarcis gaigeae, assembly GCF_964106915.1. Taxonomy (NCBI): domain Eukaryota; kingdom Metazoa; phylum Chordata; class Lepidosauria; order Squamata; family Lacertidae; genus Podarcis; species Podarcis gaigeae. Next base: position 77,679,408 of record NC_139684.1, read on the forward strand.
CCGACCACCGGAACCTGGAGTACCTCCAGACCACCCGCAAGCTGAACCAAAGACAGATCCAGTGGGCGTTGTTCTTTTCCCGGTTCCAGTTCCGGATCCGCTACATCCCTAGCTCTCAGAACCAGAAGGCGGATGCCCTGTCCCGGAAACCTGAAGACAACGCAGACACGGTACAGCAAGCAGAACCCACCACGATCCTACCTCCAGCTGCATTCCTGGCCACCCAGGAGGCGGAGCCACTGCAGGCTCGGGTGCGGGAACAGCAGCGGGTCGACGCTTGGGCCCAGGAACGACTCCGGGAGCTGGCTGAAGGGTCCAGCCAACAGTATCCGGGGCTGGTCCTGCATCAGGGCATTCTGCTGCACCACGGTCGTCTGTACATCCCGCCAGGGCCACTGCGGCTGCAGGTTCTCCGGATGGCCCATGATGCCCCAGCAGCGGGGCACTTTGGACGGTATCGGACCACCCACCTGGCAAGTCGCGAGTTTTGGGGGCCCCGCCTGAAGGCTGACATGGCTCGCTACGTTGCTGGTTGTGATGTCTGCCGGCGCGCCAAGGGCCCTACCGGATGACCCCCCGGCCTACTTCAGCCATTGCCAGTTCCACCACGCCCTTGGCACACGGTTTCGTTGGACTTTGTAGGGGACTTACCCCCGTCTCGTGGCTGTACCTGCCTTCTAGTTTTCTCCGACCATTTCACCAAGATGGTGCACTGCGCCCCCTGCCCATCTGTACCCACAGCCAAGGAAACCGCTCAGCTGTACCTTCAGCATGTTTTCCGCCTGCATGGCCTACCTGAGCGTGTGGTGTCCGACCGGGGCGTTCAGTTCACATCCCGGTTCTGGCGAGCATTACACCAGACCCTTGGGACAGAGGTCTACCTCTCGTCAGCCTACCACCCACAGACCGATGGCCAGACGGAACGGGCGAACGCGGTGCTGGGGCAGTACCTCCAGTGTTACTGCAGCTACCAGCAGGATGACTGGGTCACCACCTGGCATTGGCGGAGTTCGCCTACAACAACGCGGTGAATGCGTCCACCCAGCAGACCCCGTTCCAGGCCAGTTACGGTTATCATCCACGGCTGTTTCCAGAGGTGCTGCCGGCATCCGCGGTCCCGGCGGTGACGGAGTGGCTTCAAGAGCTCCAGTCCCAGCAACAGCTTTTGGTGGAGCAACTGCACCAGGCCAAGGAAGCATACAAAGCCCAGGCCGACCGCCACCGCCAGGTGGGGCCGGAACTTCGCGTCGGTGACCTGGTTTGGCTCTCCACTCGCCACCTCCACCCCTCTCGACCTTCGTGGAAGTTGGACGCCCGCTTCACCGGCCCGTTTCCTATCGTGGACCAAGTCTCTCCTGTGGCATTCCGTCTCCGGTTGCCCGCAACCCTGAAGGTTGAGGGGGGGCCTGGGAGGGGGGATGGTGTGATGGCCTGGGATTCCGATTCAGAGGACGAACCAGAGGAATCCCAGCCTGCACAGGAGTCCCCGCCTCCAGGGCCGGCTGAACTGGGGCAAGGCCTAGATGCCGAAGAGCCTGCACCTGTGGCAGAGCACCAGGAGCTGGCCCCAGGTGAAACCCTTCTGGCCCCAGAGGGGCTTGAGGACTCAGTGGCTACAGGTGAGCCTCCTCCAGGGCCCAGTATCCCTTCGGCCTCTCCTGATCTGCAGAGGCTTAGAGCAGAGAGGCGAAGGGAACTGGTTGCTCCCAGGAGGAGTGCTCGCCTTAAGGTCAGAGGAGGCGGGACTCCTTGGGGCCGGGACCGCCCCTGGCCTTAGAAGAGGATAAAAGCCCAGTCAGCCTGGCCCCAGGTTGCGGGAGCAACGTCGTTGCTGGCTTCGGACTTTCCTGTGTTCCTGATCCCTGCTCGGCCTCCTGTTCCTGACCATCCAGTGTTCCTGTTCCCTGCTCGGCCTCCTGTTCCAGCGTTCCTGTTCCCCGCCCGGCTCTCCGCCTCGGACCTCGCCCCTCTTCGTGTGGACTCTGCTTACGCCCACGGTACCTTACCCCCGGGTCCAGCACACAGCGCCTTTCCACCCTGCCACCAATGGCCAAGCAGAATGCATGGCGCAGACCACCAAGGACACCCTCCACCCCATGACGCAAGGGGATTGGCAGTACCACCTTGCCACATTCCTTCTAGCACAGCACAGCACCCCCAGCTCAACGACTGGCTGGAGCCCCGCTGAACTACTAATGGGTTGGCGCCTTGCAATCAGATTGGACCGCCTTCACCCCGATAGAGCTCAGGATGAGGTAGGGGTGGGGGAAGGCAGGAACCCCCGGACCTTCATGGCCCACGACCCAGTGTACGCAAAGAATTTTGGGGCAGGCCCAGCATGGGTACCCACCACAGTCACCAGGGTCACTGGCTCTGTGTCGTACGAGGTGCTAACGGATGGGGGGCAATGCTGGTGCTACCACTGCGACCAGATACGACGATGATTCGTGGGAGAAAACCAGGAGGAGGACAGGTCAGAGGAGTCCCAAGGGAAGAGTGGGGCAGTGAGGCCCATAGAACAGGGGGGGGGGCAGCAGGAGAGGCAGAATCAGTAAATACAGAGAGGACCCGCGAGGCCGAAAGGACATTGGAACCAGAGCCATGACTGAGCGAGCCGGTTGCACCAGACTAAATGTCCCCATCACAGCCAGTATCCTTGGAACACGAGCCAGAATCTGAACCCCAGACCAGGGAACACCCCAGGCCGCAACGCACACGTAGGCCGCCAGCGTTCCTTGAGGACTATGTATGCGACCTCCCGGGCAGGACTGGAACTTAGAGGGGAGGGGTGTTATGTACTGTTTTGAATAGGATCCAAAATGCAGCAGTCTGACTGGTCCTAGAACAATAGGATCCAAAATGCAGCAGTCTGATTGGTCCTAGAACAATGCAGCAGTATGATTGGTCTGCAGGAGCCACCCAATCCAGCTCCAGATGGAAGTGAATCCACAACCTGATTGGCCTACAGGAGAACTAAATCGCTAATAGCGCTAATCCGCTTAGCCGCCAATGGGGTTGCTTCGCAAGACGAAAAAACCACTAGAAGAAAAGAATCGCGGAACGGATTCTTTTCGTCTTGTGAGGCACCACTGTATGTGGAAGTAAAGGACAAAGCCATTTCCCTTCCCTGGAGAAATAAAGATGCGGGCTGGACACAAGTCCACCCCATGGATGGGGGTGTGACTAGCCCTCACGTCATAGGGAGTCGCCTCCATGTCTCGCCCAGGCCAACCAATCCGGCTAGCCAGGTGGAGTTGTGTGCTCTATTTAAGCAGGCTGCGGGAGGAGACACCCCCCTTTTTTCTGGTTCCCGCTCATGCAGTTCTCCCTCCCTCCCTCCCTCCCTCCCAAGATTAGCTCTTAATCCTTTGATCTTGCTATGGACCTTGGTTGGTCGCCTGATGAAGAGGCCTGGTAGGATTTTTTTCCACTTGGCAAATTGGCACCAGGTATTTGCTTTTTCGCCTACCTCGTAGCAAATTGTCACAACTCTGTAAGGTTGGGGGGTTAGGCATTGGAGTATTTGGTTGGAGGTGAGAGGAGGTAGTGGCCATCACCTACTCCTCCGATTTGCAGCCAAAGCTCACCCAGGAGTTGGTTCTTCTACTTCCATTGTTGGGGAGCGAGAGTCTGTGGCTTTCTTACGAGTCTGGGAGTCTGTGGAAATGTTTTCCTACAAGCGCTATTTAAAATCTTCAACTGCCTGTAGTTTCTTAATTAAATTTATTTTGGTGTGCAGTTCCTTCAGGAGGTGGATAGAAGGCCAACTTAAAGCCTACTTTACTTCTCGCAAGGTATGAATGAATGAAATTATTAATACGGTCACAGACCAGCTTCAACACACACAATATCACAGATCATAAAAAATATCAGAAATACAAGGGACAATATGCAATAACAATAATTTAAATATAAAAATTAAAATTAATTGTTAGCGTGCCCCCTGTAATTAACATTTAGGGGATTGGACATTATGGGATACCACTTGCTTCCTGCGATTGATTGCAGACACACAGAATTTAGCTACATTTAATGTAGTCTTGGGCTTCTTGTCCTCTAGCAGTAGTTTTAGACTATGGTATTCTGATTCTTTCCTAGACTTTTGCAAAACAGGTGTAATAAAAGTCAAACGTATATCCTCATAAAGACGACAACGTAATAGTACATGTGAAGCAGTTTCAACTTCCAACGAGCCTCAAGGACAGACCCGTGCTGTGTATGGTTTACCCTCAAATATGCCCTGAAGTAAGGCAGAAGGGAGAACGTTAAATCTGGCAAGGGTAAAAGACCGTCTCTATTTGGGTATCTGAAGACCTGACAGATAGTTAGCTGGAGAGAAACCTCTCCCATGGTCCCTTATAGCTGGATGTCTGATCATTTTGCTCATGTGGCATTGTAATTCTACGTCCCAGATACGCTGGCGGATTGTAGTCCTAGCTTTCTCGAAGCCTGTTGCTATCAGGGTCTGCTGTGGGATCCCTAAGCCTTTGAGCTTTTCCAGCAGTGTAGCTTTCCATCTGGATTGGTAGGTATCTAATAAGGTTAAAGGTGCCAGCCCAACTGGGAAGAAAATAAGCTTTAGCTAATAATGGATCTTCAGTATCCATATCCAAGTACTGATAGGAATTTGCCCAACCTCCAAAAGGACCGCTATGTTGGATACGCAAGAGGGGATCCCCAGCAGGCAGCAGAAAAACTTAGTTTGGAATGCCTCTAAGAGAGTAAGGTTTTTAAAGCTGCAGATCTGGGATCCATATAACAATTGTGATAGTATTTTGGCAGCAAAGACCTGGGAGGCTGCCGGTATGTATTGGCCCCCACTCCCATAAAAGAATCTTATTAACGCTTTGGTAGATCTTTCTGCATTTGCAATAGTGTTATTAATCTGAAAGCGCCATGAGCCCCTTTCCTGGAAGGTTACACCCAGGTATTTAAAGGTTGCTACCTGTTCTATTGAGCGATTGTCTATTCTCCATTTGTGCCTCCTCCTTTTTTTAGAGAACACCATGACTTTGGATTTGTTGTAGTTAATTGTTAGTTGTTCAATGCTGCAGTATTTGGTAAAAGATCTCAGAAGTTTTCTTAGTCCAACACAAGAAAAAGAAATTAAAACTGTGTCATCCGCATATAAAAGGACCGGGAGGGGCGTACCAGCCAATTTGGGGGGATGGGCATTTTCTTTCTCCATATTTCCTACTAGCGAGTTGATATAGAAGTTAAATAAAGTAGGCGCAAGGACACACCCTTGCCTAACCCCCTGGTGGATTTGGATTTCCTTGGATAGGTGGCCCTGTCGGTCACACCTTACCCGGATCCTTGTATTTTCATATAGACTGTGGATGAGAAACAGTAGGCGTTTGTTAATATTTGCGGCACTTAGCTTTCCCCAAAGCCTGTCCTTGGTATTAAATCAAAAGCAGATTTGAAATCTATGAAGGCCACGTATAGGGAACCTCCTTTTCTTGATGTATATTTCTCCGCAAGATGTTGGAGAACAAGGCCCTGGTCTAAGGTTGACCGATTTGCCCTAAAACCTGCCTGTGCTTCTGAAAGAATGTGGTTTTGTTCCAACCAGTCCACTAATTTATCGCATAGGTGGGCTGCGTACAATTTGCTAATGATACTTAGGAGGCTAATTGGCCTGTAATTAGCCGGATCTGATCGGCTCCCTTTCTTGAATAAAGGGATGATGATTGCTAGTCTCCAGTCCTCAAGGATAGTGGCCGATTGATCTATGCTGGTGAATAGGGCAGCTAGCACAGGGGCCCACCATTCAACATTAGCCTTAAGGAGTTCCGGTGTAATATTGTCTACGTTGGGTGCTTTTCCAGGTTTAAGGGATTGGATGAGCCTATAGATCTCTTCAGTTGCTACTGGGGGCCATTCGGCGCCAATATCACTCGAGGCTGGGGGCATGGCCTGCAGATGTTGATTTGATGTATATAAAGATGTGAAGTAAGCCTCCCAAGTCCCAACTGGTATAGTATAATCAATTTCAATCGGGGAGTCTTGCCAACTTTTCGCAACTATTTTCCAAAAAGTGGCTGAGTCTTTCCTTCGAGAGGCCTCTAATAAACGTTGCCACTCCCCCTTTTGGGCCTGAAGCTTTTTCTTTTTAATCAGATCTTTATATTTACGTTTGGCTTCGAACCATTCCGCAGGAAGCAGGGGTAGGTTCGCTAATTTGTAGTTCCTGTACTTATCCAACAAAGAACGCTTCATAGCAATACATTCCTGATCAAACCAGGGATTGGATTTGTTGAGGAATAAAGATTGGCGCGATTTCTTTTTTGGGGTCAGGTGGGGTTGCAAAAGTGAAATCAGATCCTGGAACAAGATTATTCTAGATTCAGAACATGGTGAGTTTAAGAGATTATCTCTTCTCATGAGGAATATGTCCGAGTATAGCCTTTCAGATGTTTCAGCATTCAGCTTTTCGGACCATCTAATACGCGAGTATCTCAGCTCCAAGTTGGAGGACCTGGGAGCTTCAAGTTTAACATTGCAAAATAAGTCTTTTCTTGCATCCAGGAGGAGGCAGAGCAGTAGGTGATCACTATCAACCCTCTCCTCCACTTTGCACTCAAGGGCTCTATTTAGGAGATTAAATGATACCATAACATAGTCGATAGTGGAAGCTCCTGCATTTGATATAAAAATAAATTCTCCACAAGTCTCCCCATTCTTGCGCCCATTTAGTATGACCAGGTCCAGCTTGTTAGAAAGACGCAATAGGCACAGACCTGCATAATTACATCCCTTGTCTTTTGAGAGTCTGGTGGTTATAAGATGGTTTTCTTCCACAATGGGTGGCGAGTCGTGGAAGTGTGCATATAGTGCTTCGTCAGACTGGCCAATTCTGGCATTAAGATCACCAGCCACTAGCACTGAAGCTGCAGGAGTTTGAGTCATCAAACCATCAATGTATGTTTCCAGCCCATGCCAGGTGTTTTTAATCAGCTGCTTGCCTCTTTGAGGGGGAAGATATACATTAATCAGTAGCAGGGTGAAGAATCTACTTTTCACTAGTAAGGCCATAGCCAGGTGTTTCAGTGTCTCTAATTTTACTAAGGATGCCCTCAACCTTGTAGATATTAAAATGCCTAGGCCACCCTTGACTCTCCCCCCTTTAGTGCTTGGGGATCCTGTAAGGGACATTGAGGAAAAGCCGTTAACTTCTAGGTCCCCTGTGAGCCATGTCTCCTGTAAAAATACTATGTCGTAGCCTTGGATAAATTTAGCAAATGGTGGATCAGCTGCCTTTTTTTGCCATCCAGCGATATTACATGATAAAAAGCTAAGGTTGGCTTTACCAAGATCCACTCCTTGTCAATTATCTTCCAAGGTACTGTTGGAGTTTACCATTCCACGTGGCAGCCGACTATCATCCTTACATGATATTCTATGGTGTCAGATGGTAAATGTAGAGTGCTCACATTGGTAGACACTGGGCCTTTGCTATGCAAGGCCTCCTCCTGGGGGTACTCTACCTGGTTGTAACCTCACCAGGCTTCATCTAAATATCTCATTTTGGACCAGAAGCCTGGTGAGGTTTCCTTAGGCATTTTTTCCTTATAGGGAGCGATGCATTATTCTCCTTTGTGAGTTGTACTTTCTTGATTGCAGGTAGATTAATCTCTGCTTTTACCTGAAGGTTATGTGATCGACGAGCCGCTGAATCGAGTTCTTGTGAGATGATCGTTTTGGGAGGGCTCTTACTCTTTCTTTGGACATCTACCTTGTTTTCCTTATAAAAATCTTTCCTAGCCAGCTTATTTCTTAGCGTTTCTAATCTTTCTAGGATTTCAGCTTGTATTAAAGGTGGGAATGTCCAGAATTGACTAATTAAGGTATTTTCTACAAAGGAGAAGTTGTGTGTAGGGGTATCCAGTTCGTGAGGTGACTGGTGGTTATTCTGATAATCAGCTTTATTGTTTTCCACCACCTTTGAATAGATGTCTTTCTTATTTGATTTGATAAGGTGCGAGGGGGGGCCGGGCACTTCGAATAGGCGAGTCACTGTCAGGCCCACCCTTTGCAGCTTCTCCTTATTAATTAATATTTGTTTTGCGGACGAGTCTTCTTTAAATGTCAGCATCACTCGATTATACTTATTGTCATTTGGGAGAAAATCTGCCTTGATAACGTTACCTTGTAGTAGGAGGCCTCTGAGTACTAAGTCGATTTTTTAAAATATATATGTTCTTTGTTGGTCCAGTGAATGTAATTCTGTACAGTTGTACATAGGGCAAATAACCAATCTGCTTCTGTTAAGGATCAGCGTTTGATTGTTCTGAGTTATCTTATTGTGAATGGGGGTGATAGTCTCCACAGTAGCAGAGGAGGTTTGCCGGTCTTTATCTAATTGTTCGTTCCGATCTTTCATTGATTGAGGGTTAGGGTGTTGTGAAACGCTTGTCACTTTAGGTTGCTGGATAATGCTCTGTATTGGAGTCACGGGTTTAGTATTCTTTATATTTGGTTCCTTTATTGTGGGATTCTCCAGGAGCTTGAATAACTTAGAAAAATTCAATTTCTTAGTTCGTGTATGACTCTTAGTCCGCCTTCCCACTTTTATGTTTTTAGACTTCTTCTTGTGAAGTAGGTGTATTCTTTGGTGGCGATGCTTCTTTTTAGGTGAGGGGTGTGTGACTCGACTGTTGATAGACATAGGAGTGGCCCTCTTTGGGACCTTCTCTGACCTACTGGGCTCTGTTGGAATTTCAGCCGCTGGAGTAGGGGTGTGTGAGATTGCTCCCTTCCTGATGAGCTCTGTCAGGCTTACTAGCAAACCCACGCATTCCGTAAGAAAGTTCCTGATTGGTCTTAATTCTTTACTTATGTGCATTTGGCATTCATTCATCATTTCATTGAAAAGCCCAATCAGGATACAGATATTGCTATCTGTGTCCCAGCAGGCTCCTTTTAGCTGACTTGGATTTTCCTCTGTTATCGTCGCACTTGAGGGTTCCATCCTAGCCTTTTCACTGGGGCTGGCTGCATTGACTGATCCATCTAGTGTGACTTCCAAGCGTTTCAAATTTAGTTCTTGGTCATGTTCTACGAGGGTGTCGGTAGCACTAGATTGGGAGACTATCTGAGCCATCTCCATTGCCAGACTGATCCCCTCTCTCTCCTCACCAATATCAGGTTCCTTCCCATACCATGTTCGGTCAATAGACCAATCGTGGAGGAGTGGGGACTCGGAGCATATGGGCGTTTTTGTTTTAGGCTTAAAATAATGCAAAATTTTCGTCTGCGAGGTTGCTGGTGGTGATTCTGCCCTCTGCGTAGGGGAGACCCCCAGAGCTTTACATTTCTGTCTGGTGAGCACCATCTCCGTGGAGTATACGGAGGTATGGAGGTATGTGGGATATGTGGATGTGAAGATAGCACCGCTTCGTCCCAATTAGACAAGCTGGAATTAACACTCCTCTCATTAGATAATGCTCTCCCCAGAAGCTCCATGTCTAGTTAATTAATTAGAAGTGGCTGTGGTCCACTGCGAGTCAGACTTTCCGACAGTTCATGAACTAGCGGTCAGAGATAGAGGGGGGTAGATGGAATAGATTTTTACAGCGGCATTACTTACAACAACCGTGGCAGATGCAACGTTGAGGGGAGGAGGGCAATGAAATCCTATCGGGCTTGAACCGCTGTCTTACTTGCCAAAGAAACTGTGTAAAGATACTTTCTGACGGCGTTGAAAGTCCTCCGGTGATGCTACCATTAATTTAATGCCCCCGCTGTGCCCCGTCAGCTGCGTGGAGTTACAAAATGTAGGTAAAGCTCAGTACTCTCTCTTCCTCTCTTCCTCTCTCTTCCACTCTCCTCTAATATAGTTGCACTTGGAAAGATGTTTTGTTGCGGTAGGCAGACCTCCAGCAGCCGAATGCCAATAAGATAAGGAGGTAATAAATCACTCAGGCTGGAGTCGAAGTCGGTGAAAGCTAAAGCTAAAACATCAGAGGGCAGCGAGGGGCTGCTGCTCCCTCGACAGATTGAGCAGTAAAACAACAAAACAATAAACTAAAAGCAAAGAGAAGCGAGGAGGTGATAAAACAGCTGGTAGACGTTAAAACTGAGAGTTTAAAACCAAGAAGTGGCTAAAAACTACTTAAAAACTACTTAAAAACTATTTTAAAACTTAACTAAAAGCAGAAGACTCTGACTAGGCTGCTGTCTCCGTCGCCATCTTTGGATGTGAGGGCGATCTGGCTGCGACATCTGTCACCCCATTGATCGCCAGGGTTGATTCAGCTGATCTGGCTGGCTAGGCGGGTGTCCCCTTCCTCCCTCACCGCTCCATGTGCGTCCCTCCCGAAGCTGCACGCTCGGTGGAAGAGGACAACCATCCCAGATAGAAGGAGTGTACCGTTCTTCAGTCAAGGGTATACGATAGCTACGCTCCCCTGCTAGAACCTCCAAACAAGTTCTCGCAAGGTAGGCTTCCCCAGTAATACCAGAATTAGAAACCTTAGACTACATTTTCCACATAGAATTTGTTTTCCCTGATGAAATTCATGGTTCCTATCTTATAAATTATAAAGATGCCCTACCGAAATCTCCCCCCCCCTTTTTTAATCTTGCACCATTTCTATTCTCCTAATGCAATGGGTATAGAAACATACAATCTTTCAGACATTGTTGTTTTATGCAGCAGGACTCCTGAAAGTCTTTCATTTTATTGGTGTTTTTTAAAAAAATGATGATGGGTTTTTATTGGAAATCCGGGTGCATTTACCATGAGCCATTGCCTTTGCCTTTGTTTTACGTGGTTTCTAACTTGGTTGGAAAAAGCACATATTTTTTATCATCTTCCAGGCCCCAGAAAAAAGCACTGCTGAGGTGGTAAAACTAGGCATTGCTCAGGGTTATAGACAGGTACCAGGGTTCTGAAATTTCATTCCTCCTTGTTCCAATTGCATCACGTTGCTGGCAGAGAGTGAAGATACTTGGAGTCATCTGATCTGCTTGCCTTTAGCCACGTTGTCTTTAACTGAATAAAGCTAGATGTTTACACCCACTTCACTACCCATCTTCAGTAACAACATCATCTATATGCATTATATTTCTATATTAACTTTTATATTTTCTGATACCTGAACCATTTTTAACAATGTATATTTTATTGGCTTTTATAAATGTATAACAAACAACAACAAAAACACTAAGCAGCTACACAAAATCAAAATACGTCACCCTTTCTGCAGTCTCTCCAGCTACCATAATAATAATAATAATAATAATAATAATAATAATAATAATAATAATAATTTATTATTTATACCCTGCCCATCTGGCTGGGCCTCCCCAGCCACTCTGGGCGGCTTCCAAAAGAACATTAAAATACTGTGATACATCAAACATTAAAAGCTTCCCTAAACAGGGCTGCCTTCAGATGTCTTCTAAAAGTCTGGTAGTTGTTGTTCTCTTTGACATCTTGTGGGAGGGCATTCCACAGGGAGGGCGCCACTACCGAGAAGGCCCTCTGCCTGGTTCCCTGTAAATTGGCTTCTCGCAGTGAGGGAACCGCCAGAAGGCCCTCGGTGCTGGACCTCAGTGTCTGGGTAGAACAATGGGGGTGGAGACGCTCCTTCAGGTATACTGGACCAAGGCCATTTAGGGCTTTAAAGGTCAGCACCAACACTTTGAATTGTGCTCAGAAACATACTGGGAGCCAATGTAGGTCTTTCAAGACCGGCGTTATATGGTCTCGGCGGCCGCTCCCAGTCACCAGTCTGGCTGCTTCGTTCTGGATTAGTTATAGTTTCCGGGTCACCTTCAAAGGTAGCCCCACGTAGAACGCATTGCAGTAGTCCAAGCGGGAGATAACTAGAGCATGCACCACTCTGTCAAGGCAGTCCACAGGCAGGTAGGGTCTCAGCCTGCGTACCAGGACACAGATTTAACCTGTGCCTCCATGGACAGCTGTGAGTCCAAAATGACTCCCAGGCTGCGCACCTGGTCCTTCAGGGACACAGTTACCCCATTCAGGACAAGGGAATCCTCCACACCTGCCTGCCTCCTGTCCCCCAGAAACAGTACTTCTGTCTTGTCAGGATTCAATCTCAATCTGTTAGCCACCATCCATCTTCCAAATGCCTCCAGACACTCACACAGGACCGTCACCGCCTTCACTGGTTCTGATTTGAAAGAGAGGTAGAGCTGGGTATCATCCGCATACTGATGAACACCCAGCCCAAACCCCCTGATGATCTCTCCCAGCGGCTGCATGTAGATGTTGAAAAGCATGGGGGAAAGGACAGAACACTGAGGCACCCCACAAATGAGAGCCCAGGGATCTGAACACTGATCCCCCACCACCACTTTCTGAACACGGCCCAGGAGGAAGGAGCGTAACAACTGTATGACAGTGCCCCCAGCTCCCAGCCCCTCAAGACGGTCCAGAAGGATGTTATGGTCGATGGTATCAAACACTGCTGAGAGATCCAGCATAACTAGGAAACAGCTCTCACCTTTGTCCCTAGCCCACTGGAGATCATCAACCAGTGCGACCAAGGCAGTTTCAGTCCCGTGATGAGGCCTGAATCCCGACTGGAAGGGATCCAAATAAGTATCCACATAAGTATCCATATTTTTTTGAACATTAGTTCTTCTTTCAGATTTTCAACCAAATTCTTCTACGTTATTTCATCAGCCTTGTTTGGAAGCATCCATCCAGCGTGTGGTCACCTTCAACTAAAGCATCAAGCAGGTGATGACATTCAGATTTGTGGGGATTCTGCTGATAACACATTGCTTAGGTGCTTTTAGCTAGGATATGAAGTAAATGGTCACAGGAGGGCATAAAATGCACCCGTTGTTTCTTTCTTTTCAGCACTATTACATTATGGTTTATTTTCTCAGTTATATTCAATATCCATACATTTTCATACCTTTGGTCTCTTCCCCAAACATGTAATTTCCTCCACATTTGGACAACCAATAATCTTGATGCTTCATGCAAGTATAGAAAGTGTTCTGTTCTCTTAAGAGACTTCATAAACCATGTAAAATATAAAAGGAAACACAACTGTGGGGTAAAATCAATTTGTTCTATAGAACAAATTGGTCCTCAACCTGTGGGTCCCCAGATGTCATTGGACTACAACTTCCATCATCCCTGACCACAGATCATGCTGGCTATGAATAATGGGGATTGTAGTCCATCCATATGCCCAAAATCTGGAGCTATTCAAGAATAGGCAGCACAGTGATCTGTTGGGGATGCTCTAATGTTGGCTTTTCTGCCTTGGATAGGATATTAGACTAGACAACCTCCCAGAACCCCACCTCACACACAAAACATACATGGTTCTACAGGGGTGGAGTGTGGAGTTATTGATAAATGTTTGAAGGCAAAGACCAACAACACAAGCATGTGAGAAAAACACCTTAAAATGAAATTATGAAAATGAAATAACAAGGCTTGTAATTGCAACACTTTGCTGCCACTCTGAAATGGCTGTAGACGTGCAACAATCACGCCCCCTTGCCTATAGAGAACCCTGCAATTTCAAAATGTCGGGGGGCAGGAAAGAGGGGGGGTGTTCTCACGCTGAGAAGAATCGCCTATCGCGACCTAGCCTGTATCTTGCTGGGGAATGCAGCCAGGGAGGTAAACAGGAGATCAAGCCGGGTGACTGGGAGTGCTGCCAGTTTCTCTAGATAAAGGCTTGATTCCCGACAGCGGCCCTCATCTCACTTTATTGGCCAAGGGAGCTGATGTACAGTTTCCGGGTCATGTGGCCAGCATGATTAAGCCACTTCTGCTGAACCAGAACAGCGCACGGAAATGCCGTTTACCTTCCCCCCCAGAGCAGTAATTATTTATCTACTTGCACTTTGACGTGCTTTTGAACTGCAAGGTTGGCAGGCGCAGGGACCGAGCAACGGGAGCTCACCCCGGTAATTCAAAATCATCTGGGTGGACTATGAGTATGTGCAACATAGATTTTATGCCACTCTTTTCCATTTCAGATGTGGTGCCAAATGTGTGCACCAAACCAAAGCACTGTCAAACAAGTATGTAACATCATCAAGCTCTTGATATCTTTCCTGCAATTAAAAACTTGACAGGGTTTAATTTTTCCCATATAATATTAGAAATTTCTGAATGTATTTCCACCCACCCATAAACTTCTATTCTTGGACAGTCCCACCACAAGTGATGGCATGTCTGCCTCTAACTAAAACCTTTCCTAAACATTGGTGCTATCCAAAAGTAATTTGTACAATTGCTCTGCTATTCTAACCACCTATATATTATCTTTATGTCCAAGGAACTATGGGAAGGTGCTAAGACATTGATAGATAGAGCAACATATTGATGCTGACGCAGTGCCCCTATCTTTCCTCTAAATCTGTATGGGTCTAACTTGGTTCAAAGAATCATATACTTTTTTCTGCTCTTCCAGGCCCCAGATCAAAGTAACCAAGGTCCGGTACAGCTAGCAAAGCTGGACATAGCTCGGGGATATTGAACTGTGCCAGAGACACAGCAGTATGCACTGAATATTGGGCAATGGAGCCAGAGTCATTAGAGTGAGCTTTTATAATTGCCTTCTGGAATATTATTTCTCCTTGTTCCAATTGAACCAAGCTTGTTATTTGCACGTGCTTGAAGTCCCATATTCAGTGCCAACAGCATTCATATGTTCCACGTCTCTCAAACTAAACGTTGGTGACATCTGCACTCACTGGGAATCTCTCCAAACAAAGCATCCAGGCAGGTTTTCTTATCCTGATAGGAAAGAGAGGTAGAAGCACACAACATGTTTGCAAAAGGCCAGAGCTCCCAAGGAGAACTATTTCAGGGTCAAACTGCCACTACTATTCTAGTAACTATTCTTAAATGTTGTCAAACCAATTCTGCCATCATTTTACTAACACCTGCTTCTTCGGAAAGTAGTTCAGGACTGATTAAAGTACTGCCCATCTCTCCATCCATCTGTTCCCTGTGCGTTTAAACTCTTCCTGAGACATTGATGTCAATTTGGCATGACAGTTTTCAAGGTGAAGAAGCCAGATTTACTTCAGGTTTGGTTACCATCAGATACCATTTTGAATAAAAATGTCATGCCAAGCTTTTCCAAACTGCACTGATTAGATCATCGCAAAATTTGCCATGATGGTTTCTGGAGTGAGGAGTGTGTTGTGGTGTACATTAGGAAACCATCAGATGCCATTACGAGTCTATATGGCAGACTGAATATTTCCAAACTGCACAGATTTAGACACTTCTAAAGTTATCATCACACAATTTGATGTGATGGTACCAAACACTGATATGCGTGTTTTTGTTGTTGTAAAGTGTTGGATGCCACTTTGAGTAGAATCATAGAATCATAGAGTTGGAAGAGGTCACAAGGGCCATCGAGTCCAACCCCCTGCCAAGCAGGAAACACCATCAGAGCACTCCTGACATATGGTTGTCAAGCCTCTGCTTAAAGACTTCCAAAGAAGGAGACTCCACCACACTCCTTGGCAGCAAATTTCACTGTCGAACAGCTCTTACTGTCAGGAAGTTCTTCCTAATGTTTAGGTGGAATCTTCTTTCTTGGAGTTTGGATCCACTGCTCCATGTCCGCTTCTCTGGAGCAGCAGAAAACAACCTTTCTCCCTCCTCTATGTCTCTCCCTGTTTTCCCCCCAGTTTTTTTAAAAAATATATTTATTGAGTTTTAACAAAAAAAGAAAAATACATAACCACCACAAAAGTAAAAAGAATGTAAAAAGAAATAAAACTGTCAGGGGTTCAGAAGGAGAGACACAGGAGGGGGAGCAAATGGAGAGTGAGGAGGAGGAGTCCGAGGGGGGTGGAGGCAATGACAGTGGAAAGAGTTACTCCACAAGCCTCTCCAGCGAATCGGAGGACCCACAGAAGGGAGCGCCAATGGCCAGAGCGAGGGGGGTTCCAGGGGGGAAGCCCCAGGAGGAAGGGGCTAGCGGGGAGTCCCTGAGCAGCAGTTGGAAGTCAGGACCAGCTTCCCCACCAGAGCGCAGTGGGGAGGGGGAGTCCCAGGAATCGGGACCAGTGTCCTCACCACCAGCGGGAGGAGAGGAGTCAGGTTTGGCCACGCCCACATCGGGAAGCGGGGAAACGGTCAGGAGGAAGGTTACCGGCTGGGCGCGCGCGCCAAGTTCAAATGTACAGGCGAGCGGCACAGCAGGGAGCCCGGGAAGGGAGCCAGGTCCTAAAGCCCGCCGGAAGGAAGGGCAGGACTCAGGGGGCTCAGCGTCAGAGGAGTCCAGGAAGGAGGAAACCCCAGAGGGCAGAAGGACCCAGCGAAGGAAAGAACAGCGCAGGAGGTGGAGCCGGGCTAGGATCTTAAACTGGTGTGGGAGGAGCAGTGAGTCAGAGGGGACTTAGCCGGTCTAGAGTCAAGACGTGGGGCGGCACGCCCAGAGCTTTGAAATGGAAACTAAACTTCAATAAAGACTTTTGTACATTACATCCACCAGGCGTTGGTCCTCTGTGAGTTGGGACCTAGAGGCAGTCCTGACAAAAACATAATCAAAAATATACATAAAACAGATCAAAATCCTAGAATATAGAATACAATAAAGAAAAGTTCCGCCCAACCAAATACAAAAGCATAAAAACTCCAACTTTTTCAATCATACTTAGTTAACTTCCTTTCTTGACTTCCTCACGCCTCCCTTTTTTGTGTTCCTATTTACCCAATCAAATACAGCAAGTCAAATTGCTGCTATAAAGATGAATGTATTGCCTAGAATGTTGTTTTTGCAAATTATGGACAAACATTGCAAATTATGGACAAGATGGACTGTTTCAAGAAGTGGCAAAAGGACATTTCTAAATTTGTCTGGCAGGGCAAAAAACCCAGAATAAAATTTAAGATATTAACTTATGCTAAAGAAAGAGGGGGGTTTGCCCTGCCAGACTTTAAACTTTATTATGAATCAGCAGCTTTCTGCTGGTTGAAAGATTGGCTACTTCTTGAGAATACAGGCATTTTGGACTTAGAAGGGTTCAACAATACCTTTGGGTGGCATGCATATCTGTGGTATGACAAGGTTAAAGCTCATAAAGCCTTTAAAAATCATATTGTCAGGAAAGCATTGTATAATGTCTGGATCAGGTATAAAGATTTGTTGGAAAATAAAACCCCTAGGTGGCTATCCCCAATGGAGGCAAAGGCCGTGAAAAAACTAAACATGGAGTCAAAATGGCCGAAATATTGGGAAATTGTGGAACAGGAAGGGGACAAATTGAAATTGCAGAGTTATGAGAAACTGAAAGATAAAGTGCGAGACTGGCTTCATTATTATCAAATAATGGAGGTGTTTAAGTCTGATAGGAAAAAGGGTTTTCAGGTGGAGAAATTGAAATTGGAGACAGAACTGTTAGAACCCAAAACCAAGAACTTGTCAAAAATGTACAACTTGCTGCTGGAATGGAACACACAGGATGAAACAGTTAAAGCAGCTATGATCAAGTGGGCACAAGACATTGGTCATAACATTATGTTTGAAGACTGGGAATGGTTATGGACCACCGGTATAAAATTTACGGCATGTAATGCCTTAAAAGAAAATATTATGAAAATGATTTATAGGTGGTACATGACCCCACTCAAACTTGCAAAAATATACCACTTGTCTGACAATAAATGTTGGAAATGTAAAGAGACTGAAGGTACATTCTTTCACCTTTGGTGGACGTGCCCAAGGATCAAGTCTTTCTGGGAGAAGATATATAATGAAATAAAAAAGGTATTCAAGTATACCTTCTTAAAGAAACCAGAGGCCTTTCTCCTGGGTATGGTCGGCCAATTGGTGTCAAAGAAGGATAGGACTTTTTTTATGTATGCTACAACAGCAGCAAGAATACTTATCGCAAAGTATTGGAAGACAGAAGAGCTACCCACCGTGGAAGAATGGCAGATGAAAGTTATAGACTATATGGGACTGGCAGAGATGACCAGCAGAATCCGAGACCAGGGGAAGGAGATCGCAGAAGAGGATTGGAAGAAATTTAAAGATTATCTTAAGAAACATTATAAAATTGTTGAATGTTAAGATGATGTTGATGCTGAAATTAAGGGGTTGCTAGCTGTAACTATCATGTAATATGGAAGGAAACCTTAAGAAACTTAATTAAAATTAAGGGAAGGATTTGTTGAAGATAATAAATTAGAGAATGGAATGCAGTGTGGAAAGGTATGAGGAGGTCGGGAAAGATATTTTCATGAATATAAGGGAATGAAGTTATACATGTGATTATTGTTTGTTTTTTCGATTTTTTTTCATTCATATATATATATATATATATATATATAAATATATATATATATATGTATTTTTGGATTTTATTTTTTGTGTCCTTTTTGTGTGATTTTTGTGTTTTATAAAACTTGTGAAAATGCTAATAAATATTCTATTAAAAAAAACAAATACAGCAAGTCCTTACTCTCTTTCAGATCTCATTTCTAATTATTAAGTTCATTCTGTTATGTCACCAATCTTTCCTCCTCGTACTTAAACACCTTTATAATATTATTTACTTTCGACATAATATCAGTTTAATCTTTCCTCCTTTTCTGTTGCATTTTGCATACTTTGTAAAGCTATATCACTAATGCCTTATTATTTCCGAATCCAACATTATTTTAACATTCATAAACTTTGCAGTATTTCTGCAGATAGTCTTTAAACTTCTTCCAGTCCTCTTCCACTGATTCTTCTCCCAGGTCTCGGATTCTGCCAGTCATTTCTGCCAACTCCATGTAGTCTATCACTTGCATCTGCCATTCTTCCGAGGTGGGCAAATCTTGTGTCTTCCAATACTTTGCGATGAGTATTTTTGCTGCTGTTGTCGCATACATAAAAAAACGTTCTATCTTTCTTTAACACCAATTGTCCAGCTATGCCCAAGAGAAAGGCCTCTGGTTTCTTAAGGAAGGAATATTTAAATACCTTTTTCAGTTCATTATATATCATCTCCCAGAAAGTTTTTATCCTCGGGCACGTCCACCAAAGGTGAAAGAAAGTGCCCTCGATTTCTTTGCATTTCCAACATTTGTTATCAGGCAGATGATAAATTTTAGCAAGCTTGACTGGGGTCATGTACCACCTATAGATCATTTTCATAATATTCTCTCTTAGGGCATTACATGCCATGAATTTCATACCGGTGGTCCATAACTTTTCCCAGTCAGCAAACAAAATGTTATGACCTATGTCCTTTGCCCATTTAATCATGGCTGATTTAATTGTTTCATCCTGAGTATTCCATTTCAACAGCAAGTTATACATTCTTGAAAGAATCTTAGTTTTAGGTTCTAACAGTTCTGTTTCCAATTTTGATTTTTCCACCTGGAAGCCCAACTTTTTATCCTCTCCCTGTTTCTTTCAATGCCCTCACCCTCCCTTATACTGTGAAGATGAAATGATACTTCGAGTAATTTAATCTTCTATGTAATTTTCAACCCAAAACTGAGTTAATATTGATATACAACTGAAACAATTGGGCATATGGCGCCTATGTGAGATATTTGCATGGTATGTACTCCCAAGTGTCCACAGATGATCTGTAGATTAAGAGTGACAAAAAAATCTTTCTTCTTCTTCTTCTTCTTCTTCTTCTTCTTCTTCTTCTTCTTCTTCCGGATTTGGGGAGGGATACTCAAGGGTACACAGTACCAGCACCTCCCCAGTACCAGCACTTCCCCCCGAATATTAAAAGTGTGGCACTTACTGCAGCAACTTCATGGTGACTACTGGCACCTATTTTTCTTAAAAAGAGAGAGCATTGATGATGATGATGATTGGCATCTGTCTGTCTCAAGAGACAATTGAGTGCACCTGGACTGCTGCATTAGCAGCACCAAAATTACTTCCCCTGGGTGCAAACATTGGAGTGAGTATGGACGTCCCGGGCTGCCTGAATGACAAGACTCCTCTCTTAAATGGTCCAAAAGAAAGCAGAGCAAGACATCTGGCACCAGCTTGGCTGCAGGAGTTGCCATAAGGACTTCCTTATGCCATCCAACTGTCTTATGGACTCCACTCTGGATTTTTTATAGGGTTTATTTCTTAGCCTCCCCCCCCCCCCTAAATATATCCCACAAGACAGAGTAGGTTAAGGATCAGAGTATTCCTTCTCCTGGATCAGCGACCTTCTCAGGTTTTAACCAGAGCCATCAGTCCCTCACTTTCTTCTACAACATGTTCAGGAATCACTTTCTTGCCTGCTGGACCCATGATGGGTTTTGCCCACTCAAACTGATGGAGCCTGTTATCACATGTAAGGAAAGTCCCAACTCACTGAACGTTTGGGACCCATCAGCTACCCTCACTTGGCTTAGCCAGCCAGCTGAAGCTGTTCCCAGGATGTGGCAGCTGTCGAATGCTGACAGCTTCTATGACCCACAGGGGAAAGTTGAATGCTGGATGAGGACCGAAGGTGGACAAACTACCCAAGAAAAACTACCCCCCTGAGGCCGTACCTCTCCACTAACACCTCATATTCCCATTTTTCTCCAAGGAGCTCAAGCTGGCACACATACTTATCTCCTCAATTTTATTTTTATTTTATTGAACTAAAATAAAATCAAACAAATCAATATGAAAAAGCAAAAGTTGTAGAAAACAGCAGTGCAGTATATCCAGGAGAGATATCCAAGAGGAAAAGTACTTAAGAACCATACAAAAGCCAAATTTCCCATGTTGAGGAATTCCTGGGTACCTGTATTTGCTGTATTTATGATAAAAACCCACCTAACAGCCCTTAAATTTTCAGGGTCTTCCAAGCTTTTTGCAACAAGTAATTCATGATTTTCAACCAATGTTGACCTCCACATAGTTTTAGAAGAAACCCAAACTCTCAAATTCTGTGAAATCTTCTAAATGGGGGCAACTGGGGTTCCAGCAGACAACAGAATTAATGCCAAAATTCAAGAGAGTGGAAACCTTTCAAACAGTCACGCCGTAACTGTATTTATAAAAGTTGTGTTGAAGGTGGAATGGGACCTTTTAATATTTTGGTGTGGGGGTTGTTGTTGTTTTTTTCCATTTCTTTACAAACCATTGGACAGAATTTTAATAAGCGTGGGCAGTCCCAGTATAGGTGGAAAAGGGTTTCTCTTTTTCCATAGCCCCTCCAGCAGTCCTGAGAAGATTGTGATTTCATATGGGGAGTCTGCATGGGTGTGCAATGAAATCTTGGTTGGATTTTCTTAGAATGCTCACTCCTATATATCAAGATTGCTATGTATGGTTTAGATGACCTTAGTGCATACACTGGGGCTAGCCGTCACCGGGGTGAACTGCACCAGCTCCCACCTGGACATGGACGCCATCTGCAAAGAGTTTCTGGAGGTTTTTGATGGGGCATTGGGATGATATACTGCCCCCACCGGTTGGCCTACAACTAGACCCCACCGTACGACCCATAAGGTTCAAGGCCTGCTGGGTCCCGTTCGCCCTAAAACTCTGCATCAACAAGGAATTAGAGATCTCATGGAGCAAGGAGTGCACTGCGCTTCTCAAATGAAAATAATTTTTATTCTTCAGTACACATTTCCTCTGTGAGAAAAGAATGTGGTATGATAAGAGATAAAGTTGAGAAGTTATGAAGATAGAAATGTGATATTGAAATCATTAAGGTGGAGACTGTGAAGATATTAAGAGGGAGAATGAATTGTATTAAGATCAAGAATATGCAGTATGTCAAATACATTGTTTGACATTCCATTCACTGTTGGCATCCTTCCGAAATTGCTTTATGAGCAAACAAAAATAATTAGAGGTTTGATTGATGAGATGGAGAATGAAAGGGGACCAGAGACAGATTAAATGGAAAGTGGAATTACACAGAGCACACAGAGATTTTGGAGAACAAAATGGATGAAGCCTTGCCAGAGCAGGAGAGGGGGGTGGGGGGGTGGAAACAGTCATATGATGGAGTTTTGATGTTGGAGGAATGGAATGAAGTCATGAATAGAGAGGTGAAGAGACATCCTGAGCTGGCAGGGAGAGTGACAAACGACTCTGCATACAACTTGGAGTGATTTTAGTGGAAATAGCTATCAAACCTGTGACACTTTTCTTAGAAAAAAGATGAAAGCATAAATGAGATTTTTTTTTGAAAAAAAATCCAAATCAAGTTGGAAATCCATGGCAAATTTAACAGGAAATGGGAATGGAAGGGACAGAAGTGGGTGTGAATTAATGAGTACATAATAAGTAAAGAACTATGAGATATTATTTTATATATTATCATAGTGGAGAAACAACTGTGGCTAAAGATGAGAAGATTTATTATTAATGAATATAGAGAAATGGTTGTGAGAGTTACTGGAGGTAAAGTTGTTATGCTTGATTAGAGAAAATATATTGCTGACTAATAATAATAATGAAATAATAATAATAATAATGAAACCATTTTGGGACTTTTGTGGAAAAAGGAAAATGAATTGATCTATTTGGGTTAGGAGACTGGGAAAATATTACCTCATAGGAAGTAGAACAGTGGATAATTTCTTCTGACAGACATAAAATTGGAAGTTCCTTTAATTTCTCTCTTTTCTCTTCTCTTTTTTTTCCTCTTCTTTTCTTTTTCTTTTACGCTTGATGTTTTCTTTTTCTCTTTCTTTATTTTTGTTTTTATTTAAATTAATTCATTTTCTTTTATTATGAGATATGGTGTAGGTAAAGCTATTTCTTTGATTACATCCTTGACAATGGACCTCCCCCTGTGTTGTTTGTTGTTGTTTGTGCTATAACCCCCAACCTAGTATTCTTGCTTGTGGTGAGCTTGCAAATGTAGTATCATTATCAATAGATGCTTGTCTGCATTTTCTTTAATATTTGGATTGCCATTGCCATTTATTATTAATAAAAAATAGTTGGCTTCTTTTATAATTTTTGTGTAAAAAGGAAAATGAAATAATTTGTTTGGGTCAGGAAAGAAGATCAATGGAAAGAAGATCAGCTGGGTGACACCAGCCATTTGTTTTTTGCCTACCTGGAAGCAATCAACACAACTTTGTAAGGTTATGCATTAGGTAAGGCTTTGTTTGGATGGATGGGAGGGTGTAGCCTTCGCCTGCCCCTCCTCACTAAGGGTATCCTATTAGAGGGATCTGAGGGTGTGGATTCTGTCCAATGCCTGGACGTGGGTTGTTGGAATGTCACTGCCCCAATGGGGAGCCCTCAGTGGGTCCCTATTTTATGTAAGTCATAGGGCTCCCCCTATTGGTGATTTACCCTGCAGATGGGTGCAAGTCAAGATATGCTGGCTTCACCCAATGCCTAAGCCAAACCACCCGCGAATATTGTCCATAAGGGTCACAGGGCATTGGCATGCAAGTGGGGCTGAACAAAATAACATACAAATTCTCATATTTTACTTCAAATGCCCTTTCTCAGCATTCTACTCATTCTGCATATATAAAACATAGAGAAACAGAATACAGATTCAATGTGCCAGATGAGTTTATTTTTTTATGATGAATTTTACCAATTGTGAAAAAGAAAACCCATGAGGCCTGAGCTCCTCCTCTCACCACTAGGCTCCCAATTTCTTCTGCAGCCACTATGAATGGTGGAATTAACAAGGAGGAGAGCTTTGCTGTCTTGTATCTACCCTTCAAGGTGGATTTTCTTTGTGGATATCTCAGCATTCCAGCATTTTGCTTCAATTTTATACAGTTGAAAGTAGCGGTGTCCTAAGTGTCTTCCATCAAGGGCACACAAGTCTTCAGTTGCACAACCTCTGAATGTGAGTCTTTGAATTAAATGATGACGTTCTGTGTAACACAAAGAATAACCTTTGCATGAGTTCTTTATTGGGGCTTTGGGGAAAGGGATGACTGTGGTTATTAAAGCTCAACCAACACACTCTATGATTAATCTGACAGCCAAGTTTCACTAGCTTTGAATTTGGTTTTCCTGGCTAACACCATGGTGATGCATTGTGAACAGGAAGTTACCCTCTGCCACAGTGCTATTTTTCTAGAAGAAGAGGTGCTGGAACTCAAGATGAGTTCCTCTCTTGTTCTCTTAGAATGGCGATGGCGCCCACCTGAGAGTTGCTAGAACTGAATTCTGGCTGAAAAAAAGTCCCGGTCTCCCACCCCATGTATTTTGCTAGACTAAGGCAGCAGTTCTTTTGCACACTTGTGATGCAGTAAGATTCAATTAACACAGTGCAACTTATTTCTTAGGAAATATGAACAGAGGTGCACTATAGTACCCTTCTTTCTCCCAGACTCCTTTACTTTTGAATGTTTGGCCAAAGTGTGTGGTCCAGGCCTCCTGGACCAGCACCAAATGGTACATACTGCTATGAGGAGAAGCTGTGATGTGCTGGCTGGTCCTGCACCCTCCCCTGTACCCTCTCCTCTGCTCCTCCTTGTGCATTAGAGGACAAAGGTGTGCTGTAAGGAGTCTGCTGTGCTAAAACCTAAGCTAAAACCTTGCACATGAGTGAGCCTGTCCCCTCTTGTGGTTATGCACTTCATGTGGCGATAGTTTGGAATCCAAAACAGGACTAGAGCATTGCCCTTTCCCTCAGAGAAAGAAATCAAAGCTATGCACAAATATCAGTCATTGCTTTTCTGGAAATGCGAAAGAGACAGAAGCAGTTGATATTACTCACTTGGTAAACCTGTTATAATGGAAGTACCACTATTATAGGAAATGCACTTGGTTTCATTGGCAAGGCAGCTGACATACCCCTCATGCCGGCAATTTTTATTCATTTGTTTAGTATCATTGGTGATCCTGAAGCAGGCTGGGCACTGTAGACCATTGGGGGAAAGATCTTCACGTGGTGGAACTACCAAAATAAAAACCTACAGTCAGCATATGGATACACCTCATTCCCCATTCTCTTTATTGTACTTTTATTTTGATTTGTTTCTTGCCTTCTAGTAGCTGCTGACACTAGCCTGACATGCTACCTCCACATTGTGTCCTGCATTAACGATGATATTTTTAATAATAATATTTTATTTCTATCCTGCCTATCTGGCTCGGTTTCCCCAGTCACTCTGGGTGGCTTTCAACAGAACATTAAAAACAGAATAAAACTTCAAACATTAAAAACTTCCAAAAATAGGGCTGTCATCAGATGTCTTCTCAATGTCGAAGAGTTGTTTATTTCTTTGACATCTGATGGGAGGGCATTCTGCAGGGCCCCATTACCAAGAAGGCCCTCTGTCTGGTTCCCTGTGACCTTACTTTTCATAGTGAGGGAACCGTCAGAAGGCCATCGACGCTGGGCTGAAGGATGGAGGTGGAGACACTACTTCAGGTATACTGAGCCAAGGCCGTTTAGGACTTTAAAGGTGAGCACCAACACTTTGAATTGTTTTTGGAAACATACTGGGAGCCAATGTAGGTCTTTCAAGACTGGTGTTATATGTTCTCGGTGGCCACTCCCAGTCACCAGTCTAGCTGCCACATTCTGGATCAGTTGCAGTTTCTGGGTAGGACCACATACAGCATGTTGCAGTAACCTAAGCGGGAGATAACTAGAGCATGCACCACTCTGGCGATACAGTCTGCGGGCAGCCTGCATACCAGATTTGACCTGTGCCTCCATGGACAGCTGAGAGTCCAAAATGACTCCCAGGCTGCGCACCTGGTCTGTCAGGGGCACAGTTACCATATTCAGGACCAGGGAGTCCCCCACACCCATCTGCCCCCTGTTCCCCCAAAACAGTACTTCTGTCTTGTCAGGATTCAACTTCAATCTATTAGACATCATCTATCCTGCAACCACCACCAGGCACTCACACAGGACCTTCACCTGGTCAGATTTGAAAAGAGAGGTAGAGCTGGGTATCATCTGCATACTGATGAACACCCAGCCCAACCCCCCTGATGATCTCTCATAGTGGCTTCATATAGATAATATAAGCGTGGGAGAGAGGACAGAACCCTGAAGCACTACACAAATGAGAGCCCCTCTATATGGTTCAGAAGAATGTTATGGTCAAAGGCCACTAAGAGATCCAGCAGAACTAGGAAACAGCTTTCATCCTTATCCCTAGCCCTCCGGAGATCATCAACCAGCACGACCAAGGCGGTTTCCATCCCATGATGAGGCCTGAATCCTGATTGGAAGGGATCCAAATAGTCCACATTCTCCAGGTGTGCTTGGAGTTGTGCAGCAACCACCGGCTCAATCACCTTGCCCAAGAATGGAAGATTTGAGACTGGGCAATAGTTGGTCATATCGGCTGGGTCCAGAGATGTTTTTTTAAGAAGCGGTTTAATGACCGCCTCTTTCAGCGGGGCTGGGAAAACTTCCTCACAGAGCATTCACCACCCTGCAGAGCCCATCACCCAGCCCTTCCAGGCTTGTTTTTATGAGCCAGGATGGGCAAGGTTCAAGGAGACAGGTGGTTGGTTTCACTTGTCCAAGCATCCTGTCCACAAATATTATTATTATTATTATTATTATTATTATTATTATTATTAGGCCCCGATGGCACAGGTGGTTCTGTAAGATTCCCAACCACCTGAAAGAGTCTCCTGCTGCTATTTTTGCAGATGCAATAGAGGCGGTGAAACTTTGCTCAACTTTGGTCAGGAGGCATGATGCTCTGATAGGGTCTGAGAGTGCTCCCACCACCTCCCCAAAGCTCACCTGGATTTGGGTTGGAGGCAGCAGGGTACCAAGATCCTGTCTCAGACTCATGCCTGCTTTCCCAAGCTTGGGAAGAATTTGATCAGCTTAAGAAACGAGGGGGTCTGATTGGGTTCCCCAGGGCCTCCTGCATCCTTCCCCCCAAATTAGGCAGAACTATGTCCCAGCATGTTCCGCCAGGAAAAAAACCACTGTTTTTATAAGCCCTTGACCTTCAGAGATGCAGATACTCACCGTGGACAGGTTCCTTATTGCACTCATCTGTTTCGCAGCAGACCATCTTCAGCTGGAGGAATTTACCTTGAGCTGCACTGAAGCTGTAATCACCTGAATGGCAACCTTGGGGATGCACACATCCCCGGAAAATTGAAACTTCATGATTTGGAACTGAAAAGAACAAAAGGAAATAAATCACAAGATCTGCAAAAAATTCTGGTTAATTCCCTCCAAATATATTTATTTTTAATGATACTTCCCTTTAACTACATTTTTTTCTTCTGTGAGAAACTATATAATGCACAGTTCTTGAACCAAGAAATGAACCAAAACACAATTATCCTTCAAAATCCATAATTCTCCAACCAAACAGTGCATACAAATATGCAAATATTAAGAAAAAACAAGCATAGAAACAGTGGGCAGTATTTCAATTGTTTACTCTGAGTAGGATTTAGTTGACTGCCACTCAGCTATATGAGTTCAAACAACCAACAGAGTTCCTTTGTATTAGGGGAAATCACTTGATTTCTCAGATGGGCATGCAGACGAAGAGAGAACTGGAAGCTGAAACCTAGAATGGCCAATGTTCCAGGAAACATTGTGTGCTTAAATCACAGGATGCTCAGCATAAAAGGATGATGTGGCTGCTCTTGAGCCAGCAATCCCATGAATTGCTCCAAAATTCAGAGCCAGTAAAGATGCATGACTTAGTCTTAGTGTCATTGCATTCTGAGTTCTCATCGCCCAGCAAGAATTTTAAGGCAACAGGGGGTCTCTGAGCATGACATTATAACACACCTCTTCTTTCACAGGATGTTAGTTCAGGTAATGAAAGAAGGAGAGATAGGGTTGCTAGAAAACCATTTTCCTGTTATAATATCTCATCTGGAACAGCTGACGTAACAGCAGAGAGAAACAGAACTTGTAGGTGCCCAAAATGATGCCTGCATTGAATTTGTAATAATATTTAATTAAATACCTTGCCTTATGATGGAAGGCAAACCAAAACCAAAGCAGAGTTCACTGCTTCTGGTGTAGTGTGGACTACTAGTTAAATCAGTGGTGACTAATTTGTGGCTAATTCTTCTGGTGGCACTTTTTGCGATAGTAAATAACTCAGGTAAAGTACCGTCTAGCTGGAAACATGCAATAGTAGTCCCAATCTTTAAGAGAGGCCAGTCAAATGTGCCTTCTAATTATAGGCCAATCAGTCTGCTTTCAATTATAGGAAAGCTGTATGCCCGCTTTCTCTGTAACAAACTGACAACTTTTCTAAATGACTATAATATACTATCTGAAGCTCAGGCAGCTTTCCGCAAGAACCACTCAACATCAGACCACTATCTAATGCTGTCCCTCCTAGCTGAGAAGTACACCAGGCCCCTACATGGAAAACACTTTTTGGCCTTTATGGACCTGAAATCTGCCTTTGATTCCATCCCTAGATTCCAACTATGGTCCAAATTACATCTAGTACTGAAGGATAAACGTCTCCTATATCTTATTAAAGCCCTGTACTGTGGAAGCAATTTGCAGGTTAGATGTGGGTTGCAGGGCCAGCTCTCGGACTATATTGTGATGGACAGGGGAGTGAGACAGGGATGCATTTTGGCACCTACTTTGCTCAGTTTGTTTCTGAATGATTTAGAGGCAAGCTTGATGTACCCTGATGGCCATCTTCCAAAAACAGGGAAGAGAAAGAACCCTCTCTTGTTGTATGCAGATGACGCAGCCATCCTCTCCCGAACCAGACCGGGCCTGAATTACTAACTAAGGAAATTCTCAGACTACTCTTCCGGTAATGGGTTATCCATCAATTATGAAAAATCAAGTCCTGGTGTTTGAGAAGAGATTCTCCCTGAGTAAATGGGTTCTGGGTGGTCACATAGTAGAGCAGACCAAATTCTTGCAGTACCTAGGGCTTCTATTCCATCATTCCAAGTTCTGGAAACATCATTGGCAGACCGCCTATCAAAAGGTGGAGGTAAACAAACTGGCTAAACTGCAATTCTTTTATACAAGGGGAGGTCATTATGTTCCATCAGCCATTAAGGTATTTAATGCAAATTCTGTCTCTCAACTCCTCTATGCCTCAAAAGTCTGGTTCAATGGCTCATTTTCCAGGTTCGATGGCTTCCAGGCAAAGTTTCTCCGGTCCCTCCTACAAGTTCCAAACTGGGTTCCAAATGCAATACTATGTTCAGAAACAGGTGAATGTCCTTTATCAACTAAAGCATGGTGGGCTGCCCTGAGATACTGGCTCAAGATTTCAGTCTTTTGCCTAGGGCAGGGGTTACTTCCATACCTAAACAACAAGGAGTTTACCAGCTCATGGATGAAAATTATGGTTAGAAAAGCTACTTTGATTGGTATGCCACCTTCTCTCCTGTTCTATCTGGGCTATGATACCGCCCTTGAATCTCTGAGGCAAAGGCTCTGGGACATTCACATGGTGATCTCTGATCTCAATCTCATGTTATCTGTGGCCCATTAGCGGTAGGAATTCACTATGGGTTCGAGTTTCAGATACCTGCATATCTCAGAAATTTGTCTGTACCAACATATCGGTGTCTTTTCATCAAAGCCAGATTAAATGTAATCCCATCAGAAGTGTTAAATGACAGACTGAGCGGTACCCCTTACCAAAATAGGATCTCTGTGTGCTATCAGGACGTTGACTGTATGAGGCATATTTTACTGCATTGTGGACAATATGATCAAGTTAGGGAACTATTGATTTTCACTTTTGGTAAATCAGCCGGGTCATCCGGAAGCCTACTATATCAAATAGCTTCCGGATGACAAGTCCAATGAAATCACAGTGGCCGTGGCAAAGTTGTTTTCAGTAGTCATATAAATCAAAGATCAACATACCCATGACTGAACAAATAACGCTTCATTCTCCCTTCCCTGGGGGGGGGGGTGTCTGTATGAATTTGTATTTTATTTTATTTTGAATTTTGTGGCCCTACAGAATTTACTGGACTACAGCTTACATCATCTCTAGCCATTGACCATGCTGGCTGAGGGGGATGGGAGCGGTAGTCCAGAAATGTCTAAAGGGCCAAAGGTTAGTCAACCGCAGGCTGATGCATGCCAGGATCTCTCTGATGAAGCCTGCATGTGATGGAAAGAGAAACGAAATGCTAGAGTAAGATTATGTGGCTGAGTATGGGTGCTGAGTGTTGGACTGGAATCTGAGATGCCAGGGTTTAAATCCCCACTCAGCCCTGAAGCTCACTGGGTGACCTTGGGGAGTCCCTGCCTCTCAGCATAATAAATCTGGCATGGTTAAATGCACAAAAGAAGAACCATTTCCTTGGAGAAATTGTGGGCTATAAAGGCAATAAATAAATACTAAATAATGCTAATTTACACAAGAAAGTCATTCCTTGGGGTGACCAAGAGTAAGTGAGAAGATTCAGCTCACCTATGTTGCTACTCACAGCAACAGAGGAACAGATTTGAGTATCATTGCAGGATTGATGGCTGCTCTTTTCACATGAGGTACTCATTTCATAACAGTAGTCACATTTAAGATATGCCGCTGCAGAAAGAAGATAGAGGTTGGTGGAAGAGATTTCTTGAGATGGTAAAGAACTATAATGTGGGAGAAGGTGTCCTTCTTCTTAAGCAGGTGTCATGCAAAAGGGTAGATGTGTGTTAGCTGTAATGTTCATATTAATTATTGTGTGCCATATTTAGCCAATGCAACCTTCCCTTCCACAGAATGGCTTCTTTGAGTATCCCTCTATGCACCGGCTGGAAAAAAGAAATAGGAAAAGGAACAGAAATATCTCAGTCTTGATGCATGCCAATGATTTAATACTCTGAACTACCCTGCTTCATGTGGGAAGAATCATATTGAAGTCAAAGCACCAAAAACCAAAGGAGCATTAATGAAATTCTATTACAATAAGGGAGGGCAGCTGAATGAAGCTGTCTTAAAGATACTTTGTAGCAAAGTGCTTACTGAAATGCTCTATGGCACTGAAATCTGGGGCTCTGAGTCAAACTCCCTTAAAGTTTTTGAAACTGTGCAGAATAAAAATGATTTTGAAACTATACACTCTACCACCAGTAATATCAACAGCTTTTATTTCTACAGAATCTAGGTGGCCAACAATTAAGACAAGAGTGAAATGTGCTCAGTTAAAGTGTGTATGTGTGTGTGTGTGTTTTAAATTGCTTCTATGCCAATGCAACATTTTCCTGTGCTGTACAATATGGAATTGGGGCAAAGCTGGTTTTAGTGATTGTTAGGTTTAATCTGAAATCAAGCTAGAATTAAGTTTGTTGATTTCTCTGGTGTCTTCTCTCTCTTACATCATGGGTGTTGGTATAGATTTGTTTGTTCTGTGTTATTTTTGTATACTATCGCTACAAGTTTGTTATGGCCTTTGACTTTGAATCAATGTTAGCTAAGGGACCTGCAACTACTTAGAAATGCCAAGTTTTCCCCTTGGTATCCACTACTGAGAACAAAGCTTTCTAGAGATATTTATCACATCAAAGGTTTGCCAATCTCATTAAAAAATGTCTTTGTTGAGCTCCATTTCCAAATGAAACCCAGGACAGCATTGGATGTCTGCTATAACAAGGTCCTGTATGCAGAGGCTTTGCATTTCTGATTCACCTCATGTGGAATTCATGACTCATGCCATCTCATGGTATGCCCTGCAGAGAACCTTAAGGTCCACTCCACGAATAATCATAGTTTAGAGGTCCCGGGCCCTAAGGACGTCAGATTATCCTCCGCCAGGGCCAGGGCTAGGGCCTTCTCAGTGATGGCTCTGACCTGGTGAAATACTCTGTCCCATGAGACCAGGGCCCTACAGGATTTAACTTCCTTCCGCAGGGCCTGTAAGACAGAGCTATTCCGCCTGGCTTTCAATTTAAACTTAGTCTGATCTTTCATTACCCTTCCTTCCCTCCCCCTCCCCTTTTTATGAAGATTACCATCTCTGGGATCCCACAGGTAATTCCCCCCTGTCTCCTCGCTGGCCCAAATAGGACTAATTTAGCCAGCTAGCCCTGGTGATCATCTAATGTTTATCAGATCGATTTTCCCCTAAATTGATTTTTGAATTCTGAATTTATTGTTATTCACATTTTATACAGAATTTTAAGTTGTTTTTGTTGCATCAATTAAGGGTTGAAATTTGTTGTTAGCCGCCCTGAGCCCGTTTTTTGGAACCGGGAAGGGCGGCGTATAAATAAAATTATTATTATTATTATTAATGTGCTCCTTTAATAGAAACCTAAGAGATCACTTTCTGAAATCTTTGTTTGCGAAAGCAACACCAGAGAAGAAATAGTTTGGCTTCTTTTGTAAGACAATAATGGCTTTTTAGAATGCCCCTCTATGCACTGGCTGAAAAAATTAATAGGAAAAGGAATTAGATAAGATTGCTAAAAGTTGTTTTGGTGATTGTAAGGTTTAATGTGATATCAAGGTAAAATTAAGCTTGTTGGTTTCTCTGGTATCTTCTAACCCAAACATTATGGATGTTGGCTTATATTATGAATGTCTGCTCTATATTATTTTATTAATACCATTGCTACAAGTTTGTCGTGGCCTTTGGCTAGTGCAATAAAGTTATGAACTATACATGAAATGCTCACTGCTGTTCCAGTACTTGAGATTTTCTCACTCACACATCATTTTCCCATTACCTGACTCTTGTTTTCGAAGGGAGCTTGGCTTAGAGAACTCTTACTAAGGGCAACAATATTAGAGAAGCAGGTAATGGTTGGTGTGAATGTATATATACACACCCAAACACACACACACACACACACACAGAAAGGGGGAGAGGGAGAGAGAGAGAGAATTACCTCTTAATCAGGGTGGTATATATGTTAGGGGCTTTTTATTGCATATTTTAACTATGATGTACATTTTAATCATTCTGGATTTTAACAAAGATGCAGATTTCCTTTGTTGCTGTTGTTTCTAAATAGCAGAGAAGCCATTTGGGAATGAAGCAATACATATATTAATGAATAAATAATAATATATTCTAGATAGAATGGCTTTCCTAAGTATCCTGGAAACTGTAGCCTTCACTTCTTCGTATGGTTAATCAGATTCCTCCGTCACAAAAATACATGTTTGCAACTGAATATACATGGTCATCAGGGCTTAAATGCTTAAACTCTTGAGTTTAATCTCCTTGGTAAGTCAGCAGACCTCACTCTCTATTATGCTGATATCCTGTCCTCACTCACATTCCCGCCCAATCAGGAAACATTTCTGGAGTCATCAAAAGATGACAAAAGGAATCCCATTCTATTGGTTCCTACTTACCTGAAGAAGGCAGGGCCAAGAGGAGGCTCAGAAGTGTTTTCATCATTTTTGAAAGATCAGGAAACTCAGAGATGGACCAGGCAAGAGAACTGATACAGGGAGAGCTTTTACTTGGAGATATTTATAGGCCAAGGATTCATGCTGTGGGCATCACCTGGGTACAAATGGTTCCGTGAGGTCTGGGAGTGGGGGCTGTGTGTTTGCCAAGACGAAGCAGAGGGACATAGCGAAATTCAAAGCTCGGTGTTGAAATTGGCTTAATTGTTTATTTTTTATTTCATTAGTTCTTGCCAGAAACCTCTAAGCACTTTTTTTCCTTTATTATTAACGTACAATTTAAATTGTAATGGGACCAAAGAAAGAATCGAGGGATTACAAAGGCAAGGGCAAAACCAAGATGCAACCTGCATAGAAACCCCCCCAAATATCCTCCTCCAAAGGATTCGTCTTCTGAGAAAGAGATATTGTAGGTCTGGATATCAGATAGTTCTTGGTAAGACTTGGTAAGACTGTAAGCAAGGGAGTAGCCCTCAGCTGAGAAGAGTAGCCCTCAGCCTTCAGCATCTAAGAAAACCCTTAACCCATCATGGCTTCATAGTGCCTGAAGGTACTGGCGGCTTCAACAATGAAGACCGATTCTCCTGTCAGGGAAGTGGTAATCCTCCCTTAGGGAAAAAGGGAAGATAAGTGGGCTCCTGTGGTTTCTTAATTAAATTTATATTGGTGTGCAGTTCCTTCAGGAGGTAGATAGAAGGCCAACTTAAAGCCTACTTTACTCCTTGCAAGGTAGGCTTCCCCAGTAATATCAGAATAGAAACCTTAGAAAGCTTTTCCACATACAATTTGTTTCCTCTGATGAAATTCATGGTTCCTAAATTATAAATGAAAAAGGTGCCCTACCAAAATCCCCCCTTTTTTATCTTGCCCCATTTCTATTCTCCCAATGCAATGGGTATAGGAACATACAATCTGCTCCTTTCAGACAGTGGCGTAGCGTGGGGGTTGCACGGGGGGCCGGCCGCACTGGGCGCAACATCTGGGGGGGCGCTCGCACTCGCAGCTCTCTGCCTCTACCTGGCTCACTCATTCTCTCTCACTGCAGTGCTGGCTGTGCGAATCCGATCCAAGCCGCTGG
Source organism: Podarcis gaigeae (assembly GCF_964106915.1). Classification (NCBI taxonomy): domain Eukaryota; kingdom Metazoa; phylum Chordata; class Lepidosauria; order Squamata; family Lacertidae; genus Podarcis; species Podarcis gaigeae. The sequence continues at coordinate 77,713,700 of NC_139684.1, forward strand.
GTCGCCACCCACTGTGGAGGGGGGTGCCAGGCATGCAGTTAGGGGGCGCAATCCACGGGTTAGGGGGCGCAAATTACTTGCCTTCCCCCGGGTGCTGACAACCCACACTACGCCGCTGCTTTCAGACATTATTGTTTCATGCAGCAGGACTCCTAAAGGTCTTTCATTTTATTGGTATTCTTTTTTAAAAAAGGATGATGGGTTTCGATTGGAAATTAGGTGCATTTACCATGAGCCATTGCCTTTGCCTTTGCTTTTGTTTTATGTGGTGTCTAACTTGGCTGGAAAAGCACATATTATTTATCATCTTCCAGGCCCCAGAAAAAAGCTCTGCTGAGGTGGTAAAACTAGGCATTGCTCAGGGTTATAGACAGGTACCAGGGTTCTGAAATTTCATTCCTCCTTGTTCCAGTTGCATCACATTGCTGGCAAAGAGTGAAGATACTTTGAGTCATCTCATCTGCTTGCCTTTAGCCACATTGCCTTTAACTGAATAAAGCTAGATGTTTACACCCACTTCACTACCCATCTTCAGTAACAACATCATCTTTATGCATTATATTTCTTTATTAACTTTTTATTTTCTTTTTATTTTCTGATACCTGAACCATTTTTAACAATGTATATTTTATTGGCTTTTATAAATGTATAACAAAGAAACAACAACACTAAGCAGCTACACAAAAGCACAATACCCCATCCTTTCTGCAATCTCTCCAGCTACCACATAAGTATCCATATTTTTCAAACATTTGTTCTTCTTTTAAATTTTCAGCAAAATTCTTCTATGTTATTTCATCAGCCTTGTATGGAAGCATCCATCCAGAGTGTGGTCATCTTCAACTAAAGCATCAAACAGGTGACGACATCCAGATTTGTGATGATTCTGCTGATAGCACATTGCTTAGATGCTTTTAGCTAGGATACGAAGTAAATTGCCACAGGATGGCATAAAATGCATCCGTTGTTTCTTTCTTTTCAGCTCTGTTACATTATGGTTTATTTTCTCAGTTATATTCAATATTCATACATTTTCATACATTTGGTCTCTTCCCCAAGCATATAATTACCTCAACATTTGGACAACCAATAATCTTGATGCATCATGCAAGTATAGAAAGTGATCTGTTCTCTTAAGAGACTTCTTAAACCATGTAAAGTATGAAAGGAAACACAACTGTGGGGTAAAATGAATTTGTTCCTAAACTACAGTGGTTCTCAACCTGTGGGTCCCCAGATGTCATTGGACTACAACTTTATTGGGAATACAAAATTAGTTTCATGGCAAAGTTCTGGTCTTCAGGGGCCCAGATCAAAATGTAGCTAAAGCCTATACGAACAGCTCAGGTAAGTGCTCATGTGGTAAAGGTGGACATAGTTCAGGGGTACTGATGGGTGCCAGGGACACAGTATTATAATAATTTGGTGGTGGCTGCCCTTAGCCACACTGTTTTGAATGGAACCAAGCTAATGCCTTACAGCTGCTTCAAACCCAGTCTTCAGTGTGAATCTCATCCATATGTCCTAAATCTGGAGCTATTCAAAAACAGGCTGCACTGTCATCTGTTGGGGATTCTCTAATGTTGGCTTTTCTGCCTCGGATAGGCACATAAAACGTGCATGGTTCTATAGGGGTGGAATGTGGAGTTATTGATAAATGTTTGAAGGCACAGATCAACAACACAAGCATGTGAGATAAACGACTTAAAATGAAATTACAAAAATGAAATTATAAGGCTTGTGATTGTAACACTTTGCTGCCACTCCAAAATGGCTGCAGACATCCAACAACCACGTCCCCTTGCCTATAGAGAACAATGCAAATTCAAAACTGTCACCTGCAATCTGATTGAACAAATGTCCTAGGCTGTGGTGCAGTTGCAGATGACATAAAAGCAGATGATATGCCCCACACTGTTCCATGTCCCATTAACTGCTGGGCAGCACTACAAAAGATCTTAAGCAAACAAAACAATGGAGAAGAAAGAGCAAAGAAAACAATAACACCCAAACTCCAAAGAGCCCAATGAGAACTGAGCATGTCAGTAGCCCCAGAATGTTGTGTGTCAGTTGAACTAGAAAGATGTAAAGTGGGGCAGTGGGGGGGGGGGAGAGAACGGCCTTCCTGAGGAAGAGCAGCACTGCCGTTTTGTTGCTGGTCTCATTTGTGTATTTATAGACATGACAGCACGCTTCTTGCAAACATATGCAGATTCCTGGATGTCCTAGGGGAATAGGGTGGGTTGTCATGAAAGGTACACCTCTGGAAATGCCCAGCTTTGCACAACTGTTAAAGGTTAAAGAGCTCAGATTTATTCTAGATTATGTTTGTTCATGAAAGAGAGCATACAGAGAGTTCAATGTTACTTGAAGATTGGAAGCCCTGGACTTCCGGGTCGGCGCCATCGCCGAATGGCGGGCTCCCTCCGAGCTCCGGAGGGAGCCGGCTTGGCAGGGGTTGGGTCCTACCGCACCGGCGATGCGGGGACCCTTAAAAACCACGGCCAGAGTGAGACCGTGGACATGGAGACTCGGCTGGCACCGTTAGCGCTCTCCCGACTCGTGAAGGAGCCTTTTTAAAGGCTACGGATCGGGTGCCGGGGAGAAGCGTGGTGCTTTGAGTTCTCTGCTATCCCTGCCGAGCGCAGCCGCATGCCATCCGGCGGAGAGCGCTGACTTCTTCTATTGAAAATTCGGCTCTAAAGAAGAACCCGTGAGTAATTGGAATATGGACTAAAAAAAAGGGGATAAATTTTTAAAATTCGGAGCGAACGGGGGAGGTGGAAAAAAGGAAGTCAGCCCACCCCTAAATTGTAGAAGAGCCAAAACAAAGGACTGGACAACTAAGATCGAGTGTAACCTTATCTTGCCGAATCAGCAACTTCGCGAGGGAAAATTATAAGATTGAGCTGGAGGAGAAAAGTGGAATTGTTTTTTTAAAAAAAGCAACCCCCCCGGAATCCCTGGAGCGATTCGTGAAACTGCCTGGAGAAAAGTGATGGAGGTTTTGACAGCTGTCAAAGAGCTGTCAAAAAGGAAGATTAAAATAGAGACTTTGTTATGAGGACTTTGCCGGTTATATTTGTTATAAATTGAATACAAATTGTTTTAAATATCGGTCAACAAGCTACTTGGTCTGGTGGATGTGACTCTGGAAGGGAACTTTGTTACTGCAATCCACCTAGAGGAGCCGAGGGATATTGCATGTGTTTTTCACAGGAAATCTGAACAGTTGAATGGAACTTTTAATCTCCTGGGAAACTGCAGGAATGGAACATTATTTTGTCTACAGAGGTCTACATACTACAGGAAACAATGGAACTATTTGTTGGAAAATGAAAGGAACATGATGCAATGCTTTGCTTTATGAATAACAAGCCTCTGCAGAGACACTAGAAACTTTTGGAAAAAGAACATTTCTGTGGGAGAACAGAGAAATAAAAAGGAGGAGAATGATTGACAAGAATAAGGAAATAACAAGAACTGGACAGAACTGGGGGAACATTTGGGATATTCAGGTTTGACAAGCTTATGGATACAAAATTGGAGTTTTTACTCCTGGATATAAAAACCTGGATAGAAGAAATGGGCCCTTATTTGATAGACTCCTTCTACGATTGGACATCCGTAATTAAAGACTGGCAAAGAACCTGAGGGACATAGTGTAATGTGGGAACTCCAGGAAGATGTTAGAAGTGGAGGGATAGGTGAAACGCAAAGGGGAAGGAGGGGAGGGAAAATTGGAATCCAAAGGCTGTAAAATTATTATTTATATTTATCTTACTTCCATCTGTATTATGTTTGAAAGGGGGAAACTCGTGGAGGGGTATAGATCGATCTTAGGGGATGAGAATTTGGATAAATTGGGTTATTGATGAAGAGTGTAATTTGGGGATAAGAACTTGTTGAATTTAATTGCTTATTTGGAAGATTTGGAACACAAGAGGGGGTAGGGAGGGGAAGTCCTAGTTATTGGCAAAAAGTTTATAGATTGGATTTAATTTGTTTTGATTTGTTTTAATTTGGAAAACCTTAATAAAAATTATTATAAAAAAAAAAAAGATTGGAAGCCCTTTTGTAGTTGCAGGACATCTTTCTACGGATCTACTGCAGTAGCAGAGAAGCTTTTCAGACTGGGAAAACATTTTCTTTCTTTTCAACACTGTTACATTATGGTTTATTTTCTAAGTTATATTCAATATAACATTTTCATACCTTTGGTCTATTCCCCAAACATGTAATTTCCTCCACATTTGGACAACCAATAATCTTGATGCAACATGCAAGAATAGAAAGTGATCTGTTCTCTTAAGAGACTTCTTAAACCATGTAAAGTACGTAAGGAAACACAACTGTGGGGTAAAATCAATTTGTTCCCTTAGACAGTGGTTCTCAAACTGTGGGTCACCAGATGTCATTGGACTACAACTCCCATCAGATCATGCTGGCTATGAATGATGGGAGTTGGAGTCCAACAACATCTGGGGACCCACAGGTTGAGAAACACTGCCAAAGAATATTAAAATTATTGTGTATATTTTCCACACAAAGCCAAAAAATGTATTCTGTGGCATCCCCATCTCAAATGGTGGTATGTGTCTCTATAACTGGAATACTTCCACCACATTGACACTATTCAAAATTAATGAGAAGTTCACCAGTGTGCTTTGCCACCTAAGCATTACCTGAATATCCAAGGTCCACGGGAACTAGTTTATTGAGGGATTAAGAGATATATTGACTATGAACCAGGGCCTCCATCTTTTCTCACACTTGGTGTGGGGTCCAACTTTCTTGCAAGTACAAAGTTAGTTCCCAGGGCAAAGTTCTGGTCTTCAAGGGCCCAGATCAAAAGGCAGCTAAAGCCTAAAGGCACAGCTCAGGTTAAGTGCTCATGTGGTAAAGCTGGACATAGTTCAGGGGTACTGGAGGATGCAGGGACACAGTGTTGTGTCATGAATATTGGACAATGACTCCAAAGTCATACCTGAGATCTGATGAAATCATTTTCTGGAACTTTGACCCTCCTTGTTCTAACTGCATCAGATCGTTGTGAAAGAGAGAGGATAATTTGTGACACTTGATTTGTTTGGTGAGATTATATAATTATAATAATTTGGTGGTGGCTTCCCTTAGCCAGACTGTTTTGAATGGAACCAAGCTAATGCCTTACAGCTGCTTCGAACCCCATCTTCAGTATGAATCTTATCCCTGTGCCCTAAATCTGGAGCTATTCAAGAACAGGCTGCACAGTGATCTGTTGGGGATGCTCTAATGTTGGCTTTTCTGCCTTGGATAGGATGTTAAACTAGACAACCTCCCAGAATCAAATCTCACGCACAAAACGTACATGGTTCTACAGGGGTGGAATGTGGAGTTATTGATAAATGTTTGAAGGCAAAGACCAACAACACAAGCATGTGAGATAAAACGCCTTAAAATGAAATTATGAAAATGAAATAACAAGGCTTGTGATTGCAACACTTTGCTGCCACTCTAAAATGTCTGTAGACGTGCAACAACCACACACCTTGCCTAAAGAGAACCCTGCAATTTCAAAACTGATTGAAGAAATGTCCTGGGCTGTGGTGCAGTTGCACATGACATAAAAGCAGATGATATGCACCACACTGTTCCATGTCCCATTAGCTGCTGTGCAGAAGTACAGTGGTATCTCGGATTAAGTACTTAATTCGTTCCGGAGGTCCGTTCTTAAGCTGAAACTGTTCTTAACCTGAAGCACCACTTTAGCTAATGGGGCCTCCTGTTGCTGCCCCACCACAATTTCTGTTTTCATCCTGAAGCAAAGTTCTTAACCCGAGGTACTATTTCTGGGTTAACGGAGTCTGTGACCTGAAGCGTATGTAACCTGAAGCATATGTAACTCGAGGTACCACTGTACAAAACATCTTAAGCAAACAAAACAAAGAAGAAGAAAGAGCAAAGAAAACAATAAAACCCAAACTCCAAAGAGCCCAGTGAGGACTGAGCATGTCAGTAGGACCAGAATGTTGTTTGTCAGTTGAACTAGAAAGAGGTAAAGTGGGGCATGGGAGGGGGGGAGAGAAAATGGCCTTCCTGAGGAAGAGCAGCACTGCCAACGTTTTGTTGCTGGTCTCATTGGTGTATTTATAGACATGACATCATGCTTCTTGCAAACATATGCAGATTCCTGGCTGTCCCAGGGGAATAGGGTGGGTTGTCATGAAAGGTACACCTCTGGTAATGCCCAGCTTTGCACAACTGTTAAAGGTTAAAGAGCTCAGTTTTAGCCTAGACCATGTTTGTTCATGAAAGAGAGCATACAGAGAGTTCAATGTTACTTGAAGATTGGAAACCCTTTTGTAGTTGCAGGACATCTTTCTACGGATCTACTGCAGTGGCAGAGAAGCTTTTCAGCCTGCAAAAATATTGAGGGGATGACGTCCAGTTGATGTCAGAGGCTGCTTACCCCCATATGAATCTCACTAGCCAACTAATTTTTTTTTTGTAGGCTTACAGTCTCTCTGTTCCATTAATTATGCTAGGTGGTTAGATGTGAGGGGCTGGATACCTTCAGTGGTTGCAGTATAATTTTGGAACTGGAATGTTTCTGAAATGGGACATTCCCAGCCCTATACTGTACAGAGGTTTGGGGGTTCTTATCTGGCGTCTTCTGCATGCAAAGCAGCATGCAGAAGCTATTATTTTTTCTCAGAAATGCTTTTGAATGCAGATTCTTGAATTTGGACTGAGACCATCTTCATAGATTGTTTAGTTTAAATATTCCTCCAACCTGTTGGGTTATGTAATGGTTGTAAGGGGGTTACTTGTGCGTAAGTTGCCTTCAGTTTTAGTTATATTGCCTGGCCAACCATGCTTTGGCTGACAGCTCACACTCCGTGGCCGGTCAGTCACTTGCAGAATCCGTCAGTGGGCGTTTCTTTAACCTCTTCCAGCATAAGAGCTGTTTGACGCCAAGTCTCCTCCTACTTTCCCTGCGCGGAGCTCGTCTGCACAAGTAAGGGGAAGGCAGGGCGTGTCAGCGCTCTCTCCACTAGACTCTGGTGAAGGGTCTTGGAGACCAGTCTCCAATTCCTCCATCTCCCTCTCTTCTCTACTGGTGTTACGCTGAATTCCTTCCCCCCTGCTGGTCCCATCTCCGGCATCGCTCTGGAGCCCTGCCTCCGCCTATCGCTCTGATGTCAGTTCCCTGACAGGTCAATAGACTTGTCTATGACAGTCTCTCAACAGTATGATAACCCTATTATGTCACCTGGTTTTTCTCTGATTATCAATTTAATTATTTGAAAAACTTGTCTTCCACCGTCTTATATGACATATCCATTAATTATGTGATAAGAAGGTTATATTTCTTAAAATATAACAACCCAAGGCAAATACACAAGTAATAAGAGGCCCTGGGAAAATCATTCAGAAGTGCCAACCACAAGTCTGGAAATATCTGTGCACAACTTAGACATGCATTGACACACTGAATGGCCGTTCTGATAGTAAGGAAAACATTGTGCATGCAGAGTAGCCCAAATGTGTGGATACAAGTTAGGTCCCAGAGAAGTCAAATGCTGGTATAAGAAGATGGTTTGAGTTATGTACTGATCTTCAGGAGGGCTGTGAATGTGTTTAGTGACATTCATTGCTGCGAAATGAATGCTGGGAGTGACTGGAAGAGAGGTCCAGATAATCTACATGGAATGTCCATCCAATTGTCTGAAGGATCTTTGACTTCCCATGTTATATGTGAGGTTTCTGAGCAATTCAAGCCTTCATTTGGGTAACTTCCTATGCTCTACTGATGCAGCTGTTCCTACGTATTGCCCCGAAGCTCAAGTGGCCCTGATGCCAAGTTGAATATGAAAGACGTGTACTATCTGTCAAAATTACTTTTCTGAAAGACAAATGATCTGGTTACAACAGTGAATATATGTATTTAATAACTACAATGTGCACAGTGCAGAAACCTAATTGTACCCATACCTCTGAGGTTAGATGCACTTTATAACAGATTAATTTGTGCATATAGAAGTTTTTTAGGCTGAACTGTCTGGGGTCAACATTTTTCAGCATTTTGAGATTGGGTCTCTATTTTCAGCTTCTGGTGCTTAAGATGCCCCAAGGTGCTTGGTTGCTTTCACGGCAACAGGCACAAACTGCTACTACCAAAGTAAGAAATACAAACCTAAATACAATACCGCATAGAGATCTTGAAAATAGCACATCCTATCATGCCATAACAAATGATAATTCACTATTCCTCTGTGTTACACATATGTAGAAAAAATTAAGTATGAGTTCCAAAAGAAAAGAGAAGAAAAAAACAGAGTCAGCTGCCCAGATTCTAGAATAGTTAAACCAAACCTATTTAATCACTCCCACAAAATTTGCAGTTATATTTTTCTGAAGCACAGTTATAAAAAACCAAAGAAGCTCCTTATCTGTTCCACTTTCCCTTGGTCCATCCCAGATACCCATCAATGCGGTTTTATTTATTTGTTATTTAATTCATAAATTTCATACAGTTTTGAAAAGCCTCCACCCTGTCTTCAGCCCATGGGATCCTGAGACAGGGTGGGGGCTCTGTTAAACTGTTCCTGCCTCCCAGCTATGCAGAACCCAGTGCCTCATTCGTGAGCCAGAGAGGCGTCAGGGGGCAGGAGCAGTTTAATGCTCATGTTATGTACTAAGCTTGGATCATAGAACAATAGGCAAGTAGGATCCTAGAATGCAATAACTGATTGGCTTGCAGGAAAAGATCAATCGGGCTCCAGGAGGGAAGCACAATAAGCCAATCAGATGAGACTCATTGTGTAAATAATAAAAGTCTGAGGTTTGGGGAGCAATTCAATCAGTGTTTTACAAGCTGCAATAAAGAGCATGAAATTACTACAGGACTACAGGTGTATTTCACTAGTGACAAGGATGGAGCTGGAGAACCTGATCCGAGACCACTTTGTTGGGTGGCTGAGGGACGAGAAGCTGCAGCAGCACCTCTACGCTAAGAAGGACCTGAAGTTCCAGGTCGCTCTAGAACTGGAAGCCGCTTCACTCTAGGGGTGAACTGCTTCACTCTATGGGGGTAGGAACTTCAATGTACAACACTGAGGGCAGAAGCAGTGATTGGACTTGATCGTGGTCAAGGGGCCCTACATTAGCTTACTGGGGTTGGCGTGGTTTGGGCCGCAGGGGCTAGCCATCACTGGGGTGAACTGCACCAGGTCCCATGTGGACGTGGACACCATCTGCAAAGAGTTTCCAGAGGTTTTCGGCAGAGCACTGGGATAATATACTGGCCCCCCGTTGGCCTACAACTGGACCCTGCCGTACCACCCACCAAGTTCAAGGCCTGTTCACCCTTAAACTATGCATCAATGATTATTTAGATTGGCTAGTGGAGCAAGGAGTCCTTTGTTGAGAAAAGATTCAAAAGGTTTGGGAGTTTCTCCTTTTGAAAAGCTGTTCCACAGAAAACCTTCTGTTGCCCATTTCAAGGTTTTCGGGTCTCATGTGAGAACAGAAGCTCCAGGTGGAGTAAAGAATGCCAGAGGCATTTTTGTGGGTTATGAAAAGGGTCTCTACAGAGTAATTTTGTCTGAATCTGGTCAGGTGATTCTCACAAAATTTCTAGAGAGTGCTCCTGAACAGGAGAGAGTAATTGTTCACACATTTCCCACAGAGGACAATTCAGATGATGATGATGATTTTACTGATTACAGTGGTACTGAGAGTGACAGTGGTAGCTCAAGGAGCTCAGTTGACACAGTCATTGAGAGGAAATCTCACACAATGGCTAGACCTTCACAGGTGAAGGATGAACCACTGTTTACTATTGGAACTGGTTCTCCAAAGAGTCCTGAGACAGAACCAGTGAGCAAAGAGGATCAGCACCTCATACGTAGGTCTGAGAGAGTTACAAAGGGTGTACCACCTAAAAGGTATTCAAAAGAGTTTGCTAACTCAGCTGTAGCATGTGTTACTATTGTTGACAATTCAAGACAGGTTGAAGCTGTGTCTAAGTCAGAGACAAAGACACAACAGGGAGTTGCCAAGTGTAACACTACATTCCCTTACCAAGGAAGTGCAGATGCAATCATTCCTTGGAAGACAGACAACCAGAGAGGTACACTGAAGAAACCAGTGGCGGGGAGTTCCAAGGGTGGAACTGAAACAACAGGGAAGTGTTATGTGTATAACAACTGTTTGTTTTCTTTCTGGATCACGCGATGCTTGCAACGCACATTGATTCATATGGGGGAGGATGTTACGATATGGATGCAATGCGACCGCGAGCAGCAGGTGGCTTGGAAGCAAAACATAATGGGAATGTTGGAACTGTTCTGTGAGAACAGAGGGGGGGGTCTATTTTCAGTGCAAAGCACCGGAATTAGCTCAGAGTGTAATATGACCTGTACAGGAAGTACAGGAGATGGAGTTTCTCTCTTCTGATGGACTCTGATGAGAGCAGACGTGTTTTCTCTGTAATGCTGCAAAGACAGAAATAAAGGGATGTAAATACATTTCTGTCTCTCTCTCTTTCCCGCTACCTGGGAGGGGGGGAAGAGCAGTATGTTCTTCTCACTTTGAGGAGGATCGCCGATCGCGACCTAGCCTGCATCTGCCAGGGAATGCAGACAGGGAGGTCACCAGGAGATCACGCCGGGTGCCTGGAGAGTGGCCAGTTTCTCCTGATATGGCAGATTTTCTAACATCCTTGAGCCGGTGCCTAACGCCCCCTGGTAAACACCAGTTGTCACACCCGTCAAGCCCAATGGCTCAGTCCACATCTGTGCAGACTACTGCCTATCAGCAGTTGCCAGAGGACCGCTGAGGCACAGACGATTGCAATTCACAGGGGCGTATTCCATGTCAAACGTCTGCAATTTTGTCTCAACGTGGTGCCAGCCATATTCCAAAATTGAATGGACTCTCTCCTCAAAGGAATTCCCAGCACCACCCCCTTCTTCTATGATGTGTTGGTCACCAGGGCCACGCCGGGGGAGTTCGGGGACTGACTCTGCACTGTCCTGCACCATTTCCAGACTGCCGGCCTCAAGGTGAAGCGGGGCAAGTGTCTGCTAGGAGTGCAACAGGTGGATTTACTAGGATTTACGGTGGACAAAGATAGAGTCCACCCAAATGGAGACAAGGTGCAGGCTATTTGCGACACCCCAGCAACAAAGTGTAAGGTGGAACTCCAGGCCTTCTTGGGACAATTGAACTTTGACCATGCCTTTTTACCCCACAAGGCAGCGGTAGCGGAGCCGCTACACAGACTGCTTGACGAACGGGCCCCTTGTTTGTGGGGGCAGTGCCAGGAGGCTGTGTTTCAAGCAGTCAAAGATCTGCTTGTCTCAAACTCAGTCCTGGAGCACTTTGACAAGAGGTTGAAACTTCTGGATGAAAGAGAGGTACCAGTAGCTTTTCCCAGACCCTCTCCACTCCAGAGGAATTATTTGCAAATAGACAAAGAGGGCCGGGCAATCATGAAGGGAGTAAAGAAATTTCACGATTTCTTGTATGGGCATGTTGGGATTTTGAATACGTGCAGCTTCACACAGAGTCAGTTAGGGGTTGGCTGACAACCAAGACAATGTAAAGGAGTAAAATCTGCCTGGAGATATAGAGGCCTGGAGACAGCTCCAGGATTGGTCAAGCTCTCTCACAAGAATAATGATTTATGACCTTCTGACTGGAATGTGTTAGTAGAGAGTAGAGCGTTGAAAATTAATGTAAGAGTCGTGTGGTGAAAGAGCTAGTTAAAAATCCATGTTCTGTTCTGTTCCTGTGAATAGTAACTTGAAGTCCAATGTATATATTAAACATCTATAAGTAACAAGTTACCGTTTCCTGTTTCGTCCATCCTGCCTGCAACCGATTGCTTTCATGAACTCTGCATATACTCTGCCAAGGTCTGGCTGTAGCAGGAACCCCCCCACCCCAATCATTCTGTTTGTATAAACTTCCCACTCACACACTACATACGCCACATTTCTGTTATAAATTCATAACACCACATTTCTGTTATAAATTCATAGAAAGTCAACCATACATTGGATTTGCACTGTTCCATTTTTATTTTTACTCCATGTGACAAGAACTAACAAAGGGGGGTGACTTAGTCCTGGTCAGCCATAATCCCTTCACTGTCTCAGCACATACACTGGAGCCCTGCCCATGCCAACCCTGATGATCCCAGACAGAAGACAATCAAGATCACAAAGAACCTGCAGATTGGAGTGGATTCAAACAAAGGACACTGATCAGATCTTCCCTCAGGGGGCAGGAAACTGCAAAATCCCCTTTGTCTCCTAGAAATTCCTGGAAGGGGAGGGGGGAAAGGAGGAACTAGCCAGGTGACAAGACACTCAAGTTACCACCAACTCCTCCCTCGGCCCCTCCTTTCTGTAATGTATGCCTCCCTCAGCCCCTCCTTTCTGTAATGTATGCATGATGTTTCTGGGGGTGGGCTAGACCTAGAGGAGGGGAATTTCAAAAGTTTTTATAAGACCTTGCACACTATTCTTCTGGGTCTTTCCTCTCTCCTGCACGTGAGGGGAATACCCTGTTGCAACAGTTCAATAAAGACCAAGCCTACAGGCTGCTGTTTTGCTCCAAGTTATCCTGGTTGGTGTCTTTGTTTTGTCCAAGGGAGCCCTCGGATTTTTCCTGTAACATGGCTAAGGTCCTGCAACATGTCAGAAACTTGCAAAACACCAATATGGCACCCCTTTACCATTGTGACAGACCACAAGCCACTGCTTGGCCTATTTGCCCCCAAGAAGCAGACCCCTCAGGTACTGTCACCCCGTGTCCTCAGGTGGTCAATTTTCCAAACCAGCTACCAGTATACACTAGTCCACCAAGGGGACTGGGAGTAGCACCTCACTGCATTTGACCGCCACTGCGCTCAACTACGGTGGTGATTCCCAGGGGGGGGGGGAACAGAGAGGAGGGCTGGACAGAGGAATCCCAAGGGGATAGCAGAAGGGTGAGGCCCATAGAGCAGGAGAAACGGGTAAGGGATGCAGAACTAGGAAGTCCAGAAGTGTCACCTGAGGCTGAGCAGCCACAAGAACCAGTTCCACGACTGAGTGGACCAGCAGCACCGGACCCAACGGCTCCATCACAGCTGGCAGCCCCAAAGAAAGAGCCAGAACCAGGAACCCCTACCGAAACACACCCGAGACCACAACGCATATGTAGGTGACCAGCATACTTCATCGACTAGGAATGCTAACCTTCTGGGAGCAATGGGAACTTAGAGAGGAGAGGTTCATGTACTAAGCTTGGGCCCTAGAACAACAGGCAAGTAGGATCCTACAATGCAACAACTGACTGGCTCACAGGAAAAGACCAATCAGGCTCCAGGAGGGAAGCAGAATCAGCCAATCAGACAGGACTCAATGTGTAAATAATGTATATAATAGCCTGAGGTTTCGGGGGCAATTCAATCACTGTTTTAGAAGCTGCAATAAAGAGCATGAAATCACTACAGGACTCCAAGTATATTTCAGCTCATCTGGGGGGGCAAGAGCTCCTTTATCCTTCCAACTGGCGTGCAAGCCAGAGGGACATTGTGGCTTGCTCAGCTGGGGGTGGGAGCCTTTGCACCCTGCAGCACAGCAGCGCAAAAAAAGCTGTGTCATTCTTGACTCAGTGAGGTGCTGGGGTGAAGCCACCTCCACTTCCTCAGTGAGAGTGGGGGCAGTATCAGCCAGGCTCCTTGCGAGGCTGGGTAAATGCAGCTTGGTGTTTAAAACTGTGATGTATCTCCAGATCCTAATGTGTGGCTGGTGATACATCACGATGTTGAAAATCTGATGTCACCAAACTCTATTCCTTATGGTCCAGTCAAAAAACTAGCAAACCTGTGCAGACGTTACCGTTGCGAACTTAAAAAGGGAATGTCATAAACTCTGCTGATATTTTGGGAACTTGTTAGCACAAGTTGGATAAGGATATAATTAGTCAATATATCCTCTCCTGCACCCCTGAACATTCCCACACCATAAACTTCTATTATGGGACAGTCCCACCACAAGTGATGGCATGTCTGCCTCTAACTAAAACCCTTCCTAAACATTGATGCTATCCAAAAGTAATTTGTACAATTGCTCTGCTATTCTACACCACCTATGTATTAACTTGATGTCCAAGGAACTATGGGAAGTTGCTAAGACATTGATAGATAGAGCAACATATTGATGCTGACGCAGTGCCCCTATGTTTTCTCTAACTCGGTATGGGTCTAACTTGGTTCAAAGATGCATATACTTTTTTTCTGATCTTCCAGGCCCCAGATCAAAGTAACCACGGTCCGGTACAGGTGACTACCTAGGTAGCAAAGCTTGACATAGCTCAGGGATCTTTAACTGTGCCAGGGACACAGCAGTACGCACTGAATATTGGGCAATGGAGCCAGAGTCATTAGAGTGAGCTTTTATAATTGCCTTCTGGAATATTATTTCTCCTTGTTCCAGTTGAACCAAGCTTGTTATTTGCACGTGCTTGAAATCCCATTTTAAGTGCTAACAGCATTCATATGTTCCATGTCTCTCTAACTAAACTTTGGTGACATCTGCGCTCACTGGGAATCTTTCCAAACAAAGCATCCAGGCAGGATTTCTTATCCTGATAGGAAAGAGAGGTCGAAGAACACGACATGTTTTATAAAAGGCCAGAGCTCCCAAGAAGAACTATTTCAGCGTCAAACTGCCACTACTATTGTAGTAACTATTCTTAAATGTTGCCAAACCGATTCTGCCATCATTTTGCTAACAACTGTTTCTTCAGAAAGTAGTTCAGGACCAGTGGTGTGGCCTGGGGGGTGCAGGGGGGGTCGGCCGCACCGGGCACAACATCTGGGGGTTAGGGTTTGGGCGCGCAAATCCACGGGCTAGGGGGCGCAAATTACTTGCCTTGTCCCAGGTTCTGACAACCCACGCTACACCACTGTTCAGGACTGATTAAAGTACTGCCCATCTCTCCATCCATCTGTTCCCTATGCATTGATGTCAATTTGGCATGACAGTTTTCAAGGTGAAGAAGCCAGATTTACTTCATGTTTGGTTACCATCAGATGCCATTTTGAATAAAAATGTCGTGCCAAGCTTTTCCAAACTGCACTGATTACTTCATCACAAAATTTGGCATGATGGTTTCTGGAGTGAGGAGTGTGTTGTGGTGTACATTAGGAAACCATCAGATGCCATTATGAGTCAATATGGCAGACTGGATATTTCCAAAGTGCACAGATTTAGACCCTTCTAAAGTTATCACCACACAATTTGATGTGATGGTACCAAACACTGATATGCGTGCTTTTGTTGTTGTAAAGTGTTGGATGCCACTTTGAGTCTCTCCCTGTTTCTTCCAATGCTCTCATCTTCCCTTATACTGTGAAGATGAAATGATACTTTGAGTAATTTAATCTTTTATGTCATTTTGAACCCACAAATGAGTTAATATTGATATAGAAATGAAACAATTGGGCATATGGAGACTATGTGAGATATTTGCATGGTATGTACTCCCAAGTGTCCAGAGAAGATCTGTAGATTAAGTAAGAGTGACAAAAAATTCTTTCTTCTTCTTCTTCTTCTTCTTCTTCTTCTTCTTCTTCTTCTTCTTCTTCTTCTTCTTCTTCTTCTCCTCCTCCTCCTCCTCCTCCTCCTCCTCCTCCTCCTTCTTCCGGATTTGGGGAGGGATACTCAAGGGTACAGGGACGCAGGTGGCGCTGTGGGTTAAAGCCTCAGCGCCTAGGACTTGCCGATTGAAAGGTTGGCTGTTCGAATCCCTGTGGCGGGGTGCGCTCCCGCTGCTCGGTCCCAGCGCCTGCCAACCTAGCAGTTCAAAAGCACCTCCGGGTGCAAGTAGATAAATAGGGACCGCTTACCAGCGGGAAGGTAAACGGCGTTTCCGTGTGCGGCTCTGGCTCGCCAGATGCAGCTTTGTCACGCTGGCCACGTGACCCGGAAGTGTCTCCGGACAGCGCTGGCTCCTGGCCTCTTAAGTGAGATGGGCGCACAACCCCAGAGTCTGTCAAGACTGGCCCGTACGGGCAGGGGTACCTTTACCTTTACCTTTACTCAAGGGTACACAGTAACAGCACCTCCCCCTGAATTTTAAAAGTGTGGCACTTACTGCAGCAACCTCATGGTGACTACTGGCACCTATTTTTCTTAACAGGAGAGAACACTGATGATGATGATGATTGACATCTGTCTGTCTCAAGAGACAATTGAGTGCACCTGGACTGCTTCATTAACAGCACCAAAATTACTTCCCCAGGGTGAAAACATGGGAGTGAGTATGGACGTCCTGGGCTGCCTGAATGACAAGACTCCTCTCTTAGACTCACTGAAATGGTCCAAAAGAAAGCAGAGCAAGACATCTGGCACAAGGTTGGCTGCAGGAGTTGCCATAACGACTTCCATATGCCATCCATCTTATGGACTCCACTCTGGATTTGTGTCGGGTTTATTTCTTAGCCTCCCCCCCCCCCATAAATATATCCCACAAGACAGAGTAGGTTAAGGATCAGAGTATTCCTTCTCCTGGATCAGCGACCTTCTCAGGTTTTAACCAGAGCCATCAGTACCTCACTTTCTTCTACAACATGTTCAGGAATCACTTTCTTGCCTGCTGGACCCATGATGGGTTTTGCCCACTCAAACTTATGGGGCCTGTTATCGCATGTAAGGAAAGTCCGAACTCACTGAATGTTTGGGACCCATCAGCTACCCTCACTTAGCTTAGCCAGCCAGTTCAAGCTGTACCCAGGATGTGGCAGCTGTCGAATGCTGACAGCTTCTATGACCCACAGGGGAGAGTTGAGTGCTGGGTGAGGACCAAAGGTCGACAAACTACCCAAGAAAAACTAACCCCGAGGCCCTACCCCTCCACTAACACCACCTCATATTCACATTTTTCTCCAAGGAGCTCAAACTGGAACACATACTTATCTCCTCAATTTTATTTTTATTTTATTGAACTAAAATAAAATCAAACAAATCAATATGAAAAACCAAAAGATATACAAAATAGCATTGCAATATATCCAGGAGAGATGTAATATTTACTTGGAAAAGTACTTAAGAACAATAAAAAAGCCAAATTTCACATATACAGTGGTACCTCGGGTTACATACGCTTCAGGTTGCATACGCTTCAGGTTACAGACTCTGCTAACCCAGAAATAGTGCTTCAGGTTAAGAGCCTTGCTTCAGGATGACAACAGAAATCGTTCTCCGGCGGCGGGGCAGCAGCAGGAGGCCCCATTAGCTAAAGGAGTGCTTTAAGTTAAGAACAGTTTCAGGTTAAGTACAGACCTCTGGAACGAATTAAGTACTTAACCCGAGGTACTACTGTAGAGGGAGACCTGGGTACCTGTATTTGCTGTATATATGATAAAATCCCACCCAATAGCACAGAAATTTTCAGGGTCTTCCAAGCCTTTGGCAACAAGTAATTCATGATTTTCAACCAATGTTGACCACCACATAGTTTTAGAAGAAATCCAAACTCTCAAATTCTGAAGAATTTGAATCAATGCCAAGAATTCAAGAGAGTGGAAACCTTTCAAACAGTCACGCCATAACTGTGTTTTTAAAAGTTGTGTTGAAGGTGGAATGGGATCTTTTAATATTTTGGTGTGGGGGTTGTTGGTTTTTTTGCATTTTTTTACAAACCATTGTACAGAATTTGAATAAGTGTGGGCAGTCCCAGTATAGGTGGGAAAAGGTTTCTCTTTTTCCATAGCCCCTCTAGCAGTGCTGAGAAGATTGTGATTTCATATGGGGAGTCTGCATGGGTGTGCAATGCCATCTCGGTAGCATTTTCTTACAATGCTCACTCCTATATATCAAGATTGCTCTGTATGGTTTAGATGACCTTAGTGCATACACTGGTGCTAGCCATCACCGGGGTGAACCGCACCAGCTCCCACCTGGACATGGACGCCATGTTCAGGAATCACTTTCTTGCCTGCTGGACCCATGATGGGTTTTGCCCACTCAAACTGATGGAGCCTGTTATCACATGTAAGGAAAGTCCAAACTCACTGAAGGTTTGGGACCCATCAGCTACCCTCACTTGGCTTAACCAGCCAGTTGAAACTGTTCCCAGGATGTGGCAGCTGTCGAATGCTGACAGCTTCTATGACCCACAGAGGAGAGTTGATTGCTGGGTGAGGACCAAAGGTGGACAAACTACCCAATAAAAACTACCCCCGTGGCCCTATCCCTCCATAATGATGATGATAATAATAATAATAATAATAATAATAATAATAATAATAATAATAATAATATATTATTTATACTCCGCCCATCTGGCTGGGCCTCCCCAGCCACTCTGGGCGGCTTCCATAGAAACAAAAAAATACAGTAAAATATCACACGTTAAAAACTTCCCTGAACAGGGCTGCCTTAAGATGTCTTCTGAATGTCAGGTAGTTGTTTATCGCTTTGACATCTGCTGGAAGGGCGTTCCACAGGGCGGGCGCCACTACCGAGAAGGCCCTCTGCCTGGTTTCCTGTAGCTTTGCTTCTCGCAATGAGGGAACCGCCAGAAGGCCCTCAGCGCTGGACCTCAGCATCCGGGCAGAATGATGGGGGAGTTAGACGCTCCTTCAGGTATACTGGACCGAGGCCGTTTAGGGCTTCAAAGGTCAGCACCAACACTTTGAATTGTGCTCGGAAACGTACTGGGAGCCAATGTAGGTCTTTCAAGATCGGTGTTATATGGTCTCGGCGGCCGCCCCCAGTCACCAGTCTAGCTGCCACATTCTGGATTAGTTGTAGTTTCCGAGTCACCTTCAAAGGTAGCGCCACGTAGAGTGCATTGAGGTAGTCCAAGCGGGAGATAACCAGAGCATGCACCACTCTGGCGAGACAGTCCGCAGGCAGATATGGTCTCAGCCTACGTACCAGATGGAGCTGGTAAACAGCTGCCCTGGACACAGATTTGACCTGTGCCTCCATGGACAGCTGTGAGTCCAAAATGACTCCCAGGCTGCACACCTGGTCCTTCAGGGGCACAGTTACCCCATTCAGGACCAGGGAATCTTCCACACCTGCCCGCCTCCTGTCCCCCAAAAACAGTACTTCTGTCTTGTCAGGATTCAACCTCAATCTGTTAGCCGCCATCCATCCTCCAACTGCCTCCAGACACTCACACAGGACCTTCACCACCCTTACTGGTTCTGATTTAAAAGAGAGGTAGAGCTGGGTATCATCTGCATACTGATGAACACCCAGCCCAAACCTCCTGATGATCTCTCCCAGCGGCTGCATGTAAATGTTGAAAAGCATGGGGGAGAGGAAAGAACCCTGAGGCACCCCAGAAGTGAGAGCCCAGGGGTCTGAACACTCATCCCCCACTACCACTTTCTGAACACGGCCCAGGAGGAAGGAGCGGAACCACTGTATGACAGTGCCCCCAGCTCCCAGCCCCTCCAGACGGTCCAGAAGGATGTTATGGTCGATGGTATCAAACGCCACTGAGAGGTCCAGCAGAACTAGGAAACAGCTCTCACCTTTGTCCCTATCCCACCGGAGATCATCAACCAGTGCGACCAAGGCAGTTTCAGTCCCATGATGAGGCCTGAATCCTGACTGGAAGGGATCCAAATGGTCCGCTTCTTCTAGGCGTGCCTGGAGTTGTTCGGCAACCGCTCGCTCAATCACCATGCCCAAGAATGGAAGATTTGAGACTGGGCGATAGTTGGCCATCGTGGCCGCATCTAAAGATGGTTTTTTAAGAAGCGGTTTAATAACCGCCTCTTTCAGCCGGTCTGGGAAGGCTCCCTCAGGGAGGGAAGCATTCACCACCCCACGAAGCCCATCGCCCAGTCCTTCCCGGCTAGCTTTTATAAGCCAGGAGGGGCAAGGATCCAGGAGACAGGTGGTTGGTTTCACTCGTCCAAGCAGCCTGTCCACATCCTCGGGGGTAACAGATTGGAACTGATCCCACTCAACTTGACTAGACAGAACTCTAGCACTCTCCCGCCCCGGCCCTGCTCCCATGGTGGAGTCTACTTCTTCCCGAATCTGAGCGATTTTATCTGCAAAAAACTTTGCAGGAGAACACGTGGCCCGTACTGGGCCCCGATGTTACAGGTGGTTCCACTAAATTGTGAACCACCTGAAAAAGTCTCCTGCTGCTGTTTTCTGCAGATGCAATAGAGGCGGTGAAGAAATTCTTCTTGGCCGTCGCTATCACCACTTGGTAGGCTCGACGTTGAGCTCTAGCCTGTGTCCGGTCAGATTCGGAATGAGTTATCCGCCACCGGCGCTCTAGCCGTCTCAACGATTGTTTCATTGCCCTCAGATCCATGGAAAACCACGGGGCTGTCTGGGCTCCATGCAATCGGAGAGGGCGCTTCGGAGCCAAACAGTTGATAGCCCTGGTTAACTCCACATTCCAGCGGGCCACCAGGGAATCAGCTGAAAGGCCATCAACATAGGATAAAGCATCCCCTACCACTCTCTGGAAACCATTTGGATCCATTAAGTGGCGGGGGCGGACCATCTGAATCGGTCCCACCTCCCTGCAGAGGGGATGGATCGCAGAGAAGTCCAGTTGCACCAGGAAGTGATCTGACCATGGCACTTCTTTCGTTTCGCTTTTACTTAGTGTCAGATCACCAACATCCATAGAGGTAAACACCAGGTCCAAGGCATATCCGCGGCTATGGGTTGGGCCAGACTTATTCAGGGACAGCCCCATGGAGGCCATACTTTCCACGAAGTCCTGAGCTGGCCCTTGTAAGGTCGTGTAGGCATGGATGTTAAAATCCCCTAGGACGACCAAGCTAGGTGTCTGCAGGAGAATATCCGCCACGACCTGAAGCAGCTCAGGCAGGGAATCCTTGGTGCAGCGGGGAGGTTGGTACACCAAAAGGAATCCTGTACTGCCCCTATTGCCCAACTTCCAGAACATGCACTCGGAAAACTGGGTCTTCCCAATAGGACGCCTGGTGCAAACTAATGACTTCCTAAAAATCACTGCAACCCCCCTCCCCGCCCACATGACCTGGGTTGCTGTGCGTAAGAGAAACCTGGTGGACAAGCGGCGGCAAGGACAGGCCCATCTGCTTCATCCAACCAAGTCTCTGCTACACATGCCAGGTCAAGTCCTCCATCCATGATCAAGTCATGGATGGCAGTGGTCATATGAATCATTGACCTGGCATTGCATAGCAGCACCTTCAGGTCATGTGGGTATCCCTTGCTAATTCTAGTATCCATCCGGTCAGGACCAGACCCGGAGGCAGGAATAGTCCTCAGACAACGACTAAACCTGCCCCCTATGTAATGACATGGTCTAGTCTTAGCGTAACTCCTCCTCCTACCCGTGATCACTGAGATCGGTTGTCCCAGTGCATCCCCCCCTGTGGAACATGCCCCAGCCATTTTGTGCGCTGGGGCCCACTCCCCGGCAGCCCTGGCCCCTCCCCCTAAAAACAAAATAACACCTTAAACAAACAAACAAAATCAATAAAACAATACAAACAAAAAAATGTAAAAATTACAAAAACATCAAAATAAAAAAATAATTCCCCAAGCCCAACCAAACATCCATCCCACCCCCAACCCCCACATACAAAAAATCCAAAAGAAAATTTTTAAAAACATTTTAAAAACACCCTGTGCCCCTCCGGCAGTAACAACTGTCCTAGTGAGGCCTGTCAGGCCCCTCCCTGAGCCAGGTGGTAAGTGGCAAGAGCAGGGCCCTCAGGCACTCACTCAGGGGAGTTCTTCTGGGAAGTGGCAGCAAGCAGCAAGCAGTCCTTGTGAGGCTTCAGGCCCCGCCCTGGGCCAGGTAGTAAGTGGCAGGAAGGAGCAGGGCCCTCAGGCACTCACTCAGGGGAGTCCTCCTGGGCAGCGGGCAGCAAGCAGCAAGCAGTCCTTGTGAGGCTTCAGGCCCCGCCCCAGGCCAGGTGGTAAGTGGCAAGAGCAGAGCCCTCAGGCACTTACTCAGGGGAGTCCTCCTGGGCAGCAGGCAGCAAGCAGCACGCATTCCTTGTGAGGCTTCAGGCCCCGCCCCAGGCCAGGTGGTACGGTAAGTGGCAGGAAGGAGCAGGGCCTTCAGGCACTCACTCAGGGGAGTCCTCCTGGACAGCAGGAAGCAAGCAGCAAGCAGTCCTTGTGAGGCTTCAGGCCCCGCACCAGGCCAGGTGGTAAGTGGCAGGAAGGAGCAGGGCCCTCAGGCACTCACTCAGGGGAGTCCTCCTGGGCAGCAGGCAGCAAGCAGCATTGGTTGAAAATCATGAATTACTTGTTGCCAAAGGCTTGGAAGACCCTGAAAATTTCTGTGCTATTGGGTGGGATTTTATCATATATACAGCAAATACAGGTACCCAGGACTCCCTTAACCTCGGGTTAAGTACTTAATTCGTTCCGGAGGTCCGTACTTAACCTGAAACTGTACTTAACCCAAAGCACCACTTTAGCTAATGGGGCCTCCTGCTGCTGCCCCGCCGCCAGAACACGATTTCTGTTGTCACCCTGAAGCAAAGTTCTTAACCTGAAGCACAATTTCTGGGTTAGAAGAGTCTGTAACCTGAAGCGTATGTAACCTGAAGCCTATGTAACCCGAGGTACCACTGTATATGTGAAATTTGGCTATTGTATTGTTCTTAAGTACTTTTCCAAGTAAATATTACATCTCTCCTGGATATACTTCAATGCCGTTTTGTATATCTTGTTGCTATCAAAGGGTTAAAGGGTAGCAGAAACGCTCTAATCACTGAGCAGCTGGAGGTCATTAGGCTTCCAGGAACATGAGTTTGTATAAATAGTCTCCTGTGTGTTTGTTCTTCCCTTTTCTCCCCTTTTTGGGCGTGTTTGCTGAGATGTGTGGTTCTTCGCCAGGGTTGTTTTTGTTTTGTAAATAAACCTTATCTTTGAGTTACAAACCACATGCTCCAAGACTCCTCTTTGAAAAGATACTGCCTTTCCTGCCCTTCTTCAACTGCTGTGCGAAATACTCTGCTGTAGTGGGACTTGTGACGATGGAAGCGCACTGGGCATTTACATTAAACTAATTAAAGTTTAATGGGACAGGTTATGGGTGTTTGTACGTCAAGAAGGAGCTAAGGAGTGCAGTTCAGAGTGATTTATGAAAGGACTGGAGCGAAGACAGAAGCGGTTGCCGACAACGAAAGCCTTCAAAGCAGCTTGAGTCCTGCAACGTGCCTAGAAAAGTTTTAAACAGGCACTGCGCAGTTTGTACTCGCTGGAAGACATCTTATTCTTCAAGGAGCCACCTCAGCAGCTGGGAGACGGTCTACAGGTGTGTGAGTATCGTTCCTAAGCCCCAGGGAGGATGGCAGAGTCCCAGGAAAGTTTTTCTGTCCCGTTTACGCGACTCAATGGGAAAAATTGGCAAGATTGGAAGGCTAGAGTGAGGGTTTGGTTGCAAGCAAAAGAGTTGTGGAGTTGTACTGAAGCACCGCCTTTACAGGCAGCTGCAGACGCGTCTGCAGAAGACAAAGCAACAGCAGCAGCTTCACAGAAACGTGACAGGAAAGCCCAAGGTCTACTAGTTTTGGCAGTGGGACCAGAGCAAATGCCTTATGTTTCTGAGTTAAAGAACACGCATGAGGTCTGGACGGTTCTGCAGCGGCTAAATTCCAGAAACACTGCAGGGGCCAAGATCCATGCTACAAGATGTTTGTTTGATTTACGTCTCCAACCGGGAGCGTGTGTAAAAGAACATATTGCCAAATGGTGTCTGCCTTTAATCAACTAAGACAGCTGGGCATTCCTTTCTCTATGGAGCAGCAGTCATACATATTGTTGTCTTCTCTTGATAAAAGCTATGAGACTCTAGCTCTAACTTTGGAAGCTATGCCTTCAACTGAATTAACCCTTGAATACATTTCATCTCGGCTTGCAGATGAACAGGATAAAAGGCAAAGAGAAAGAGGTTTGTCTTCAAAGGGGAGTTATGCTGTGCCTAAGAGTGTTGATGCTGAGTTTGAGCACACAGTAAATGCTTTTGCAGCTAGACACTGTTTTCGCTGTGGTTCCCCTTCCCATTTAATTAGGAATTGCACACGTGAACCTGGTCAAGACAGCACCAAGGCCGTTACCCCTAGTTACCAGACAAGGAGTTCCAGGGGACGTCGAAGAAGAGGAGGAGGTCGTGGCTACTCCCACAGCACACAGCACATGGCTTCAGCAATGGCGTTGATGCAAGGGCGTGGCCAAGGCAGCAATCTACGCTGGTTGATCGACAGTGGTGCATCTCACCACCTGGTGGCGCCATCTAGTGTCCGTTTGCAGAATTGCAGACATTTGCAAACCCTTAAAGTTGTGACAATGGCAGATTCAACTAAACGTTCCTTAGAGACCGTAGGCACAGTGTTCTTGAAATGTTTGCAAACAGAAATTGATGCCTACGTGCTAAAGGGATTGAAGGGGTGTATTTTGTCTGTGTCAGAACTTGATAGAAATGGGTTTAAAACTGTGTTTGAAAATGGGGTTTGCACTATTTCAAAGAATAACGTATCTCTTTTGCAGGTGGAATGCAGAGATGGGTTATATTATTTTGAGACAAGTCCAGATGAAGTTGAACAGGTTCATGCTGGTTGTGTGAACACGCCTACCCATAATTCTTGTGTCCATTTATGGCACCGCCGCCTGGGACATATTAATTTTCAGTATGTTAAAAGGCAACCTGAATTATCAGAAGGGTGCAAAATGAACAAATGTACTAAGTATTTGGATTGTACTGCATGCAAAAGGGCGAAGGTTCATAGATGCAGCTATCCCAGTTCAGATAGGAAATCTGACAAAGTATTCCAACTTGTGCATATGGACCTATGTGGCCCAATGCCTGTTGCTAGCATGGGAGGTTCGAGGTATGCACTGTGTCTCTCGGATGACAAAACAAAGGTTACATGGTTTTTTCCTCTCAAAACAAAAGCAGATACTGCAGAAACAGTTAAAAATTGGGTTCATGCAGTGGAACTTGAATTCGGTACTAGAGTACTTGCTTTTCAGACAGACAGAGGGTCAGAATTTACCGGGTCTGTGTTGCAGAATTTCTTTAAGAAAAAGGGAATTAAGCATCGTCTGTCTACACCTTATTCCCCCCAAGAAGGAGGCGTGGCCGAACGTAAAAATAGGGTTCTGCAAGAGTTGGCAAACTCTATGTTGTTTGATGCTAAACTCCCTCAAAGTTACTGGGCGGAAGCCTGGCAGGCGGCTACTCATATTCTGAACCGAGTATATAATTCTGTAATTGGCACTACCCCTTATTTTGCTTTATATGGGAAGAAGCCCAAAATTAATTACTTTCGGGTGTTTGGATGTCCAGCCTATGTACTTATCCCAAAAGCGTTAAGGAAAAAGGGAGGTCCAAGGGCTAGGAAACTCATCTTTTGTGGGTACGAACCACACGCCAAATCTTGGAGGTTCGTGAACCCAAATGGGGATACTACAAGAGTGGTCCTCAGTAGGAGCGCTGAATTTTGTGAGCAATCTGGATGGACTCACTTACATGCTAACCCTGACATTTTGAGAGATGATTTAGGCATTTATGCTGAGAATGAAAGTCCAGAGAGTAGTGAGCCAGAAGAGGATGGTGCACATGGTTCAGATGCAGATTCTGACCAGGCACAAGGTTCTTCTCCTAAGGTAGAAAAGCCAAAATCTAGGGGTGTTCCAACATCGCCAGTCAGTAGGCCTAGCAGACAGCAAAAGAGAAGCAGGTCGCCTGCAACACCAAGCCCAAGGGAGGTATCTAAACGGAGGTCTTTATCCCTAGAGGCACATCCAGGTATAAAGTCTGAGACAGATTCTGACAGCCAACGGTCAGAGGGGGCACAAGAGGAACAATTGCGCAGGTCAAATCGTGCCACAAAGGGCAAGCCACCAGAGCGGTTTAAGGTGACAAGTGTATACGTAAATATGGCACAGTGTGAGCCAGATAGCTATATGGAAGTACAACAGCTTCCAAGCTCAGAAGCCGTAAAGTGGCAGGAAGCAATGGAAAAGGAGATGGCTTCAATGAAGTCTCTCGGTGTGTTTACAAGTACAGAGCTTCCGAAAGGGCAACAAGCTGTAGGGTGTCGATGGGTATATCGTTTAAAGCCCACAACTACTGAGGAGTTGCAATATAAAGCCCGACTAGTTGCAAAAGGGTTTTCGCAGTGCAAAGGTGTTCACTATTCTCAAATCTATGCCCCTACTTCAAGATCAGAGTCACTAAGAATGCTTTTAGCCTCTTCAGCTAAGAAGGGAAATAAGCTGTTTCATTTTGATGTCAATGTGGCTTATTTAAATGCAGACTTACAGGAGGAAGTCTATATGACACCACCACCAGGTTTTGAAGGAGACAAGCCAAACCAGGTCTGGCGCCTACACAAATCCATTTATGGGTTGAAACAGTCCGCCCGTAATTGGAATTCCTGCTTAAACGATGCTCTAGAGAGCATGGGGTTCAGAAAGAGCGCAGCAGATGCGTGTCTTTATCTAAAAGGCTCGGGATGTGAACAAGAAGCAGTTTTGATATTTGTTGACGATTTATTATACAGTGGAAAGGATGATAAACTTGCACAACAATTTGCCACAAAGCTTGGAGAAAGGTTTCAGATAAAATCACTAGGCAATGTATCTGTTTATCTAGGAGTTAAAATTCAGCAAGATGAAAATGGGAACTATTGGCTCAGCCAAGAAGCTAAGATCCAGCAGTTGCTGGAAAGGTTTAAAATGGACAACTGTGCTGGTGTTAAAACCCCAATGGAGCTAAGTTACATAAAGGATGCTCAAGCCGAGCAACAGACAGAGTTCAGTAATCCCGGGGTTTACCAGTCAGCGATAGGCAGTCTACTCCACATTGCACAGTGGACTCGGCCCGATATAACATATGCTGTCAACATGCTGTGTAGACAAGCTGAAAAACCATCAATGCATGCTTGGCAAGGAGTAAAAAGAGTTTTAAGGTATCTCCAAACTACCAAAAGGTTTCGCTTAAAACTATCAGCAGAGGGCAGCACACAACTTGAATGTTGGGCCGACAGCAGTTGGGCAGATGCTGGACCAGATAGAAAATCAGTGTCAGGAATGGCGATAAAATTTGGAAATGCACTAATTGGTTGGAGATCAAGAAAGCAGTCACTTATAGCTTTAAGTTCAACTGAATCTGAGTTCAATGCATTATCAGATGTATGTAGAGAACTGGAATTTTATAAGCAACTGGTACAAGAATTGTTTGGAGAATGTTCCCTACCTATCAGAGTGTGGGAAGACAATCAACCTTGTATTAAACTAGCTAAATCAGGTCAATTCAAGGCACACACAAAACACTTGGATATCCGTTATCAAAATGTATGCCAAAGTGTAAAACAAGGTTTAATTGAACTAAAGTATTGTCCAAGCCAAGAAAATCTCGCAGACGGTTTTACGAAAGCTTTGGGTCCGCAATCTCATAAATGTTTCTGTTCAGGTTTAAATTTGAATTAAGGTTGGTACAGCTCAGTGTTACGAGCGAGAGGGGGTGTTGCTATCAAAGGGTTAAAGGGTAGCAGAAACGCTCTAATCACTGAGCAGCTGGAGGTCATTAGGCTTCCAGGAACATGAGTTTGTATAAATAGTCTCCTGTGTGTTTGTTCTTCCCTTTTCTCCCCTTTTTGGGCGTGTTTGCTGAGATGTGTGGTTCTTCGCCAGGGTTGTTTTTGTTTTGTAAATAAACCTTATCTTTGAGTTACAAACCACATGCTCCAAGACTCCTCTTTGAAAAGATACTGCCTTTCCTGCCCTTCTTCAACTGCTGTGCGAAATACTCTGCTGTAGTGGGACTTGTGACGATGGAAGCGCACTGGGCATTTACATTAAACTAATTAAAGTTTAATGGGACATATCTTTTGGTTTTTCATATTGATTTGTTTGATTTTATTATAGTTCAATAAAATAGAAATAAAATTGAGGAGATAAGTATATGTGCCAGCTTGAGCTTTTTGGAGAAAAATACAAATGACTATGGGAAGCACATAAGCAACACTTAAGTACAACAGCACTTTCCACTCCTGTGTTAACCTGAAACTACCATTTGGAATCATAGTACTTTCAATTATGAACGTGGAATATAGTCATCAAAGTAGTAATTGCCATCCTTATTCCCCTTTAATTTGTCTAATCTGCATGTAACCTGAGGCACCACTTTAGCTAATGGGGCCTCCTGCTGCTTGTGCGCCACCGGAGCACGATTTCTGTTTTCATCATGAAGGAAAGTTCTTAACCTGAGGTACTATTTCTCGGTTAGCGGAGCCTGTAACCTGAAGCGTATGTAACCCAAGGTACCACTGTGTCTGTTTTTCATTTTTTTCATGTTTCAGAAAAGTTGCGATTTACAGATTGTACCTGAAGGAAGTTTTGCAGAATTTAAAATTAATATATTTTCCAAGTTTAAATACAGCAGTTGCATTTAAAAAATGCTTCAAGAAAAACAAATCCCCAGCACTGTTGTTTCAAAGAGTAGGGGCTCTTCTCCTAGTTTATCTTATTTAATAATTCTATATGGTTAATTTGAAATGTCCCTCATTCAGCCAGTTAAGAATATTGGAAACATTAGAATGAAATTACATTTGGAGTCAATAGACCTACATTTTTTGTAATAGTTTTTATTACATTTTCTGTTTTACACTTTCAAATAAACTTTATAAAACTCTAAAATATCCAATGACTTCTCATACTATAACCATTCAAATCAATTTTCCACTTTTACATCCACCGTCAATTATTTACTCTGTTAATTTTTTATAAATGTTGCCAGCGATTTCAGCTATACATAGTTATTCTCCATTTATTCAATCTTCTTTAAATGTCTGTTCTTCTTGCTCTCTTGTTCTATATGTTAAATCTGCAAGTTGTGCATATTCTGTCAACTTAAGTTGCCAATCCTCTTTAGTTGGGACCTCCCTAACTTTCCATTTTTGGGCTAACAAAACACAGGGCACATTTTTTGCATACATAAATAAGCTTTTCTGGCACCTGGGAATTTCAGTTTGGATTATCCCCAACAAAAAGGACTTTTTGGGGAAAGTAATTTTATGATAGATAAGTAAAATGAACCATGAAAGGGAAAGTAGGGCAGTCATGTAACATGCTTATTTTGAGATGTATAAACTGAAAAATTAATAAAAATGGTTATAAATGAAATACTCCACCATACTGATTCATATAGAATGATTGCTTTAATAAAAATGAATGCAAAACTATTCACAGCTGTGATGGTTAAGAAATTAAATGTCTTCATAGGTCAATACATCACCACAGATCAAACAGGATTCATACCCTCAAGAAATACAGCAGACTCTATAAGAGTTCTTGATATAATCTATGACCTGCAGCTAGCAAACACTCCAGGGGCATTAATTTCACTCAATGCCTTTAAAGTGTTTGATAGAGTTGAGTGGACCTATTTGAAACTCTAACTTTCTAAATTAGATTTTGGAGAAAAAATTCTGCACACGATTTAACAAATTTACTCAAAATCTTCAAATAAAATCATGGTAAATGGATATAACGATGCTCCAAGAAACCTCAACAGGGGCACCTGCCAAGGATTCCCTCTGTCACCACAGCTTTTTGCAGTGGCAATAAAGATCTTAGCTATCCAACTACGTGCCACTGTGAAGGGAGTGAAAATAGGAAATGTTGAATAAAAAGTAGATTTGTTTGCGGATGATACATTGGTAATTGGGCAAGATTCAGTTGTTGTGCCTCAAATGGACCACAAAAAGGTGGATAACCCATCTTTCAAAGTAACATTGATGGCTTAGTGAAATTGGAACTCCGTATTGGCTCCTAGGCCTTCATCACTGATGCCCCTGCTAGATCACCCCTTATTTAAACATGCAAACAAATACAGTATAATCCATCTGGAGATCTTGAAACAAATGCTTTCTATAGGATTAGAGATTAGTTTGTAGGTGGTAAAGCAATCTCAAAAGAGGACATGAGGGAAAGACAAACGACATTAAATGGTCCTGGTTACAACTGTATCAACAATGCACTTTTGCAAAGTCTCTGGAATGCAATGGTGAAGGCTTGAGACCCCTGACAGCTTTTGAATCACTATGTAACAGACATAGCCATGACAGGAAAGAGGCAGTTTCAGTGATATATGGTATGATATTAGACAGCTTTGTGGGCAACACAGAAGAGATGGGACACTGACATAGGAACCTCAAAAGAGAAAAGCATGGAAATACCGTATTTTTCGCTCTATAACACGCACCTGACCATAACACGCACATCGTTTTTAGAGGAGGAAAACAAGGGAAAAAACATTCTGAATGAAACAGTGGATGTATCATTTTTGTGCTTCATGCTGTGGCCACAGACATGTGATCTGATGGTGAATTTGGGGTGACCCAATGCAAAGATCCTGAGGATCCATGTGGATCCATGCTTTGTTTTTGCACCATTGCAGCCCCAGGCAACAGTGGGTGCGTGATTTTTGGGGGGCAGGCTGTAGCCATGGACATGCTATGTGTTCTGATGGTGAATTTGGGATGACCCAATGCAAAGATCCTGAGGATCCATGTAGATCCATGCTTTGTAACCACATTTTTGCACCATTGCAGCCCCAGGCAACAGTGGGTGCGTGATTTTGGGGGGCCAGGCTGTAGCCATGGACATGCTACGTGCTCTAATGGTGAATTTGGGCTGACCCAATGCAAAGATCCTGAGGATCCATGTAGATCCATGCTTTGTAACCACATTTTTGCACCATTGCAGCCCCAGGCAACAGTGGGTGCGTGATTTTTGGGGGGCAGGCTGTAGCCATGTACATGCTATGTGCTCTGATGGTGAATTTGAGGTGACCCAATGCAAAGATCCTGAGGATCCATGTGGATCCATGCTTTGTAACCACGTTTTTGCACCATTGCAGCCCTGTTTTTGCATCAGATCATTGCTATGTGATCTGATGGTGAATTTGGGGTGACCCAATGCAAAGATCCTCAGGATCCATGTGGATCCGTGCTTTGTAACCACGTTTTAAGTGGGGAGGGAAGGAAAAATATAGAAGGGACAAGGAGCACGAGAGGGGTGTGCGGAGAAGCAGCTGGCTAAGAATGCAGGAGAGGGGTTTAAAGGGGGAGAAGGAAGGCAAAAGTCCACCCACCCACTCAAGCCAGCCCTCTCTCTCTCTCTCATCTGCATGTTTTCCGCTGCATGCCGAGTCCCCAGACGCAGCAGCAGCAGCACCGGAGCAGGGACGCTCTGCTTTCCTCTCTACTTGCCTGGAGGGGAGGGGTTGCCTGGAGGGGAGAGGATTTCACTGCTCTTTGTTCCGTCTGAGCAAACAGCAACCGAAACAGAACAGGGTGGGCAGTAAGACCCTGAGGCAGAATGCAGGAAAGCAGCAGCCTCCTCTCCTCCTTGACGGCGCAATATGATTTTTGCCTGATTTTTGCTATGCACTTGGGACAAACGGCTCCAGGGACCACATATTCGCTCTATAACACGCACGGACATTTCCCCTTACTTTTTTATATAAGGCAAAGAGGCTGCTAGCTTTGGAAGGCAAGGGGTGGGAAAGAATCATAAGTCACCCACCAGCGCCCCTGCTCCTTGTGTTTCAAAGGATTGGAGCCTCTCTCCAGTATGGGTGCCTATGGAACCTCAGCGTGGGACTCAAGGAAAGCCACGGCTGGCAAGCGAGCGACCCATTCACCAGGGAACTGGGTTGGGGTTTGGGCGGGCAGGAAGGAAGGAGAACTGAGGCTCATTGGGCTTCACATCGTGCCAGCAGCAGGGTCAAAGTGTCACTTTTCAAAAGAAAGTATTTTTTATTCTACAGTACACATTTCCTCTGTGAGAAAAGAATGTGGTATGATAAGAGATAAAGTTAAGAAGTAATGAAAATAGAAATGTGATATTGAAATTATTAAGGTGGAGACTGTGAAGATATTAAGAGGGAGAATGAATTGTAACTAAGATCAAGAATATTCAGTATGCCAAATACATTGTTTGACATTCCATTCACTGTTGGCATCCTTCCGCAATTGCTTTATGGGCAAATAAAAATAATTAGACGTTTGATTGATGAGATGGAGAATGAAATGGGAATAGAAGGGTCAAAAGTGGGTGTGAATTAATGAATACATAATAAGTAAAGAACTATGGGATTTTTTAATATATTTTATCACAATGGAGAAACAATTGTGGACAAATATTAAAAGTTTTATTATTGTTGAATATGGAGAAATGGTTGTGAGAGTTATTGGAGGTAAAGTTGTTATGTTTGATTAGAGAAAATATATTTCTGACTTCACTTTTTCCTTTTCTTTTCTTTTTCATTTTGTTTTTCCCTTGATGTTTTCTTTTCTCTTTGTTTTAATTTTTATTTAAATTAATTCTGTTTCTTTTATTATGAGATAAGGTGTAGGTACATTTATTTCTTTGATTACATCCTTGACAATGGACCTCCCCTTGTGTTGTTTGTTGTTTGTTCTCCCTTGTGATATTCCCCCCACCCTAGTATTCTTGCTTGTGGTGAGCTTGCAAATGTAGTATCACTTTCAATAGATGTTTGTCTGCATTTTGTTTAATATCTGGATTGCCATTGCCATTTATTATTAATAAAAAATAGTTTGCTTCTTTTATAATTTTTGTGTAAAAAGGAAAATGAAATAATTTATTTGGGTCAGGAAAGAAGATCAACGGAAAGTACATCAGCTGGGTGGCACCAGCCATTTGTTCTTTGCCTACCTGGAAGCAATCAACACAACTTTGTAAGGTTATGTATTGGGTAAGGCTTTGTTTGGATGGATGGGAGGGTGTAGCCTTCGCCTGCCCCTCCTCACTAAGGGTATCCTATTAGAGGGATCTGGGGGTGTGGATTCTGTCCAATGCCTGGATGTGGCTGTTGGAATGTCACTGCCCCAATGGGGAGCCCTCAGAGGGTCCCTAATTGATGTAAATCATAGGGCTCCCCCTATTGGTGGATTCCCTGCAGATGGGCGCGAGTCAAGATATGCTGGCTTCACCCAATGCCTAAGCCAAACTACCCACATCTGTAAACCATAAAGCTGCGGCCTATTTGAACGCATAAACCAAAATATTGTGTAAATATTGTCCGTAAGGGTCACAGGGCATTGACATGCAAATGGGTCTGAACAAAATAACATGCAAATTCTCATATTTTACTTCAAATGCCTTTCTCAGCATTCTACACATTCTGCATAGATAAAACATAGAGATACAGAATACAGATTCAATGTGCCTGATGAGTTTATTTTTTTATGATGAATTTTACCAATTGTGAAAAAGAAAACCCATGAGGCCTGAGCTCCTCTTCTCACCACTAGCCTCCCAGTTTCTTCTGCAGCCACTATGAATGGTGGAATAAACAAGGAGGAGAGCTTTGCTGTCTTGTATCTACCTCTCAAGGTCAATTTTCTTTGTGGACATCTCAGCATTCCAGCATTTTGCATCAATTTGAAGCAGTCCAAATTCACGCTGTGTTATGTTTTTTCCATCAAGGGCACACATGTCTTCAGTTGCACAGCCTTTGAATGTGAGCGTTTGAACTGAATGAGGTTCTGTGTAACACAAAGTATAACCTTTGCATGAGTTCTTTATTAGCGCTTTGGAGATAGGGATGACTGTGGTTATTAAAGCTCAACCAACACACTGACAATACACACTCACCAACCAATCTGACAGCCGAGTATCACTTGATTTGAATTTGGATTTCCTGGCTAACACCATGGTGAAGCATTGTGAACAGGAAGTTACCCTCTGCCACAGTGCTATTTTTCTAGAAAAAGAGGTGCCGGAACTCAACATGAGTGCCTCCCTTGTTCTGTTACAACGGCAATGGTGCACACCTGAGAGTTGCTAGAACTGAGTTCTGGCTGAAAAAATATCCTGGTCTCCCACCCCATGTATTTTGCTAGACTAAGGCAGCAATTCTTTTGCACACTTGTGATGTGGTAAGATTCAATTAATACAGCGCAACTTATTTCCTAGGAAATATGAACAGAAGTGTACATGGTAGGACCCTTCTTTCTCCCAGACTCTTTTACTTTTGAATTTTTGGCCAAAGAGTGTGGTTCTGTCCTTCTGGACCAGCACCAAATAGTGCATACTGCTATGAGGAGAAGCTGTGATGTGCTGGCTGGTCCTGCACCCTCCTCTGTATCCCTCTACTCTGCTCCTCCTTGTGGATTACAGGACAAAGGTAAGGAGTCCGCTTTGCTTTGTAGGCCCCCCAGTCTCACACAAGGTAAAACCTTGCACATGAGTGAGCCTGTCCCCTCTTGTTGTTATGCTCTTCATGTGGGGATAGTTTGGAATCCAAAACAGGACTAGAGCATTGCCCTTTCCCTCAGAGAAAGAAATCAAAGCTATACACAAATATCAGTCATTGCTTTTCTGGAAATGAGAAAGAGACAGAAGCAGGCAATATTACTCACCTACAATAACACTATAATAGTGAATGCACTTAGTCTCATTGGCAAGGCAGCTGACATACCCCTCGTTTGGGCAACTTTTATTCTTTGGTTTATTAAGTTCGGTCATCTTGAAGCAGGCTGGGCACTGTAGACCATTGGGGGAAAGATCTTCACGTGGAGGAACTACCATAATAAAAAGCTACAGTCAGCATATGGATACACCTCATTCCCCATTCTGTTTATTGTACTTTTATTTTGATTTCTTTCATGCCTTCTAGTAGCTGCTGACACAAGCTGGACAGGCTACCTCCACATTATGTCCTGCATTAATGATGATGATGATAATGATATTAATAATAATTATTATTTATTTCTATCCCGCTCATCTGGCTGGGTTTCCCCAGCCACTCTGGTTGGCTTTCAAAAGAACATTAAAAACAGAATAAAACTTCACATCTTATGGGAGGGCATTCCACAGGGCGCCATTACCAAGAAGGCCATCTCTCTGGTTTACTTTAGCCTTTCTTCTCACAGTGAGGGAACCGTCAGAAGGCCATCGACGCTGGACCTCAATGTCCGGGCTGAAGGATGGAGCTGGAGGCACTACTTCAGGTATACTGGGCTGAGGCCGTTTAGGACTTTAAAGGTCAGCACCAACAGTTTGAATTGTTTTTGGAAACATACTGGGAGCCAATGTAGGTCTTTCAAGTGTTATATGTTCTCGGTGGCCACTCCCTGTAACCAGTCTAGCTGCCACATTCTGTATTAGTTGCAGTTTCCGGGTAAGGACCACATAGATCGTGTTGCAGTAATCTAAGTGGGATATAACTAGAGCATGCACCACTCTGGCGAGACATTCTGCGAGCAGGTAGGGTCTCTGCCTGCACACCAGATTTGACCTGTGCCTCCATGGACAGCTGGGAGTCCAAAATGACTCCCAGGCTGCACACCTGGTCCTTCAGGGCCACTATTACCCCATTCTGGACCCCACACCCGCCTGCCCCCTGTTTTCCCAAAACAGTAGTTTTGTCTTGTCAGGATTCAGTCTCAATCTATTAGCCATCATCTATCCTCCAACCACCTCCAGGCCCTCACAAAGGACCTTCACCTGGTCAGATTTTACGAGTGAGGTAGAGCTGGGTATCATCTGCATACTGATGAACACCCAAACCAAATTCCCTGATGATCTCTCCCAGCGGCTTCATATAGATAATATAAGCATGGGGGAGAGGACAGAACCCTGAGGCACCCCACAAGTGAGAGCCCCTCTACATGGTCCAGAAGGATATTATGGTCAGTGGTGTCAAAAGCCGCTAAGAGATCCAGCAGAACTAGGAAACACCCTTGTCCCTAGCCCGTCAGAGATCATAGACCAGCTTGACCAAGGCAGTTACCATCCCATGATGAGGCCTGAATCCTGGTTGGAAAAGATCCAAATGGTGTGCATCCTTCGAGCGTGCATGGAATTGTTCAGCAATCACCCGCTCAATCACCTTGCCCAAGAAGATTTGAGACTGGGCAATACTTGGCCATATCAGCTGGGTCCAGAGATGTGTATTTAAGAAGCGGTCTAATGACTGCCTCTTTCAGTGGGGCTGGGAAGACTCCCTCACAGAGGGAAGCATTCACCACCCTGCAGAGCCCATCGCCCAGCCCTTCCCAGCTCTTTTTTAATTAGACAGGTAGTTGGTTTCACTCGTCCAAGCATCCAGTCCACATCCTCGGAGGTAACAGATTGGAATTTATCCCATGCAACTAGGCTAAACACGACTCCTGCACTCTCGTGCCCCAGCCCTACTCACATGGTTGGAGTCTACCTCTTTCTGAATCCGAGCAAATTTATCTGCAAAAATCTTTGGAAAATCATTGCAGGAGATCATTGCAGGAGATCTTGTTTCGCTTTTACTTAGTGTCAAATCACCCACATTCATAGAGGTTAACACCAGGTCTAAGGCACATCTATAACTATGAGTTGGGCCAGATTTATTCAGGGACACCCCCATGGAGGCCATGCTTTCCACAAAGTCTGGAGTGGCCCCTTATAAGGTCGTGACAGCATGGATGTTAAAATCCCCTAGGACAACCAAACTAGGTGTCTCCACTATGAGCACGTCCACTATGACCTGAAGTAGCTTGGCCAGGGAATCCTTGGTGCAGCAGGGAATCCTGTACTGCCCCTATTGCCCAGCTTCCAGAACATGCACTCATAAAACTGGGTCTTCCCAATGGGATGCCTGGTCCAAGCTAGTGACATCCTAAAAATCACTGCAACCCCCTCTCCCTGCCCACATGACCTGGGTAGCTGTGCCTAAGGGAAACCTGGTAGACAAGCAGCAGCAAGCACAGGCCCATCTGCTTCATCCAACCAAATCTCTGTCACACATGCCAGGTCAAATCCCCCATCCATGATCAAGTTATGGATGGCAGTGGTGTTATGAATCATTGACATGGCATTGCACAGCAGCACCTTCAGGTCATGTGGGTCTCCCTTGCTGATTCCAATATCCTTCCGGTCAAGACCAGACCCGGAGGCAGAGGTAGTCCTCAAATAATGATTAAACCTGCCTCCTCTTACTTTATCAAACCTTTATTAGGCATTATGGAAATAAAACCTTAAAAGAGAAAATAACATATAAAAGCCTTGAAATATATATAAAAAAGCAGCAGTTTGCTAAATGCATATATATATATACATATAGAGTCAGTGGTTTTCCTTGTTATCCTGCTCCTTGGAGGACTGCTACCAAAAACTCGGCTACCCCCGCCGTTACCCTTTGGTCAACGTCGGATAGGTAGAAACCCACACATTCACCTTGCTGCGGTTCCAGACCACCCAAAAGAGGGGACAGCACGCGTTGACGGAGCGTACTGTACAATGGGCAATGAAGGAGAATATGCTCTACAGTGTCCGGGACATTCATAGAGCATCTGCAGAGTCTCTTGTTTCTAGGAATGTTTTGATATCTTCCCCTGACAAATGCTGAGGGAAAAACATTCAAACGGGCCAGCATAAAAGCCCTACGTTGGGCTGGGATTATTAGTTTAGTGACGTAATTGGCTCTGCTATCTAAGATATTTAATTCATAGAATATGGGGGAGCAAATTTTGTTTACAGCTGCCATAATATTTTGTCTCTCGACATCCTTTAGTCTAGTTAGGATATTATGGGAGATATATTGCTCACTAGAATTGTACAGGGGCTCCAGCTCGATGCCTAAAGATTCAATCTTTTTTTCGAGGTGCTGATACCATCTTGATTTATAGGAGTCTTTGAGCAAATCAGCGAGCAGACTTGATGGAGGGCAGCGAAAGTGGCAGCGTAACCAATACTTTATTGAGGTGGACCATGCCCAATATTCCATTGTGTGTATGCCTATTTCTGCACACATTGTTTCATATTTGATCATGGCTGGGAGTCCAAGAATACGTCTCAGAAAGCTAGAGTGAATCTTTTTTAAATCATTGTTATATGCTTGGACCCATAGCGGGATTCCATAGAATATCTGGGATTGCACTTTTGTTTGAAATATCTGATTTGCCGCAGGAATAAATTGATTACCTTTCTGATAATGAAAACGGGCAACTGCTGATGAGATGCACTTTGCCTGTTTTATGGCATTTGTGCGATGGGTTGCCCACCCTAAATTGCTCTGGAATAAGATTCCCAGATACCTATAGATTTTCACTTGTTGGATTTCTTGCCCTCTTATTTTCCATTTCTCTAATTTCCAACCATTCGAGAAGACCAAAATTTTAGTCTTCTCATAATTTATAGAGAGTTTGTTACATTCTCAATAGAGGATCAGTGAAGATATAAGACGTTTCAGACCCAAGCTCGTTAAGGATAGTAGGACAGCATCGTCTGCGTATAGTAAGAGAGGAACTGGTTTCTGATTAAGTTTAGGGGCATGTGATTCTATTTTTTGAAGGTAATCTGGCAAGTCTGATAAAAATAAATTAAATAGAAAGGGGGCAAGAATACACCCTTGTTTTACCCCTTTCGAGATTGGGATGTCTGATGAAAGGTGACCTTTGATGTTAAGTTTGACTTGACAGGTATTGGAAGAGTGTAGATTTTGCATTAGAATCAATAGGCGCTGATCAATTTTTAATTCTGCGAGTTTCCTCCACAACTTTGGGCGGTCAATTGAGTCGAATGCACCACGAAAATCTACAAAAGCAGCGTATATCTTAGATTGCCTTTGGGATCTGTATTTTTCAACCAGATGCATAAGTATAAGACAGTGGTCTAGTGTGGAGCAACCTTTGGAGAAACCTATTTGTTCTTTCCCTGGTAAATTTAGATTTTTCATCCAGGTAAAGAGTTTAGATAAGAGGTGCTTAGCGTAGATTTTCCCTATCACTGATAGAAGGCTTATCGGTCTATAATTCCTTGGTTCTTTTGGGTCGCCATTTTTAAAGATTGGAATAATTATTGATCTTAGCCATATCTCAGGTATGATCCCATATTTATCTATAAGCGTAAACAGTTGGGCTAAGGGTTCTGCCCACCAATCGATATAGGTCTTAAATAATTCTATTGGTAGACCGTCTGGCCCAGGAGATTTCCCCGATTTGAAATTTTTAACTATCTCTCTAATTTCCTCTTCCTCTACCCTTGGCCACTCCTGGAGTTTAATAATTTTATTTTTGGTGGTTTCATTTCCTTTAAGTTCACTGTGTAGATTGTTAAATACAGATGTAAAGTATTGGAACCATTTGGATTCTGCAATTGGTGGTAGAGTTAGTTGGTTTTCGGCTTTCAATCCTCCATACACTAGGTTCCAGAACGCTTTGTTGTTTTTGCTCTGAATTGAGTCAAATAATTGTAGCCATTTTTGGGTTGCGTATTTCTGTCTCTTTTCGGCCAGAATGTAATGATATTTTCTTTTTTCATCAAGATAAGAGGGCTCTAGTTTAGTGCGATTATTTTTAAATGTTTGGCGCAGTTTTCTTTTTAGCTGGAAACATTCATCATCAAACCAAGGGCTAGCGGTATGTTTAAGTAGCCAAACTTTAGGTGGAGTACTAAGCTCTACAAACATTTGAAAGATTTCATTATAAATTTTCGGAATATCACTGTAGAAATTAGTGATCTTTAAGTTGGATAATACTTGTTTTCTCAGGTTGGCTGTAAGTTTTTGCCCCACTGCTACACTCATTTCCTGGGACCATTTTAATTGGGTCATTTGTTTGTATTGAGAAGGTTCTATGGTATTGTACTTAGTTATTTTGGTTTCGTCCTTTAAGTTAATAGACAACGATAATGGCTGGTGGTCGCTTTCAGTGCGCGTTCCAATTTTGAAGTCCATGATCGAATTTATAATATTATAAGGGACAAGAATATAGTCGATGACACTGCATCCTCGGGGGGAGAAGTATGTAAACTCCCCGCTTCTATCGCCTTTTGTTGAACCATTCACAATCTGCAAATTAAAGTTGTTACATAATTCAAGTAGGCGTAAGCCTTCGTTGTTAACAACCCTGTCTCTGGAGAATCGTCCTATTTTCAGGGCATGTGCGATATCATTATCAGTATTCCAATTTAATTTGCTACATAGTTGTTCATTGTTGGTTCCTACTCTGGCATTAAAATCACCTGCTATTATCAGTGAGGCATTTGGGTATTTATCGGTCAGATTTTCTATATAAGAGGTTAGTTGTGACCAGTTTTCACTGCTGCTGTTGTTTTTGGTTGGGGGGATATAGACATTTACAAGTAGCAGAGAATCTTTGTTTTGGGTTAAAAGTAGAGCTTGTGCAAGTGGTAAGCATTCTTCTAGTTGCTTGATTTCAAACCCTAAGTTGTCTTTGATCATACAGCAGAACCCTGCTTTCGGCCGGCCCTTCGTGTTTGTTTTCAATGCGGGTTTCGTATAGGAGGTGAAGCCATTGATTTTGATATCTCTAGTTGACCATGTTTCTTGTAGAAGTATTAATTCAAAGTCTTTAAAGAAGTTCATTAGGTCTGGGTCTCCGCCTTTGTTTCCCCACCCTGCGATATTCCAGGACAGCAAACGTAGGGTCCGTTTTTGAGTTGGTGGCTGGTTGACAGCATTTAGTCATTCTAGTTCTGTTATTAAGTCTAGCGAGGGATTTTGTCTTGTGCAGATACAGCCATTTGTCGCTGCTTTCGGTGGGGAACATAGTGGTGGATCTTTTAGATTCTTTTTTAAAGTGCAGGAAATTAAAATTTCCTCCCTTTCTTGATTTTCTTCCTTAACTGTTCCTTGTTCCTGAGAAATTTCTGTGGCTGGTGGGCTGTTATGGACAGTTGGACTGTTTTCAGTCTCTACTTCCATTTCTTTGGCCTCATTTTGTGTTGAGCTCAGTGCGTCAGGTCTGTTGGAGGTCATCTTTTGTTCGGCAATGTTAAGGTCCTTTGTAGTACTTAAAGTAGGGGTACCTATTTCGTTTGAAGCTAATATTTGATATCTCAGCCAGGAATTTGTGGTTTCATTACTGGAATTTTTCCTTGCCATTTCATATTCTAAAGGCGGCTGGATTTGAAGCTCTGCATCTATACATTTGAAAGATCGGGCATCCCAGAGTATCCTCCCCTGCGTAACCTGCCCCAGATATTCTGTTGGCTAGGGCCCACTCCCAGGCAGCTCTGACCCTCATTTGCCATTAACTTTGATGAACAGACATATCTGCTGAGCATTTATAAAAAATATTGTTGTGTTTCACCTTTTGTCATGCACACGATTGTTTTGTAGATTTTCTGGAGTTCTCAAGTGGTAGCAGTATATCAGGCAAGCTCTCTGCTTTCTTATTCTAACTCTTTGTATCTGAATGTACAGACAGCTGCATTCTCTTGGAGGTAATCTCTCTCTCTCTCTCTCTCTCTCTCTCTCTCTCTCTCTCTCTGTGTGTGTGTGTGTTTGTGTGTATTTGTGTGTGTGTGTCTATGTGCAAGCAAGGAGTGGGCAAGCCCAGAATCCACATGGGAGAGAGTGATTCCCAGATTTTCCGGATTTCTACTTCTCTTCCTTCAGCCCCACCAACTGCTTGATTGAAATGTGACAGATGTATGTAAGGAGGTGATCATCTACTCCACCCATTACAGATTCAAGGATGAACCACCAGTACTTCTTGGACCCTTGCATCCTGCATCTGAATGGACCAAAAGACAGGTTTCTAGACAGTGGTTCCTCGGGTTACATACGCTTCAGGTTACATACTCCACTAACCCAGAAATAGTACCTCGGGTTAAGAACTTTGCTTCAGGATGAGAACAGAAATCGTGCACCAGCTGTGCGGCGGCAGCAGGAGGCCCCATTAGCTAAAGTGGTGCTTCAGGTTAAGAACAGTTTCATGTTAAGAACGGACCTCCAGAACGAATTAAGTACTTAACTTGAGGTACCAATGTAGTTTTCTTGCAACTATTAGGCACTTATATAATTGGTTCATACTGTGCTTTTTTTCAGAAAAAAGGGGGCTGGAATTGTGTTTGGTGCCTGCTATAAACATTGAGACTAGCCTATCCATATGTTTAGGCAGTAGATGCAAGTTTTAATATGCTTTTTTTCTATTGTAATTTTAACTTTTTTGGAATTTTTTAAATTTTTTTACAATCAAGGATTGTATAAATTTAATTTAAAAAATAAAGTGATATGCCAAAGGATTTCTAACACTTCTACATACGTTGCCACTTCAAGGGTGGCAAACTGATTATCAACCCCACGGGGAAACCCCTGTCGTTGGCTTACTGGTCCAAGTACTCTGACACCAAGCTCCCTCTGCTAGAGATGGGGGGCTTTTGGTAGGAGGCAATAGGGTTCCTGGCTCCTGTCATAGCCTAGTGCCTCCTTCCCCAAGACCAGGAAGCATTTGCTCAACTTTGGTCAGGAGGCATGATGCTCTGATAGGGTCTGAGAGTGCTCCCACCACATTCCCAAAGCTCACCTGGATTTGGGTTGGAGGCAGCAGGGTTCCAAGATCCTGTCTCAGGCTCATGCCTGCTTTCCCAAGCTTGGGAAGAATTTGATCAGCTTAAGAAAGGAGGTGGTCTGATGGGATCCCAAAGGCCTCCTGCATTCTTCCCCCCAAAATGTGGCAGAACTATGTCCCAGCATGTTCTGCCAGAAAAACAAACTGTTTTTATAAGCCCTTGACCTTCAGAGATGCAGATACTCACGGTGGACAGGTTCCTTATTGCACTCATCTGTTTGGCAGCAGACCTTCTTCAGATGGAGGAATTTACCTTGAGCTGCACTGAAGCTGTAATCACCTGTGTAGCAATAACGGGCAGACGCACATGCTCGGGCAGTTGCCACTTTATACTTTGGAACTGAAAAGAAGAAAAGGAAATAAATCACAAGATAAGCAAAATAAAAAATAAAAAAATGGTTAATTCCCTCCCCTCCAAATATATTTAATTTTAATGATACTTCTCTTTAACTACATAGAGAGATCTGGAAGCTGGAAGCTAGGATGACCAATGTTCCAGGAATCATTATGAGGCAAGGGGCCATATAGCCCATTGTTGTGTGCTTAAATCACAGGATGCTCAGGATAAAAAGATGATCTGGCTGCTCTTGAGCCAGCAATCCCATGAATCGCTCCAAAATTCACAGGCAATGAACATGCGTGACTTAGTCATTGCACTCTGAGTTTCCAACCACCCTCAAAAATTTGAAGGTTACAGGGGGGTCTCTGAGCATGACATCACATCACACCTCTTCTTTCACAGGATGTTAGTTCAAGTAATGCAAGAAGGAGAGATAGGGTTGCTAGAAACCATTTTTCCATTATAATATCTCATCTGGAACAGTTGGTGTAACACCAAAGAGAGAAAGAACTTG
The DNA here is from genome assembly GCF_964106915.1 of Podarcis gaigeae. Lineage (NCBI taxonomy): Eukaryota > Metazoa > Chordata > Lepidosauria > Squamata > Lacertidae > Podarcis > Podarcis gaigeae. The sequence goes on from NC_139684.1 coordinate 77,756,924, forward strand.
TAGGTGCCCAAAATGATGCATGCATTGAAATTGTAATAATATATTTAACTGAATACTTTGCCTTATGATTGAAGGCAAACCAAAACCAAACCAGAGTTCACTGTTTCTGGAGTTAAGACAGCGATGGCTATTTTGTGGCCCTAAAGAATTTACTGAATGACAGCTTGCATCATCTCTTGCCATTTACCATGCTGGCTGAGGTGGATGGGAGCAGTAGTCCAGAAATGTCTAAAGGGCCAAAGGATAGTCAACCCCAGACTGATGCATGCCAGGATCTCTCTGATGTGATGCATGTGGTGGAAAGGAAAAGGGAATGCCTTTCTGCCTTATGTGGCTGAGTATGGGTGCTGAGTGTTGGACCGGAATCTGAGATGCCAGGGTTCAAATCCCCACTCAGCCCTGAAGCTCACTGGGTGACCTTGGGGAGTCCCTGCCTCTCAGCATAATAAACCTGACATGGTTAAATGCATAAAAGAAGAACCATTTCCTTGGAGAAATTGTGGGCTATAAAGGCAATAAATAAATACTAAATAATGCTAATTTACACAAGAAAGTCATTCCTTGGGGTGACCAAGAGTAAGTGAGAAGATTCAGCTCACCTATGTTGTTACTCAGAGCACCAGAGTAACAGATTTGAGTATCTTTGCAGGATTGATGGCTGCTCTTTTTACATGAGGTACTCTTTTCATGACAGTAGTCACATTTAAGAAATGCCGCTGCAGAAGGAAGATAGAGGTTGGTGGAAGAGATTTTTTGAGATGGAAATCCCCCCCCCCCCAGTTTCCTCGCTCGCCCAAATAGGACTAATTTAGCCAGCTAGCCATGTTGATCATCTAATGTTTATTGGATGGATTTCCCCCCTAAATTGATTATTGAATTCTGAATTTATTGTTATTCACGTTTTATATTGTATTTTTTGCTGTTTTTGTTGCATCACTTAAGTGTTTTAAATTTGTTGTTAGCCTCTCTGAGCCTGGTTGTTTGAACTGGAAAGGGCGGGGTATAAATAAAATTATTATTATTATTATTATTATTATTATTATTATTATTATTATTATTATTCTCCTTAAATAGAAACCTAAGAAATCACTTTCTGAAACCATTTTCTGCAAAAGCAACACCCCAGAAGAAATAGTTAGGTTTCTTTTGTAAGACAATAATGGCTTCTTAGAATGCCCCTATATAATAATAATAATAATAATAATAATAATAATAATAATAATAATAATTTTTATTTTTATTTATACCCCGCCCTCCCCAGCCAAGGCCGGGCTCAGAGCAGCTTACAAGCAATAATAAAAACAAGTTGAATGATTACAACTTAAAAACAAAATTAAAATACAACATTAAAATATTGAAACATTAAAAAATTAAAATGTAGCCTCATCGCAGGAGGAGAAGGAAAAGAAAAAAGAAAGAGAGGGAGGGAATAAAATTGGCTCCAAGCCAAAGGCCATGCGGAACAACTCTGTCTTACAGGCCCTGCAGAAAGAAATCAGATCTTGCAGGGCCCTGGTCTCATGAGGCAGAGCGTTCAACCAGGCCGGAGCCAGAGTTGAAAAGGCCCTGACTCTGGTTGAAGCTAATCTAACTTCCATAGGGCCCGGGACTACTAGGGTGTTGCTATTTATGGACCTTGAGGCTCTCCGTGGAGCATACCGGGAGAGACGGTCCCGTAGGTATGAGGGTCCTAGGCCGTGAAGGGCTTTAAAGGTCAAAAGCAGCACCTTAAATCTGACCCTGTACTCTACCGGGAGCCAGTGCAGCTTGAAAAGCACTGGGTGAATATGCTCCCATGGCAGAGAGCCCGTGAGGAGCTTCGCTGCAGCATTCTGCACCCACTGGAGTTTCTGGGACAGCTTCAAGGGCAGCCCCGGGTAGAGCGAATTACAGTAGTCAAGCCTGGAGATGACTGTCGCATGGATCACTATGGCCAGGTTGGGGCAGGAAAGGTAAGGCACCAACTGCTTGATGCGGCGAAGGTGGGAAAATGTCGCCTTGGCTGTTGCTGTAACTTGCGACATCCATGGAAAAGGAGGCATCAAGGATTACACTCAAACTCTTAACGGAAGGCAATCACACTAATTGGGCCCCCGCAAGAGAAGGGAGTTGGTCCCTCATCCCCATGCCATCCCGACCCAGCCAAAGGACCTCTGTCTTCGAAGAATTTAGTTTCAATCGGCTCCCACGAAACCATCCAGCCACAGCTTCCAAGCATCTGGGCGCATAAAGATGTTAAAAAGCATCGGGGAGTGAATTACGCCCTGCGGCACTCCACAAACCAAGGAGTGGCACGATGGCATTTCCCTCCCTAGTGCCACCCTCTGTCCCCGACCAGAGATAAAAGAGCACAGCCAGTTACGGGCTATGCCCTGTATCTCCACATCTGCGAGGCGGTGGTTCAGAAGATCATGATCGATCATGTCAAAGGCTGCTGACAAATCTAAAAGGATCAGCAGTCCTGACCCGCCTCGATCCAGTTGTCTACGGAGATCATCTGTTAGGGCAACCAGAGCCATCTCGGTCCCAAAACCAGGATGGAAACCGGACTGAAATGGATCTAAAGCCGATGTTTCCTCCAGAAACCTACCAAGCTGTTCAGCAAACGCTCTCTCAATTACCTTACCCAGATATGGAAGATTTGAAACTTGACGGTAATTGGATAGGTCTAAGGGATCTAATGAAGTTTTCTTTAAGAGTGGACACACCACTGCTTCCTTCAGTTCCCCTGGGAATGTCCCCATGTCAAGGGACAAATTGATAATTTCAACCAGGGGGGTCCGCGCAATATCTGGACACTCCCTAATCAGCCAAGAAGGGCACGGATCAAGGAGGCAGGTGGTGGGCCTACCAACGTGGAGGAATCTATCCACATCAGCAGGGAGTATCCAATCGAAATGGTCCAACACTGGACCTGAAGTCAGTCGAGGGGCCTCCAGTTCAGTCACTGTATCTAAATTGGCAGGGAGGTCACGGCGGAGCAACAGGACTTTCTCCGCAAAAAAGCTCGCGAATGCCTTACAGCTGTGGGTCCAATTTGTGCTTAAATTTGGTTGTCCTCCTAAGGACATCATTGACCTAATTATTCTAAAAAGTTGTGCCGGGCGAGAGCTAGCGGATGCAATGGAAGCTGCAAAGTAAGATTTTTTAGCAGCTTTTATAGCTATGTCATAGGCTTTCATAAGCGTTCTATAAGATGTTCTTGAGGCTCCATCACAAGTCTGTCGCCATACTCTCTCTAGCCGTCTGAGATCCCGCTTCATTTTCCGGAGCTCCTCAGTAAACCAAGGGGCCCGGTTTCAACGGGGTCACAGAGGGCACTTAGGCACGATCTCATCAATGGCTGCCATGAGCCGGTTATTCCAGTCCTCAACAAGGTCATCTAATGAGTTGCCAGGAGGAGCAGGGTCCCGCAAGGCTTGTCGGAATCTATCAGCATCCATAAGTTTTCGCGGACGAGCCCAAATAGGTTCGCCACCCGAGCAGGATAGGAGCGGGAAGTCAATCTTGGCTTTCAGAGCATAGTGATCAGACCATGGCACTTCCACAGGGGGGAGCATGATTACATCTATGCTAGCCCCAAAGATCAGATCCAGCATGTGGCCTGCTTGATGAGTGGGGCCCAAAACAAACTGGGAGAGCCCTAGTGTTGCCACTGAAAGAGCAATCCTCCCAGTTTAACAACGCTACTCCTCCCCCCCGACCCACAGCCCGCGATTGATGGAGGACAGAGAAACCTGGGGGTGATATCTCATGTTATGCACCAACTGAAAAAATTAATAGGAAAAGGAATTAGATAAGATTGCTATAAGTTGTTTTGGTGATTCTAAGGTTTAATGTGAAATCAAGGTAAAATTAAGCTTCTTGTTACAGATAGGTAGCCGTGTTGGTCTGCCATAGTCAAAACAAAAAAAAATCCTTCCAGTAGCACCTTAAAGACCAACTAAGTTAGTTCTTGGTATGAGCTTTCGTGTGCATGCACACTTCTTCAGATACCTGAAGAATCTGAAGAAGTCGTATCTGAAGAAGTGTGCATGCACACGAAAGCTCATACCAAGAACTAACTTAGTTGGTCTTTAAGGTGCTACTGGAAGGAATTTTTTTGTTAAGCTTCTTGGTTTCTCTGGTATCTTCTCTCCCATACATTATGGATGTTGGCTTATCTTATGGATGTCTGCTCTGTATTATTTTATTAATACCATTCCTACAAGTTTGTCTTGGCCTTTGGCTAGTGCAATAAAGTCATCAAATGTAAGTGAAATGTTCATTGCTGCTTCAGCACTTGAGATTTTCTCACTCACACACCATTTCCCCATTACCTGACTCTTGTCTTCGAAGGGAGCCTGGCTTAGAGAACACTTACTAAAGGCAATGATATCAGAGAAGCAGGTAATGGTTGGTGTGAATGTATATATACACACCCAAACACACACACACACACACACACACACACACACAGAGAGAGAGAGAGAGAGAGAGAGAGAGAGAGAGAATTACCTTTTAATCAGGGTGGTATATATGTTAGGGGGTTTTTATTGGATATTATAACTATGATGCATATTTTAATCATTCTGGATTTTAAAAAAGATGCAGATTTCTTTTGTTGTTTTCTAAATAGCACAGAAGCCATTTGGGAATGAAGCAATACATATATTAATGAATAAATAATAATATATTCTAGATAGAATGGCTATCCTAAGTATCCTGGAAACTGTAGCCTTCACTTCTTTGTACAGTTAATCAGATTCCTCCGTCACAGAAATACATGTTTGCAACTGACTATACATGGTCATCAGGGTTTAAGTGCTTAAACTCTTGAGTTTACTCTCCTTGGTAAGCCAGCAGTCCTGACTCTCTATTATGCTGCTATCCTGTCCTCACTCACATTCCCGCCCAAGGAGCAAACATTTTTGCAGTCATCTAAAGATGATAAAAAGAATCCCATTGCACTGGTTCCTACTCACCTGGAGAAAGCAGGCCCAAGAGGAAGCATGTGCTCAGAAGTGTTTTCATCATTTTTGAAATATCAGGAAACTCAGAGATGGACCAGGCAAGAGAACTGATACAGGGAGAGCTTTTACTTGGAGATATTTATAGGCCAAGGATTCATGCTGTGGGCAACACCTTGGAACAAATGGTTCCATGAGGTCTGGGAGTGCGGGCTGTATGTTTGCCAAGAAGACACAGAGGGAAATTCAAGGCTCGGTGTTGAAATTGGCTTAATTGTTTATTTTTCATTTCATTAGCTCTTGCCAGAAACCTCTAAGCATTTTTTCCCCTTTATCATTACCTACAATTTAAATTGTAATGGCACCAAAGAAAGAATTGAGGGACTACAAAGTCAATGGCAAAACCAAGATGCAACCTGCATAGAAACCCCCCAAAATATCCTCCTCCAAAGGATTCCTCTTCTGAGAAGGAGGAAGAGTAGAAGAAGAAGAGTTTGGATTTGATATCCCGCCTTTCACTCCCTTTAAGGAGTCTCAAAGCGGCTAACATTCTCCTTTCCCTTCCTCCCCCACAACAAACACTCTGTGAGGTGAGTGGGGCTGAGAGACTTCAAGGAAGTGTGACTGGCCCAAGATCACCCAGCAGCTGCATGTGGCGGAGCGGAGACGCGAACCCAGTTCCCCAGATTACGAGACTACCGCTCTTAACCACTACACCACACTGGCTCTCTGGATATCAGATAGTTCTTGGTAAGACTTGGTAAGACTGTAAGCAAGGGAGTAGCCCTCAGCTGAGAAGAGTAGCCCTCAGCCTTCAGCATCTAAGAAAACCCTTAACCCATCATGGCTTCATAGTGCCTGAAGGTACTGGCGGCTTCAACAATGAAGACTGATTCTCCTGTCACGGAAGTGGTCATCCTCCTCCCCCATAGGGAAAAAGGGATGATAAGTGGGCTCTAGAGCTGGTATCAATGACTATGACAGGGGTCAGACCTTGTGGGGGGGCCAGACTATATTTTGGAGAGGGGGGAAAATGAACAAATTCCTATGCCCTAGAAATAACCCAGAGATGCATTTTAAATAAAAGGACACATTCTACTCATGTAAAAACATGCTGATTCCCAGACCCTCCATGGGCTGGATTTAGAAGGTGATTGTTCCAGATCTGGCACCTGGGCCTTTGTTTGCCTACCCATGGACTAAGAAGTGTACCTGGTTAGAATAAAACACTCAGACAGCATGGAGCCAGCTGTCTCGACAAACTACACAAACAAGGCTATACTCTCAATCACTGTTCATCACATTGAACCAGTCAAGTGGAAGGTACTGGGCAATGTGCAAAGCAGCAGTGGAGGAAGACATTGTTGGTTCAGCTTCAGATTAACTCAAAGGCCATTATTGCAGCCCAGCAGTGGGATGAGCCAATGGCTGTGAAGCAATCAAATGGGGCATAGGGATGTAAGGTTGAGGTAGAAAGAAAAAATATGTATGTGGAAGTAAAGGACAAAGCCATTTCCCTTCCCCAGGGAAATGGAGATGCGGGCTGGACACGAGTCTACCCCATGAGTGGGGGTGTGGCTAGCCCTCACGTCATAGGGAGTCCCCTCCATGTCACGCCCCAGGCCAACCTATCCAGCTCGCCAAGGGGCGTGGGGTGCTTTATTTAAGCGGACAGGAACTCCCCCCTTTTTTCTGGTTCCCGCTCACGCAGTACTCCCTCCCTTCCTCCCTCCCTAAGTTTAGGCTCTCAGTCCTTTGACCTTTTTTATCTTGCACCATTTCTATTCTCCTAATGCAATGGGTATAGAAACATACAATCTTTCAGATGTTATTGTTTCATGCAGCAGGACTCCTAAAAGTCTTTCATTTTATTGGTATTTTTTTAAAAAAAAAATAGGATGATGGGTTTTTATTGGAAAACGGGGTACATTTACCATGAGCCATTGACTTTGCCTTTGCTTTTGTTTTATTTGGTGTCTAACTTGGTTGTAAAGAGCATATATTTTTTATCATCTTCCAGGCCCCAGAAAAAAGCACTGCTGAGGTGGTAAAACTAGGCATTGCTCAGGGTTATAGACAGGTACCAGGGTTCTGAAATCTCATTCCTCCTTGTTCCAATTGCATCACGTTGCTGGCAAAGAGCGAAGATACTTTGAGTCATCTGATCTGCTTGCCTTTGTCATCTATATGCATTATATTTCTCTATTAACTGGAAACCTTTTATATTTTCTGATACCTGAACCATTTTTAACAATGTATATTTTATTGGTTTTCTTAAATGTATAACAAACAAAAAACAAAACACCAAGGAGCTGCACAAAATCAGAATACGACAGCCTTTCTGCATTCTCTCCAGCTACAACATAAGTATCCATAGTTTTCAAACATTTGTTCTTCTTTCAGATTTTCAACAAAATTCTTCTACATCATTTCATCAGCCTTGTATGGAAGCATCCATCCAGAGTGTGATCATCTTCAACTAAAGCATCAAGCAGTTGACAACATTCAGATTTGTGGGGATTCTGCTGATAACACATTGCTTAGATGCTTTTAGCTAGGATACAAAGTCAATGACCACAGGATGGCATAAAATGCATCCGTTGTTTCTTTATTTTCAACACTGTAACATTATGCTTTATTTTCTAAGATACACTCAATATAACATTTTCATACCTTTGGTCTCTTCCCCAAACATGTAATTTCCTCCACATTTGGACAACCAATAATTTTGATGCATCATGCAAGTATAGAAAGTGATCTGTTCTCTTAAGAGACTTCTTAAACCATGTCAAATATGAAAGGAAAAACAACTGTGGGGTTAAAATCAATTTGTTCCATAGACTGCGATTCTCAACCTGTGGGTCCCCAGATGTCATTGTACTAAAACTCCCATCATCCCTGACCACAGATCATGCTGGCTATGAATGATGGGGGTTGTAGTCCAACAACATCTGGGGACCCACAGGTTGAGAAACATTGCCACAGAATATTAAAATTATAGAATATATTTTCCACAAAAGGCAAAAAATGTATTCTGTGGCATCCCCATCTCAAATGGTGGTATGTCTCTCTATAACTGGAATACCTCCACCAAACTGACACTATTCAAAATTGATGTGGGAGAAGTTCACTGGTGTGCTTTGCCTCCTACACATTACCTGAATATACAAGGTCCATGGAAATCATGTTCTGGAACTTTGACCTTCCTTGTTCTAATTGCATACGATCGTTGTGAAAGAGAGAGGATTATTTGTGACACTTGATCTGTTTGGTGAGATTATAAAATTATACTAATTTGTGGTGGCTTCCCTTAGCCAGACTGTTTTGAATGGAACCAAGCTAATGCCTTACAGCTGCTTCGAACCCCATCTTCAGTATGAATCTCATCCATTTGCCCCAAATCTGGAGCTATTCAAGAACAGGCAGCACGGTGATCTGTTGGGGATGCTCTAATGTTGGCTTTTCTGCCTTGGATAGGATGTTAGACTAGACAACCTCCCAGAACCCCATCTCACACACAAAACATGCATGGTTCTACAGGGGTGGAGTGTGGAGTTATTGATAAATGTTTGAAGGCAAAGACCAACAAAACAAGCATGTGAGAAAAACACCTTAAAATGAAATTATGAAAATGAAATAACAAGGCTTGTCATTGCAACACTTTGCTGCCACTCTAAAATGGCGGTAGACGTGCAACAACCACACCCCTTTGCCTAAAGAGAACCCTGCAATTTCAAAACTGATTGAAGAAATGCCCTGGGTTGTGGTGCAGTTGCACATAACATAAAAGCAGATGATATGCACCACACTGTTCCATGTCCCATTAGCTGCTGTGCAGAAGTACAGTGGTACCTTGGGTTAAGTACTTAATTCGTTATGGAGATCCGTTCTTAAGCTGAAACTGTTCTTAACCTGAAGCACCACTTTAGCTAATGGGGCCTCCTGCTGCTGCCCCGCCACCAGAGCACAATTTCTGTTCTCATGCTGAAGCAAAGTTCTTAACCTAAGGTACTATTTCTGGGTTAGTAGAGTCTGTAACCTGAAGCATATTTAACCTCAAGCGTATGTAACCCGAGGTACCACTGTACAAAACATCTTAAACAAACAAAACAAAGGATAAGAAACATCAAAGACAAGAATAACACCCAAACTCCAAAGAGCCCAATGAGAACTGAACATGTCAGAAGCACCAGAATGTTGTGTGTCATTTGAACTAGAAAGATGGGGCTGAGAGACTTCAAAGAAGTGTGACTGGCCTAAGGTCACCCAGCAGCTGCATGTGGAGGAGCGGAGACGCGAACCTGATCCCCCAGATTAAGAGACTACCGCTCTTAACCACTACACCACACTGTCAGTAGCCCCAGAATGTTGTGTGTCATTTGAACTAGAAAGATGTAAAGTGGGGCAGCGGTGGACAAGGAATGGCCTTTCTGAGGAAGAGCAGCACTGCCAACATTTTGTTGCTGGTCTCATTGGTGTATTTATAGACATGATAGCATGCTTCTCGCAAACATATGCAGATTCCTGGCTATCCCAGGGGAATAGGGTGGGTTGTCATGAAAGTTACACCTCTGGAAATGTCCAGCTTTGCACAACTGTTAAAGGTTAAAGAGCTCAGTTTTAGCCTAGATTATGTTTGTTCATAAGAGAGAGCATAAAGAGAGTTCAATGTTACTTGAAGACTGGAAGCCCTTTTGTAGTTGCAGGACATCTTTCTACGGATCCACTGCAGTGGCAGAGAAGCTTTTTAGCCTGTAAACATATTGAGGGGATGACTTCCAGTTGATGTCAGAGACTGCTTACCCCCATATGAATCTCACTAGCCAACTAAACTTTTTTTGTAGGCTTACAGTTTTTCTGTTCCATTAACTATTCTAGGTGGTTAGATGTGAGGGGCTGGATACCTTCAGTGGTTGCAGTATAATTTTGGAACTGGAATGTTTCTGAAATGGGACATTCCCAGCCCTATACTGTACAGAGGATTTGGGATTCCTATCTGGTGTCTTCTGCATGCAAAGCAGCATGCAGAAGCTATTATTTTTTGTCAGAAATGCTTTTGAATGCAGATTCTTGTCACACCCCAGGCCAACCAATCCGGCTGGCCAGGGGGAGTTGCGTGCTCTAATTAAGCAGCCCATGGGTGGAGACACCCCCATTTTTTTCTCATCCCGCTCATGCAGTTCTCCCTCCCTCCCTCCCAAGATTAGCTCTTAATCATTGACCTTGCTATGGACCTCGGTTGCTCACCTGTTGAAGAGGCCTGGTAGGAATTTTTTCCACTTGGCAAATTGGCACCAGGCATTTGCTTTTTTGCCTGTCTCGTAGCAAATTGTCACAACTCTGTAAGGATGGAGGGCTAGGCATTGGTGTATTTGGTTGGAGGTGAGAGGAAGTAGTGGCCATCACCTACCCCTCCAATTTACAGCCAAAGCTCACCCAGGAGTTGGTTCTTCTTCTTCCATTGTTGGGGAGTGACAGTCTGTGGCTTCCTTACGAGCCTGGGAGTCTGTGGAAATGTTTCCCTACAAGCGCTATTTAAAATCTTCAGCTGCCTGTAGTTTCTTAATTAAATTTATTTTGGTGTGCAGTTCCTTCATGAGGTGGATAGAAGGCCAGCTTAAAGCCTTCTTTACTTGTCGCAAGGTAGGCTCCCCAGTAACATCAAAATTAGAAACCTTAGACTATATTTTCCACATACAATTTGTTTCCCCTGATGAAATTCATGTTTCCTATGTTATAAATTAAAAGATGCCCTACTGAAATCCCCCTCTTTTTTATCTTGCCCCATTTCTATTCTCCTAATGCAATGGGTATAGAAACATACAATCTGCTCCTTTCAGATATTATTGTTTTATGCAGCAGGACTCCTAAAGTCTTTCATTTTATTGGTGTTTTTTTAAAAAAAAGGATGATGGGTTTTTATTGGAAAACAGGGTGCATTTACCATGAGCCATTGCCTTTGCTTTTGTTTTATGTGGTATCTAACTGGGTTGGAAAGAGCACATATTTTTTGTCAACTTTCAGGCCCCAGAAAAAAGCACTGCTGAGGTGGTAAAACTAGGCATTGCTCAGGGTTATAGACAGGTACCAGGGTTCTGAAATTTCATTCCTCCTTGTTCCAATTGCATCACATTGCTGGCAAAGAGTGAAGATACTATGAGTCATCTGATCTGCTTGCCTTTAGCCACGTTTCCATTAACTGAATAAAGCTAGATGTTTACACCCACTTCTCTACCCATCTTCAGTAACAACATCATCTATATGCATTATATTTCTCTATTAACTGGAAACCTTTTATATTTTCTGATACCTGAACCATTTTTAACAATGTATATTTTATTGGTTTTAGAAATGTATAACAAACAACAAACAAAACACTAAGCAGCTACACAAAATCAGAATACGCCACCCTTTCTGCAATCTCTCCAGCTACCACGTAAGTATCCATATTTTTTCGAACATTAGTTCTTCTTTCAGATTTTCAACAAAATTCTACGCTATTTCATCAGCATTGTATAGAAGCATCCATCCAGAGTGTGATCATCTTCAACTAAAGCATCATGCAGGTGACAACATTCAGATTGGTGGGGATTCTGCTGATAACACATTGCTTAGATGCTTTTAGCTAGGATACGAAGTAAATGGCCACAGGATGGCATAAAATGCATCCGCTGTTTCTTTCTTTTCAAAACTGTTACATTATGGTTTCTTTTCTTAGTTATATTCATTATTTGTACATTTTCATACCTTTGGTCTCTTCCCCAAACATGTAATTTCCTCCACATTTGGACAACCAATAGTTTTGATGCATCATGCAAGTATAGAAAGTGATCTGTTCTCTTAAGAGACTTCTTAAACCATGTCAAATATGAAAGGAAACACAACTGTGGGGTAAAATCAATTTGTTCCATAGACTGCGATTCTCAACCTGTGGGTCCCCAGATGTCATTGGACTACAACTCCCATCATCCCTGACCACAGATCATGCTGGCTATGAATGATGGAGGTTGTAGTCCAACAGCATCTGGGGACCCACAGGTTGAGAAACATTGCCACAGAATATTAAAATTATTGAATATATTTTCCACACAAACCCAAAAAATGTATTCTGAGGCATCCCCATCTCAAATGGTGGTATGTCTCTCTATAACTGGAATGACTCCACCACATTGACACTATTCAAAATTAATGTGGGAAAGGTTCACTGGTGTGCTTTGTCTCCTACACATTACCTGAATATCCAAGGTCCATGGGAACTAGTTTATTGAGGGATTAAGAGATATGTTGACTATGAACCAGTGGCTCCATCTCTGCTCTCACTTGGTGTGGGGTCCAACTTTCTTGGGAGTACAAAGTTAGTTCCCAGGGCAAAGTTCTGGTCTTCAAGCACCCAGATCAAATTGTAGCTAAAGCCTAAAGGCACAGCTCAAGTTAAGTGCTCATGTGGTAAACCTGGACATAGTTCAGGGGTACTGGAGGGTTCCAGGGACACAGTGTTGTGTCATGAATATTGGACAATGACTCCAAAGTCATTACTGAGGCCTGATGAAATCATTTTCTGGAACTTTGACCCTCCTTGTTCTAATTGCATACGATCGTTGTGAAAGAGAGAGGATTATTCGTGACACTTGATCTGTTTGGTGAGATTATATAATTATACTAATTTGGTGGTGGCTGCCCTTAGCCAGACTGTTTTGAATGGGACCAAGCTAATGCCTTACAGCTGCTTTGAACCCCATCTTCAGTACGGATCTCATCCATATGCCCTAAATCTGGAGCTATTCAAGAACAGGCTGCACAGTGATCTGTTGGAGATGCTCTAATGTTGGCTTTTCTGCCTTGGATAGGATGTTAGACAAGACAACCTCCCAGAACCCCATCTGACACACAAAGCATACATGGTTCTACAGGGGTGGAATGTGGAGTTATTGATAAATGTTTGAAGGCAAAGACCAACAACACAAGCATGTGAGAAAAACACTTTAAAATGAAATTATGAAAATGAAATAACAAGGTTTGTAATTGCAACACTTTGCTGCCACTCTAAAATGGCTGTAGATGTGCAACAACCACGTCCCCTTGCCTAAAGAGAACCCTGCAATTTCAAAACTGATTGAAGAAATGCCCTGGGTTGTGGTGCAGTTGCACATGACATAAAAGCAGATGATATGCACCACACTGTTCCATGTCCCATTAGCTGCTGTGCAGAAGTACAGTGGTACCTTGGGTTAAGTACTTAACTCGTTATGGAGATCCGTTCTTAAGCTGAAACTGTTCTTAACCTGAAGCACCACTTTAGCTAATGGGGCCTCCTGTTGCTGCCCCGCCGCCGGAGCACAATTTCTGTTCTCATGCTGAAGCAAAGTTCTTAACCTAAGGTACTATTTCTGGGTTAGTAGAGTCTGTAACCTGAAGCATATTTAACCTCATGCGTATGTAACCCGAGGTACCACTGTACAAAACATCTTAAGCAAACAAAACAAAGGATAAGAAACAGCAAAGACAAGAATAACACCCAAACTCCAAAGAGCCCAATGAGAACTGAAGAAGAAGAAGAAGAAGAAGAGTTGGATTTGATATCCCGCCTTTCACTCCCCTTCAGGAGTCTCAAAGCAGCTAACATTCTCCTTTCCCTTCCTCCCCCACAACAAACACTCTGTGAGGTGAATGGGGCTGAGAGACTTCAAAGAAGTGTGACTGGCCTAAGGTCACCCAGCAGCTGCATGTGGAGGAGCGGAGACGCGAACCTGATCCCCCAGATTAAGAGACTACCGCTCTTAACCACTACACCACACTGTCAGTAGCCCCAGAATGTTGTGTGATATTTGAACTAGAAAGATGTAAAGTGGGGCAGCGGTGGACAAGGAATGGCCTTTCTGAGGAAGAGCAGCACTGCCAACATTTTGTTGCTGGTCTCATTGGTGTATTTATAGACATGATAGCATGCTTCTTGCAAACATATGCAGATTCCTGGCTATCCCAGGGGAATAGGGTGGGTTGTCATGAAAGTTACACCTCTGGAAATGTCCAGCTTTGCACAACTGTTAAAGGTTAAAGAGCTCAGTTTTAGCCTAGATTATGTTTGTTCATAAGAGAGAGCATAAAGAGAGTTCAATGTTACTTGAAGACTGGAAGCCCTTTTGTAGTTGCAGGACATCTTTCTACGGATCCACTGCAGTGGCAGAGAAGCTTTTTAGCCTGTAAACATATTGAGGGGATGACTTCCAGTTGATGTCAGAGACTGCTTACCCCCATATGAATCTCACTAGCCAACTAAACTTTTTTTGTAGGCTTACAGTTTTTCTGTTCCATTAACTATTCTAGGTGGTTAGATGTGAGGGGCTGGATACCTTCAGTGGTTGCAGTATAATTTTAGAACTGGAATGTTTCTGAAATGGGACATTCCCAGCCCTATACTGTACAGAGGTCTGGCGTCTTCTGCATGCAAAGCAGAAGTGCTTTTGAGTGCAGATTCTTGAATTTGGACTGAGAACATTTTCATAGATAGTTTAGTTTAAATATTCCTCCAACCTGTTGGGTCAATAGACTTCTCTATGACAGTCTCTCAGCAATCTGATAACCCTGTTATGTCACCTGGTTTCTTTCTGATTATCATTTTAATTATTTGAAAAACTTGTCTTCCACCGTCTTATATGACGTATCCATTAATTATGTGGTAAGAAGGTTATATTTCTTAAAATATAACAACCCAAGGCAAATACACAAGTAATAAGAGGCACTGGGGAAATCATTCACAAGTGCCAACTACAAGCCGGAAATGACTGTGCACAACTTAGACATGCATTGACACACTGAATGGCCGTTCTGATAGTAAGGAAAACATTGTGCATGCAGAGTAGCCCAAATGTGGGGATACAAGATAAGTCCCAGAGAAGCCAAGAGCTGGTACAAGAAGATGGTTTGAGTTATGCACTGATCTTCAGGAGGGCTTTGAATGTGGTTAGTGATATTCATTGCTGTGAAATGAATGCTGGGAGTGACTGGAAGAGGGGTCCAGATAATCTACATGGAATGTCCATCCAATTGTCTGAAGGATCTTTGACTTCCCATGTTATATGTGAGGTTTCTGAGCAATTCAAGCCTTCATTTGGGTAACTTCCTATGCTCTACTGATGCAGCTGTTCCTACGTATTGCCCCGAAGCTCAAGTGGCCCTGATGCCAAGTTGAATATGAAAGATGTGTACTATCTGTCAGAATTACTTTTCTGAAAGATAAATGATCTGGTTACAACACTGAATATATGTATTTAATAACTACAAAGTGCACGGTGCAGAAACTTAATTGTACCCATACCTCTGAGGCTAAGTGCACTTTATAACAGCTTAATTTGTGCATATAGAAGTTTTTTAGGCTGAACTTTAGGATGAACTGTCTGGGGTCAACATTTTTCAGCATTTTGAGATTGGGTCTCTCTTTTCAGCTTCTCCTGCTTAAGATGCCCCAAGGTGCTTGGTTGCTTTCACGGCAACAGGCACAAACTGCTAATAACAAAGTAAGAAATACAAACCTAAATACAATACCACATAGAGATCTTGAAAATAGCACATCCTATCATGCCATAACAAATAATGATTCACTAATCCTCTGTGTTACACATATGTAGAAAAAATTAAGTATGATTTCCAAAAGAAAAGAGAAGAAAAAAACTGTCAGCTACCCAGATACTAGAATAGTTAAACCAAACCTATTTAATCACTCCCACAAAATTTGCAGTTATATTTTTCTGAAGCACAGTTATAAAAAACCAAAGAAGCTCCTTATCTGTTCCACTTTCCCTTGGTCCATCCCAGATACCCATCAATGCAGTTTTATTTATTTGTTATTTAATTCATAAATTGCATACAGTTTTGAAAAGCCTCCACCCTGTCTTCGGCTCATGGGAGACTGAGACAGGGTGGGGGCTCTGTTAAACTGTTCCTGCCTCCTAATGAGGCCAGTGCCTCATTTCTGAACCAGAGAGGCGTCAGGGCTTGCTTACCTGGGGGGCAGGAGCAGTATAATGCTCATGTTATGTACTAAGCTTGGATCCTAGAACAATAGGCAAGTAGGATCCTAGAATGCAACAACTGATTGGCTTGCAGGAAAAGATCAATCGGGCTCCAGGAGGGAAGCACAATAAGCCAATCAGATGAGACTCATTGTGTAAATAATGTATATAAAAGTCTGAGGTTTGGGGAGCAATTCAATCAGTGTTTTACAAGCTGCAATAAAGACCATGAAATCACTACAGGACTACAGGTATGTTTCACTAGTGACAAGGATGGGATCCTGCTGAGCTGTTTGCCGCGCACCGCACACAGCCACCACAGACAGCACAGCATCGCACCATGCATCCAGGCTACAGCTCCAGGACCCACGGACCCAGAATGGTGACAGACAACAGCTTCATGCCGTTCAGCACAGCCTCAGGAGGGAAGAATACGCCACCCGCTTCCAGTTCCTCCTGGAGGCAAAGGACATCACTGACGCAGCCAAGAAGAGGGCAACCTTCTTCAGCGTCTGTGGAGAAGAAACATTTGAGATCGCCCGAGCCCTCCTAATTCCCACAAATATAGCAACCGTTCCCTACGACACGATAATGGAATGGCTGAAGGGGCACTTCTTACCACAGCCCTTGGTGGTAGCGTGTCACAACACCTTCTACGCAAAACGGCAGGTCCCCGGAGAAACCATAACCGGGTATGTGACCTCCCTCCGCCAGGCTGCCTGGCTCGGCAACTTCAAAGAGCTGGAGAACCTGAGCCAAGACCACTTCGTTGGGTGGCTTGAGGGACGAGAAGCTGCAGCAGTGCCTCTACTCCAAGAAGGACCTGAAGTTCCAGGTCGCCCTAGAACTGGAAGCCGCTTCACTCTAGGGGTGAACTGCTTCACTCTATGGGGGTAGGAACCTTCAATGTACAACACTGAGGGCAGAAGCGGTGATTGGGCGATCGTGGTCAAGGGGCCCTATATTAGCTTACTGGGGTTGGCGTGGTTTGGGCTGCAGGGGTAGCCATCACTGGGGTGAACAGCACCAGCTCCCATGTGGACGTGGACACCATCTGCAAAGAGTTTCCAGGGGGTTTTGGCAGAGCACTGGGATAATATACTGGCCCCCCGTTGGCCTACAACTGGACCCTGCCGTACGACCCATCAAGTTCAAGGCCTGTTCACCCTTAAACTATGCATCAGTGATTATTTAGATCGGCTAGCGGAGCAAGGAGTCCTTGAGCCGGTGCCTAATGCCCCCTGGTAAACGCCAGTCATCACACGCATCAAGCCCAATGGCTCAGTCCACATCTGTGCAGACTACTGCCTATCAGCAGTTGCCAGAGGACCGCTGAGGCACAGACGATTGTAATTCACAGGGGCGTGTTCCGTGTCAAGCGTTTGCAATTTTGTGTCAGCGTGGTTTCAGCCATATTCCAAAATTGAATGGACTCTCTCCTCAAAGGAATTCCCAGCATCACCCTCTTCTTCTATGATGTGTTGGTCCCCGGGGCCATGCCGGGGGAGTTCGGGGACTGACTCTTCACCGTCCTGCACTGTTTCCAAACTGCCGGCCTCAAGGTGAAGCGGGGCAAGTGTCTGCTAGGAGTGCAACAGGTGGATTTACGTGGATTTACGGTGGACACAGATAGAGTCCACCCAACTGTGGACAAGGTGCAGGCTATTTGCGACACCCCGGCAACTAAGTGTAAGGTGGAACTCCAGGCCTTCTTGGGACAATTGAACTTTGACCATGCCTTCTTACTCCACAAGGCAGCGGTAGCGGAGCCTCTACACAGACTGCTTGACAAGCGGGCCAGGAGGCTGTGTTTCAAGCAGTCAAAGATCTGCTTGTCTCAAACTCAGTCCTGGAGCACTTTGACAAGAGGTTGAAACTTCTGGATGTAAGAGAGGTGCCAGTAGCTTACTTTTCCCAGACCCACTCCACTCCAGAGGAATTATTCGCAAATAGACAAAGAGGGCGGGGCAATCGTGAAGGGAGTAAAGAAATTTCACGATTTCTTGTATGGGCATGTTGGGATTTTTAATACATGCAGCTTCACACAGAGTCAGTTAGGAGTTGGCCGACAGCCAAGGCAATGTAAAGGAGTAAAATCTGCCTGGAGATATAGAGGCCTGGAGACAGCTCCAGGATTGGTCAAGCTCTCTCACAAGAATAATGATTTATGGCCTTCTGACTGGAATGTGTTAGTAGAGCGTAGAGCATTGAGTGTTAATGTAAGAGTCGTGTGGTGAAAGAGCTAGTTAAAGATCAATGTTCTGTTCTGTTCCTGTGAATAGTAACTTGAAGTCCAATGTATATATTAAAAATCTTTAAGTAACAAGTTACCGGTTCCTGTTTCGTCCATCCTGCCTGCAACTGATTG
The DNA here is from genome assembly GCF_964106915.1 of Podarcis gaigeae. Taxonomy (NCBI): domain Eukaryota; kingdom Metazoa; phylum Chordata; class Lepidosauria; order Squamata; family Lacertidae; genus Podarcis; species Podarcis gaigeae. The sequence goes on from NC_139684.1 coordinate 77,775,250, forward strand.
CTTTCATGAACTCTGCATATACTCTGCTAAGGTCTGGCTAAGGTCCTGCAACATGTCAGAAACTTGCAAAACACCAATATGGCACCCCTTTACAGTTGTGACAGACCACAAGCCACTGCTTGGCCTATTTGCCCCCGAGAAGCAGACCCCTCAGGTACTGTCACCCCGTGTCCTCAGGTGGTCAATTTTCCAAACCAGCTACCAGTATACACTAGTCCACCAAGGGGACTGGGAGTAGTGCCTCGCTGCATTTGACCGCCACTGCGCTCAACTACGGTGGTGATTCCCGGGGGGGGGGGGAACAGCGAGGAGGGCTGGACAGAGGAATCCCAAGGGGATAGCAGAAGGGTGAGGCCCATAGAGCAGGAGAAGCGGGTAAGGGATGCAGAACTAGGAAGTCCAGAAGTGACCCCTGAGGCTGAGCAGCCACAAGAACCAGTTCCACGACTGAGTGGACCAGTAGCACCGGACCCAACGGCTCCATCACAGCCGGCAGCCCCAAAGCAAGAGCCAGAACCAGGAACCCCTACCGAGAGACACCCGAGACCACAACGCATACATAGGTGAATAGCATAGTTCAGCGACTAGGAATGCTAACCTTCTGGGAGCAATGGGAAATTAGAGAGGAGGGGTTTATGTACTAAGCTTGGGTCCTAGAACAACAGGCAAGTAGGATCCTACAATGCAAAAACTGACTGGCTTGCAGGAAAAGACCAATCGGGCTCCAGGAGGGAAGCAGAATCAGCCACTCAGACAGGACTCATTGTTTAAATAATGTATATAATAGCCTGAGGTTTGGGGGGCAATTCAATCACTATTTTACAAGCTGCAATAAAGAGCATGAAATCACTACAGGACTCCAAGTATATTTCAGCTCAGCTGGGGGGCAGGAGCTCCTTTGTCCTTCCAGCTGGCGTGCAAGCCAGAGGGACATTGCGGCTTGCTCAGCTGGGGGTGGGAGCCTTTGCACCCTGCAGCTCAGCAGCGCAAAATAAGCTGTATCATTCTTGACTCAGTGAGGTGCTGGGGTGAAGCCACCTCCACTTCCTCAGTGATAGTGGAGGCAGTTTCAGCCAGGCTCCTTGCGAGGCTGGGTCAAATGCAGGTTGGTGTTTAAAACTGTGATGTATCTCCAGATCCTAATGTGTGGCTGGTGATACATCAAAATGTTGAAAATCTGATGTCACCCAGCTCTATTCCTTACGGTCAAGTCAAAAAATGAAATGATACATTCAGAAGCTGCACATTAGATAGAGCAGGCCATGGGCAGGGCTACATCCACATAAAATTTTCCGTTGTAATAGTAAAGGTAAAGGGACTCCTGACCATTAGGTCCAGTCATGACTGACTCAGGGATTGCGGCACTCAGCTTGCTTTATTGGCCAAGAGAGTTGGCATACAGTTTCCGGGTCATGTTGGCCACATGACTAAGCCACTTCTGGTGAACCAGAGCAGCACACTGAAATGCCGTTTATCTTCCTGCCAGAGTGGTACCTATTTATCTACTTGCACTTTGACGTGCTTTTGAACTGCTAGGTTGGCAGGAGCAGGGACTGAGCAACAGGAGCTCACCCCGTCACGGGAATTTGAACTGCCGACCTTCTGATCAGTAAGTAATTCAAAATCATCTGGGTGGACTATGAATATGTGCAACATAGATTTTATATCACTCTTTCTCGTTTCAGATGTGGTGCCAAACGTGTGAACCAAACCAAAACACTATCAAACAAGCATGTAACATCATCAAGCTCTTGATAACCTTCCTGCAATTAAAAACTTGACAGGGTTTAATTTTTCCCATATAATATCAGAAATTTCTGAATGTATTTCCACCCACCCATAAACTTCTATTCTTGTATAGTCCCACTGCAAGTGATGGCATGTCTACCTCTAAGTAAAACCTTTCCTACGCATTGGCACTATCCAAAAGTAATATGGACAATTGCTCTGCTATTCTACACCACCTATGTATTACCTTGATGTCTAAGAAACTATGGGAAGTTGCTAAGACATTTATGGATAGAGCAATATACTGAAGCTGATGCAGGGCCCCTATGTTTCTTCTAACTCAATATGGGGTCCAACTTGGTTCAAAGAAGCATATACTTTTTCTGATCTTCCAGGCTCCAGATCAAATTACCCAAGGTCCGATACAGGTAGCAAAGCTGGACATAGGAATATTGAACTGTGCCAGGGACACAGCAGTATGCACTGAATATTGAACAATGGAGCGAGAGTCATTAGAGTGAGCTTTTATAATTGCCTTCTGGAATATTATTTCTCCTTGTTCCAATTGAACCAAGCTTGTTATTTGCACGTGCTTGAAATCCCATATTCAGTGCCAACAGCATTCATATGTTCCACGTCTCTCTAACTGAATTTTGGTGACATCAGCGCTCACTGGGAACCTCTCCAAACAAAGCATCCAGGCAGGTTTTCTTATCCTGATAGGAAAGAGAGGTAGAAGCACACAACATGTTTGCAAAAGGTCAGAGCTCCCAAAGAGAACTATTTCAGCGTCAAACTGCCACAACTATTCTAGTAACTATTCCTAATTGTTGTCAAACCAATTCTGCCATCATTTTACTTACACCTGCTTCTTTGGAAAGCAGTTCAGGACTGATTAAAGTACTGCCCATCTCTCCATCCATCTGTTCCCTATGCATTTAAACTCTTCCTGAGACATTGATGTCAATTTGGCATGACAGTTTTCAAGGTGAAGAAGCCAGATTTACTCCATGTTTGGTTACCATCAGATGACATTTTGAATAAAAATGTCATGTCAAGCTTTTCCAAACTACACTGATTACTTCATCGCAAAATTTGGCATGATGGTTTCTGGAGTGAGGAGTTTGTTGTGGTCTACATTTGGAAATTATCAGATGCCATTATGAATCAATATGGCAGACTGAATATTTCCAAACTGCACAGATTTAGACACTTCTATTTTTTTTATAATATTTTTATTAAGTTTATGAAATACAGAAAAAAAGAATAGAAGACAGATATAAGAAATAAAATAAAAAAGTTACAAATTTCCATGTTCTTTTTTTCCAGCAAGTCTAGTGGACTTCCCCGCATCCTCCAAACCCTGCATTCTCTGTGATACAGAACATCAGCAATTTGTTAACTTGTTTCAATACTTATTGTATCCTTCATTTTATCATGTTACCTAATTTCAAAGATGTTATAACCCACATCTTATACATTTTCGTTTAAACACAATAAAGTTATTTCATTATTCTACCTCTGACTTCTTGTACCTTAATTTCCATTTCATTAATTTACAATTGCTGAAGCTAGAGTTTCCTAGAGGGTGCATTTTTTAACATTCGTACAGCTTATAATGTTTTTTCAAATAGTCCTTAAATTTTTTCCAGTCCTCCTCAATTGTTTCTTCTCCCAAGTCTCGGATTCTGCCAGTCATTTCGGCCAGTTCCATGTAGTCCATCAACTGCGTGTGCCATTCCTCCAGCGTGGGTAGATCTTGTGTCTTCCAATGCTTTGCAATCAGGATCCTTGCTGCTGTAGTGGCATACATAAAAAAAGTTCTATCTTTCTTAAACACTCTCTGGTCCACCATGCCCAGAAGAAAGGCCTCCGGTTTCTTAGGTAAGGTAAATCTAAGTACCTTTTTTAGTTCATTATGAATCATCTCCCAAAAGGCCTTCACTTTTGGGCAAGTCCACCAAAGGTGAAAGAATGTCCCTTCCGCCTCTTTACATTTCCAACATTTATTGTCAGACAGGTGATATATCTTAGCAAGCTTGACTGGGGTCATGTACCACCGGTATATCATTTTCATAATGTTTTCCTTCAAGGCACTGCATGCCGTAAATTTCATTCCGGTGTTCCATAACCTTTCCCAGTCTTCAAACATAATGTTATGTCCCAAATCCTGCGCCCATTTTATCATGGCGGATTTGACTGTCTCATCCTGAGTATTCCATTTAAGCAGCAAGTTATACATTCTCGAAAGTAGTTTATTTTTTGGCTCTAACAGTTCTGTCTCTAGTTTCGATTTTTCCACCTGGAATCCAACCTTCTTATCCACTTTAAAAACCTCCTGAATTTGTGCATAGTGCAACCAATCTCGCACCTTGTTTTTTAGTTTTTCCAAGCTCTGCAACCTCCAAATGTCTCCAATTTTTTCAATTATTTCCCAATATTTAGGCCAGTAGGCCTCCATGTTAAGTCTCTTACGTGCCTTGGCCTCCACCGGTGAGAGCCACCTCGGAGTCTTACTCTCCAATAAGTCTTTATATTTTGTCCAGACCATCAAAATTGCTCTTCTGACAATGTGGTTTTTAAACAATTTGTGCACTTTAACCTTGTCATACCACAAATATGCATGCCACCCAAAAGCATTGTCAAACCCTTCCAGATCTAGGACATCAGTGTTCTCCAATAAGATCCAATCTTTCAACCAGCAGAAGGCTGCAGATTCATAATATAACCTCAAGTCTGGCAGGGCAAATCCCCCTCTTTCTTTCGCATCAGTTAATATTTTAAACTTTATTCGGGGCTTTTTGCCCTGCCAAACAAACTTGGAAATATCCTTCTGCCACTTTCCAAAACATTCCACCTTGTCCACGATCTGTAGGGCCTGAAACAAAAATAACATTTTCGGCAATACATTCATCTTTATAGCTGCTATTCGGCCCAACAAGGAAAGTTTCAATCTTGACCATGTTTCCAAATCTCTTTTGATTTCTGACCAACATTTCTCGTAATTATCTTTAAACAAATTCAAATTTTTGGAGGTCAGATACACCCCTAGGTATTTTACTTTTTTAACCACATTTAGTTCTGTTTCTTTCAGGAACTCATCTGTTTCTGTAGTTGTCAAATTTTTTGCTAGAACCTTAGTTTTTTGCTTGTTCAGCTTAAATCCCGCCACCCGACCAAAGTCAGAAATTAATTCTAACACTCTTTTAGTACTAGAGACTGGCTCCTGTAATGTTAATACCAAGTCATCTGCAAATGCTTTCAATTTATATTGTTTCACTCCGACCTCAATTCCTTGTACTGACCGGTCCTTTCTAATCATGTTCAATAGCACCTCCAGAACTGAAATAAACAGTAGGGGGGATAGGGGGCACCCCTGCCGTGTCCCTTTTTCAATTTTAAACTCCTCTGTCACCACATTGTTTACTATCAATTTAGCTTTTTGTTCTGAATATATTGCTTCTATTCCATTTTCAAACCCCCGCCCCACTCCCATCCCTTCCAAATTTTTCTTCATAAACATCCAAGAGATATTGTCAAAGGCTTTCTCCGCATCAATAAAAATTAAAACCGCTCTAGTGTTAAGATTTGTTTGTAGAAGTTCCAAAATGTCAATAATGTTTCTTGTGTTGTCAAACAAATGCCTACCGGGGAGAAAGCCGGCCTGGTCCTTATGTATCACTTCATTAAGTACTTTTTTAAACCTACTTGCCAAAATGTCCGCAAAAATTTTATAATCCACATTTAGGAGTGAGATGGGGCGGTAGTTCTTAAGCTGGGTCTTTTCAGTTTCTAGTTTAGGTATCAATGTGATGAAAGCTTCTTTCCACGTTTCCAGTGCCTTCCTCCCCTCCATAATCTGGTTGCAGACCTCCAACAGAGGTTGTATCAAATAGTCTTTCAAAACCTTATAATATTTGGAGGTAAGTCCATCGGGGCCTGGAGATTTGCCTAATTGAAGGTTCTGAATGGCACTTTCAATTTCTTGCTGTGTGATATTACTATTCAGGGTTGTTCTCATTTCCTGAGGTATTTTTTGTAATCCATTAGTTTTGAGGAATTGATCCACCTCCGAATCTTTCTGCGGCCCTTGTAAATAAAGTTCTTTGAAATATCTCTGGAAACACTTTCTAATTTCCTCGGGTTTCTGAACCATTCTCCCTTCAATCTCTAGATTTGTAACTGTATTAAGTTTTTGTCTCTTTTTCAACTGCCATGCTAGCAGTTTTCCACACTTGTTTGCTGATTCAAAAGATCTTTGTTTCATTTGTTTAATTTTCCATTCCACCTCTTGATTTATCAATTTCAAATATTGTGCTTGGAAAAATTTCACTTCTCTCAGCACTTGGGCCTAGATCTTAATTTTTTCTCTCCATCTCTTATTTTTTCCAATATCTTCTCCTTCTTTTCATTCCAGAACTTTTTCTTAATCGTGTTTTGTTGTATTAGAAACCCTCTCATAACTGCTTTACTTGCGTCCCAGATTGTTCTTTTTTCCACAGTGGTATTTAAGTTTATCTCAAAATAGTCCTTTAAAGTTTTTTGGGCCTTCTTAACAATCTTCTCGTCCCTTAGTAAGGTGTCATTCATTTTCCATCTAAAGGATCCGGTTGTGTTTAGTTTCAGTTCCACTTTCAGGGCATTATGGTCGGAGCAGGTTTTTGGGCAGATTTCCACCTTTCTAGTCTTGGGTGCCAGTCCTCTAGTTACCCACATTTGGTCGATTCGTGTCCATGTCAGATGAGCTTCAGAAAAGAAAGTTCCTTCTTTTCCTAGGGGGTTCTTAACCCTCCATATGTCAATTAAGTCCATATTGTCAGTCATTTCAAAAAAAGTTTTAGGTAGTCTGCCATCTTTCGTTATGTTAGCACTTTGAGACTTATCCATATTTACAGACACAACCCAATTCATATCGCCCAACATAATGGTGTTGTTATAGTCTAAATAGTCCAGCATAATCTCGTGCAGCTTCCTGAAGAATTCCGATTTTCCTTCATTTGGGGCATATATTCCTAATATCAAAAATTTTTCTCCTTGTGTCTGGATTTCAATCGCCAAAATTCTGCCATGTTCATCTTTAAATAAAAATTTCGGTGACAGGCTCTCCTTTGCATATATCACCACTCCTCTTTTCTTGACTTTATCCGAAGAAATAAATTCTTGGCCTAATCTTTTGTTAATTAGCACTTTTCTGTGGAGCCTTGTCACATGAGTTTCTTGCAAGCAAATAATGTCCAATTGTTCTTTTTTCAAAATATGAAATACTTTTCTTCTTTTTTCCGGAGAATTTCCGCCATTTATATTCCAGCTAAGAAGCTGCAGAGACATCCTGGTTTAATTAGTGGGTCCTACAGTGGGGTGTCTAGGTTTCCCTCCGATCCCGGAGGTGGTAGTGCTGGTCCAGATCCAGACAGTGTAGGTTTTGGTGATGGTCCCGGTGGTGGAGGTGGCCAAAAAGCTGCAGCTCCTTTCTGGAGGTCCTCCTCGTGGTCGTGTAGGAACTTCTGCTGGTCCTCAGGTGTTTTAATTCTTACTTTCCTTCCTTTGTAAGTAAATGATAGTCCTTGCGGAAACTCCCACCTATAAGGGATTGCGTTGTGTCTCAGCAATTTGGTCAGGTCTATATAGGTGGTCCTAAGATCCAAAAGATGTTTGGGTATATCTCTATAAATTTCAGCCTTTTTACCTTCTATCTCCAAAGATTTTTTAAAATGTAGGCCTAGTATCTTGTCTCTTTCCTCTCTTGATCTCAAAATAACCAAACAGTCTCTGGACTTATCTTTCTTTATCGATCTTCCCAGTCTAAAAGCCGTCACAATTTTAAAATCCTTGTCTTCCTCAATTCCCCAGAATTTGGAGAACAAAAGTGTCAAAAATCCCTCTAGATTTCCTACCTCCGATTCTGGGATGGCCCTTAACCTGAGATTATTTTCCTTACTTTTCAGTTCAACCAATGACAGGTAGGCTTGTTGTTCCCCTACCTGTCTTTTCAGAGGCCTTACTTCCCCCTTGATCTCATCAACCTTTTTGTTCGCCTGTTCTGCTTTTTGACTGGCTTCCACAGCTAGTTTATAATTTTCAGCCGTAGCTCCTTGCAGTTTCTCAATTGCCTGGGTATGCTGGGAAACCTGATCAGATAATTTACTAATAGAGGATGTAGCTTGATCAATTTTTGATGACTGATTGTCCACTTTTTGATTTAAAATTGCCAGTTGTTCCAAAATTTGTTTCAGGACTGTTTCAGATCCTCCAGTTGCCATGTCTTCTGCAGCAGGCTGTTCAACTTCCACCTCCTGTGCTGTCAGCACAGTTGGGACAGATGATCTACGTTGATGAGTTAAGGTTGTTTGAACAAGTTGCACCGATTTCTTTTCTTTTTCTTTAGCTTTGGCTGCTCTTGTTCTCCCTGAGCCGCTCATTCCACACCTGCCTCTGTTCAAGGTCAAACTGTCTTTTATTCCATGAGAAAGACAAATCCAGAGTGTAAACAATTAAATCACAGAAAGTCTCAATAAAATACAGTTCCCAGGCCTCTATGTCTCCACAATCCTCTAGGGGGGGGTGTTTCAAAGTTTCAAGGAAGGAGAGAACTCTTTTCCGCCATTGAAGTTCCTATATTCCCCATATTAAGTCTTTGTAATTCCAGAGCACAAAAGGAAGGTTCCCCAGGCTTTCTATTTCTTGAAAAAGGGCCACAAGGTGTCAAGAAGGGTCCCAGCAACAATGTTTAAGCGTTAGTATCTCAGTCTATGTAACAGTGTAAACTCCAGCAACAGTATTAGCAGTTTGACAGTTCTCTTTTACGCGCTGACAGTCCGACAACTGGGTTGTCCCTTTTAACTCCGCATAGCTCAAAAATAGGAAGAAAGTTCCAAGAATAGAGTCCACAAGTTTTACTAAGATTTCCCTCTTGTCTTTTCAATACAAAGTCTATCAATGCACCTTTGTTCTGCTTTTACGATCCCTTTTGAACGCTTCAGCACACTTCTAAGCCGTTGCTTTGATCTAGTTAGCAAGATCGGGAGACGGACTTCCTGTTACTCGCCTCCCGTTTTCAGCCAAATTCCACAAATTTAGTCCAATATTTAGTACCCCTTACTCACGGGTATGTTACAGCCAATTCCGGTGTTTTCAAGAAGAAAGGTCAGCGCTCATCGGCAGCAGCAGCGCGGCTTTGCTTCCACGAAAAGAGCGATGAACTCACAGTGCCGCTCCCCCTTTCACGTTCCGGAGCCCCTTCCGAGGTTCCTTCTTCGTTTCTGGGGGGGCTTTTGGCACCCGCCGAGTCCCACGGCCACAGGCTCGCTCTGCCTGTGGTTTTTCTTAGTGGGTCTCCGCTTTTCCGCAGCGGACGACCCTTTTTCGCGGAGCCCCTCTTCACAAAGTAAAGAGGACCGCCATTGCCGTTTTGCAATGGCCGGAAGTCTGCACAGATTTAGACACTTCTAAAGTTATCATCAAACAATTTGATGTGATGGTACTAAACACTGATATCTGTCCTTTTTTTGTTTTAAAGTGTTGGATGCCACTTTCAGTCTCTCCCTGTTTCTTCCAATGCCCTCACCCTCCCTTATACTGTGAAGATGAAACGATACTTTGAGTAATTTAAGCTTCTATGTAATTTTAAACCCACAACTGAGTTAATATTGATATATAACTGAAACAATTGGGCATATGGAGACTATGTGAGATATTTGCATGGTATTTACTCCCAAGTGCCCAAAGATCTGTAGATTAAGAGTGACAAAAATATATTTCTCCTCCTCCTCCTCCTCCTCCTCCTCCTCCTCCTCCTCCTCCTCCTCCTCCTTCTTCTTCTTCTTCTTCTTCTTCTTCTTCTTCTTCTTCTTCCGGTTTGGGGGGGGGGGTTTACTCAAGGGTACACAGTATCAGCACCTCCCCCCAAACCTTAAAAGTGTGGCACTTACTGCAGCAACTTCATGGTGACTACTGGTGCCTATTTTTCTTAAAAAGAGAGAGCACGAATTATTATTATTATTATTATTATTATTATTATTATTATTATTATTATTGGCATCTGCTTGTCTCTAGAGACAATTGAGTTCACCTGGATTGCTGCATTAGCAGCACCAAAATTACTTCCCCAGGGTGCAAACAGTGGAATGAGTATGGACGTCCTGGGCTGCCCGAGTGACAAGACTCCTCTCTTAGACTCACTGAAATTGTCCAAAAGAAAGCAGGGCAAGACATTTGGCTCCAGCTTGGCTGCAGGAGTTGCCATAAGGACTTCCTTATGCCATCCAACTGTCTTATGGACTCCACTCTGGATTTGTGTTGGGTTTATTTATTAGCCCCTCCCCCCATGAATATATCCCACAAGACAGAGTAGATTTAGGATCAGAGTATTCCTTCTCTTGCATCAGCGACCTTCTCAGGTTGTAACCAGTGCAATCAGTCCCTCACTTTCTTCTACAACATGTTCAGGAATCACTTTCTTGACTGCTGGACCCATGATGGGCTTTGCCCACTCAAACAGATGGAGCCTGTTACCACATGTAAGGAAAGTCCCAACTCACTGAAGGTTTGGGACCCATCAGCTACCCTCACTTGGCTTAGCCAGCCAGCCAGCTAAAGCTGTTCCCAGGATGTGGCAGCTGTCGAATGCTGACAACTTCTATTACCCACAGGTGAAAGTTGAATGCTGGGTGAGGACCGAAGGTGGACAAACTACCCAAGAAAAACTACCCCCCCCCCGATGCCGTACCCCTCCACTAACTCCTCATATTCCCATTTTTCTCCAAGGAGCTCAAGCTGGCACACATACTTATCTCCTCAATTTTATTTTTATTTTATTGAACTAAAATAAAATCAAACAAATCAATATGAAAAACCAAAAGTTGTAGAAAACAGCAGTGCAGTATATCCAGGAGAGATATCCAAGAGGAAAAGTACTTAAGAACCATACAAAAGCCAAATTTCTCATGTAGAGGAATTCCTGGGTACCTGCATTTGCTGTATTTATGATAAAATCCCACCCAACAGCCCATAAATTTTCAGGGTCTTCCAAGCCTTTGGCAACAAGTAATTCATGATTTTTAACCAATGTTGACCTCCATATAGTTTTAGAAGAAACCCAAACTCTCAAATTCTGAGAAATCTTCTATATGGGGGCAATTGGGGTTCTAGCAGACAACAGAATTAATGCCAAGAATTCAAGAGAGTGGAAACCTTTCAAAAAGTCACGCCATAACTGTATTTATAAAAGTTGTGTTGAAGATGGAATGGGACCTTTTAATATTTTGGTGTGGGGGTTGTTGTTGTTCATTTCTTTACAAACCATTGGACAGAATTTGAATAAGCATGGGCAGTCCCAGTATAGGTTGAAAAAGGTTTCTCTTTTTCCATAGCCCCTCCAGCAGTTCTGAGAAGATTGTGATTTCATATGGGGAGTCTGCATGGGTGTGCAATGCCATCTTGGTAGGATTTTCTTAGAATGCTCACTCCTATATATCAAGATTGCTCTGTATGGTTTAGATGACCTTAGTGCATACACTGGGGCTAGCCATCACCAGGGTGAACTGCACCAGCTCCCACCTGGAGGTTTTTGATGGGGCATTGGGATGATATACTGCCCCCACCGGTTGGCCTACAACTAGACCCCACCGTACAACCCATAAGGTTCAAGGCCTGCTGGGTCCCGTTCGCCCTAAAACTCTGCATCAACAAGGAATTAGACTGGCTCTTGCACTCCTTGCTCATGGAGCAAGGAGTGCAAGAGCCAGTGCCGAACACCCCCTGGGAAACCCCAATCTTCACACCCATCCAGCTCAACGGCTCATCCGCATCTGTGCAAACTACAAATGTAGCCCAATAAATCAAGATTGCTCTGTATGGTTTAGATGACCTTAGTGCATACCATTTAGAATCCTTTATTTGCATATGAAGGACTTCCTTCCATGTACATTTAAGACCTAATCAAGGACCAACAGCCTCCTAATTTTGCAGTAGGTCTTCTCTCATTGGACCTCATTCTAATAAAAAACTTCAAATAGACACATGCAATTCCACCCCTCAAAATAAAATACTGGAAACCCAGCCAGATGGGCGAGGTATAAATAATAATATAATCAAATCAACATAAAATTTGATATATTATGATGGGAATGATGAGAGCAAGTCTCCATGTGTATCCCTTCCTTCAGCCTCGCAAACCAGTTCTACCCAGGTGATGCCCTGTGGCTCCTTTTAATTGGAAATTGTGTCTGGAAAACCTAATTTCCAATGTTCTAGGACAAATAGTCACTACTTGTTGGGAAAATGCCCAGGAAGATACCACCTTCCCAAGACACCGGGGTGCCTCTCCAGTGGTCACCCTCTGGCTATAAATCTTCCTCAGTCCAGAGAGACTGGTGATAAGTGACCCCTCCCTCCTGAGAGGAGCACACTCGTCTTCTGGCATCTCATAGCAGAAGAAAGAGTCAATCAGTAGCTCTAAAACTACCTTGTTGTTGTTTAGTCGTTTAGTCGTGTCCAACTCTTTGTGACCCCATGGACCAGAGCATGCCAGGCACTCCTGTCTTTCACTGCCTCCTGCAGTTCGGTAAAACTCATGCTGGTAGCTTCGAGATCACTATCCAACTGTCGTCCCCTTCTCCTTGTGCCCTCCATCTTTCCCAGCATCAGGGTCTTTTTCAGGGAGTCTTTTCTTCTCATGAGGTGGCCAAAGTATTGGAGTCTCAGCTTCAGGATCTGTCCTTCCAGTGAGCACTCAGGGCTGATTTCCTTCAGAATTGATAGGTTTGATCTTCTTGCAGTCCATGGGACTCTCAAGAGTCTCCTCCAGCACCATAATTCAAAAGCATCAACTCTTTGGTGATCAGCCTTCTTTATGGTCCAGCTCTCACTTCCAAACATCACTACTGGGAAAACCATAGCTTTAACCATGCAGACCTTTGTTGCCAAGGTGATGTCTCTGCTTCTTAAGATGCTGTCTAGGTTTGTCATTGCTTTTCTCCCAAGAAGCAGGTGTCTTTTAACTACTTTATTAACAGTCTATATGCAAAGAATCCATTAGCATGTCTGTGCTCTCTCAGCAGCAGAAACAGAACAGCATAACACACAGAAGTGAAACTAAACTCTCCAGCAAAATTCCAACAGTACTGAGACTTCCTGTCTCACACTCTCAGACACTCACATGATATAAACAACCAGAGAGCTACTACTGAGCAACTTGGGTGGATAAAAATCCTAACACTACTTCCCACATCCCAAGAAACCAGGTTTCATAAGTGTTACCCTCAGGGCCCTTTCTTTCTCCTTTAAATTCATCCGAATGGACTCTTTTCTGTATCAGTTGCCTGTGTTGGTCCAGCTCTTCCTGGCTCTTGCTTATTGCAGTGCTATGAAGGCACTCCTGGGCACATCCCTCCTCCTGGTCATCCTTTCCCCAGGTGAGTGGAAATCAGACAACTAGCATTCTTTTCTTTCTCTTTTTTTTAGACTAAGCCGCTTCTGGCAAACCAGAGCAGCGCACGGAAACGCTTGGCATATGCAGAGTGGGTAGCAAAAGTAATTTCTCATTAGCACTAAAACTTATATATATAATGATACGGGCATCAGGAGAGTTAGACTTAAGATTTGAAAATTGAGAAACTAAATGAAACTGATATGTACAGATTCACCTATAATTAGTCCAGGATCTTGTTCTCACAATGGCCAACTAGTTGACTATGGAAAGCACATAAGCAACACTTAAGTACAACAGCACTTTCCACTCCTGTGTTAACCTAAAACTACCATTTGGAATCATACTACTTTCAGTTATGAACGTAGAATATAGTCATCAAAGCAGTAATTGCTATCCTTATTCCCCTTCAATTTGTCTAATCTGAATTTAACCTGAAGCACCACTTTAGCTAATGGGGCCTCCTGTTGCTTGCACACCGCCGGAGCCACGATTTCTGTTTTCATCCTGAAGCAAAGTTCTTAACCCGAGGTACTATTTCTGGGTTAGCGGAGTCTGTAACCTGAAGCGTATGTAACACCAGGTACCACTGTATTGGTTTTTCATGTTTCAGAAAAGTTTCGATATACGGATTGGATCTGAAGGAAATTCTGCAGTATTTCAGATTAATGTTTTTTACAAGTTTAAATGCAGCAGTTGCATTAAAAAAATGCTTCAAGAAAAATCCCCAGCACTGTTGTTTCAAAGAGTAGCAGCTCTTCTCCTAGTATATGTAATTTAATAATTCTACATGGTTAATTTGAAAAGTCCCTCATTCAGCCAGTTAAGAATATTGGAAACATTACAATGAAATTGCATTTGGAGTCAATAGACCTACATTTTTTGTAATAGTTTTTATTACATTTTCTGTTTTACAATTTCAAATAAACCATATAAAACTTTAAAATATCGAATGACTTCCCTTACTATAACCATTCAAATCAATTTTCCACTTTTACATCCACCCTTCAATTATTTACTCTGTTAAATTTTTATAAATGATGTCAGCGTTTTCAGCTATACACATTTGTTCTCCATTTAGTCAATAAATGTTTTCCAATCTTCTTTAAATGTGTGTTCTTCTTGCTCTCTTGTTCTATATGTTAAATCTGCAAGTTGTGCATATTCTGTCAACTTAAGTTGCCAATCCTCTTTAGTTGGGACTTCACTAACTTTCCATTTTGGGGCTAGCGAAACACAGGGCACATTTTTTGCATACATAAATAAGCTTTTCTGGCACCTGGGAATTTCAGTTTGGATTATCCCCAACAAAAAGGACTCTGGGTTTTTGGGGGAAAGTAATTTTACGATAGATAAGTAAAATGAACCATGAAAGGGAAAGCAGGGAAGTTATATGTTACATGTAAAATGTTTATTTTGAGATGTATAAACTGAAAAATTAATAAAAATGGTTATAAATGAAAGACTCCACCAAACTGATTTATATAGAACGATTGCTTTAATAAACGTGGATGCAAAACTATTCACAGCTGTGATGGTTAAGAGATTAAATGTCTTCATAGGTCAATACATCACCACAGATCAAACAGGATTCATACCCTCAAGAAATACAGCAGACTCTATAAGAGTTCTTGATATAATCTATGACCTGCAGCTAGCAAACACTCCAGGGGCATTAATTTCACTTGATGCCTTTAAAGTTTTTGACAGAGTTGAATCTCTTACTTTCTAAATTAGAATTTGGAGAAAAAATTCTGCACACGATTCAACAAATTTTCTCAAAATCTTCAGCTATAATCATGGTAAATGGATATGATGATGCTCCAAGAAACCTCAACAGGGGCACCTGCCAAGGATTCCCTCTGTCACCACAGCTTTTTGCAGTGGCAATAAAGATCTTAGCTATCCAACTATGTGCCTCTGTGAAGGGAGTGAAAATAGGAAATGTTGAATAAAAAGTAGATTTGTCTGCGGATGATACATTGGTAATTGGGCAAGATCCAGTTGTTGTGCTTTAATCTTTGAAAGAACATTTCAAAAGTTTCCATTGAATTTCAGGACTACAAATTATGCAGCAGTTCAAAAGCAGCTGACAGAAATGTCAAAGATAAAGATAGCCCTTGGGGGGGTTAAATACCTCAGGATAATCTTTACAGCGCCCTCTCCGATTGCATGGAGCCCGGAGAGCCCCTTGGTTTTCCACGGATCTGAGGGCAATGAAACAATCGTTGAGACGGCTAGAGCGCCGGTGGCGGATAACTCATTCCGAATCTGATCGGACACAGGTTAGAGCTCAACGTCGAGCCTACCAAGTGGCGATAGCGACGGCGAAGAAGAATTTCTTCACCGCCTCTATTGCATCTGCAGAAAACAGCAGCAGGAGACTTTTTCAGGTGGTTCACAATTTAGCGGAACCACCTGTAACATCGGGGCCCAGTACGGGCCACATATTCTCCTGCAATGATTTTGCAAAGTTTTTTGCAGATAAAATCGCTCAGATTCGGGAAGAAGTAGACTCCACCGTGGGAGCAGGGCCAGGGCGGGAGAGTGCTAGAGTTCTGTCTAGTCAAGTTGAGTGGGATCAATTCCAATCTGTTACCCCCGAGGATGTGGACAGGCTGCTTGGACGAGTGAAGCCAACCACCTGTCTCCTGGATCCTTGCCCATCCTGGCTTATAAAAGCTAGCCGGGAAGGACTGGGCGATGGGCTTCGTGGGGTGGTGAATGCTTCCCTCCGTGAGGGAGCCTTCCCAGACCCACTGAAAGAGGCGGTTATTAAACTGCTTCTTAAAAAACCATCTTTAGATGCGGCCACAATGGCCAACTATCGCCCAGTCTCAAATCTTCCATTCTTGGGCAAGGTGATAGAGCGAGCGGTTGCCGAACAACTCCAGGCACGCCTGGAAGAAGCAGACCATTTGGATCCCTTCCAGTCGGGATTCAGGCCTCATCATGGGACTGAAACTGCCTTGGTCGCACTGGTTGATGATCTCCGGCGGGCTAGGGACAAAGGTGAGAGCTGTTTCCTAGTTCTGCTGGATCTCTCAGCGGCGTTTGATACCATCGACCATAACATCCTACTGGACCGTCTTGAGGGGCTGGGAGCTGGGGGCACTGTCCTACAGTGGTTCCGCTCTTTCCTCCTGGGCCGTGTTCAGAAAGTGGTGGGGGGGTATGAGTGTTCAGACTCCTGGGCTCTCACTTGTGGGATGCCTCAGGGTTCTGTCCTCTCCCCCATGCTTTTCAACATCTACATGCAGCCGCTGGGAGAGATCATCAGGAGGTTTGGGCTGGGTGTTCATCAGTATGCAGATGATACCCAGCTCTACCTCTCTTTTAAATCAGAACCGGTGAGGGCAGTGAAGGTCCTGTGTGAGTGTCTGGAGGCGGTTGGAGGATGGATGGCGGCTAACAGATTGAGGTTGAATCCTGACAAGACAGAAGTACTGTTTCTGGGGGACAGGAGGCGGGCAGATGTGGAGGATTCCCTGGTCCTGAATGGGGTAACTGTGCCCCTGAAGGACCAGGTGCGCAGCCTGGGAGTCATTTTGGACTCACAGCTGTCCATGGAGGCACAGGTCAAATCTGTGTCCAGGGCAGCTGTTTACCAGCTCCATCTGGTACGTAGGCTGAGACCCTATCTGCCTGCGGACTGTCTCGCCAGAGTGGTGCATGCTCTGGTTATCTCCCGCTTGGACTACTGCAATGCACTCTACGTGGGGCTACCTTTGAAGGTGACTCGGAAACTACAACTAATCCAGAATGCGGCAGCTAGACTGGTGACTGGGAGCGGCCGCCGAGACCATATAACACCGGTCTTGAAAGACCTACATTGGCTCCCAGTATGTTTCCGAGCACAATTCAAAGTGTTGGTGCTGACCTTTAAAGCCCTAAACGGCCTCGGTCCAGTATACCTGAAGGAGCGTCTCCACCCCCATCACTCTGCCCGGACGCTGAGGTCCAGCGCCGAGGGCCTTCTGGCGGTTCCCTCATTGCGAGAAGCAAAGCTACAGGGAACCAGGCAGAGGGCCTTCTCGGTAGTGGCGCCCACCCTGTGGAACGCCCTTCCAGCAGATGTCAAAGCAATAAACAACTACCTGGCATTCAGAAGACATCTTAAGGCAGCCCTGTTCAGGGAAGTTTTTAACGTGTGATTTTACTGTATTTTTTGTTTTTATGTAAGCCGCCCAGAGTGGCTGGGGAGGCCCAGCCAGATGGGCAGGGTATAAATAATAAATTATTATTATTATTATTATTATTATTATTATTATTATTATTATTATTATTACAGCTGATCTTAATCAATGAAATTGAAGAAATGATAAGTCTTTGCTCAAAATGGTAATAAACAACTGTCTTAATGGAAGCACAAAAACCTTAGCTGGCTAGGTCATATTGCAGCTATAAAAATGTCAATTCTGCCAAAATTCTCTTTCCTCTTTCAGGTTTTACCAACATGCTTAAAAAATGGCAAAACAAATTAATCTCCTTTATCTCATTAGGTAAAAGATCCAGATTCAGTCAAAAAATCTTATTTAGACATAGCAATAAAGAATGTCTAGGAATACCCAATCTTGCATTATACTATGCAGCTTTCCAAATTAAATCATCGATGCCACTCATTAAAGGCAAAGTAGATATTGCATGGCCACAGAGAGAAAGTACCCACACAAGACCATCAGTACGTGCTCTGCCCTTCCTGAAGCTGCCTCAGATGGAACACGAAAAGGTGGGTAACCCATTTTTCAAAGTAACATTGATGGCGTGGTGGAATTGGAACTCAATATTGGCTCTTAGGCCTTCATCACTGATGCCCCTGCTAGATCACCCCTTATTTAAGCATGCAAACAAATACAGTATAAACCATTTGGAGATCTTGAAACAAATGGTTTCTATAGGATTAGAGATTTGTTTGTAGATGATAAAGCAATCTCAAAAGAGGACATGAGGGAAAGACAAAAGCCATTAAATGGTCCTGGTTACAACTGTATCAACAATGCACTTTTGCAATTCTCTGGAATGCAATGCTGAAGGCTTGAGACCCTTGACAGCTTTTGAATCGCTATGTAACAGACATAGCCATGACAGGAAAGAGGCAGTTTCAGTGATATATGGTATGATATTAGACAGCTTTGTGGGCAACATGGAAGAGATGGGAGACAGACATAGGAACCTCAAATGTGAGAAAACATGGATATAATCCATCTCTACAAACAAATTTCTTCTCACCTCCAGGAAATTTTCCTTAAAAGTACCTTTTGATGGTGTGGATCCCCACACGCCTTGCAGAGATAAATCCATCAAGCTCACCATTATGTAACAAAGACTGTGGAGAATGAGGTTCCTACTTTCACCTTTGTTGTGGGGTGTACTGTGGGCCACACCTTTTGGCACAAAGTTTTTCATCTGATCTCCAGCGTTACCCTCCTAATTTGGCACTTGCTTTATTATCACGAGATTTGACCCCAAATTCCACCCTTACATCTAAAGAACAAAATTTCTTCCTGGACTAATTATTGCCCAATAATGGAAAGAATCCTCTATTATACCGTATTCGATGACACATTACGGTTGAGTAAATATGGTACAACTCAAAGTTAAACTGAGCAAGTCCATCTCTCCTTCAAATCCCTCTGGCCACCACTACCATCTCCCCCTCCTCCCACTGGCTGAGAATGGGGGGTGAGGTCGGTGTGGGTCACCCTGGGTGTCATCCCTTAAAGTCACCTTTTCGTGGCATTGGACCACCACAAGCCTTTCAAAGATAAATCCTTCAAGCTCACCATTATGTTGGAAAGGCTGTGGAGAATGAGGTTCCTACACTGAAGTTTGATATAGGTGTACTGGAAAGAAACCTCTAGTATACCGTTTTTGATGGACGCTACCATCTCCTCCTTCTCCTTGCCTAACACCACAGGAGAAGTTGCTTAAATAAGGCAAAGAGGCTGCTAGCTTTGGAAGGCAAGGGGTGGGAAAGAATCATAATTCACCCACCAGCGCCCCTGCTCCCGGTCTTTTAAAGGATTGGAGATCTGCAGCAACCACAACACAACCAAGCAGCAGCTTTTTACCCATCAGGCTGGCTGGGCCTTGCTCAGAAGTGACGCTGGACATTGCATGTGTGCTGCTCTCTCCCTCTTGCTCCCCCCCCCCAACACACACACTCTTCTCCCCAAACTCCAAGCCCCTCTCCAGTATGGGTGCCTATGGAAACTCAGCATGGGACTCAAGGAAAGCCACGGCTGGCAAGCAAGCGACCCGTTCGCCATGGAAGCTGGAGTCGCTCTTCTGGGTTAGGGTTTGGGTGGGCAGGAAGGAAGGAGAACTGAGGCTCATTGGACTTCGCGGTGTGCAGGCAGTAGGGTCAAAGTGTCATGTCTCAAATGAAAGTAATTTTTATTCTATAGTACACATTTCCTCTGTGAGATAAGAATGTGGTATGATAAGAGATAAAGTTAAGAAGTAATGAAGATAGAAATGTGATGTTGAAATTATTAAGGCGGAGACTGTGAAGATATTAAGAGGGAGAATGAATTGTAACTAAGATCAAGAATATTCAGTATGCCAAATACATTGTTTGACATTCCATTCACTGTTGGCATCCTTCCGCAATTGCTTTATGAGCAAATAAAAATAATTAGAGGTTTTTACTGATGAGATGGAGAATTACATGAGATTACATGGAAAGTGGAATTACACAGAGCACACAGAGGCTTTGGAGAACAATATGGATGAAGCACGGCCAGAGAAGGAGAGTACAGGTGTAGAGGAGGGTGGGGGTGGAAGCAGTCATATGGTGGAGTTTTGATGTTGGAGGAATGAAATGAAGTCATGAATAGAGAGGTGAAGAGACATCCTGAGCTGGCAGGGAGAGTGACAAACGACTCTGCATACAACTTGGAGTGATTTTAGCTATCAAACCTCTGGCTCTTTTCTTAGAAAAAAGATGCAAGCATAAATGGGAGATTTCTTTTTCAAAAAAATCAAAATCAAGTTGGAAATTACAACAGGAAATGGGAATGGAAGGGACAAATGTGGGTGTGAATTAATGAATACATAATAAGTAAAGAACTATGCGATATTATTTTTCTATATTATCACAGTGGAAAAACAACTGTGGCTAAAGATGAGAAGATTTATTATTGTTGAATATGGAGAAATGGTTGTGAGAGTTATTGAAGGTAAAGTTGTTATGTTTGATCAGAGAAAACATATTGCTGATTTCTCTTTTTCCTTTCCTTTCCTTTTTCTTTTTCCCTTGATGTTTTCTTTTCTCTTTCTCTTTTTTTGTTTTTGTTTTTATTTAAATTAATTCATTTTGTTTTATTATGAGATATGGTGTAGGTAAAGTTATTTCTTTGATTCCCCCTGTGTTGTTGCTGTTTGTTCTCCTTTGTGCTATTACTCCTACCCTAGTATTCTTGCTTGTGGTGAGCTTGCAAATGTAGTATCACTTTCAATAGTATCACTTTCCTTAGGAGGACAACCAAATTTAAGCACAGATTCGATCCACAGCTCTCACGAGCTTTTTTGAGGAAAAAGTCCTGTTGCTCCACCGTGACCTCCATGACAATTTAGATATAGTGGCTGAACTGGAGGCCCCTCGACTGAGTTCAGGTACAGTGTTGGACCATTTTGATCAGATACTCCCTGCTGATATGGATAGATTCCTCCAAGCTGGTAGGCCCACCGTCCGTGCCCATCTTGGCTGATTAGAGCATGTCCAGATGTCGCACAGACCCCCCCTGGTTGAAATTATCAATTTGTCCCTTGGCACGGGGACATTCCCAGGGGAACTGAAGGAAGCAGTGGTGTGCCCGCTCTTAAAGAATAATTCACTAAATCCTTTAGACCTAACCAATTACCGCCCAGTTTCAAATTTTCCATATCTGGGTAAGGTAATTGAGAGAATGGTTGCTGAACAGCTTGGTAGGTTTCTGGAGGAAACATCGGCTTTAGATCCATTTCAGTCCAGGTTCCGTCCTGGTTTCGGGATCGAGACAGCTCTGGTTGCCCTAATAGATGATCTCTGTAGACAACTGGATCAAGGCGGGTCAGGACTGCTGATCCTTTTAGATTTGTCAGCAGCCTTTGACATGGTCGATCATGATGTTCTGGACCACCGCCTCACCGACGTGGGGATACAGGGCATAGCCCGTAAATGGCTGTGCGCTTTTATCTCTTGTCGGGGACAGAGGGTGGCACTAGGGAGGGAGATGTCATTGCGCCACTCCTTGGTGTGTGGAGTGCCGCAGGGCGCAATCCTCTCCCGGATGCTTTTTAACATTATTATGCACCCCCTTACCCAGATCTTCCTGAGCTTTCGGCTGGGCTGTCACCAATATGCTGATGACATTCAGCTCTATCTGCTGATGGACGGCCTTACATTTCCCACCGGAACCTGGCCACAGTGACCCATGCGACAGTCACCTCCAGGCTTGACTACTGTAATTCTCTCTACGCGGGGCTGCCCTTGAAGCTGTCCTAGAAAGTCCAGCGGGTGCAGAATGCTGCAGTGAGGCTCCTCACGGGGCTTCTGCCATGGGAGCATATTCACCCAGTGCTTTTCCAGCTGCACTGGCTCCCGGTGGAGTACGGGGTCAGATTTCAGGTGCTGGTTTCGACCTTTAAAGCCCTTCACAGCCTAGGACCCTCGTACCTACGGGACCGCCTCTCCCGGCATGCCCCACAGAGAGCCTCAAGTTCCATAAATAGCAACACCCTAGTGGTCCTGGGCCCTAAGGAAGTTAGGTTAGCTTCAACTAGAGCCAGGGCCCTTTCAACACTGGCCCCGGCCTGGTGGAATGCTCTGCCTCATGAGACCAGGGCCCTGCAGGATCTGATTTCTTTCCGCAGGGCCTATAAGACAGAGCTGTTCCGCCAGGCCTTTGGCTTGGAGCCAATTTAATTCCCCCCCCTCTTTCTTTTTCCTTTTCCCTTTCTCCTCCTGTGATGAGGCTGCATTTTATTATTTTAATGTTTCAATATTTTAATGTATTTTAATCTTGTTTTTAAGTTGTATTCATTCAACTTGCTTTTATTATTGCTTGTTAGCCGCCATGAGAATATTATTATTATTATTATTATTATTATTATTATTATTATTATTATTATTATTTGCTTGTCTGCATTTTCTTTAATATCTGGATTGCCATTGCCATTTATTATTAATAAAAATTAGTTGGCTTCTTCTATAATTTTTGTGTAAAAAGCGGTCAGGAAAGACAATCAACGGAAAGAAGATCAGCTGGGTGGCACCAGCCATTTGTTCTTTACCTACCTGGAAGCAATCAACACAACTTTGTAAGGTTATGCTTTGGGTAAGGCTTTGTTTAGATGGATGGGAGGGTGTAGCCTTCACCTACCCCTCCTCAAGATATGCTGGCTTCACCCTAATTCACCCGCATGTGTAAACAATAAAGCTGTGGCCTATTAGAACCAATAAATAAAAATAATTCTTTCTTTGCAATTATTGTCCATAAGGGTTGCAGGGCCTTGGCATGCAAGTGGGGCTGAACAAAGTAACATGCAAATTCTCATATTTTACTTCAAATGCCTTTCTCAGCATTCTACACATTCTGCATATATAAAAGATAGAGATATAGAATACAGATTCAGATGTGCCAGATGAGTTTATTTTTTAGGATGAATTTCACCAATTGCGAAAAAGAAAACCCATGAGGCCTGAGCTCCTCCTCTCACCACTAGGCTCCCAGTTTCTTCTGCAGTTACCATGAATGGTGGAATTAACAAGGAGGAGAGCTTTGCTGTCTTGTACCTACCCTTCAAGGTCGATTTTCTTTGAGGAAATCTTAGCATTCCAGCATTTTGCTTCAATTTGAAACAGGCCAAAGTCACTGAGTGTTATGTTTTTTCCATCAAGGGCACACATGTCTTCAGTTGCACAGCCTTTGAATGTGAGCATTTGAAGTGAACCATAATCTGTGTAACACAAAGTATAACCTTTCTATAAGTTCTTTATTAGCACTTTGGTGATAGGGATGACTGTGATTATTAAACCTGAACCAACACACTGACAATACACACTCACCAACCAATCTGACAGACAAGTATCACTAGCTTTGAATTTGTGTTTCCTGGCTAACTCCGTGGTGATGCATTGTGAACAGGAAGTTACCCTATGCCAAAGTGCTATTTTTCTAGAAAAAGAGGTGCCGGAACTCAACATGAGTGCCTCCCATGTTCTCTTACAACGGCAATGGTGAACTCCTGAGAGTTGCTAGAACTGAGTTCTGGCTGAAAAAAGTCCTGGTCTCCCACCCCATGCATTTTGCTAGAGTAAGGCAGCAGTTCTTTTGCAAACTTGTGACGCGGTAAATTTCAATTAATACAGTTCAACTTATTTCCTAGGGGAAATGAACAGAAGTGTACATGGTAGGACCCTTCTTTCTCCCAGACTCCTTTACTTTTGAATGTTTGGCCAAAGTGTGTGGTTCTGTCCTTCTTGACCAGCACCAAATGGTGCGTACTGCTATGAGGAGAAGCTGTGATGTGCTGGCTGGTCCTGCACCCTCCCCTGAATCCCTCTCCTCTGCTCCTCGTTGTGGATGTGGGGACAAAGGTGTGCTGTAAGGAGTCCTCTGTGCTTTGTAGGCCCCCCAGTCTTACACAAGGTAAAACCTTGCACATGAGTGAGCCTGTCCCCTCTTGTTGTTATGTTCTTCATATGGGGATAGTTTGGAATCCAAAACAGGACTAGAGTATTGCCCTTTCCCTCAGAAAAAGAAATCAAAGCTATACACAAATATCAGTCATTGCTTTTCTGGAAATGAGAAAGAGACAGAAGCAGGCAATATTACTCACATGCAAAGGCACTATAATAGTAAATGCACTTGGTCTCATTGGCAAGGCAGCTGACATACCCTTCACGTGGGCAACTTTTATCCTTTGGTTTACTAATATCGGTGGTCTTGAAGCAGGCTGGGCACTGTCGACCATTCGGGGAAAGATCTTCACGTGGAGGAACTACCATAATAAAAACCTACAGTCAGCATATGAATACACCTCATTCCCCATTCAATTTATTGTACTTTTATTTTGATTTCTTTCATGCCTTCTAGTAGCTGCTGACTCAAGCTGGACAGGCTACCTCCACATTATGTCCTGCATTGATGATGATGATGATGATGATATCAATAATAATTATTATTTATTTGTATCCCACTCATCTGGCTGGGTTTCCCCAGCCACTCTGGGTGGCTTTCAAAAGAACATTAAAAACAGAATAAAACTTCACATCTTATGGGAGGGCATTCTACAGGGCACCATACGGAGAAGGCCGTCTGTCTGGTTCCCTGTAACCTTACTTCTCACAGTGAGGGAACCGTCAGAAAGCCATCAATGCTGGACCTTAGTGTCCGGGCTGAAAGATGGAGGTGGAGACACTACTTCAGGTATACTGGGCCGAGGCCGTTTAGGACTTTAAAGGTCAGCACCAACACTTTGAATTGTGCTTGGAAACGTACTGGGAGCCAATGTAGGTCTTTCAAGTATTATATGTTCTCGGTTCTCCCAGTCACCAGTCTAGCTGCCACATTCTGTATTAGTTGCAGTTTCCGGGTAAGGACCACATAGATCGTGTTGCAGTAATCTAAGAGGGAGATAACTAGAGCATGCACCACTCTGGCGAGACAGTATGTGAGCAGGTAGGGTCTCAGCCTGCACATCAGATTTGACCTGTGCCTCCATGGACAGCTGGGAGTCCAAAATGACTCCCAGGCTGTGCACTTGGTCCTTCAGGGCCACTGTTACCCCATTCAGGACCCCACACCTGTCTGCCCCCTGTTTCCCCAAAACAGTATTTATGTCTTGTCAGGATTCAGCCTCAATCTATTCGCCTTCATCTATCCTCCAACCACCTCCAGGCACTCACACAGGACCTTCACCTGGTCAGATTTTAAGAGAGAGGTAGAGCTGGGTATCATCTGCATACTGATGAACACCCAGCCCAAACCCCTGATGATCTCTCCCAGCGGCTTCATATAGATAATATAAGCATGGGGGAGAGGACAGAACCCTGAGGCACCCCACAAATGAGAGCCCCTTTATATGGTCCAGAAGGATGTTATGGTCAATGGTGTCAAAAGCCGCTAAGAGATCCAGCAGAACTAGGAAACAACTTTCACCCTTGTCCCGAGCCAACCGGAGATCATCGACCAGCTTGACCAAGGCGGTTACCGTCCCGATTGGAAGGGATCCAAATGGTGCGCATCGTTCAGGCGTGCATGGAGTTGTTCAGCAATCACCCGCTCAATCACCTTGCCGAAGGAGATTTGAGACTGGGCAATAGTTGGCCATATCAGCTGGGTCCAGAGATTTGTTTTTAAGAAGTGGTCTAATGACTGCCTCGTTCAGTGGGGCTGGGAAGACTCCCTCAAAGAGGCAAGCATTCACCACCCTACAAAGCCCAGCCCTTCCCAGCTCATTTTTAAGGAGACAGGTGCTTGGTTTCACTCGTCCAAGCATCCTGTCCACATCCTCGGAGGTAACAGATTGGAATATATCCCATGCAACTAGACTAAACAGGACTCCTGCACTCTCGTGCTCCAGCCCTACTCACATGGTTGGAGTCTACCTCTTTCTGAATCCGAGCAACTTTATCTGCAAAAAACCTTTGGAAAATCATTGCAGGAGATCATTGCAGGAGATCTTGTTTCGCTTTTACTTAGTGTCAAATCACCCACATTCATAGAGGTAAACACCAGGTCTAAGGCACATCTATAACTATGAGTTGGGCCAGACTTATTTAGGGACACCCCCATGGAGGCAATGGTTTCCACGAAGTCCCGAGTGGCCCGTTATAAGGTCGTGTCAGCATGGATGTTAAAATCCCCTAGGACAACCAAACTAGGTGTCTCCAGGAGCATGTCCACTACGACATGAAGTAGCTCGGCCAGGGAATCCTTGGTGCAGCAGGGAATCCTATACTGCCCCTATTGCCCAGCTTCCAGAACATGCACTCATAAAACTGGGTCTTCCCACATGGGATGCCTGGTCCAAGCTAGTGACATCCTAAAAATCACTGGAACCCCCTCTCCCCGCCCACATGACCTGGGTAGCTCTGCTTAAGGGAAACCTGGTAGACAAGCAGCAGCAAGCACAGGCCCATCTGCTTCATCCAACCAAGTCTCTGTCACACATGCCAGGTCAAGTCCCCCATCCATGATCAAGTCATGGATGGCAGTGGTGTTATCAATCATTAACCTGGCATTGCACAGCAGCACCTTCAGGTCATGTGGGTCTCCCTTGCTGATTCCAATACCCTTCCGCTCAAGACCAGACCCAGAGGCAGAGTTAGTCATCAAATAATGATTAAACCTGCCTCCTCAGTAGTGACATGGTCTGGCCTTAGAGTAACTTCTCCTCCTACCCGTGATCACAGAGAGTGGCATCCCAGAGAATTCTCCCCTGTGTAACCTGCCCCAGACATTCTGTTGGCTAGGGCCACTCCCAGGCAGCCCTCACCCTCATTTGCCATCAAGTTTGAAGGACAGACATATCTGCTGAGCATTTATAAAAAATATTGTTGTGTTGCACCTTTTGTCATGCACACTGTTGTTCTGTGGATTTTCTGGAGTTCTCACTTGGTAGCAGTGTATCAGGCAAGCTCTCTGCTTTCTGAGTCTAACTCTCTGTATCTGAATGTACAGACAGCTGCATTCTCTTGGAAGTAATCTCTCTCTCTCTCTCTCTCTCTCTGTGTGTGTGTGTGTGTATTTGTGTGTGTGTCTATGTGGAAGCAAGGAGTTGGCAGGACCAGAATCCAAATGGGGGATAATGATTCCCAGATTTTCTGGATTTCTACTTCTCTTCCTTCAGCCCCACCAACTGCTTGATTGAAATGTGACAGATGTATGTAAGGAGGTGATCATCTACTCCACCCATTACAGATTCAAGGATGAACCACCATATTTCTTAGACCCTTGCATCCTGCATCTGAATGGACCAAAAGACAGATTTCTATACAGTGGTGCCTCGGGTTACATAGGCTTCAGGTTACATATGCTTCAGGTTATAGACTGCACTAACCCAGAAATAGTACCTCGGGTTAAAAACTTTGCTTCAGGATGAGAACAGAAATCGTGTGCCGGTGGCGAAGCGGCAGCAGGAGGCCCCATTAGCTAAAGTCGTGCTTCGGTACGAACAGTTTCAGGTTAAGAATCGACCTCTGGAACGAATTAAGTACTTAACCTGAGGTACCACTGTACTTTTCTTGCAACTAAGTTGCAGTTATATAATTGGTTCATACAGTCGTTTTTTTCTAGAAAAAAGGGGGCTGGAATTGTGTTTGGCGCCTGCTATAAACATTGAGACTAGCCTATCCATATGTTTAGGCAGTAGATGCAAGTTTTAATATGCTATTATTCTATTGTAATTTTAACATTTTGGAATTTTTAAAAAAAAATAAATTACAATCCAGGATTGTATAAATTTAGTCAAAAAAATAAAGTGATATGCCAAAGGATTTCTAACACTTCTACATATGTCTACTGAGAATTTATTCCAAGTGAATCGGCCTAGAGAGGCAGTTGGCACAATTACGTTGCCCACTTCAGGGGTGGCAAACTGATTCTCAACCCTGCGGGGGGACCCCTGTCATTGGCTTACTGGCCCAAGTGCTCTGACACCAAGCCCCCTCTGCTGGAGATGGGGGGCTTTGGGTAGGAGGCAGTAGGGTTCCTGGCTCCTGTCATAGCCTAGTCCTTCCTTCCCCAAGCCCGGGAAGCATTTGCTCAACTTTGGTCAGGAGGCATGATGCTCTGACAGGGTCTGAGAGTGCCCCCACCACCTCCCCAAAGCCCGCCTGGATTTGGCTTGGAGGCAGCAGGGTTCCAAGATCCTGTCTCAGACTCATGCCTGCTTTCCCAAGCTTGGGAAGAATTTGATCAGCTTAAGAAAGGAGGAGGTCTGATAGGGTCCCCAAGGCCTCCTGTATCCTTCCCCCCAAAATGTGGCCAAACTATGTCCCAGCTTGTTACCCAGAAAAAAACACTGTTTTTATAAGCCCTTGGCCTTCAGAGATGCAGATACTCACGGTGAATAGGTTCCTTATTACACCCACTTGTTTGGCAGCAAGAGAGCTTCAGCTGGAGGAATTTACCTTGAGCTGCACTGAAGCTGTAATCACCTGAGTGGCAATAACGGGAAACCAAACATCCCTGATAAGTTAACAATTCATACTGTGGAACTGAAAAGAAGAAAAGGAAATAAATCACAAGATACGCCAAAAAAATAATAATGGTTAATTCGCTCCAAATATATTTATTTTTAATGATAATTCTCTTTAACTACATTTTTTTTCTTCAGTGAGAAACTACATAATGCACAGTTCTTGAACCAAGAAATGAACCAAAACACAATTCTCCTTCAAAATCCATAATTCTCCAACCAAACAGTGCATACAAATATGCAAATATTAAGAAGAAATAAGCATAGAAACAATGGGTGGTATTTCAGTTGTATACTCTGAGTAGGATTTAGTTGAATGCCACTCAGCTATATGAGTTCAAACAACCAACAGAGTTACTTTGTATTAGGGGAAATCACTTGATTTCTCAGATGGGCATGCAGACGAAGAGGGATCTGGAAGCTGAAACCTCGAATGACCAATGTTCCAGGAATCATTGTGAGGCCAAGGGGCCATATAGCCCATTGTTGTGTGCTTAAATCACAGGATGCTCAGGATAAAAAGATGATGTGGCTGCTCTTGAGCCAGCAATCCCAAGAATCGCACCAAAATTCACAGACAGTTTAGATGCATGACTTAGTCTTAGTGTCGTTGCACTCTGAGTTTCCCACCACCCTCAAGAATTTGAAGGCGACAGGGGATTCTCTGAGCATGACATCATATCACACCTCTTCTTTCACAGGATGTTCGTTCAAGTAATGCAAGAAGGAGAGATAGGGTTGCTAGAAACCATTATTCCATTATATCTCATCTGGAACAGCTGGTGTAACAGCAAAGAGAGAAAGAACTTGTAGGTGCCCAAAATGATGTATGCATTGAAATTGTAATAATATATTTAACTGAATACTTTGCCTTATGATGCAAGGCAAACCAAAACCAAACCAGAGTTCACTGCTTCTGGTGTAGTGTGGACTTCTAGTTAAGACAGCATTGGCTAATTTGTGGCCCTAAAGAATTTACTTAACGACAGCTTGCATCATCTCTAGCCATTTACCATGCTGGCTGAGGTGGATGGGAGCAGTAGTCCAGAAATGTCTAAAGGGCCAAAGGTTAGTCAACCCCAGACTGATGCACAGTGGCGTAGCGTGGGTTGTCAGCACCCGGGGCAAAGCAAGTAATTTGCGCCCCCTAACCCGTGGATTTGCGCCCCCTAACCCGTGGATTTGCGCACCCTAACCCTAACCCCCAGATGTTGTGCCCGGTGCTGTCGGGCCCCCCTGCACCCCCACGCTACGTCACTGTTGATCCATGCCAGGATCTCTTTGATGTGATGCATGTGATGGAAAGGGAAAGGGAATGCCTTTCCGCCTTATGTGGCTGTGTATGGGTGCTGAGTGTTGGACTGGAATCTGAGAGGCCAGGGTTCAAATCCCCACTCAACCATGAAGCTCATTGGTGACCTTGGGGAGTCCCTGCCTCTCAGCATAATAAACCTGACATGGTTAAATGCATAAAAGAAGAACCATTTCCTTGGAGAAATTGTGGGCTATAAAGGCAATAAATTATGCTAATTTACACAAGAAAGTCATTCCTTGGGGTGACCAAGAGTAAGTGAGAAGATTCAGCTCACCTATGTTGTTACTCAGAACACCAGAGGAACAGGTGTCTAAATCAATGCAGACTTCGGTCGGGCTCTCTTTGCATGAGGTATTCATTGCACGACAGTGGACACATGAAATAAATGCCGCTGTAGAAAGGAGAAAGGTTGGTGGAAGAGATTTCTTGAGATGGTAAAGAACTATAATGTGGGAGAAGGTGTCCTGCAAAAGGTGTCATGCAAAAGGGCAGATGTGTGTTAGCTGTAATGTTCATATTAACTATTGTTTGCCATATTTAGCCACTGCAACCTTCCCTTCCATAGAATGGCTTCTTAGAGTACCCCTCTATGCACCGATTGAAAAAAGAAATAGGAAAAGGAACAGAAATATCTCAGTCCTGATACATGCCAATGATTTTACACTGTGAACAGCCCTGCTTCATGGTGTGAAAGGAGAACACAGTCAAAAGTAAAAAATGGTGTTTAAATCAAGAAACTACAGAAGAAACCTGCTCATTTATTTACCTAGGTGTATTTATTAGTGAAACCCTCTCTGGGAAGAGTCATATTGAGGCCGTGAAAGCAAAAGCACCAAAAACCAAAGGAGCATTAATGAAATTATATTACAATAAGGGAGGGCAGCTGAATGAAGCTGTCCTAAAGATACTTTGCAGCAAAGTGCTTACTGAAATGCTCTATGGCACTGAAATGTGGGGCTCTGAGTCAAACTTCCTTAAAGTTTTGAAACTGTGCAGAATAAAAATGATTTTGGAACTATACACCCCACAACTAGTAATATCAGCAGCTTTTATTCCTACAGAGTCTAGGTGGCCCACAAGTAAGGCAAGAGTGAAATGTGCTCAGTTAAAGTGTGTGTGTGTGTTTTTTTTACATTGCTTCTATGCCAATGCAACATTTTCCTGTGCTGTACTATATGGAATTGGGGGCCAAGTTGGTTTTGGTGATTGTTAGGTTTAATCTGAAATCAAGCTAGAATTAAGTTTGTTGGTGTCTCTGGTATCTTCTCTCTCTTACATCATGGGTGTTGGTATAGATTAGGGATGTTTGTTCTGTGTTATTTTTGTATACTATTGCTATAAGTTTCTTATGGCCTTTGACTTTGAGTACGGTAAGTGCTGGCTAAGGGACCTGCAACTACTTAGAAATGCCAAGACTTCCCCTTGCTATCCACTCCTGAGAACAAAGCTTTCTAGAGATAGCTATCACATCAAAGGTTTGCCAATCTCCTTAAAAAATGTCTCTGTTGAGCTCCATTTCCAAGTGAAGCCCAAGACAGCATTGGATGTCTGCTATAACAAGGTCCTGTATGCAGAGGCTTTGCATTTCTGATTCACCTCAGGTGGAATTCATGACTCATACCATCTCCTGGTATGCCCTGCAGAGGACATTAAGGTCCATGAATAATCATAGTTTAGAGATCTTGGGCCCTAAGGAAGTCATATTATCCTTCACCAGGGCCAGGGCCTTCTCAGTGATGGCTCTGACCTGGTGGAATCCTCTGTCCTATGAGACCAGGGCCCTGCAGGATTTAACTTCCTTCCGCAGGGCCTGTAGACAGAGCTATTCCACCTGGCTTTCAATTTGAACTTAGTCTGATCTTTTATTCCCCTTCGTTCCCTCCCCTCCCCTTTTTATGAAGATTATCCGCTCTGGGATCCCACAGCTAAATCCCCCCTGGTCTCCTCAATGGCCCAAATAGGACTGATTTAGCCAGTTAGCCCTGGTGATCATCTAACGTTTGTTGGATAGATTTCCCCCTAAATTGTTTTTTGAATTCTGAATTTATTGTTATTCATGTTTTATACTGCATTTTAAGCTGTTTTTGTTGCATCAATTAAGTGTTTAAATTTATTATTAGCCGCAGGCTTCTGGAGGCGGCGCGTCCGGCAATGGCTGCCCTCTTCTAACTGCGAAGAGGGAGCTCCGCAGAAACGGGTCGTCCGCTATGGCGCAGCGGAGACCCACATCGGAAATCCACAGGCAGCGAAAGCCTGTGGCCGTGGGACTCGGCGGGCACCAGGAGCGCCCCCGAAACGTAGAAGGGACCCCGTAAGAGGTCCCGGAATGTGGAAGGGTTGGCGCGGTGCTGTGAGTCAATCGCTCTTTTTGCGAAGTGAAGCCGCGTAGCTGCTGTCGGTGAGCGCTGTCCTCTTTTCCTGGAACCATTCGGCTGGAAATCAACAACTCGTGAGTAAGTAAGAAAGAAAGATTTGGACGATAAATTTTTGTTAATTCGGCTAAAAACGAGAGACGAAACCAGGAAGTCCGTCTCTTGCCACTGCTTAAAGATTTAAAGCAAAGACTTTGATGTTTGGAGCCTTTGAAGAGGCGTCAAAAGGCAAGCAATTCTCACATCTATTTAAGCTGCTTTAGGACTTAACTTGTTAAAAGCTTTATTATGGAATACGAACTGTTTGATACCTGCTCCGTTGGATTTACAAATTGATAAAGAATCCCTGGCAGTCGGACTGCCTGGATAACAGAGCTGTCAGATTGCAAGATTTTGAGATTTTGTTGCTGAAGGTATTATTAACTGAGCTTTAGTGGAACTGTTACATTGAACTGTTACATTCTGCACTTATTGAGACATTGTTACATTTTGAGACCAACTCTGCTAAATACAACTAAACTGAAGGTCTTTTGGGGAACTAAAGGCTGTTTGGACTGTGTAAATATGGAAATTTGGGAAAATTTTGAAGAGTTAAACAAGGAAGATAAATAATTTGATTTATCCCCGATAATAAAGGTGGGCTCCCTCTAGAGGACTTTGGATTTATAACTACATTTGACTTTCCTTTTGGTTTCTTTTCCTCCTAAAAGTTTACTTTATGGGCTTGTGGATTCTCATGGGAACATATTTAATTTGACCTTGACTATCAGCCTCAGCGCCTAGGACTTGCCGATCGAAAGGTTGGTGGTTCGAATCCCTGCGGCGGGGTGCGCTCCCGCTGCTCGGTCCCAGCGCCTGCCAACCTAGCAGTTCGAAAGCACCTCCGGGTGCAAGTAGATAAATAGGGACCGCTTACCAGCGGGAAGGTAAACGGCATTTCCGTGTGCGGCTCTGGCTCGCCAGATGCAGCTTTGTCACGCTGGCCACGTGACCCGGAAGTGTCTCCGGACAGCGCTGGCCCCTGGCCTCTTAAGTGAGATGGGCGCACAACCCCAGAGTCTGTCAAGACTGGCCCGTACGGGCAGGGGTATACCTTTACCTTTACCTATCACACAGAATTGGAATGAGCGGCACTGCGAGACAAACAAGAGCGGCTAGAGGAAAAAAGCAAGCAACCTTGACTTTAGTTTCACAGCCACGAAGATCATCTGCCCCCAATGTTTTGGAACTAGAGGGAGCTGAACAGCTGCTGGAAGAAGATATGGCATCAGGGGGACCTGCTTCAGTATTAGACAAAATACTTGAAAAACTGGAAGGCCTAGATAAAAAAGTGGATGAACAAACGGTTAAGATTGATCTGACTGGATACTCTGTTAACAAATTAACTGAGCAAGTTGCTGCGAACGCACAAGCAATTGGCAAATTAACTGAATCCACTGTAGAAAACCGGAAACTGGCAGAGGAAGCTATCCAGAAAACTGAGGCACTGGAGCAGGAGGTAAGACCACTCCACAAGCAGGTTGGGGAACACCAGGCCTATCTGTCTATGATCGAACTTCGGGCCCGGGAAAACAACTTAAGATTGAGGTGTGTACCAGAACTTGAACCTGAACAAGGAAATCTAATTGACTTTTTGACAAAGGAATTTTCTAAGTGGTGGCCCTTGAAGGAAGAAGAGGACTTTAACATTGTGTCTGCCTTTAGACTTGGGAAATTAACAAGGAAGGACAAGCCCAGAGACTGTTTGATTACTTTGAGATCCAAGGAGGAAAGAGACAAGATACTAGGACTTCACTACGGAAAGTCACTTGAAATTTCAGACAAAAGAGCAGAGATTTATAAGGATATTCCTAGACAACTTCTGGACCTTAGATCCACCTACCTTGAACTAACAAGGCTGTTGAGGAGCAACTCAATTATCTTTAGGTGGGAATTTCCACAAGGACTATCTTTCATGTTCAGAGGGAAGAAGGTGAAAATTAAAACAGCTGAAGACAGAGACAAATTTTTGAATATCTACGGAGAGGACCTTCAGAAAGGGTTTGAAGAACCTTCAGGGGCTGGACCATCCTCTGCATCTATACCTACACCCTTGGGGTCTGAAGACCAAGACAAAAAGATACCACCACCAGGGCAATAACAGATATATCCAGGATGTCTTTGCAACTTCTGAGTTGGAACATAAATGGCGCCAACATCCCGGAGAAAAGGAGAAGGATATTTCACATTTTGAAAAAAGAACAATTGGACATTATTTGCTTACAAGAAACACATGTGACTAGGCTTCACAGAAAAGTGTTAATAAATAAAAGACTAGGCCAAGAATTTATTTCTTCGGATCGAGTTAAGAAAAGAGGTGTGGTGATATATGCAAAAGAGAGCCTGTCACCAAAATTATTATTCAAAGATGAACAAGGAAGAATCCTGGCAATTGAGATCCAGAACCAAGGAGAAAAGTTTTTGATATTAGGAGTTTATGCGCCAAATGACGGAAAATCGGAATTCTACAAGAAGCTGCATGAGACAATGCTGGACTATCTGAACTATGACAACATCATTATGATGGGAGATATGAATGGGGTGGTATCAACCAACATGGATAAGTCACATAGTCAAAATGTAACAAAAGAAGGCAGACTACCCAAAACATTCTTTGAACTTACTGACAACATGGATTTGATCGATATCTGGAGAACAAAGAACCCCCAAGGAAGAGAGGGAACATTTTTTTCTGAAGCCCAACTGACATGGACAAGAATCGACCAAATATGGACAACTAGAGGCCTGGCACCCAAGATAAAAAAGTGGAAATCTGCCCAAAGACCTGCTCCGACCATAGTGCCATGAAGATGGATATGAGACTAACCCCAACCGGCTCCTTTAGATGGAGGATGAATGACAACTTGTTTAGAGATCAGGAGATCATTAAAAAGGCCCAAAAAGCTTTGAAGGACTATTTTGAGATTAACCTGAGCACCACGGTGGAAAAAAGAACTGTCTGGGATGCAAGTAAGGCGGTTATGAGGGGGTTTCTGATACAACAGAACACTATAAAGAAAAAAGCACAGAATGAGAAAAAAGATAAGATTTTGGAGAAAATTAAAGAAGGTGAGAAGAAGTTAAGATCCAGACCGAAATCAAAGGAGATTTTAAGAGAAATTAAACTTTATCAAGCGCAATATTCAAAATTGATAAATCAGGAAGTGGAATGGAAAGTCAAGCTAATGAAACAGAGATCCTTTGAATCAGCAAATAAATGTGGAAAGCTGCTAGCATGGCAGCTGAAAAAGAGACAAAAACTGAATATGGTAACAAATCTAGAAATTGAGGGAAGAAACATTCAGAACCCAGTGGAGATTAGAAAGTGCTTCCAGAGATATTTTAAGCAATTATATACACAAGGGCCGCAAGATGAATCGGAGATAGAACAATTTTTAAAGAAGAATGGTCTACCAAGGTTGTCCCTGCGAAATAGAACTATCCTGAACTACAAAATAACACAACAAGAGATTGAAGAAGCCATTCAGAACATGCAATTGGGCAAATCTCCAGGGCCAGATGGTCTCACCTCCAAGTATTATAAGACATTGAAAGACTATTTGATATACCCACTAATGGAGGTTTGCAATGAAATTATGGAAGGGAAGAAGGCACCAGAGTCGTGGAAAGAGGCTTTCATCACATTGATACCTAAACTAGAAACCGAAAAGACACAACTCAAGAATTACCGCCCCATCTCCCTCCTGAATGTGGATTACAAAATATTTGCAGACATTTTAGCAAGTAGATTTAAAAAAGTGCTAAATGAAGTGATTCACAAGGACCAAGCAGGCTTTCTCCCAGGTAGACATTTGTTTGCAAACACAAGAAACATTATTGACATTTTGGAACTCTTGCAGACAAATATTAACACAAAAGCAGTCTTGATATTTATAGATGCGGAGAAGGCCTTTGATAATATTTCTTGGAAGTTTATGAAGAAAAACCTGGAAGGAATGGGA
The DNA here is from genome assembly GCF_964106915.1 of Podarcis gaigeae. Lineage (NCBI taxonomy): Eukaryota > Metazoa > Chordata > Lepidosauria > Squamata > Lacertidae > Podarcis > Podarcis gaigeae. The sequence goes on from NC_139684.1 coordinate 77,811,280, forward strand.
GTGGGGCGGGGGTTTGAGAATGGGATAGAGGCAATTTATTCGGAGCAGAAGGCAAAATTGATAGTGAACAATGTGGTGACGGATGAGTTTAACATTGAAAAAGGAACACGACAAGGTTGTCCTATTTCCCCTTTGCTATTTATATCGATCCTGGAAGTGCTCTTAAATATGATTAGAGGGAACCGGTTGGTGGAGGGTATTCAGGTCGGAGCGAAACAGTATAAACTCAAAGCATTTGCAGATGACCTAGTATTGACCTTACAGGAGCCAGAACCCAGTACCAAAAGGGTACTGCAACTGATCTATGAGTTTGGTCGGGTGGCGGGATTTAAACTTAATAAGCAAAAAACCAAGATTTTGGAAAAAAAATTGACCTCTTCAGAATCAGAAAGGTTTCAGAAAGAGACAGAATTAAATGTGGTTAAAAAAGTAAAATACCTAGGGGTAAACATAACAGCCAAGAACATGAACCTATTTAAAGATAACTATGAAAAATGTTGGTCTGAAAGTAAAAGGGATCTAGAAATTTGGTCAAGATTGAAACTTTCCTTGTCAGGACGTATTGCTGCTATTAAGATGAATGTATTGCCAAAGATGTTGTTTTTGTTTCAAACTCTACAGATTGTGGACAAAATGGGGTGTTTTGAGAAGTGGCAGAGAGATATTTCTAAATTTGTCTGGCAGGGCAAAAAGCCCAGAATTAAGTTTAAGATATTAACTGACGCTAAAGAAAGAGGGGGCTTTGCCCTGCCAGACTTAAAGCTGTACTACGAATCAGCAGCTTTCTGCTGGTTGAAGGACTGACTGCTTCTTGAAAACACGGATGTTTTAGATCTGGAAGGATTTAACAATACTTTTGGATGGCATGCATACTTGTGGTATGATAAGGTTAAAATACATAAGGCCTTTAAGAATCATGTTGTCAGAAAAGCAGTGTTTAATGTCTGGATAAAATATAAAGACTTACTGGAAAACAAGACCCCAAGGTGGCTATCACCAATGGAGGCTAAGGCCCCAAAAAGACTCAATATGGAGACTCAATTGTGAAGCTGAGGCTCCAGTACTTTGGCCACCTCATGAGAAGAGAAGACTCCCTGGAGAAGACCCTGATGCTGGGAAAGATGGAGGGCACAAGGAGAAGGGGACGGCAGAGGACGAGATGGTTGGATAGTCTTTTCGAGGTTACCAGCATGAGTTTGACCAAACTGCGGGAGGCAGTGGAGGACAGAGGTGCCTGGCGTTCTCTGGTCCATGGGGTCACGAAGAGTCGGACAAGACTAAACGACTAAACAACAACAATGGAGGCCAAATGGCCGAAATATTGGGAAATAATAGAAAAAGACGGAGATAATTGGAGGTTGCAGAGTATGGAGAAAATAAAAGATAAAGTGCGAGATTGGCTACATTATGCTCAGATTAAATAAGTTTTTAAGTTGGACAAAAAGATAGGATTCCAGGTGGAAAAATCAAAGCTAGAAACAGAACTGTTAGAACCCAGCTCTAGGATACTTTCAAGAATGTATAACTTGCTGCTAAAATGGAATACACAGGATGAAACGGTTAAAACAGCTATGATAAAATGGGCACAGGACATAGGGTATAACATTATGTTTGCTGACTGGGAAAAGTTATGGACCACAGGTCTGAGATTTACCGCATGTAATGCCTTGAAAGAAAATATTATGAAAATGATATACAGGTGGTACATGACCCCAGTCAAGCTTCCAAAGATATACCATTTGCCTGATAATAAATGTTGGAAGTGTAAAGAAGCTGAAGGAACATTCTTTCACCTCTGGTGGTCCTGTCCTAGAGTGAAGGCTTTCTGGGAAATGATATATAATGAGCTGAAAAAGGTATTTAAGTATACCTTCCCTAAGAAACCAGAGGCCTTCCTTTTGGGCATTGTTGGCCAGAGTGTGCAAAAGAAGGATCGAACTCTTTTTATGTATGCCACAACAGCAGCAAGGATACTCATTGCTAAAGGCTGGAAAACTCAAGATTTGCCCACATTGGAAGAATGGCAGATGCAACTGATGGACTATATGGAACTGGCAGAGATGACTGGCAGAATCCGAGACCTAGGAGAAGAACTCGTGGAGGAGGATTGGAAGAAATTTAAGGACTATTTACAAAAACACTGTAAATTGTACGAATGTTAAGAAAGATGTAAGATCTGTAATAATATGGCTCCAACAAATTAGTAACAAGGAATATAAATTTAAACGTAATTGAAAGAAAAGACTAATTTTGGATAAATAATATTCTAGAATTAAGTTTTTAAAAAGAGTGATTTAAATTCTAAAATTAGAGATTCAATATTGGACAATTACATGATATAAATTGAATTAAGTAAATAATTTGCTAGAAAAATTTATGTGTTCAGAGTGCAGGAACAAGAGATGTGAGGAAGTCCAAAGATGAGAATGAAATGTGGTTATGGAAAAAACCATGTTTTTATGTATGTTGTTTATTGTTTAAAAATTTAATAAATATTATTATAAAAAAATAATAAATTTATTATTAGCCGCAATGAGCCCTTTTTTTCGAACCGGGAAGGGCGGTGTATATATAAAGTTATTATTATTATTATTATGGTTGTTGTTATTATTATTATTATTAATGTGTCCTTAAATAGAAACCTAAGAGATTACTTTCTAAAACCTTTGTTTGCAAAAGCAACACCCCAGAAGAAATAGTTTGGTTTCTTTTGTAAGACAATAATGGCTTTTTAGAATGCCCCTCTATGCAACGACTGAAAAAATTAATAGGAAAAGGAATTAGATAAGATTGCTATAAGTTGTTTCGGTGCTTGTTGGTTTCTCTGGTATCTTCTCTCCCATACATTATGGATGTTGGCTTATATTATGGATGTCTGCTCTATATTATTTTATTAATACCATTGCTACAAGTTTGTCTTGGCCTTTGGCTAGTGCAGTAAAGTTAGGAACTATATGTGAAATGCTCATTGCTGCTCCAGTACTTGAGATTTTCTCACACACACCATTTCCCCATTACCTGACTCTTAACTTCGATGAGAGCCTGGCTTAGAGAACACTTACTGAGGGCAACAATATTAGAGAAGCAGGTAATGGTTGGTGTGAATGTATATATACACACCCAAACACACACACACACACACACACACAGAGAGAGAGAGAGAGAGAGAGAGAGAATTACCTTTTAATCTGGGTGGTATATATGTTAGGGGTTTTTTATTGGATATTTTAACTATGATGTATATTTTAATCATTCTGGATTTTAAAAAAGATGCAGATTTCTTTTGTTGCTGTTGTTTTCTAAATAGGACAGAAGCCATTTGGGAATGAAGCAATACATATATTAATGAATATATAATAATATATTCTAGATAGAATGGTTTTCCTAAGTATCCTGGAAACTGTAGCCTTCACTTATTAGTATGGTTAATTAGATTCCTCCGTCCCAGAAATACATGTTTGCAACTGACTGTACTTGGTCATCAAGGCTTAAGTGCTTAAACTCTTGAGTTTACTCTCCTTTGTAAGCCAGCAGTCCTTACTCTCAATTATGCTGATATCCTGTCTTCTCTCACATTCCCGCCCAAGGAGCAAACATTTCTGGAGTCATCCAAAGATGACAAAAGGAATCCCATTCTATTGTTTCCTACTTACCTGAAGAAGGCAGGGCTAAGAGGAGGCTCAGAAGTGTTTTCATCATTTTTGAAAGATCAGGAAACTTAGAGATGGACCAGGCAAGAGAACTGATACAGGGAGAGCTTTTACTTGGAGATATTTATAGGCCAAGGATTCATGCTGTGGGCAACACCTGGGAACAAATGGTTCTGTGAGGTTTGGGAGTGGGGGCGTTGTGTTTCCTAAGGAGACACAGAGGGACATAGTGAAATTCAAAGCTCGGTGTTGAAATTGGCTTAATTGTTTATTTTTCATTTCATTAGCTCTTGCCAGAAACCTCTAAGCATTTTTGGACTTCCGGGTTAGCGCCATCGACGAATGGCGGAGTTCCTCCAACCGGAGGAACGGGCTCCGTGGAAACTGGGTCTTCCCGTCGCGGCGAAGGCGGGGACCTGCTAGAAATCCCAGGTGGAGAAGCCTAGGAACGTGGAGTTCGGCTGCGCGCCCAGAGCGCCTCCCCTACTCGCGAGGAAACCCCTTTTTGGGGGGCTCCGGAGTGAAGTGGGGTGAGCAGCGTGGTGGTGCGAACCGCTTGTTACTTTCACGGAGGGAAGCCGCACAGCCATCGCCGGAGAGCGCTGACTTTTTCCTGATGACAATTGGACTCTAAAACAAGTACCCGTGAGTAAAAACGGAAAATTGGATCAAGAAACTTGTTAAATTTGTGAATTAGACAACGAAGCGGGAAGGTTTAAACAGGAAGTCTGCCTTCCGCTTTTTGTAAACAGACTGAAGCAAAGACCTTGCAATCTAATAGCCTGGAAATCATTTTAAAGTTGGAAATTTCCAGCATCCACAACCAATAAAACCCCCTGGGAAGCAGGAGAAAGGGGGGGGGGATTTGACTGTTTAATCCTGCAGGAGGAGAGTAAAGGAATTTAAGTTTCCATCGTCCCAAACCTGGGGACGGGGTGTCAGGACAGAAATTGTTTGAGATGTCCATTGATTGAAAGGGGAGCATTTTGACAGATAGCTAAAAAAGGAGAAACAAATTAACTTCAATGCCGCTTTATGCATTTCTGTATTTTAAAGAAACAAAGTATTTGAAATTGAAAGTACTCTTCCTTGTTGGATACATTTTAAAGATGGATACTGTCAGGGGCTCAGGAGCAGAGGCACAGGAGAGGGAGGAAATGGAGAGCGAGGGGGAGGAATCCGAAGGGAGTGTAGGCGGTGACAGTGATCAGAGGGATTCCATGAGCCTCTCCAGCGAATCGGAAGATTCACAGAAGGGAGCGCCGATGGCCAGGGCAAGGGGGGTGCCAAGGGGGAAACCCCAGAAGGAAGGGGCCAGCGGGGACTCCCAGAGCAGCAGTTGGAAATCAGGACCAGCTTCCCCACCAGAGCGCAGTGGGGGGGAGGAGTCCCAGGCATCGGGACCAGTGTTTTCACCACCAGCGAGAGGAGATGAGTCAGGATTGGCCACGCCTCCATCAGAGAGCGGGGAAACGGTCAAGAGGAAAGTTACCGGCTGGGCGCGCGCGCCAAGTTCAAATGTACAGGTGAGCGGTACAGCAGGTAGCCCGGATAGGGAGCCAGGTCCTAAAGCCCGCCGGAAGGAGGGGCAAGACTCAGGGGGGTCAGCGTCAGAAGAGTCCAGAAAGGAGGAAACCCCAGGGGGCAGAAGGACCCAGAGGAGGAAAGAACAACGGAAGAGGTGGAGTAAGGCTAGAGTCTTAAACTGGTGTCTAAGAGGCGGAGACTCAGATGGAGCTACGCCGGTCTAGATTCTAAGACGTAGAGTTGCACGCTGCGGTTTTGGAAATGGAAACTAATCTTCAATAAAGACTTTTATACGTTATTACTGACTAGCGTTGGTCCTCTGTGAGCTGGGACCTGGAGGCAACTCTGACAGATACAAATAGAAATTGTGTCCCCTAGAGGGAGCCTGCCAGTCTGTTGTTGCAGTTTACTAGAGACTTTACATCTGTCAGATTGTGATCGTGGGACCAGACATTTGACCTTGAACAGAAATGATTTGCAAGGAAGTTTTGGTGTCTGCCCTTGGCAAGACAAATGCTATGCTGGAGCAGCTGCAGGAGAAAATGAATTTGATGAATGAAAAGTTGGACTTGATGACTGCTGTAACCAGCGAATATGGATTAACAGGAAACAAGGATAAAGAAGCTATACAGCGACCGATTCAGGAAACTGGTTAGACAGGGCAAGTCCAAGGGCAGAAGAAGACGGAAGAAGTTGTGATTACAACTGAAACAATACAAATGGAGAGATCCAAAATCCAGCAGGAGCAAAAGTTGCCGCAGTGGAAGATGGAATTTGGAGTCTGTCTGGAAGTGTTTGGAGTCAAGGAAGCTCTTAACTCTGGTGGGACTATGAAAAAGGTTGACAACTACTTTTTGGAAAACTACTTTTTGGATTACAAAGATGATGATAAGAAACTACGAAAGAAATCAACAAAAGACAAAGAAGTGCATAAACGCAAACAAGAACAAGAAAATCTGCAGTAGGGGCATAGAAGAGACTTAAGGGCCTTGGATATAAGATCACCAGATTGATGGACTGGATGTAATGGGTAGAAGGGACTGACATAACCCCTGACCAGGAAGAAGGGATGTTGGATTAAAATTAGAGAAAAAGTTTATAATAAGAAAAATTACTTTTTACTTTTGGAATTATTGTAACACTAATGGAATATTAGGAAATATGTTGGAAAGGAACTAATTGGCTTTAGTAGAAAGGAGTCAAAGTTATCTATAAACATGGTTTAAATTTTGAAATTTTAAGGTACTTTAGGCAAGATAAGATTAAAGAAACTAAGGTAAATTGAATAACAGAATATAGTAAAAGATGGAAAGGATATGTGGATTTAATTAATAAGATTGTTAAATCTTTGTTAAGACAAATCATTTAAATTAAAACTGAGAAATATGGGAAGAATTTGCTGGAATAACGAATTAACTTAGAATACAAAAAGGGAGGTGTGAGGAGGTCCAAGAAATAAGTAAATGAAAATATGTAATTTGAGATTTGTATTTTTTTCCTTTTTCCTTTATTTTTTTCTTGTTGTATTTTTCTGGTTTGTTTGTTTTTAACGGTGAAACTCTGAATAAATATTATTTTTTTAAAAAGAAAAGAAACCTCTAAGCATTTTTTTTCTTTATCATTAAAGTACAATTTAAATTGTAATGGCACCAAAGAAAGAACCGAGGGATTACAAAGGCAACGGCAAATCCAAGGTACAACCTGCAAAGAAACCCCCCAAATATCCTCCTCCAAAGGATTCCTCTTCTGAGAAGGAGGAAGGTCTGGATATCAGATAGTTCTTGGTAAGACTTGGTAAGACTGTAAGCAAGGGAGTAGCCCTCAGATGAGAAGAGTAGCCCTCAGCCTTCAGCATCTAAGAAAACCCTTAACCCATCATGGCTTCATAGTGCCTGAAGGTACTGGCGGCTTCAACAAGGAAGACTGATTCTCCTGTCAGGGAAGTGGTAATCCTCCCACAGGGAAAAAGAGAAGATAAGTGGGCTCTAGAGCTGGTGTCAATGACTAAGACAGGGGTCAGACCTTGTGGGGGGCTATTCTATATTTGCAGAGGGGGAAAAAATGAACAAATTCCTATGCCCCACAAATAACCCAGAGATGCATTTTAAATAAAAGGACACATTCTACACGCTGATTCCCAGACCATCCGTGGATTTAGATGGTGATTGTGCTGGATCTAGCCCCCGGGCCTTAGTTTGCCTGCCCATGGACTAAGAAGTGTACCTGGTTAGAAACAAACACTCACATAGCATGGAGCCAGCAGTCTCGACAAACGACACAAACAAGGCTATGTTCTCAATCACTCTTCATCACACTGAACCAGTCAAGTGGGAGGTACTGGGCAATGTGCAATGCAGCAGTTGGGGAAGACATTGTTGGTTCAGCTTCAGATTAACTCAAAGGCCATTAGTGCAGCCCAGCAGTGGGATGAACCAATGGCAGTGAAGCCATCAAATGGGGTATAGGGATGTAAGGTTGAGGTAGAAAGTAAAAATATGTAGGTGGAAGAAAAGGGGAAATGGAGATGTGGGCTGGACACAAGCTGAACACGTGGTAGGGAGTCCCCTCCATGTCAAGCACTAGGCCAACGAATCCAGCCGGCCAAGGGGTGTGGGGTGCTCTATTTAAACTCCTCCCTTTTGTCTGGTTCCCGCTCTCGCAGTTCTCCCTCCCTCCCTCCCAAGATTAGCTCTTAATCCTTTGACCTTGCTATGGGCCTTGATTGGTCACCTGTTGAAGGGGTCTGGTAGGAATTTTTTCCACTTGGCAAATTGGCACCAGGTATTTGCTTTTTCGCCTACTTTGTAGCAAATTGCCACAACTTTGTAAGGTTTGGGGATTAGGCACTGGAGTATTTGGTTGGAGGTGAGAGGAGTTAGTGGCCATCACATACCCCTCCAATTTACAGCCAAAGCTCACCCAGGAGTTGGTCCTTCTACTTCCATTGTTGGGGAGCGACAGTCTGTGGCTTTCTTACGAGCCTGGGAGTCTGTGGGGATGTTTCCCTATAAGTGCTATTTAAAATCTTCAGCTGCCTGTAGTTTCTTAATTAAATTTATTTTGGTGTGCAGTTCCTTCAGGAGGTGGATAGAAGGCCAACTTAAAGCCTACTTTACTCCTTGCAAGGTAGGCTTCCCCAGTAACATCAGAATTAGAACCTTATACTACATTTTCCACATAAAATTTGTTTTCCCTGATGAAATTCATGGTTCCTATGTTATAAATTAAAAAGATGCCCTACTGAAATCCCCTTATTTATTTTTTTATCTTGCCCCATTTCTATTCTCCTAATGCAATGGGTATAGAAACATACAATCTGCTCCTTTCAGACATTATTATTTTATGCAGGAGGACTCCTAAAAGTCTTTCATTTTATTGGTTTGTTTTTTTAAAGATGATGGGTTTTTATTAGAAAACAGGGTACATTTACCATGAGCTATTGCCTTTGCCTTTGCTTTTGTTTTATGTTGTGTCTAACTTGGTTGTAAAGAGCATATATTTTTTATCATCTTCCAGGCCCCAGAAAAAAGCACTGCTGAGGTGGTAAAACTAGGCATTGCTCAGGGTTATAGACAGGTACCAGGGTTCTGAAATTTCATTCCTCCTTGTTCCAATTGCATCACATTGCTGGCAAAGAGTGAAGATACTTTGAGTCATCTGATCTGCTTGCCTTTATCCATGTTGCCTTTAACTGAATAAAGCAAGATGTTTACACCCACTTCACTACCCATCTTTAGTAACAATGTCATCTATATGCATTATATTTCTCTATTAACTGGAAACCTTTAGTTTCTGATACTTGAACCATTTTTCACAATGTATATTTTATTGGTTTTCATAAATGTATAACAAACAAAAAACAAAACACTAAGGAGCTACACAAAATCAGAATATGCCACCCTTTCTGCAATCTCTCCAGTTGCGTGGCAAGTCCCCCTCCCCCCTTGTGAAATAAAGACACAGGACATGGTATTTAAGGTTAATGGGCGTAAAAGGCCACAACTTTATTGATTGCAGGAATTGAGTGGTATTGGCTTAGACATTGGTCCTATCAACTAACCGGCTTCAGCCCAATTGCATGAAGGCTGGTAAGGGTTAACCACCAGTGGGGGGAGCCCTGCTGATGTACATCAACTAGGATCTCCCCCAGGGTCTCCGCTCGGGGGCGTGGCTTAGGCCCACACCTCCATAGGCTTCGGACAGGGCAACGCCCCCAGGAATCCTTTACTGGACTACCCTTTGCTTTGGGGGAAGATGGTGGCAATTCCTTTTCCCTTATTTGCATAACAATGCCCCTACCAATGCCTAAGCGCCAATCGAGCAAAAGCTCACTGCCAATACCCTCAAACCTGCAACCAACTCCGAATCCCCACCAAGATGTCATCCAACCAAATATAATTTCCAACATCTGAAAGATGCACGCCATCAACTCTGTAGAGGGCCTCCTTGCTGAACTGAATGCAAGGGTGGCCAATGACACCCCCCCCCAGAGCCTCCACTCCACTTGCCACAGCCCGTTCTAAGATTTTTCTCACTTTATCTATTGCAATTGGGTACCGACAATCCCTCCAAATCCACCTTTCCAGCAGTCATAATAATAATAATAATAATAATAATAATAATAATAATAATAATAATAATAATAATAATAATAATTTATTTATACCCCGCCCATCTAGCTGGGTCTCCCCAGCCACTCTGGGCAGCTTCCAACTGAATATTAAAAACAGTACAGCATCAGAAGACCACAGGATGGTAATGCTGGGATAAGAGGCAATTAATTCGTCAAAGTCCTTAAAAATGCTCCATTTTAAATCTATGGCCTTTTGATATGCTAGATCGTTCTCGCCCAGCTGGATGACAGGGCATCCAGTGGGCCTTCTGAAGCGGCTCTGGCCATTACCGCTGGCATGAATTCAGCCCAGCACATTCCCCTCCGAGCGATCCAGGCTACATCAACGTTTGGAGGTAAGTTCAGCCTTTGACCAAAGCCGGTGCTAATGGCACAGTTCCTTACCCAATGAACAATGCTGTGGCCCACTAACCAAATGTGCACCCTGTTGTCTCCTGGAAGGGAAATGAAAGAATAAGCTATGGTCAGGCATGATGAAATTTGATGAATAAGCTATGGTCAGGCATGATGAAATTTGTCATAATTTTTTTTCTAACATATGCTTTGTACGCGTCCGATTTCCAGCGACCCATATCCTTTATCATCTCGACCGAGAGGCCAAGATGCACCGCAGTGGTGGCTGCCCCAATTCGGAAGGAGTGCACAGCAAACTCCGCCGGGGGAAGACCACAAGCCCCAATTGCCATGCGCATGTATTAAGAAAGGGCTAGGGTTGTTAGGCCTCAAGTATAGGAAACGCCTAGTCTCCTTAACTGGGTAAGGACCTCTCTTTTGAGTTGCTAAAAGGCGGAGGAGGGCCCCTCTGCCCTGCTGCTCTGTCTTTGAACTCCGCACCTGTAAGATTAAATCATTGCTAGATGTTATGTCACTTAAGAGAATACCCCGTTGGATGGGGTCCGGGGCCCTTTCACACACCACCTCCCTGATGCGCAGTGCAACGAAAAAGGTGAGGGAATAGGCGGCTGAGAATAGGCAGGCCTCATATTTGGACCAGCATATTGTCCGTAATTTTTTGTGAATCTGGAGCAAGATGTCATAGGTTATGGGTCTCCTCTTGTCCGCTCCAGGGGGCTGAAGCCTGCGCCAGCCCTCCAAGGCCTTACGAACTACAAAATCTGCACAAGGATCAGTGGAATGCACTGCCTTGCAAAAGAAGGATATCACAGCAGACTGAATATTAAGTGTCTTTGCTGCCCTGCCCAATTTTTTCAAGTGTACCAGATAGCGAAGGACCTCAGCCTTTGAAGGAGGGGAATCCTGCCCAGCATTAGGCATGCTATTGCGAAACCTTAGGAAATCGGACCAAGCTTTCTTGTATGATCTCAACATGGACAGGGCCACTGAGGCCAATACTCCCTTCATAACTTCATGTTCCCAAGGCTCCAGAGGTGCTCCGGGAAAGGCTGCGGCAACTGCTGAGCCTCTGGTGCTAACGAGCGGAAGCAGTCCATCTGAAAATGAGACAGAGCATCCGCGATGTCATTGTTGATGCCAGGGACGAACTTGGTGAAAAAATAGATATTCTGCTCAAGGCACAAAAGGACAAAGGAATGTAATAGGTTTCCTACTCTGGGGGAGGGTGAAGACTGTTTCAATAAGACCGATACGACCACCCTATGATTATGGAAATCCCTGGCCCATAGATGTTCCACTACCACAATGGGGAAGAATTCCAGGAATGTGAGGTCACAAGTGATGGGCTTCCCCTGCCATGCTGGAGGCCAGCGCTGAGCACACCACTGGCCTCTAAAATACACCCCAAATCCCAGGGAACCTGCTGCGTCCGATTGGACCTGAAAATCTGTGTCGAGTGCCATGGTGTCCTGCCACAACGAGATGCCATTATATTTATCCAAAAATTCGAGCCAGACTCCAAGGTCTGATTTAACTTCCTTGGAGAGGCGCACCCTGTGTTGTGGCGCACGAAAACCCGCTGACAATCTCGCAAGGCGGCCACAAAACGGGTAGCCCGGCGAAACGACCCTACAAGCAAAATTTAGGTGACCTAGTAAAGACTGAATTTGTCTAAGGGTAACTGTTTTTAGGGGCAAAAGCTGTTGAATTAATCCCTTAAGAGCCAACAGTTTATATTTTGGTAACCTGGACGTTTGCACGACTGTATCTAATTCAATGACCAAATAGACCAAAGAGGTAGCGGGGCCCTCCATTTTGTTGGCAGCCAACGGCATGCCAAGCTCTTCTGTGAGGGAGGTGAAAGCCTCCAATAACGCAGAGCATTGCTGCCTACTATCTGCAACGAAAAATAAAGTCATCCAGGTAGTGTGTAACTCCCACAGACCCCGTCCTAAAGCATAGTGCCCAATCCAGGAATGTGCTAAAGGATTCAAATGCGGCACATGCCACGGAGCAGCCCATCGGCATCACTTTGTCAACGAAATACGCTACTTCAAATCTAAATCCCAACCAACGGAATTCTCTGGATGTACAGGCAGGGGGCAGAATGCCGACTCAATGTCGCATTTTGCAAGCAGTGCCCCATTACCGAATTTGCAAATCATTTTCACTGCCTGGTCAAAGGAGGCACATTTAATGGTGCAAAGCTCCTGTGGTATTGCATCATTGACAGACCCTCCTCTTGGATAAGAGAGGTTGTGAATCATGCAAAATTCACCAGGTGGCTTTTTGGGGACAATGCCCAGTGGTAATATGTGGAGCCTATCGATAGGGGGGGGGTCCTTAAAGGGACCAGCCACCCTCCTGGCCTCAATTTCTTCTGAATTTTCTTTCTGGCTATTTCAGGCATTTCTCTTATGGCTTTTTGATTCTTAGGGTCACCAGAGTTAGGGGGGAATGAAACTGGAATACTAAAAGCAATGGAGAATCCCTCCCAGAGATATTTTGCAGCTTTTCTATCAGGGTGCAGGTCTAGGAGGGTTTTTAAAGGAAGGAGCCGAACTGGTGAGAAGGCCAGACCCAGGTTCGTGTTACTGGCGATTACTGGCTCCCGCATGCGAGGATCCGGGGGCACCCCTTGAGTTGTTATTAAAGTACCCCCTGCTGCCCCGAAAGGGCTGCTGCTTACCCTTATAAGACGCCGTGGCTGGGTGGTTGCCCAGACACTTCTCACACTCGTGGATATGCTTACAGGATGGTCGTGAACACACACCCCTGTTGTATTCCCAGCACTGCCTCCGCCGCTTAGCTTCCACCTTACCCGACTTGGCTGGTTCCTGATGTTTCTTTTCTGTGTATGGGTCTACATCTTTGGTCCAGTAATTTGGATCCCTTAGGTCGCAGCGGGGGGAGGGTAGAAGGGAAGCATTTCTATGAAAATTCTCATCATAAGTCAGAGCCGCATTCTCCCCAGCCAATGCGAATGCCCTCCTCACGTGAGCCATATAGGCTATGAGGTGGATAGCGCGTCTCGGATAAGCCATGCAAACCACTCCCATAAAGACCTGGAAACAGTCCAACCAGTTGTCAAAGGTACGCTCGGCCCTCGGTGTCCTATACCTTCGTTTACCAAATGAACGCTTCTTTTCCCCTTTGCCAGTCAACTTTGTTGGCAGGAAGAGCGTGAAGATATCCACGTAGTCGCCATTGAGGATCTTTGACTTCTTCCTTTGGGACAGGTGGTTTCCTAATATGAAATCCGTGGACAAATTGGTGGTAATCTTTACATCCTCCACCAGAGCCCCCCTTCACTATCAGAATCAGAAGAGGATGTACCTGAATCATCCTTGGTGTCAGCCTGCTTACTTTTCTTGCTTTTCGCTGAAGTGTGCTTCTTCTTTGACTTTCTCTTGCCCCTCTGTCCATCGCTGGAAGCCGGAGTTGATTCAGTGACTGGGGGAGGACCCTGCGGCCCCAGCTGCTCCTCCTCTGACGAGGACCCAGATCCGCCCTCGGCTGTAGTAGACTGAGGCAGCGGCTCCTGGAAAATACTGGGGGCATCTAAAACCTGTTGTGAGTTAGAAGTATTTGAACCCTTGGCAGGTGGCTTGCGGCCACCAGCACCTGAGTTGGACTTTTTGGATTTGGAGGACTGAGAACGCATTAAGGGGTGACTGTCGGTGGTGCCCCTCTGCTGTGCATTGCATGATCTGGAAGCGGAAGTGCCCGGTTCTTCCTGGCTGCCAGGTAGGGTGTCTGGAATGCAGTCCTGAGATGCATCTAGCGGTGCTGGCAGCGCAGCGACTCATGGCCTGCACTGCAAATAAAATGTTTTGAAAGCGGAGAAAAACTGCACAAAGGCCTGAGGGTTGCACGGCATAGCAGGCATTTGTGAGCTGCCCTGCACAGCTGACCCACCATTGCTAGAGGAAGAGGCCTGCTGATTACCCCCGGAAGCCATGCCAAAGATCAGAAACAACTACTTGTCTATGCAGAAGGTAAGCTAACCCAAAAAACTACAGGAAGTTTTCACAAGGAAGTTCAGTATTGTTTACGCTGCTCCAGCCACACACAAAATATGCAGAATAACCAAATACTGTATTTTTCGCACCATAGGACGCACTTTTCCCCTCCTAAAAAGCAAGGGGAAATGTGTGTGTGTCCTATGGAGCGAATGCAGGGGGGAGGCAGGTGGGAAAAGCCCCCAAGAGCTGCACACAAGCTCCATGCGCTCTTGCGGGCTTTTCCACAGGAGGGAGAAGGGACTGACTGGCCGCATCAGTCCCTTCTCCAACCTCCCAGAAAAGCCAGGAGAAGCCGCGATCTCTTTAAAGGAGTTGTGCGGCTTCTGCCGGTTTTGCAGGAGGTGGGTGAATCCCCCCACCTCCCAGTAAAGCCAGGAAAGCCCTGCGCAGCGTCTCCCGGCAAGGAGAGGCTACACAGGGCTATGGATTCTTTAGCCCCACGCAGCCTCTCCTGGGAGGGAGAGGCTGCATGGGGCTAAAGGGGAAGCCAAAACACAGTGAGCGGGATCCATCCCGCTCACTGCTTTGGCTTGCTCCATAGCTGCACACAACCCCTCCGGCAAGGAGAGGCTGCACGGGGCTAAAGGGGAAGCCAAAACAGTGAGCGGGATCCATCCCGCTTGCTGCTTTGGCTTGCTCCATAGCTGCACGCAACCCCTCTGGCAAGGAGAGGCTGCACGGGGCTAAAGGGGAAGCCAAAACAGTGAGCGGGATCCATCCCGCTCGCTGCTTTGGCTTGCTCCATAGCTGCGCGCAACCCCTCCGGCAAGGAGAGGCTGCACAGGGCTATGGAGTCTTTAGCCCCACGCAGCCTCTCCCAGGATGGAGAGGCTGCACGGGGCTAAAGGGGAAGCCAAAACAGCAAGTGGGATCCATCCTGCTCGCTGCCTTGGCTTGTGCCATAGCCGCGCGCAACCCATCCGGCAGGGAGAGGTTGTGCGCAGCCTGTACGCTGCTCTTTGGGGCTGGGGGGGATTTTTTTTCTTGATTTCCCCCCCTAAAAACTGGGTGTGCCCTATGGTCCGGTGCGCCCTATGGTGCGAAAAATACGGTAGTTGGCAAATGCCCACTTATGATGCACTAGTTCAGAATCAGCTACACTAGCCGGAGGAAGATCCCTACTAGGCATGCAATGTGATTACATATACGCACAATATCTTCCCTGTCGCCAGGACAGTAAGGCCAATTTAAAAAGACTTAAGCCACAAATAGCACATGTATAAATGGATTATCCCGTATAGAGATCAAGCCCCCCTGCTATAAAGATAAATTCAAAATAAAGGGAGAAAACACAGAGCTATCCTCCCCCAGGGGGTGCAGTCTACCAAGTGCCTCATCAACTAAAATATACTGAAATTGCCTGCTCTCAACCAACCCACTCCAGACTGGCTGCACACAGCCCTGATATCCACACTTAGTTGATTGCCAGCCACTCCAGCAGAAAATTAAGACGTATTTATTACACAAATATCACCGTCAATTAAGTAGTACCCTTAATATGATCCACAATCAACTGCATAGCCCTTAGCTGCGCTTAAATCAACCTTGTAAAATAAAATTTCCTGCCTTCCCTTAACCTATTTGTAACCTCCTTCCAAACACACTAGTAACTCAGGGATTAACTTTGCCCTTAGAATTGAGGGATTAACTTTCTTGCTGGGCAATATTGATTAAAGGACTAGGAATTAAAGTAGGATCACCCAGTCTTCTCACCACTAGGCACTTCCATCTGGCAGAAATAAGCCCCCTTAAACAATTAAGTTCTTAGTGTGGAAAAAACAGCAAGGAAACCCCGCTGCTCTAGGGCTGAGAGCAAAGCGGCTTTTAATCAATCAGCCCCTAGCATGGAAAATAACAGAAGGACCCCAGCTGCTCTATAGTGGAGAACAATGCGACCTTAAACAATTCAGCTACTAGCGGGGGAAATAGCGAGGAAAGAACCCAGCTCCTCCAGGACAGGGAGCAATGCGACCAAAATTATAATCACCACAACTGCGGCTACCACGTGGTCCAACAATAAGCAGTCGCACAATCCTCCCACAGGGGGTTGCCTCTACTAAGATGGCAGCTGACCTTGCCACGTGATCAAACTAAAATGGCGATGCCAGGGGTCGTTACCTTGGCAACGGCCGGCAGCAACTCTCCCCTTGTCTCCGAGTGGCCGGACAATTAAATAACTTGCTACCGCAACGATCGATTAGGACTTGATGTCCTTACTGCCTCAATACCAATTCAAGCAAGGGACCGGGTGGGTGTGTGGAGAGGCGCCGCGTGACAAGCTCCACAGGGGAGCCGGCTTTTTAAAAATCCCTGTTTAGGGAAGCCGTGAGCACAAGCCGTTCAAAGCCACCAGCTGTTAGGTGCACAAGCAATTTACAGCCACCGGCTTTTGGGGGACCCGAGTCCACCTATCCCCGCCTGCAAGGGAAGCTACGGGAGCGATTTAACTACACCGGCTTTTACACTCTCCCCATAAGCCGCTGGCAGCTGGAAGCCGCTAGCACAGGTTTAGAGAGAGAAATTTAAAGGAGAGAGGAGAGCTGCAGCTGCACGGAGGGAAAGCAAGACCTCCCAGAAATTCCCATCCACTATGGGGTCTAACAAAGAATGGAACCCAGACGCAGTCCCTGGTAATGATCTGCGAGGACGGAGGTTAGGAAGCTCCCAACGTCATGACACGCTCTGCCTCCACAGCACCCAACGCCAGCTACAGCCTACAGCCTCCAAAGAACCTTCTCTCAGAATTCGCTGGAACAAACTCCCCCACAGCTAAAGAACCCCGACTGTGCATTCTCCTTGCCGCTTACTGCCTACAGGCGAGTGCAAAGTGACGCAGTGATTTCGGCCAAGACCTGGGTTTAAATAATGATTTCAGCTCCGGCAGAAGCTCAGGCTAGGAGGTAGGCAACGATTCTGCAGACAAAGACCTACAAGTGATTTCAGCTCAACCGCAGCAGCACAACAATCCAAAAGACACAACTAAACCGGAGCAGCTGGAATGGGAAAGAGGGGAAAATCCTAGGGCACGCCAGCCATAAGTAGCCCAGGCCACGCCTCCCCGGCCAGCCGATTGGCTGGGCAGGGCAATGATGCGCCCGAGGATTCCCAGACTCTCGCAGGGGGCTGTGAGTCAGCCACCATGTGCGTGGGGAGGGTGTGGGCCCGCAACCCCACCTCCACTCCAATTCAGAAGTGGCTCTACCACATAAGTATCCATATTTTTCAAACATTTCTTCTTCTTTCAGATTTTCAACAAAATTCTTCTACGTTATTTCATCAGCCTTGTATGGAAGCATCCATTCAGAGTGTGGTCATCTTCAACTAAAGCAGCAAGCAGGTGACGACATCCAGATTTGTGGGGATTCTGCTGATAACACATTGCTTAGATGCTTTTAGCTAGGATACGAAGTCAATGGCCACAGGATGGCATAAAATGCATTTGTTGTTTTTCTTTTCAGCACTGTTACATTATGGTTTATTTTCTAAGTTATATTCAATATAACATTTTCATACCTTTGGTCTCTTCCCCAAACATGTAATTTCTTCCACATTTGGACAACCAATAATCTTGATGCATCATGCAAGTATAGAAAGTGATCTGTTCTCTTAAGAGACTTCTTAAACCATGTAAAGTACGAAAGGAAACACAACTGTGGGGTAAAATCAATTTGTTCCCCTAGACAGTGTTTCTCAACCTGTGGGTCCCCAGATGTTGTTGGACTACAACTCCCATCATCCCTGACCACGGATCATGCTGGCTATGAATGATGGGGGTTGTAGTCCAACAACATCAGGGGACCCACAGGTTGAGAAACACTACCATAGAATATTAAAATTATTGAATATATTTTTCACACAAAGCCAAAAAATGTATTCTGTGGCATCCCCGTCTCAAATGGTGGTATGTCTCTCTCTAACTGGAATACCTCCACCACACTGACACTATTCAGCCACTACTTGGCTAGTCTAGATGTATTCAAGTCACCAGGGCCAGATGAACTGCATCCAAGAGTATTAAAAGAACTGGCAGATGTGATCTCAGAACCACTGGCAGTCATCTTTGAGAATTCCTGGAGAACAAGCGAAGTCCCGGCAGACTGGAGGAGGGCAAATGTTGTCCCTATTTTCAAAAAGGGGAAAAGAGAGGACCCAAACAATTACCACCCAGTCAGTCTGACATCAATACCAGGGAAGATTCTGGAGCAGATCATTAAGCAAACAGTCTGTGAGCACCTAGAAAGGAATGCTGTGATCACCAATAGCCAGCATGGATTTCTGAAAAATAAATCATGTCAGACGAACCTGATCTCATTTTTTGACAGAATTACAAGCCTGGTAGATGAAGGGAATGCAGTGGATGTAGCCTACCTTGATTTCAGCAAGGCATTTGACAAAGTGCCCCATGATATTCTTGTAAAGAAGCTGGCAAAATGCGGTCTTGACTATGCTACCACTCAGTGGATTTGTAACTGGCTGACTGACCGAACCCAAAGGGTGCTCATCAATGGTTCCTCTTCATCCTGAGAAGAGTGACTAGTGGGGTGCCACAGGGTTCTGTCTTGGGCCCGGTCTTATTCAACATCTTTATCAACGACTTGGATGATGGACTCAAGGGCATCCTGATCAAATTTGCAGATGACACCAAACTGGGAGGGGTGGCTAACACCCCAGAGGACCTTGACAGATTAGAGAACTGGGCCAAAACAAACAAGATGAATTTTAACAGGAAGAAATGTAAAGTATTGCACTTGGGCAAAAAAACGAGAGGCACAAATACAAGATGGGTGACACCTAGCTTGAGTGCAGTACATGTGAAAAGGATCTAGGAGTCTTGGTTGACCACAAACTTGACATGAGCCAACAGTGTGACGCAGCAGCTAAAAAAGCCAATGCAATTCTGGGCTGCATCAATAGGAGTATAGCATCTAGATCAAGGGAAGTAATAGTGCCACTGTATTCTGCTCTGGTCAGACCTCACCTGGAGTACTGTGTCCAGTTCTGGGCACCACAGTTCAAGAAGGACACTGACAAACTGGAACGTGTCCAGAGGAGGGCAACCAAAATGGTCAAAGGCCTGGAAACGATGCCTTATGAGGAACGGCTAAGGGAGCTGGGCACGTTTAGCCTGGAGAAGAGGAGGTTAAGGGGTGATATGATAGCTATGTTCAAATATATAAAAGGATGTCACATAGAGGAGGGAGAAAGGTTGTTTTCTCCTGCTCCAGAGAAGCGGACACGGAGCAATGGACCCAAACTACAAGAAAGAAGATTCCACCTAAACATTAGGAAGAACTTCCTGACAGTAAGAGCTGTTCGACAGTGGAATTTGCTGCCAAGGAGTGTGGTGGAGTCTCCTTCTTTGGAGGTCTTTAAGCAGAGGATTGACAACCATATGTCAGGAGTGCTCTGATGGTGTTTCCTGCTTGGCAGTGGGTTGGACTCGATGGCCCTTGTGGTCTCTTCCAACTCTATGATTCTATGATTCTATGAACCAGTGCCTCCATCTTTGCTCTCACTTGGTGTGGGGTCCAACTATTTTGGGAGTACAAACTTAGTTCCCAGAGCAAAGTTCTGGTCTTCAGGGGCCCAGATCAAAATGTAGCTAAAGCCTAAAGGCACAGCTCAGGTTAAGTGCTCATGTGGTAAAGCTGGACATAGTTCAGGGGTACTGGAGGGTGCCAGAGACACAGTGTTGTGTCATGAATTTTGGACAATGACTCCAAAGTCATTACTGATGCATGATGAAATCATTTTCTGGAAGTTTGACCCTCCTTGTTCTAATTGCATCAGATCGTTGTGAAAGAGAGAGGATAATTTGTGACACTTGATCTGTTTGGTCAGATTATATAATTATAATAATTTGGTGGTGGCTGCCCTTAGCCAGACTGTATTCAAGAACAGGCTGCACAGTGATCTGTTGGGGATGCTCTAATGTTGGTTTTTCTGCTTTGGATAGGGTGTTACGCCAGACAACCTCCCAGAACCCCATCTCATGCACAAAACATACATGGTTCCATGGGGTGGAATGTGGAGTTATTGATAAATGTTTGAAGGCAAAGACCAACCACACAAGCATGTGAGAAAAGCACCTTAAAATGAAATTATGAAAATGAAATAAAAAGGCTTGTGATTGCAACACTTTGCTGCCACTCTCAAATGGCTGTAGACATGCAACAACAATGTCCCCTTGCCTAAAGAGAACCCTGCAATTTCAAAACTGTCACCTGCAAGCTGATTGAACAAATGTCCTGGGCTGTGGTGCAGTTGCACATGACATAAAGGCAGATGATATGCACCACACTGTTCCATGTACCATTAGCTGCTGTGCAGAAGTGCAAAAGATCTTAAGAAAACAAAACAAAGGAGAAGAAATAGCAAAGAAAACAATAACACCCAAACTTCAAAGAGCCCAATGAGGACTGAGCATATCTGTAGCCCCAGAATGTTGTGTGTCAGTTGAACTAGAAAGATGTAAAGTGGGCAGTGGGGGGGGGGAGAGAATGGCCTTCCTGAGGAAGAGCAGCACTGCCAATGTTTTGTTGCTGGTCTCATTGGTGTATTTATAGACATGACAGCATGCTTCTTGCAAACATATGCAGATTCCTGGCTGTCCCAGGGGAATAGGGTGGGTTGTCATGAAAGGTACACCTCTGGAAATGCCCAGCTTTGCCCAACTGTTAAAGGTTAAAGAGCTCATTTGAGCCTAGATTATGTTCTTTCATGAAAGAGAGCATACAGAGAGTTCAATGTTACTTGAAGATTGGAAGCCCTTTTGTAGTTGCAGGACATCTTTCTACGGATCTACTGCAGTGTCAGAGAAGCTTTTCAGCCTGGAAAAACATTGAGGGGATGATGACCAGTTGATGCCAGAGGCTGCTTACCCCCATATGAATCTCGCTAGCCAACTATACTTTTTTTGTAGGCTTACAGTCTCTCTGTTCCATTAACTATGCTAGGTGGTTAGATGTGAGGGGCTGGATACCTTCAGTGGTTGCAGTATAATTTTGGAACTGGAATGTTTCTGAAATGGGACATACCCAGCCCTATACTGTACAGAGGTTTGGGGATTCATATCTGGTGTCTTCTGCATGCAAAGCAGCATGCAGAAGCTATTATTTTTTCTCAGAAATGCTTTTGAATGCAGATTCTTGAATTTGGACTGAGACCATTTTCATAGATAGTTTAGTTTAAATATTCCTCCAACCTGTTGGGTCAATAGACTTGTCCAAGACAGTCTCTCAACAATATGATAACCCTGTTATGTCACCTGGTTTTTCTGATTATCATTTTAATTATTTGAAAAATCTTGTCTTCCACCGTCTTATATGATGTATCCATTTATTATGTGGTAAGGTTATATTTCTTAAAATATAACAACCCAAGGCAAATACACAAGTAATAAGAGGCACTGGGGAAATCATTCAGAAGTGCCAACCACAAGTCTGTAAATAACTGTGCACAACTTAGACATGCATTGACACACTGAATGGCCGTTCTGATAGTAAGGAAAACATTGTGCATGCAGAGTAGCCCAAATGTGGGGATACAAGTTAAGTCCCAGAGAAGCCAAGAGCTGGTACAAGAAGATGGTTTGAGTTATGCACTGATCTTCAGGAGGGCTATGAATGTGGTTAGTGATATTCATTGCTGTGAAATGAATGCTGGGAGTGACTGGAAGAGGGGTCCAGATAATCTACATGGAACGTCCATCTTCGAATTCTCATGTTATATGTGATGTTTCTGAGCAATTCAAGCCTTCATTTCGATCCCTTCCTATGCTCTACTGATGCAGATGTTCCTACGTATTGCCCCAAAGCTCAAGTGGCCCTGATGCCAAGTTAAATATGAAAGACGTGTACTATCTGTCAAAATTACTTTGTGTTTCTGAAAAACAAATTATCTGGTTACAACAGTAAATATATGTATTTAATAACTACAATGTGCACAGTGCAGAAGCTTAATTGTACCCAAACCTCTGAGGCTAAGTGCACTTTATAATAGCTTAATTTTTGCATATAGAAGTTGATTAGGCTGAACTTTAAGCTAAACTGTCTTGGGTCAACATTTTTCAGCATTTTGAGATTGGGTCTCTCTTTTCAGCTTCTCGTGCTTAAGATGCTTTCATGGCAACAGGCACACACTGCTACTACCCAAGTAAGAAATACAAACCTAAATAAAATACCACATAGAGATCTTGAAAATAGCACATCCTATCATGCCATAACAAATGATAATTCACTATTCCTCTGTGTTACACTTATGTAGAAAAAAATTAAGTACAGTCATACCTCGGGTTGAAATAGCTTTGGGTTAAGCATTTTCAGGTTGCGCTCCATGGCAACGCGGTAGTAACAGAGTGTGTTACTTCTGGGTTTCGCAGCTAATGAATGCGCAGATGCTCAAAATGATGTCAAGTGCATACGCGGAAGTGGTGAATTGTGACCCGCACAAATGTGGATGCAGGTTGCGTTCGCTTCAGGATGCAAACGGGGGTCTGGAACGGTTGATGGTTGATGCCCTTTGGCGGGCTAGGGACAAAGGTGAGAGCTGTTTCCTAGTTCTGCTGGATCTCTCAGCGGCCTTTGACACCATCGACCATAACATCCTTCTGGACCGTCTAGAGGGGCTGGGAGCTGGGGGCACTGTTATATGGTGGTTCCGCTCCTTTCTCCAGGGCTGTGTCCAGGAAGTGGTGTTGGGGGATGAGTGTTCAGACCCCTGGGCTTTCACTTGTGGGGTGCCTCAAGCTTCCGTCCTCTCCCCCATGATTTTAATATCTATATGAAGTCGTTGGGGAGATCATCAGGGGGTTTGGGCTGGGTGTTCATCAGTATGCAGATGACACCCAGCTCTACCTCTCCTTTAAATCAGAACCAGTGAAGGCGGTGAAGGTCCTGTGTCTCACCAGAGTGGTGCATGCTCTGGTTATCTCCTGCTTGGACTACTGCAATGCGCTCTACGTGGGGCTACTTTTGAAGGTGACCCGGAAACTGCAATAATCCAGAATGCAGCAGCTAGACTGGTGACTGGGAGTGGCCGCCGGGACCACATAACACCCATTCTGAGAGATCTGCATTGGCTCCCAGTACATTTCCGAGCACGATTCAAAGTGTTGGTGCTGACCTTTAAAGCCCTAAATGCCCTTGGTCCTGTATACCTGAAGGAGCTTCTCCACCCCCATCGTTCAGCCCGGACACTGAGATCCAGCTCCGAGGGCCTTCTGGCGGTTTCCTCATTGCGAGAAATAAGGTTACATGGAACCAGACAGTGGGCCTTCTCGGTAGTGGCGCCCACCCTGTGGAACACCCTCCCTTCAGATGTGAAGGAAAGAAGTAGCGACCCTATCTTTAAAAGATATCTGAAGGCAGCCCTGTTCAGGGAAGTTTTTAATAGTTAACACTGTATTGTTTTTAATACTTGATTGGGAGCCGCCCAGAATGGCTGGGGAAACTCAGCCAGATGGGCGGGGGTATAAATAACATATTATTATTATTATTATTATTATTATTATTATTATTATTATTATTGAGAGGGATGCCTTCCTTACAGATCTATTCTCTGCAGTGACAGCTCTTGAGTAGAGCAGTTACCTCACGGAGTTTGACAGACTTCAATCAAATGATGCATGACCTAGGCAAATTACCGTAGTTTTCCTTGCCCTGAATCTCTTGGCTTCATTGGATGTTCAAGAGTTCTAATGTTATGGGGGAAGGACCAAAATGAATCTCTTTTAGCTTTCTCTACATAATACACAGTTGTTTAAGATTTGTTTAAGAATTGTGTAGGGGCGCGGGTGGCGCTGTGGGTAAAACCTCAGCGCCTAGACTTGCCAATCATATGGTCGGCGGTTTGAATCCCTGCGGCGGGGTGCGCTCCCGTTGCTCGGTCCCTGCGCCTGCCAACCTAGCAGTTTGAAAGCACCCTCGGGTGCAAGTAGATAAATAGGGACCACTTTCTAGCGGGAAGGTAAACGGCATTTCTCTGTGCGGCTCTGCCTCACCAGAGTAGCTTCGTCACGCTGGCCACGTGACCCGGAAGTGTCTGCGGACAGCGCTGGCTCCCGGCCTCTAGAGTGAGATGAGCGCACAACCCTAGAGTCTGTCAAGACTGGCCCGTATGGGTAGGGGTATCTTTTCCTTTACCTTTAAGAATTGTGTAAGACTCGGTGGAGAGGAGTATTTACTTGAGAGATCCAATGGGTAGGAAATTACTAAACATTACTAAACTCTCAACTGAAAAGGAAGGAAGGAAGGAAGGAAGGAAGGAAGGAAGGAAGGAAGGAAGGAAGGAAATCACTTTGCAATAATATTTCTCTCCTGTACGGAGCAGTACCTCTGAAACACATGTCTGCGAAGGACCTTACTAAACTCTCAACTGAAAATTTTTCAGTGTGTAAATCCAGAAATAATGTCTGTGTTGCCAGTGTTTTGTGAAAGAAAGAAAGAAAGAAACTACTTTGCAACAATCTTTCTCTCCTGTCTGCAGCAGTACCTCTGAAATGTATTAATACGACTGACATTACTAAAGTCTCAGACGAAAATGTTGCAGAGTGTAGACCTCTGGAGGATGCCTGCATTTCCAGTGTTTTCTGTACAAATGCATGTGACTCTAACTTCTTATAATCATTACACTTTTGATGATCGAAAGCCAAAGTGAGGAAGGTCACCAATCAGCTGCTGCCAGTGTGGCCCAGAGTCAGGAATGATGGGATATGTTGTCCAACCACTGAAGAAACACATCCTCCCCATCCCTGCAGTGAGGAAAGACTTACCTGTGTAATTGGGAAATCTGAAAAACAAAAGAATCAATCAAATCAGTCTGATCACCACCAGTGGCCCAGTTTTAATGCCCATCTCCAGCTTGGCTTGGTTTGCAAGAGCTAAAGACCTGCAGTCCCCCCCCCCCCGCAAATGCAAATGAACACCAGCTTAAGCTTGTTTAGCAAAACAGGACAATAAACCTGGAACATAAACTGAGCATGAGCATAGTCAGTGCTAAGAATCACACTGCAATTGAGAGTCTTTCCACATCTTCCGGAGGCGGCGCGAAACGGCAATGGCGGTCCTCTTCTGTCTGTGAAGAGGGGCTCCGCGGAAAAGGGTCGCCAGCTGCGGCATAGCGGCGACCCATCAAGAAAAACCACGGGCGAGGTGAGCCCGTGGCCGTGGGACTCGGCGGGCACCAGTAGCCCCCCCAGAAACGGAGAAGGAACCCCGTAAGGGGCTCCGGAACGTAGAAGGGGGAGCGGTGCTGTGAGTTCATCGCTCTTTCTGCGGAAGCGAAGCCACGCGGCTGCTGCCGATGAGCGCCGACCTTTCTTCTTGAAACTTTGGATTATAAGCAACACACCCGTTAGTAAGGGGTATTAAAATTTTCGGGACTAAATTGTTAAATTCGGCTGAAAACGGGAGACGAGAAACAGGAAGTCCGTCTTCCGATCCTGCTTATAAGATCAAAGCAAAGACTCTGAGAAGCGGGAAGCACTTTAAAAGAGGCTGTAAAAAGTTGGGACTACCGTGCATTGGGTGACTTTCCCTCTAAGGGAAAAGTGGAAACTCTCTTAAATTTGTTGGACTTGTAACCGGAACTTTCCTCTCATTTGTGGAATATAAGGATTAAAAATTAAAGGAACCAAGTCGTCGGGCTGTCGGGCGTAAGAGAACTGTCAAACTGCGGAAACTGCCATTAGAATTCATACTGCTACACTGGAACACTGTTCTTGGAACATTGTTGCTGGCACCTGTTTAGAAACTTTGTGTCTTTAAAAAAGAGAGCTCTGGAGAACTTTCCTTTTGTTTGGAAACTACAAGGATTTAGCATTGGGATTACAGGAACTTTAATGGCGGAAAAAGTTGTTTCTTTCTTCTGAACTTTTGAGGCACTCCCCCTAGAGGATTGCGGAGTTATAGAGGCCTGGGAATTATATTCTATTTTGATTTGCTGTTTCAATTGTTTTTACTCTGGACTTGTCTTTCCCATGGAATAATAGACAATTTGACCTTGAACAGAGGCAGGTGTGGAATGAGTGGCTCAGGGAGAACAAGGGCAGCTAAAGCGAAAGCCAAACAAACTGTACAACTTGTTCAAACAACTTTGACTCATCAACGTAGATCATCGGTCCCAGCTGTGTTGGAAACACAGAGGGGGGAAGTTGAACAGCCTGCAGTAGAAGATATGGCAACAGGAGGATCTGAAGGAGTTCTGAAACAAATTTTGGAGCAACTCGCAATTTTAAATCAAAAAGTGGATAATCAATCAACAAAAATTGACCAAGCTACATCCTCGATTAGTAAATTAACTGATCAGGTTTCCCAGCACACTCAGGCAATTGAAAATTTGCAAGGAGCAACGGCTGAAAATCACAAACTAGCTGAGGAAGCCAACCAAAAAGCAGAGCAAGCAAGCAAGAAGGTTGATGAGATCAAGGGAGAAGTGAAGCCTCTGCAAAGACAGATAGGGGAACAACAAGCCTATCTGTCAATGGTTGAATTGAAAAATCGGGAGAATAATCTCAGGCTGAGAGCCATCCCAGAACTTGAACAAGAAGATTTGAGTGGTTACTTGACATCTGAATTTTCCAAGTTCTGGGGTATAGAAGAAGATAAGGATTTTAAAATTGTAACTGCTTTCAGACTGGGAAGATTGGTAAAGAAAGACAAGTCCAGAGACTGTTTGATTATTTTGAGATCAAGGGAAGAAAGAGATAAGATACTAGGCCTGCATTTTAGAAAATCATTGGAGATACAAGGTAAAAAGGCTGAAATTTACAGAAACATACCGAAACAACTATTGGACCTTAGAGCTACCTATTTAGAACTGTCTAAATTGTTGAGATACAACGCAATCCCTTATAGGTGGGAGTTCCCACAAGGACTATCTTTTACCTACAAGGGGAAGAAAGTCAGAATTAAAACAACAGAAGACCAGCAAAAGTTCCTGCATGACCACGGGGAAGACCTTCAAAAAGGAGCAACAGCATCTTGGCCACCACCACTACCTGGACAAACACCACCTGGAGCTGGACCTACGCTTCCACCTCCGGGATCAGAGGAAAAAGAAGACACCCCATTGTAGTATCAACAAATTGATCCAGGATGTCTCTGCAGCTACTCAGTTGGAATATAAATGGTGGAAATTCCCCGGAAAAAAGAAGAAAAGTATTTCATATCTTGAAAAAGGAACAATTGGACATTATTTGTTTGCAAGAAACTCATGTGACTAGGCTTCATAGGAAAGTGTTAATTAACAAAAGACTAGGCCAGGAATTTATTTCATCGGACAAAGTCAAGAAAAGAGGAGTGGTGATATATGCAAAGGAGAGCCTGTCACCGAAATTTTTATTTAAGGATGAACAAGGAAGAATTCTGGCGATTGAAATTCAGACACAAGGAGAAAAATTTTTGATATTAGGAATATATGCACCAAACGAGGGGAAATCAGAATTTTTCAAGAAGCTGCATGAGACTATGCTGGACTATTTGGACTATTCCAACATCATTATGATGGGAGATATGAACGGGGTCGTATCAACAAATATGGACAAGTCTCATAATCAAAACATAACAAAAGACGGCAGGCTACCTAAAACTTTTTTTGAATTAACTGACAATATGGATTTGATTGACATATGGAGGATAAAGAACCCCCTAGGTAAAGAAGGAACTTTCTTCTCTGAGGCTCACCTGTCATGGACACGAATCGACCAGATATGGACAACTAGAGGACTGGCACCCAAGACTAGAAAAGTGGAAATCTGCCCAAGAACCTGCTCCAACCATAATGCCTTGAAAGTGGAACTGAGACTTAATTTAACCGGCTCTTTTAGATGGAAAATGAACGACACCTTATTAAGAGATCAGGAGATTGTGAAGAAGGCCAAAAAAACTTTAAAAGACTATTTCGAGATAAACTTAAATACTACGGTGGAAAAAAGAACAGTCTGAGATGCAAGTAAAGCAGTTATGAGAGGGTTTCTGATACAACAAAATACGATCAAAAAAAGACTCTGGAATGAAAAGAAGGACAAGATATTGGAGAAAATAAGAGAAGGAGAGAAAAAACTAAGATCTAGGCCAAAGTCGAAGGAGGTGCTGAGAGAAGTGAAATTCTACCAAGCACAATACTCAAAATTGATAAATCAAGAGGTGGAATGGAAAATCAAACAAATGAAGCAAAGATCATTTGAATCAGCGAACAAATGTGGGAAACTGCTAGCATGGCAGTTAAAAAAGAGACAAAAATTAAATACAGTTACAAATCTAGAGACTGAAGGGAGAATTGTTCAGAAACCAGAAGAAATTAGAAAGTGTTTCCAGAGATATTTTAAAGAGCTTTATGCACAGGGGCCACAGAAAGAGTTTGAGGTGGATCAATTTTTAAAAATTAATGGATTACCAAAATTACCTCAGGAAAAGAGAACAATCCTGAACTGTAAAATAACACAAGAGATTGAAGGTGCCATTCAGAACTTACAATTAGGCAAATCTCCAGGCCCTGATGGACTAACCTCCAAATACTACAAGATTTTGAAAGATTATTTGATACAACCTTTGATGGAGGTTTGCAACCAGATCATGGAGGGGAAGAAGACACCGGAAACGTGGAAAGAAGCGTTCATCACATTGATACCCAAATCAGAGACTGAAAAGACCCAACTCAAGAACTACTGTCCCATCTCACTCCTAAATGTGGATTATAAATTTTTTGCGGACATTCTGGCAAGTAGGCTTAAAGAAGTACTTAATGGAGTGATCCATAAGGACCAGGCGGGCTTTCTCCCTGGCAGACATTTGTTTGACAACACCAGAAACATCATCGACATTTTGGAATTTCTACAAACAAATATCAATACGAGAGCGGTGTTAATTTTTATTGACGCGGAGAAAGCCTTTGATAATATTTCCTGGATGTTTATGAAGAAAAATTTGGAAGGGATGGGAGTGGGACGGGGGTTTGAAAATGGAATAGAAGCAATTTATACAGAGCAAAAAGCTAAATTGATAGTGAACAATGTGGTGACAGAGGAGTTTAAAATTGAAAAAGGGACACGGCAGGGGTGCCCCCTATCCCCTCTTTTATTTATCTCAGTCCTGGAGGTGCTTTTGAACATGATCAGGGAGGACCGGTTGGTACAAGGAATTCAGGTCGGAATGAAACAATACAAACTGAAAGCATTTGCAGATGATTTGGTTTTAACATTACAGGAGCCAGTACCCAGTACAAAAAAAGTTTTAGAATTGATACACGAATTCGGTCGGGTGGCGGGATTTAAGTTGAATAAGCAAAAAACTAAGGTTTTGGCTAAAAATTTGACTTCTGCAGAAACAGAGGAGTTTCAGAAAGAGACAGAATTAAATGTGGCTAAAAAGGTGAAATATCTAGGGGTCCATCTGACCTCAAAAAATTTGAATTTGTTTAAAGATAATTATGAAAAATGTTGGTCGGAAATCAAAAGAGATTTGGAAATTTGGTCAAGATTGAAACTTTCCTTGTTGGGCCGAATCACAGCTATAAAAATGAATGTATTGCCGAAAATGTTATTTTTGTTCCAGGCCCTACAGATCGTGGACAAAGTGGAATGTTTTGGAAAGTGGCAAAAGGATATTTCTAGGTTTGTCTGGCAGGGCAAAAAGCCCCGAATAAAGTTTAAAATATTAACCGATTCGAAAGAAAGAGGGGGGTTTGCCCTGCCGGACCTGAGGCTATATTATGAGTCGGCAGCCTTTTGCTGGTTGAAAGATTGGTTTCTTCTGGAGAACACTGATGTCCTGGATCTGGAAGGGTTTGATAATGCGTTTGGTTGGCATGCATATTTGTGGTACGACAAGGTTAAGGTTCATAGATTGTTCAAAAACCATATTGTCAGAAGAGCATTATTTATGGTCTGGACAAAATACGAAGACTTATTAGAGGGTAAGACCCCGAGGTGGTTATCACCGGTGGAGGCTAAGGCCTGAAAAAGACTCAACATGGAGGCCTACTGGCCGAAATATTGGGAAATAATTGAAAAAACTGGAGACAATTGGAGGCTGCAGAGCTTGGAAAAATTAAAAAATAAGGTGCGAGATTGGCTACATTATGCCCAAATTCAAGAGGTTTTTAAAATGGATAAAAAGGTTGGGTTCCAGGTGGAAAAATCGAAACTAGAGACGGAATTGTTAGAACCCAAAACTAAGGTACTTTCGAGAATGTATAACTTGCTGCTAAAGTGGAATACACAGGATGAGATAGTTAAATCCGCCATGATAAAATGGGCACAGGATATTGGGCATAATATCATGTTTGAGGACTGGGAAAAGTTATGGAACACCGGAATGAAATTCACGGCATGTAATGCCTTGAAGGAAAACATTATGAAAATGGTATACCGGTGGTACATGACCCCAGTCAACCTTGCTAAGATATATCACCTGTCTGACAATAAATGCTGGAAATGTAAGGAGGCGGAAGGGACATTCTTTCACCTCTGGTGGACTTGTCCAAAAGTGAAGGCCTTCTGGGAGACGATTTACAACGAGTTAAAAAGGGTATTTAGGTATACCTTTCTTAAGAAACCGGAGGCCTTTCTTCTGGGCATTGTGGACCAGAAAGTGTTAAAGAAGGATAGAAATTTCTTTATGTATGCTACTACAGCAGCAAGAATTCTCATCGCTAAGTATTGGAAGACTCAAGAACTACCTACACTGGAGGAATGGCAGACGCAGTTGATGGACTACATGGAATTGGCCGAGATGACTGGCAGAATCCGAGACTTGGGAGAAGAAACAATGGAAGAGGACTGGAAAAAATTTAAGGACTATTTGCAAAAACACTATAAGCTGTATGAATGTTAAGCAAATGCACGATTAAGGGAACTCTAGCTTCAACAACTTGATTAGGTAAAATGAAAACTAAGATACAAGAAATAAGAGGTGGAATTAGGAAATAACTTTATTATGTTAAATTTAAGTTCATAGAAATTGGGATACAAATACTGGGAATTTAGAAACATGATAAATCGAAAGATACAGTAAGTTATGAAATAAGGTAATAGATTGCTGATGTTTGTATAACAAAGAATGCAGGGTCTGGAGGATGTGGGGAAGTCCAGTTGGTTTGTTAAAAACATTAAGGAAAGTTGGATCTTTTATATTCTCTTTTTTCTTTCTGTTTTCTTTCTTTTTTCTGTATTCTGTATTCTGTATACCTTTGATTATAAGAAAAGAAACTTAATAAAAATATTTTTTTTAAAAAAGAGAGTCTTTCCACAGGCTGCATAAATACTATTCAGATGTTGAGCAAACAGTGGTGCTCCACACTCCTTTTCCCACTTTATGGAATTTGGAAATAATTCTTCATAGCTTGAAGAAATGATAAGAAAGGAACCAACATAAGGAGGCAGAGGTTGGTGCAGTTCAAATACACTGCTGCTAGTGATGGACTGGACAAGATGAGTTCCGTGGAGCACCCCCACTCTCTCTGCTGCTGTTTTGAAGCAGCAGAAACCACTACACACTGTTTTAAAGTGTGCAGGACATTTCAGAATTCAGGCTGCAGATTGTAACCGAAGGGAAGTACAGCAGTATTTGTAATTTGATGTCTTTTACAAGATTAAATGCAGCTGTTCTATTAAAATATGCTCCAAGAAAAGCCAATCCACAGAGCTCTTGTTTCAAAGAGTAGTGACCCTTCTCCTAGCTTATCCAATTTAATATACATTCTATATGGTTCGTTTGAAATGTCCCTCATTCAACCAACTAGTAAAATTGGAAACATCATAATGAATTTACATTCAGAATCAATTAACCTGCATTTTTGCCACAGATCTTGGCCTTTCTTTCATAAATTTCTTTCAAAATTCTCTTTCATAGTTCCTCGTAGAAAGGCAGTTTCCTATAGATGCGGCTTCTCTGTCCTGTGCTATTCAAGCGATTACAGCTTCACTTCAGCTCATGGTAAATTCCTTGAGATAATCACCCGCTGCTGCAACACTGACCTGTGCAACAATGAAACTCTCACTCATAAGTGTCTGCATCTTTTTAGATTATCCTACATACCTTATTGGCCTGAATATAAGCCTCACTTTTACCCCAAATTCCAACTCTGAAATGTTAAAGTGTGGCTTATATTCAGGTCGGTCGTGCTGGGAATTTTAAAGGTGTGGCTTATTTGTGGGTGCAGCTTATAGTTGTACCAATAAGGTATTAGAATTGTGCACTGGATTCAGCCAAGGCCCAATCTAAAGCCAAATTGGGCATATTCGGAGGGATCTAAGCCTCCTTCAGTTGGGGTTGAGGCAGCATCAGATGACTAGAGACTGAACTGAGCAGCCCTGAGCTCATCTGGGGATGAGCGATCACACAGGCCAGAAGGAAATGCAGTCATGAATCAGAAGGAGAAAAACTGAAAGTGAGGGATGTCCGCCACCAGGTGGCGCGTTGGAAGATGGCTGACAATAACATCTCTCTGACCCATACGAGGTAATTAAGGGGCTGCTATGGGAAGTAGGCAGCCTTCCCATCCCCCTAGGATGTAGGGGGATTTTGTCCTGCCAGCGGTGTTCATAATGCACCCCCTGATCCAAGAGATTGGGGTGCCAAACACTTGGCATGAGCCCTCGGTGAAGTCAGCTCTTCCTGACGCCGATTCCAATCAGCGCGTGCTGGTTGCTTCAGCTCGGAATTATAATTGGAAACATACGATTGGAAATGAAGCTGAAGCACATATATCAAGTAAAGCTCGACAGATAAGGCTGCTGAGTAATGGATCTCAGTGACCGGGAGCAACGGATGGATAAGTAAATCTTTTGATGAGTCACCACCAGGAGACTGTATGTTTGGAACGAAGGGGTGTGTGTGGAGGAAAAACCTTTTTTTTTCTTTGCACGATGTGATAAAATAACCCTCCACCCCAGAAAGAAACAAGATCGTCGTGTTTTTAATAATCATAAGCAGGATTTTAAGAACTGTGTGGTGATGGGTTACAACAGGAGAGAAGATTGGTGAATGGTGAGAAGGTGGAAAATTTTTATGACGCAGTTAAAAAATGGTGTCTCGCCAAGACAGGCTTGCCAGAGAAAGAAGGACAGGGGGGAGGAGAATCAGGATTGTTTGAAAGAGAAGGGGTGTTGGAATTGCAAGTTTGACCTGACAGAGCCCCCTGATCTATTTGATTTATTTGGCTAGCCTGGAAAAAATAAAGGACAGACCGAAGATTAACTTTGTTTATGGAAGCGTTGAACAGAGGCTGTCCCGGAGTAATATAGCTTTTGAAGAGTACAAAACCCACAAGGAGACGCCAGCTTTCAGTCTGCTTGTGAGAATCATCAGAGATCGCAAAGAAAGGAATATATGACTACAACAAGATGAGAAAGAAAGTAATAAAGGACTATCTGGATCGAACTGGATAGAACTGACTAATTAATGCAGTAAAATGAGTGATGTCCGGAGTTATCCAGAATTTTGGACTCGTGCGGAGCTCAAAAAAATTTAAAATTTGGCTGTATAATTTGGAACTAATGTGATTTGAATAATGTGATGTGATTGGCCTGTTAATAAAAATTATGTAAAAAAACAACAACAAAGTGAGGGATGTCCTGAGTGCCTACCTTTTTGAAGGAGCTGGTCCTTTCCCCCTTTCTGCCCCCCAAAGGAGCACCATACAAGATGAGATCCTCCTGCTGCTAGGGGAAAGGGTTTGATTCTGCACTGTGCTAGTGCACTCTTTGCAAGCCTTATTTATTATTATTATCATTATTTATTAAATTTATGTACTATCCTATACCCACAGGTCCCAGGGTGGTTACAACATAAAACCACTATATGAAAATACAAAATGCATAATAAAAAACAAAAGCAACCCAATAACCCTCTCTCCCCAATACATTTTAAAAGGGCACTGGATGTCAGTCAGTTTAAAGTGGAACATTTTTGTCAGGCACACTTCCTTTCCTAAGGGAAAAAGAAAAAGAAACCTCAAACAACATCTCAGCTGAAGAGTCTGTTTAGCAGCCTCAGTTTTTGTAGCTGGAATTAATCAAGGCACCATCTCAGGCCAGATGGAAAAGGCCTGCAAGATAGAAAGCATGTCTTCCAGGTCTCACAGTCAAGAGGCAGTTGTTGTTCACCCCTTGTAGCATGCAGGAGCAAGGCTTAGATTACTTGAATCCTCAATAGGCATACTCCTGAGTCATTTCTCCCCTCTAGAAAGAAAGCTTCATATATTGGTTTCCTATAGATGCTAAGCACCCATCCACACTTCTGTTTCCCTCACAATTTCTTCATGGTTTCACACAGAGGCTAAATTGCATTGTGGAAAACAGTGCCACATAGATAGAAATGAAACCAATGTAGCACAGAATGCAGAACCAGCAAAGGAGGGTGCAATGATCCAGGGGTTCCAATTTTAACATTGGGGGCAGGTAAGCACCGCCCCACATCAATCACAAGATGGAGCACACAGTCACCATTTGAATGGCAATACACATTAACTCCAGCCCCCTTAAATATTTTATGGGAGAGCAAAGAGACCTTGGCGCCTAGGAGTTGGCTTCTAGGCTATGATGAATGACATCAACATCCACACAGAGACCAAGAAGGAGAAGAAAGGTCACAAACCCCTTTGTCCCACATTTGGTAAAGGTGAACAATGCTGTATGTCCCATAGCCAGATGTGAACCCAGATTGGAATGGGTCTAGATCAGTCTTCTCATCTAAGAATGCTTGCTGCTGCCCCCCAACCCAAAATATCCTAGGAAGGGTTACAGCTATATAATATACAGATATAAAGACAGATAAAACCATCACATATTCTGACAGTATGTTTGATCTTGGCAGTTCCAGATCGCAGCACTCTCCCCCCGAATGGACTGAAGTGCCCAGCCTGCCTCCATTATCCCGAAGATAATTGTACAAAGACCATTGACTGCCTTGGGAATGAGAATCAGTGTGTTCATTTTAAAGGAGAATTTTTTAAAGGTAATATTGCTACTAAGATAAGAAAGAAATCCTGCAAAGTGGTTGGGGAAAACATGCTCACCCCTTTCTTTCTCTCCTTTCCTCTTTTCTGTTACCAGAAATGTGACAAGGAACTTTTCTTCTTTGAATGCCAATATCTGTTTTCTTGCTTTAAAATGAAAGTTTCTTTTACATGTCCATAGATTTGCTATATCAGTCTTTAATACATATGAAAGAGAGAAATAAGACCCCCCCCTGCTTCTACCCCATCATTCTTTGTTATCTCCTGGGTGTACATGCTTTTGTACATTTGACAGAAT
The DNA here is from genome assembly GCF_964106915.1 of Podarcis gaigeae. Taxonomy (NCBI): domain Eukaryota; kingdom Metazoa; phylum Chordata; class Lepidosauria; order Squamata; family Lacertidae; genus Podarcis; species Podarcis gaigeae. The sequence goes on from NC_139684.1 coordinate 77,846,722, forward strand.
GCACCAGTGGGCTCTGCTCCTGGAGGACTATCCTTGGACACATACCTTGCCCACAGGAATGTTCCAGAATTAGTAAAGATGAAGGAGGCTGGAAGGTAGAACCAGCAAGAGAAAAAGAAATTGACTGGGGAAATTGTCATATTGTCCACATAAATCTACTCATATTTTCAGTTCACTGGTTAAGGCCACCATATCCTACAATTGACAAGGTGGTAAGTGAAGTTTGGATCTTCTTAGTAGCAGCACCTCAGCCCTCAAATATACTTGCCATGGCATTCCTATGGTGCCTGCTGAAATAATTCTATATACTGTACTCTCTTTTTTAATTCACAACAAGTATTATATCCTTTGTACACTCCACCTTCCCTTTTCTCCCTCTCCATCCCTTTTTGGTACACTCTACTTTCTACCTACCCCAATCGTTAAACCTCCCTACTTCATTGATTAGGTCTTACTTGCTTTATAGGAAACTATGTGTGTTACCCTGCATTCCCTTAACTTTTGTGTCTCTTTCATGAACATGCAGAGATCACAAATCCATGCTGTGCCACTTTCTGTTTATATCTCTATCTGTTGCAAATGTGCAAAGACAGCAAACCTGCCAAGTGGTGTCCCCAAAGTGGTGCGTGTTTTCTTGTGCAAAATCACAGCGGCCATTTTGGATATCATGTCTCGTGCACTCTCGTGCTGCACACTCTCCTGGCACCCTCACCCTGAAGAAAAGTGCTTTTACTGGGACTGTGTTTTTGGGTGCAGGGTGAGATCTCACCCCGATAAAAGCACCTTTTCAGAGTGAGAGCAGGGTGCCTGTAAACATGACTCACCAGAGAGCATGTCCTGGAAGACACATGTCCCAGCTTTGGGTCTGAAATGGTTGGATGGTATGAGACAGCCCATCAAAAAGACACATATGCATGCATACAACCCCTCTCTTTCTGTCTCTCTTTTACACAATCACACACAAACCACACATGCATATACACATACACACATATGTCTAGCTCCTTCTTTCTCTCAAATCTAGATAACAAAAGAAATGACTACTTCTCACGATCTCACTCCCTCCTTCTTAATCTGCCCTCCAACTCCTTCCTCTTCTGATGATCAGTGAAAGCTTTTTCATGGAATGAAGCCAGCAGTTAGGGCTGCCATATGGAAACCGGGCAAATATCTCAGAAAGGGGAGTTAAATCATGCCAAAAATGCATTAAAAAGCCCCAGAACTCAAAGAATCTTGTGGCTCTTACAATTCCAGGGTTTGTCTAAAAACAGCTCAACAATTTTGGAGGGGTTCTTTAAAAAACCTTCATACAAGTTTCAGTTTATACTCACCCCTTCTCTGTGCATTATTAAGAAAACCACAAACACCCAAAAGAGAGAAAGAAATCACTTTGCAATCATCTTTCTCTCTTGTCTGTAGTTGTACTGCTGAAATGTATGTCTTTGATTGACATTACGTACAGTGTTTCAGTATGTAAATCTGGAAAGAATGTTTGTGTCTCCAGTGTTTTCAAAACAAATACAAGTAAGTCTAACCTGTCTTTTAATCACTTCCCTTTTGATGCACAAAAGCGGAAGTGTGAAGACAGTCTGAAGCCCAAGGAACACCTGAGCTGTGATATGCAGATATATGCTACAAAGCTGCAAATATATGCTACAAAACCCAGAGCTTTCCCTCTGAAGGAGCAAGTCTTTTCAGTGTCACCTAAAGATGATAAAAAGAATCCCATTGTACTACTTCCTACTTACCTGGAGAAAGCAGGGCCAAGAGCAGGCATGTGCTCAGAAGTACTTTCATCTTTTTATAAAAATTAGGAGACTCAGAGCCTCGATTGACCAGGCCAGAAAACTGATGCCGGTAGAGGCTTACTTGGATAAATGTATAGGGCAGGGATTCATGCTTTGGGCAACATTTGGGAGCAGAGGGACATATTAAAATTCAAAGGGTAGTTTTGAAATGGGCTGAATTAATCATATTTGATTTCATTAGCTGTTGCCAGAAACTACTTTTTCTATTGTTATAGAAATAACTGTTGGCAATTTAAAAGAGTGGCAAAGAGTTACAAAATTTATCTGGCAAGGGAAAAAAACAAGAATAAAAATTTAATTACTTACAGATGTTAAAGAAAGAGGAGGTTTCTCCCTGCCAGAGTTGAAATTGTATTATGAAGCTTCTTACCTATGCTGCTTTAGGGATTGCTAAAAACCCCCAGATCTATTAGATCTGGAAGGATATGACAAAAAATTTGGGTGGCACGCTTGTTTATGGTATGAGAAGGTAAAAGTCCATAAAAGTTTTTTGAACCACATAATTCGAAAATCAATCTATGAGGTGTGGTATAGATACAAGAGTTCACTAGAACGTAAAACATCGTGGTGGCTGTCACTGTTAGAGGCAACAACTGTAAAAAAGTTAAATTTGGAATCAAAATGGGACACCTATGGAGATTTGGTGATAGAGATGGATAACCAGCGGAAAATGAAACCCTATACCCTATGAGAGAATAAAAGAGTTAGTAAATTATTGGTTGCATTATCCTCAAATAAATAATGCATTTAAAGAAGATAAAAAGAAAAATGGTTTTGAATTTACAAGATCCAGGTTTGAAATAGATTTATTAAGTAACAAAGTTAAAATATTGTCAAAAATATATAAGCTACTTTTGGAATGGCATACAAAAGATGAAGAAGTAAAATCTATAATGATACATTGGGCAAAAGATATTGGTCATAATATAAAGTTAGAATATTGGGAAAGATTGTGGAAAGATGGAATAAATTTTTCTGCATGTAGTTCACCTAAAGAAAATATAATGAAAATGATGTGTAGTATTTTTCTTTTTAACCGATATTACTTCTAGCGGTGAGACCCACCATGGGGTTTTTGGTTCTAACAACCTTCTATGTCTCACCCAGACCTTGTATAGTGCATTTCTAATTACGTGGCTTAGAAATTCTTTATGGACTGCCACTTTGTAATAAATTAGATAGGCATGCCAACCATATCTGTTGTTCCATCCCTCCAAATCCAAAATGTCACTGTTATCCAATTTGATCCAATCCTTGATCCAAGTAAAGCATGCTGCATCGTAATATAGTCTCAGGTCTGGGAGTCCAAAACCTCCCCGCTCTTTTATGTCAGTTAATAATTTATGTTTGATCCGTGGCTTTTTACCTTGCCATATAAACTTTGTTAGGTCCGTTTTCCATTTTTTAAAACAATCATCTTTACCTATTATGGGAATCATTTGAAAAAGGAACAGATGTTTTGGTAAGATATTCATTTTAATAGCCGAAATTCTACCCCAGAGTGTTAATTTCAATCTTGTCCAAGTTTCCATTTCTCTTTTTGTTTCTTCCCAAAAAATTTTTATAATTATCTTCAAACAAATTTATGTTTTTCATTGTTATTTGTATACCTAAATATTTCACTTTTTTTACAATTTGTAATCCAAATTTTTCTACCAGTTCCTTTTTCTCTTGATCTCCCATGTTTTTTACCATTAGTTTCGTTTTTTCTTTATTCAAAGCAAAACCTGATACCCTTCCAAAGTTTTCCATTTTTTCTAGAGCCTTTGCTATGCTTTCCTTTGGATTTTCCACCATTAAAACTAAATCATCTGCAAATGCCCTTATTTTGTATATTTTCTCTCCTAGGGGTATTCCATTTATTTCTTGATCCACTCTGATTTCTTGATTTAATATTTCCAAAACCAAAATGAATAACAAAGGTGAAAGTGGGCACCCTTGCCTGGTGCCCTTCTGTTTTTTTAAATAATCAGTCATGTCATTATTTATTATTATATTTGCTTCTTGTTGTTCATAAATTGCTTTTAACCCTCTTGTGATTTGGTCTCCCATGTCCATCTGGTCTAATAATATTTTTAGAAATTTCCATGATACTTTGTTAAATGCCTTTTCCGCGTCCACAAAAACAAAGGCTACCTTCTTACTTGGTTTCATGTCTAAATACTCAATCATATCAATCACTGTTCTTATATTCTCACTCATTTTCCTGCCCGGCAAGAACCCTGCCTGCTCTTTATTTATACAATCCTGCAAAACTGTCTTTAATCTTGTTGCCAATATTTGTGCATAGATCTTGTAATCATTATTTAGTAATGATATTGGTCTATAATTGGTTATAAACTCTTTATTTTGTCCTTGTTTTGGGATTACTACTATGTGCGCCTGTTTCCAGGTGTTGGGAATCTTCCCGTCTTCTAATATTCTATTTAAGAGTGTCTTCATAGGTGATAATAATGGTTCCTCTAATTTTTTGTAATGTATTGTGGTAAGACCATCTGGGCCTGGGGATTTTCCCAGTTTCATCTTAATTATCGCTTGATGAAGCTCTGTCGTGGTTATTGGGGAGTTTAGCTCTTGAATCTTTTCTTTCTTAATTTTAGGTATATCCTTTCCACATAAATACTCCTTTATTTCAACCTCTGTCTCATTTCCTGCTTTATATAGCTTATTATAATATTTTGTAAAACACTTTTTAATTTCCTCAGGGTTATCTAAAGTTCTCCCCTCTTCCACTATTTTATCAATCAGTTTTTCCTTTTGTCTCTTTTTCAGTTGCCAGGCTAGCATCTTTCCGGGTTTATTTGCAAATTCAAACGACCTTTGTTTCATCCATTTAATATTGTCCTCAATTTCACTATTTAATATTGCTGAAGCCTGGGTTTGTAATATTTTTAGTTTTTGGTTTATTAATTCATTTTTTGGTTGTTTTGCTAATAATTTTTCATTTATTCCTATTTCCTTCCTTATTTGTTCCAGTTTTTGCTCTCTGTTTCTTTTCCTTATTGCACTTTGTTGTATGTAAAAGCCTCTTATGAAAGCTTTACTTGCATCCCATATTGTCCTGAAGTCTGTATCCTGTTCTTTATTTAATTCAAAAAATTCTTTCAATAGTTCTTGCGCTTTTTTCACAATCTTTTCGTCATTTAATAATCTTTCATTAAGTCTCCATCTTTTATTAGTTTTCTTGTGTTCCTTTAATTCTAATGTGACTGGGTTGTGATCTGTAATAAGCTTGGTCTGTATTTCTGCTTTTTTAATTTTAGTTGTTAAATTATTTGATACCCATGTGCTGTCAATTCTGCCGACTGGTTTTTTAACTTCCAAGAAATGTGTATACTGTCTTTCTCCTGGGTTTTTATATCTCCATGTATCAATCAAATTTAAGTTTTCTACCATCTGAAAGAAGGTGTCTGGGAGTCTGCCTTTTTTGGATTTTCTTTCTCTCTGTGTCCTATCTAATTCTATTGATGTGACACCATTTAGGTCTCCCATCAAAATAATTTCCTCTTCTATAAATTCCAGTAAATTAGCTTCTACTTTTCTGAAAAATTCTGTTTTGTTACCATTCAGTGCATAAACTCCTACTGTAAATAAATGTTCTTTACCTTTTGTTATTTTTACTCCTAGTAATCTACCCTCATCATCCTTAAAGATTTTTTTGCATCTAGTTTAGGGTTCACATAGATCACAATTCCCCTTTTCTTTTTTTACATCTGAGGATATAAATTCTTGACCCAATCTCTTGTTTTCTAAAACCCTTCTATGGTTTATAGTCACATGGGTCTCCTGCAAGCATATAATATCCCATTGTTCTTTCCTCAATACATGCTCTATTTTATTTCTCTTCCTCTTATCATTTAAACCGTTAACATTCCAAGATATAATTTTTAGATTCATTAATTTTTATTTATTATCTACAGTAGTTTTCGTTGAGTAAATAAAAAAAGAGAAAAAAGAAAAAAAACTCAGAAATTTTAGGATTTTGATAATCTGCTTCTTCCAATCTCTCCCCCCCTTAATACGCGCTTGTCTCTCTATGCTTCTCATGGTGTCTGCGTTGTTTCCTCTCGCTCCAATGTTGGCTCTCCAGTTAATTCTTTTTTGTACTTCCTCCAGAATTTTCCCAGCTCATCTACTGATCTAAAAGTTTTTCTTCTGTCCTTATATGTGAAGGTGATGCCCTCAGGAAATTCCCACCGGAATCTAATCGAATTATTCTTGAGTGCTTCTGTTACTGTCTTATAATTCTGCCTTTTCTTCAGAATTCTTTTTGGGATTTTCTAAAATATTTTGATAGGCCTATCATCTATTACTAACTTCACTTGTCCTTTTTGATGTAATATTTTGTCCTTTAAAAGTCTTGAGTTGAAAAAAATACTATAGGAAGAATGGCAACTTACCAGCAGCTCCTAAAGGAAGAACAGGGCCAATTAAAACTAAGACCATACGATGAGGTGACCCAATACTGTACCACATGGTTACAATATCACCAAATTGCACAAATATTCAACCAGGATAAAGTAATAGGATTTGAAAAAGAAGAATCAAAATTACAAAAAGTATTATTACAAAACTCAAAAAAATATATATCCAAAATGTATAATTTATTATTAGAATGGGAATTAAAGGATGAAGAAGTAAAAGAAGTTATGATTAAATGGGCATGTGATATAGGATATGTAATTTGGCTGGACCAATGGGAGAAATTATGGAAATATGATATTAAATTCACGGCATGTTATACAATAAGAGAATTTTTTTTGAAAATGGTGTACCAATGGTACTTAACTCCAGTAAAATTGGCTAAAATTTACAAATTAAAATCAAATACCTGTTGGAGATGTAAAAAAGAAATAGGAACAATGTTTCACATGTGGTGGGAATGCCGACCTATTAAACAATTCTGGAATGAAATCTATGAAGAACTCAAAAAGATGTTTAAAATATCTTTTAGTAAAAAACCGGAGGCATTCCTTTTAGGTTTAATTACAAATGATATCCCTGAAAATCAAAGGAAAGTATTCCTTTATGCAACAACAGCTGCCAGGATGCTTATAGCTAAAAACTGGAAACGCAGAAAAATTCCATCAGTGAAAGATTGGCAAATTAAATTTTGTGAATACATAAATCTGGCAAGACTCACAGCTTACATAAGGGGACAATTGGACCAGAAATTATTAAAAGAATGGGGTTGTGCTAAAGAGTGTATGAAAAAACATTGTTCTGGAGTTAGTATATTGGTATGTAATGAATGATGCTTTACAGGGTTAAAGAATAAGAAAAATGGTGTAAAAAAGCACAATGATGGAAGTAATCTAATTAGACACAACAATACAGTAAGAGTAATTTTTTTCAGGTCTTAGAACAAAGTAAGGAAGTCAATTTGTGTTTATGTACGTAAAGATATGGTTTTGTTCTGTAGATGTGTGCTTTTTTGTTTTTGTTTAGTTTAGTTTTGTTTCCTTTGCTTTTTTTTCCTTTTCCTTTGCTTTTTTCCCCTATATGTTCCCGGGATTTTTGTCTGTATAATATTATTTTGGATTCAATGTTTGTAATTTTTGTTATGATTCTGCATTGAAAATAAAAGAAATTCGAAAAAAAGGAAAAAAGGAAAAGAAAATGATGTATAGATGGTATTTAACACCAGTGAAACTAGCAAAGATGTATAGAACAAATAATAAATGTTGGAAATGTAAAGAAAAAGAGGGTACTTTTTACCTTATGTGGTGGGTTTAAAATGAGGTGAAGGCCCTCTGGGAAATGATATATTATTTGTTGTTTTGTTGTTTAGTCATTTAGTCGTGTCCGATTCTTCGTGACCCCATGGACCAGAGCACGCCAGGCACTTCTGTTTTCATGATATATTATAATGAACTTTAAAAAATGTTGAAGCATCTTCGATAGATTTATTGCTTTATTGTTTGGTGCCCAGCCACACTCCCCCTGCGGGCCTCTGCAGCTTCTGTTTACACAGTGTGGCTTTGGAGCGGTCGTAAAGCAATTGCAGAATTACACAGCGTCTTTGTGTCGAAAGGGCAGTAAAAGCAGTCCAGACGTTTCCTCTATCCTAATATCTCTTTATTGGAAACAAAATAGCGTATTTACAATCCACAACAGCCATCCGTGTTAAGCTGCATTTTCTCTGCCTCCTCTCTCTCTCCTTGCAGCAGCTGAACTGAATGCTTTCGATGTCCACTCAGTTCACAGCATACCAAGCTGTTTACGTCAAGTCCTGGCTTACTTCCCTTGTAAGCCCGTCCCCTCAAGCATGAGACATAGGTTAACCCTGCACTACACCCAACAAAGCATACGTCTATTTTTAAAAACCCAGAAGCCTTCCTGTTAAGTATAGTAGGTAGAGAAATACACAAACAGGATCAAACATTGTTTTTATATGCAACAACTGCAACGAGAATGTTATTAGCCCCGAGATGGAAACAAGATTTACCAACAAAAGAAGAGTAGCAGATGAAATTATTGGACTATGCTGAGTTGGCAAAACTGATGGGAAATATCCGGAACCAGCAGGATCAAACTTTTCTGAAAGACTGGAACAAATTTAAGTTATATTTGAAAGACAACTGTAAACAATTAACATTGCTAGTAGGGTTACAAGAAGCTTTGTAAGGTTAAAATGACTACTTATTATTTATTATAGTTAATTTACATAGGATTATGATTTAATAGTGATAAGAAATATAGGAAAATGCAGCACGCTGATTGCTGCCCTGGTACACATCTTTCCACTATTTCCTTGCTATCAGGGACACTTCTCTCTCTGCTTATCCCTCCTTCCTCCTGTCTAGTACACAGTATTTCCCTCCCACCCCATCATTAACCCCCCTCCTTCATTGACCTGGCCTTCACTTTCTTCCCACCGCTTCAAGGAAACTGTTTGGTGCACTCCTGTCCATTAACTTTTTTGTCTTTCTTCCGTGAACATATAGAGACAACACACTCCTCCTTCTCCCTTCCCCCAACATACACACATATGCACGCACGCACACAAATAAATATTCTATCCCTCTCTTTTATAAAGAATACTTATTCAATTTATTCAATAAATGAATAAAATTTACCTTATATTCTGTATTGTTTATTGTGTAATTCACTCAGAGCCAAATTTATCTTCCCTACCACCTTAGGAGGTGAACCAGATGTTTTAAAAATTAAATGGCTGTTGGCAGATGTTGATAAATGGTTATAGGGTGGCACTATTTGCAGTAACAGCAAGAAAGATAAGGGCAACCTTTTTGGATAGTGCAAGTGCCAAACCCTAGCGATGCTGACCAAAAGGATTAATAATAATAATAATAATAATAATAATAATAATAATAATAATAATATAACAACAACAACAACAACAATAATAAATATGGACAGTGTCTGGTCTTTCATGTTATGCCTTTCATTTTGTAGTTTTGTAATTTGTGCTTATATTGTATTGTGATGGCCATTGGGTATAAAAAATAAAATTATATTGATTGATTGATTGAATTTATTAATAGTAATATAATCTAGATGGCTCTACCCAAGTATCCCAGAAACTGTAGCTTTCACTTATTAGGCCTAAATATGGTTAATCAGATTCCTTCATCAGATAAATGCATGTTTATAACAGACTGTACATGGCTGCTAAGATTTACGTGCTTAAACTCTTGAGTTGACTCTCCCCTACATCCCCTTGTAACCCAGCAGTCCTTGCTCTCAATTGCATTCATCTCCTGTCCTCACTCACATTACCATCCAAGGAGCAAACATTTCCAGTGTCCTCTAAAGACGATAAAAAGAATCCAATTCTACTGGTTTCTACTTACCTGGAGAGAGCAGACTAAGAGAAGGCATGAGCTTAGAAGTGCCTTCATCATTTTCTATAGATTATGAATTTCAGAGATAGGCTAGAGAACTGATGCAGGTAGAGGCTTACATGGATAGATTTATAGGCCAAGAATTCTTGCCACATGCTACACTTGGGAACAAAAGGATCATTGAGCTCTGGGATGGGGGTTGTGTGTTTGCCAAGAAGACTCAAAGGAACAAAGTGAAATACAAAGCATAGTGTTGAAATTGGCTGAAATATTCATCTCTGATTTCATTAACTGTTGCCAGACACTTCTCAAAATTATTTTTCTATGTAATTAATCTACAATTCAAATGGTAAAGACAGCAAAGAAAGCATCTGTGGGAAAAAGGCAAGGGCAAAACCAGGATGTCACCTACATGGAAATCACTCATAAAATTCTTCATGAAAAGATTTCTTTTTTGAGGAGGAAAGTTTGGATATGAGATTCTTTCTGGAAAGACTTTAGCAATGGAGTGAGCTGCAGGTAAAATGACTTCAAAATCTAAAAGAACTCTTAAATCACTTTGGCCTGATATTGCATAGATGCACTGGAAGCTTCAGCCAGTAAAACTGATTCTCCTGTCATAGAGGTGATCACCTTCCCAGAGAGGGAAAGGGATGACTAGAGACCTTAGGAGCTGAAGTAGTAGTGTCTAAGCTAGAACTGGTGATAATAAAACACCCACACAGCATGGAGCCAGCTGTCTCCACAAACTACACAAACAAGGCCATACTCTCAGCCACTCTTAGTCACTTCCACTTCCAGTCAAGTAGAAGACACCAGGTAATGTGCAAAACGGCAGTTGAGGAAGACGTTGGTGGCTCAGCTGAAGATTATCCCAAAGGCCATTAGTGTAGCCCAGCAGTGGGATGCACCAAAGGCAGTGAAACAGATAGCCAGGGTATAGGGAAATAAGGTTGAGGTAGAAAGTTAAATTTCCTATGAGGAAGTAAAATACACAGCTATTCCATATGAAAAGGCCTCCACTATGTTATAATACCATTTATTACTGCCTAAGCAGAAATTTGGGAAAGACTCTCCTCCCTGCAAGAGAGGGGAGTGGTTGTGGCTGGGAGCCAGACTCTGCCTCAAGCAGGGGGCATTTGCCCCCTGCCTCCCACTCACCTGGGTGGCGCCCAGGCCCTCGGCCAGGCACCCAACCAAGTGCCTTCAAGGGGGCGTGTACAGCAGCCTAAATTGCTGCGGCGCCAGCCTCCAGCCCTCACTTTTTGTCGTCCCGTCGCGAGTCAACAGGTCTAACTCCTTGCTGTCTGCAGAAGCCAGGGAAGTATTTCGCAAGGCTTAGAGTGGGGGGTGGGGGGCTGTTTATTGCTATCAGAGCTAATTCCTTGTGATTGGAGTACTGGGAGAGTTTGGATCTTTGCTTGGATGTAAATTGCTTCAGTTTACTTTTCGTTGGGCTAACTTCCCTATTTCCCCCCACTTCTGGTGTTCGGTTTAATTTCAGGGTTGTTAAGCAGGGGGTTCCTAATTTTCTAATTCCAAATCTGCTAGTCTGCTGTCTCCCCCCACTCCTAGTGCCTGGTCACACACACACACACACACACACACACACACACACACACACACACACACAAAGTATCCTTTTCTGGCTAGCCCTGCTCATTTCGCGTGCAAGTGCAAGCAGTCCAAATTTGGTTTCGCCACTGTGTGTGCTGGGGGAGTGTGTGTCTATTTGTGATCCCCTGTGCCCTGCTGCAGCAGAGTTACTAATATTACCGCAAAACCGGCTTAACCCCTTCTTTTATTACCTTACCCTCCGTTTGCCTTAGCCCATGTGGCTGCTACCGTTTATCCGCCAGCTACTTTTAAGCCTCCTGCCAAACAGCTGATGGGAGCAATTTAAACAGCTGTTTTTGCAGTAATTCTCCAGAGTTGCTGTTGACAGCGGGACATTTGTTGGGGCTCCCCAGGGGGTTTTCCCCCCCGAGCTGTGGCCTACAGCGAGCACGGCTCACGTTGCTTGGGTTCGCCGTTGCTTTTTTGCGACGAAAAACCACTGTTAAATTACAGTTCTTCAAACCCCCCCACATATTTGCTTCTCCTGCATCAGTGATTTAAAAAACAAAACAAAACACTTGCTTCTCCCCCTTCTCCCCCTCCCCGCCGTGGCTTTAACAAAGCAGTGAGAGCACGGGGAGTGTTGTGGGAGCACGTGCTGGGCTGCCTGCTGTCTATATTCTTGCTGTTCACGTCGTCTAATCAACACCCATGAAATTTTATGAGTCTGTCTTAGTGGTTTTATACTCTCGGTACTGAAGCTGTATTCAGCTCTTGCCTCATCTGTGGCTAAGTGCGATTCAGAGCGTAGCGACTTTCCACCAGCCTCTCTTTTTTCTTTTTAAATGGTATTTTGTTGAAGGGCTTCGCCTAGCCAGGCTGCTTCTGCTCCTTGGAACTTCTTTAACTAAAAAATCCTGTCACACCCCCCCCACATTCCCCCCTTCCTCTCTTAATTTTTATTTTTTTTCTTTTTATTTATTTTCTTTTTCTTTCATTTATTTCATTTTGTTTAAATCCCCCCTTGTGCTCTGAGTTTCAACCCCCCCTTGCTTTGAGTAAAAGGTCGGCATTTATTTCCTGTTTTCCATAGAAGCATTGTTGCGCTTCAACTTTATTGAATTCAGGAATGAGAGGCATTGGCTTAGGCATTGGCCCTATCGACTATCCGGCTCCAGCCCATTTGCTGGAGACACGGGGAAGGGTTAACACTATATCGGGGGAGTCTCCTGCCGAGGCACGTCAACTAGGAGCTCCCCCGGGTCACCGCTCGGGGGTGTGCCTTTGGCCCACACCTCCATAGGCTTTGGACAGGGCCACGCCCCCCCCCGGAGTCCTTTAACGGACCATTCTTCGCTCACTGGGGGGAGGTGATGGCGTTCCTCCCCCCACACACATCCTCTTAACCCCTTCTTACCAATGCCTACCGCCAATGCCGAAGAGTTATGATGAGTTGCTACGAGGTAGGTGAAAAACCAAAACGCTATAAATTGCCAATTGGGAAAAATTCCTACCATGCCCCTTACGGCGACAGACCAAAGTCCATAGCAAAGTCAAGGACCTACCTAAAGCCTACCTAAAGGGAGGGAGGGTGGGAAAAACGTGAGGGCTAGCCGGCGAAAAGAGGGCGAGCCCCCTCTGCGCTGGCCCTAAGTAGGGCAGGCCATGGCTGGCTGGGGGGGCAGACACGGCCGGGATTCCCCTGTTCTTGCGGGGGCTGAAACCAGCCCCTGCTCACGTGGGGGTGGGCGTGCCGGAAGTGGCTTTGCGTGGTGAGTTCCTGCCCCCCACCAGGATAAATAAAGACACAAGACACAAGGTTAATTGGGCGAATTAGGCCACAACTTTATTGAATTCAGGAATGAGAGGTATTGGCTTAGGCATTTGCCCTATCGACTATCCGGCTCCAGCCCATTTGCTGGAGACACGGGGAAGGGTTAACACTATATCGGGGGAGTCTCCTGCCAAGGCACGTTGACTAGGAGCTCCCCCGGGTCACCGCTCGGGGGTGTGCCTTTAGCCCACACCTCCATAGGCTTTGGACAGGGCCACGCCCCCCCGGAGTCCTTTAACGGACCACCCTTTGCTCAATGGGGGGAGGTGATGGCGTCCCCACACACACATCCTCTTAACCCCTTCTTACCAATGCCTACCGCCACAATCGCTCGCCGCCAATACTCTCATGCCTGAAACCAATCCCTTATCCCCTTAGCTATATCCCGCAGCCAAACATCATTTCCAGCATCCCAAAGATGCACGCCATCAAACCGGTAGAGGGCATCACAGTTGAAATGAATGCCCGGGTGTTCAATGACCTTCCCACCCAGGGCCGCCACTCTACGCACCACCGCCCGATCCAAGGCTTTCCTAGCCCTATTCATGGCTATCGGGCACCTGCAATCTCTCCAGACCCGCCTCTCCATCAAAGAGGCCCAAATAATTGTAACGTTCGGGTAAGAGGCCTTAAGCTCCTCAAAGTCACTAAATATGTGCCACTGCAGATCAATTGCCTTTCTGTAAGCTAGGTCATTTTCTCCTAATTGTATCAGTAAAGCATCTGGGGGGCCCTCCGCTGCTGCTCTGGTCTTAAACGTGGGCAACATCTCAGCCCAGCGCATTCCCCTCCGCGAGACCCAGGATATAGTGATGCCAGATGGTAAGCCAAGACGTGGCCCGAGACCGGAATTGATGGCGCGGACACTGGCCCAATGCACAATGCTGTGCCCGATTATCCAGATGCACACCCCTATATCTCCTGTAAGAAATTGAGAGAACAGGCCATGGTCAGTCAACCCCAGTTGAATCGTCATAAATTTTTCCTAACATAGCGTTTGTAAGCATCCGATTTCCAGCGGCCTAAGTCCTTAATCCTCTCAGTAGTAAGGCCCAGGTGCATTGCTGTGGTGGCTGCTCCTATCCTAAACGAGTGCGCCACAAAATCAGTGGGGGGAAGGCCGCATGCTGCCAGTGTTAAGCGCATAACACAAGTGAACTGGTGACGCGTCAGGGGTACGCCATCTGCATGGATCAATAATGGCCCTGCCGAATTAGCCCTCAGAAATAAGAAGCGCCGGGTGTGCCAGCATCGCCCTTGAGCTAGTGCACCAACTGGACTCATGCACCTCAACCCCAACTGGGCTAGGCGAGCTGGGTAGCACTGCTAGAGACCACCTTTCTCACAGGAACAGGTCACAGTGCTGTGGACTCGCAGCTTAGAGCTGAGAGCACCGGATTCACTGTCTCAATAATACAGTCATTGCGCAGCAGAGTTTTGCAGAGTCTTGCAGAGTATAAGCCACTCGGAGAGCAGCTCTGTAGAATATCTTCCTTTTATTCTGTAACTACAACTATGATACAAAACTATATACAGAGCTGAATATTCTAAGCATAAATCAATGCTACACTGAGAGTCTGCAGCTGCTCTTAGCAGCAACCTTATCTCTAGACATGATCTCTAACACTCTCTCTCTCTCCGATACACTGACTGACTGACTCTCACACTCACACACACTTTTATGTGGTGCTGGGGCAGAATAAGTAGATAGCAGAACATGCCTCCTCCTCTGTGGAGAGTCAGCAGAGATCATCAGGAGATCATCAGGAGATTCTTGGGTATGGGAGGGGTGAAATCTCCTCAGGGTGTCCTTAACTGGACTTGGGCCTGGTTTTCCAGTTGCCAGGAGTCGAACCAGAGTCCCCCTCCCGTACTGGTCTGTTTTGGAGCTACATATCCTCAAAACTAGATCCTCCCGTGAAAGTGTAACATCGCTTAGGAGCAAACCCCGGGAGGAGCCGCGCTGACCCTCTTCGTAAACCACCTCACCAACACGCATTGCGCCGAAAAAGGCGATGGAGTATGCAGCTGAAAATAAGCGCGCCTCGTACTTCGACCAACAGACCGTTCTCAGCTTTTTATGAATTTGGAAAAGTATGTCAAATGTTATTGGCCTCCTCATATCGTGGCTTGGGGGCTGTAGTCTGCGCCAGCCCTCTAGGGTCTTTCATATGACAAAATCAGCACATGGATCGGAGGAAAATACCGCCTTGCAAAAGAATGATATCGCCGCAGCCTGTAGGTTGAGGGTTTTAGGGGCGTGGCCCAAGCGTCTCAAGTATACTAAGTAGGATAAAACCTCTGACTTAACGGGAGGGGCATTGCTTCTGGCGGCACGGGTTTTATTGCGGAACTTTAGGAAATCCGACCATGCCTTCTTATAAGATCTTAAAGTGGAAGGCGTCAATGAGGCTAATACTCCCTGAATCACTTCTGGTTCCCAAGACTCTGGTCCCCAAGTCTCCACAGATGTTCCGGGAACGGCTGAGGGAGCGGCTGAGCGTCCAGTGCTAACGAGCGGAAGCGGTCCATCTGAAAACGAGATAGGGCATCCGCAATGTCATTGTTAACACCAGGCACAAATTTGGCGGAGAAGTGGATATTAAGTTCTAAACACCGGAGAACGAAGAAACGCAGAAGAGCACCTACCCTTGGGGACCGAACGGCCTGCCTGGAAAGGACTCCTACTACTGCCTGGTTGTCGGTGTGGAAGTAAACCCTATGGTTACTAAAGGCCTCTGACCACAAGTGCACTGCCACTACGATCGGAAATAATTCTAGGAAGGTTAAATCTCTGGTTATGGGCCCCCCCTGCCAGGCTGCAGGCCAATGTTGGGCACACCGTTGCCCCTTAAAGTAAACGCCAAACCCTAGGGAGCCTGAAGCATCTGAATGCACCTGAAAGTCCACTTGCAGTGACACATTCTCCTGCCACAAGGAAATACCGTTCCAGACTTCCAGGTCTGATTTTACCTCCTTAGATAGGCAAACCCTATGATGAGGGGAACGCAGGCCTGCAGATAGTTTCGCGAGGCGGCCACAGAATGGACGGCCAGGGGAAACCACGCGGCAAGCAAAATTTAAATGATCTAGCAGTGACTGTATCTGCCTAAGTGTAACTTTTCTTAGGGGGAGGAGCTGCCGAATGAGGTCACCGAGTGCAATCAGTTTCTCTCTGGGAAGTTTAGAGGTCTGAGCTACCGTGTCCAACTCAATACCTAAGTAAACCATGGTTGTAGCTGGGCCCTCCGTTTTGTCGTCGGCTAGAGGAACTCCCAACTCCCCGGCTAATGATGTGAAGGCTTTGAGGAGCTCTGAGCACTTAAGCCTGCTATTAGCGATGAGGATGATGTCGTCCAGGTAGGGCGACACACCCTCGGATCCAGTTCTAAAGCGAAGCGCCCAGTCCAGGAAGATACTGAATGCCTCAAAGGCTGCACAGGCCACTGAGCAACCCATGGGCACTGCTTTTTCCACAAAATAAGCCCCTTCAAATTTGAAACCAAGCCACCGGAAATCTTCCGGATGAACTGGCAGGAGTCTAAAGGCTGACTCAATGTCACATTTTGCCAGCAGCGCGCGCTTACCGAATTTGCGAATAAGCTTGACCGCTTGGTCAAAAGTGGCATATCTCACAGTACAAAGTTCCTGCGGTATCGCATGATTGATGGACTCTCCCTTTGGGTAAGAAAGGTTGTGAATCATGCGAAACTCACCAGGCCCTTTCTTAGGGACTATACCTAAAGGGGATATGTGAAGCCTTCTATTGGAGGAACTAAAAAGGGGCCAGCTACCCTTCCTGCTTTAATTTCTTTACTAATTTTCTTTCGGGCAACCTCGGGCATCTCCCTCACTGATTTTTGATTTGGTGGATCACCTGAATTGGGGGGGAAAGCTACTGGGATCCTAAAACCAGTACTAAAACCTTCCCATAAATACACTGCTGCTGTCCTGTTGGGATAGAGATCTAAAAGGTTTTTTAACGGGGTCAACTTGATGGGGGAACAGGCCAGGCCCAGATTGAAATTACTGCCTGTTCCCCTGAGGTCCAAATGGAGCTCCATGGCCACCTCTGGGTTCCTGGTTGTAAGAACCTCTCCCACCCTGTAAGGGCTGCCTCCCTTTAATGCAGGCAGTGGCTGGGTGGTTACCGAGGCATTTTTCACACTCGTGGCTGTACTTACAAACAGGCTGCACACAAACCCCTATATTGAATTCCCAGCACAGTCGCCTCACTGCGGACTTCCAGGATTTTCACGAGTCCTGGGGCTTCTTGTCTATGTAGGGGCCCACATGCTCTGACCAATAGTTTTGGTCCCTCAGATCCCAGTGTGTGGAAGATAACAACGAAGCATTTCTGCAGAAATCTTCATCATAATTTAGAGCAGCAGTATCCCCCACTAGTTCCCGTGCCCTCCTAACATGGGCCATGTAGGCGATTAAATGCATCGCCCGTTTTGGGTAAGCTGCGCTGACCACACCCATGAACACCTGGAACCCATCCAGCCAATTTTCAAAAGAACGCTCGGCTCTGGGTGTTCTGTACCTGCGCTTTCCATAGCTGCGCCTCTTTTCCCCTTTACCTGTCAGCTTAGCAGGAGGCAACAATCTGAATATATCAATAAAGTCCCCATTAAGGATCTTGTCCCTCTTTCTCTGAGATAAATAGTTACCTACAATGAAATCTGTAGACAGGTGAGTGGAGGTTTTAACATCCAGAACTAGCGCGCCATCCTTCCATTCGAGGGTCCCATTAAAAGACTTGCGGTAGGTGCAGAGTTTTGAGAAATTAAAGAATAAAGTGTGAGATTGGCTCCATTACTATCAGATAATGGAGGCATATAATTTGGACAAGAAAATTGGCTTCCAGGTGGAAAAATCAAAATTAGAAACAGAATTGTTAGAACCCAAAACAAAGAATTTGACAAGAATGTATAACTTGCTGTTGAAATGGAATACTCAGGATGAAACGGTTAAATCTGCTGATAAAATGGGCACAAGATGTTGGACATAATATCATGTTTGCAGACTGGGAACAGTTGTGGAACACCGGTATCAATTTCACGGCATGTAATGCCCTAAGAGAGAATATTATGAAAATGATTTACAGTTGGTACATGACCCCAGTCAAGCTTGCAAAAATCTATCATTTGCCTGATAATAAATGTTGGAAATGTAAGGAAAATGAAGGCACATTCTTTCACCTTTGGTGGACGTGCCCAAGGATTAAGGCTTTCTGGGAGATGATAAATAATGAACTGAAAAAGGTATTTAAATATACCCTTTTGAAGAAACCAGAGGCCTTTCTCCTGGGCATAGTTGACCAATCAGTGTTAAAGAAGGATAGAACTTTCTTTATGTACGCCACAACAGCAGCAAGAATACTTATCACAAAATATTGGAAGACACAAGATCTACCCACTTTGGAAGAATGGCAGATGAAGGTGATGGACTATATGGAATTGGCGGAAATGACCAGCAGGATTCGAGACCAGGGAGAAGAGTCAGTGGAGGAAGATTGGAAGAAATTTAAAGACTATTTACAGAGATATTGTAAAATTAAGGAATTTTAAAATAATGTTGGATTGGAACTAAGTGGTTTCTAGCTATGATGGGTTAAAGGAATATGAAAAAATGGGTTTATATAAGTAAAAATCTAAGATTGTAATAATTCAAGAATAAGATCTGGGTAGCAAAAAGAGGGAAAGAAATTGTTGAATTAATATTTTGATTTGGAATACAAAACAGGGAGGTACGAGGAGGTCTGAGAAATAAGTAAATGAAAAGGAGATGAAAAGATTGATTGTTTTTAACAATTTTTGTTGGATATTTTTTTCTTTTTTCTGTTTTTTTTAATTTCTTGTAATGTAAAATCTTTAATAAAAATTATTATAAAAAAAATAAAATAAAAGACTTGCGGTAGGAATTGGCCCTCCTTTCATGCGCCCATGAAGGAAGACCCACGCAGTCTTCCCCATGGCCCCAATACTCCTCCCTAGGAGCATCGCTATCAGAGTCGGATGAAGAAGAGGTACCTGAATCATCCTCCGATTCCGACCACCTACTCTTCTTACGCTTCTTCGATGTGTGTTTCCTTTTTTCCTTCCTCTTCCCAGAAAGGACATCCAGCGTGGCTTGTTCCGGTACGCTGCTCGCCTGTACCGCCTGCAGTCCCTGCGCTTCCTCATCCGAAGTGGAGTCTGATGCGCCCTCGGCTGGTGCCACCTGCAGAGGCGGGATCTGAAAGAGACTAGGGACACCTGGGTCCTTTTGTGGGCTAGCAGCCTTTGAACCTTGAGTACTAGTCTTGCCCTTCCTGCCACCCCTCTGGCCCCCTTTAGACTTGCCTGAGGTGGCCGACTCTGCGCGGGTGTTCTTCTTTTGCCGGGCTGTTGCCTCTTTGGCTGCATTCAGCATTGCCACAGTGGACGCGGAGGTACCGGGGAGTACCACCTCATTAAGATGAGTGTCCGGGATGAACTCTTGGGAGAACGCCATTGGTGCAGATGTCGCCGGCGCCGCTGCCACTGGCGCCGCTACCACTGGTGCAACTGCCGTTGGTGCTGCTGCCACTGTTGCGACAGTCATTGGTGCTGCTGCCCCTGGTGCGGGTGTCACTTGGCCTGCAGACCTGCTTTGCTTATAAAATTTCTGGAAAGCCGTGAAAAACTGTGCCAAAGCCTGTGGGTTACTTGGTATTATAAATGGCTGGGACTCCTCCTGGTTCCCTTGTGCCCCCCCCCCAGCTACAGCAGCATTTTCCTGGTTACCTTGAGCCGACATAGTTGCGATCAAGACTCTTGATTAACCTAGTCAGCGGCAAGTAGCTCAGTTTATATGCGTGAGCAGCAAGCAATAGTACCGTAGTTCAGTATTGCCTGCACTGGTAAATTTTAATGAAAATCAAAATTGTCAAACCCACCAATTGTATTTTGCTGCAGGCAATATGACAGTAGTTCAGTATTGTCTGCACCAGTATAAACTCTATCTGGTTATAGATTTACTGAAATCAATGCAGCCAAATTTCAAATCATTAGCAGCAAAACACTCCAACTTCCTAATGATCTATTTATTTATTTAATTCATTAGGTTTGTTTGTTTATTTATTTATTTAGTTATTTTAATTAGTCAATTAGCTTCACTCAGGGCTTTTGCTTGATTTAATATTAATTGAACTTTAATTGGTCACCCAAATTGAACTTTAAACTAATGTATGGTCACCTTATAGAACTATAAATTGTAGCCCAGCACTACAGCAGTGAAGGCTGGATTGCCTTATGCAACACCTATACATCACAGCAAAGCTCCCAGGAGATCCTTAAGCACTTTATCAAATCAAACAAATGACCTAAATTGCCAGATTACAGATAGCCTTATAAACTAAAGGAACACACACCCCTGCACACTTAAACCCAATTTATCTTAATAAAGTACACCACAAATTATTCACACGGAATGATAAGTTCCCTTGAGCCCTTATGAACTTAATTAGTGTTCTAGCAAATGATTTGTTTCCCTAGGAAAGCTCCCTGGAACCCCAGAGCACCAGAGCACTTAATCAAATACTTAATCAAATTAGTCAATTGAAATGTACTGCCAGAATATATTGAGCCTTATAAGAAAAAGGCCTGAGAGATAGCACTGCGAAGCCCACAAAAGGTGAAGTAAACCGCAAACAAGTTGCTTAAAAAACACGCAGGAAGGGAAACAAAATTCTGCAAAAGGAAAAAGGAAATCGTCCCACAGTGTTTGCCTCTAGCAAGATGGCTACCGTTATGCAAGCCACGTGGTATTATCAAAATGGCGCCGGGGACAGACTGGTTGCCTAGCAACGGTGCCGCTTCCCTTTAAAGTAAACCAAATTCACACGCAAAAATAAAGGCAGCCGAAAGCGAACGGTGGTAGAAGGTGCAGCTGTAAAGAATGCAGAAGCTGAGCGTTGTACTTAATTGTTACCGCCGCTATGTTTATTAATAGGAGTGTCGATTAATAGGAACATCCCAAGTGCTGCTGCCTATGGTAAAATGGCGGCCGCCGGCTGGCCACGTGGGCTGTTTAAAATGGTTGTGGGCGGACTCGTCGCCTAGCAACAGAATAGCTCCAGACGGAAGTTCGAAATTAAAAGCCGGCGAGGAACAAAGCAAGATAAAGCCACCGCAACCGCAAATGGGAAAACACAAGCAACCAATGAACTTTAACTGAAGAACCCCTAAATCCAAGCCCTTTCGGCACACGCAATCATGCAAGAACGCTCCGCCCAAAAACTCCCCCTCTTCACAAGGGAATCCCCTTAACACCCACGATACCGAAAAAACCCTGCAACCCCAGCTACTGGACCTGATCGTATGTGCAAGTTCCGTCCCTCCTGATAAGTCGGGGGCATGGAGTTCTCCCCAGGAACGCTGAAATGTGGCTACAAGCCTCCCAGAGCGCGCTGGGCTACCCGGCGGTGGTACGACCCGAACTTATCCGGAATGCGCTGGCGGCCGCCCTTGTGCGTACTGCTACAAATCCTCTTTCGACCGAAAAGGACCTATGAGAATAAAACCCGCCCACACGAATCGCCGAGGAGGAGAAGGAAATTAATTTCCTTTAGTGATTTCAGCTCCAAATGAAGAATAGAGGCTGCAGCTTCCCTCCTGGCTGACCAGCTCTTGCTGTCCTGCAGCTCCACATGGCGGGAGAAATGCTACAACAACCAAGAGATCAGCTGTCAAAAAACATGAGGGCTAGCCGGCGAAAAGAGGGCGAGCCCCCTCTGCGCCGGCCCTAAATAGGGCAGGCCACCCACCCCCCAGCCAGCCGATTGGCTGGCTGGGGGGTAGACGCGGCCGGGATTCCCCTGTTCTCGCGGGGGCTGAAATCAGCCCCCGCTCACGTGGGGGTGGGCGTGAAGCCCACAACCCCACCTCCTGGGCAGGCCGGAAGTGGCTTTGTTGCTGCCGATCAGCAGGAAACTTAGTAGCTAACGAGCGATATTTAAGGGCATTGTTCTTCAGCCTTCCCATTTGTAAAGAGGCAGCGTTCCCTGCATCTGCATTCTCAGGGTTACACTCTGGTGGCATAAGTGATAGGCAGAGCATTTTGGTCTGCCTTTCAGTTATCTAGCTAAGGGGTATTGGGAAAGAAAGATTGAGCTTTGTCCTGTGTGTGTGCTGAACACTTCCCCGGCTCCTTACCACCCCCCTCTAGTTCGTTACTGAGAGCCACTGGGCTACTGCCTAGAACATATATCTAAGGCTGGTGGCACGTTTGAACAGACAGTGCTAGCGTGCGTGATTCCCCATGTGTGTAGAGTGAGTGTGTTTCCTCTTCAATCTGCTCCTTCCTCTTACATTTTGAGTGCCAACTGGGGCACTAGTGTGCGTGATTCCCTATGCGTGTGTGGCTACTGTGTGGTACAATTTGTGCCCTTACGCACAGCTGAAGACTGCGCTCTTTATAAGTCCCTGCTTGCCATTCTTTGTGCCTGTAGCTCCCTCTTTAAAAAGTCCCTGCCTTCCGTTTCTTCTATTCTGCCGTTTCTTGGCTTGCAGCTGCTGCATTTTTGTTTCTGCTCCTCCCCCAATCAACTAATCAGCGTTAGTGTTCGAGAGAAAGCTTCAAGTCCCAACAAGTTTTTTGTTGTTATTGTTTCCAACTTGTTTCAATAATCCAGGGGCTTGCTTTGGGGGATAGAAGCATACAAGCAGATCTTTGTGAATCTCGCTAAAGCAGATAGTCCTAGGAGTTACACCTGAGCCTTCTGCGGGCGGCAGACGACATCCCATATTGTTTTAAATAAGAATGCCGCCCCCTTTTGAGTCACACTAAAGGATAAGCCTTTCCCTGCTGGTTTTGACTCAACATGTGGGCTGCGTTTCCCCTTCGTGTAGTCCCTTACTTTTATATTTCGCTTGCGATCTAACCCGTCCACCTTCCCCCAGCCTTCAGAAGAGTTTTATTTCCTTCTTTCAGTCTGACTCATTCTGCTGCCTGGCTTAAGAAATCCCTTCACAATTGTCCCGGCTTCCAGGTAGGATACAGGCAGTTCATGGTACATTGCGTGGCGAGTTCCCGCCCCCACCAGGATAAATAAAGACACAAGACACCGTATGTAAGGTTAATTGGGCGAATTAGGCCACAACTTTATTGAATTCAGGAATGAGAGGCATTGGCATAGGCACTGGTCCTAACGGCTATCCGGCTCCAGCCCATTTGCTGGAGACACGGGGAAGGGTTAACCTTATATCGGGGGAGACTCCCGCAAGGCACGTCGACTAGGAGCTCCCCCAGGTCACCGCTCTGGGGCGTGCCTTTGGCCACACCTCCATAGGCTTCGGACAGGGCCATGCCCCCCAGGGTCCTTTAACGGACCACCCTTCGCTCGCTGGGGGGAGGTGATGGCGTTCCTCCCCCACACACACATCGTCTTAACCCCTTCATACCAATGCCTACCGCCAATGCCGAGAAGTTGTGACGAGTTGCTACGAGGTAGGCGAAAAACCAAAAGGCCCGAAATTGCCAATTGGGAAAAATTCCTACCATGCCCCTTGCAGTGACAGACCGAAGTCCATAGCAATGTCAAAGGCGTGCCTAAGCCTAAACCTACTTAAAGGGAGGGAGGGTGGGAAAAACGTGGGGGCGAGCCGGCGAAAAGAGGGTGAGCCCCCTCCGCGCCGGCCCTAAATAGGGCAAGCCATGCCCCCCAGCCGACCAGCTGATTGGCTGGCTGGGGGGCGGGCCCAACGGGGATTCCCCTGCTCTCGCAGGGGCTGGATCCAGCCCCCACTCACGTGGGGTGGGCGTGAAGCCCGCAACCCCACCTCCTGCGGCAGGCCCGGAAGTGGCTTTGCGTGGCGAGTTCCCGCCCCCACCAGGATAAATAAAGACACAAGACACCGTATGTAAGGTTAATTGGGCGAATTAGGCCACAACTTTATTGAATTCAGGAATGAGAGGCATTGGCATAGGCATTGGTCCTAACGGCTATCCGGCTCCAGCCCATTTGCTGGAGACACGGGGAAGGGTTAACCTTATATCGGGGGAGACTCCCGCGAGGCACGTCGACTAGGAGCTCCCCCAGGTCACTGCTCGGGGGCGTGCCCTTGGCCCACACCTCCATAGGCTTCGGACAGGGCCACGCCCCCCGGGGTCCTTTAATGGACCACCCTTCGCTCGCTGGGGGGAGGTGATGGCGTTCCTCCCCCCCACACATCGTCTTAACCCCTTCTTACCAATGCCTACCGCCACACGAGCAAACGCTCGCCGCCAATCCTCTCATGCCTGAAACCAATCCCTTATCCCCATAGCTATATCCTCCAGCCATATATCATTTTCTGCATCAGACAGATGCACGCCATCAAACCGGTAGAGGGCCTCACAATTGAAACAAATGCCCGGGTGTCGTATGACCTTTCCCCCCAGGGCTGCCACTCTACGCACCACCGCCCGATCCACGGCTTTCCTCGCCCTATTTATGGCCATCGGGCACCTGCAATCTCTCCAAACCCGCCTCTCCATCAAGGAGGCCCAAATGATTGTGAGGTTCGGTAAGCGGCCTTAAGCTCCTCCAGGTCACCAAATATGTGCCACTGCAAATCGGCCGCCTTTCTATAGGCCAAGTCGTTTTCACCCAATTGTATAAGTAAAGCATCCAGGGGGCCCTCTCTCGCGACTCTGGTCTTAAATGCGGGCAACATCTCAGCCCAACACATTCCCCTCCGTGAGACCCAGGATATCGTGATTCCATCCAGCAAGCCCAGTCGCGGCCCCAGACCGGAATTGATTGCGCGGACCCTGGCCCAGTGCACGATGCTGTGCCCGATTATCCAGACGCGCACCCCCATATCTCCTGCAAGAAATCAAAAGAACAGGCCATGGTCAGTAAATCCCCGGCTGGGATGTCATAAATTCTTTCTCAGGTAGCGTTTGTATGTGTCCAACTTCCAGCAGCCTAGATCCTTAATCCTCTCGACCGCAAGGCCCAGGTGCATTGCTGTGGTGGCCGCTCCAATCCTAAAGGAGTGCGCCGCGAAATCTGCTGGTGGGAGGCCACAAGCTTTAAGTGCTAAGCGCATGACCCTGGTGAACTGGTGCCGCGTCAGGGGTACGCCGTCTGCATGGATCAATAAAGGCCCCGCCACGTTAAGTCTCATAAACAAGAAGCGCCTGGTGTCCTTCACCGGACCCCGGCCTAGTTCCCCTGTTGCCAGTAGCCCGACCAGAGCACCCCTCCCGAACTGGTCTGTCTTGGAACTACGAATCCGCACGACCAAATCTTCACATGAAAGTGTAATGTCACTCAACAGTAAGCCCCGGGAGGAGCCATGCTGACCTTCCTCAAAAACCACCTCACCCACACGCATTGCCCCGAAAAAGGCGATGGAGTATGCCGCTGAAAACAGGCGCGCCTCATACTTTGACCAACAGACCGTTCGTAACCTTTTATGGATTTGGAAAAGTATGTCAAAAGATATGGGCCTCCTCGCATCCCGGGCTGGGGGCTGCAGTCTACGCCAGCCTTCTAGGGTCTTTCGTATGACGAACTCAGCGCATGGATCTGACGAAAATAACGCTTTGCAAAAGAAAGAAATCGCTGCGGCCTGTAGGTTGAGGGTTTTTGGGGCACGTCCCAGGCGTTTCAAATGCACTAGATAGGACAAGACCTCAGACCTAACGGGAGCGGCTTTGCTCCTGGCAGCGCTGGATTTTTCACGGAACTTTAAGAAATCAGACCACGCCTTCTTATAAGATCTCAATGTGGAGGGCGCCAATGAGGCTAATACTCCCTGAATCACTTCTGTTTCCCAGTACTCTGGTCCCCAAGGCTCCACTGCTGTTCCGGGAAGGGCTGAGGTAGTAACTGAGCATCCAGTGCTAATGAGCGGAAGCGGTCCATCTGAAAATGAGATAGGGCATCCGCGATATCATTGTTAACACCAGGCACAAATTTGGCAGAGAAGTGGATATTAAGTTCTAAACAGCGGAGAACAAACTCTTGAGGAATGTGCGGCCTGCCTAGTAAGGACTGCTACTACCGTCTGGTTGTCGGTGTGGAAGCAAACCCTATGGTTGCTAAAGACCTCTGACCATAAGTGGATTGCCACTACAATCGGGAAGAATTCTAGGAAGGTTAGATCTCTGGTAATGGGCCCTCCCCTCCAAGCTTCAGGCCAACGCTGGGCACACCATTGCCCCTTAAAGTAAATGCCAAACCCGAGGGAGCCTGAAGCATCCGAATGCACTTGAAAGTCCACCTGCAGTGACAAGTTCTCTTGCCATAGGGAAATACCGTTGTAGTTCTCGAGGAACTTCAACCAAACTTGTAGGTCAGATTTTACTTCCCTAGAAAGCCGAATCCTATGATGAGGGGAACGCAGGCCTGCCGACAGCTTCGTGAGGCGACCACAGAAAGGACGGCCAGGGGAAACCACGCGGCAAGCAAAATTTAGATGACCAAGAAGAGATTGTATCTGCCTAAGTGTAACTTTTTTAAGGGGGAGGAGTTGCTGAATGAGGTCACCAAGTGCCACCAGCTTCTCTCTGGGCAGTTTTGAGGTCTGCGCTACAGTGTCCAACTCGATGCCTAAGTAGACCATGGTTGTAGCTGGGCCCTCCGTTTTGTCGTCGGCTAGGGGAACTCCTAGCTCGCCTGCTAAAGATATGAAAGCTTTGAGAAGCTCTGCACACCCATGCCTGCTATCAGCTACGAGGATAAAGTCGTCCAGGTAATGCGACACACCCTCCGAGCCAGTTCTAAAGCGAAGGGCCCAGTCCAAGAAGGTACTGAATGCCTCAAAGGCTGCGCAGGCCACTGAGCAACCCATGGGCATAGCTTTGTCCACAAAATAAGCCCCCTCAAATTTGAATCCGAGCCACCGGAAATCTTCCGGTTGCACTGGCAGAAGCCTAAAGGCCGACTCGATGTCACATTTTGCCAGCCACGCTCCCTTACCAAATTCGCGAATGACTTTCACCGCTTGGTCGAAGGTGGCGTATTTCACTGTACAAAGCTCCTGCGGTATCGCATCATTGACGGACCCTCCCTTTGGATAGGAAAGGTTGTGAATCATGCGAACCTCGCCAGGCGCTTTCTTGGGGACTATGCCTAAAGGGGATACATGAAGGCCAACGATTGGCGGAGCTAAAACGGGCCCGGCTACCCTGCCTGCTTTGATTTCTTTGCTAATTTTCTTTCGGGCAACCTCCGGCATCTCCCTGACTGACTTCTGATTAGGGGGATCGCCCGAATTGGGTGGAAACGCTACCGGAATTCTGAAACCAGTACTGAAACCCTCCCATAAGTACACTGCTGCCGTCCTATTGGGGTAGATGTCTAAAAGGTTTTTTAACGGGGCCAGCTTGATGGGGGCATAGGCCAATGCCAAATTAAGGTTACTGCCTGTTCCCTTGAGGTCCGAAAGAGGCTCCCTGGCCACCTCTGGGACCGTGATTGTAAGAGCCCCTTCCGCCCTGAAAGGGCTGCCTCCCTTTAATGCAGGCGGTAGATGGGTGATTACCCGAACATCTTTCACATTTGTGAATGTACTTACAGGCCGGCCTCACACAAACCCCTTTATTAAATTCCCAACATAGGCGCTTCTGCTTGGCGGCGGTCCTCCAAGATTTTGATGGATCCTGGTACTTCTTTTCCACGAAGGGGCCCACATGGTCCGACCAATAGTTTTGGTCCCTCAGGTCCCAGCGCGTGGAAGGTAGCAAAGAAGCATTTCTATGAAAATCCTTGTCGTAATTCAAAGCAGCAATATCACCGGCTAATTCCCGCGCCCTCCGAACATGAGCCAAGTATGCAATCAAATGCATTGCCCGTTTAGGATAAGCAGCGCTGACCACACCCATGAACACCTGGAACCCATTGAGCCAATTGTCGAAGGTACGCTCGGCTCTTGGTGCTCTGTACCTGCGCTTCCCGTAACTGCGCCTCTTTTCTCCTTTCCCTGTCAGTTTTGCAGGGGGCAACAATCTGAATATGTCAATAAAAACCCCATTGAGGATTTTGTCCCTTTTCCTTTGGGATAAGTGGTTGCCTACAATGAAATCTGTGGACAAGTGAGTGGAGGTTTTTACATCGGGCACCAGGGAGTCATCCTTCCATTCCAGTGTCCCATTGAAGGTCTTACGGTAGGAGTTGGCCCTCCTTTCATGCGCCCATGCGGGAAGACCCACACAATCCTCCCCATGGCCCCAATACTCCTCCCTAGGAGCATCGCTATCAGAATCGGATGAGGAAGAAGTACCTGAGTCCTCCTCGGATTCCGACCGCCTGCTCTTCTTGCTCTTCTTGGACGTGTGCTTCCTTTTTTCTTTCCTCTTCCCCGAAGGGACCTCAGGGGGGGCCTGTTCCGGAACGCTACTTGCAAGTACCGCCTGTCGATCGTGCACTTCCTCATTCGAAGTTGATTCCGACGCGCCCTCGGCTGGCGCCATCTGCGGGGGCGGGATCTGAAAAAGACTAGATACACCTGGGTCCTTTCTAGGGTTAGTAGCCTTAGAGCCCTGGGCGCTAGCCTTGCCCTTCGCGGCTCCCCTCTGGCCTCCTCTTGACTTGCCTGAGGAGGCCGACTGAGAGCTGGTGCTTTTCTTAAGCCGTCCTGCAGCCTTTTTTGCCGCAGTCAACACCGCCACCGTGGATGCAGAAGTACCAGGAAGTACCACCTCACTAAGTTGAGAGTCTTCAATGTAATCCTGGGAGAACGCCATTGGCGCAGAAGGCGCTGATGGTCCTGCTGCCGTTGGCATTGGCGACATGATTACCGGTGCAACCGCTGTTGGCGCTGTCGTGATTGTCGTTGGAGCTGCTGCCCCTGGCGCGGGTGCCGCATGGCCTGCAGACCTGCTTTGTTTATAAAACTCCTGAAAGGCAGAGAAAAACTGGGCCAAAGCCTGAGGGTTACTAGGAATAATAAATGGTTGAGACTCCTCCTGGTTCACTTGGGTCCCTCCAGATACATTTGCGTTTACCTGGTTACCTTGAACCGACATGGCTGCTATCGACGCTCTGGGTACCCAACTGGAAGCAAGAAGATTAACTGTTTATGTGAGCTGCACGCAGCAGTACTGTACTGTAGGTCAGTATTGACTACAGTGGATGGACTTAGAGCGATTCTAAAATCGGAAACCCCACTGGTTCTGATTAGCTACAGGCAGTGTGACGGTAGCTCAGTATTGTCTACACCAGTATGCCCACAAGCCGGCTATGAACTTAGTAGATTCAAATCAGTCAAGTTTGATTGTAAATAGCTATTTACTCGGTTTATACAGGTTAATTATTTGCTTAATTGCGTATCAGAATAGTTTATTTATTTATTTGCGTATTAGATTAATCAATTTACCTCAGTTTATGCCACCGACTTGATAAGTTAACTAACTTAACTTGATTAAGTTAACCAATTAGCACCTTGCGGGAGTACCCAAGGGAGAAAAGTAGGAAAAATTGAGCTATACCCTTACAGCCGTGAGGCTAGACTGTCTGTGCCTATGTAATTAATTAGATGCCAATTAAATCTCTTGCAAAGTATATCAGGTCTAAACAACCTTTAAATTAGCTCTGAATTATTCAAATACTATCTAAATTCCAGCCCAATAAAGCACTTGAATTAATTATGCTTTACCCAAGGCAAGCACTTTAATTAAAGTAATATCAGTAACATAAGAGAAATCAGAATCGTGCCACTATTTATATATTTATTTATTTATTTATTTATTTATTTATCTGGAACTTAAATTTCAGTAACAGGGGGAGAATAAAATTATAAACCTTAGCAATTAGATCACTTATGCAAATTAAACCTAATGCAAATTAAATCACTTGATCACTTATGCAATTAAATGCAATTATCCCTAGCAAAATTAGAACCTTCTTTAAATCACTGATGAATTACCTCTGAGCTGAATTAGAATCGAATTAGAATAGTATTTAAAAGGAACAGAGCTGGATTGCCCTATGCAGTACACAATAAACGAGATGCTACTAGTTCTTAGTAACCTTCTAAATTACCTCTGAGTTAAATAGAATATTGTTCAAAGGAACGGGGAGATGAGGTGCCTTGTGAATGAATTGCCAGAAATTTTATTTCAAACCAAGCACTTTAATTAAATTGTTTTCCCCCTAGTCAGGCACTTTAATTAGCACAGCCGCTTAATTGTATTCCTGGTTAAATGCAACCCTGGAGAGTCAAGCACCTAAATTAAGTCACTGTAAAGACTGGAGAGAAGCTGTTAAATAAAGGGGAGATTTATTATTGCCTGTTGGCCTCTGCCTGTGTTAATGCTCCGGCAAAAGGCAGGATCATGGGGTGCAAACAGAAAGGAAATAGACCCACGGTGTTTCCCTTAGTAAGATGGCGGCCGCTAGGCAAGCCACGTGGTATTCAAAATGGCGCCGGGGCAGGCGGTCACCTAGCAACGGTACTGTCTCCTCCAAACAAAGACCAAGTTATAAGCAAGAAAAACAACCAAAAGTAAGCGGTTGGAGAAATCAGCAACTGGAGCAGGCGCAGCTGTGGCGAATACTGAAGCTGCGCGCTGTATTTAAATTGATACTGCCGCTATGCTATACTTAATAGGAAAGCCGGCAAACACAGCTTCCCACGCGCTGCTGCCTGTAGTAAAATGGCAGTCGTCGCTTGGCCCTGTGTGCTATTTAACTGGCCGAGGGCTCGCTACCTAGAAACAGACTGGCTCCTGACGGAAGCTCAGTAGTAAGGTGGCAGGAAAAACAAAATAAGACATTAAACAAAGCTCCCGCGACCGCAAACAGGAAAAAACCCAGGAAACCAGCAAGTTTCAACTGAAGGACCCCTGAACTCCAGGCCCTGCAGCCCCCAGCCACCTTACACCGAAATCCCACAAGCGCTCAAGGAATCCCCTTAACGCCCCCGATATCAGAAACCCTGTACCCCAGCACTGAACCTGATCGCAAGTCCTGTCCCTCCAGATAAAGCGGTGCGTTAGGATGTCCTCAGGCACACTGAACTGCTGCTGCAAGCGTCTTGGCGCGCTGGTCACCCCGGTGGTGTTAGGATCAGATGTTATCCGGAGCGCGTGGGCGGCCGCCCCTGCGCGTACCACAAGGAATCCTTGCAAAGCAAGTGTGCTGGTCCCGGGGGGAAAGGTACCGTGGGCGTAAGCAGAGTCCACACGAAGAGGGGCGAGGTCCGAGGCGGAGAGCCGGGCGGGGAACAGGAACGCTGGAACAGGAGGCCGAGCAGGGAACAGGAGCACCGGATGGGCAGGAACAGGAGGCCGAGCAGGGATCAGGAACACAGGAAGGTCCGAAGCCAACAACGACGTTGCTCCCGCAACCTAGGACCAGGCTGACTGGGCTTTTATCCTCTTCTAAGGCCAGGGGCGGTCCCGGCCCCCAGGAGCCCCGCCTCCTCTCGCCTTAAGGCGAGCACTCCTCCTGGGAGCAACCAGTTCCCTTCGCCTCTTTGCCCTAAGCCTCTGCAGATCAGGAGAGGCCGAAGGGTTACTGGGCCCTGGAGGAGGCTCACCTGTAGCCACTGAGTCCTCAAGCCCCTCTGGGGCCAGAAGAGTTTCACCTGGGGCCAGCTCCTGGTGCTCTGCCACAGGTGCAGGCTCTTTAGCATCTAGGCCTTGCCCCAGTTCAGCCGGCCCTGGAGGCGGGGACTCCTGTGCAGGCTGGGATTCCTCTGGTTCATCCTCTGAATCAGAATCCCAGGCCATCACACCATCCCCCCTCCCAGGCCCCCCCCTCAACCGAGGGTCCGGACCCGGCTTGCCGGGGTACGTCGCATGGAACTCTCGGAGGCAGGCAGGTGCGTGGACGTTGGCCGCTGGTTCCCAGGAATGGTCCTCCGGTCCGTACCCCTTCCAGTCAATGAGATACTGCAGCTTTCCCCTGCGGTATCGGGAGTCCAGGATGCGTTCCACTTCGTACTCAGGCTCTCCCTGAACCAACACTGGCTGCGGTCGGGGACGGTTCGGGTGGAAATCGTCGGGTGGGGCCACCGGACTCAGAAGGGACCTGTGGAAGACCGGGTGAACCTTCAGGGTTGCGGGTAACCGGAGACGGAATGCCACAGGAGAGACTTGGTCCACGATAGGGAACGGGCCGGTGAAGCGGGCGTCCAACTTCCGCGAAGGTCGAGAGGGTGGAGGTGGCGAGTGGAGAGCCAAACCAGGTCACCGACGTGAAGTTCCGGCCCCACCTGGCGGTGGCGGTCGGCCTGGGCTTTATACGCTTCCTTGGCCTGGTGCAGTTGCTCCACCAAAAGCTGTTGCTGGGACTGGAGCTCTTGAAGCCACTCCGTCACCGCCGGGACCGCGGATGCCGGCAGCACATCTGGAAACAGCCATGGATGATAACCGTAACTGGCCTGGAACGGGGTCTGCTGGGTGGACGCATTCACCGCGTTGTTGTAGGCGAACTCCGCCAATGCCAGGTGGTCGACCCAGTCATCCTGCTGGTAGCTGCAGTAACACCGGAGGTACTGCTCCAGCACCGTGTTCGCCTGTTCCGTCTGGCCATCGGTCTGTGGGTGGTAGGCTGACGAGAGGCAGACCTCTGTCCCGAGGGTCTGCTGTAATGCTCGCCAGAACTGGGATGTGAACTGAACGCCCCGGTCGGACACCACGCGCTCAGGTAGGCCATGCAGGCGGAAGACATGCTGAAGGTACAGCTGAGCGGTTTCCTTGGCTGTGGGTACAGATGGGCAGGGGGCGCAGTGCACCATCTTGGTGAAAT
Source organism: Podarcis gaigeae (assembly GCF_964106915.1). Classification (NCBI taxonomy): domain Eukaryota; kingdom Metazoa; phylum Chordata; class Lepidosauria; order Squamata; family Lacertidae; genus Podarcis; species Podarcis gaigeae. The sequence continues at coordinate 77,879,440 of NC_139684.1, forward strand.
GGTCGGAGAAAACTAGGAGGCAGGTACAGCCACGAGACGGGGGTAAGTCCACTACAAAGTCCAACGAAACCGTGTGCCAAGGGCGCGGTGGAACTGGCAATGGCTGAAGTAGGCCGGGGGGTTGCCCGGTAGGGCCCTTGGCGCGCCGGCAGACATCACAACCAGCAACGTAGCGAGCCACGTCAGCCTTCAAGCGGGGCCACCAAAACTCACGACTGACCAGATGGGTGGTCCGATACCATCCAAAGTGCCCCGCTGCTGGGGCATCATGGGCCATCCGGAGAACCTCCAGCCGCAGTGGCCCTGGCGGGATGTACAGACGACCGTGGTGCAGCAGAAGGCCCTGATGCTACTGCCAGCAAGGGGGAGTCTTGCCTGAGTAGCGGCAACGCCCACTTGGCCGCCTGGTCCTTTAACAAACTAATCAAAAAGTGCACCTTGGTGCGGTCGTCAGGGAAGTTCCGGGCTCGCCCCTGAATATACAGCTTGGCTTGGGCGAGGAACATGGGAAAGCTGGCCGGGGCCCCATCAAATTTCTCGGGCAAAGCCACTGGGTACTTGCCAGGAGCCGGGGCGTCGGCCCCAGGAGCCGGTAGGGCTTCCAAGCGCTGCTGAAGTGCCGTAACCGCGTCGCTGAGCTGCTGCACGGTGTGAGTCAAGGCCTGGTTCTTCTGGGCCAAAGCCACCAGCGCAGCCGCCTGGTCAGCCATGGCCTCTGGCTCTTCCCGAACGCACCCCAACGAAGGGGGAGTGCGGGTGTGGCGGGAGCAAACTGTGCTGGTCCCGGGGGTAAGGTACCGTGGGCGTAAGCAGAGTCCACACGAAGAGGGGCGAGGTCCGAGGCGGAGAGCCGGGCGGGGAACAGGAACGCTGGAACAGGAGGCCAAGCAGGGAACAGGAGCACCGGATGGTCAGGAACAGGAGGCCGAGCAGGGAACAGGAGCACCGGATGGTCAGGAACAGGAGGCCGAGCAGGGATCAGGAACACAGGAAGGTCCGAAGCCAACAACGACGTTGCTCCCGCAACCTGGGACTGGGCTGACTGGGCTTTTATCCTCTTCTAAGGCCAGGGGCGGTCCCGGCCCCCAGGAGCCCTGCCTCCTCTGGCCTTAAGGTGAGCACTCCTCCTGGGAGCAACCAGTTCCCTTCGCCTCTCTGCCCTAAGCCTCTGCAGATCAGGAGAGGCCGAAGGGTTACTGGGCCCTGGAGGAGGCTCACCTGTAGCCACTGAGTCCTCAAGCCCCTCTGGGGCCAGAAGGGTTTCACCTGGGGCCAGCTCCTGGTGCTCTGCCACAGGTGCAGGCTCTTCAGCATCTAGGCCTTGCCCCAGTTCAGCCGGCCCTGGAGGCGGGGACTCCTGTGCAGGCTGGGATTCCTCTGGTTCATCCTCTGAATCAGAATCCCAGGCCATCACAGCAAGCCTCGGAGGCAAAAGGCTACCTCTGCGCTGCAAGCGGTTTTGCTGGAAAGCTTGCATTCGAAGCGGAGCTTAGGCTCGACGCAAATCGCAATGAGAAAAAAGGGGAATAACTCCCTTCAGTGATTTCAGCTCAAGTGATTCCAGCTCCTGCGATGTAGCTTCCCTCCTGGTAGCCTAGTGCCTGCTGTCCTGTGGCTCCACGTGGCGGAAGAAATGCTGCAGCACTAAGATCAGCTGGCAAAACGTGGGGGCGAGCCGGCGAAAAGAGGGCGAGCCCCCTCCGCGCCGGCCCTAAATAGAACAAGCCACGCCCCCCAGCCGACCAGCTGATTGGCTGGCTGGGGGGGCGGGCCCGACGGGGATTTCCCTGCTCTCACGGGGGCTGGATCCAGCCCCCGCTCACGTGGGGTGGGCGTGAAGCCCGCAACCCCACCTCCTGGGGCAGGCCCGGAAGTGGCTTTGTTAATTCAGGTACCTGGCGGATGGCCAATCAAGGATACATTGTCTTTGGCAGCATTTTTCTTCTGCTGGGCCTCCAGCATAACCTTTTGTTTTTCAAAGTGTTAGTTAAAGGGACATTTCCCAGAGAGCGATTTTCTTTGATTCCATTTGATTGCAGTGTGGGGGCTGCCTATTGTTCCATCCCTATACGCTTGTGAGTTATTTAGCAGTGTCTATCTGCCTGACCCTTTGCTTGATGGCAAATAAATAAATTTAGAGGCAAATACAAACCAAACAGTCAAGTGAAGAATAATTATTTCATATCATCATTAGTTATGGTAGACAATTGATAGCATCATCAATTAATTCAACTTACAGTGGTAATTAACTGAACAAATAATACTGGAATAGATTGTAATAAATAACAATAACAAATAAGAGAATAATAATAACAACAAATAAATAAATAAATAAATATGAATAGATAAATAATAGAATAAAAATACTAATAATAATAAATAAAATAAGTAGATTTAAAAAAAAATTAAGATAATAATAAAAAATAAATAAATAATGATAAATATACATTAATAATAATAATAAAAGAGAATAAGTGGAATGACATCACATACCAAGATTAAATTGACTGATTAATTAATTAAACAAATCTATAGATAAATATATAAATAAACAAATAAAAAATAAAATAAAATAAAATTCATTAATAATAAATAATTTACATATATTTCGGAACCCTCAATTGGTTAGAGCATGGTGACAATAACGCCAAGGTTGCAGGTTTGATCCCTGTATGGAACAATTACATATTCCTGCTTTGCAAGGGATTGAATGAGATATTATAATATGAAGTAGGAAGCATATTTAAAAAATAAAAAATAAAAAAAGAATTATTATTATTAATAATAATAATAATAAATATTAATATATATATAGAGAGTAATAAATAACACACGCACGCACATACTAATGGGATAAACAATTAAACATTTAACTGAATGCTTGGGAAATCATTGTTTATTATAAGTAAAACAATCGTTAATTAGTATATTCGTTTCAGAATCAATAACACGTCCCTGTACAACCGCTTGTAAGTGGTAGCACGTGTTTGTGGCAGTAGCTTTAGCATGTTATCCATGGTGCCTAAGAGGAAGCGCTCTGCAACGGAATCAGCTCATACCTCAGGCTGCATGGGTGCCAATAGCCGTAATTCATCGGGGGTGCCACATGAACGGGATAATAACCCCAAACCTATTTCACACTGCCTAAATGCATTTAGATCGTTCATTGATGATTATGAGCAGCGTTTTTTCCCGATCAATCCCCTAACCCTATGCCCTCCGCTGCTACCCCTGATATGATACCAGATACCCAGGTGGTCCCGGAGAGCCCGCCTCTCACCCAGGTTGATGACCTCCCAGGCACCTCTGCCGCCCTCTTCAACAATTCTCAGTTCTCAGGTGCAGGCCCAAGCTCTTGGACAGTAACTGCGGCAGTGCAAACTAGGTCTTGGGCTCACTCGGCATCATCTGGTCCTCAGAACTGCATTGGGTTGCCTGCGAGGAGGCCACCGGCCTGTGTCAATAACCCTGTTGTGTCCAGTTCTTCCAGTCCTTCACAGAATAAGCAGCCCAGGGTCCAGCTTCCAGAATCGGGCACCTCATCGGCTGGTGAGGAGGAACAGCAGCTGGAAGGGGAACTTCAGACAGCTGAGGGGGACAAACTGTCAGGCAAAAGACACACCAAGAAGAAGCACGTGTGTAAGAAGAGCAAGTTGAAAACGAGCAACACGGATGAAGAGTCAGAACAGCCTATGTGCCTTCTGGGGGGCCGCCACCATCAGCTATGATAAAAGTTCTGAAGGAAGGCTTCCAGGATCCTGCTAGCACGCTGGGATCAATTTGAAAATGGCATTTGGTCTGTGGCAGTCATCCCGTATGTTGAGAAGAAGCCATTAGATTCTCATCGCATGGGTAAGCCGGACTTAAGAAGGGAGCCAAAGCGCAAGGTGTGTTGAGAACTCAATAAGGGGTCATGCCAAAGGCAGTCTTGTAAGTATCCGCACGAGTGCGAGAGGTGTGCAGGGGTACACCCAGCCACAGCGTGTTACAAAGAGAAGCAGCCCTATCAGGGAGGTCAGGGGTTCCACTATTCTAGCTCCAGAGGAGCCCCCGCAGCAGGGAACAGATGATAGGGACCCTCAGGGTCTAGCATTTTCACTGATCCAGCTCCCTCCTCTCTGCAACCTCTTGTCTAGCTATCCAGACGAAAGCGCAGCATCCTTTCATTGGAAGGGTTTTGTCAAAGGGTTTCAGAATACCAGTAACCGACTCTTTAATTGCAAAGGATTTCCCCTAACCAGATGTCAGTAAGGGAAAGGCTTGAGGTTGCAGAAAAAGAAAATAGCTAAGGAAGTGGCCGCAGGGAGGGTGGCTGGTCCATTCGTACACCCCCCTATCCCAAACCTGCACATCTCGCCCCTTGGTATTGTACCCAAAAAGCCCCATGGTGAGTTCAGATTAATCCACAACCTTTATTACCCTAAGGGTTTCGATTTCAGATGTCTCGCTTCCGGTTGCTAGCACCTGGAGCTCAACTGTTGCCCGAACCCTTTCCGGAGCACCAGTGGAACCTTGGAGACGCTAAGTGATTAAGGGAGTATTAGCATCGGTCGTACCCTCCACCCTTAGATCTTACAAAAAAGCATGGTGCGATTCATGGGCTTCAGGTCAGGGATATTGGGGCTTTTGCCTAGTGTGCCACCCACCACGGATGACGTTCTGCAATACCTTTCCCATCTTGACGATTTGGGACGGGCCCCCAAAAACATTATAGATACACGTAGCCATCATCAGCTTCTTTGCTAAAGCCATGTTTTCCTCTGACCCGTGCAGTGACTTCCTGATCCGCAGAGCTATTGAGGGTTGGGGCAGGCTACAACCCCCCTAGAGCCGTAAGCCAATTTCTTATGGGCTGCTATCTCAGATACGCACAAAGCTTAGGTCAATCTGCTGAGCCAAGTTCGAGGCCCGCCTCTTTTCCGCAGCATATGCGATCGCCTTCTTTGGCACCTTGAGGGTCGGTGAAGTGGTAGCCAAGGTTAACGCAAGTGGGAGGAAGTGCAGTTGACCGAAGCTAGCATGACAGTGCGGATATGTCAATCCAAAACGGACCAGGCAGGTAGGGGTTCCCTCGTAAACCTTACAGCTTCAGTGCAATGGGGCCCACGCCTGGTCAAAGACACTAGACGGTACCTTTACCTCAGACCGCACGGCCCGGGTCCGCTCCTGCTTCACGAGGATGGGTCACCTTTGTTGAGACACCAATTCACAAGGGCACTCCACAAAGCTATTGATGCCTGTGGTTTATCTTCCCAGGGTTATGCGGCACACTCATTCAGGATTGGCGCCGCCACAACAGCTGCACGCTTGGGCCTGCCAGCGGATAAGATTAAGGAAATGGGCCGGTGGAAATCTGACGCTTATAAAGGTTACATTCGTTAGAATGCGCTCTGCTCCTTTACCTCTACTTACCCGTATTTTTCTTTCCTTTATTCTCAGCCGTTCTCAGAAGTGTCTGGATTTGTGGCCATGGTATAGTCCATTGGGCCCGCGTACGGTCGGTTAGCTGTGGCCTCACCCCTAACCTTGGATTGCTACTTGGAGTGCAAGTTTCCTGGTTTTCGAGACGAGGCATGCGTTGGGAAGACCTTATGCCATTGCTGAGAGGGAGAGTTGCCGCATTTGGCCCTCCTGACATCCTTATCCTTCAATTAGGGGGAAATGACCTTGTTAGCAGAAGAAGTGTGGACTTGTCGTGGCACATAAAAAGAGATTTGGATGAGATTGCTGCCTTGTGTCCCGGAACAACGGTGTTCTGGTCCTCCTTCCTGAAGAGAATTGTGTGGCGCGGTGTGCAGAATTGTATTGTATGGCCATTGAAAAATCCAGGAAACTCTTAAATTGTGCAATAGATCGTTGGGTGCGCTTTATGTATGGCCGAGTCATCTCTCATGACCGTATCCGGATTGGCGGCCAAGCCTTGTACGGGAATGATGGGGTTCATCTTTCAGACCAAGGGAATGACATTTGGTTAACTAGCATCAGCAGCAGCATCAGGGATTGGTTACAGCTGTGAGGGTATTGGTGGCGAGCCCCTTTTGGGCTCGGGTGGCGGTTAGGCATTGGAATAATGTGTTGTGGTGTCGAAGGGCTAGGTGTGGCCATCGCCTGCGCCTTCAATTTTTGGGTATTCCGTTAAAGGAATCCGGCGGTCGTGTATTCTGTCCGATGCCTGCTTGGCGGGAGGCCATGGCACGACACTCGGTAACGTCAGGGGAGAGCTTATAGTTGGATTAGCATCAACAGGCTCCACCTACTGGTGAATAAACCCCCTTTGTTTTTTAGACTCACCCCTCTCCAAGTGGGTGGAGTCAGCTGATGTAATCCAATGCCTAAGCCAATACCTTTTCACTTGTTGTAATCAATAAAGTTGTGGCCTTTTCTTGCCCATTAACCTTATATCACGTGTCCTTGTGTTTCATTCCACTGTGCGGGGTTCGGGTCCTCGAACCACAAAGGGGGATTTATGTATGCCTTTGTTGTTCTTGTTCCAGAACAGATAGATAAGAATAATGAGGATGAGACAGAGAGAAATAGGAAGAAGGAGTGGGCAGGAATTGCTGCAGCTGGCTTGCATCGAGTCTGGGCAAGGGAGTTAGCTGGCGGGAAAAACACTGAGGTATTATTGAGTTTAGGACACTTTTCAGGAATCAGCCAGTATTTCACTCCTGGTATGAATTGGAAGTGCACTTTGGGTCTGACATGCACATTTTGGGAGAACCATAGAGTTGGAGAGTTGGAAGATACCCTGTGGGTCATCTTGTCCAACCTGCTGCAATACAGGATTCTCAACTAAATCTTAAATAACAGATGGCCATCTAACCTGAGGCCTTCTTATTATTTGTTGTTGTTGTTTAGTCGTTTAGTCGTGTCCGACTCTTTGTGACCCCATGGACCAGAGAACGCCAGGCACCTCTGTCCTCCACTGCCTCCCGCAGTTTGGTCAAACTCATGCTGGTAACCTCGAAAACACTATCCAACCATCTCGTCCTCTGCCGTCCCCTTCTCCTTGTGCCCTCCATCTTTCCCAACATCAGGGTCTTCTCCAGGGAGTCTTCTCTTCTCATGAGGTGGCCAAAGTACTGGAGCCTCAGCTTCACGATCTGTCCTTCCAGTGAGCACTCAGGGCTGATTTCCTTCAGAATGGAGAGCTTGGATCTTCTTGCAGTCCATGGGACTCTCAAGAGTCTCCTCCAGCACCATAATTCAAAAGCATCAATTCTTCGGCGATCAGCCTTCTTTATGGTCCAGCTCTCACTTCCATACATCGCTACTGGGAAAACCATAGCTTTAACTATACGAACCTTTGTTGGCAAGGTGATGTCTCTACTTCTCAAGATGCTGTCTAGGCCTGTCATTGCCCTTCTCCCAAGAAGCAGGCGTCTTTTAATTTCGTGGCTGCTTTCACCATCTGCAGTGATCATTGAGCCCAAGAAAGTAAAATCTCTCACTATCTCCATTTCTTCCCCTTCTATTTGCCAGGAGGTGATAGGACCAGTGGCCATGATCTTCGTTTTTTTGATGTTGAGCTTCAGACCATATTTTGTGCTCTCCTCTTTCACCCTCATTAAAAGGTTCTTTAATTCTTCCTCACTTTCTGCCATCAAGGTTGTGTCATCTGCATATCTGAGGTTGTTGATATTTCTTCCGGCAATCTTAATTCCGGCTAGGGATTCATCCAGCCCAGCCTTTCGCATGATGAATTCTGCATATAAGTTAAATAAGCAGGGAGACAAAATACAGCCTTGTTGTACTCCTTTCCCAATTTTGAACCAATCAGTTGTTCCATATCCAGTTCTAACTGTAGCTTCTTGTCCCACATAGAGATTTCTCAGGAGACAGATGAGGTGATCTGGCACTCCCATTTCTTTAAGAACTTGCCATAGTTTGCCGTGGTCGACACAGTCAAAGGCTTTTGCATAGTCAATGAAGCAGAAGTAGATGTCTTTCTGGAACTCTCTAGCTTTCTCCATAATCCAGCGCATGTTTGCAATTTGGTCTCTGGTTCCTCTGCCTCTTCTAAATCCAGCTTGCACTTCTGGGAGTTCTCGGTCCACATACTGCTTGAGCCTTCCTTGTAGAATTTTAAGCATAACCTTGCTAGCGTGTGAAATGAGTGAAATTGTGCGGTAGTTGGAGCATTCTTTGGCACTGCCCTTCTTTGGGATTGGGATGTAGACTGATCTTCTCCAATCTTCTGGCCACTGCTGAGTTTTCCAAACTTGCTGGCATATTGAGTGTAGCACCTTAACAGCATCATCTTTTAAAATTTTAAATAGTTCAGCTGGAATACCATCACTTCCACTGGCCTTGTTATTTGCAGTGCTTTCTAAGGCCCATTTGACTTCACTTTCCAGGATGTCTGGCTCAAGGTCAGCAACCGCACTACCTGGGGTATACGAGACATCCATTTCTTTCTGGTATAATTCCTCTGTGTATTCTTGCCACCTCTTCTTGATGTCTTCTGCTTCTGTTAGGTCCTTTCCACTTTTGTCCTTTATTATGGAAATCTTTGTATGAAATGTTCCTTTCATATCTCCAATTTTCTTGAACAGATCTCTGGTTCTTCCCATTCTATTGCTTTCCTCTATTTCTTTGCATTGCTCGTTTAAGAAGGTCTTCTTGTCTCTCCTTGCTATTCTTTGGAAATCTGCATTCAATTTCCTGTATCTTTCACCATCTCCCTCGCATTTTGCTTGCCTTCTCTCCCCCGCTATTTGTAAGGCCTCATTGGACAGCCACTTTGCTTTCTTGCATTTCCTTTTCATTGGGATGGTTTTCGTTGCTGCCTCCTGTATAATGTTACGAGCCTCCATCCATAGTTCTTCAGGCATTCTGTCCACCAAATCTAAATCCTTAAACCTGTTCCTCACTTCCACTGTGTATTCATAAGGGATTTGACTTAGATTGTATCTTACCGGCCCAGTGGTTTTTCCTACTTTCTTCAGTTTAAGCTTGAATTTTGCTATAAGAAGCTGATGATCTGAGCCACAGTCAGCTCCAGGTCTTGTTTTTGCTGACTGTATAGAGCTTCTCCATCTTTGGCTGCAGAGAATATAATCAATCTGATTTCGATGCTGCCCATCTGGTGATGTCCATTCTTATTATGCCCACCATTAAAAGAGAAAAACCAATTTAGTGTTTTGGCTCTTCTGCTGCAAACAAGCAAATGTTTGAATAGCTTGCAAAAATGCTATTTTAATCTCTTCTCACAATGCTATCCAATCCTTCAACATTTCTCCTATTCAATAATAATAGTATTTTTACTATTTATACCACACCCATCTGACAAGGTTGCCCCAACCACTTTGGGCAGCTTCCAACATAGAAGAACTTATTAAATATTAAACAATTAAAAACTTCCCTATACAGAACTGCCTTCAGATGGCTTGGGGAGTCAGATAACTCCATCCCTCCAACGAAAATAGGGACGTCATAAGGAAAAGTGGATCAAATCAGAAATTGGGACGGCTTCTGCAAATCCAGGACTGGGCCTGGAAAATAGAGACACTTCAATGCTTCCATAGTTTGCAAATATGTATTTTAGACTCTTCTCAAAATGGTGTGACTCCCAACAGTGTTCTCCAGTGACTAACTGCCAGCCCTCATTTGTTACAGACTTGTGAACTACTTCCGCTGTTACTAAGATGTCCAAAGCTTATGAGGAGCTGCTAGGTTTTTATTGGATAAAGGGATGTATATACATGAGCCATTGCCTCAATCTTTGCTGTTCTTTGCTGTGGGGTCTAACTCAGTTGGAAGGAGAATATATTTTTATCATCCTCCATGCCCCAGAAAAAGAACTAAAGAGGTGGCAATTCTCTTCATAGCTGAGGAGTATTGATAGATGCCAGGAACAAAAAGATATATACTGTAGATTGTACAGTGACTCCAAAGTGCTTACCAACAGCTGATGAAATCATTTTCTGCAATTTCATTCCTCCTTGTTCCAGTTGCATCAGATTGTTGGAAAGGAGTGAAGATACTTTGAGTCATCTGATCTGCTTGCCTTTAGCCACGTTGCCTTAAACCGAACCAATCTAGTTGTTTACACCTGTTTCACATCCCTTCTTCAGCACAAACCTCATCCATATGTCATATATTTCTTCATTTACAGAAACCATCTTTATTTTCTGGTACCTAACCCTTTCCCCCCCAACAATGTATGTTTTATTGGTTTGCATAGATGGATAACCATTTACCTGGTTGCCTGGAACCTCACCTCTCACAATGAGCCACTAGAAGGGGCTCAGAGCTAGATCTCAGATCTCAGTGTCTGGGCTGAACGCTGGTGGTGCAGACGCTCTGGTTATAAAATGAAATTGCAAAAACAATCAATATGTGTGTCTCAATTCCATGTTTTTAGAATTTAGAGATAATTCACATTTTGTACACACAGCAGGTAGAGAGATAATTTGCAACATCTTACCTGTTTGGTGATGACTGCCCTTAGCTACACTATTTTGAATAGGACCAAACTAATCCATATGCCAGAAATCAGGAGCTATTCAAGAACAGGCTGGACAGTCATCTGTTGGGGATGCTCTAATGTTGGCTTTTCTGCATTGTATTAGGTGTTAGATTAGATAGCCTACCCTACCCCGCACACCACAATTACTTGGTCCTACACAGTTGGGATGTGCGTGGTGCAAGGATTTGGGTGGCGCTATGGGTTAAACCACAGAGCCTAGGATCAGAAGGTCGGCAGTTCAAATCCCCGCAATGGGGTGAGCTCCCATTGTTTGGTCCCAGCTCCTGTCAACCTAGCAGTTCAAAAGCATGTCAAAGTGCAAGTAGATAAATAGGTACCACTCCAGCGGGAAGGTAAACAGCGTTTCCATGCGCTGCTCTGGTTTGCCAGAAGTGGCTTAGTCATGCTGGCCACATGACTCGGAAGCTGTACGCTGGCTCCCTCGGCCAATAAAGTGAGATGAGCGCTGCAAGCCCAGAGTTGGTCACGACTGGACCTAATGTTCAGGGGTCCCTTTACTTTTACCTTTACACAGTTGGAGTGTGGCAATATTGACAAATATTTTAATGCAAAGTCCCACGACTCAAGCATGGAAGAAAAGGCCTTAGAATGAAATTACATGATCAATCAATATGTGGGTCTGAATTCCACAATTTGGAATATTGAGATATTTCAAGTATTGTACACAGGTAGAATCTGGTTAGGATGTTTTCAAATGGCAGGTGGTTACACCACATAAGAGCTAAGGAGTACCGTGATGATGCTTTGCTCTGATGCTTACATGGCTGCACATATGCAAAAGTCCCCCCCCCCCCCAAACAGAACCCTTCACAATTACAAAACTATCACCTGCAATCTGATTGAGCAAATGTCCTGGGCTGGGCAGAGATTGCGTATTGTCTGTGACATGAAGGAGGATGATATGCACCACACTGTTCCTTGTCCCATTAGCTGCTATACAGAAGTACAGAATATCTTAAACAAACAGTATACAGGAGCGCAAAGGAAAAAAAGGGGGTGGAACCAAACTGCAAACAGCCCAATGAGGACTGAGCACATCAGCAGCCCCAGAATGTTGTGTGTCAGTTGAACTAGAAAGATGAAAAGTGGGGCAGTTGTAGGAAAAGAATGGCCTCCTCGAGGAACAGCAGCACTCCCAACATTTTGTTGCTCGTCTCTTTGATGCATTTACAAACATATGCAGACTCCTGGCTGTCCCAGAGGAATAAGGCGGGTTATCATGAAAGTCACCCTCTGGAAATCTCATCTTTGCACAACTGCTAAAGGTGAACAAGATCAGCCCTAGTGTCCCTAGATCATGTCTGTGTGTTTGGGGGGTAGGGTGGGGGTGAGAGAGAGTGAGATTATGTTTGTCAGACAGAGAGTTCAATGTTACTTGAAGACTAGAAGCCATTTTGTAGTTGCAGAACAACTCTCTGTTGGTGTACTGCAGGTAATCTCTTAGGCTCTTCGGATGAGTGTGAGGGGTTGTGCCTCATCAGTGGTTGCACCATAATTTTGGTACTGGAATGTTTCTGAAATGGGACATTTTCAGCCCATCTGGAGGTTCTGGGTATAAAAGCTGGGGTCTACTGGGGTCAAAGTATCAATGAGCTATCATTTCTCTCAGAAATGCTTTTTAGTGCAGATTTTTGAATTTGGGCTGAGACCAGCATCAAAGACACTTTAGTTCTAATATTCATCCTATGTGTAGGGTCAATAGTCTTGCCTGTAATAGTCTCAACAAGATTGTAACCCTGTTATGTCACCTGTTTCTATCCAATTATCCTTGTATTTATTTGAAAGACTTGCATTGGGGTTATATGATACCATATTGCATTGATTTACCAACTATAGAGTTTTGGAGCTAGAACTCACAACCCCCCTCATTCCTACCCTCACTTCTCCATCCCACTCCAATCCATTTCCCTCCACCGTATGGAAAAAAGAAAGAAAGAGAAGACACAGCAGTTCTGAGGCATGGCTTTCACCACCAGATCTCAAAATCCCCTTCCCAACACAGTAAATCGGGGAATTCACAAGGAGAAAGGCTATGCTGTATCCTAACTACCTTTCAAGGTCAGGCTAGTGTGAAATTTGTGAAGCATTTTAACAGTTACTAGCATGCTCCTTGAGGAAAATATTTAAGTCAGCTGTGATTTTATTTCCCGGAGGATTGTTTCCTATTTTCCTGTAGGAACAACAATCTGGTGTTAAACATCCTGGAGAAGTGAGCAAATCTGGCAAATGAAAATAAATGTACATATTAGTCCTTTAACCTTGGAAAGAGTGGTTGTGTTGGTGAATTAGAATGTTAAAAATTTATTGATAAAAGGGTACAATTTAAAAATCTGCAAAATCTTATAAGTCCATTAGAAGTTCATAAAAATAACACTCAGATGTAATTTAACATACTCTCAAAACTATATTTATAGGGCAGCATCTAGCCAATTCATAAAGAATTGGTAGGGCTGCTGTCAACGAGGCTGGAATAGAAATTACCCAACATTAGACAGGGAAACTGCTCCCCGTTATGAGGGCTTGTTTGAGACAATCTGGGACAGAGCTCTGTCTGAGCACTTGATTGAACAAACGTGGGTAATTTTGGGAGTGAACAAACAAGACCACTTTGATGTAAAGTGGTTTTCCTTCATCTTCATCTTTTTTAGCAGAAAGGCCAATATTGTCTGCACTGACTGGCTGAAACTGTTCAGTGTTTCTGAGATGGGTATTTCCAAGTCTTACCTGGTTTACTTGGGATTGAAATTAAAACCTTCTGCATGCACAGCAGATGCTCTACCACTGTTAGAGGCTGGGCAGAGGAGGAATGGTGAAGACCACCTTCCTATCCTGGCCCTTCCAGGGAGGAGGAAGAGGAAGGGAAAGACAGTTTAGATTTTCAACAGGGGTTTGCTCAGAGGCAGGAAGTTGGAAAATCATGGGAAAGGAGCAGCAGCAGCTGGCTGGCATGTTGTCATTAGAAAGCATTCCAGACCCTCCATCTTCCATAACCCCGTGAGCCTTAAAAGTAGGAGAGCAAAGAGCTCGAAGACATAGGGCACTTAGTGACATCCATAGAGAAGTTGTTGTTGATGATGATGATGATGGAATGAGGAAGTGGGAGAGATGGGGTGGAGGTTCACGCAGGACAATGCCATTATCCAAGAGGCTGGGTTCTATAGCCTCTCTCTGTAGAGATTGTAATACTAAAAAGGGACTGAAATAAACTTTTCCTTGTCTTTACAGTTTCCTGGGCAATCAGCTGGGAGCCACTGACAGCATCCTGACAACCAATGACCAAGCTTACCTAATTCACACTCCCCCCCCCCCAAAAAAAAAGACATGCACCAAAACGAAGTTTCCTTTGAAAGGAAAAATTAGTTGTTTTTTTAACAAATAAAAATGCTTATTGCAATACAGAAGCTAGCACAACAGAGCCTTCCCTAACTGCCTTCTCACTGGGTTCAAACATTGCTTTAAACCAGCCCTGCAGTGTCAGCCTGTGTTCACTGCTCTGCCGCCCAAGAAGGTGATTCAGCACACCTTATGTGGGAGAAAGGTTCTTAAATTATAACAGGCCTTGAGGTGTCTAGGTCTAAAAGAAGCACAAGTCTGAAAACGACTGTATGTCAAACCAAGAAGCTCAGAGATGCCTTTTACATGCTCAATTCACCTATGTCATCCCACCATGCTTGTCCAGTGGCCCTACAACCTTCACCCTGCCTGCCTAAGGATGTCCACAAGTAGGAAAAGCTGGTGCTGCTGGCTCAGTACAACAAGAAGGGATGTGGGAAGAAGGGTCAGAATGCAAGGCCCAGAACACCAGTGGCATCCCTGAAGATCAACAGGATCTTTTGGTGGCACTGCTTGTGACATACTGGGGGAAAGCAACTTGGAAAGAAAGAGAGCCCAGTTGTGATGTGCCAGGCCTCCCTCGCAGTGTGAGGGGAAGGTGATGTGACTGAGTCCAAGAATTATACAACAATCTCAGGGGAACTGAACTAGGTACCTGATACAGAACCTGAACGTAGTGGTTAGGAGCCTATAGAACTCAAACCAAGAAGCTCAGAGATGCCTTTTACATGCTCAATTCACCTATGTCATCCCACCATGCTTGTCCAGTGGCCCTACAACCTTCACCCTGCCTGCCTAAGGATGTCCACAAGTAGGAAAAGCTGGTGCTGCTGGCTCAGTACAACAAGAAGGGATGTGGGAAGAAGGGTCAGAATGCAAGGCCCAGAACACCAGTGGCATCCCAAGGCCCAGTGGGGATAGGACTACACAAATGGGGAGCCATCACCTTAAAAAAAGATGCAGCAACAGAAGACCTCAGATTAGCACCAACCTTCAGCTGTGCAAGTTGTTCTCTTGGAGTTGTCCATGATCCAGAAAACAATGGCCAGCAACAATGGCCAGCAACAAGCAAGCATCATTTAGCCCAGTGTGATGGTTCAGAAGAAGAGTTGTCAGGATCTAAGAGTGAAAGGTCAGGGATTATGATTTCCCTTGATTTACAGCATCACCACATGAGAAAGCTTTCTCACTCAACGTTTATTCATTTCTTTGGTATCCTATATTTCATTTCTGGCATGTTTCCTAGCATATCACATGGATGCTTTTAAACTGCTCTAAGATCGAATTATAGAAATATAGAGTAGGAAGAGACTCAGAGGATCACCTAGGCCAACTCCCTGCAACTTAGACATGAATTGACCTTACTGAATGGCAGTTCTGACAGTGAGGATAACAGGGAGCATCCAGAGCAGCCCAAATATGGGGATACAAGTTAAGACTCAGGGAAGCAGAGAGCTGGTAAACACAAGTCTCTATTTGTATCCATTCTTATGCTATACTGAAGCAGTTGTTCCTAGATATTGCCCTGAGGCTCATTTGGCCCTGATGCCAAGCTGGGTATCGAAGACGTGTACTATCTGTCAAAATCACTGTGTGTTTCTGAAAAATACATTATATATGATTTGGTTTTTCAGTAGGGCTCCAAGGTCATTACTGAGGGTTGATGAAATCATTCTCTGGAACGTTCTGCCTGTTTCTTCCACTGCGCTTACACCCATTGTACTGTGAAGATGAGAGAATATTTAAGTCATCTAACCTTCTTAATGATTTTGGGTTAATATTTATATGCAACTGAAAAAATGGGCATATGGAGCTGATGTAAAATATTTGTATGGTATTTACTCCCAACTACCAAGAGAACTGTTGATTAAAAGTGACAAAAATAATTATTATTGTTGCTGAGATTATTATTGTAGTTGGCATCTGTCTGCCTCGAGAGACAATGGAGTGCACCTCCAGGGATGAAGTCAAATTGCTGCATTAGCAGCACCAAAATGAGCTCCCCAGTGTGGAAACTTGGGCAGTGTTTATGGATGTCCTAGGCTGCACAGGTGACAATACACTCTCTTGGCCTCACTGATGTATTCCAAAGGAAAGCAGAGCAGTATGTATGGAACCAGCTTGGCTACAGGAGTTGCCAGAAAGAGGCATACGAAGTTCCATCTAACTGTCTTAGATACTCCTGTCCAGATTTGTGCAGTATTTACTCCTTAGATTTTCTTCTCCCTGAGATATTCCACAAAGCAGCAGTGGTTTAGGGACAGAGTTTTCCTTCTCCTAGATCGGCTACTTTCCCAGTTTGACCAGCCCCATCAGTCCCTCATGCCCCTCTACAACATGTACAGGAATCACTTTCTTGACAGTCGCACTCACTATTGGTTTTGTCCACTCAATCTGATAGAGTCAGTCCCTGCATGCAGGGCAAGTCCCTAGCTCACTGATGGTCTGGGACCCCTCAACGACCCTTGCTTGGTTTTAGCCAGCCAGTCGAAGCCATTTCCAGGTTGTGGCCGCTGTCGCATGCTGACATCTTCTGTGACCCACAGGGAAGAGCTGAGTACAGGGTGGGGACCAAAGATGGACAAAATAACCCAGAAGTAGCATGTTGGGTTCCCCACCAGAGGATCTAACCCTTCCACTAACACCTTGTATGCCCCATAACCCAGTTTTTATGCAAGGAGCTCAAGGTGGCTAACACACTTCTTCCTGTATGAATTTTTTTAAATGTTATTGAAGCAAATAAAACAAATCAGCATAAAAAAACAAAAGACATACAAAAAAAGCAGCACGGTATATTTAGTTGGTAAAGTACTTAAGAACATTACAAAAGCCATGTGTCTTTTTTTTTTTTACCATGGACAGGGAGTATGGGCATCTGTATTTGTTGTATATAAGATAACAACCCACCAAGCAGTCCAGAAATTTTCAGGGTCCTCCCAGCCTTTGGCAACAGGTCATTTATTGTTTTCAGCCAATACTGAACTCCACATCATCCATAAATCCAATATGTAAAATTTTCCATATCGGGGCAATTGAGGTTCTGGCTGCCACCAACATCCACGTCAAGAGTTCCAGAGAGTAAAAATCCTTCAAATGGTCACCTCATAATTTTAGTATAAAAAGTTGTGGTGACAGTGGATATTTTGGTCTTTTTAAAAACAAACAACGCCCCCCACCATTCTACAGAATTTGAATAAATGTGGGGCGTCCCACCATAGGCAGAAAAAGTTTACTCTTTTCCCATACCCCTTCAGCAGTTCTGAGAAGATTGTGATTTCATATGGGGAGTTTGCATTGGTGTGCAATGCCATCTATGCAGGATTTTCTTAGAATGCTCTCTGCTATAAAAGGAGATTGTTCTACATGGTTTAGATGACCAGAGCTCATACCATTTAGAATACTTTATTTGTATGTGAAGGTCTTTCTCCCATGTAAGTTTAAGGCTTAATAATGGACCAGTGGGGGGCGGAAATCCTAATTCTGCATACATAGCAGACAGCAGTCCTTTCTCCCTTTGACCTTAATCTAATAAAAGTACTTCAAATAGCTGTACATTTGGCTGGACTCCTTGAGATATAACCTTTTGCAATGTTGAATTTTAAAATCAGTCGTGCTATTATGGGAATGATGAGGGGGAAAATCTCCATGTGCATCCTTTCTTCTGCCTCATCAAACAAGTTCTGCCCAGGTTCTGCCCAACGGTCTGGCAAAAATAAATCCATTTATACAAAGTAATTTATTTTCAATTAATTAACAAACTGGCATCACCCATTCTGGTACACTCAGTCACTACATCTCACTGCCCAAGAAACAAATTTTCCCAAAGTGTTGCCCTCAGGCCCCTTTCCTTCTCATTTAAATTGCTCTGAATTGGCTCTTTTCTGCATCAGTTGCCTTTGATGGTCCAACTCCTATCCAAGTCGTTCCTGACTCTTGCTTATTCCAGCACTATGAAGGCAGTCCTGAGCACATGCATTTTCTGGGCAATGCTCTCTCCAGGTGAGTTGAAAGCAGATAACCAGAATTCTTTTTATCATCTCAGAATGTGCTGTGAAGGAGGAAGAAGAGAACCTCGGAGGATCATCACTGGAAAAGGAGCAGAGTATAGCATACCTAAAGAGAATAGTGATCAGAGACCACTGATTATACATTTAGCAGAGTGGAAAAGTCTCCTAGTAAGGTACAGTTTCAAAGTGGAGAGCATATAGAAAATGAGGAATTGTGTTTACTCTGTTCGAAACCAAAATCTTCCATTTTCTTTCATTTCTTTGGCCCTTTCCTCCCCTTTCCCACTGTTTTGTGAGCACTGCAGACTGGGCACTCTGGTGTGTTTTCTTTTTTTAAAAAAAATTATGATTTTCAGGTTTATACATTTCAATAATTTTACAGTCATTTTAACATTTCAAAACTTGACTTCCTCCCCCCACTTTCTGCAGTTCCTTAAATTTACTCTGGTGTGTTTTCTTTCGTTGTCATCCATTTGGTGCTCAACAACCTTTAAGTAACTCCTCTAAAGCCCTTGGGATGATGTTACTTCTCTATATCATCCCTGAGGATTTCCAGTATGGGGTGTTATAGAGGCTGCCTTTGTTGCATTAGAGTGATTTTTTTATTGAATTTTTCTCTTTTGATGTCTCATTGCAGCAAGTATTCACTAGAAAGGGAAGCCTTCCTTTCATATCTAATCTCTGCATCCACAGCTCTTGAATAATGCAATTCCCTCAATTCATCACTATATATAGCAATTGTGGCAGGTCCTTTTCCTATTCTTCTTTAAGTGTGTTAGCCTGGATTGGAGGTGGGTAGAGTTTATAAAAGACATTGATAAATTCAGAATAACATGGGCTAAGTAGTTTTCTTTGTCTGTCCACAATCTTTCAGCTTCATTGGATGATCAAGAGTTCTAGTGTTATATTAAGAAGGACCAAAGTGAGTCCCTTTAAACGTTCTGAAGGCAGCCCTGTACTGGGAAGTTTTAAATGCTTGATGTTTTAGTATTTTTATATGCTGTGAGCTGCCCAGAGTGGCTGATGGGTGGGGTATAATAATAATAATAATAATAATAATAATAATAATAATAGTAGTAGTAGTAGTAACAACAACAACAGCATTAATAAAATTATGCATAGCATGGGCATAGTTTCAATGGATGTTCAAGAATTTTAGTGTTATGAAAAAGGACCAAAATGAATCTTTTTAAACTTTCACCGAATAATAAATGGTTGTGTAAGAATTGTGTAAGACTCAAAGAAGTGGAGTATTTACTTAAGAGATGCAGTGGGAGGAAAATTGGTGGTAGACAGGAGAGGATTGAGCACTCCACCACACCTAGGAAATAGTAAAACTTATTACTTCTAGCTAATGACTTCAACAGCACTAATTAATGAGTGTTTGTCTTATTTTATTTTACTAAAATGAAACATTATTCAAAAGGTTTATTGGATCCCTGTTAATTAAACATATTTAACATATTTGTACAGTGGTTCCTCTGGTTAAGTACTTAATTCGTTCCGGGGGTCCGTTCTTAACCTGAAACTGTTCTTAACCTGAAGCACCACTTTAGCTAATGGGGCCTGCTGCTGCCGCTGCACCTCCAGAGCACGATTTCTGTTCTCATCCTGAAGCAAAGTTCTTAACCCAAGGTACGATTTCTGGGTTAGCGGAGTCTGTAACCCGAAGCGTATGTAACCTGAAGCATATGTAACCCGAGGTACCACTGTATACTGATTTTTCATGTTTCATAAAAGTTTGGATCTGCAATCTCCTCTTCTCTGTGCATTATTCACAAAAACACAAACACCAAAAAGAAAGAAAGTAACAGCTTTGCATTAATATTTCTCTCCTGCCTGTAGTTGTACCACTGAAATGCATCTCTGCGGTCAACACTACTGAACTCTCAGACGAAAATGTTTTGGAATGTAAACCTGGACAGGATCTCTGTATTGCCGGTTTTTTGAACACAAAGTCAGGTAAGTCTAACCTATCTTTTAATCATTTCCCTTTTGATGCACAAAAGCAGAAGTGAGGAAGAAGTGGCATTCCAGCTGTGCTTGAATTTGAAATTCATTAGCCACAGCCAGCATGGCCAATACTCTGGAAAGATGAGAGATGTTGTCCAACCAGTTCTGGAGGACCACATCTTCCCCATCCCTGCAGTGAGCAATGGCTAACATGTGTAAGTGGGTTATCTAAAAATAAAATAATAAAGAAAGAACATCTGATAACAACCAGTGATCCATTTTGGATGCCCATTTTGATTTGCGATATCTAGAGATCTGCAGCACCCCCAAACTAATGAAAACCAGTTTACAGTTGGCTATCAGACCAGGATAAGAAACTTGGACTATAAACCAAATATAGTCAGTGCCAAGAACTGCACTACAATTGAGAGTTTCTCCACTGGTTCCGTAAATAGTATTCATATGTTGAGCAATCAATGGATGGAAGATCAAGGTGCTCCACACTGTCATGGCTCCTTGTCCCACCTCAAGTCATTTTGAAATAATGCTTCACAATGTGGAGAACTGAGGAAGGAAAAAACACAAGAGTATTCCAGTGGTTCACCTCTAAACAAAGGTTTTAAGGTTTCAGGAAATATAGCAAGGTATTAACTTAATTAATGGATGCATACTCTCTCTCAAGGCAGGCAACATTTTTTGGTGCTGCTGTTTCTGCTTTCCCTGTTATCCAAGCTGGATGGAATTTGGTGCTAGGGTGGCTACCATAGCAAGCCCATGCCTGCTTCTTGCAACCCTCTAACTAACATATTTTGGAAGGTTTGTCACATATCTTATTCTGCTCAGAGATTCCCCACTCACTCACAAGTCATTATCAGCTAATTGCCGAGGTCAGGGTAAGTCAGATTTCAAGGATATTCCACGATACATCTTCTTTCATGACATCTCTGGAAAGACATTGTGAAGACAGTCTGAAGCCCAAGGAACCCCTGACCTGTGATATGCAGATATATGCTACTAAACCGGACCATTTGGTTGGATGGGTGCTCACCTGACCTTCCATTGCCCACATCACTGCTGCATCCTTGGGGGTAGAGGGGGAAGGGCAATGAGACAGAGGTCAGTGTGATGCAAGCACACTGCTGAGATTGCTGAACTGCGCAATATGAGTTCAGCGGAGCACCACCACTCCACTCTGTTACTTTTTTTTTTAAAAAAAATATTATTGAAACTTTACATTTTTAGCATCAAAATATCATCACATATAACAAAAATACCACCCCCCCCAAATTCCCCCTCCCCTCCACGACTTCCCTGAGCTTCCTCTCTTTTTTTTGGCATATTATCTCTCCCTGCTTATTGGTTATTTCTATTCTCTAATTTTTTTAAAAATTATTATTATTACTCTCTTATCACTTAAACATGCTCATCCTACATTTATTTTGTTAATTGCAAGTGTTTAATCAACCCCTGCAAGTAAGTCCATTTCTTTGCATTGATTCTGTAAATATGACATGAATGGCTCCCAGTCGTTCTTAAAATCTCTATTGTCCTTGTCTTGAAGTCTTTCCGTTAATTTTGCCATTCCAGCATATTCCATCCATTTTCTTTGCCATTCTTCTTCGGTTGGTATTTCAACACTTTTCCATCTGTGTGCTAGCAATATCCTAGCCACAGTTGTAGCATACATGAAAAGTTTTTTCTTCTCTTTTGGCAAATCTTGACCTGAAATGCCTAGTAAAAAGGCTTCTGGATTTTTCACAAAAGTTATCTTAAATATTTTTTTCAATTCATTATAAATCATTTCCCAATACTTTTAAATTAATTTACAATTCCACCACTCTGTTACTGTTTTTAAGCAGTAGAAAACACTGCAAACTGTTTTCAAGTTTGTAGGATATATCAGAATGCAGTCTGCAGAATTTTGAAAGGAAGTTCTGCATTATTTCAAATGAAATGTTTTTTACAAGTTTAAATGGAATGGTTCCATTTTAAAAATGCTTCAAGATAAACAAATCCCCAGCACTGTTGTTTCAAAAAATAGTGGCCCTTCTCCTAGTCTATTAAATTTAATAATACTTTCTATATGGTTAGTCTGAAATTTCCCCCATTCAGCCAGATAAGAATATGGGAAACATTACAAATAAACTACGTTTGGAGTTAATAGACCAGCATTTTTTGCCCCAGTTCTAGGCATTTCTTTTAAAATTCTCTTTCACAGTTGCTAATAGAGAGGAAGTTTTCTATGGATGTGCCGCGTCTGAAGTGTGCCATTCGGGCCATTACAGCTTCACTTCAACTTGGGGTAAATTCCTTGACATGACGATCCACTGCTGCAGCAGTGACCTGTGCAACAACAAAACTCTCACAAGTAAGTGTCTACATCTTTTTAAAAATATCCTACATATTATAGTTGTGCTCCAGATTCAGCCAAGACACAACCTAAGCTGGGCATCTTTTGAGGGATCTTAGTCTCATTCAACTGGGGTTGAGACAGCCTCAGATGGCTAGATCTAGGACTGAGCAGTGCAGAGCTTTCTGGGGATGAGTTGTCAGGCAGACAGGAAGCAGAGGCTGCCATGAGTGAGAAGGAGAAACACTGAAAAGGAGGACCATTCTGGGAGGATCCCTTTTGAAGAAGGTCCTTTCCTCCTTCCTGCCCTCCAAAGGAACACCATGGAAGGTCAGATTCTCCTGTTGCTAAGTAGAAGGATCTGACTGTGCACTCTTCTGATGCACCGTATGCCAGCCATATTTTAATTGTATGTTAAAATATGATGAAATAAATAAATATATATAAAATCTCTTAGCATTGAGCTCCAAATTGCTTTGGAGGTGGGAAGGTTGTCGTCAGAGCAGTACATCATGAACTGAAAGATCCACAGGCCACAGATCAGAGGGTCAATGCCCAACTTTCTTTGTGTATACACTAATACCTCCGTGAATGTCCACCTTGTCTAGCGCCCATTCCAGTGAACATCCACGGGAAACCCAGAAGTACTGGAATGGGTTACTTCCATGTTTGCCGCTCGCACATACGCGGAAGCACTAAATTGCGCTTCGTGCATGCGCAGAAGTGCAAACCGCTCCCCATGTGTTCACAGACATGTCACTTTGCCCTGTGTATTTTTTGGCTAGCAGCCAGGGCTCCAGAACGGATCCTGGCCGCAAAACAAGGTACAACTGTATACTGTATAGGAGTGTGTGTTTGTCCATGTGTGTGTGTTCTTTTGCATTTAATGTAGCAGTTTAAGGTTTTTCAACATCTTCCCATAGACAAACTTCAATTTTAACCCATAGAAGATACTTAACACCTATATTTTGGGGAAGGTGCTAAAAAGTATCATTATCTTCATTGTGAAAACCTCTCATCACTCCGCTGTAGCAACACCACAATCCCTCCACCACCACCAGTCTGGAGCTTATCCCTAAAAACACAAGATGAAAAGGTTGAAAATACAATAATGAATGCAAGCATACATTATTGGAGTTAACTTCCAGACGAGCATTGCCCTGTAAAGACTTTTAAAAGGAAAGACCTTTTAGCAGCACATAAAAAGCAAATGAGATAATAAATGTATATGTGATGCCAGAGATTGTAGATATAAAGACAGATAAAACCATTACATATACTGACTATAGATTTGATTTTGGCAGTTCCAGATCACAATGCTCTTACACCGAATGGTATGCAGTGCCCAGCCTGCTTCACTGCCAAATCTCAGAATTGTACGAGTGCTAAGACTGTCGACTGCCTTGGGAATGAGAATCAGTGTGTTCGTTTTGAGGGAGCTCTTATGGAAGGTAAGATTGCTACTGAACCAGGAAACAAAGCCTGCAAATTACCTTGGAAAACCATGCTGACCCCTTTATTTTCCCCTGTCCCCATTTAATGTTGCCAGAAAAGTAAGAAGCAAGCTTTTCTTCTTTTTTGAATCTGTTTTTAAAAACAACAATCAAAGTTTCTTTTACATGTCAATGCACTTGGTATATCAGTCTCTAGTATAAATGAGAGAGAGAAAGAAGCACCTCTGTCTCTTCCCCCACTTCCTCTGATATCTCCTGTGGATGCATGCTTTTGTACATTTGGCTGAAGGCACCAGTGGGCTCTGCTCCTGGTTAGCTATCCTTGGCACAGACTTTGCCCACAACCAGATTTCAGAATTAATAATATGATGGAGGATGGAAGAGAGAATGTGTTGGAAAAAAAGATACTGCCTGGGGAAAGTGTCACACGGAGGAAGAGCCCATCACCTTATTTCACTTGCTTCTCTGCTTACACCAGTAGAGGGAATATTCAGGCCTCTCTAACTCTACCTTGAAACTCTCCCCAGACCACATCTCTCTGTTAACAGCAAGCAAAATGGCAGAAACTGATTGGGGCAAAATGCTTGCAATTAGCTCCAAATCTATTTGACGTTTTATACAGATAGTTTCTTGAAAACGGAAACCCTCAGGACTATCTAGGTTCCCTTCAAAGTACTGGTGTCACATAGTTAAATGTGCCACATATCTTGGGAATTGGGCATCTCAAGGACTGCCTTCTCCCACATAAGCCTACTCATCTGTTGAGGTCACCTGTGAAAGTTCCCCTTCTGGTCCACCCACATCCTGAAACTGAGAAGGTTGGATCTACTTAGGGGTAACACCTAGGCCCTCAATTGTACTCTCCGTGGCCTTTCAAGTTCTAAGGACATTGGGTGTCATCTGAATTGTTTCTTTATAGTCATACTTTTTTATTCAAGACAAGTGGCATATCCCCCTGTTTGTTGCACTCACCACCCCACTCCCATCCAGGACATTTTGAAAGTCTCTCACACCTCTTACAAACATTTGAAGAGTGCATTTCCCTCCTCCAGTGTGCTTTTCCACCCCGTGTGACTCCTTCTCCTTCTCTCTCTGTCCCTGTCTCTCCCTCTCTCCCTGATTTCTGAAGGGGTAGACCCCCTTCTATGATTCCTCTGCTATTTGGGATGCTACTCCCTCCACTTCACCCTTTCCTACATGCTCCTTAACCCTACCCCATGATTTATTATCCTTTGTACACCCCACATTCCTATTTCTCCCTCATTTCCTCCCCCTTACTGGTGACTTCTGCTTTTCACACACCCCAGTCATTAACCCACCCACTTCATTGATCTGGTCTTACTTGGTACACTTTACTTTGCTCCCCCATCTCAAAGAAACCATGATTGGTACACTCCATCCCCTTAGCTTTTTGTAGCTCTTTCACAAACATCTCTCCCTCTTCCTCCCAAATGCACACATATTAATATTCTATCCTTCTTCTCTAAAAAGATGTCTCTCCCTCACAGGCATACATGCATATATACATACCTCTCTGTTTACCTCTCTCTCCTTTACAAAGATGTAGAGACACCTATCACCAAGACACTCATGCATACGTACAGCCCCACTGTTTTTGCTTCTCTTTTTCACAAAAACACACAGACCACATATATCCACATACACACATATATCCCCCTCCTTTCTTTAACGCCTGGATACCAAAAGACAATGACTACCTCTAACCACCTTACTTCCTCTTTCTTATCCATCTCAACACACCATACTTAGGAAATCCTTCCTTTTCTGACAATCAAATGATGCTCATCCCTGGAACGAAACCAGCAGCTGGTAGGCAGCAAACATCTAAGCAAATGGGGTGGTCCATATAATTTCTACTCCCCCCAAAAAAAACAACAACCAACAAGGGGGGGTGGATAGCAAATGCACAATGTCAGCTGTGATTTGGTTGGACTCATGAGGCATCCAACATCACAATCCTTCTCCCTCCCCTCAACCTCCCCTTCTTCTTCCTCTTCCTCCTCTTCAGATGCCAGGCCTCCCTTCTATGCTTGAGCCTCCTCGGCTTCTCAATTTTTCTTCCCCTCCCCTGCCTCCTCATTGTTATCATGCCATTCATCAGTGGCTGCATGAACATTGTATTCCAAATTTTAGATGTGTTTATGGGATTGCTGAAGATTTTTCAGCTGTATATTTTATAAAAATAAATTATTAAAATTCACATTCACAACCACAATCTCAAAGGCCCTGGAAAAGCACTAATGTGAACATTTCTTTCTTTCTTCTTCTTCAGGTTTTAATAAAGGGGATAGATTCTTTTTCCATGGATGTGCAACAAAAGATTTTTGTGCCATAAAGGAAAAACAAAAGAAAGGTTTCGGAAATATAGTCCGTATTGGTAACAGTATTGTCACTGCCAGAAAAGAGAATTGTTATAATGCTTCATAAGTTTGAAGCCTAGTGGTCACAGCCAGGCCTCAGGACCACTGGGCTTCTTTTATCCTCTTGGTGTTGGGGTTCTGGGTTCTAGCTCCAAAAAGCTATGGTGTAAAATTTAAATCAGTTAAATTTCCAATGTGATCATTATGATAAGAAAATAAATGATTATGGCATATGAAATGTTGGTTCTCAAGTCTATAACTTTCAAATAAATACAGTAAGCCTGCAACTTAATAAAGATCACAATTTAATAAACTAAAGGGACATATTACCACTTCTGATGGGAGTTCCATTAAATGGCAACAGTTAGGGAAAAAGTATTTCAGGAAACACTAGACAGGACCTCTTGTTAATGCCTTCTCCAGCCCTGGTGGGTATCTGGGATGGATGAAATGAAAATGGAACCTATAAAGAGCTGGTTTGCTATCCAGGAACAATCCTTGCATTATAACTCCATGCCCAAACACATTTTCCCTTGCTCCACAGTTTTCTCCCTGAAAACCTGCTCTTTAAAGCTGAATCAGAGCAAATGGCAATACAGGGAGAAATGGTAAGTGTGTGGACACTGAGGTCCAGCGCCGAGGGCCTTCTGGTGGTTCCCTCTCTATGAGAAGCCAAATTACTGGGAACCAGGCAGAGAGCCTTCTCAGTAGTGGCACCCGTCCTGTGGAACGCCCTCCCACCAGATGTCAAAGAGAAAAATAACTACCAAACTTTTAGAAGACATCGGAAGCCAGCCCTGTTTAGGAAAGTTTTTAATGTTTAATAGGTTATTGCATTTTAGAGTTTTGTTGGAAGCTGCCCAGAGTGGCGGGGTATAAATAAATTATTATTATTATTATTATTATTATTATTATTATTATTATTATTATTATTATTAAATTATTATTATTATTATTATTATCAGAATGGTTATCATGAAACACTGAAAATATTTTATGGGAAAATGACTAAAAAGGCTTGTCTTAACCAGATATGGATTACTACCATGAAGTGAAAAATTAAGACTGAGCTGAGGATGAAGAACAACAACAAAACCAAACACATTTTCAAATATGTAGAATCATAGACCCATAGAATCTTAGAGTTGGAAGGGTCCCCAAGAGTCACTAATCTAACCACCTGCAATGCAGGAATCTCAACTAAAGCATCCATTATATCCATGCCTATCCTACCTCTATTTAAAAACCTCCATGGAAGGAGCGTCCAACACCTCTCATGGGAGTCAAATGACTCTTTTTTAAAAAAGCTGTTTTCATTGGGTTTAAAAAAACACACACCAGGCAAATGCAAGTATAAGAACAATTAAACACTTATCCAGCAGTACACCTAATGGTGTTTGTTATGTCTGTTGACTTTAGACATAAACTTACACATTCAGTCTTCAAACATATCACTTAACATAAACTCTCCACTGAGAATAATGATCAGTTGATATGACAAGGTTTTGATTTTGGTCATTACCATAGTTAAAGAGAGTGGAACATGTTTCATGGAAGATTTCTCTATTCATTATGCATCTAATTGCCTTCCTGTGTCTGGTGAGGCACCCAGACATTGCTGTATCTGTAATCTTATTTCCCACATGTCCAGGCATATTTCAGTCTGGTTCTTCCAGATTACAGTGGAACCTCAGCTCCCGAATGCCTTGAGGGCTGAACATTCCGGCTTCTGAACAATTGAAAGCTCAAGTGATTGTTCCAGTTTTCAAATGTTCTTTGGAAGTCAAACATCTGGTGTGGCTTCCAATTGGCTTCAGGAAGCTCCTACAGCCAATCTGAAGCTGTGTCTTGGTTTCCGAACCATTTCAGGAGTTGAACGGAATCCCAGAGTGGATTAAGTTTGGGAGCCGAGATTCCACTGTATAGCTAATCATGCTGCAGACTGAAAGAAGCCTACTAGTTCTCTGTGGAGCAGAGTGGAGGCCAAGTCTATGCCCAAAGACAGGAGGGCAAAGGCAGGATTTGGGAAAAGGATTGGTTTTGTCAAACAGCTCTTATCATAAGAAAGTTATTCCTAAAGTTTAGTAGGAATCTCCTTTCTTGTTACTTTAAGCCATAGAGTTGGGTCTTACCCTCCAGAGCAGGAGAAAACAAACTTGCTCCATCTTCATATGCCAGCCTTTAAGATATTAGTCTCGTCTTTTCCTAGCTAAACATACCCAATTCCTTCATTTGTTTCTCATACAGCTTGGTTTCCAGACCCTTAATCATCTGGGTCGCCCACCTCTGCACATATTCCAACTTGTTCATACTTTTCTTAAATTGCTGTGCCCAGAACTGGACACAGAACTCCAGAGGTGGTCTGA
The DNA here is from genome assembly GCF_964106915.1 of Podarcis gaigeae. Taxonomy (NCBI): domain Eukaryota; kingdom Metazoa; phylum Chordata; class Lepidosauria; order Squamata; family Lacertidae; genus Podarcis; species Podarcis gaigeae. Next base: position 77,907,776 of record NC_139684.1, read on the forward strand.
CCAACACAGAATAGAGTGGAATTATTACTTCCCCAATCAGGACACTATTCTTCTGTTGATGCAGCCTAGAATAGCATTAGCTCTTTTTTACACTTTTCCCCACACTGTTGTTAAGTTTTTGGTCTACTAAGACCACTAGTTCCTTTTCACATTACTACTGGCAAGCCAGGTGTTACCCAGGGGGTTGGGGGGGAGAGAGGGGGTTATTTTGTGTGGGTTGTGTGTGTGTGTGTGTTAGTGTTACAGGGAATGGGAGACATATCTGAAGGAAACAAGCCAACCCCATTCTTATCTCTCACCCAACTGATACCCTCCATATTTTTTAGGGCCCAGAGGATGCTCAGCCCTCATCAATAAATTTCTTTCTAAGCAATGGACTGTATTTGTATGGGAGACAGTAGGGTACGGGACTGGAAGAACTGGCAGAAAGACTGATGATCCTAACTATATTAAACAGAAGTCAGGATAGAATACTGCCTTCTTTTACCAGTGATGATCCAAAAGGATATCGTGGACGATGGTATCAAAGGCCGCTGAGAGATCCAGCAGAACTAGGAAACAGCTTTCATCTTTGTCCCTAACCCGCTGGAGACAGTTGATAGCCCTGGTTAGCTCCACATTCCAGTGAGCCACCAGGGAATCAGCTGAAAGGCCACAAACAGGGGATAAAACATCCCCTACCACTCTCTGGAAACCATTTGGATCCATTAAGTGGTGGGGGCAAACCATCCAAATCAGTCTCACCTCCCTGCAGAGGATAATAGTCGCAGAGAAGTCCAGTTGCGCCAGGAAGTGTTTCAACAATGGCACTTCTTTTGTTTCGCTTTTACTTAGTGTCAGATCACCCACATCCATAGAGGTAAACACCAGGTCTAAGGCATGTCCGTGACTCTGAGTTGGGCCAAACCTATTCAGGGGTTTCATGGAGGCTATTCTTTACACGAAGTCCCGAGTGGCCCCTTGTAAGGTCATTTTGGCATGGATTTTAAAATCCCCCAGGCCAACCAAACTAGGTGTTTCCAGGAGAACATCACCATGACCTGAAGCAGCTCTGGCAGGGAATCCTTGGTCGGTACAACAAAAGGAATCCTGTACTGCCCCTATTGCCCAGCTTCCAGAACATGCACTCAGAAAACTGGGTTTTCCCAATAGGATGCCTGGTGCAAACTAATGACTTCCTAAAAATCACTATAATCCCCCCCCCGCCCACATGACCTGGGTTGCTGTGCATAAGAGAAACTTGGTGGACAAGCAGTGGACAATGACAGGCCCATCTGCTTCATCCAACCAAGTCTCTGTCACACATGCCAGATTAAAATTACCTCAACTTTCTAGGCATCTGGGAATACTTAATATAAACAGGAATATTTTTAGTAGCTGCCAAAAAGAGTACAGTGAAGGAGCCTGCTTGACCTCAATAGGCAGGGAGTTCCAAAGTATAGGCGCTGCCACACTAAACAACTGAGTTCTTATAAATGCAGAAAGGGTATTATGTGGCATAATAGCCACATAATACCCAAATTGCATCATAATCTGGGGTGGGATCTGTGGAGGGTAGGAAAAGAGACACAGAGCATCATTGTTGGGTTGAAATAAGCCAAAAAAAATTTGTTGATTACAAATGTAAGTAGGCTTTGCAAAGGTATTAGGCCAGCTCTGCTGCTGGTTGATAATTGGCTGGGTCAACACTCAATTGATGGCCACCCTATGACGTACATCAAATTAGGATGCCTTTCAGGTTTACCACCTGGAACTGTGCCCTTTGTAGGATCCTGGTGAGAAACCCATTCTACAAACTTCTGCCAAGAATGAAGGGATAGCACCATCAGTAAAGCATGAGACTCAGTCTCAGGGTTGTGGATCTGAGCCTCATACCAATATGAGGCAAAAGGTTCCTGCATTGTGGGGAATTGAACTAGATGACCCTTGTGGTCCCTTTCATGTTCAGAATTCTATGCTTAACAAAGAAGTCAGAGATGTCTACACACACACACACACACACACACACACACACACACACTTATACATTGATCCAGGTCAGCATGGGAAATTTTTATACTTACCCACTTGAGGAGGGGTGGAGTAGGAAGGATCAGGGATGTGACCTAGGCAGAGGTTCTGGCCTAATAGGACTCCAGATAGAGAGGTACATAGGGGTCATTTGCCCCCAAGCCAGAGTTTCTTAACCACTGTTGTAGATTATAAAATAGTTCCATAATCACTGAAAGTTTCCCCTCTTTTGGCTTCCACCATTCAGGCAAATGAGCAGTTTAAGGGCATGGATTACAACACACACACACACACACACAAAACAAACAAACAAACACACTTCATACATAATCAGGCTCTTCTCAGTGGCTACAATCAGCATGGGATGGGATACAAAATTCAGCTGGAAGAATTTCATACAGTTCCCTAAGAATCCAATTTCAACACTGTGCTTTGTTTTCCAATATAAAAGAACAGGATGTCTGGGAATGTATGCAATCCCTATTTTCATCATTTCTCACCCCTCACTGGACCAGTTCTTCCCACATGGAACCCTCAGGCTCCTCTTCTTGGCCTATAATTCCCTTCAAATCAGCCTCTTGCTCCATCAGTCATTTGCTTTTTTGTTCTGAATGCTTCTCAGTTTTTGATCTCCAGCACTATGAAGACCTTCCTGAGTACTTGTCTCCTCTTGGTCATCCTTTCCCCAGGTGAGTAGGAAGCTTAAAATCTTGAATAATTTCTTCAAATCTGGCAGCAGGTCTGCCATGGGCTAGACAAGCCAGATTGATATAGGCTCTATGAAGGAAAAGCTTAAAATACTGAACAAGCTCAGGAGTATCTAGAGGGGAATTTCTAAATTTTGGAGGGGAAGGAGAAGACCAGCAAATCATGTTAGAGGTTCTGATAGAGTGTACTTCTGTTTCATAAGGTTGGCTTCGTTCACAAAGAGACCCCCCAGGTTTGTTCAGATTGCTGACACTAAATGGAAAATTGGAATTGGATAGAACAAAAAAGAAAGTATCTCAGGTACTGCCTGGTATTAGAGTCAACTGTTGTAGTGCTTCCTGTGCTGATCTGGCCAACCTGTTTGGGATTGATACCCCTCTTATGATGATTCAGCCATCTCCCCATTGCGTCCAGCATAGATCAGCATCCTGTGGTTTGCGGACCTAATGCAGCCTGCAACAGGTTGCCTGGCTTCCATATCTGTTGATTCACACCTTGCTCTGTTATAGCGATCATGTTTCCCCCACTGGCCAAAGTGTTTGGCAAGGTTTGATGGACATAATTTCCATGGGTGGAAAGTGGATGTGGATGACTCTCTGTGGGTGTACCTTCCTCATTGACTTCATGCTCTTCTCATCCACCCGAAAGCTATTTGTTTGGCTGACCCTAACCCTAACCCAGCCCCAATAATAGGTTCTACCTGTTAAAGTATACAGTGGGACTTCAGAAATCCTATTGGGGAGAGGATGACCCTGCCTCAATGTATGCATGCATAATAGTAAATGGGAAGAAGGCTATGTGCCTATCCATCTTTGTGTCTGGAGATGTTCGTGTGTGAGAGAAAGGGAAAAATGTGTGTCGGTGTGGCTGCACTACATACGGATCCTGAAACCATTATGACAGATCATGTCTGTCTTGGAAGATTGCATCCAATAAAGGCTGAGATCAAAGTCAATCTCCTAAATGGTAATGTAATGCCATTTCTCAAGGACTGAGTGTCTCATGTACTGAATGTCTCCTCCTCTCTCCTCTCTACAGCTGCAACATTGATATGTACCAAAAGGGTGGAAGGTTAAACCATAGAAGTTGAGAATTGTGATATCGAAGGAAGCAGTTGCTTTTCAAATTTTGTTGAATACTCTTTAAGTGAGTATAAAGCCTTTCTGCCAGATTAAACATGAGTGTGTGGGTCCATTTTGTCCGTGGGGTATCTAGGGGTGTCTACAGAATGCTGATCTCACCCAATGTTGAGGAAATCAACCTGTTTTTTTCAGGGAAGAGACGTTTAATGCATTCAACTGATTCATTAAGTGCTGAAATATCAAAGAGCTAGAGATAAAATGAGGTAAGGGTATACATGAACCAGTCATGTAATTCTTCCAAAATGACACAATAACCATATGGCTTTATCTCTGCAAGGGGTCCCATGCAGAAGATTTCTCCCACTGGGGCTTGGAAAACACTTCTAAGGCACATGCTATAGCAACACATGTTTCTGTTTGTGTGCATATTGCATGCTGCTTCAACCCACCTCTATTTGTGCACAAGCTTCTTTTTGTTGAAGTCACATTCCACAATATTTAGAAGTCTCCACAGAGTGATAAAAAACCTCAGAACTGGGAATCTGATGGCGCTGATATATGAACATAGTAATATGTTTTATTCAAGCCTCACAGCAGCTCTTTATCAGCTGAAGGCTGATTAATCCATTATTTTGATGATATCAGGTAGAGATGGATGGTAGAACAACTTAATCCATGCCCTTGACTATTTCTGTGTGCAGGAAAGCAAGTCAATTATGTCCCATTTAAGTGCAATTTTAAAGGAACTATGCTAAAAAAAATCATAGAGTTTTGCAGAAGAAATTATGTTGTGCTTATAAGGTGATTCTTGAATATACTACTTTAAGGATTAGCTATCCTTTCCCATTCTCTCTCACAGATGGCACTAGAAAAGTAAAAACTGAACGAGGATGTGCTATAAACTGTACTTCAGGAAGTAACAGCTACACTAAAGCGAATGATGTATTCTACCGGAGTATCATGAATTGCTGCCAAGATAACTTTTGCAACACTGAAAGGTTTGAATGTAAGTACCTGCAGCCTTTTATAATCATATATTCCTGAGCATAAATAGGATTGGGGTTTGAGGTGTCTTCCATGGTTAAATGTAGACAAATGATGCTGCTGCTGAGCAGGATTCATTCCCCTAGTTTGTTTGGGAAATGCCTAAAAATCAGCATTACCTTGCTGGCCCTGGAAATCAGCATTCTTGGGCAGAACTGCAGAGATAGTAAGAGAAACCGGCTGTTGCTGTTGCATGCCATCTAGCTAGTCAACTACAAAAGCAGCACTGCAGAGGCAAAAGGGTGTTGGGATTTTGATGAGTCCAGTTTTATAAAATTGCCTCTTTCATGGGTTTAATTGTCTGAGGACACTCCTTGGTGGCAGGAAGGAGTATCAGGGAATATTCGTGTGCAGTTCCTCCCTTCCTCAGGTGAGAGTCCGGAGTGGGAGATAGCAACCAGGGAGGGAGCTAGATTGCTGCCAGGTATATCTGTGAGTGGCAATTTGCATTGTTATTTTGTACGGTCCAGTCAGCAAACAGTTTCTTGGTCTCCTTGGTTTCTGAAGTACACTTTTGTTGTGTGGAAGCAGTGGCTGGCAATATTGGCTGGCTAGTGAGTGAGAGATACTGGTGCAAGTGGGTGGGTGATGTGTTGTGTGTATTTGTGGAAGACAATGGGATGAGTGATACGAGATGAGAAGCAAGTATTTTATTATTTGTAGAGATGCAGACTTTGAGTGTAACGTGCAGTATTTTGTGAGTTTGGCAAGAGGGGTTCTGAAGAGAGGGGAGGGATCTCTGTCTTTAAAGTTATTTCAGTCTGCGCTGATACATTCCTGTTTTTTGATATTGCACTGTTTTACTGCAATATATTGTAGTTTTAGCAATTGTGGTTATGGTTAAATTTGCATTACTTTTATTGTAGTTTCTCAGTTTTCTTTCTTTATATATATATATAATATTGTAAACCTCTTAGAGACCATTGTGATTCTTAAGTGGTATATAAATATAATAAATAAATTATAAATATAAATGACAAGGCTTTATTTATTTATCAATTGTTTAAGAAATTTATATAATACCCTTAATCATAGGACAGTTTACAACACAATAACAAAGTAAACAACATTATATATCTACATAACATTATAATACAGAAGTATATTTCATTGTCATAACACATAAAGGTAAAGGTAAAGGTACCCCTGCCCATACGGGCCAGTCTTGACAGACTCTGGGGTTGTGCGCCCATCTCACTCAAGAGGCCAGGGGCCAGCGCTGTCCGAAGACACTTCCGGGTCACGTGGCCAGCGTGACATTGCTGCTCTGGTGAGCCAGAGCTGCACACGGAAACGCCGTTTACCTTCCCGCTAGAAAGCGGTCCCTATTTATCTACTTGCACCCGAGGGTGCTTTCGAACTGCTAGGTTGGCAGGCGCTGGGACCGAGCAACGGGAGCGCACCCTGCCGCGGGGATTCGAACCGCCAACCTTTCGATCGGCAAGCCCTAGGCGCTGAGGCCTTTACCCACAGCGCCACCCGCGTCCCTGTCATAACACATAACAAAAGATAATACATGATAAGCCATGCACAAAATGTAGCAGTGGAACATTGACAACCCAGGAATAAACTCCAACTCACCTGCTGCAAAATAATAAGTGTATAAGTGATTTATTGCAAAATGAAATACAGCTGCTGCAACCATTAAATCTTGAAGTTAGTGTTGAACACAATTTAGCCGCTCTCTGGTATCATGAAATTCCTGACATTAAAATATTTGGACGTCTCAAGCCAATGAATGTAAGTTCTTAGTTGCAAAGATGTATATTCTTGCAACTATTGTCAATATGAATAGGAATTTAATGCAAGTTTTACCCCTGTCATTTCATATATCCCAATATTTCTTGCACCTTGTGATTTAGCAGCATATAGGAAGCATATAAAAACTTTAGGAAGCTTTTAATGTGTGAGGAAGTTTTTAATGTATGATATTTTAGTGTATTTTTGGTTTCTGTGGAAGCCACCCAGAGTGGCTTGGGAAACTCATCCAGATGGGCAGGGTACAAATTATTATTATTATTATTATTATTATTATTATTATTACTACTACTATTATTACTATTATTATTCCCCTACTTGTCTACTCATCTCAGGTGCAACTATGAAATCCAATACAGTGGTACCTTGGGTTACATACGCTTCAGTTACAGACTCCGCTAACCCAGTAATAGTGCTTTAGGTTAAGAACTTTGCTTCAGGATGAGAACAGAAATTGTGCTCCGGCGGCACCGCAGCAGCAGGAGGCCCCATTAGCTAAAGTGGTGCTTCAGGTTAAGAACAGTTTCAGGTTAAGTACGGACCTTTGGAACTAATTAAGTATTTAATGTGAGGTACCACTGTACATGTTGTTTCTTTTGGCAGGGCCAAGTCGTCAGCTAAATCAGCTGAAGTGTCCAATCATTTGTGGCTCAAAATGTTGCAAGAACTCAAAGACCACAGAGTGTTATAATGATGAGACTCAGTGCATAGAGTTTGTCCTTATTTACGGTAAGTAGCATTGGCAGCCAATGAGTAAGAGAGGTGGAACAGCTTGGCAGGTTCATACCCTCCACAATTTATCTGATGAAAATAGGGACACGCTTCTTTCACTTTTGATCTTGCCAGACACATATATGTCTGTCACTTTGAGCCAATTGCAACCTCTCAAGCTAACCTCACAGGATTGTTGTAAAGAGAAAAATGTGAGAGGGAAATGATCGTGTACAACATGTTCCACAGATAAATGGAATGAAATAAGATTTTAACTGTAAGCTGCCTTGAGTTGCTGCCAGAGACAAAGGTGGGATAATATTACAACAACAAGAATGATCAAGAACATACCAGAGAGTAAATCCTATTGAACTCAGTGGAACTTGCTTTTGAGTAAAAATGCTTGCAGTGTCATGCTGCACAGTCTTTACCCAGTTACTTGGGAGTAAGCTTAATTGAATGCATTGGGCCTTACTTCTGAACAGACAGCCTAAGGCTCCATTTACAATAAAGAAATACCATAAACACCCCACACTTTTCCTAAGAAATGGTTGGCTGATGAAGCATTGCAATTAAAGAAAATAAAGTGGATTGGTTACATTTTCCTTCATATAAAGCTGGCTTTATATGCCAGCTTCAACATTTCCGTCATTGGCAGGTATTTCATTATAAACAGGACTCTTGTTTTTGCACCTACACACAGAGAGAGGAAGAGAGCACTTTTAATTGTTCTCTGAGACATGGAGGAGAGGAAAAAGGAAAACTGGTCCTGCACAGCTGGTCTCAGGATCTTGCTCTCTCATTCTTTTTGTGGCTTCCTGTCAGATGGGCGGGGTAAAAATAATAAATTATTGTTATTATTATAGAAAATAGACTGTGTGATTTTTTGGAGGGGGGCAAGCTTTCTCTTCCCTGAAAATATTACGTTGTCAAAATTGCCTTTGCATTCTATGTATAAAGATGAGACTGTGGATTTCTAAAAGTGGGGCATGAGAAAGAGAGAGGTGAATGATCAAGTGGTTAAATTATGTGAAAACTGCTTTTAAAATAATATTTTAACTAGCCTTCTGAAGAAATAGAAGCAGCCATAGAGCCCAGATTTGAAATGCAAAATCAGTGAGGATTGGTACTGCTTCCCATTAAAAAAATGGATTCCCCCTCTAAATTTTAACCTTCTGTGTCATATTCATATCAGGATGCGACTCTGACATTCTTTCTATTTTTGTGTGTGATACAGTTAAAATGTCTCTTTAGTGTGTGCGCGCACACACAAATGCACACGCATTACCACCTGGGTACTCATATGACCATATATCTTTCTCTTTACTAGATGACCATGCAATTCCTTATGAGGTCGTCAAAGGCTGTGCAACACCAGATTTGTGCTCGGCGGCCAGCAGATCAGTTCGTACTGATGAGTTTTCAGGCACTATAACCCAAGCAAGATGTCATGATGCTTCTCCGAGCAGCTCAACTCTGAAGAGTAGTTAGGAGAGAACAATGTTTTCTTCCTTTTGAATCCCATTTTCAGCATCAGTATAGGTGGAGGTTGCTTGCCTGATGGTGGGAGTGCAGAGCGACTGGGATTCACAGGACTCCTGAGTCCACTATCTGGCTTTTTGTGGTGAAAGGGATGCAGGGGATAGAGAAGCTAAAGTAGATTTGTGGGACTTGGGGGCTCTGGCTCATGATAATACGGTATATGGCTTAAATTGCCCATTGTTCATAATCAGAATAAATTGGTGTGAAGAATAAAAACTGTGTCTGTCTTTGTCAAATTAAGAATATTTGGCAGTGGTGGTGAAGGGCAGTGTTTTTAGAAGAACAAACAGATTATTATTAATTATTTCATTGTTTTAGAAAATGTACATGACAGTCCATATTTCAAACAAATCTCTCAGTTGTGACCAATATCTTAAGGATATCACAAATAATTTGAACAAATATAATAAAAAAAAATTCCCACCCTACCTATCAAGAGGGAAACACTGAAAACGATTTTGTAAAGCTGTTTGCTTAGAGGCAAACATGGATGCAATTTTATAGTAGATGGTGCCCAACTTTATTTCTGTAGAAAGGGCCAACGAGGTAGTCCCTCTTCATTGAAACAATAAGCATGAAACAGAGGTTTGCCTTCAAATGGGGTTTGGACTTTTGCTTTAAGAGGGGGGAAACACAAAGGGGTTGGGATTTTGGCACACATTTCATATTACTTGCTAAACCTGGAAGGAACTTCACACCAACAACCCCTTCTCCCCCCAATCACTTGGAAGCTATCTTTAATTACAAGCATTACTGAAAAGAAAAACAGCAAAATTCACACCATTGGTTCTTTGGAAAGGGCCAGTCAGCTAGTCCCTCTGTTTAGAGTCAAAAAGTATTAAGCAGAGATCTTCCCTTAAGTATAATGAGGAATGAGGTTGGGATTTTGCAACAAGACAGGGGAAACATAAGGGGTTTGGGATTTTGGCACACACTGCATGTTTTGGTAAGGTCTCTGGTCCCCCCGCCCCCCAAATAACAAATTTTCTTGGCAATGTTTGAGTCAAACTCCTCCTCCTGGACCCACCCACCCTCTGTTCACATACCACAATAACTCTGGATCTCACTTTACTCCACCCATGGACCAACTCTCTCTCTGCACAAGCTCCCACTAAACCTGTCTTGTTCTCCTCCCACTGGTGACTGGACCCACACTCTGTCTGCACAGTTTTGAAGATGATGAGGTCCAAGTTAAAAAGGGGGCAAAATGTGCCCTGTTTAAAATCAAAACAGGATGTGTCGATTTACTTACAAAAATATGGAGATCCTATTTTTTAAGGGACAGGTTCACCCTCAGCCATTAAAAAAATCTATTGCCTGTTAAATGTGTGTGGGCGGGTATTATGATTTTTTTTTTATAATTATGCTGTTTATTATTAGGCTATGTAGGGTATGTTGTTAATTTTATGCTGCTTAAATTATGTTCTTAATGTACACCACCCAGGGAAATTTGGGTAAAGGGTGGCATATAAATGGAATAACTTATAATAAAGGTAAAGGTACCCCTGCCCGTACGGGCCAGTCTTGACAGACTCTGGGGTTGTGCGGCCATCTCACTCAAGAGGCCAGGGGCCAGCGCTGTCCGGAGACACTTCCGGGTCATGTGGCCAGCGTGACAAAGCTGCATCTGGCGAGCCAGAGCCGCACACGGAAACGCCGTTTACCTTCCCGCTGGTAAGCGGTCCCTATTTATCTACTTGCACCCGGAGGTGCTTTCGAACTGCTAGGTTGGCAGGCGCTGGGACCGAGCAACGGGAGCACACCCCACCGCAGGGATTCGAACCGCCGACCTTTCGATCGGCAGGTCCTAGGCGCTGAGGCTTTAACCCACAGCGCCACCTGCGTCCCACAACTTATAATAGGAACATATAAAAACAAATAAATACCTTTTGTGTGGATGAGGAGAGCATGAGGGCAATGCAGGGAAAGTTACATCAGATGACTCTTCCCCATCCACTTTCATCCTCATGGAAATTATACCCATCACACACTGGCTAACACCTTGATGAGCTGAAGGAAGCACGATTGCTGCAATAAAGCAAGGGGTGAATCAACAGATATGGGAGGTAGACAAACTGTTATAGACTGCATGAGGCCCATAGACCAAATATTGCTCACCTGTGCTGGAAAACATGGCTGAGTCCTCATGAGAACTGTATCCATACGAAGCAGGAAGCACCACAACTGTTGACTCTAATATCAGGCAGTATCTGGGATACTTTGTCTTTTATTCTACACATTTCCAATTTTCCATTTAGCGTCACGAATCTCGGTCTCATGAAACAAAAGTCTGAATGAACCTGGGGTGTGTGTCTTTTTTTGAAGACTACCCAAAGGTAACCTCATGTAACCAAAGTGCACTCTATCAGGCCCTCTATCATTGTTTGCTGGTCTTCTTCCACCCTCCAAAATTTACAGCCCAGAAGCTCCTGGTCTTACTCAGTATTTTTAGCTTATTTCCCTCTTCATGTAGCCTATATCAATCTCCCTTGCCTAGCCCACAACATATCCCCTCCCAGATTTGTATAAAGAATTCAAGATTTCGGCTTCCCACTCACCTGGGAAAGGAAAACCAACAGGAGACAATATTCAAGGGAACTGTCAGAACAAGAAAGCAGGCAACTGATGAAGGAAGAGGCTGATGTGGAAGGATTTATTGGCCAAAAAGAGATGCTTTAGGCTTCCAGGGGTGAGGATCTGGTCCAGTGTGGGGTGGGAAATGATGAAAATAGGGATTACATACTTTCTTAGACATCCTATAATTTTATACTGGAATTCAAAACTCAGTGTTGAAATTGGATGAAATCATACTGGGGAACTGTGTGAAACATTGAATTCCATTATAAACTGTCTGCAAATCGTGATTTACAAAGAAAATGACAAAGGTGGTTCTAGCAAAAGCTGAGCCTGATGAGATTGAAATGGGTCTTGATCAGAATAGCCAATGTGCTGTCCTCTAGAGATTCCTGAACTACAACTCCCATTGCCTTGGCAACTAGTTATGCTACCTGTGGTTGATGGGAATTGTGATTTGAGTGCACTTCGTTGGCTAACCTTGGTCTATATCGGGGTTGGCAAGGCTTAAGCAGCCTGGACCGCTTCACTCCCATACAGATCTGTCCGCAAGCCAGATTGCCCGTGCGTGTGTGCACGTTCTGGCATGGAGAAGGTGTCTGCATGTGTGCACATGCGCAGACGCTATTTCCGGTACTGAGGAGGAGCCGAGGAAGCGTCTTCAACTTCCTATTGGCAGCACTGCAGCACTGCAGAAGTGAGTCCCTGAACCACATTGGGCTGGTTTAGCACAGCACATGGGGACTTGCCCAGCGGGCGGCATGGTTCGGGGGCGGCTCGGGGGCCAGTTAAACAACTCCTGCAGGCCATATCTGGCCCCCGGGCCTTAGGTTGCCGACCTCTGGTCTATATTACTCTACTCATTCCAGAAAGCCCAAAACTGAATGAACCCCTCCCTCAGCCAAACCAGTTTTCACTATTTTAAATAATAAAATATTTTTACCTTTAATATTTCATTTTTACCTTTAAAAGGTAATATTTTACCTTTACGTGCCAGGTAAAAAATGTTCCTTTTTAACCAGGCCTTTTCTTAACCAATCAACATCCTATACCTTTTAAAATGTGGCTCCTTTTTGGGGGGGGGTGTTATTGGATTATTTCTATTTTTGATGTTATATATTGTCATTTTTAGTGTGAACTGTCCTGAGACCTCTGGGACAGGGCAGTATATAAATTCAATAAATGAAAAATGAAATATTATGGAAACACACTTCTTCAGAAAGTACACTGGGTGAATACCACTTTGAGACAACTGGGGTTTGGCGCTCTCTCTCTCTCTCTCTCTCTCTCTCTCTCTCTCTCTCACACACACACACACACACACACACACACACACACACATGCTTTTCCTGTTGCCTCCTGTCCTTGCCTCCTTTGGGAGTTCACACAAACTTCTGCTTCCTGAGTCAAATGAAAGTCCAAATGAAAAAATGGAAGTGTGTAGAATATAACAAAAAGGGATCTCAGGTACTGCCTGATTTTATGGTCAATGACTGTAGTACTGTATTGCACCCCATGCACCTTCAGGCTGGACCACAGGGGTGGGTGAAAGTCCAATGAAAGTCTGAGCCAGTAGGCCCAGGCATAACACAGTTTTAAATCATTCTAGCTGACCTCCTGGCTCACTCCAATTGGTACCTTCAAAGGCACTTTCAGTTAAAGAGGTCTATGAATACAGTCTACCTCCCCTACCCCACAAAAAAAACCTCATAACAACAATAATAAGGTGTAACGAGCAACCTGGGGGTACTCAAGCGTATGCAGTACCAGCACCATATTTTTTTTTAAAAAAAAAATAGAAGTGTGGCACTTCCTATAATGATTTCATGGTGAGTATGGTGAGTACTGGCATCCTTTTTTTCTATATAAAGGATAAATACCTGAGAGGGGTACAGCACAAAAGCTAACATGAACAAGCTAACATAACAAAGCCTTTCCAAACACCATTCTTGCTGAACTAATATAATATATTCAATTTCCATATACTTTCCCTCCGCTCTACTTCATCTTCTGCTTACTCTACTCAAACTTTCTAGGTGCCCCTCCCAGTCCATCCCACTCTCACCGTCAGAAAACAGGAATTGTAAGTAGAGGACTCCCTTTCTGGAACTCCATGAAATTTCACTAAATGTCCTTCCAGTCTATTCCCACCTCAATTTCACCACCATGCCCTTGGGGCCAAGTCGTTCTCAACCAGGCACAAAGTCGTCAACGACTGGTACATCACGTGGACATTTATTTCTCTTCACAGCAATCTGGTGATGCTGGAACCTGTATACGTTACTGGATGCAGCCAAGTTTACGTGTTCAATTTTGTAGTTTCCTTAGTTTAACTATAAATGGTTTGAAAACAGCACCTTCCTTTATTTGTCTTGAATTTCCCAACATTCCCTTTTCCTGGGTGTCCTCAAGTTCTAGCGTTATCAGACGGAGAGAAAAGCTTTTCTCTAGCCTTTTTGTCAATGCCATTCATAATCTAATACACTGCTCTCATTTCTCTTACTTGCCTATCCTCCAAACTAAAATGACCCCATACTACATTCCATCCCCTTCAGCATCATGGTTCCCCTTTTCCAACTCTACAATATTCTTTTTGAGATGGAGTGACTACATATTATTACAAGTATGGTCACAGCATATACAGTGGTACCTCTAGTTACGAACTTAATTCGTTCTGGAGGTTTGTTCTTAACCTGAAACCAGAGGCTTGCTTTCACTAATGGGGCCTCTTGCTGCCGCTGCTTCCGCTGCGCCGCTGGCACATGATTTCCATTCTCATCCTGGGGCAAAGTTCTATCTTTGTGTCTGGAGATGTTGCTTTGTGTGAGACAGGGGAAAGATGTGTTTCTGTGTGTATGCAGCTTCCAACCCACAACTACCTGTGGATCCTGAGACAATTACGACTGCTCATGTCTGGCTTGGAAGATTGTATCCAATAAGTGCTGAGATCAAGGTCAAACTAAGTAGTAATGTATATGCTATTTGTCAAGGACTGAGCAACTCATGTACTAAACGTCTCCTCCTCTTTCCTCTCTACAGCTGCAACTCTGATATGCACCAAAGAGGTGGAAGGTGCAACCACTGAAGTTGTGAATTGTGATATTGAAGTTGCTTTTCTTATTTTTCGAAAAACTCTTTAAGTGAGTATAAAGCCTTTCTGTCAAAATAAACCTGTTTGTGGTCCATCATTTGGTCTGTGGGTTATTTGGGCTATTGTTGGAGAACAGGAGACATTCCTGCAAAGTGGAGGTGGGCAAATGTTTTGCCCATCTTCAAAAAGGGGAGGAAAGAGGACCCAAGTACAGTGGTACCTCATGTTAAGAACTTAATTTATTCTGGAGGTCCGTTCTTAACCTGAAACTGTTCTTAACCTGAGGTACTGCCACCACATGATTTCTGTTCTCATCCTGAAGTACAGTTCTTAACCCGAGGTACTATTTCTGGGTTAGCAGAGTCTGAATGACTTGGATGAAGAAATTCAGGGGATTCTCTTCAAATTTGCAGGTGACACCAAACTAGGAGGGGTAGCTAATGACACAGAAGACAGAATCAGGATTCAAAATGACCTTAAAAGGTTGGAGAACTGGGCCCAAACTAACTACATCTATTTCAATAGGGACAAATGTAAGGTTTTGCATTTATGCAGGAAGAACCAGATGCACAAATATATGATGGGGACACCTGGCTTGCTAGCAGTACATGTGAAAGTGATCTAGGCATCTTAGTGGACCAGACTGGGTATACATTCCATTATTTTTGGTGATAAACTGGTAACCTCTGGATCAGTTAGCTGGACATCAGGTAGAGATGAATGGTGGAACAAATTATTCCATGTCCTTGCCATTTTGTTTGTGCAGGAAAATAAGTCCATTGTGTTCCATTTAAGTGGAATTTTTTAAGGAACTATCCTTGAATATTCACATGGTTTTGCAAAATAAATTATACTGTACTTACAAGGTGATTCTTGAATATACTGCTTTAAGGATTCACTGTTCCTTCCAATTCTCTCTCACAGGTGGCTCTAGGAAAATAAAAGAAGAACGAGGATGTGCTATAAATCGTACCACAGAGAATTACAGCTACACTAAAACAACAGGTTTATTCCATCAGAGTCTCATGAAGTGCTGTCAAGATGATTTATGCAACAGAGAAAGTTATGAATGTAAGTAGCTACAGACTTTGTAATTATATATCTGTATATATCCCTGAGTATAATTGGATTGAGGTTTCAGATTTCTTCCATGGTTACCCTTTGATAAATTATACTGTTCCTGATCAAAATAAATTCCACTAGTTTGTGTGGGAAATTCTTAGAATCAGCACCACCATCTGTGTCCCAAGGTGAAAGCAGGTGTCCCTCCTTATTCACCAAGATTATTAGATGACCCCTGGGTTTGTGGAAGAGAACATCCAAAATAAACTGGAGGATGGGAGTGAGAGATAAGAACACATGTCCTTGCTCCCTGATAACCCTGCCAGCCCTGGGAGTCATCCTTCTGGGGCAGAATTGCAGAGGTGGTAAGAGAAACCAACTGTTGCTGCTGGATGCCATCTAAATAGAAAACTACAAAATTAGCATTGCAGAGGTGAAAGGGTGGTGGGAGTGTGATGAGGGTGCCCTCAGTCAACGCTATTAAATTGCCTCTTGGATGGTTGGTGATTGTGTGAGAGATGGTGAAGTGACTGGGTGGATGTTGTGCATTTGTGGAATGGAATGGGATGAGTGATACTAGATGAGAAGCAGGTATTTGATTATTAGTCGAGATGCAAGGCAGAGCATAATGTGTAGAATTTTGTATGACTCTGCAGATATTTCAATCTGTACTGAATATATATATCACTGTTTTATTGCAATGTATTATGGTTTTAGAAATTTTTGCTATGTGTCAGGACCATGGCCCCCCAGAGCGCAGGAGAAGAGTTAGACTCAGAAATCAAACTAAATGAACAAGGGGCACTGGCGGAGGAAGAGGAGTGTGGGGGGAGTGCATCGCCCCCGGCAGCGCGATCCCAGTGGGTGCCATGGAGGCTGCCCCCCTGCCTGCGCTGGGCGGCACACCTCCACAGGCAGTGTGCCATGCCCACAGGACACACACCATGCCCCTGTGGGTGGCACCCCCTGCCCCTGGGACATGCGCCAGCCCAGCTCCTGCCTGTTCTCTGCCCCCCCCCCCCAGTGCCAGAGCATAAAGCTCTGCCACTGACGAGAGGTAGACTCTGCAGACGAGAGCTGGCTGACAGTCTAAATAGGGCATTTTGACCCTCCGCTCTTCCCAGGAAAGATTCTGTTAGCTCTCAAGATGAAGAAGAGTTGGGAGGCAGCCAGAGCATTGTTCGGGAATCAGCAAATAAGCATAGGTCTGTGTCTGTGTCAAGTAGCAGTGGGGAGGGGGCTTGCCAGCCTCTCAGTCCCCATTCTAAGCATCTGGACAGGATCAGATGGCAACAGAGGAAAGGCTGGAGTTTGGCATCCTTCTTCCTGTGGGAGGGGCAAAATTTCAGACTGACCAACTATCGTAAATGTGAGCAGGCGAGAAACTGTGCTCTGGATGTGTCTTTTTGTAAATAAACATACAGAAAACTGCCAGAGAGTCATTACTCCTTATCAGGGTTTGATTGCCTGACAGAGATCATTATGTTGGCTTTTTGCAGTATGGTAGCGCTGCAGAGAGCTTGCTGGGGAGACCATGCATTAAAAAGAAAGGGACTCAGAAATAACTTAAACAAGGTTTTAATTACAAAAACTCCTTATACACTAAATACATTAACAACAAACCAGACCCAACCACCAACCCAACCCCCAGGGTAATGGGAAAGCTAGGTGCTGCTCCTTATATACTACACCCAAATGTGACACACCTTAATCAAATACAACTCAGCAGCACCAGCTATGTTTCACAGCTGCAAAGCTGGGTCTCGTTATCTTGCTCTGTCCCCTTAAAGACATACACATCAAGTGGAACAATGATGAACCTTTACATTTAAAGAAACCATTCAACACATTATACTGTGTTTAAATTTATGTTCAGTTTTATTGTAGTTTTCCAGTTTCATTTATATATGTAGCATTATCTTCTAAAGTGGCAGCTAGACTGGTGACTGGGGGCCGCCGCCGAGACCACGTAACACCAGTCTTGAAAGACTTACATTGGCTCCCAGTACGTTTCTGACCACAATTAAAAGTGTTGGTGTTGACCTTTAAAGCCCTAAACGGCCTCGGCCCAGTATATCTGAAGGAGCGTCTCCAGCCCCATTGTTCTGCCCGGACGCTGAGGTCCAGCGCCGAGGGCCTTCTGGCGGTTCCCTCAGTGCGAGAAGCAAAGCTACAGGGAACCAGGCAGAGGGCCTTCTCGGTAGTGGCACCCGCCCTGTAGAACGCCCTCCCATGAGATGTCAAAGCGATAAACAACTACCTGACATTCAGAAGACATCTTAAGGCAGCCCTGTTCAGGGAAGTTTTTAATGTGTGATATTTTAGTGTATTTTGCGTCTCTGTGGAAGCCGCCCAGAGTGGCTGGGGAAACCCAGCCAGATGGGCGGGGTACAACTAATATATAATAATAATAATAATAATAATAATAATAATAATGCACGTAGAGACTTTTAAAAGTATTAAGTGGTGTGTAAATATATTAGATTATAAATGCCAAGGCTTTATTTAATTATCAATCGTTTAAGAAATGTTTATATTACCTTTAATCACAGGACAGTTTACAACACAGTAACAAAGTAAACAACATAATATATTTACATAACATTATACACATAAGTATAGCTCTCTGTAATAAGTAATGCATAATACCACAAGGTGCTTAATGGAAAATAATGCACAAACAGCAATGCACAAAAAGCAGCAATAGCACATTGACAACCCAGCAATAAACTCCACAACTTTCCCACTGCAAAATACTCCTGCTTGTCTACTCATCTCAAGTGCAACTGTGAAACCCAATACATGTGTTAATTTATTGGTTGCTTTTGGCAGGGCCGAGTCGTGCCTGGAATCAACTGAAGTGCCCAACCTTTTGTGCTTCTGACTCGGGACTTTGCAATGGCTCGAACACCACCGAGTGTTATAATGATGAGACTCAGTGTATAGAGCTTGTTTTTGTTCACGGTGAGTAGCACTGCCAGTCAATGAGTAGGAGGGATGGAATGGCTTGCCTGGTTCATACTCTCTCACATTTCTCAGATGAAAATAGGGATGTTCTATTCTACATCAGGAATCTTCTCCCATGTTTGATCTCGCTGCACACAAATATGTCATTACAAATATACGTCTATCACCTTAAGACTTTAACCAATTAGAACCTCTCAGTCTAACCTACCTCACAGTAATGTTGTAAAGATGTGCAAGGAAAAGGAGAATGTACACCTTCCACAGATAAATGGAATCAAATAAGATTTTAAATATAAGCTGCCTTGAGCCCCTGTCAGAGAAAAAGTTGGATGATAATGATGATGATAGTAATAATAATAATAATAAATAATAATAGAAACTGTGAGAATGATCAGAAACATACCAGAGAGTAAATCCTATTGAACCAAGTGGGACTTACATTTGAGTAAAAATTCTTAGGGTTGCAGTATAAGACTGCCCAATCTTTACCCATTTACATGGGAGTAAGCTCCATTGAATACAGTGGGCCTTATTTCTTAATAGACAATGTAAGGCTCCATTTAAAATAAAGGAATAAACACCCATGCTTTTCCTAAAAGTGGCTGGCTGTTGAAGAATCTAAAGTAGATTGGTGACATTTTCCTTCAAAATGATAGGAAGGGCTTTGAATGCCAATTTCACCATTTTCTTCATTTGGTGCAGGTATTATATATTCAGTATAAACAGGACTCCATTTCTGCACTTAGACCCACCCACCCACATAGAGAGAGCTCTTTTAATTATTGTCTGATATGCAGAGTGGAGGAAAAAGGAAAACTGGGGCATTCTGGGATCAAATCAGAAAGCGAGATAGCTTCTGTAATTCTGGGGCTGTCTGTGGCAGATTGGGACACTCAGAGGTTATGCAGGTTGGGTGTATGACGAAAGACCGAGGAGGAGTGCTGGGCCAGCCTCCTGTGTGTATATTGGAGATTGGGAAGCTTCTCCCCTCCTGTGAAAATATTCCTATGTCAAAATCCCCTTTGTGATCAATGTATATAGATGAAGGTTTCTGGAGGTGGTGTATGAGAAGACAGAGATGAATGATATAATTGTTAAATTGCGTGAAAACTGTTTTTAAAATAGTATTTTAACTAGCCTTCTGAAGAAATCTAAGCAGCCATGGAGCCCAGAACTGAATGCAAAATTTGTGAGCATTGGGGCCCCTTCCCAATAAAAAAAATGGATTTCTCCTAACCCTAATTTTAACCTTCTGTGACATATTCATTTCATGATGTGTTTCTGACATGCTTTCTATCCTTGCATGATACAGTTAAAATATCTCTCGAGAGTTTCACACACAAATGCACACCCATTACCACCCAGGTGCTCATATGACCATGACTCTTTCTCTTTTCTAGATGACTATTCAATTCCTGCTGATCTCATCAAAGGCTGTGCAACACCAGATTTTTGTGCATTGGCCATGAAATCAGGCCACAGTGATAAATTTTCAGGCACTTTAACACAAGCAAAATGCCATGATCCTCTGCTTTCTCAGAGCAGCTCAACTTTGAAGGGCATTTAGGAGAGAACAATGTGTTCTTTTTTTTGGATCCCACTATTTTCAGCATCAGTGGAGGTGGAGGTTGCTTGCCTGATGGTGGGAGTGCAGAGTGAATGGGATTCACAGGACTCTTGAGTCCTCTATTTAACATTTAGTGGATGGTGAATGGGATGCAGGGGATAGAGAAGCTAATCTAGAAATGTGGGACTTGGGGACTCTGGTTCATGATAATATGGTATATGGGTTGTCCTTTGTTCATAATCAAAATAAATTGGTGTGGCAAATAAAAACTGTGTTCTGGGTTGATCTTTGTCAAATATAGAATATATTACATTCATAACCACCACCCCCGCCCCCTCCCCTGCCCCCAAAATATATTGGAAGCTATCTGTGTAACTACAAACTTGATCCAAGTACACTCCAGGTCTTTCGAAAGAGTGCAGTATGCAATCCACAATTCCTTCTGCAGATTCATTGGGATGTTCCAGCAAAGCAATCATTTTGTTCATCACTTCACTTTCAGGTGTAAAGCACTGCACTGCAAGGGGAAATATTTTTCTCTTTCCCTTGTTAAAGGCTTCAGTTTGAATAGAAAAAAATGGAGGTCATTCAGATGTCAAGATTTTTGCTAAGTTCTCTGGTTCTTTTCTCCCACAACAAATTTTCTTGGCAATGTTTGAGTCAAACTTCTCCCGGACCCACCCACCCTCTGTTCAAATACCACAATAAGTCTTGATCTCACTTTACTCCACCTATGGACCAACTCTCTGTCTGCAGAAGTTCCTTCTCAACCCTCTCTCTCTCTCTATCTCTCTCTCTCTCTCTATCTCTCTCTCCTGTTTAATTTTACTTATATTTTTCAAAGCCACACTCACATTTTCCCATACATATATTTCTGTAAATAAGCCAATCATTTATGACTTCCCTTTTTCGCCTTCCCTGGTTCCTTTAATTTCCCCACCTATTCCTCTATGATGGACAACAGAGCCAGACCAGAGTCTTGGTGATGCAGTTCCTCAGAAACTCCACCAGAGAGCTGGAGCCTCTCTCTGATTCGCTACCTAGATGGCTAGCCAGAGGAGGGTGGAGCAGCACTTTGGGAGAGAGAATAAAAGGGGCAGTTTCTGAGGGAAAGTGTTAGATTGGGCTGGATTTGAGAAGAGATATGGCTTGACTTAAGAGGAGAGATAGGGAGTAGGATAGGATTTGACTGAGGGAGAACTGGTTCTGAGTTAAGTTAGATAGCCACACTGAGGAGACTATCCATAGTAAGAGGACAGAGCCTTGCAGCTTGGATAGGGGGGACGTGTTGAGGGTCTGGGAAAGATACTGTATATAGACAGGAGTGTTCTGAGAGGGTTGTCACTGAAGCAGGAGAGGTAGAATCTGTGGGAATGCAGGCTACCTGGGTCTCAGTATAGACAGGAGGGAAGAGTTATTTTAGGTGCAGAAGACTCCCAGCCCAGTAAACAAGGGGTGAGGGGATCCCCTGGCTCTGTTATACTATTTGGAGTGTGCGCTTGCTGAGAGAGTGGGCAATTGATTTTTAGTAAAGAGAGGTTAAAATAAGCTGTGACCATAACACTGTGTTTAAGCCTAAGACATCTTATAGTTAGTTAAAATAAATAAGTTAACTTCAACCTGAAAGAACACCTTTCCTGACCCACTTTGTTTCGTAAAGTTCTCATTGTTTTCTTGTTTGTTTAATCAACTCCTGCCTGAGACTCTAATTACTGAGTTTTCCCTCACACAACTCCCCCACATGATAGCCCATGTCAATTGTAAAACTTGGTGTAATTGGCACACATTGAAGTGTGGGCACTATGTTAAAAAGGGGCAGTTAGTGGGGTGAATCCACTGCATTATTAATTGGTCGCTAGCAGTGGGATCCACTACATATTAATTGGTGGCAGTGCCCTGATCCAAAACAAAAACCCATAAGGAAAATCATTTACCACAACATGTTCATATTTTGTGAAGGATTCCCTCCCCCCTAAAACTCCTGAAGTGAGTGGTGATAGGCAGGAATGCAAACTGAGAGAAAAACTTCTATGGGGATTCTTAGTCATGAGATAGAAATGCTGAAGTTAAAAAATGTACTCGTGAAAATAAAGGTGGATACAGAAAAGGAAATTCAGTTAGTTAGAATTCAGGCAAAATTCTAGAGAAAAAGAAGCTAGAATCAGGGTGAAAGAAAGCAAACAAGAAAAAGAAATGTTACTTCTCAAACTGAGGAAGATGCAGCTTGGGGCAGAGGTGCCCACACTACAGAGAAGTGAGGAATTTTCCTCAGTGGAAGAGGAATAAAGACATAGAACACTTTTTTTGTTGGTTTGAAAGGATTTATTGCCCAAAAGTAGAGAAAATTGAAATCACGTCACTGACTAAAAATGCTAAGTTGGTTAAAGAAGAAAAATCTGTCAGAAATCATGTCCCAAACCCTGAATCAATTGAACATAGCCCTGTGCGCTGGCTCCTCAGAGAGAGAAAGGGCTGGGTTTAAGGGTTTAAGTTGAAGAATGACAATGGGAGAGTGTGGTAGATCACTGCTAGTTTTTGATACTGGATAGTCATGGTTTAGTCATGCTGGCCACATGACCCGGAAAACTGTCTGGGGCCAAACGCCGGTTCCCTCGGCCTGAAAGCGAGATGAGCCTTTGACTGGACCTAACCGTCCAGGGGTCCTTTACCTTTACCTATACATATATAGTTAGTTCCTTTATTTATTTGGGGTTTCCTTTTCCCCTCAGGCTTCCCTCTTCGGTGTAGATTTATTGCTTTATTGTTCGGCGTCCAGCACGCTTCCCCCTGCGAGCCTCTGCAGGTCGTAAAGCAATTAGCAGATAGCAAAGTTGCACAGCGGTCGTGTGTGAAAGGGCAGTAAAAAAGTCCCACACGTTTCTTCTGTCCTAATATCACTTTATTTGCTCAAAAGTAGCATATTTACAAACAAGAACTTCCATCTGATTTAAGCTGCATCTTCTCCCTCTGCTTGCAGCTGCGCAACAAAGCTGCTTTCACTTTCCACCCAGCTCACAGCATTCCAAGCTGCTTTTGTCACGTCCTGGCTTACTTCCCTTGTAAATGCCTCCTCTCAGGCTTGAGGCACAGAAGGTTAACCCTTCACTACACCCAACACCCCCTCTTGTCTTGCGCCTGAGGGGAGAATCGACCCTTGATCGTCCCAAACCCAGACCTTCGCAAAACTCCCCATGTCTTTGGAAGGTGAGTGGCTTTGTGAACCCATCAGCTAGGTTCTTGGCAGAGGGACAATACTTCAGCGCAACTAATCCCTCCTGAACACTCTGGCACACATTCCAAAAGCGAATGTCTAGGTGTTTAGTTCTCGCCTTGAACTGACCCGACTCTGCCAAATGCAGGCATGGTTGATTGTCCTCGAAAACACGTATCGGCAGACAATCCACTCCGCAGAGTTACTGCACCAAGCAAGCATAGAACTCTACTTCTCTGCACACCTCTGAAAGAGCACTGAACTCAGCCTGAGTGGATGAAAGCGCTATAAGACTTTGCTTCTTGGACCTCCATCCAACTACTGAGTTCCCAAACTTCACCACTAGACCAGACACAGACTTGTGATCCTCAAGATTAGCCCAATCTGAGTCCACAAAGCAAGTCAGTTTGACTTCTCCTTGTGCTGGCAACCTAAGACAAAAGTCTTTGGTTTCCTGCAAATACCTCAGAACTCTCTTGATGCCATTCCAGGCTTGCACACTAGGGTTTGAAGCTTCCCTGCTGAGCAGATTGACAGCAAAAGCTATATCAGGTCTGCTCCACTGGGACAAGTACAACAAACTCCCTAGGGCTGACTGAAACACTTCAATATTTTCAAACGCAGTGCGTTCTACTTGCTGGCTGTCCTTCACAAAACTAGTCTCCATAGGACTTCTCACTCCTGCACAATCACTCATCCTCATTTTCTGAAGCAATTGCTCGATTTTGCCTTTCTGGCTGAGCAAGAAACTTCCATCCTGTGCACGCTCAACACTGACACCTAGATAGCACCAAACAGCACCAAGCTGTTTGAGCTTGAACCGTTTACCTAGCTCTTTGGCGAACTTCTCCGCCTGTTCATCCGTTTCTGAAAAGAACAGCACGTCATCAACATAAATCAGCAAATACTCTTGTGTTGCTCCTGAACCTCTCAAATAAAAGCAACTATCCGCAACACTTCTCCTGAAACCTAGTTCTTCTAAGGCTTCATGCAGGCACATGTTCCAGTTTCTGGCAGATTGACGTAATCCATAGATGGATTTGTGCAATCTCCACACAACATCCTGCCTTAAGTTCTCAAACCCCGGAGGAGGAATCATGTATAGCTCCTCCTGGAGATCTGAGTTAAGGTAGGCAACATCCACATCAAAGTGGTTTACCTTCCAGCCTCTCTGTGCTGCACAAACTAAAAGCGTTCTCAGAGTCTCCGCTCGTGACGTTGGCAAATACACCTCCGTGAAGTGTATTCCCTTTCTCTGAGTGAATCCTTGAGCAACTAACCTGGCTTTATACTGTGGCTCTCCAGTGTCAGTGGGTTTCAAGTGGTTAACCCACCTGCAAGTCACAGCCTGCTTTCCTGGTGGCAACTCTGTGAGTGAGAACACACCTAGGTCTTCCATGGACTTCATCTCTTTGTCCATTGCCCTGTGCCATTTATCTGCTTCTTCCTCAGGTAAACTCTGAATATCCTCGAAGGATTCAGGTTCACATCTGGCTGAACCTACCCAGACGCTTGAAGTGTCATACCGATCAGGAGGCCTCCTTGTCCTCGCTGATCTCCTCAGTGTGAATCCTGGTGACCCTGCTGCTTCACTGGGTCCAGCTAAATCATCCTCAACTTCAGTGTCTTCCCCCTCTGACCTGCTGCGCCTCTTGGGCCTTACAGCTGGTCCAGCAGGTGAAGAAGGCTCACTCTTTGGCTCAAACTTGACACTTGCCTGAGGAGGTGTTCTAGGTTCCCCCCTCTGAGGGATCCTGAGCTGTCCCTGCCTTGGACTCTGTTGCTCTGAACCATGGTCCCCAGCAACAAGTTCCTCTTCCTACTCAACGTCTGAGTCATAGAACGGCTGTGGAATCACGTCTGGATTAGCGTGCAGACGCTTCCAACCAGCTTGCTCACAGAACTCAGCGCTATTGCTGATAACCAACCTTGACTGGTTTCCACTTGGGTACGCAAACCGCCAGGCCTTTGAGCCAGGCTCATACCCTACAAAGATCATTCTTTTAGATCTTGGCTCACCTTTCTTGCGTAGAGCCTTTGGAATAAGCACCCAAGCCTCACAACCAAACACACGAAGGTAGTGTACCTTAGGCTTCTTTCCATGCAGTAAGAAATACGAGGTATTTCCTACACTAGAGTTGTACACTCTATTCTGGGTATGGACCACAAATCTTGTAGCTTCAGACCAATATTTCAGGGGTAGTCCTGCGTCCCACAGGATCACAGACACAGCTTCCTGCACCGTCCTGTTCCGTCTCTCTGTGACCCCATTCTGTTGCGGAGAGTAAGGAGCGGTCAGTCTGTGGCTAATCCCCTTCTCCCTAAAGAAATCCTGTAAAGCAGAACCAGTGAATTCAGAACCTCTGTCACTTTGAAAGCCACGAACTTTGGTGGAAAAGGTTACCTTAACTGCGGTGATCCAATCCCTGATCATTTTAGCCGCCTCCCCTTTCGTTTTCAGAGAGAAGGTCCAAGCAGACCTCGAGAAATCATCAATCAAAAGCAGAGAATACTTTGAACCTCCCAGTGACTCAACAGACATGGGTCCACACAAATCTGCATGAATTAATTCAAAGGGTTGTGTGGTCTGCCTCTCTGACTTTGGATATGAGCATGTCACAACTTTCACCTGCTTACATGCATTGCAATCTAAAAAATTGCCACAAACATTAAATTTGCACCCTTGTGTCAGCTCTGCTGCTTTCTGGAGATATTTCCAATTCAAATGGGTGAAGCGTCGGTGCCAAATATGTGAACAACCATGGTGAGGCGCTACATTCACACATTGGCCCTTCGCATCTTCGGTGTCATCTTCTCCTGTGGTAAAAGGCACATTTACAGCAAACAAATTATCTTTAGACTGCACTGTGTATACGTGTTTCCCATCCTTGGAAAACTCACACTTGTCACCTGCAAAAGAAACATGAAAACCATCAATAAGTAGATCATGCACACTTAACAAACAGTTAGTTAAACCGGGCACTGCATAAGCTTTGATTTCATGCTTAAGAAAGGGACAGAAAAAGAAACCTGTCTCTGTCAGCCTTTTTCTGCTTCCATCAGCAATCGTCACATATTTCTCAGTTTTTACTGTCCTGAAATTTCTCAAAAGACCAGGAGATGGCACCAGCGGGTTGGTGGCTCCACTGTCGATTATGACAGTGAGAAAGTCTTGTTGTTGACATTCCTGGGTCGTCATGGCAACAATCTTCTCACTGCCCCCCTCCTTGGGGCCTCTGCAGATGTCCTCTCTGGTTGTCATGGCAACAGACTTCCCCCCGGCAGGAAGACTTGCCCACGACCTTCACAGCTTCCATAGATGCAACTCTCTCAGTTGCCTTGGAGACCAGACTTGTCTCAGCGTTCCCACACAACTCCACAGCTCTTATCTTTACTTGCTGCAGGTGGCCGGCCTTGAAGCCTCCGGCACGGCTAGGCTTCAGCTCTTGGTGTAAACAACTCTTGGCAGCTTTTGGAGAAAGAGGCGTCTCTGAGCTTTCACTGCTCACTGCCCCCCCCCCACTACTCACGGGACTCCCAGGACGTTTTCCTGCACCCCCTCTGGTGGGTAAAGGGCTCCCAACTCTTGGCCTCTTTCCTGGCTCCTCACACAGACACGTTGCAGCATCCATACAGCTCCCAGGCACAGCAAAAGCACCAGCAGCATTGCCAGCAACAGCAACAGTCCCTTTGCCCCCCTGTGGGGGCTCCCAGCTCCTCCCAGCTGTGTGTCGGCTCTCAAGAATGTGGCCGGCGCCATCTTGCCTCTCCCCTTTGGATGCAGCCCCATCTTGGCCCCTGCTTCCCACCCCAGCTCCACAAGCTTCTCGGAGTGCTAGCCAAGCGGCCTCTGGCCTTTTAGCATCCAGGACAACTGGCACTAGATGAGCATCCACATTTTCTGCCAAAAAAGCAAGCACACGCTTCTCAACTTCACCTTGCTCTGCAGCCCTTTCAGCCTCTGCTTTCCCAGCTGCCTTCTGTGGTGGCTGGACTACGTCCCACAGCTGCTCCCCCACTAGCAAAAGCTCTGCTTGAAAGCGCCACTGCAGCCAATTTTGGCTACTCAGTTTCTGACATGGCAGCTTAAGCTCAAAGCCATGTTCTTGGGGCTGAACCATTTGCCTCCCTTCTGTTGGCCTTTGCAAAAGTACTCACGCTGCAGCCAAACTGGGCACTCCGGACGACGTGGCTCTCAGCTCCCTCTCCATCAGCCTCCTCCGATCTGCCCTCTGCTCTCTTTGAAGCCTTGGCAGTCGCTCAAGCTGACGTTCAGTCCTTTGAAGTCTTCCAAAGCCCTTTCTCACACGCTTCGCGTCGGTCCATAACCTCTTCGGTGTAGTTTTATTGCTTTATTGTTCGGCGTCCAGCACGCTTCCCCCTGCAAGCCTCTGCAGGTCGTAAAGCAATTAGCAGATAGCAAAGTTGCACAGCGGTCGTGTGTGAAAGGGCAGTAAAAAATTCCCACACGTTTCTTCTGTCCTAATATCACTTTATTTGCTCAAAAGTAGCATATTTACAAACAAGAACTTCCATCTGATTTAAGCTGCATCTTCTCCCTCTGTTTGCAGCTGTGCAACAAAGTTGCTTTCACTTTCCACCCAGCTCACAGCATTCCAAGCTGCTTTCGTCACATCCTGGCTTACTTCCCTTGTAAGCGCCTCCTCTCAGGCTTGAGACACAAAAGGTTAACCCTTCACTACACCCAACATTCCCTAAATGTAATACATAAATTCAAAGATTTCTGTGATTTTGTGTTTCTTGTAATAATATTTGTACTTGACCAGGAGAAAATTCTCAAGCAATGGGATAGCTCAGTTGGTAGAACATGAGACTCTTATAATCTCACAGTAGTGCATACCACTCAACTGTCCCAAACTGAGCAGGACTTCACAGATTAACAGATGCCCCCTGCTTCTGTTTAAATGACCCACTTCTGCTACCTCACCTCCTCCTTCTTCTCATGGGTGGCCGGGGCAGCTGCAACCATGACCTCCTCACGAGAAGGCCTATGGCCAAGGCCTAGCCATGGAGGAGGTGATGGCGGAGAGACAGCTGGTGAAGGTAGGGTGGTGGGTGGTGGCGGCGGCTGTGAAGGATTAGGGTGGGGCAGGGGTGAAAAAATGTGCAACTTAGGGCAATTTAGGGCAGTGGGGGGCTGGGAGAAAGAGCAAGGATATCAGGTGATGGGGTGCAAGGTGTATTTGTCCTGCTTTCCCACCCAGAAACATTGGATGATATAGAAAAAGAAGTAAAAAAGTGCGTGAGAAGGAAAAAAGAAAAAAGAAAAAATACTGTAACATTACCCAGTGTTAATATACAAATGTGTATATTTTCATTATCCTAATGCACATATAATTTTCAGTAGCCTAATATATTCTGTGTAAACTCAATCCAAATATCATTGAATTGATCCAAAGAAAATCTATAAGCTGTCCGTTCATATGTTACCAATGTTGTCATGTTGTCCAGCCATTGATTGAGGGGAATCTATCTCTGCTCTTCCGGAGTATCAGTCTCTTGGCCACCATTAGGGCACATAGAATCCTTTTTTTTTTAATGATCTTTATTGGTTTTACAAGTTTTACAAGTAATACATATCTTATTTCTTTTAACCTTTATCTATCAAGCTTGTATTTCCCTTCCTCCTTCTTCTGGTTTCTCTATGTTTCCTTTTATCTTTACGCATATGTATGTTATAAATTTCATCCATTGAATCCATTTTTGCTTTCTTGTTTTCAATTTCCATACAATGGGTATATAGTTCAAGAGCATAGTCACGTCTGAAAATCTTAATTTTTTGAGTAGTGTCTTTGGGAGAAAGTGCTTGTGTCCAGCGCTTTCTCCCAAAACTTAGTAAGTTTGGGACACAGTAAAAGCATGTGTTTCAAAGAAGAATTGTCAATAATACATCTCCAACCAAGAGATACATTAGATAGACTTCTCTTATACAAATGCAAGGGAGACCAATAGATTCTAAGAAGGATTTTCTGTTGTATAATTCTTAGATTAAGATCCATTGATATCCAAGAAATTTTCCTACTATCTAGGAAATAGTGAGCATTCCAATTCTTTATTCCAATCATTTCTTAAACTCTGCATATCAAACTGAGTTTCAAATTAATTATCCAATTGCTCCAAATTTCAAGTGTCTCAGATGCTGTGAAGGTAGTCAGACCAGATGAAGTTACTAAAATATGTTGTAGCTGCAGGTATTGCCATTGGACCACCTCTGATAGATGGTATTTGATGTATATGTTGTACGTATAGAAGTCTTCCTCATCTATCAGTTGGTCCAAGGTCAAGACACCAATTGTCAGCTCCATCCCATTGCTGACATAGGGGGAGAGCGTAGAGTAGACAGGAGGAGGTAATTATGTAGGAATGCAGAATGAGGGAGGAGCAGCCTAGTTGCAGTAGAAGCCTGAGCTCTGAGAACAAGGAGAAGGGGGGAGTTCAAGGGGGAAGACAGTTTAAGCTCGGACTCAGAGGGAGGGCCACCGGAAATAGCCCATCCCATGATACGTAGGTGCACAAGAATTAATGAGAGGTGTGAACAGAAAAGGAAGCAAAAGTGGGGCTTTAAATGTGGGAATAGGAAGGGGCGGAACTCAGACTAAGCAACAGCTAATTTGGAAGTAGGCACTGAGTGACTGAGCTCCAGAGTGATTTGTGTGTTTTGAGCAATAAACCTGAGTTAATTACTGCCAGAGTTGTCTCGCTTCTATGGGAGAGACCCAACCATAACACCCATTATCACACAGTTTTTCCATATTACCATTCCTCTCCACACATTATTGAAGTAGGATTTAGCATGTGAAAATGAATTTATTTTTATTAGCTAATATATTCCATATCTTTCTAATTGGCTTGTTTCAAGAGTTGTAGGGACTTCAAATGTTTTGATCCTAATACTATCCACCCAAATAAAAGTGTTATATACTGTGTGTGTATTCTAAGGTTGCCCAACTGAGGAGATTATGACCATCAGCAGGTCTTCAATATTTGAAACTTGTCAATAAATAAGAATGAATGTATAATTCCAGTCTTGGAATTCCAGATTTACGTTATTGAAAGCCACTCAGATTTCTTTGAAATATGGACTGGAATATACATTTCCTAAATCAATAAGATAACTCATGATTACCCATTGTTTTTCATTCTAAAAACAGTGCCCTTCATCACCACTGCCACCAAATATTCTTAATTTGATAAATGCAGACACACAACACAGTTTTGATTTGCTTCACCAATTTATTTTGATTATGAACAAAGGATTTTTTTACACATATCCCATGTTTTCATGAGCCAAACCCCCACATTTCTACTTTAGTTTTCTATTCCCTGCCGACCATTCACCAAATAGAAGCCTCAGGAGTCCTGTGAATACCAGTTGCTCTGGACTCCCATGTTCAGACAAGCAACCACCACTTCCACTGTTGCAGAAAATAGTGGAATCCAAAAGGAAGAAGACATTGCTCTCTACCTTTAACTACCTTTAAAAGCTGAGTTGCTTTGGTGAAACTATAGTTTCATAGCATCGTGTTTGTGTTATCATGCCTGAAAAGTACTTGTTAAGCATTGATGTCTTGGCCAATTCACAAAAAGTTGGTGTTGCACAGCCTTTGACGACCTTATCAGGAACTTCACTGTTGTCTGGTAAAGAAAAAGAGACAAGGTCAGATGAGCATCTTGGTAGCAACCTGTGTTTGTGTGTGTGTGTGTGTGTGCGCGTGCGCGTGCAAAAGAAAAAATAGGAGCATTCTAATTTTTAACAACTATGTTGAGCAAGTATAGAAAGCATCTGAAAATCACCACATGAAATGAATATGAGAGAGGTGTTTAAAATTTAGAAAGAAAAAAGTCTATTTTTTCTTCTTCTTGGGCAAGGGCTCATCTTCATTGATACTGCTTTCCAGATCAGGTCTCCATGCCTAATTTTACGTCTTTTAAAGACTGGTGAAAACACTCTTTTAATAAATTTTTACATGTAATTTAACAAAAAGATTATTTCTCTCACCTTCTCAAACCCCCACCCTGTAAATATACATACTCATCTATATACATACAAAGCAAATGTGATTTGAGGTGAGTTATGTTTTTAGGAAAAAGAAACTTTCCCCCAAATGCACAATAATCTATTTTCTGGAAAGAAGCCACAAACAGAATGAAATAGTAACACACACACACACACCTGTTTTCCCCCTCCCACTCATTGCAAGGCAGTTCTACTTACCATGAACAAGAACAAACTCAATGCACTGAGTCTCCTCATCATGACACCTGATGGCATTTGAACCCTTAGAAACTTCTGATTCAGCTGCACAAAGGTTTGGGCACTCCTGCCCATTCAATTTCCTTGGTAGCCCTGCCAGAAGTAAATACTAAAGTCAAGACATGATTCCAGCCCATTTATCGTTATTCTAATTCCTAGGCTTCAGTTCTTTAATCCTGTGAGAGGATTGCAACATCTCTACTTCATTCTGTTTCTGCAATTAATGATGTAGATATTTACACCTGAGATGAGGAGACAAGCAGTAGTATTTTTTAGGGGGTGAATTGAGGAGTTTATTGTTGTGAATGTGACTTATTGGCCACTGTTATTTTTGGTGCTTGGTTTATTATATATAGTGTTCAATCACTAACTACATATACTTATGTAGTGCTTATGACTATGAAATAGACTGAGGTATATAATATTGTTTAAGTATAATATGTTGTATACTGTGTTACTATGTTGGAAACCCTCCTCAGATTAAGGTTACTATGTAAAGTTTCTAAACAACAGACAAATAAATAAAGAAATAAAGCCTTGGTGTGTATTTGTTTATTTATTAATTATTCTTTTATATCTCTTAATACTAAAAAGAGTCTCCTAGTGGTATAGAAAACTCAGAAACTACAATAAAATAAAATAAAATTTTATACCTAAATGCATTACAATGCAATAAAATGTAAAATCTCAAAAAACCAAAAACATCAACATATACTGAAGTGCCTTTAAAGTGAAGGAACCCTTCTGTTTTCAGTGCTCCAATAATTATTATTATTATTATTATTATTATTATTATTATTATTATTTATTTATTTTATTATTTCATTATTTATACCCTGCCCATCTGGCTCTGTTCCCCCAGCCACTCTGGGCAGTTTACAGCATTTATAAAGTATCTCCTAACTTACAAAATGCTACAGATCACATTAAGATTCGGCCTCCAATAGCCACAAACTATAAAGTTATTACCTCTGCGGTTCTAACCCATCAAGACGAGTCCCAGGGTGAGCTGTGCTTTCAGGAAGCAAGGGGGGGCATGTTTTGTACACTTGTCGAGTCATCAAAACTCAGTTTCAATCTAAAATTTTATTTTTTTCTCACGGGCAGATAGGGTTTCAGCCTGCATAGCAGTTGGAGCTGGTAGACAGTTGCTCTGGACACAGAATTGACCTGCACCTCCATGGACAGCTGTGAGTCAAAATGACTCCCAGGCTGCCCTCCTCGTCTTTCAGAGGCACAGTTACCACATTCAGGACCAGGGAGATCTCCACACCTACCCGCCCCCGTCCCCCAAGTACAGTACTTCTGTCTTGTCAGGATTCAACCTCAATCAGTTAGCCGCCATCCATCCTTCAACCGCCTCCAGACACTCATACAGGACCTTCACCACCTTCACTGGTTCCGATTTAAAAGAGAGGTAGAGCTGGGTGTCATCTGCATACTGATGAACACCCAGCCCAAACCCCCTGATGATCTCTCCCAGGGGCTTCATATAGATATTAAAAAGCATGGGGGAGAGGACGGACCCCTGAGGCATCTCACAAGTGAGAGCCCAGGGGTCTGGTCTGAACACTCATCCCCCCACCACCTTCTGAACATGGCCCAAGAGGAAGGAGCAGAACCACTGTATAACAGTGCCCCCAGGTCCCAGCCCCTCTAGACGGTCCAAAACAGAGGTAGGCAACCTAAGGTCCCCAATCACCTTCTCAACCTGGCCCGCAGATGGTCCGGGACTCAGCATGTTTTTACATGAGTAGAATGTGTGCTTTTATTTAAAATGCATCTCTGGGTTATTTGTGGGGCATAGGAATTTGTTCTCTCCCCCCAAAAAAAATATAGTCCAGCCCACCACATGGTCTGAGGGATGGTGGACCAGTACACAGCTGAAAAATGTTGCTGACGCCTGGTCCAGGAGGATGTTATGGTCGATGGTATCAAAGGCCGTTGAGAGATCGAGCAGAACTAGGAAACAGCTTTCACCTTTGTCCCTAGCCCACTGGAGATGAATGGCCAGCATGACCAAGGCAGTTTCAGTCCCAGCTTCTTATTCATTATCACTCATCCCATTTTACTGCACACAGATACATCATCCATCCAGTCACCCCCGTCATCTCTCACTCAATCACCAGCAACCATTGCCAGTCATTGCAGTTTAAAAAAGTGAAAATCAGGACACAAAATTTGAAGTTTTTATGCATCCCCCTCCCCATTTTGCTGATTTTCAACAATGCCCCCTGGACACAATAAAACATCAGTGTTTGGCAGACCTACTGTAGAAACCAATGAGAGAGAGAAAACGGTTCACTAATTGAGACATGAAATATAGTAATGGGAGGAACTGAGGGCTACCATATGTCCGTATTTTCCCATCAAGTAGGGTGATTTTTGTTTTTCAAAATGCTTTTAAAATCCCCTCAAAAACCCAAAAACTTATTTTTGTTCCCAAATAATTTTATTCTCAAATAGAGCTCAACAACTTTGCCCAAGCAGTGCGACTTTTGTTGTTCTCCATTTAAATGGCATCCAGCAGCAATAGATAGTTTCACTAACTACCTCTGCAGTTCTGCCCCACCAAGATGAGTCCCAGAGTGAGCAAGAGGGGGCATGTGTTCTTATCTCTCTACCTGTTTCCCCAATTTTTCTGGGGTGTTCTCTTCCACACACCCAGTGGTCATTTGAATCTTTTGGGGAGAAAGTGCTTCTCCATGACATACAGATGATGATACTGATTCCAAGAAACTAGGTTAGGGCATTTACTAAACACCTCCAAGGAATTATTGAGGCCCCATTGGGAGCTCAATATTTATTTATTTATTTATTTATTTATTTATTTATTAGGAATTAAATTTGTATACTGCCTTTCATTCAAAAATCACAGGGCAGTTCACTACATATTTTTTTAACATACCGTATATCAAAATTCTGTCCCTAATTACTGGCAAGGGAACATTGCAGTGGCACCCAATCAAGTGATACAACTTTTTAACCTCATGTCATCTAATTTTCTTTTGTCATCTTTTGTACACTTGTTGAGTGATCAAAACTAAGTTTAAATCTAAAATTTTTTTGGACTATATGCAACTGGCCGAGATGACTGGCAGAATTCGAGACCTGGGAGAAGAGAGGGTTGAAGAAGATTGGAGGAAATTTAAGATTTATTTACAAAAATATTGTGATTTGGCGGAAAGTTAAGTAGGATGTTTGATCATAAATAATTGGCCACCACAAAATCGGATCGAAATGGGATGTAAAGTGAGATTAAGAGAAACTAATTTACAGAGGATTATATTTAAATGAGTGGTTATAAAATTTGCAAATTAGATGATAAATTGCTGGGAAAAATTTATGATGATGAAAATGGCAGCGGGAGATGTGAGGAAGTCCAAAGAAGTTATGAAACTTTGTTGAGATAAAAGAAAGGTTGTTTATTTCTGTACTTTATTTTGTAAAAACCCCTAATAAAAATTTATTAAAAAAAAAAAAAATAAATCTAAAATTTTAATTTTTTTATCTCATCCTGTTTTTGAGTTATGAGTGTTTAAAATTTCAAAAAGAGAGAGAGAAATTTGACCTTGCCAGAGTACACAAAGGCCTTAAAAGCTCAGCCCAGCATTGAGATACAGTGTTACCTCAGGTTAAGTACTTAATTCGTTCCGGAGGTCCGTTCTTAACCTGAAACTGTTCTTAACCTGAAGCACCACTTTAGCTAATGGGGCCTCCCGCTGCTGCCTCCGCACCAGAGCCCGATTTCTGTTCTTATCCTGAAGCAAAGTTCTTAACCTGAAGCACTATTTCTGGCTTAGTGGAGTGTGTAACCTGAAGCGTATGCAAATTGAAGCGTATGTAACCTGAAGTACTACTGTACGTCAAAACTAAAAACACAAATCCCTTCAGAACCTGAGCTTCATGATATGTCACATGATGGACTTACTCTAAATCTAAAAATCTAAGTTACCAAATTTTCAATTTTTAAAAAAAGAGTTTAAAAAAAATATGATTTAAAAATTCCCAAAAATATATTGATTATTTAATATTTCAAAGAGCCACCTGCAAATTTCACATTTTACCAAATATATTTTGTACATAAATGTCTGCCTTATTGGATTCTATTTGGGATAAATGGGTCTTCTTGGAGTAAAATATAACAGAATAAACAAGATCTCAACTATAATATTAGTTGCTTCAGGCATTTCTTTAGAAAGTAATTCAGTTAAAAGGTGTCTGAAAAGCTAGTTAGGCTTTTCTTTTTAAAATGTGCTTTAAAAATAGATAGCTATACTTACTTCTAATCATTCCCAGGTTGCACATATATTTTTGACAGCAGAAGTGGATATGCTCAACATATTTGTTTTCTACTGAAGAGAAGGTGGCAATAACTGAGATGCAATCTTTAGCACAACCCTTGTTCTTGTAGCTCTTTGTAGAGCCATCTGTTAGATAGAATTGAAGGAATAGCAAGATTCAAATTGATGAACATACAAATATAAATACATTGGGCAAATGGGTGATTTAAGAGAAAATACCCGGCAACAACTGAATTCAGCAAACTAATACATAAAGTAGTTTCTTTGAAGTATAATTTCTTCTGCAATACCATGTGAATATTCTAGGATAGTTCCTTAACAACTTGCACATAAATGGGACTAGATGGACTTGTTTTTCTGCCCATACAAAAGAGTCTAGAATAGTTTGATCCACTACCCATCTCTACCTGATATACAGCTAGCTGATCCAGGGGCCTGACTCATGAAGCTTCCTTATATTATGTACTATATTTCTGAGAGACAGGAGAAGATGATTTTTCATGTTTCCTCTAATTTTCTGATCTCTTGAACTCACTTCTCAATACAAGAAATCTTTTTTCACGCAACCTTCTATGGGGAGATGCAGTTATATCTGTCTGGGTATGTTTTCCCCCCTTTTCCTTTAAAAAAAATGATTTCTGTGGCTTCATTTGTCAACAGAGTATTTCAGCATTTGATGCTATGTGCTGTTACTAAATGTTGCAGGCCTATTCGGCATCAGGTAATAGTGCAACTAGATAAATAGGTTCCGCTCTGGCGGGAAGATAAACAGTGTTTCCATGCACTGTTCTTGTTCACCAGAAATAGCTTAGTCATGCTGGCCACATGACCCGGAAGCTGTACACAGCTCCCTTGGCCAATAAAGCGAGATGAGCGCCGCAACGTCAGAGTTGTCCGTGACTGGACCTAGTGGTCAGGGGTCCCTTTACCTTAATTGGAGACTGGTTCTAAAAAGAGAGAGTGGGATGTTGGCGTTGGGGACAATATTTATAAGATATGGCCTGGATCAGGTAAATTCATTCTGATTGGTCTGAAAATCACCATTCACCCCTTCCTCCTTTTCAGGAGTGTTGTTTGCACCCAGTGTGATAGTGGATAGGCTGCGCCCCTGGTCATTGCCTACTCTGGCCCAGGCAACGTCCCAAATCTTGCAGACATGCCTGTGCAAGAAAAAAACTTAAAAGTACATGAGAGTGTAAAGCAGGCATGAGCTGAAAAGGGCTCCTAGGAAATCTGCATGGAGTTGTTTCGAACATGAGAGAACTCAGAGAAATGTGGATAATAAAACACGACGATCATCTCAAACCTTTTCCAGTTAAGAGAAATTTAGTAGATGCTTGGAGGTTTAAATATCCAAGGGCAAAGGAATTTTCATATTATTCTGAGCTGAACCAGTATGCCAGCAGTCAAGATGGAATTTGGATCTCAAAAGAATTAACATTAAGAGTGAGAAAATTTGAAATTGATCCAAAGTCCCTATCAGATCACAATTCAGTGTCCTTATTCCTGAAGGGGAAAGAAAGAGGGCAGAAAAGATAGAGGATGAATGAAGCATTACTTATTGATGAAGGAATAATTCAGATAGCTAAGAAAGCTTCCGAAGAATTCTTCAGATTTTATGTGGGAAAGACTATGGACAAAAACAATTAAATTCTCTGCATGTATGGCATTAAAAGAAAATTTAATGAAGATGATGTATAGGTGGTATTTGACGCCGACTAAACTTGCTAAAATTTAGAAGATAAGGATGTTGGAAATATAAGGAGAAGGAAGGGAATTTCTTTCATATGTGGTGGACGTGTCCTAAGATTAAAGCCTACTGGGATATGATATATAATGAACTGAAAAAGATTTTCAAAAATACCTTAATTAAAAAGGTATATGAAGGAACATTGTAAACATTTGAAAACACTTGCAGGGTTGATTTAAAATATTGATAGGTTATGATTTGATACCTGTTTATAAAAATTAGAAGTAAGTCTTTTAAGTATAGAGATAAGATAAATAGGGTGATTTAGAAATGCTAAGATAAAAGTGATAACATATGGAAGTCAGGGAGGGGGACAGGAGGACGTCAAAGCTCAGTTAGAGCAAAGATATATGTGATGAAGAAATTATATTTGTTTGTTATAAAGGGGGGAGAATACTAATAATAAATATTATATTAAAAATATTAAAAAATAGAAGAATTCTTCAAATTTAATATTAACAAAGGAACTAATATGAAGACTGTTTGGAAGACAGGGAAAGCACCCATGCGAGGATTTTTCATCCACCAGAATGCAATTCAGAAGAAACGGGGGGGAAAAGAAAAAATGGAAATATTAGAGGAGATGAAAAAAAATAAATAAAAAAGAAATAGCTAAGAACCCAAAGAACAAGATGTTAAGTCAAACTATTAAAATGCTTCAAACTGAATTATCAGTATGTTAAATCAGGAAACAGAATGGATGATAAAAAATGTTAAAACAAATAATCGGACTAGTGTTGGAAATGTAAAGAAGTGGCAGGAACAACATATGTTTGTTGGACCTGAAAAAAGATGAGGGAATTTTGGGAGGTAATTTATAAATAATTTAAAAAGATGTTTAAAAGCTTATTCCCTAAAAAGCCTGAAGATTCCTCTTAGGGATCATGGGGGATGAAATTCCAAGAAACTTTAAGAAAGTATTTACGTATGCCACCACAGCAGCAAGAGTCTTAAATGCCCAGAATTGGAAAATGGAGACCTTTTCAACAAAGAGTTACTGGCTGATCAAATTGATGGAGTATACAGAACTGGACAAGCAGACAGGTCAGATGAAAAGATCAAACAATACAATAAACTAAATGATTGAAATATATTCAAACTGTATTTGAAAGACCATTATGGAGAATAAATTTTTCTGACCACTTTAGAGTAATTCCTGGAAGAAGAAAAAAGTAAAACATAATGGAATTAGGTTATTGAATAAATGGCTGTGTTAGGAGGGGCAGTCAACTAAGTAAAACTGAGGACTGAGGTAAGAAGGGGAGGGAAGTCAAACGGAAATGGAGTACAAATGAATCAAAGCAATCAATAAATATGTATTTTTGTTCTTTTTTCTTTCATAATGTTTTAAAAATATATGTTTAATTAGAGGAAAATCAAGTTGTTACAATGTGATTTGATGAATGTATGTCTAAAGCAACTAATAAAAATGAATTACAAAAGAGAGAGAGAGCAAAGTGAAGTGACCAATGGACCCAAGTCACAGCATTCTGCTTTGCTTTCCGTGGAAAACATTGCAGGACTCAAGGGAAGAAGGCAACAAATGAAGGAGGAGACTGGGTAGTCTGTGTGGGCAGAAAACAGTAGGAGGACAAGGAAAATGCTTGTCTGTTGCTTGGTTAGCCCTGCAAATGGAAGAGGCAAGTGTGGAGGGGAACTGTCCACCCCATCTGAGTTAACAAGGACCAAGTAAGATGAACAAAGTGATGAAGCAAAATGTGCAAGCCCAAGGGGACTTTTTACAGGACAGATTATACACTGCTAGGCAGCTGGCTGCAAGACGTGGCTAGTGGATATCCTTAATGGCATGCTGGACTTGTTCCAGGTGTTGTAGGTTTGGTAGTCACCTTCTATGCAACCTTCTATTTCACCACTTTGTGCAGCAGAAGAATCATTGGGCTAGATTCTTAGTGGGAATGGAGGTGAAGCCCCACCCTGTCAGATGGGATCCCTCTCAGGGATCTTGGAAGAATGCATTCCTTGTCCATACATCCAGCTCAGGGGTTCAGGGCACAGAGCACCCCTTGCCAGTGTCTACTTGAGGTTCACAGGATGCTCTTCATGCTGTTGATGGACGCTAATATTGGTCATCCCCAATAGTCTATCAGTCAGTAGGCAGACTGGTTACATGCCCAGTGTATGTGTCAAAGCTGTTTATCCCTGTAATCAGTAAAGTTGTGGACAAATCTGAACCCAACACCTGTCTCCTTGTGTGCATTCACTTGCTGCGTATCTCATTGCTACATCAATGTGCCTGCACCAACAAAGAGTAGACTCTGATTTGGTTGCTTTCTAAGCAGTTGGGAATTATCATTCACTGAGGGATTGTCATTTAGGAGTTAAGGGGGAGCTATGAGACCAATGTCAGAGAAAGATGAGGCCTGAATATCTATGCACAGTTTGTTCACAGTAAGCAGCTGGTAAAAGTCAGGAGAAGGTTACCAGTGGCTCTGTGGATCTATAAGGTTTCCCTGAGTCAAAGTATGAGAGAATGAGAGAGGTTCAACACTATTAGTTAATGATGTGGAAATGGGCCATCTCAGTGGATCCTTGCAGACTCTGGAATTCCCTTGCTGAGAGAGAGAGAGAGAGAGTTTTCAACATAGAGAGGGATGGATGGGTTTCAACATAGAGAGGGATGGATGGGTTTCAACATGAGGTTTTCTTCTTTATTTTATTTTTTGCTTTTATTGTACCTCACTCAAGAATCTAGACTAAATCCCACCTTGTTGTCATTTTACAAGTGGGTCTCAACAGCTTTTTGAAGAATGAAAGGGTTTGGGGTTGTGTTGTTTTTATTGTGTTGTTTTATTGTTATTGTAATTATTGTTACATTTTAAACAGATTTTTAATATAGTTTTAATTCTAATATTTAATTGTTGAAAAAGTTGAGTTCCTCGAGGATGGTGAGATCAGCATTCTTTTGTAACACTAGATACCCCAGAGACCAAAGGATGCAAACACACACTTAGAGTTAATATGACAGAAAGGCTTCATACTCACTTAAATAGGTTTCAGTACGCTGAGAAAAGCAACTTCCTCCTTCCACAATACAAGCATCCCCATTGTTTTTTAAACATTGCACTTTTTTCACTGCAGAGAGGAGAGGAGAGGAAACATAAGTTGTCCAGTCTTTGAGAAACAGAATATTCCAAGCCAAACACAAGCAATGTTTAATGTCTCAGGATCCACATGTAGTGGTGGGTTACAGACTGCATGACCGCCAACACACATCTCTCCCCCCCCCCCCCCAATTCTTCATACAGGAACATGTCCAGACACAGAAATGGAAAGACACAAAGCCTTCTTCCCATTTGCTAGTATCTTTCCCCTCACTCCAGGCCTAATTAGTAGCTGTCCAGCTGCATAAAGCTTCATCATAGGTCTTCAATCCCCCCCATGAACTCTGAGTATGCTCCATAAATCCATAATTTGATATATTAATTCTGGCATAAATTTAAATACCCCATTAACCAGTTGGCACCTTCCTGTGCTTTGGTTTGCCTGCATCAATCTCACCTACAAAGTCCTTTCCTTTCTTGGGAATTTCCCTATTTAAGTGGGTGAACAATATTCCCCTTTCCAAATCCTTTCTTTGGTAGTTGGGAGATGATGGAAACCCGGTGGGGGCTGATGGCTCTGAAAATGGGATGGCGTCCACTTAATCACATCCAAGGGATCAGGGTGGGGCAGCACTGATGATACAGAACCGCCTTCTCCCTTTCCTTTCCCCTCTGAGCTGGTGGGTGCTACTGGATGAGGGGGGGGCATCAGCGTTATCGCTGCAGATCAGGGTGATTAGTCACATCCACAGATCCTGGGCCCCTTTCCTGATTACAAGCATCCAACAAGATGGCAGATCCCCCTGTATAAAGGGGGAGTCCAGTGGAAGCCACAGCCACCACCGGAGGGG
This sequence comes from Podarcis gaigeae, assembly GCF_964106915.1. NCBI lineage: Eukaryota > Metazoa > Chordata > Lepidosauria > Squamata > Lacertidae > Podarcis > Podarcis gaigeae. Next base: position 77,949,345 of record NC_139684.1, read on the forward strand.
AGAAAGGCCACTGAGCTGGACTCCAACCCTGACAAATCCATGGCAATTGGGGATGCCACCCTGGCCAACTCCACTGCTGAGAATATAATGCCTCACCTTTTTCCATGACCACCTCCTGCGTGGCTTCCATCTCTGGCACTTCCTGCGAAGCAAAACCGGTACTTACTTCCAAGGCATCCAAACCTGTTGAAATTAAATTAACAGCACCTTGGTTAGGATTTTGTGTTTCTTGCTTCTGCCAGCTGACAAGCACTTGAAGTTAAAGCTGCAGTAGGGCTGCCTTCTGCCTTCTCCGGGCCTCGAAGAACATCAATATAGTCCCCTAGTCTGACTCTTCCTCCACAGAACAGGAGGGGAATGGGATGCCTATGCATGCTCCCTCTGTGGTGCAGATGCTTTTCCTTTGCCCTTAGGGCCCCCCTTAGCCTTGCCTTTACCTGGAGCCATGCTAAATGCACCCCACTCCCCATAATAATCCTGAGGCTCAAAAAGGCTCTGCAAATGTAAAAATTGCCCCTTGCCCCATTCCATAAGGAAATATAAGCACACTTTCTAAATGGACCCTCAGGACCCAACCACTAAACAAGACTCAATATCAGCTTTGTAGCTGAATGGGGAATTTTGAATCTGATTTCTCTCAGCTCCTGGGCTCAGTACGCTAACCACTACACCACACTACCTACAAGGAATACTGTTGCCTAGCCACCCAAAAAATGGCTGGGGAGTTCATGAAGAAAACCCTTCACCCCTCCCTATACCACTCCTCCAGCCCAGGGCCCACAACAGCAGGGGCCATATTCCATCCCCAGTCACTACTAACTGGCTACTTCCACCTAGGGAGATTTCCCCCCAAAAGCTAATCCCCTACCAGGGATGGCCCTTGCACTGGTTCCCCGCTCTTGCAACCAGTGCTTTCAATTTGTGATTAAAGGAAGGCACCAAGTTCTGCCTGACATTGGGGGTGCTCATTGTATGCACTTGAGACCACAAGTATAAGATGTACAAGGAGGTTGCAAGGAGGCACAGTGGGGCCCCTCAAGGTTGGGGAATTTTCAGCCCCATCATCACATCCTTGGGGAGGCAGAGGTGTCCCCAGCCCCATAGGTTTGGAATCTATGGTTAGAGGTCTCAGTGCCTCAACGTACCATTGATCTGTTGCCTCCAGCAAGAGTCATATTTATCTGCAGCAAGCAGCCTACTGCAGGGGTAAAGTTACTCCTCTCCTCTCCACTGGCCTCCTCATGAGTAAATGGAACAGTAAGGAGGACCAATCCCCTTGCCTCTCTAGACAGTTGGCTCTGCTGCTTTTATCTTCTCCTGCCAGCCTCCCTGCTCTGCTCTCCCTCATCCAGTCCTCTGATTAGCTAGACCTCCTCTCCTTCTTGCAGAGCTCTGTATGGCTGCAAGGGGGTAGGTAGCATCAACTGTGTTGGACTGGTCATGTTGTTCGGATGCCTATCATCTTCCACAACAACTACTTTGTGTCTCTTGCTTCAAAGGTGGCGTATGGACACCACTAGCCCCTTGACTGAATGTTCTTGGAGAAAGAATTCAAGATCTCAGGCTCCTACTCACCTGGGCAAAGGATGACCAAGAGGAGACAAGTACTCAGGAAAGTCGTCATAGTGCTGAAGAGATCAAAAGCTGAGAGCACTCAGAACAAACAAGCAGGTGAAGGATGGAGGATGAGCCTAGTTTGGAGGGTTTTATAGGCCAAGAAGGGAGCCCGAGGGTTCCAGGTGGAAAGAACTAGTCCAGTAAGGGGGTGGGAAATGATGAAATTAGAGATTGCATGCTTTCCCAGACATGGTGCAATTTTATACTGGAACACAAAGCACAATGTGGAAATTGGATTAACTCTTTTTTGGAAACGGTATGAAATTCTGCCACCTGCAGTTTGCACTCCCTCCCATTCTCAGGGTTAAGAAACAGATATTTTACTTAATTGAATCCTTTTTCTTGCAAACTCTGTAAAATATGAAACAATATGTTGTGAGCTGGGAATACTGCCTTTATCAGTAAGAGCATGGCTGAGGACCTTGACATATTGGATCTTCCTCCATTATAGAGCCCTATCCCCTAATTCTATACTTTACGATCTTTTAAGTGATAGTGCAATCAACAATCTATCATTGATTTGTAGGAGAAAACTGGATTCGATAGGGCTCACTCTAACTGATTTTTAAATCTCTGATCCCAAAGATATATGGGAAATTATCAGGAAGACCCTCACAGAAAAAAGTGTTCTCGCCATGCTTGAGGTTGCAAAGCACAGCACCTGCTCTCCTATCCACCTAAATCTCCCTTTGTGTAGAGATTTCCAAAAGGGATACATGACAAATCTGAAGGAACATGAATCGTGTAGGCTGTTTATGTTGGCCAGATTTAACATGTTTCCCTCGGCGGTAGTGAGAGGAAGATACGTAGCTATCCCAGAATCAGAGCGTCTCTGCAAATGCAGAAAACAGGAACCCGATACTCTAGAGCATATATTCTTTTCCTGTGATTTTGGCAGCTATGCCAGAAGACAATTATTTGAGGCCCTAAAATTTAATAGACAGATTTTTACACAACCAACTGTTCAGGACCTGCTGGCGGACAGCAATGATCAAATTACTTTAATAGCGGCTGAATTTTTAAGTGCTGTCCATGAAGAAAGAATGGGCCATGATATGGAGACTTAGTGGTTTTTAATGGTAGGTGATGTTGCTGTGTTGTATTATATTATTTGTGTACATCGATTTATTTCTTGGAGTTAAGAATAGGTCTGGGATAAATTGTGTTCGCTGAGCCCGCATTTTATACAGTTTGTTAATGTGCTATGCCTAATAAAGGATTTTGAATTGAATTGAATCCTTTTTGGGAAGCCCATGTAATTTCACCAAATAACCTCCCAGTATAGCTCACCTAAATTTCATCACAATGCATCTGGGGAAATGATGCCCAGATACATAGGGATCAGCAATTGGTAAATCAGATGCAAAGTGATCAGCAATTGGTAAATCACATCTATATTTTATTCGCAGGTATCTGGTGAGGAGGGAACATGACTATATTCCTAAAACCAGCCAAAGGGGCATGTTCAGTTTTGTACTATTTCACCATTTTTCAAAATATATTCTCTACAAATATTTGGAAGTGTGGTTCCTTGAAGCTGAATCAAATATTCTGTCCATAGTCCTCACAAAAATGCCACCCCCAGAATCCTCTAGGAAGGAATAATGGGTACTATACGAGAATGAATTCCATTACAGTGGATGCTAAGGTTGCGAACGTGATCCGTGCGGGAGGCACGTTCCCAATCCGCAGCGTTCGTAACCTGCAACGTCGCGATTCGGCTTTTCTGCGCATGCGCAAAGTGTGATTTTGTGCTTCTGCACATGCGAGAGCACCAAATCCCGAAGTAACCTAGGCTGGGAGCCAGCGCTGTCCGCTGACACTTCCGGGTCACGTGGACAGCGTGACGAAGCTGCTCTGGCGAACCGGCACCAGAGCAGCACATGGAAACGCTGTTTACCTTCCGGCACCAGAGCAGCACACGGTAACGCCATTTGCCTTCCCGCTAGAAAGCGGTACCTATTTATCTACTTGCACTTAAGGGTGCTTTTGAACTGCTAGGTGGGCAGGAGCTGGGACCGAAAGACGGGAGCTCACCCCGCCGCAGGGATTCGAACCGCCGACCATGCAATCGGCAAGTCCTAGGCGCTGAGGTTTTACCCACAGCGCCACCCGTGTCCCTTGAAATTATCCAAATCCATGAAGGATGAAGGGCCGCACAGCCATATCTTTCAAAGCAGCTTTCAAAGAGTTCCTAGGGCAAGCCAGTGTGATGAGTAGGGTACAAATAATGAAATTCTTCTTATTATAGGACCACACCTTCCCTTCTTCAATGAGGCATTAAAATCATCCTGGCCACTCTCTACCTAGGGAGAGATACAGTTAACCAAGATGCACAAAGGTCAAGTAGAGAGGCCAGCTGATAAAGCAATGTTTACAAGCTCCAGCTACAACTAAAACTCATACAACTTTAACTTCTGAAAAATAAATCGTATACATAGCAATAAAAAAATATTTTGCTCATAAAATATGGACCCATATGATTAACAGGAAAAGTACCCATGATGTAGCTCCCATTTGTTGCTGACCCATGACAGGGAATGTCCACTCTGGTGCACTGCATTCATCTCTCCCATTGTGATGTTTCATGAGTTTTAAAAATTCCTATTGATCCAGGGAGTTAAGGTTGCAATTTTTGAAGGCTATTATTTAAAAGTTATTGATGTTTTCAAAAGTTTTAAATACATTTCATTTTATTTGAAACTCTATTCTTTTCTGTTGTTTGCTTCCTTACGTTTCTTTGACAGGATGTGTGGGACCAAATAAAAAATGTTGAAAAGCCCCAAACCCAATACAGTGGTACCTCTGGTTATGTACTTAATTCATTCTGGAGGTCCGTTCTTAACCTGAAACTGTTCTTAACCTGAAGCACCACTTTAGCTAATGGGGCCGATGGAGCATGATTTCTGTTCTCATCCTGAAGCAAAGTTCTTAACCCAAGGTACTATTTCTGGGATAGCGGAGTCTGTAACCTGAAGCATATGTAACCCGAGGGACCACTGTATTGATCCTTGAGAGACCCCACTTCTGACCCGTCTTCATTGAGGATACTGCAGGTTTATACTGCTTCCTATTCTTTACTGACCTTTCCTTGTCTTCCAGGACAGCCAAGCTTACTCAGAAATCTTTCATGTTGAACTTAGGGTTCCCACATCTCAAAAAGTAAAAGCCAGCCCACTCAAAACTTGTTTTTTTTAGGAAATTTCATAAATAAAATTGATGATGAATAAGATATTCATTGTGGTGGCCCATATAGATAATAAAGGGGCTGTGCAGCTCTCAAAGTTTCACCATTTTGATTTAGTGAAACTTCAGGTAAAGAGTTATGTGGGCGCTGCATTTGGCTCCCAGGCCAGGAGTTCTCAACCCCAGGAGCATATTAAAAAGGGGCTTGATAGTGTCTCAACCTGTTCGCTCTTTTGGCTCCCCTCACTCAGCCACATGAGCAGTCAAATTAGATAAAATGATGAAGCCAAACATCTTCAGCAGGTACATTATGGAACATTGAACTCTGCAGCAGGTACACTGGGTGAACACCACTTGAAAGCAATGAGGAGTTTGCCTGCAGTAAGAAGATTTCCTATAAACTGCAACAGGCTAGAACTTACACCAGCCTGTTGAATCAGGCCATCTGCCCAAGAAAAGTATTTTTACAGTGGCCTGAAAATAGGACATGAGAGCAACGCCACTCTCCCACTACTGTTTCCCAGCAACAGACATTCAGATCCACATTTCCCCCAACAGCAGAGGTAGAACATAACCATCAAGTTACTCAATTTCATTGCATGTCCACCGGTTCTCATATTATGAGAGACAGATGAGTACTAGTCACAATAGCTACATTTCCTCCTGTATAAGAGCCAATAAGCCTCTCAGTTAAGGTTCTGGAGATCGCAGGTGGGAGAGGCTTCTCACAAGCATCTGTTTCCTAAGAATACTATGCTGGACTATATGAGTTTTATATGTGATCCACCAAGGATCTTCTTATATCTCTGACTCCTGAATCCCTCAGTGCATCTTCAGTGGTCTAGCAAAGAGTGGTAATTTGCCCTAGTTGCCTAGTGTTTTTTGTCAGATTTCCAGAAAAGGGGGCATAATAGCCTAAAGTCATTCAAAGTTGCTTATTTTATTCAGCCCTGACCGCTTTGATAGGCAGATAGGGTGGATAAATTGTTACACTTTTGAACTTTTAACAATTTTAGTAGCGCTTTCCTCAGCTCCCTCTGTTCACCAACACCCTAAACCTCTCCCTTCCCATCCAATGCAACCATTAGTCATGAATTTATCCTTCCAAACTCCATATCTCAAGCCACTTTTCTCTTCAATTCTGCAATCCTGCTCTCTACCCATTTTCACTTTAAAACCCACGTCCGTGTCCACATGAAACGTCCCCCTCCTTTTCTGCAACCCCACATTGAAAACAAACCAGCCTGTGATAACCTCCAGTATCTTTCTCCAGCCACACATTGCAGCTATTAAAGCCCCTTCTCACTTTCCACCCAGTTATGGTGACACCACCCCTTCCTATTCTGCAGACATTTTCATACCCTCCTTTCCAAATTACCATTTCCCCATGCCTGATACTCTCTTTTTGCAAACCACTTGGCTCACTTATCTTCAGCTTCACCTCCTCTTCCTCCCTTCCTCTTTACTTATCTCACAGCTCCCTTGCACAAATATTCCCCTATTTCCATTCTTTCTCCTCTCTCCTTTTCTGCAGTCTCCTTTTCACAGACACACCAACGTTCACAACCACCCCCTTCACCCCCCTTTTCACCTTTCCTCTTTTTTCTTACTCCCTTGCACATAAACCGCTCCCTTTTCCTGGTTTCCTGCTTTCTGCTATTTTGCAGTCTTCTTTCTGCACACATCCCATGGTGATTTTTAATGTATATTTAAATTTATTTGGATCTTAAGAGGAACCCTGCATGTTGGTTGCTCAGTTAGAGAAAGTTAATCAGTTTACTGAAGTTGGTGTGTATGAAGGAGAGTGAGTGTGCTCCCTTGTTATTGAAATATTGATTATAAATTACTACACTGAATTTGGAATTTCATGTTGAAGACAACTCATTATTCCAGGAAGTAAATACATTGTGCAAAGGTCCTATAGAGTTTTTGAGGGCTCCACATCCTTTCTCTCTCCTATGAAGCAGCCGAGGAATGGAAGAATGACATTTGGGTACAGCAAGAAGAGTGAGACAATTAAAGAGAAAGAAAGGCTTGTTTTAAACAAGAGCAGAGGTATAGGAGAGATGGGGAGACACTGATGGTTTTAATAATAATACTAAGTTATAGCAACAACAATATCCCCTCACCTGGGACCCTGGCTTATCAACACGGGATTATCCATCCCTTTACCCAGTCTTTAGTGGTCTGACTAGAGGGGAGAAGTGGGCACGTTGCCTATGGACCTTGCTCTGGTTAATTAAGTCTCTGTATTTCAGGGCCAGGGATGCAGGTGGTGCTGTGGCCTAAACCACTGAGCCTAGGGCTTGCTGATCAGAAGGTCAGCAGTTCGAATCCCCACAACGGGGTGAACTCCAATTGCTCAGTCCCTGCACCTGCCAACCTAGCTATTCAAAACCATGTCAAAGTGCAAGTAGATAAATACAAGACACACCTAGCTTTTGGAGGAGGAAAACAAGAAAAAAAAATATCCTGAATCTCAGAAGCCAGAACAGCAAGAGGGATCACTGCGCAGTGAAAGCAGCAATCCCTCTTGCTGTTCTGGCTTCTGGATAGTTGCACAGCCTGCATTCGCTCCATAAGGTGCACACACATTTCCCCTTACTTCTTCAGAGGGAAAAAGTGAGTCTTATAGAGTAAAAAATACGGTAGGTACCGCTCCAGCAGGAAGGTAAATGGCATTTCCGCACGCTGCTCTGTTTTGCCAGAAGCAGCTTAGTCATGCTGGCCACATGACCCGGAAGCTGTATGACGGCTCCCTCGGCCACTAAAGCAAGATGAGTGCAGCAACCTCAGAGTCGTCCGCAACTTGACCTAATGGTCAGGGGTCCCTTTACCTTTACCTATTTCAGGGCAAGGGAGGAATTTTTTCCTGCAAGCAAATTATCTGGTTTGCTTGTTTTTGCCCACCTTGTAGCAACTGTCAAAATTTTGGTGGATTAGGCAGTGCCATCCCATTTGTGATGATGGTGCAAAAGGGGCAAAGACAGGGAGGCAAGTGTTGTTGTTGGTGATAATCCTGATGCCAATGTAGTTCCGGATGGTGGCACAGATTATCAGAGCCCAAAAGCCTCAGGTGAGTCTGACGCTGATTCAGACTTAGCAGCTTCCTATACTTTAGCTCCCCATTCTCCCAAAGAGGAGGAAGCACCAGAACAAGAGGATCAGAGAGTTTTGCGCAGATCTGAGAGAACAACCAAGGGTGTACCACTGAAAAGGTTTTCTGAAGAGTTCACTAAGGCTGCGGTCACATGCAACTCTGGTGGGATTTTTAATCTAGGCATGAAGTGTGCTGACAGTAATAGCACAAAACGCTTTATTTATTTCCTTACCTGACCTTAAGTGGTTCATGTGTAATATCTTAAAAGGATCAGGATTGAAGGAGGAAGCGTGTGATTAAGTATAAAATTGTTTGTTCAAATCTGCCTAATTAGCAATGTCAGTTTGCATTTGAGAGTGAGAAACGTGTATGAAGATTTTTCTAGAAGCTGCTTATTCATTTGTGTGTTCACAATGTGTATTTTGTGTAAACTGCAGATTGAGATTTATGTTTTAACTCTTTCCTAATGGACACAGAGTGGTTACAGTGATTGTTAAATGGTATTGATAAAGTGTCTTAGATAAAGGGGGAAAGAGATACCTACAGATATGTAAACCAAGGTTGTAAGCAGAGAACAACTTTTGGAGTGTGTGTGCAAATTGCAGTTATGTAAAAGATTCTTGAATGGTCGGATGAAATGGGGGAGGATGAGGAGATTTCACCCCCCTCCATATCCAAGAATCTCCTGATGATCTCTGCTGACTCTCCAGAGAGGAGGAGGCAGTGTTCTGCTATCTACTTATTCTGCCACAGCACCACATCAAAGTGTGTGAGAGTCAGTCAGTCAGTGTACCGGAGAGAGGGAGAGACTGAGTGTTAGAGATCGTGTGTAGAGATAAGGTTGCTGCTAAGAGCAGCTGCAGACACTCAGTGAAGTTTAGCATTCATTTATGCTTAGACCTATTTAGCTCTGTATATAGTTTTGTATTATAGCTGTAGTTATAGACTAAAAGAAGATATTCTACAGAGCTGCTCTCCGAGTTGTTTATACACTGCTAGCCTCTGCTGTACTCTGCTGTGCGACGACTGTCTACTTGTGGAAGTGAATCCGGTGCTCTCAGCTCTAAGCTGTGAGTCCACAGCACTGTGACCTGTTCCTGTGATACAGGTGGTCTCTGGAAGTGCTACCCAGCTCGCCTAGCCCAGTCGGGGCTGAAGTGTATGAGTCCAGTTAGTGGCACTGGCTCAAGGGCGATGCTGACACCTTAGTCACAAGGGTACCCCCATTAGAGGGGTCCAGGAAGGGTGACACTGGCAGCTTTTTAAGGGTTGGGGCATCCAATCCATTTTGCAGTTGACTCCCCAGCAGGGGTTTGACCCCACCAGGTAGTTTAATCCTCTCAGGTAGGAAGCAGGCTGCCTGTTGCAGGATACATGCCCAATGCCTTAGTCAAACCTACTATTTCCTGTAATCAATAAAGTGGTGGCCTAATTCAACCCAATACCAGTCTCCTATGTCATTCTTGTGGCCCTCCTGTCACCTGCCATGTCCATTATATGCCTCTGCCAGCAAATTCCAGAGATGAAGACAAGATAAGTGCACCTTCCAGTCCATCTCACACTTACTCTCGTAAAACAGGAACCGTGAGTAGATGAGTTCTTTTCTGGAGTTCCATGAAATTTCACCACATGCCCTCCTAGTTTATCCCCACCTCAGTTTCATCACAATGTCCTTGGGACTAAGATGTTCTCAGTCAGGCACAAAGTAATCAACCATTAATGCATCACATGCTCATTCTTCCCAGCCATCTGGTGATACTGGAACCTCATGACATTCCTGGATCCAGCCAAGTTTACGTGTTCAGTTTTGTAGTTTCCCTGATTTAACTGTGCATAGTTTGAGAATCCACCTTCTTTTAAATGTGTCTGTGGGAAGGGGGGTGTTGTTCTGAAGTTTTGTTCTATTTCTTCCTTGTTTTTATCCTATATTTTATTCTGTGAACCACCCTGCGATCGTATGATGAAGGGTGGTGTATAATTCTAATAAATAAAAGTACAAATGATTGTACCAAAGGAAGGAAATGGTGACACTGACATATGAAGCCCTTCTTACAATTCTGAAGGAAAAGGTCACCAATCCACTTTAAATTCTTTCATTGCAATACTTTAGTCGCCAACCACTTCTCAGAAAATGCAGCGTTGATTCCTTTATTGGTAATGGAGCCCTACACTGTATTCTCAGGCATGCAACAGGCATCACATGGGACTTAACTTTTCCCCAGTTCTTTCCTATTCTAGTTGCCCTTTGCATCTGGGGAAACCATTTCAGGAATTCCAGGGTTTGCTTCTGGTTGGACAATGAATCAGTGGTAAGGATTGTAGCCAGGCAGTCAGCAAAGTCTGACCAGGCCATCAGGGTGTTGCACCTGTTCGTGCTAGAATGCCTTCAGCACAACTTTTCCTTCATGACACGTTTCATACCAGGTCATAACAACAACATTGCAGATGCTTTATCTCATTTGCAGATGGAGCATTTCCGCGAACTGGCACCCGAGGCAGCACAGATATCTGACCCCTTCCCAGACGACCTGTGGCAGATTGGATGTGAGAAGTAATGCAGGGAATATTTTTGGCATTAGCACCACCCTCCACTAGGTGCTCATATGCCAGAGCTTGGTCATCCTTGGAGCGTTTCTGCGGCCGCTATGGCTCGGCCTCAGACATGTCTCTGACTCTGACATGCTAAAATTCTGGTTCCACCTAAAATGTAGAGGCTTGGCCATCAAAACATTACTGCTCTACAAGGCAGCTATTTCATTCTTCCATAAATGTTTCCGGTGGCCTGACCCTTGTGCAAGCTTCCATGTCAAGAAGCTGCTTGTGGGGCGGCATTGTATTATCCCTCCCCGCCAAGATGGCAGGAAGCCTATAACACCACATACCCTGAGGTTAATTTGGGACAAGTTGCCAAAGCTGGGCTGGTCGAACTTCGAAACACACCTCTTCCATGCAGCATTCTCCCTGGTCTTCTTTGGGGCTCTATGCATTGGTGAATGTATTGTCAGTAGCCCCTCCTCACCACACTCAGGTTTAGCAGACACTGATGTATGTTTCTTAGGGCTCCACCTAAAAATTAAGATTTGTTCATCCAAACCGACCAGTTGTGGAGGGGTAACACCACAACACTGGCCCCCTCTGAGCAGGATGGCCCCTGCCTGTGGTGAGACACGCGCAGGTTCCTCTGAGTGTGTCCTAACCACTGGGCTGCCTTCCTCATCCATGCAGACAAACACCCTTGGATGTGCTGCCAGTTCACAGCAGTCTTACCTATGGCCATTGAGGCGGCAATCCAAGGGAATTCTCAGGTCATTCCTTCCACATTGGTGCAGCTTCAACAGCAGCAGCCCAGGGTTGGGACTCTGCCAGTATCAAGGCTCTGGGCTGATGGAGTTCTGCGCCCTACAAGTGCTACATTCGTCTCCACACATTTTCCTTTACTGTTTCCCTTTGACTTTTCTCATATAAGATATTTATTAAAGTTTTTTTTATAAAAGTACAAAAAGAAACATCAAAAAAATCCTTTTAAACAAGATGTTTAAACAAGACAAGATGAAATACAAAAAAAGAAAAAAGAAAAATCACACACTGCACCAAATCAGCGGTGTCTACATTCACCACCCCAAAATTACAATGGACAATTCCGAACTGTTACGTGTGGGTGGAGTGCATTTGACTCCCACCCCCGGTAATGCGCTTTGGTTGCGCGATGTGCGTTAGGGCCTCAAGGACTGGTGATTGGCATGGCGCAGCCCTTCTCTTTAGGAGGGGGCTTTCAGCTGTAGGTATCTTGGTGCCTAAAGTTTGGTGTCTATTGTGGCCATTCTAGGCCTTAGCAGGGTCCATTAAAGGGTGGATTGTGGGAGCCACTGGCCCTGGAGTGGCATCATAAGGTCAAACTCACAGCTTTGGTGAAGTGGGAGGGTATGCTGTGTAAGTTCACATTTATAGTCCCCTCCCACAATGCTTGACTGCCCTGCGCATCCTCAGTCACTGTCAGGTGTGAGAGGGATACCTTCGAAGGCCTAAACCAAGGTCCCTACACCTGAAATTCAATAAACCTGTGGCTTAATTTTAAACCCATCCACAGTTGTCATGTCTCCTTCCTGGGGGGGAAGCTGCAGGGACAGGGTTTAGTGCGTGGGTTCGCAAAAGCTTCCTGAAAAAATACCCTTATTTTCATAGGAGAAATGTTACAGGGCATGGCCTGCAGGATCAGGCCATCTCTAAATCTGCTCTGAACATATGTCATCCTAATATCTACTCCAGATTATGCATTCCATTTAGGAGGTATCCAGGTTCAAAAGACATAGAATCATCCTCCAAAAGATCCTTTGAATTGGAGTCCAGTGAAACCAAATCAAATTTGCTGTTAGAAGACATCACAGCACTGCAGTTCCTAGAGTCTGCCAGGAAGAAAGTTTGCACTAAGGTTCTGATAGCAAATGATGATATGTGAATGTGTTTAAATATGTACCGTAATTCTATTAACAGATCATATTATTTTAAATAGCAATAGTAATTTATTTATAAGCCCAAAGCCTAAACAACCTACAACAACCTACAAGCAACTGCAGGCTGCAAGACTGGCATCACATGACACTGAACTAAATCAAATACGTGCCCAAAGTAAGGCGCTCCAGGTCACTGCCATCTGTAACACCCCCACACTAACCAACGTGAGCCAGTTGAACAAGAATCATACTTTCAGTTGGAAGGGACGCAAATGTCATTTATTTGAGGGCTCCACATCCTTTCTCTCTCCTGTGAAGCAGCCAAGGAATGGAAGAGAGACATTTGGGTGCAGCAAGAAGAGTAGGACAATTAACGTGAAATAAAGGCTCATTTTAAACAACAGCAAATGTAAAGGAGGGATGGGGAGACACTGAGGGTTTTAAAAATACAGTGATACCTTGGGTTACATGCGCTTCAGGTTATATATGCTTCAGGTTACAGACTCCACTAACCCAGAAATATTACCCCGGGTTAAGAACTTTGCTTCAGGATGAGAACAGAAATCGTGCAGTGGTGGCGCAGCGGCAGCAGGAGGCCCCATTAGCTAAAGTGATGCTTCAGGTTAAGAACAGTTTCAGGTTAAGAACAGACCTCCGGAACAAATTAAGTTCTTAACCCGAGGTACCACTGTAATACTGGGTGGTAGCAAGGACAATATCCCCTCACCTGGGTCCCTGGGTGGGCAGCCATTGCCTTATGGAGTGGCTGGGATGGGTTCAGGGAGGCTGCCAACTTCCAGGTGCATCCAGGAGAGGGCATGGCTGGCACTGCCCATCTCCAGCTGCATTGGACCCTCAGGTAAGGGAAGTTAGTGCCTGCTCAGCCAATCAGAGTCTGGGGTTTGGGGCTGGGAGTAGCCCACCCTCAGCCTTTTTAAGGGGACGGCCAGGTGTCAGCTGCCCTCTTGGCTGATTGTCTCAGGATTTTCCACCCACTCACCCAGTCTTTAGGGCCCCACCCAGAGGAAGGAAGTGAGCACGTTGCTTATGGACCTTGCTCTGGTTAATTTGGTCTCCGTATTTCAGAGAGAGGGAGGAATTTTCTCCTGCAAGCAATCTGGCCAACTTGTAGGTTTTTGCCAACCTTGTAGCAACCATCATTACTTTGGTGGATTAAGCATTGGACTGCATCCTTAGTCACAAGGGCACCCCATTAAAGGGGTCCAGGAGGGTTGACTCTGCCCAGAAGTCCACCAATGGACCAATGGGCCAATACATTTCTCCCACTGGCAGCCAGTGTGGAGTTGTGGCATCCAATCCATTTTGCAGTTGACACTCCAGCAGGGGTTTGACCCAGCTAGGTAGTGTGATCCTATCAGGTAGCAGGCAGGCTGCCTGATGCAGGATACATGCCCAATGCCATAGTTAAACCTACTTTTTCCTGTAATCAATAAAGTTGTGGCCTAATTCAACCCAATACCAGTCTCTTATGTCATTCTTATGACCCTTCCATCACCTGCCATGTCCATTATATGCCTGTTCTGGCAAATACCAGAGATGAGTACAACACAAATGTCCCTTCCAGTCCATCTCACCCTCACTGTCAGAAAACAGGAATCATGAGTAAATCTGTCCCTTTCTGGAATTCCATGAAATTTCACACATGTCCTTTTACTTTATCCCCACCTCAGTTTCCGTTAAAGAAATCCAGGGGCTCGATTTGCTCTGTCCATCCCCTCTCAGGGATAGGGCCATGCCAGAGTTCCTGCGAGCATCTGGGGTGAACTAAGAGGCAGAAATCCGCCTCTGTGCTCCCCCAGTATGTTTTCCCTGACTGACCTCTGGAGGTTCCAGTTGTCAGTCCTTTTCTTACTGGTACAGGTTCAGGTAGTCCGAACCAATGCCTAAGCAACCACTCACATGCTGTAATCAATAAAGTTGTGGCCAAAGTAATGCCAAAAATCTTAAAGAAATATTCGGTTCCCTATGTGATTTATTTTGGAGGGGGTTTGGGGGTCTTCACACACAACCATCATTACTTTGGTGGATTAAGCATTGGACTGCATCCTTAATCACAAGGGTACCCCATTAAAGGGGTCCAGGAGGGTGACTCCGCCCAGAAGTCCGCCAGTGGACCAATGGACCAATGGGCCAATACATTTCTACCACTGGCAGCCAGTGTAGGGTTGTGGCATCCAATCCATTTTGAAGTTGATACTGCAGCACGGGTTTGACCCAGCTAGGTAGTTTGATCCTATCAGGTAGCAGGCAGGCTGTCTGACACAGGATACAAGCCTAATGCCATAGTCAAACCTACTCTTTCTTGTAATCAATAAAGATGTGGCCTAATTCAACCCAATACCAGTCTCCAATGTCATTCTTATGGCCCTTCTGTCACCTGCCATGTCCATGATATGCCTGTTCTGGCAAATACCAGAGTTGGCAAATACAACACAAATGCCCCTTCCAGTCCATCTCACCCTCACTGTCAGAAAACAGGAATCATGAGTAAATCAGTCCCTTTCACACATGTCCTTTTACTTTAACCCCACCTCAGTTTTACCACAATGTCCGTGGGCCCAAGATGTTCTCAATCAGGCACAAGGCCATTAACAATTACCTGTAGTACATCACATGCACATATATTTGTCTTCCCAGCAATCTTGTGATGCTGGAACCTAATGACATTCCTGGATCCAGCCAAGTTTTGTAATTTTCCTGGTTTAACTATGTATGGTTTGAGATACCACCTTCTTTTAATTGTATCTGTGGAAAAGTTGTTTTTGTGTTGTTTTGTTTTGTTTTACTTTTTTACTTATTTTTATCCTATATTTTATTATGTGAACCACCCTGTCATCGTATGATGAAGGGTGGCTTAGAAATCTAATAAATAATAATAAAATCATTCCAAATGAAGGAATCAGATATTAAATCCATACAAATTCATTTTTATTTCCTAAGCACAGGTCAAAATTAACTGAAATATAAATGCATTCAGCTATATAGAGCCCAAAGTCTCTATATAATTTTGACATATTTTTTGAACCATAGTCTAAATATGTAATTCTATTAACAGATTATATTATTTTAAATAGAGAAATTCCAATTAAACTTTTTATTGCACTAGCCATAGGCCATGTCATCATTCAGAAAGAGAACAAACAGAAAAACAACAAAAACCACATTCCAGCTTGTCAACATCCTTCTTAAATTGTGGCACCCAGAATTGGACACAGTATTCCAGGTATGGTCTGACCAAGGCAGTACAGAGTGGTACTATTACTTCCCTTGATCTGGACACAATACTTCTGTTGATGCAGCCTGGAATAGTGTTAGCTTTTTTCCCTACTGCACACAATGTTGACACATTTAAGATTGTGGCCAACCAAGACCACCAGATCATTTTCACATGTACTGTTAGTAAACCAGATGTCCCTCATCCTGTATTTGTGCATCTGGTTCTTTCTGCCTAAGTGGAGAACCTCACATTTGTCCCTATTGGAATTCATTTTGTTAGCTTGAGTCCACTTCTCCAATCTGTTAAGGTCATTTTGAATTCTGATTCTGTCTTCTGTGGCATTAACTACCCCTCTCTGCTTGGTGTCATCAGCAAATTCAATGAGTATCCGCTCAGATGGACAGGGTATCAATAATACAATGGAGGAAGAGGAGAAAGAGAATGACATCCCTATTTTTATCAGAGAAATGTTGGAGGGGGTTCGCCACAAGCAGTCACATCGTGTTGCTTTTCCTTATAAGCACACGGAAGAAACCTATTTGCCATAGTTATATTTTGGACGAGGACTGTGTTAGCGTTGCAAAAGTGGATTGGCCAGAGTATAGGAGACTGACTGAAATGGATATATAAAATGTGTATGAGACAGGAAAGAGTGTGCTGCTTTGAGATTTTGAGGAGCAGTATTGTTCTTCATTGCTTGACATTTTCAGTGGGAGAGCAGTGCCCCAATCGTGAGCTGGACTGCATTGCTCTTTATACTAGTTACTGGAGATCCCAGGTGGGAGAGGGCTATTGTGTACATGCCTTGTTTTTTGGGCTCCACGTAGGCATATGATTAGACAATCTGGGAGCAGAATGCTGAACTAGATGGACCTTTGGTGTGATCCAGCAGGGATCCCCTTATGTTCCTGACTCCTGAATCCCATAGTGGCTCTCCAGAACTCGGTCAATCAGTAATAATCTGTTCTGGCTGCCTAGTGCTGTGTGGCAAATCTCCAGTAAAAACAGCTATAAAAACCCACAGTGGGCTGCATTTTAGAGCTTTTTCAATGTTTTCCTCTTGATAATCTGGGTAGGATGATTGTTCTTTTATTTATTTTAATTTTTGTGATGTCCTTATGATAATGATAATAATAATAATAATAATAATAATAATAATAATAATAATAATAATAATAATAATTTATTATTTATACCCCGCCCATCTGGCTGGGCCTCCCCATAAAAACCAAAAATACAGTAAAATATCACACGTTAAAAACTTCCCTGAACAGGGCTGCCTTAAGATGTCTTCTGAATGTCAGGTAGTTGTTTATCACTTTGACCTCTGCTGGAAGGGTGTTCCACAGGGTGGGCGCCACTACCGAGAAGGCCCTCTGCCTGGTTCCCTGTAGCTTTGCTTCTCGCAATGAGGGAACCGCCAGAAGGCACTCGGCGCTGGACCTCAGCGTCCGGGCAGAATGATGGGGGTGGAGACGCTCCTTCAGGTATACTGGACCGAGGCCGTTAAGGGCTTTAAAGGTCAGCACCAACACTTTGAATTGTGCTCGGAAACATACTGGGAGCCAATGTAGGTCTTTCAAGACCAGTGTTATATGGTCTCGGCGGCCGCTCCCAGTCACCAGTCTAGCTGCCGCATTCTGGATTAGTTGTAGTTTCCGAGTCACCTTCAAAGGTAGCCCCACGTAGAGTGCATTGCAGTAGTCCAAGCGGGAGATAACCAGAGCATGCACCACTCTGGCAAGACAGTCTGCAGGCAGATAGGGTCTCAGCCTATGTACCAGATGGAGCTGGTAAACAGCTGCCCTGGACACAGATTTGACCTGTGCCTCCATGGACAGCTGTGAGTCCAAAATGACTCCCAGGCTGCGCACCTGGTCCTTCAGGGGCACAGTTACCCCATTCAGGACCAGGGAATCCTCCACACCTGCCCGCCTCCTGTCCCCCAGAAACAGTACTTCTATCTTGTCAGGATTCAACCTCAATCTGTTAGCCGCCATACATCCTCCAACCGCCTCCAGACACTCACACAGGAACTTCACTGCCCTCACTGGTTCTGATTTAAAAGAGAGGTATAGCTGGGTATCATCTGCATACTGATGAACACCCAGCCCAAACCTCCTGATGATCTCTCCCAGCGGCTGCATGTAAATGTTGAAAAGCATGGGGGAGAGGACAGAACCCTGAGGCACCCCACAAGTGATAGCCCAGGGGTCTGAACACTCATCTCCCACCACCACTTTCTGAACACGGCCCAGGAGGAAGGAGCGGAACCACTATAGGACAGTGCCCCCAGCTCCCAGCCCCTCAAGACGGTCCAGAAGGATGTTATGGTCGATGGTATCAAACGCCGCTGAGAGATCCAGCAGAACTAGGAAACAGCTCTCACCTTTGTCCCTAGCCCGCCGGAGATCATCAACCAGTGCGACCAAGGCAGTTTCAGTCCCATGATGAGGCCTGAATCCCGACTGGAAATTCCGCTTCTTCCAGGCCACTCAGAGATTACTATTGTTAGCCACTCAGAGATTCCTTCAAAATATGGATTGGCATATACATTTCCTAAATCAATAAAATACTTAATAATTGCATTCCATCACCACCACTAAATATTTGTAGTTAGCTAAATACAGCCACAGAACACAGTTTTTCTGGTTTTTTTCATTTTGTACATTTTTTTAAAAAAAAACAATTTCACCCCAAGACAATTCCATTGTAACTATCCAACCTCCCAAAATTTCTTTTCTTTTTAAATAATATTTATTAAAGTTTTTAAAGTTAATACAATAAAAGAAAATCAAAAAGAAAAAAAGAACAAAAAATACAAAAATACAAAGTAGTTAAAAACACATAAAGTTCACAATACTTATTTTTCATTGACATATTTCCCCGACCTCCTCATACCTCCCATTTTTGTATTCCAGTTCAAATTGTTAGTTCAGCAAATCTTTATCGATAGGTTTTAACCTATTTCTATATCTTTTTTTCCCCTATCACTTAAAACATTACAGCTGGAAACCACTTAATTTCTATCCAACATCATTCTAACATTCATTAATTTTACAATATTTCTGTAAATAGTCCTTGAATTTCTTCCAATCTCTTCCGCCGACTCTTCTCCCTGGTCCCGGATTCTGCCATTCATTTCTGCCAATCCCATGTAGTCAATCATCTTCATCTGCCATTCTTCCAGAGTGGGTAAATCCTCTGTCTTCCAGTACTTTGCGATAAGTATTCTTGCTGCTGTTGTAGCATACATAAAAAAAGTTCTGTCCTTCTTTGGCACCAATTGGCCGACTATGCCCAGGAGAAAGGCCTCTGGTTTCTTCAGGAAGGTATAGTTAAATACCTTTTTCATTTCATTATAAATCATTTCCCAGAAAGCCTTAATCCATGGGCACGTCCACCAAAGGTGAAAGAATGTACCTTCATTTTCTTTGCATTTATTATTGGGCAAATGATAAATTTTTGCAAGCTTGACTGGGGTCATGTACCACCTGTAAATCATTTTCATAATATTCTCTCTTAAGGCGTTACATGCCGTAAACTTCATACCTGTGGTCCATAACTGTTCCCAGTCAGCAAACATAATGTTATGTCCAACATCTTGTGCCCATTTAATCATAGCAGATTTCACTGTTTCATCCTGAGTGTTCCATTTCAACAGCAAGTTATACATCTTTGACAAAATCTTAGTTTTAGGTTCTAACAGTTCTGTTTCTAATTTTGATTTTTCCACCTGGAAGCCAATTTTCTTGTCCAAATTATATGCCTCCATTATCTGATAATAATGAAGCCAATCTCGCACTTTATTTTTTAATTTCTCATAACTCTGCAGTTTCAATCTATCTCCCTTTTCCAAAATTTCCCAATATTTCGGCCATTTGGCCTCCATATTGAGCTTTTTCTGAGCTTTCACTTCCATTGGTGACAACCACCTTGGGGTTTTATTTTCCAATAGATCCTTATATCTAATCCAG
Source organism: Podarcis gaigeae (assembly GCF_964106915.1). NCBI lineage: Eukaryota > Metazoa > Chordata > Lepidosauria > Squamata > Lacertidae > Podarcis > Podarcis gaigeae. Next base: position 77,968,914 of record NC_139684.1, read on the forward strand.
ACATTAAACAATGCTTTCCTGACAATATGATTTTTAAATGCTTTATGTGCTTTAACCTTGTCATACCACAAATATGCATGCCACCCAAAAACGTTATTAAAACCTTCTAAATCCAAAATGTCTGTGTTCTCAAGAAGCAGCCAGTCTTTCAACCAGCAGAATGCTGCTGATTCATAGTAAAGTTTAAAGTCTGGCAGGGCAAATCCACCCCTTTCCTTTACATCAGTTAATATCTTAAATTTTATTCTGGGCTTCTTGCCCTGCCAGACAAATCTAGAAATGTCTTTCTACCACTTCTTGAAACAGTCCATCTTGTCCACAATTTGCAATATTTGAAACAAAAACAACATTCTAGGCAGTACATTCATCTTTATAGCTGCAATTCGACCCAACAAGGAAAGCTTCAAATTTGACCAAATTTCTAAATCTTTTTTCACTTCTGTCCAGCATTTTTCATAGTTATCTTTAAACAAATTCCCATTTTTTGCTGTCATATTAATCCCCAGGTATTTCACTTTCTTAACCACAGTTAAACCTGTTTCATTCTGAAACCTCTCTCTTTCAGTCAATTTTAAGTTTTTCTCTAAAACCTTAGTATTTGACTTGTTCAGTTTAAATCCTGCCACCTGATCAAACTCTTGAATTAATTCTAAAACCCTTTTAGTACTAGATTCTGGCTCCTGTAATGTCAAAACTAAGTCATCTGCAAATGCCCTCAGTTTGTACTGTTTAGCTCCGACCTGTATACCTTTAACCAACCGGTCCCTTCTAATCATGTTCAGCAGGACCTCCAGGACTGATATAAAAAGCAATGGGGAAATTGGGCACCATAGCTTCCATATCTCCTCATAATCATTTCTTCTGCGTATTCCCCATCTTACCTTAATAGCACACATTCATTTCTCATTAATAACTATATCCCACACCTCTTTATACCATTCTTCCATTTTGTATTTGCCTTGCCCCTTCCACTTCCTAGCTATAATAACTCATGCAGCTGTCAATAAATTGCTGAGCAAGTCCTTCACAGCCCGTGAACCTTCCACCCCATCGTAAATGGATAACAATGCTACCTCTGGACTTTCGGTCAGCTTTAACCCAGTAATTTCTGTTATCTCTTTAAACACCCTTTTTAAAAAAATAAAAATAAAAATATGAACATATTTACACCCCCACCAAATGTGAACATAAGTCCCCGTTTCCTAGCATCCCCTCCAACATAACACCAAATGTTCCTTGTTTATTTGATTTAATCTTACTGGTGTTAAAACCATCTCTATATTAACTTATACTAATTTTATTTTATCCTTATAAACAATATTTTCCAATATTTCCAATACCACCCCCAACTTGGACTAGTTATCTGCCCTGTTGTCTCATTTTCCCTCACCTCTTTTAACTGATCTTGTTGATCCTCCATTTGTACGGGGAAAAAAATCTTCTCTTTTTCGTCTTTTTCAATTTCCTTTTTAAAAATTACTGGGAAGTCTTCTATCATCACCACTGGAGTTAGTGGGGAATTTACTGGTATCAATTTTCCTTTATATTTTGCTCGTATCTCAATGTTTCTTAATAAGGGATTTTCAATATTCTGCCACCATTGCCTATTGGAAAAAATATTTTCACTAACTTGTCCCTCATTTCCTGTGTACCACTCTCTAAGCATTCTAATGTTCCTTCTTCTGTTATTCCATCTATGATATATCTTAACAGATTTGCTATATAACATAACTGATGTTGGGGAGACCGAGTGCACCTATTTTCTGGGGTTTGTACTATCTTCTTTTATTAATTTTAGGTTTCATATCCCAATTACCAAATTTATTAATCATGCTTTGCCAATCCTTTATTTCTGTCTCTGATACATTAATTGGTACATTCTAAATAAAAAAAATTATTCTATACAAAATTTTCTTTTCAATTATTGCTATTCTTCCAAACCATGAGAGCTTTATTTTCCTATATTGAACCAGCTTTTCCTTAATTTCCCTCTTTTATTTGTTAACTTCACTTGTTCCATTCCACAGGTTCTAGTATTATCGAAGACAGGTACTAGTCCCTAGTCCTGTATAAAAGACAATAAGCCTCTTAGGAACAGTTTCTGGGGTTCACAGGTGGGAACCCTGTGCTCATTCATTATTTTCTGGGCTTCTCACAGGCCTCTGCTTCCTGAGAACACTGTGCTGGACTAAATGAACCTTTTATGTGATCCAGCAGGGATCCTCTTTTGTCCCTGACTTTTGAATCCCTCAGTGCATCTCCAGAGGTCTGTCAAAGAGAAATTTACCCTGGTAGCCTACTGTTGTATGGCATATTTCCTGGAAAGGGAGCACAATAGCCCAACATCAGCTGCACTTGACTACTTTGTCCAGCACCGCCCTCTTAATAAGTATCTGAAGCCACTTCTCTCTTCTATAGTCCTGCTTTGCATCCCTTTTCACATTAACACCCATTGTCAATGTCCTCATATGAAGAGAAACTCCCCTTAAGAGTAGAAATTGTATATTGGATGGATGGAAAGCTCTTTAATCTAAGCAGGCTGAAAGCAAAGAGTAAGGTTACTGTAACTTCTGTCATAGAGCTGAAGACAATGTAGTGAGTGCACACTTCAGAGAATGACCTCCAAACCATCCTATATATCTTCGCAGAAGCTTACAAAATGGTTGGCTTATCGCTCAGCTTCCCAAAAACCAAAGTGCTGCACCAACAAGCACAAAACAACCCCTCTGTAGTACCACAAATCCAACTCAGTGGTGTAATGTTGGAAGTTATCCTTCCACAAGGGCCAACATTGATGCTGGAATCCAGTATCGCCTGAGCTCTACAAGTGCCTAGCTTTCTCCCGATTAAAGTGCAGAGTGTTTGAGGGCCGGAACATTTGCAGGGAAACCAAAATGCTTGTTTACAAAGCTATTGTACTACCAACCTTACTGTATGCTTGTGAAACCTGGACCATTTATAAACGCCAAATGAAGTGAAGGACATGAGGCAGGAGTTAATAATGCAGGTGAGCTACGCACAGGTGACCTGCAAGCAAGTTGCTGGCCAGCTCTGTGAAGGCTAGTTTTATTGACACATGCAAACCTAGGCAGATACATTTTAACCTTTACATATCTTCCAGTCCCGAGATCATGGGGTGGTACAAAGTTTTTTTGCCACCTGTTTCCACCACATCATTTTCCCATTGCACAGTGTATGATGATGGAGACAAAGGTCTCAGAGGCAAAGGTCACAGACAGAACACCACAGACTACTGAGACCGCAGAAGGTTAGGCAGAGGGCACAATGTTCAGACAGCTGTGGCTTTGTCTGTGAAGTGGAGTGTGCTCCGCACCCCAAGGTAATGTGTGCAGGCAGACTGAAGCTGCCTGCGGGTGAGGAGTGTGCTCTGGACCCAGCAATCATCCCTACAACCAAAGATCACCAGTGGCGAAGCAATGATTCTTCAACATCACCTTGCCACAACAATTTAATTGATTATGAACAAAGGAAAATTTAACCCATATCCCATATTATGATGAGCCATCTCTCTCTCTGAAACTGTTTTTGAGCTATGTACCCAGCTAGGGATCTGTCTGAGGATTTGCAACCACCATGCTTACTAAAATGCCTCAGTAAGGCACATCTGCTGATGAAATGAGCTCTTCGTGTGATTCATTGGCTGCCAACCCTGCTGAGTTACTCTGCTGAACTGTTTATATGCCCTGAAGTCTGAGAGTGCAGGCATGCATACCAAGAAAGTCCTGGGGGCGTCAGGATGGTAAAACATACAATAATATATGTCAGAGCCACCCGAGGTCCCAGCTCACAAGAGACCAAAGTCCAGTCCAGGTTATATACAAAAGCTTTTATTGAAGAACATTCTTGGTTTTACATCCGAGCTCCGTGGCTCTACGTCTGTTACCCTTAGACCGCTGAAGTCCCCTCTGAGTCAGTCCCGCCTCTACACCAGTTTAAGAGGCTTGTCTCTCCAGCCAACTCATGCCTAATACTATAGGCGTGTCAGACAGGTGGGTGACATTGAAGCTAATGACTTCTCGATGATCTCCAATCCGCATCACCATGGGAGGTGTCTGTTGCACAACTTGCCCTCCTAGCAATTTCCTGCCATCCACCGTGACTAGGTTCAGAGGCGTTGTTGCGGGCAGAAGCGCTATGCGATGCTGCTTGACGAATTGCATCCCCACGAAATCCGCGTTGCTCCCAGAATCGATCGTGATGGGTACTTCTAGGGTGGTTCCATTAGGCAACTGAAGTGTTGCAGTGAGCTGCACCGCTGGCTTGGGTGGTAAAGGGTCTGTGGGTCGCAAAGGTGCTGGGGACTGCTCTATAGACTCGCCTGGCTGAGCCCCAGCAATTCTGCTTCCAGCCAGGCACTGTCGTTTCCCTGAGGTTGCTCTTCTTGGATCACTTCTGCTGCTACTGTTGCTAAAGCTGCAGTGTGCTTCTGGAGCCTCTGGGGGCACTCTTTCGCCATGTGCTGTGCACTGTCACAGATGTAACACTTCCTGGTCCCTCTAGGAGGCTTCGCCTTTACTGCACCGGAAGCTGGGGCTCTGGCTGGTGCTTGAGCCCTAGCACCACCAATTTCCATCGGCTCCTCTCCCTGCCTCACCAGAGGCGAGGGATGTGCCTGGCCAAAGTCCCTGGGGATGAAAGGAGGCGACCTTGCTGGTGCACGCGCCTGGCGTCCTTCCTCATTGTGCCAAGGACGTTCCTCGTGTCGTATCCCTATCGCAAGAGCCCTCTGCATCACGTCCTCCAGGGTCTGAGGTCTGTCGCCCCTGGCAAGTTCATCCTTTATGGGGCCGCTGAGACCCTCCCAGAACAAATCTCTCACAGGTTTGCAGTCTTTTTCCCAGGCCAACACAGTCAGTAACGCGAAAAATCGGGAATGATACTGACGCACAGTGGCTTTGCCTTGCCGCAGTCCATGTATTTCCCTGCGCGCAAGATCAAGATCCACGGTTGACTGGAAACAAGCATCCATCGCTTTAATAAATTCATCAGAATTGCGGCGGGCAGGGCCATCTTCACGCCACAAATTGCGCAACCACGCTCTAGCTTCCCCATGCAAATGAGAAACAATAAATCCCACTTTCTCCTCCTCATCTTTAAAGTCATTACGAAGCAAATGCAGTGCATACAAGACGTCTGCTCTGAAACTTGGGTAGTGCTTCAGGTTCCCATCGAAGTGGGTGACTAGACTGCCCCCCCCCCGCCTTCCAAGTCCAATTCCCTCCGATCTGGACCCTGGGAACCCTTCCCTGCTTGCATGCTCCCACCTTGTTTGCAGGTCTTGGCAGCGCTTCTCCATTTCGTCATTCTTCTTCTGAGATGCAAGGACTGCAGCGGTGAGTTCGGTAACTGCAGTCCGCAGCGTTGTCAGCTGTTCCTCCGCACTCATGGCCGTTACCGTTCGTGAGCTTTGCAAAAAAAAAAAATTTGCGTTCTTTGGGAGGGGACTTACTGTCAGAGCCACCCGAGGTCCCAGCTCACAAGAGACCAAAGTCCAGTCCGGGTTATATACAAAAGCTTTTATTGAAGAACATTCTTGGTTTTACATCCGAGCTCCGTGGCTCTACCGCTGAAGTCCCCTCTGAGTCAGTCCCGCCTCTACACCAGTTTAAGAGGCTTGTGCTGGTCCACCTCTTCCTCTCCTTTCTTTTCCGCAGGGTCTTTCTGCTCCCCTGTGTTCTCTCCCTCCGGGACTCCCCAGAGGCTGAATCCTCTGATGCCTGCTGCCCCCTCCTTCGCGCTTTGGGACCAGGCTCCTCCCCAGGACTCTCCTCACTTCCGCGCGCCTCCACATTTGAACTTGGCGCGCGTACGTTGCTTCTGACCTTCCTTTTGACAGTTACACTGCTCTCGGTACTACTCTCCGCCCCTTCCGGCAGGACGTCTTGCGCTGATCTCCTTCCCCCCTCTGCTCCCTGTTCTGCTGCTTCTGACACACTGGTAACTCCACCCCCTTCACTCCGTTCCGGCGGAGAAGCCGGTCCCGACTTCCAACTCCCACTGGGAGTTCCCCCTTCGTTCCCCTGCTCCTGACTGCTTCCCCCTCTAGCTCCCCTTGGCCTGACCAGGGGGGCTCCTCTTTGGGAGTCCTCCGATTCACTGGACGGACTCATGGACAACCTCGGGTCATTGTCATCCTCTTCCTCGTCGTCCTGGGATCCTTCCCCCTCGCTCTCTGTCTCCTCCCCCACCTGCGCCTCTCTTCCTGAACCCCTGACATCCATCCCCCCCTCGAAGCCCCCCTTCCCCCCTCCCGCCCATCGGGTGCAGGTTGTGGGAGCTGCAGCTCTTCGGAGGTAGATGCAGGATACAGTTCGTCTACTTCAATGTCCTCTGCTTGCAGTTCGGTGTATGAGTGTTCGAATTCGGGTTCTTCACCCAAAGTGTTCTCAGCTCCCTCTTCCATTGCCACTTCGTCTGGTGCTGCCGGCCAAGGTCCCGTCAGCCATTTCCTGCGCCAGTCTTCCTCTGGTTGCTCGTCCCACCAATAAGAGGGTTCTGTGTCCACCCCCGAGCACGATCCCCTGGGCGGGCTTGATTCTGGCATTCTCTCCTCGGCGGAAGAAAAGCCCCGGAAAGTACTGTCTGAAAGTGTGGGCGTAAAGAGCCAGTCATCAAAGTACTCGGCTGGCATGGGTCTATGCGGGAAAAGGGCATGGAACTCGTCTTTTAGAAGAGGTTCGTCTAAAGCGTAGTCCGGCACCCAACTGTTGGCACTGGTCGGAGTACCCTCTCTGGCTAGAAAGTATTCTACCCCCTCTTCCCCCCATCTCGAGTCCAGGATTTCTGTGACCTCGTTGAGTGGTTCGGCCCTAGGCGCCCCCTCCCTTTCGGGCGACTCTGTGCGTGGGTCCGGTACTGTTTCAGACTCCTGAAACCTGTGCGGGGTCTTGTAGGGAGTGAGCACCGACCTATGAAAGACCGGGTGCACTCTGGAACCTTCGGGGAGAGCCAGTCGAAAAGCTACAGGGTTGATCCTAGCCTCCACCTGGTACGGCCCCAGCTGCTTGTGCCCTAGTTTCTTCTTAGCCAACGACTTGGCTGGCATCGCTTGGGCCGCTAACCATACCCAGTCCCCCACCTGGATGTCCTCCCCCAATCTCCTGTTTTTGTCCGCCTGCACCTTATATGCTTGTTTGGCTAGCTCCAAATGTCTCCGCAGCTCTTCGTGCACCTCCTGCAGTTCTGCTGCAAACTGGTCGGCCTCTTGCGGCACCCCCTCTCCCAGTGCTACGAAACCCGGGAAGGTTCTGGGATGACGACCATTGTTCGCGAAGAACGGCGTCACCCCCGTCGACGCGTGCTTCGTGTTGTTATAGGCAAACTCTGCCATCGGCAGGTAGTCCACCCAAGCCGCGGGTCGCTGATTGGCGTAACATCTCAGGTACTGCTGCATGATCGCGTTGACCCTCTCAGCTTGGCCGTTGGTTTGTGGATGTCTCGCCGATGCTAGGTTGATCTTGACGTGCAGGATACCTAGAAGCTTCTGCCAAAAATTGGAAACAAACTGGCGTCCCCTGTCGGACAGGATGGACTGCGGCAGCCCATGCACCCTGAACACGTGATCGATGAAGAGTTTGGCAGTCTGTTCCGCCGTCGCCACCTTTGCGCATGGAATGAAGTGCGCCATCTTGGTGAACAGGTCCACTACCACCAGTACCGCCGTCTTCCCTCTGGAGCTGGGCAGGTCAGTAACGAAGTCCAATGCTACCCTCTCCCACGGTTGCTGTGGTGTCTCCAGCGGTTCCAGCAACCCCGCTGGCTTCTGGTGTATTGGCTTGGACCTTTGACAAGTGTCACACCTGGCGACGTAATCCGCTACCTCTCCACGCATCCGGGGCCACCAAAAGTCCCTTGCCACCAGTTCCATTGTCTTCTCCTTGCCGAAATGGCCCGCACTGGGGGCGTCGTGCAACTGCTGTAGAACCTTTGCGCGGAGCTCGTCGCTTGGTACGTAGAGGGCACCTTTGCGAGTTAACAGCCCGTCGCGTAATTGGAACTCATCGTCTCTCTGCGAACCCCTGCGTAGCTCCTCCATCTTGGATTGTGCGAACTGATCTACTTGCAACGCGCGTCGCACCGCGTCCAGGTCGACTGCGATGGCAGCGCACGCCCACGCCTGCGGTGCAAAAATGTGCTTGGCCGCTACTGGCGCCGCTTCATCGAGATATTGCGGTTTTCTGGAGAGCGCATCGGCTATAACGTTGGAGTCCCCCGGGATGTACTCTATCCTGAAGTCGAAATCCGCGAAGAATTCCGCCCAGCGCATGTGTCTTTGGCTCTGGAGCTTCGCCGTGCGCCAATACTCTAAGTTCTTGTGATCCGTGCGGACCTGTACTGTGTGCTTGGCTCCTATGAGGAAGTGTCGCCACGCTTTGAAAGCTGCGTGAATGGCTAACAGCTCCCTGTCCCATATGGTGTAGTTTTGCTCCGCCTTGCTGAGCTTTCGGGAGTAAAAGGCACCGGGTCTCCAATTCCCTTGCGAATCTTCTTGCAGGAGTACGGCTCCAACCACTCTGTCTGACGCGTCGGTTTCTACTCGCATGGGCCTGCCTGGATTCACGTGCAGCAGCTGCTCCTCGGAGGCGAAGAGGCTTTTAAGCTTCCGAAAAGAGCGCTCCGCCTGTTCCGTCCAAACGAACTTCTTCTTCTTGGAACTGAGAGTGTCCGTGATCGCTGCCGTCTCCTTTGCAAAACCTCTGATGAATTTGTGGTAGAAATTGGCGAAACCGACGAATCTCTGGACTTCCTTCCGATTGCGGGGGCTCTTCCAGTCCAACACCGCGCGGACCTTGACGCTGTCCATGGCCAGCCCCTTGTCGGACAGCTTGTAGCCGAGGAAATCCACCTCCGTCACATCAAACTGGCACTTCTCTAACTTGGCGTAGAGCCTGTGTTCCCGTAGTCTCTGCAGGACCTCCTTTACGTCCCTCTCATGAGCTTCCTGCGATTCCAAAAAGATCAGGATGTCGTCGAGGAAACACACACATTTCTTGTAGAGGAGTCCCGCCAGCACGTGATGCATAAAGGCTTGGAAGACGTGAGATCCATTTTGGAGACCAAACGGCATAAATCTGTATTCATACGTGCCCAGAGGCGTGAACATGGCCGTCTTCCACTCATCGCCCTCTCGGATGCGTATGAGGTTATACGCTCCACGCAGATCCAACTTGGTGAAGATCTTCCCTTTCCGCACGGTCGCTAGGAGATCATCAATCTTGGGCATGGGAAAGGCCTTGGGCTTGGTCATAGAATTGATGGCCCTATAATCCACAATGAGTCTTTTCTGGGGCGTGTCCTTCTTCTTCACAAAAAACACAGGACTGCCCCCCACTGCTTTAGATTCCCGGATGAATCCACGCTTCAAATTATGCTCTATGAACTCTCTGAGTTCCTGCATCTCGTCCTCAGACATGGAATACAGCTTCGCAGTCGGCAGCTGCGCCCCCGGCAACAGGTCGATCGCACAATCATAAGGTCTGTGGGGCGGCAACCGGTCAGCTTCCTTCTCGCAGAAAACCTCCAGGAACCCCTCGTACTTGCGAGGTACTGCCTGCACCATGCCAAGTCGCAGCTGCTGCTCAGCCCCCTCCTCCTGGCAGGACTGGATGCAATGTTGAGCACAGTACGATGAGCAAAAGGTGATCTGACGTTGGTACCACGCTACAGCAGGACTGTGTCTCTCCAGCCAACTCATGCCTAATACTATAGGCGTGTCAGACAGGTGGGTGACATTGAAGCTAATGACTTCTCGATGATCTCCAATCCGCATCACCATGGGAGGTGTCTGTTGCACAACTTGCCCTCCTAGCAATTTCCTGCCATCCACCGTGACTAGGTTCAGAGGCGTTGTTGCGGGCAGAAGCGCTATGCGATGCTGCTTGACGAATTGCATCCCCACGAAATCCGCGTTGCTCCCAGAATCGATCGTGATGGGTACTTCTAGGGTGGTTCCATTAGGCAACTGAAGTGTTGCAGTGAGCTGCACCGCTGGCTTGGGTGGTAAAGGGTCTGTGGGTCGCAAAGGTGCTGGGGACTGCTCTATAGACTCGCCTGGCTGAGCCCCAGCAATTCTGCTTCCAGCCAGGCACTGTCGTTTCCCTGAGGTTGCTCTTCTTGGATCACTTCTGCTGCTACTGTTGCTAAAGCTGCAGTGTGCTTCTGGAGCCTCTGGGGGCACTCTTTCGCCATGTGCTGTGCACTGTCACAGATGTAACACTTCCTGGTCCCTCTAGGAGGCTTCGCCTTTACTGCACCGGAAGCTGGGGCTCTGGCTGGTGCTTGAGCCCTAGCACCACCAATTTCCATCGGCTCCTCTCCCTGCCTCACCAGAGGCGAGGGATGTGCCTGGCCAAAGTCCCTGGGGATGAAAGGAGGCGACCTTGCTGGTGCACGCGCCTGGCGTCCTTCCTCATTGTGCCAAGGACGTTCCTCGTGTCGTATCCCTATCGCAAGAGCCCTCTGCATCACGTCCTCCAGGGTCTGAGGTCTGTCGCCCCTGGCAAGTTCATCCTTTATGGGGCCGCTGAGACCCTCCCAGAACAAATCTCTCACAGGTTTGCAGTCTTTTTCCCAGGCCAACACAGTCAGTAACGCGAAAAATCGGGAATGATACTGACGCACAGTGGCTTTGCCTTGCCGCAGTCCATGTATTTCCCTGCGCGCAAGATCAAGATCCACGGTTGACTGGAAACAAGCATCCATCGCTTTAATAAATTCATCAGAATTGCGGCGGGCAGGGCCATCTTCACGCCACAAATTGCGCAACCACGCTCTAGCTTCCCCATGCAAATGAGAAACAATAAATCCCACTTTCTCCTCCTCATCTTTAAAGTCATTACGAAGCAAATGCAGTGCATACAAGACGTCTGCTCTGAAACTTGGGTAGTGCTTCAGGTTCCCATCGAAGTGGGTGACTAGACTGCCCCCCCCCGCCTTCCAAGTCCAATTCCCTCCGATCTGGACCCTGGGAACCCTTCCCTGCTTGCATGCTCCCACCTTGTTTGCAGGTCTTGGCAGCGCTTCTCCATTTCGTCATTCTTCTTCTGAGATGCAAGGACTGCAGCGGTGAGTTCGGTAACTGCAGTCCGCAGCGTTGTCAGCTGTTCCTCCGCACTCATGGCCGTTACCGTTCGTGAGCTTTGCAAAAAAAAAAAATTTGCGTTCTTTGGGAGGGGACTTACTGTCAGAGCCACCCGAGGTCCCAGCTCACAAGAGACCAAAGTCCAGTCCGGGTTATATACAAAAGCTTTTATTGAAGAACATTCTTGGTTTTACATCCGAGCTCCGTGGCTCTACCGCTGAAGTCCCCTCTGAGTCAGTCCCGCCTCTACACCAGTTTAAGAGGCTTGTGCTGGTCCACCTCTTCCTCTCCTTTCTTTTCCGCAGGGTCTTTCTGCTCCCCTGTGTTCTCTCCCTCCGGGACTCCCCAGAGGCTGAATCCTCTGATGCCTGCTGCCCCCTCCTTCGCGCTTTGGGACCAGGCTCCTCCCCAGGACTCTCCTCACTTCCGCGCGCCTCCACATTTGAACTTGGCGCGCGTACGTTGCTTCTGACCTTCCTTTTGACAGTTACACTGCTCTCGGTACTACTCTCCGCCCCTTCCGGCAGGACGTCTTGCGCTGATCTCCTTCCCCCCTCTGCTCCCTGTTCTGCTGCTTCTGACACACTGGTAACTCCACCCCCTTCACTCCGTTCCGGCGAAGAAGCCGGTCCCGACTTCCAACTCCCACTGGGAGTTCCCCCTTCGTTCCCCTGCTCCTGACTGCTTCCCCCTCTAGCTCCCCTTGGCCTGACCAGGGGGGCTCCTCTTTGGGAGTCCTCCGATTCACTGGACGGACTCATGGACAACCTCGGGTCATTGTCATCCTCTTCCTCGTCGTCCTGGGATCCTTCCCCCTCGCTCTCTGTCTCCTCCCCCACCTGCGCCTCTCTTCCTGAACCCCTGACAATATACAAATGTGTATATTTATTCTTATTATCCTAATGCACTTATAATTGCCAATAACCTAGTATATTCTGTGTAAACTCATTCCAAATATCATTGAATTCATCCAAAGGAAAACTGCGCCTATACAGTAAGTTTTCCGTTCATATGTTACCAATGTTGTCATGTTGTCTAGCGATTGAGTAAAGGGAACAGTTTCTTGGCCACCATTAGGGTGCAGAGAATCCATTCTTGCTTTCTTGTTTTCAATTTCCATACAATGGGTATATAGTTCAAGAGCGTAGTTGCTTCTGAAAATCTTAATTTTTTGAGTAGTGTTTTTGGGAGAAAGTGCTTGTGTCCAGCACTTTCTCCCAAAACGTAGTAAGTGTAGGACACAGTAAAAGCATGTGTTTCAAAGAAGAATTGTCAATAATACATCTCCAACCAAGAGATACATTAGATAATCTTTTCTTATACAAATGCAAGGGAGACCAATAGATTCAAAGAAGGATTTTCTGTTGTATAATTCTTAGATTAAGATCCATTGATATGATACTGAAGCCAAGAAATTTTCCCACTATCCAGGTAATAGTGAACATTCCAATTCTTTATTCCAATCATTTCTTAAACTCTGCATATCAAACTGAGTTTCAAATTAATTATCCAATTGCTCCAAATTTCAAGTGTCTCAGATGCTGTGAAGGTAGTCAGACCAAACAAAGTTACTAAAATATGTTGTAGCTGCAAGTATTGCCATTGGACCACCTCTGATAGATGGTATTTGATGTATGTACTGTACATATAGAAGTCTTCCTCATCTATCATGTGGTCCAAGGTCACAACACCCATGTCAGCTGCATCCCATTGCTGACAGAGGGGGAGAGCGTGGAGAGACAGGAGGAGGTAATTATGTAGGAATGCAGAACGAGGGAGGAGCAGCCTAGTTGCAGTAGAAGCCTGAGCTCGGAGAACAACGAGAAGGGGGGAGTTCAAGGGGGAAGACAGTTTAAGCTCGGACTCAGAGGGAGGGCCACCGGAAATAGCCCATCCCATGATGCATAGGTGCACAAGAATTAATGAGAGGCGTGAACAGAAAAGGAAGCGAAAGTGGGGCTTTAAATGTGGGAATAGGAAAGGGCGGAACTCAGACTCAGCAACAGCTAATTTGGAAGCAGACACTGAGTGACTGAGCTCCAGGGTGATTTGTGTGTTTTTGACCAATAAACCTGTGTTAATTACTGCCAGACTTGTCTCACTTCTATGGGAGAGACCCAACCATAACACCCATTATCACACAGTTTTTCCATATTACCATTCCTCTCCGCACATTATTGAAGTAGGATTTAGCATGTGAAAATGAATTTATTTTTATTAGCTAATATATTCCAAATCTTTCTAATTGACTTGTTTCAAGAGTTGTAGGGACTTCAAATATTTTGATCCTAATACTATCCACCCAAATAAAAATGTTATATACTGTGTGTGTGTTCTAAGGTTGCCCAACTGAGGAGATTATGATCATCAGCAGGTCTCCAATATTTGATACTTGTCAATAAATAAGCACGAATGTATAATTCCAGTCTCGGAATTCCAGATTTACGTTATAGTAAGCAACTCAGATTTCTTTGAAATATGGACTGGAATATACATTTCTTAAATCAATAAGATAACTCATGATTACCCATTGTTTTTCATTCTAAAAACAGTGCCCTTCATCACCACTGCCACCAAATATTCTTAATTTGATAAATGCAGACACACAACACAGTTTTGATTTGCTTCACCAATTTATTTTGATTATGAACAAAGGATTTTTTTACACATATCCCATGTTTTCATGAGCCAAACCCCCACATTTCTTCTTTAGTTTTCTATTCCCTGCACGCCAAATAGAAGCCTCAGGAGTCCTGTGAATACCAGTTGCTCTGGACTCCCATGTTCAGACAAGCCACCACCACTTCCACTGTTGCAGAAAATAGTGGAATCCAAAAGGAAGAAGACATTGCTCTCTCCTAACTACACTTAAAAGCTGAGTTGGTTTGGTGAAACTAGAGTTTCACCGCATCGTGCTCGTGTTATCTTGCCTGAAAAGTACTTGTTAAGCATTGATGTCTTGGCCAATTCACAAAAAGTTGGTGTTGCACAGCCTTTGACGACCTTATTAGGAACTTCACTGTTGTCTAGTAAAGAAAAAGAGACAAGGTCAGATGAGCATCTTGGTAGCAACCTGTCTTTGTTTGTGTGTGTGTGTGTGTGTGTGCGCGTGCGCGTGCAAAAGAAAAAATAGGAGCATCCTAATTTTTAACAACTATGTTGAGCAAGTATAGAAAGCATCTGAAAATCACCACATGAAATGAATATGAGAGAGGTGTTTAAAATTTAGAAAGAAAAAAGTCTATTTTTTCTTCTTCTTGGGCAAGGGCTCATCTTCATTGATACTGCTTTCCAGATCAGGTCTCCATGCCTAATTTTACGTCTTCTAAAGACTGGTGAAAACACTCTTTTAATAAATTATTACATGTAATTTAACAAAAAGATTATTTCTCTCACCTTCTCAAACCCCCACCCTGTAAATATACATACTCATCTATATGCATACAAAGCAAATGTGATTTGAGGTGAGTTATGTTTTTAGGAAAAAGAAACTTTCCCCCTGTTACGGAAGGGGGGGGCATGTCTTCTTCACCTTCTTCTTCGCTACAATATATCAATATATATATCTTCGTGGCTTTGACACTTTTAAAGTTACAAATAATCTGTTTCCATTTATTTAATCCGTTTTTCCATGATGTCTATGAAATTAATCGAAGCATAACCAAACATTGTTTGTGGAATGGTATTTGTTTACCTTTTGCCTGAGCATTTCTTATTAATTCTGTCATTTTGGCTAGTTCAAGGTACTTGCACAACTTTAAATTGCCATTATTTTGCTATTAACATTCTAGCCGATGTTGTCACATCAAGAAACACTCTTTTAATTTCATTGTTACTTCAGATTTCTTAAAATTCTGTGTCTTAGCATTTATTTATTTTGGTTCCTCATAGGTCATTGTGTGTGTGTGTGTGTGTGTGTGTGTGTGTGTGTGTTTTATTATTATTTTAATTGTGTCTTTTAAGTCCACCCTGCCCTTACAGGATATCACTTCTACAAGTGTGTTATTACAGATCCAATGAAAAGCTTCGCCACCACAACAGAAGACACCAAAGTTTCAAAGTGGCCACAGCTATCTCTTTCAAAGGATATAGACTGCCGGGGGAGTGGGGCTGACAAAGGGGGGTGGAGTTGAATTACAAGGACATTTTCTGACTTTTGAACCTCAAGATACATATATAAAATATCCCAATTGTCTCAAGATATGCAACTGATATTTAATTAGTTTGTTTTGTATTATGTGTTATTACGTAGGAATGTTGAAATGTGTCTGACAGTGTGTCATTCCCACAAATGGGGGGGCTATTTTGTGGCTATTTTTGTGTGTAAGTGTTTTATGTCTAATGTCTTATTCCTTACACCCCAGTGGAGGATCCTCATACATTTTATACCTTTTAACAGATCAGGCTATTATGTAGTCCAATGTTTAGACTTAGATAAATTTATTACCATATTTCGTTGTTTCACCTGGCACTCTGCCAACTTCCCTACCCATTTTAAAAAATGTGCTAAAACCCACTTTACCAAGGAGAAGCTTCTAAGATACATGAAGGTGGATATGCTTTGGTTTAGCAGGAATGATCCCTTATACAGTTAAATTGACTTATTTCGACAAGTGCCCTTTTAAGAATGGTTTTCTTTTAACAGATTGGTTTGAAGAGTTGAGAACCATGGGGAAAGATAAATTCAAATTGGACTCAGTTTGAATTGGGCAAGTGTATCCAGGCTGCAATTAGCTTTTGGTCCTTAAAGTGCAAGTGAGCAACTTCCCATGACTGCAAGACCAATAATAAAACCCCATAGGAAGCCAAGGCAAGGACATTTCCCTCAGGATGTGTCCAAACCTGTGGCAGCTGTGGTGAGTGCCAGGCAACATGGTTAATATGAAAGCCCTAAGTGGATTCACCAGGGATTGCCACTACTGTGAGACCACAGAAAAGCTACCTTGACACCTGAGAACACAAAAATGGCGGGGGACAAAGCAAACTGCATTTTTTTTTCAGTCAGTAGTGGACCTTCCTGCTAAATGTAAAGCATAGACCACTATTGAACAGAATACAACAGGTGTCCTTTTATGCGATATCCTATATCCAGCTATCTGCACTACTATACTTGCAAATGGCCTTAAGAGGCATGATTTGCAAGTCCCCTTCAGGTTTGCACAAACCCACACATCTAGTACGATAGACACAAAGTTATTATTTAGTGCATATCTATATAACATAAACATACATTGTATTGGTCCGTGTTGCTCCCTCCTTTGTTGCCCTGCTCAACCAACCTCCTTTTCCATTAGGGCCTATTCCCACTCACACGGCACCCCTACCTTCACCGAGATTTAGGGTGCGGAGAAAAGATTTGCAAGTTCTTACAGAACTTTAATGCAAATCTATCTCCGAATGGGGGACTGTTACGGAAGGGGGGGGCATGTCTTCTTCACCTTCTTCTTCGCTACAATATATCAATTTATTTCCAATTGTCAATGTCAAAAGGGACTAAAATCTATAAAATTCATAGAAAATCAGCGTGCCAGTTTGCTCAATTACTCTAGGACTCCATCACACCTCCCCTGTCCAGCATAATCCCTCAAGCAAGGTGCCCCGACCCTAATCCTTTCAAATTGCTCTGATCAGCCTTTCCTCCAGACAATGTCAGGTGGCAGACTATGCATATTTGGGACCATTGTTTTCTCATCCCCAGGAAGTGTTTATCTGTGCATATCTCCAGCTCTGCATATTCCCCCCTCCCTCCTCCATGTGTTAATCTGTGTAACCCCCCCCACACCTTCCTGAAGTGCTGATCTGTGTAACCCCCCACCTTCCTGAAGTGCTGATCTGTGTAACCCCACCTTTCTGTGATGTATTCATGACGTGTTTTGCACTGTATTCTGGGACATGGAGGGAGTTTCAAAAACTCATGTCACCCCTTTCTCACGGTTCAATCTCGCCTTGAACCTGTTGCGCAATAAACTTGGATCTTCTGCAGTTTGCTCCTGTCTCCGGCTGAGCTCATTTTCCTCCGCAGGGACCCACAGACTTAGTCCGATGAGCTGGGTGGCAGAGCAGCCTCGCACCCAGATTTTGCCATAACACCCCCAAATGCACAATAATCTATTTTCTGGAAGGAAGCCACAAACAGAATGAAATAGTAACACACACACACACCTGTTTCCCCCCTCCCACTCATTGCAAGGCAGTTCTACTTACCATGAACAAGAACAAACTCAATGCACTGAGTCTCCTCACCATGACACCTGATGGCATTTGAACCCTTAGAAACTTCTGATTCAGCTGCACAAAGGTTTGGGCACTCCTGCCCATTCAAGTTCCTCGGTGGCCCTGCCAGAAGTAAATACTAAAGTCAAGACATGATTCCAGCCCATTTATCTTTATTCTAATTCCTAGGCTTCAGTTCTTTAATCCTGTGAGAGGGTTGCAACATCTCTACTTCGTTCTGTTTCTGCAATTAATGATGTAGATATTTACACCTGAGATGAGGAGACAAGCAGTAGTATTTTTTAGGGGGTGAATTGAGGATTTTATTGTTGTGAATGTGACTTATTGGCCACTGTTATTTTTGGTGCTTGGTTTATTATATATAGTGCTCAATCACTAACTACATATACTTATGTAGTGCTTATGACTATGAAATAGACTGAGGTATATAATATTGTTTAAGTATAACATCTTGCATACTTTGTTACTATGTTGGAAACCCTCCTCAGATTAAGGTTACTATGTAAAGTTTCTAAACAACAGACAAATAAAGAAAGAAATAAAGCCTTGGTGTGTATTTGTTTATTTACTAATTATTATTTTATATCTCTTAATACTAAAAAGAGTCTCCTAGTGGTATAGAAAACTCAGAAACTACAATAAAATAAAATTTAATTTTATACCTAAATGCATTACAATCCAATAAAATGTAAAATCTCAAAAAACCAAAAACATCAACATATACTGAAGTGTCTTTAAAGTGAAGGAACCCTTCTGTCTTCAGTGCTATAATAATAATAATAATAATAATAATAATATTTATTTTATTATTTCTTTATTTATACCCTGCCCATCTGGCTCTGTTCCCTCAACCACTCTGGGCAGTTTACAGCATTCATAAAGTATCTCCTAACTTACAAAATGCTACAGATCACACTAAGATTCGGCCTCTAATATCCACAAACTATAAAGTTATTACCTCTGCGGTTCTAACCCATCAAGACGAGTCCCAGGGTGACCTGGGCTTTCAGGAAGCAAGGAGGGGCATGTTTTGTACACTTGTTGAGTCATCAAAACTCAGTTTCAATCTAAAATTTTATTTTTTTCTCACGGGCAGGTAGGGTTTCAGCCTGCATAGCAGTTGGAGCTGGTAGACAGTTGCTCTGGACACAGAATTGACCTGCACCTCCATGGACAGCTGAGAGTCAAAATGACTCCCAGGCTGCCCTCCTGGTCTTTCAGAGGCACAGTTACCCCATTCAGGACCAGGGAGAGCTCCACACCCACCCACCCCCTGTCCCCAAGTACAGTACTTCTGTCTTGTCAGGATTCAACCTCAATCTGTTAGCCGCCATCCATCCTCCAACCACCTCCAGACACTCATACTGAACCTTCACCCCCTTCACTGGTTCCGATTTAAAAGAGAGGTAGAGCTGGGTGTCATCTGCATACTGATGAACACCCAGCCCAAACACCCTGATGATCTCTCCCAGCAGCTTCATATAGATATTAAAAAGCATGGGGGAAAGGACGGACCCCTGAGGCATCTGACAAGTGAGAGCCCAGGGGTCTGGTCTGAACACTCATCCCCCCACCACCTTCTGAACATGGCCCAGGAGGAAGGAGCAGAACTACTGTATAACAGTGCCCCCAGGTCCCAGCCCCTCTAGACGGTCCAGAAAAGGGGCAGGCAACCTAAGGTCCCCAATCACCTTCTCAACCTGGCCCACAGATGGTCCGGGACTCAGCGTGTTTTTACATGAGTAGAATGTGTGCTTTTATTTAATATGCATCTCTGGGTTATTTCTGGGGCATAGGAATTCGTTCTCCCCCCCAAAATATATATATATATATATAGTCCAGCCCACCACATGGTCTGAGAGATGGTGGACCAGTACACAGCTGAAAAATGTTGCTGACACCTGGTCCAGGAGGATGTTATGGTCGATGGTATCAAAGGCTGTTGAGAGATCCAGCAGAACTAGGAAACAGCTTTCACCTTTGTCCCCAGCCCACTGGAGATGAATGGCCAGCATGACCAAGGCAGCATGACCAATGAGAGAGAAAAAACGGTTCACTAATTGAGACATGAAATATAGTAATGGGAGGAACTGAGGGCTACCATATGTCCGTATTTTCCCATCAAGTAGGGTGATTTTTGTTTTTAAAAATGCTTTTAAAATCCCCTCCAAAACCAAAAAACTTATTTTTGTTCCCAAATATTTTTGTTCCCAAATAGAGCTCAACAACTTTGCCCAAGCAGTGCGACTTTTGTTGTTCTCCAGTTAAATGGCATCCAGCAGCAATAGATAGTTTCACTAACTACCTCTGCAGTTCTGCCTATACCAAGATGAGTCCCAGAGTGAGCAGGGCTATCAGTGAGCCTTATCTCTCTCTCTGTTTCCCTAATTTATATGGGGGGAGGGGTTCTCTTCCACACACCCAGTTGTCATTTGAATCTCTTGGGAAGAAAGTGCTTCTCCATGACATACAGATGGTGATGCTGAATCCAAGAATTTTTCAAACAAACTAGGTTAGGGCATGTAATGAACACCTCCAAGGAATTTTTGAAGCCCTTTGGGAGCTCAATATTTACTTATTTGTTTATTAGGAATTAAATTTGTATCCTGCCCTTCATCCAAAAATCACAGGGAAGTTCAGCACATATTTTTTTTCACATCAAAATTCTGTCCCTAATTACTGGCCAGGGAACATTGCACTGGCACCCAATCAAGTGATACAACTTTTTTACCTCATGTCATCTAATTTTCTTTTGTCATCTTTTGTACACTTGTTGAGTGATCAAAACTAAGTTTAAATCTAAAATTTTAATTTTTTATCTCATCCCGTTTTTGAGTTATGTGGGTTTGAAATTTCAAAGAGAGAGAGAGAGAGAGAAATTTGACTTTGCCAGAGTACACAAAGGCCTTAAAAGCTCAGCCCAGCATTGAGATACAGTGGTACCTCAGGTTAAGTACTTAATTCCTTCCGGAGGTCCGTTCTTAACCTGAAACTGTTCTTAACCTGAAGCACCACTTTAGCTAATGGGGCCTCCCGCTGCTGCCTCCGCGCCAGAGCCCGATTTCTGTTCTTATCCCGAAGCAAAGTTCTTAACCTGAAGCACTATTTCTGGCTTAGTTGAGTGTGTAACCTGAAGCGTATGTAAATTGAAGCATATGTAACCTGAGGTACTACTGTACGTCAAAACTAAAAACACAAATCCCTTCAGAACCTGAGCTTCATGATATGTCACATGATGGACTTACTCTAAATCTAAAAATCTAAGTTACCAAATTTTCAATTTTTAAAAAAAGAATTTAAAAATTAAAACATAATAATATAATTTAAAAATTCCAAAAAATATGTTGATTATTTAATATTTCAAAGAGCCACCGGCAAATTTCACATTTTTCAAAATATATTTTGTACATAAATGTCTGCCTTATTGGATTCTATGTGGGATAAATGGGTCTTCTTGGAGTAAAATATAACAGAATAAACAAGATCTCAACTATAATATTAGTTGCTTCAGGCATTTCTTTAGAAAGTTATTCAGTTAAAAGGTGTCTGAAAAGCTAGTTAGGCTTTTCTTTTAAAAATGTGCTTTAAAAATAGATAGATATACTTACTTCTAATCATTCCCAGGTTGCACAAATATTTTTGACAGCAGTAGTGGATATGCTCAACATATTTGCCTTCTACTGAAGAGAAGGTGGCATTTACTGAGATGCAATCTTTAGCACAACCCTTGTTCTTGTAGGTCTCTTTAGAGCCATCTGTTAGAAAGAATTGAAGGAATAGCAAAATTCAAATTGATGAATTTACAAATATAAATACATTGGGCAAATGGGTGATTTAAGAGAAAATACCTGGCAACAACTGAATTCAGCAAACTAATACATAAAGTAGTTTCTTTGATGTATAATTTCTTCTGCAATACCATGTGAATATTCTAGGATAGTTCCTTAACAACTTGCACATAAATGGGACTAGATGGACTTGCTTTTCTGCCCATACAAAAGAGTCTAGAATAGTTTGATCCACTACCCATCTCTACCTGATATACAGCTAGCTGATCCAGGGGCCTGACTCATGAAGCTTCCTTATATTATGTACTATATTTCTGAGAGACGGGAGAAGATAGTTTTTCAACTGTTTCCTCTAATTTTCTGATCTCTTGAATTCACTTCTCAATACAAGAAATCTTTTTTCACGCAAGCTTCTATGGGGAGATGCAGTTATATCTGTCTGGGTATGTTTTCCCCCCTTTTCCTTTAAAAAAAATGATTTCTGTGGCTTCATTTGTCAACAGAGTATTTCAGCATTTGATGCTATGTGCTGTTACTATATGTTGCAGGCCTATTTGGCATCAGCTAATAGTGCAACTAGATAAATAGGTTCCGCTCCGGCGGGAAGATAAACAGTGTTTCCATGCGCTGCTCTGGTTCACCAGAAGCGGCTTAGTCATGCTGGCCACATGACCCGGAAGCTGTACGCAGCTCCTGAGGCATCTAATCATAGCCTGCATTTTTATCAAGGCTTATATTTTGATCAGGGCCTGTATTTTAAAATGAGCTTAAAGATTTTCAAATGTTTTATGCCAGGCAGAAGACCAGCTGCCTAAGTACTTTGGCAAGATGTTTATCCTCCTGGACAAGGGGGCCCCCTGATTTATAGCAGAAAACAATTCTCAAAGTCATAAAAAGGGAATTACAGGCTGAGAGCAAAGGTTACACTGACCCTACATATTACAGAATATAAAAAAGGCTGAGAAAAACATAATTAAGAGTTGGTAAATAGTAAAATAAAACCATGTGCCTCCCATTAAACTTGAGCCATATTTTCCTAAGGTTAAAAGGCCAAGAGCAAATGGAAAAGCAGCTGGCTTGGCTGGAGAAGGGGGGTGTAAACAGAAGAAGAGGTTTCTTCCTATTTTATTTTGAGGCTGTAAACTGTTTCTTCCTTTTTACTTTGAGAAGGTTTATTCTTCTAAAAAGCTATCTATGATAATGTATGAAATATATTGGCTTAAATATAATTATGCAAAGGATTTAGAAACTAAGAAATGTTAAATCCTTATGCTAGATTCTTATTTCATATAGTTGGAAGAGACCACAGGGGCCATCAGCCCAGCCCCCCTGCCAAGCAGGAAACATCATTAGAGCACACATATGGTTGTCAGGCCTTTGTTTAAAGACCTCCAAAAGAAGGAGATCTTTCAATGATGATGTGAACTCAAGATCCTTGACATCTGTTTAAGATAAAAATTTAAAACTATTAACCATCTGTTTTGGAGGGCAATAGGGCAAGGAGGGCAAGAGGTGAGCTGGTAATTAAGGTTCCTTGTTGAGACAAATGTAAGATAAATGACTACTTATTTGTCATTTATAGATAGAAGACTATATAGCTTTTATTTCCCATAAAAGGCAATAGGAAATGGGTGTATCTTTTGTGATTGGTTCTAGCAAACAGCCAATAGGAATTTCAACCAGGCTGATTGGACAGAGGCAGCCACAGGAGGAGCAAGGGGGCTGGGTTAAGGAAATATAAGTGCTGGACATAATGGCAGGAGGCCAGGCCAGAGCTTGGTAACCATATACCACTGTGCCTCTCATTTATTTGTCTGACAAATAAATTATTATTTTAATTTCTCTATTGCTGCATTGAATATTTCATTCCAGCTAAGCGTTAACCACAAGCAGGGTGCTACACTCCCTTGGCCAATAAAGCAAGATGAGCGCCGCAATGTCAGAGTCGTCCGTGACTGGACCTAATGATCAGGGGTCCCTTTACCTTAATTGGAGACTGGTTCTAAAAAGAGAGAGTGGGGTATTTATAAGATATGGCCTGGATCAGGTAAATTCATTCTGATTGGTCTGAGAATCTCCATTCACCCCTTCCTCCTTTTCAGGAGTGTTGTTTGCACCCAGTATGATAGTGGATAGGCTGCACCCCTGGTCATTGCCTACTCTGGCCCAGGCAATGTCCCAAATCTTGCAGACATGCCTGTGCAAGAAAAAAACTTAAAAGTACATGAGAGTGTAAAGCAGGCATGAGCTCAAAAGGGCTCGTAGGAAATCTGAATGGAGTTGTTTCAATTATGATAGAACTCAGAGAAGTGTGGATAATAAAACAGGACGATTATCTCAAACTTTTTCCAGTTAATAGAAATTTAGTAGACGCTTGGAGGCTTAAACATCCAAGGGCAAAGGAATTCTCATATTATTCTGAGCCGAACCAGTATGCCAGCAGTCAAGATGGAATTTGGATCTCAAAAGAATTAACATTAAGAGTGAGAAAAATTGAAATTGATCCAAAGTCTCTATCAGATCACAATTCAGTGTCCTTATTCCTGAAGGGGAAAGAAAGAGGGCAGAAAAGATAGAGGATGAATGAAGCTTTACTTATTGGTGAAGGAATAATTCAGAAAGCTAAGAAAGCTTCCGAATAATTCTTCAGATTTTATGTGAGAAAGACTATGGACAAAAACAATTAAATTCACTGCATGTATGACATTAAAAGAAAATTTAATGAAGATGATGTATAGGTGGTATTTGAAGCCAAATAAACTTGCTAAAATTTAGAAGATAAGGTATGTTGGAAATATAAGGAGAAGGAAGGGAATTTCTTTCATATGTGGTGGACGTGTCCTATGATTAAAACCTACTGGGATATGATATAT
Organism: Podarcis gaigeae; assembly: GCF_964106915.1. NCBI lineage: Eukaryota > Metazoa > Chordata > Lepidosauria > Squamata > Lacertidae > Podarcis > Podarcis gaigeae. The sequence goes on from NC_139684.1 coordinate 77,992,910, forward strand.
AATGAGCTGAAAAAGATTTTCAAAAATACCTTAAGTAAAAAGGTATATGAAGGAACATTGTAAACATTTGAAAACACTTACAGGGTTGATTTAAAATATTGATTGGTTATGATTTGATTCCTGTTTATAAAAATTAGAAGTAAGTCTTTTAAGTATAGAGATAAGATAAATAGGGTGATTTAGAAATGCTAAGATAAAAGTGATAACATATGGAAGTCAGGGGGGGACAGGAGGACGTCGAAGCTCAGTTAGAGCAAAGATATATGTGATGAAGAAATTATATCTGTTTGTTATAAAGGGGGGGGAAATATAATATTTTCTTCAAATTTAATATAAACAAAGGAACTAATATGAAGACTGTCTGGAAGACAGGGAAAGCACCCATGCGAGGATTTTTCCATCAGAATGCAATTCAGAAGAAACTGAAAGAAAAAGAAAGAATGGAAATATTAGAGGAGATGAAAATAATAATAATAATAATAATAATAATAATAATAATAATAATAATAATAAAGAAATAGCTAAGAACCCAAAGAACAAGATGTTAAGTCAAACTATTAAAATGCTTCAAACTCAATTATCAGTTATCTTGAATCAGGAAACAGAATGGAAGATAAAAATGTTAAAACAAATAATCGGACTAGTGTTGGAAATGTAAAGAAGTGGCAGGAACAACATATGTTTGTTGGACCTGAAAAAAGATGAGGGAATTTTGGGAGGGAATTTATAAATAATTTAAAAAGATGTTTAAAAGCTCATTCCCTAAAAAGCCCGAAGATTCCTTTTAGGGATCATGGGGGATGAAATTCCAATAAACTTTTAGAAAGTATTTACGTATGCCACCACAGCAGCAAGAGTCTTAAATGCCCAGAATTGGAAAATGGAGACCTTTTCAACAAAGAGTTACTGGCTGATCAAATTGATGGAGTATACAGAACTGGACAAGCAGACAGGTCAGATGAAAAGATCAAACAATACAATAAACTAAATGATTGAAATATATTCAAACAGTATTTGAAAGACCATTATGGAGAATAAATTTTTTTGACCACTTTAGAGTAATTCATGGAATAAGAGAAGAAGAAAAAAGTGAAACATAATGGAATTAGGTTATTGAATAAATGGCTGTGTTAGGAGGGGCAGTCAACTAAGTAAAACTGAGGACTGAGGTAAGAAGGGGAGGGAAGTCAAACGGAAATTGAGTACAAATGAATCAAAGCAATCAATACATATGTATTTTTGTTCTTTTTTCTTTCATTATGTTTTTAAAATATATGTTTAATTAGAGGAAAATCAAGTTTTTACAATGTGATTTGATGAATGTATGTCTAAAGCAACCAATAAAAATGAATTACAAGAGAGAGAGAGTGCAAAGTGAAGTGACCAATGGACCCAAGTCACAGCATTCTGCTTTGCTTTCAGTGGAAAACATTGCAGGACTCAAGGGAAGAAGACAACAAATGAAGGAGGAGATTGGGTGGTCTGTGTGGGCAGAACACAGTAGGAGGACAAGGAAAATGCTTGTCTGTTGCTTGGTTAGCCCTGCGAATGGAAGAGGCAAGTGTGGAGGGGAACTGTCCATCCCATCTGAGTTAACAAGGACCAAGTAAGATGAACACAGTGATGAAGCAAAATGTGCAAGCCCAAGGGGACTTTTTACAGGACAGATTATACACTACTAAGCAGCTGGCTACAAGGCGTGGCTTGTGGATATCCTTAATGGCATGCTGGACTTGTTCCAGGTGTTGTAGGTTTGGTAGTCACCTTCTATGCAACCTTCTATTTCACCACTTTGTGCAGCAGAAGAATCATTGGGCTGGATTCCTAGTGGGAATGGGAGGTGAAGCCCCACCCTGTCAGATGGGATCCCTCTCAGGGATCTTGGAAGAATGCATTCCTTGTCCATACATCCAGCTCAGGGATTCAGGGCACAGAGCACCCCTTGCCTGTGTCTACTTGAGGTTCACAGGATGCTCTTCATGCTGTTGATGGATGCTAATATTGGTCATCCCCAATAGTCTACCATTCAGTAGGTGGACTGGTTACATGCCCAGTGTCTGTGTCAAAGCTGTTTATCCCTGTAATCAATAAAGTTGTGGACTAATCTGAACCCAACACATGTCTCCTTGTGTGCATTCACTTGCTGCACACCTGATTGCTTCATCAATGTGCCTGCACCAACGAATAGTAGGCTCTGATTTGGTTGCTTTCTAAGCAGTTGGTAATTATCATTCACCGAGGGATTGTCATTTGGGAGTTAAGGGGGAGCTATGAGACAAATGCCAGAAAAAGATGAGGCCTGAATATTTGTGCACAGTTTGTTCACAGTAAGCAGCTGGTAAAAGTCAGGAGAAGGTTACCAGTGGCTCTGTGGATCTATGAGGCTTCCCTGAGTCAAAGTAAGAGAGAGTGAGAGAGGTTCCACACTCTATTAGTTAATGATATGGAAATCTCAGTGGCTCCTTGCAGTCTGTAGAATTCCCTTGCTGAGAGAGAGAGAGAGAGAGAGAGAGAGAGAGAGTTTTCAACATAGAGAGGGATGGATGGGTTTCAACACGAGGTTTTCTTCTTTATTTTATTTTTTTTGCTTTTATTGTACCGCACTCAAAAATCTAGACTAGATCCCACTTTGTTGTCATTTTACAAGTGAGTCTCAACAGGTTTTTGGAGAATGACTGCTTTTACTGAAAGGGTTGGGGTTGTGTTGTTTTTATTGTAATTATTGGTACATTTTAAACAGATTTTTAATATAGTTTTAATTCTAATATTTAATTGTTGAAAAAGTTGAGTTCCTCAAGGTTGGTGAGATCAGCATTCTGTTGTCACACTAGATACCCCAGAGACCAAAGGATGCACTCACACACTTAGAGTTAAAATGACAGAAAGGCTTCATACTCACTTAAATAGGTTTCAGTACGCTGAGAAAAGCAATTTCCTCCTTCGATAACACAAGAATCTCCCCTGCTTTTTGAACATCGCACTTTTTTCACTGCAGAGAGGAGAGGAGAGGAAACATAAGTTGTCCAGTCTTTGAGAAACAGAATATTCCAAGCCAAACACAAGCAATGTTAATGGTCTCCCCCCCCCCCCATTCCTCACACAGGAACATCTCCAGACACAGAAATGGAAAGACACAAAGCCTTCTTCCCATTTGCTAGTATTCCCCCCCCCCTACTCCAGGCCTACTTTGTAGCTGCCCAGCTGCATAAAGCTTCATCATAGGTCTTCAATCCCCCCCATGAACTCTGAGTATGCTCCATAAATCCATAATTTGATATATTAATTCTGGCATAAATTTAAATACCTCAGTAACCAATTGGCACCTTCCTGTGCTTTGGTTTGCCTGCATCAATCTCACCTACAAAGTCCTTTCCTTCTTGGGAATTTCCCTATTTAAGTGAGTGAACACAACACAATATTCCCCTTTCCAAATCCTTTCTTTGGTAGTTGGGAGATGATGGAAACCCGGTGGGGGCTGATAGCTCTGAAAATGGGATGGCGTCCACTTAACCACATCCAAGGGATCAGGGTGGGGCAGCACTGATGATATAGACCCGCCTTCTCCCTTTCCTTTCCCCTCTAAGCTGGTGGGTGCTACTGGATGAAGGGGGGGGGGTCATCAGAGTTATCCATGCAGATCAGGGTGATTTGTCACATCCACAGATCCTGGGCCTCTTTCCAGATTACAAGCATCCAACAAAGTGGCAGATCCCCCTGTATAAAGGGGGAGTCCAGTGGAAGCCACAGCCACCACCGGAGGGGGAAAGGCCACGGAGCTGGACTCCAACCCTGACAAATCCATGGCAATGGGGGATGCCACCCTGACCAACTCCACTGCTGAGAATAAAATGCCTCACGTGTTGCAGTATCAGCTGCCATGACCACCTCCTGCGTGTCTTCCACCTCTGGCACTTCCTGCGAAGCAAAACCGGTACTTACTTCCAAGGCATCCAAACCTGTTGAAATTAAATTAACAGCACCTTGGTTAGGATTTTGGGTTTCTTGCTTCTGCCAGCTGACAAGCACTTGAAGTTACAGCTGCAGTAGGGCTGCCTTCTGCCTTCTCAGGGCCTCAAGGAACATCAATATAGTCCCCTAGTCTGACTCTTCCTCCACAGAACAGGAGGGGAATGGGATGCCTATGCATGCTCCCTCTGTGGTGCAGATGCTTTTCCTTTGCCCTTAGGGCCCCCCTTAGCCTTGCCTTTACCTGGAGCCATGCTAAATGCACCCCACTCCCCATAATAATCCTGAGGCTCAAAAAGGCTCTGCAAATGTAAAAATTGCCCCTTGCCCCATTCCATAAGGAAATATAAGTACACTTTCTAAATGGACCCTCAGGACCCAACCACTAAACAAGACTCAATATCAGCTTTGTAGCTGAATGGGGAATTTTGAATCTGATTTCTCTCAGCTCCTGGGCTCAGTACGCTAACCACTACACCACACTACCTACAAGGAATACTGTTGCCTAGCCACCCAAAAAATGGCTGGGGAGTTCATGAAGAAAACCCTTCACCCCTCCCTATACCACTCCTCCAGCCCAGGGCCCACAACAGCAGGGGCCATATTCCATCCCCAGTCACTACTAACTGGCTACTTCCACCCAGGGAGATTTCCCCCCAAAAGCTAATCCCCTACCAGGGATGGCCCTTGCACTGGTTCCCCGCTCTTGCAACCAGTGCTTTCAATTTGTGATTAAAGGAAGGCACCAAGTTCTGCCTGACATTGGGGGTGCTCATTGTATGCACTTGAGACCACAAGTATAAGATGTACAAGGAGGTTGCAAGGAGGCACAGTGGGGCCCCTCAAGGTTGGGGAATTTTCAGTCCCATCATCACATCCTTGGGGAGGCAGAGGTGTCCCCAGCCCCATAGGTTTGGAATCTATGGTTAGAGGTCTCTCAGTGCCTCAAAGTACCATTGATCTGTTGCCTCCAGCAAGAGTCATAGTTATCTGCAGCAAGCAGCCTACTGCAGGGCTAAAGTTACTCCTCTCCTCTCCACTGACCTCCTCATGAGTAAATGGAACAGTAAGGAGGACAAATCCCCTTGCCTCTCTAGACAGTTGGCTCTGCTGCTTTTATCTTCTCCTGCCAGCCTCCCTGCTCTGGTCTCCCTCATCCAGTCCTCTGATTAGCTAGACCTCCTCTCCTTCTTGCAGAGCTCTGTATGGCTGCAAGGGGGTAGGTAGCATCAACTGTGTTGGACTGGTCATGTTGTTCGGATGCCTATCATCTTCCACAACAACTACTTTGCGTCTCTTGCTTCAAAGGTGGTGTATGGACACCACTAGCCCCTTGACTGAATGTTCTTGGAGAAAGAATTCAAGATCTCAGGCTCCTACTCACCTGGGCAAAGGATGACCAAGAGGAGACAAGTACTCAGGAAAGTCGTCATAGTGCTGAAGAGATCAAAAGCTGAGAGCACTCAGAACAAACAAGCAGGTGAAGGATGGAGGATGAGCCTAGTTTGGAGGGTTTTATAGGCCAAGAAGGGAGCCCGAGGGTTCCAGGTGGAAAGAACTAGTCCAGTAAGGGGGTGGGAAATGATGAAATTAGAGATTGCATGCTTTCCCAGACATGGTGCAATTTTATACTGGAACACAAAGCACAATGTGGAAATTGGATTAACTCTTTTTTGGAAACGGTATGAAATTCTGCCACCTGCAGTTTGCACTCCATCCCATTCTCAGGGTTAAGAAACAGATATTTTACTTAATTGAATCCTTTTTCTTGCAAACTCTGTAAAATATGAAACAATATGTTGTGAGCTGGGAATACTGCCTTTATCAGTAAGAGCATGGCTGAGGACCTTGACATATTGGATCTTCCTCCATTATAGAGCCCTATCCCCTAATTCTATACTTTACGATCTTTTAAGGTATTTCCGGGTTCGGTGTGGTGCGCAACCCGAAAACGTGCAACACAAAGCATCTTTAACCCAAGGTATGACTGTATATAGTTGTCTGCACCAACAATGTCATATCAAACTGTGATTTACAAATAATATAACACAGGTTGTTTTAGCTAAAGCTGAGCCTGCTGAGCTAGAAATGGATATTGATCAGGGAGAGGTAGTATGCTGACTTCCAGAGGTGGCTGGACTACAACGCTCATCACCTCAAAACCCAGACATTCCAACTAGGGTTGATGGGAATTGTCTAGAGCAGACTATGTTGGCTACCCCTGTCTCCATAATCTATCTCATTCAATAAAGCTTAAGGTAAAGGTAAAGGTATAGGTACCCCTGCCCGTACGGGCCAGTCTTGACAGACTCTAGGGCTGTGTACTCATCTCACTCTATAGGCCGGGAGCCAGCGCTGTCCGCTGACACTTCCGGGTCACGTGGACAGCGTGACGAAGCTGCTCTGGTGAACCGGCACCAGAGCAGCACATGGAAACGCTGTTTACCTTCCGGCACCAGAGCAGCACACGGTAACGACGTTTACCTTTCCGCTATAAAGCGGTACCTATTTATCTACTTGCACTTAAGGGTGCTTTTGAACTGCTAGGTGGGCAGGAGCTGGGACCGAAAGACGGGAGCTCACCCCGCCGCAGGGATTCAAACCGTCGACCATGCAATCGACAAGTCCTAGGCGCTGAGGTTTTACCCACAGCACCACCCGCGTCCCTTGAAATTATCCAAATCCATGAAGGATGAAGGGCCGCACAGCCATATCTTTCAAAGCAGCTTTCAAAGAGTTCCTAGGGCAAGCCAGTGTGATGAGTAGGGTACAAATAATGAAATTCTTCTTATTATAGGACCACACCTTCCCTTCTTCAATGAGGCATTAAAATCATCCTGTCCACTCTCTACCTAGGGAGAGATACAGTTAACCAAGATGCACATAGGTCAAGTAGAGAGGCCAGCTGATAAAGCAATGTTTACAAGCTCCAGCTACAACTAAAACTCATACAACTTTAACTTCTGAAAAATAAATCGTATACATAGAAATAAAAAAATATTTTGCTCATAAAATATGGACCCATATGATTAACAGGGAAAGTACCCATGATGTAGCTCCCATTTGTTGCTGACCCATGACAGGGAATGTCCACTCTGGTGCACTGCATTCATCTCTCCCATTGTGATGTTTCATGAGTTTTAAAAATTCCTATTGATCCAGGGAGTTAAGGTTGCAATTTTTGAAGGCTATTATTTAAAAGTTATTGATGTTTTCAAAAGTTTTAAATACATTTCATTATATTTGAAACTCTATTCTTTTCTGTTGTTTGCTTCCTTACGTTTCTTTGTCAGGATGTGTGGGACCAAATAAAAAATGTTGAAAAGCCCCCAAACCCAATACAGTGGTACCTCTGGTTACGTACTTAATTCGTTCCGGAGGTCCGTTCTTAACCTGAAACTGTTCTTAACCTGAAGCAACACTTTAGCTAATGGGGCCGATGGAGCATGATTTCTGTTCTCATCCTGAAGCAAAGTTCTTAACCCAAGGTACTATTTCTGGGATAGCGGAGTCTGTAACCTGAAGCGTATGTAACCCGAGGGACCACTGTATTGATCCTTGAGAGACCCCACTTCTGACCCGTCTTCATTGAGGATACTGCAGGTTTATACTGCTTCCTATTCTTTACTGACCTTTCCTTGTCTTCCAGGACAGCCAAGCTTACTCAGAAATCTTTCATGTTGAACTTAGGGTTCCCACATCTCAAAAAGTAAAAGCCAGCCCACTCAAAACTTGTTTTTTTTTTTTTAGGAAATTTCATAAATAAAATTGATGATGAATAAGATATTCATTGTGGTGGCCCATATAGATAATAAAGGGGCTGTGCAGCTCTCAAAGTTTCACCCATTTTGATTTAGTGAAACTTCAGGTAAAGAGTTATGTGGGCGCTGCATTTGGCTCCCAGGCCAGGAGTTCTCAACCCCAGGAGCATATTAAAAAAGGGCTTGATAGTGTCTCAACCTGTTCACTCTTTTGGCTCCCCTCACTCAGCCACATGATTAGATAAAATTATGAAGCCAAACGTCTTCAGCAGGTACATTATGGAACATTCAACTCTGCAGCAGGTACACTGGGTGAACACCACTTGAAAGCAATGAGGAGTTTGGCTGCAGTAAGAAGATTTCCTATAAACTGCAACAGGCTAGAACTTACATCAGCCTGTTGAATCAGGCCATCTGCCCAAGAAAAGTATTTTTACAGTGGCCTGAAAATAGGACATGAGAGCAGCGCCACTCTCCCACTACTGTTTCCTAGCAACAGACATTCAGATCCACATTTCCCCCAACAGCAGAGGTAGAACATAACCATCAAGTTACTCAATTTCATTGCATGTCCACAGGTTCTCATATTATGAGAGACAGATGAGTACTAGTCACAATAGCTACATTTCCTCCCGTATAATAGCCAATAAGCCTCTCCGTTAAGGTTCTCACAGGTGGGAGAGGCTTCTCACAAGCATGTTTCCTAAGAATACTATGCTGGACTATATGAGTTTTTTGTGTGATCCACCAGGGATATTCTTATATCTCTGACTCCTGAATCCCTCAGTGCATCTTCAGTGGTCTACCAAAGAACAGTAATTTGCCCTAGTTGCCTAGTGTTTTTTGTCAGATTTCCAGAAAAGGGGGCATAATAGCCTAAAGTCATTCGAAGTTGATTATTTTATTCAGCCCTGACCACTTTGATAAGCAGATAGAGTGGATAAATTGTTACACTTCTTACCTTTTAACAATTTTAGTAGGGCTTTCCTCAGCTCCCTCTGTTCACCAACACCCTAAACCTCTCCCTTCCCATCCAATGCAACCATTAGTCATGAATTTAAGCTTCCAAACTCCATATCTCAAGCCACTTTTCTCTTCAGTCCTGCAATCCTGCTCTCCACCCATGTTCACTTTAAAACCCACGTCCGTGTCCACATGAAACGTCCCCCTCCTTTCCTGCAACCCCACAATGAAAGCAAACCACCCTGTGATAACCTCCTATATCTTCCTCCTGCAACACATTGCAACTATTAAAGCACCTTCTCATTTTCCACCCAATTATGGTGACACCATCCCTTCCTATTCTGCAGACATTTTCATACCCTCCTTTCCAAATTACCATGTCCCCATGCCTGATACGCTCTTTTTGCAAACCACTTGGTTCACTTATCTTCAGCTTCACCTCCTCTTCCTCCCTTCCTCTTTAATTATCTCACTGCTCCCTTGCACAAATATTCCCCTATTTCCGTTCTTTCTCCTCTCTCCTTTTCTGCAGTCTCCTTTTCACAGACACACCAACGTTCACAACCACCCCCTTCACCCCCCTTTTCACCTTTCCTCTTTTTTCTTACTCCCTTGCACATAAACCGCTCCCTTTTCCTGGTTTCCTGCTTTGTGCTATTTTGCAGTCTTCTTTCTGCACACATCCCATGGTGATCTTTAATGTATATTTAAATAGAGATCCAGAGGTTTACCAAAAGGCCCAAAAAACTTTGAAGGACTATTTTGAGATAAATCTGAGGACAGAAGTGGAGAAAAGAGTGATCTGGGACGCAAGTAAGGCCGTGATGCGAGGTTTCCTAATACAACAGAACTCTTTAAAAAGGAGGAAACAAAATGAGAAGAAAGACAAGATTTTGGAAAAAATAAAAGAAAGTGAAAAGAAATTGAGATCTAAACCAAAGTCTCATGAGATTTTGAGAGAAATTTAATTTTATCAGATGCAGTATATGGAATTGATGAACCAGGAGATAGAATGGAAAATTAAGCAAATGAGACAAAGGACATTTGAATCAGCAGACAAATGTGGGAAACTTCTATCATGGCAATTGAAGAAGAGACAGAAACTGAACACAGTCACAAGCTTGGAGGTGGATGGAAAGAACATTTTTAAACCAAATGAGATCAGTAATTGCTTTCAGAGTTATTTTAGAAGACTATATGCACAAGGGCCGAAAAACGAAGGAGAAATGGAGGATTTTCTTAAGAAATATGGATTACAAAAAATTTCGCAACAAAGTATGTTGGTTTTAAATGAGAAAATAACTGAGCAAGAAATAGAGGGTGCTATTCAAAATATGCAATTAGGGAAATCTCCAGGACCAGATGGACTAACCTCCAGATACTACAAAGCTTTGAAGGACTGGTTAATACAGCCGTTTAAGGAGGTATGCAATGAAATATTAGAGGGGAGAAAGGCACCGGAATCGTGGAAAGAAGCTTTCATCACACTTATACCAAAGACTGAAGTTGATAAAAAACAGATCAAGAACTACCGCCCAATATCATTACTTAATGTGGATTATAAAATATTTGCAGACATTTTGGCAAAAAGATTGAAGAGGGTGTTGGTGGAGGAGATTCATAAAGACCAGGCAGGCTTTCTCCCAGGTAGACATTTAACAACCAATGTAAGGAACATAATTGACATTATAGAAATGTTGACAGTGAATAATAACACAAAGGCAGTTCTAATTTTTGTGGACGCGGAGAAAGCCTTTGACAATATTTCTTGGATATTTATGAAGAAGAACCTCCACGGGATGGGGGTAGGTCAAAAGTTTGAAAATGGTATAAGTGCAATTTATTCGGAACAAAAGGCAAAGTTAATTGTAAATAATGTGGTTACTGATGAACTATCCATTGAAAAAGGGACACGGCAGGGGTGCCCAATATCCCCACTACTTTTTATATCAGTCCTGGAGGTTCTGCTGAACATGATCAGGGGGGACCAGCTGGTGAAAGGGGTCCAGGTCGGAGCCAAACATTATAAACTGAAGGCTTTTGCAGATGATTTAGTATTAACTTTACAAGAGCCAGACACTAGTACAAAAAGAGTCCTAGAATTAATTCGAGCTTTTGGTCAGGTTGCAGGATTTAAGTTGAATAAACAAAAGACTAAGGTACTGGGAAAAAATTTAACAAATGTTGAAAGAGAGAGGTTCCAAGAGGAAACTGAGTTAATGGTGGCAAAGAGAGTAAAATACCTGGGGATTAACATGACATCTAAGAATGTAAACTTATTTAAAGACAACTACGATAAGTGCTGGACAGAGATAAAGAAAGATCTAGAAATATGGTCGAACCTGAAGCTTTCCTTGTTAGGTCGAATTGCAGTGATTAAAATGAATGTATTGCCTAGAATGTTATTTTTGTTTCAGACATTACAAATTGTGGATAAACTGGATTGTTTCAAGAAGTGGCAGAAAGATATATCTAAATTTGTCTGGCAGGGCAAAAAGCCCAGAATAAAGTTTAAGATACTCACTGATTCCAAAGAAAGAGGGGGGTTTGCCCTGCCGGACTTAAGACTGTACTATGAATCGGCAGCTTTCTGCTGGTTGAAAGACTGGCTACTTCTTGAAAATGCAGACATTCTAGACTTGGAAGGATTTGATAATAGGTTTGGTTGGCATGCATATATTTGGTATGACAAGGTTAAAGCGCACAAGGGTTTTAAAAATCATATTGTCAGGAAAGCACTGTACAATGTTTGGATTCGGTATAAGGACTTATTGGAAAATAAAACCCCCAGGTGGCTTTCACCAATGGAGGCTAAGGAGGTAAAGAAACTTAATATGAAAACTAATTGGCCAAAATATTTTGAAATTTTAGAACAAGAAAGTGGTGAGCTTAAATTACAAAGTTTTGAGAAAATAAAGTCCAAGGTACGAGATTGGCTCCATTATTTTCAAATAATGGAGGCCTATAAACAAGACAGGAAAATTGGTTTCCAGGTGGAAAAATCGAAACTAGAAACAGAACTGCTAGAACCCAATACTAAGAATTTATCAAGAATGTATAACTTGCTGTTGAAGTGGAATACAATAGATGAGACAGTGAAGTCAGCCATGATTAGATGGGCACAGGACATAGGTCATGACATTATGTTTGCTGACGGAGCAGTTATGGACCACAGGTATTAAATTTACGGCATGTAATGCCCTAAGAGAAAACATTATGAAAATGATTTACAGGTGGTACATGACCCCAGTCAAGCTTGCGAAGATTTATCATTTGCCCAATAATAAATGCTGGAAATGTAAAGAGACTGAAGGTACCTTCTTCCACCTTTGGTGGACCTGCCCAAAGATTAAAGCCTTCTGGGAACTGATTTATAATGAGATTAAGAAAGTACTTAGATGCACTTTTCATAAGAAACCAGAGGCATTTCTCTTGGGTATGGTCGGCCAATCGGTGCCAAGGAAGGATAAGACTTTTTTTCTGTACACCACTACGGCAGCAAGGATTCTCCTAGCAAAGTATTGGAAGACACAAGAGCTACCCACGCTGGAAGAGTGGCAGGCGAAAGTGATCGACTTCATGGGATTGGCAGAAATGACCGGCAGAATCCGTGACCAAGAGAAAGAGACTGTGGAGGAAGACTGGAAGAAGTTTAAAATATATCTTAAGAACTGCTATAAAATTGAGGAGTGCTAAAATGTTAAGGGAAAGGAAGATGTATAATTACAGCGGCAAATTTCTTATGATTTAAGGTGAAATTGAAAAGGAGAACAAATTTAAATTTAATTGGTTAAAAGGGTTGCTGAATAATTGTAAAATAAGGATGCAAAAAGGGGAAGGTATGGGGAAGTCCGAGAAAGGAGGCTTATGAAAATGAGGTTAAGAAAATATGAATTTATGTGTTTGTTTGTATGTTGTTGTTGTTTTGTTTTTAAAAATGGAAAATTAATAAAAATTTATATATATATATATATAAATTTATTTGGATCTTAAGAGGAACCCTGCATGTTGGTTGCTCAGTTAGAGAAAGTTAATCAGTTTACTGAAGTTGGTGTGTATGAAGGAGAGTGAGTGTGCTCCCTTGTTATTGAAATATTGATTATAAATTACTACACTGAATTTGGAATTTCATGTTGAAGACAACTCATTATTCCAGGAAGTAAATACATTGTGCAAAGGTCCTATAGAGTTTTTGAGGGCTCCACATCCTTTCTCTCTCCTATGAAGCAGCCGAGGAATGGAAGAAAGACATTTGGGTACAGCAAGAAGAGTGAGACAATTAAAGAGAAAGAAAGGCTTGTTTTAAACAAGAGCAGAGGTATAGGAGAGATGGGGAGACACTGATGGTTTTAATAATAATACTAAGTTATAGCAACAACAATATCCCCTCACCTGGGACCCTGGCTTATCAACACGGGATTATCCATCCCTTTACCCAGTCTTTAGTGGTCTGACTAGAGGGGAGAAGTGGGCACGTTGCCTATGGACCTTGCTCTGGTTAATTAAGTCTCTGTATTTCAGGGCCAGGGATGCGGGTGGTGCTGTGGCCTAAACCACTGAGCCTAGGGCTTGCTGATCAGAAGGTCAGCAGTTCGAATCCCCACAACGGGGTGAACTCCAATTGCTCAGTCCCTGCTCCTGTCAGCCTAGCTATTCAAAACCATGTCAAAGTGCAAGTAGATAAATACAAGATACACCTAGCTTTTGGAGGAGGAAAACAAGAAAAAAAAATATCCTGAATCTCAGAAGCCAGAACAGCAAGAGGGATCACTGCGCAGTGAAAGCAGCAATCTCTCTTGCTGTTCTGGCTTCTGGATAGTTGCACAGCCTGCATTCGCTCCATAAGGTGCACACACATTTCCCCTTACTTCTTCAGAGGGAAAAAGTGAGTCTTATAGAGTAAAAAATACGGTAGGTACCGCTCCAGCAGGAAGGTAAATGGCATTTCCGCACGCTGCTCTGTTTTGCCAGAAGCAGCTTAGTCATGCTGGCCACATGACCCGGAAGCTGTATGACGGCTCCCTCGGCCACTAAAGCAAGATGAGTGCAGCAACCTCAGAGTCGTCCGCAACTGGACCTAATGGTCAGGGGTCCCTTTACCTTTACCTATTTCAGGGCAAGGGAGGAATTTTCTCCTGCAAGCAAATTATCCGGTTTGCTTGTTTTTGCCCACCTTGTAGCAACTGTCAAAATTTTGGTGGATTAGGCAGTGCCATCCCATTTGTGATGATGGTGCAAAAGGGGCAAAGACAGTTAAGAGGGAGGCAAGTGTTGTTGTTGGTGATAATCCTGATGCCAATGTAGTTCCGGATGGTGGCACAGATTATCAGAGCCCAAAAGCCTCAGGTGAGTCTGACGCTGATTCAGACTTAGCAGCTTCATATACTTTAGCTCCCCATTCTCCCAAAGAGGAGAAAGCACCAGAACAAGAGGATCAGAGAGTTTTGCGCAGATCTGAGAGAACAACCAAGGGTGTACCAACGAAAAGGTTTTCTGAAGAGTTCACTAAGGCTGCGGTCACATGCAACTCTGGTGGGATTTTTAATCCAGGCATGAAGTGTGCTGACAGTAATAGCACAAAACGCTTTATTTATTTCCTTACCTGACCTTAAGTGGTTCATGTGTAATATCTTAAAAGGATCAGGATTGAAGGAGGAAGCGTGTGATTAAGTATAAAATTGTTTGTTCAAATCTGCCTAATTAGCAATGTCAGTTTGCATTTGAGAGTGAGAAACGTGTATGAAGATTTTTCTAGAAGCTGCTTATTCATTTGTGTGTTCACAATATGTATTTTGTGTAAACTGCAGATTGAGATTTATGTTTTAACTCTTTCCTAATGGACACAGAGTGGTTACAGTGATTGTTAAATGGTATTGATAAAGTGTCTTAGATAAAGGGGGAAAGAGATACCTACAGATATGTAAACCAAGGTTGTAAGCAGAGAACAACTTTTGGAGTGTGTGTGCAAATTGCAGTTATGTAAAAGATTCTTGAATGGTCGGATGAAATGGGGGAGGATGAGGAGATTTCACCCCTCCCATATCCAAGAATCTCCTGATGATCTCTGCTGACTCTCCAGAGAGGAGGAGGCGTGTTCTGCTATCTACTTATTCTGCCCCAGCACCACATCAAAGTGTGTGAGAGTCAGTCAGTCAGTGTACCGGAGAGAGAGAGAGACTGAGTGTTAGAGATCGTGTGTAGAGATAAGGTTGCTGCTAAGAGCAGCTGCAGACACTCAGTGAAGTTTAGCATTCATTTATGCTTAGACCTATTTAGCTCTGTATATAGTTTTGTATTATAGCTGTAGTTATAGACTAAAAGAAGATATTCTACAGAGCTGCTCTCCGAGTTGTTTATTTTTTTGGGGGGGGGCGTTTCTTTTTTTATATATATATATAATATTTATTAAGTTTTTGTTTGACAATAAAGATATATAAAAACAGAAAAAACATAGCAAATTCAGATATCTTCATTTCATAAACATCCTTGGACTTCCTCACACCTCTTGTTCCTACTGTCTAGACTCATAAGTTTTACCAGCAAATTATTAACTTAGTTTAATTTATCTATTAAAATTTCCCAATATTTAAATCTCAAATTTAATCTTTTAAATTTCTCTTGTCAAAAGTTAATTATAAAATACCATTTATCCACAATTTATCTCGTTTTTCAATTACATTAACTTTTACACACATAAATTATAAATTTGTTGGAGCCCTGATGTTATAGATCCTACATTTTTCTTAACATTCATACAGTTTACAATACTTTTGTAGATAGTCTTTAAACTTCTTCCAGTTCTCCTCCTCCGATTGTTCACC
The DNA here is from genome assembly GCF_964106915.1 of Podarcis gaigeae. Classification (NCBI taxonomy): domain Eukaryota; kingdom Metazoa; phylum Chordata; class Lepidosauria; order Squamata; family Lacertidae; genus Podarcis; species Podarcis gaigeae. The sequence goes on from NC_139684.1 coordinate 78,008,421, forward strand.
CTGGTTTCGGATTCTGCCGGTCATCTCATCCAGCTCCATATAGTCCATCAGTTGCATCTGCCATTCTTCCAGTGTGGGCAAATCTTGAGTTTTCCAGCCCTTAGCAATGAGTATCCTTGCTGCTGTTGTGGCATACATAAAAAAAGTTTGATCCTTCTTTTGTACACTCTGGCCGACAATGCCCAGGAGGAAGGCCTCTGGTTTCTTAAGAAAGGTGTACTTAAATACCTTTTTCAGCTCATTATATATCATTTCCCAGAAAGCCTTCACTCTAGGGCACGTCCACCAGAGGAGAAAAAATGTTCCTTCAGCCTCTTTACACTTCCAACATTTATTATCAGGCAAATGAGATATCTTTGCAAGCTTGACTGGGGTCATGTACTACCTGTATATCATTTTCATAATGTTTTCTTTCAGAGTATTACATGCCGTAAATTTCATACCGGTGGTCCATAACTTTTCCCAGTCAGCAAACATGATGTTGTACCCTATGTCCTGTGCCCATTTTATCATAGCTGATTTGACCGTTTCATCCTGTGTATTCCATTTTAGCAGCATATTATACATTCTTGAAAGTGTCTTAGAGCTGGGTTCTAACAGTTGTTTCTAACTTTGATTTTTCCACCTGGAATCCTAATTTTTTATCTGACTTAAAGACTTGTTTAATCTGAGCGTAATGTAACCAATTTCACACTTTCCCTTTTAGTTTCTCCATACTCTGCAGTCTCCAGTTGTCACCATCTTTTTCTATTATTTCCCAATGTTTCGGCCATTTGGCCTCCATATTGAGTCTTTTCGGGGCCTTAGCCTCCATTGGTGATAGCCACCTTGGGGTTTTGTTTTCCAATAAGTCCTTATATTTTGACCAGACATTAAACACTGCTTTTCTGACAACATGGTTCTTGAAAGCCTTATGTATTTTAACCTTGTCGTACCACAGATATGCATGCCAACCAAACGCATTATTAAATCCTTCCAAATCTAAAACATCAGTGTTTTCAAGAAGTAGCCAATCTTTCAACCAGCAAAAGGCTGTTGATTCATAATACAACTTTAAGTCTGGCAGGGCAAAGCCCCCTCTTCCTTTAACATCAGTTAATATCTTAAACTTAATTCTGGGCTTTTTGCCCTGCCAGACAAATTTGGAGATATCTCGTTGCCACCCCTCCCATATCCAAGAGAGATTGCACCCCTCCCATATCCAAGAATCTCCTGATGATCTCTGCTGACTCTCCAGAGAGGAGGAGGCGTGTTCTGCTATCTACTTATTCTGCCCCAGCACCACATCAAAGTGTGTGAGAGTCAGTCAGTCAGTGTACTGGAGAGAGAGAGAGACTGAGTGTTAGAGATCGTGTGTAGAGATAAGGTTGCTGCTAAGAGCAGCTGCAGACACTCAGTGAAGTTTAGCATTCATTTATGCTTAGACCTATTTAGCTCTGTATATAGTTTTGTATTATAGCTGTAGTTATAGACTAAAAGAAGATATTCTACAGAGCTGCTCTCCGAGTTGTTTATACACTGCTAGCCTCTGCTGTACTATGCTGTGCGACGACTGTCTACTTGTGGAAGTGAATCCGGTGCTCTCAGCTCTAAGCTGTGAGTCCACAGCACTGTGACCTGTTCCTGTGATACAGGTGGTCTCTGGAAGTGCTACCCAGCTCGCCTAGCCCAGTCGGGGCTGAAGTGTATGAGTCCAGTTAGTGGCACTGGCTCAAGGGCGATGCTGACACCTTAGTCACAAGGGTACCCCCATTAGAGGGGTCCAGGAAGGGTGACACTGGCAGCTTTTTAAGGGTTGGGGCATCCAATCCATTTTGCAGTTGACTCCCCAGCAGGGGTTTGACCCCACCAGGTAGTTTAATCCTCTCAGGTAGCAAGCAGGCTGCCTGTTGCAGGATACATGCCCAATGCCTTAGTCAAACCTACTATTTCCTGTAATCAATAAAGTGGTGGCCTAATTCAACCCAATACCAGTCTCCTATGTCATTCTTGTGGCCCTCCTGTCACCTGCCATGTCCATTATATGCCTCTGCCAGCAAATTCCAGAGATGAAGACAAGATAAGTGCCCCTTCCAGTCCATCTCACCCTTACTCTCGTAAAACAGGAATTGTGAGTAGATGAGTACTTTTCTAGAGTTCTATTAAATTTCACCACATGCCCTCCTAGTTTATCCCCACCTCAGTTTCATCACAATGTCCTTGGGACTAAGATGTTCTCAGTCAGGCACAAAGTAATCAACCATTAATACATCACATGCTCATTCTTCCCAGCCATCTGGTGATACTGGAACCTCATGACATTCCTGGATCCAGCCAACAAGATGTTGTGTGGCAAGTTTCCTCCCCCAGTTGAAATGAAGACACAGACACGTTGCTTTAAGGTTAATGGACGTGAAAGGCCACAACTTTATTGATTACGGAATTGAAGGTATTGGCCTTAGGCATTGGCTTCTATCGACTACCCGGCATGGTGACCGGGAAGGGTTGAACACACCGCAGGAGTCCTGTTGAAGTACGCCAACTAGGATCCCACGGGTGTCACCGCTCGGGGGCATGCCGGAGGCCCTACCTCTCCAGGCTTCGGACAAGGCCACGCTCCCCTTGGAGTCCTCTACCGGACTACCCCTTCTCGTTGGGGGAAGGTGATGGCGCTCCCTTCCCCCTCCTTTTCCTATAATTTGCCCCGTGCCAATGCCTAACCGCCAACACCGTGAAAGTTGTGACGATTGCTACGAGGTAGGCGAAAAAAACCAACTGGCAGGAAGTGCGCCAATTTGGAAAAATTCCTACCAGGCCCCTTGCGGCGACCAACCGAAGCCCATAGCAAGGCCAATTCTAGCTAAACCTAAGGGAGGGGTGGGATGGGAAAACCGCTCAGCTGCTGGGCGAGGGGAAAAGAGGGCGGTCCCTGGGCGTGCCTGGCCTTAAGTAGCCCAGGCCGCGCCTCCCCTCGCCCGCCGATTGGCGGGCTGGGTTGCAGGCACGCCCAGGGATTCCCCCAACTCTCGCGGGGGGCGAGGGAAGCCCCCGCGAATGTGGGAGTGTCCTGCCCACAACACCCTCTCCTCTTCATGATCGGAAAGGGCTTTCTCAGTCAGGCACAAAGTAATCAACCATTAATGCATCACATGCTCATTCTTCCAAGCCATCTGGTGATACTGGAACCTCATGACATTCCTGGATCCAGCCAAGTTTACGTGTTCAGTTTTGTAGTTTCCCTGATTTAACTGTGCATAGTTTGAGAATCCACCTTCTTTTAAATGTGTCTGTGGGAAGGGGGGTGTTGTTCTGAAGTTTTGTTCTATTTCTTCCTTGTTTTTATCCTATATTTTATTCTGTGAACCACCCTGTGATCGTATGATGAAGGGTGGTGTATAATTCTAATAAATAAAAGTACAAATGATTGTACCAAAGGAAGGAAATGGTGACACTGACATATGAAGCCCTTCTTACAATTCTGAAGGAAAAGGTCACCAATCCACTTTAAATTCTTTCATTGCAATAATTTAGTCGCCAACCACTTCTCAGAAAATGCAGCGTTGATTCCTTTATTGGTAATGGAGCCCTACACTGTATTCTCAGGCATGCAACAGGCATCACATGGGACTTAACTTTTCCCCAGTTCTTTCCTATTCTAGTTGCCCTTTGCATCTGGGGAAACCATTTCAGGAATTCCAGGGTTTGCTTCTGGTTGGACAATGAATCAGTGGTAAGGATTGTAGCCAGGCAGTCAGCAAAGTCTGACCAGGCCATCAGGGTGTTGCACCTGTTCGTGCTAGAATGCCTTCAGCACAACTTTTCCTTCATGACACGTTTCATACCAGGTCATAACAACGACATTGCAAATGCTTTATCTCATTTGCAGATGGAGCATTTCCGCGAACTGGCACCCGAGGCAGCACAGATATCTGACCCCTTCCCAGACGACCTGTGGCAGATTGGATGTGAGAAGTAATGCAGGGAATATTTTTGGCATTAGCACCACCCTCCACTAGGTGCTCATATGCCAGAGCTTGGTCATCCTTGGAGCGTTTCTGCGGCCGCTATGGCTCGGCCTCAGACATGTCTCTGACTCTGACATGCTAAAATTCTGGTTCCACCTAAAATGTAGAGGCTTGGCCATCAAAACGTTAGTGCTCTACAAGGCAGCTATTTCATTCTTCCATAAATGTTTCCGGTGGCCTGACCCTTGTGCAAGCTTCCATGTCAAGAAGCTGCTTGTGGGGCGGCATTGTATTATCCCTCCCCGCCAAGATGGCAGGAAGCCTATAACACCACATACCCTGAGGTTAATTTGGGACAAGTTGCCAAAGCTGGGCTGGTCGAACTTCGAAACACACCTCTTCCATGCAGCATTCTCCCTGGTCTTCTTTGGGGCTCTATGCATTGGTGAATGTATTGTCAGTAGCCCCTCCTCACCACACTCAGGTTTAGCAGACACTGATGTATGTTTCTTAGGGCTCCACCTAAAAATTAAGATTTGTTCATCCAAACCGACCAGTTGTGGAGGGGTAACACCACAACACTGGCCCCCTCTGAGCAGGATGGCCCCTGCCTGTGGTGAGACACGCGCAGGTTCCTCTGAGTGTGTCCTAACCACTGGGCTGCCTTCCTCATCCATGCAGACAAACACCCTTGGATGTGCTGCCAGTTCACAGCAGTCTTACCTATGGCCATTGAGGCGGCAATCCAAGGGAATTCTCAGGTCATTCCTTCCACATTGGTGCAGCTTCAACAGCAGCAGCCCAGGGTTGGGACTCTGCCAGTATCAAGGCTCTGGGCTGATGGAGTTCTGCGCCCTACAAGTGCTACATTCGTCTCCACACATTTTCCTTTACTGTTTCCCTTTGACTTTTCTCATATAAGATATTTATTAAAGTTTTTTTTATAAAAGTACAAAAAGAAACATCAAAAAAATCCTTTTAAACAAGATGTTTAAACAAGACAAGATGAAATACAAAAAAAGAAAAAAGAAAAATCACACACTGCACCAAATCAGCGGTGTCTACATTCACCACCCCAAAATTACAATGGACAATTCCGAACTGTTACGTGTGGGTGGAGTGCATTTGACTCCCACCCCCGGTAATGCGCTTTGGTTGCGCGATGTGCGTTAGGGCCTCAAGGACTGGTGATTGGCATGGCGCAGCCCTTCTCTTTAGGAGGGGGCTTTCAGCTGTAGGTATCTTGGTGCCTAAAGTTTGGTGTCTATTGTGGCCATTCTAGGCCTTAGCAGGGTCCATTAAAGGGTGGATTGTGGGAGCCACTGGCCCTGGAGTGGCATCATAAGGTCAAACTCACAGCTTTGGTGAAGTGGGAGGGTATGCTGTGTAAGTTCACATTTATAGTCCCCTCCCACAATGCTTGACTGCCCTGCGCATCCTCAGTCACTGTCAGGTGTGAGAGGGATACCTTCGAAGGCCTAAACCAAGGTCCCTACACCTGAAATTCAATAAACCTGTGGCTTAATTTTAAACCCATCCACAGTTGTCATGTCTCCTTCCTGGGGGGGAAGCTGCAGGGACAGGGTTTAGTGCGTGGGTTCGCAAAAGCTTCCTGAAAAAATACCCTTATTTTCATAGGAGAAATGTTACAGGGCATGGCCTGCAGGATCAGGCCATCTCTAAATCTGCTCTGAACATATGTCATCCTAATATCTACTCCAGATTATGCATTCCATTTAGGAGGTATCCAGGTTCAAAAGACATAGAATCATCCTCCAAAAGATCCTTTGAATTGGAGTCCAGTGAAACCAAATCAAATTTGCTGTTAGAAGACATCACAGCACTGCAGTTCCTAGAGTCTGCCAGGAAGAAAGTTTGCACTAAGGTTCTGATAGCAAATGATGATATGTGAATGTGTTTAAATATGTACCGTAATTCTATTAACAGATCATATTATTTTAAATAGCAATAGTAATTTATTTATAAGCCCAAAGCCTAAACAACCTACAACAACCTACAAGCAACTGCAGGCTGCAAGACTGGCATCACATGACACTGAACTAAATCAAATACGTGCCCAAAGTAAGGCGCTCCAGGTCACTGCCATCTGTAACACCCCCACACTAACCAACGTGAGCCAGTTGAACAAGAATCATACTTTCAGTTGGAAGGGACCCAAATGTCATTTATTTGAGGGCTCCACATCCTTTCTCTCTCCTGTGAAGCAGCCAAGGAATGGAAGAGAGACATTTGGGTGCAGCAAGAAGAGTAGGACAATTAACGTGAAATAAAGGCTCATTTTAAACAACAGCAAATGTAAAGGAGGGATGGGGAGACACTGAGGGTTTTAAAAATACAGTGATACCTTGGGTTACATGCGCTTCAGGTTATATATGCTTCAGGTTACAGACTCCACTAACCCAGAAATATTACCCCGGGTTAAGAACTTTGCTTCAGGATGAGAACAGAAATCGTGCAGTGGTGGCGCAGCGGCAGCAGGAGGCCCCATTAGCTAAAGTGATGCTTCAGGTTAAGAACAGTTTCAGGTTAAGAACAGACCTCCGGAACAAATTAAGTTCTTAGCCCGAGGTACCACTGTAATACTGGGTGGTAGCAAGGACAATATCCCCTCACCTGGGTCCCTGGGTGGGCAGCCATTGCGTTATGGAGTGGCTGGGATGGGTTCAGGGAGGCTGCCAACTTCCAGGTGCATCCAGGAGAGGGCATGGCTGGCACTGCCCATCTCCAGCTGCATTGGACCCTCAGGTAAGGGAAGTTAGTGCCTGCTCAGCCAATCAGAGTCTGGGGTTTGGGGCTGGGAGTAGCCCACCCTCAGCCTTTTTAAGGGGTCGGCCAGGTGTCAGCTGCCCTCTTGGCTGATTGTCTCAGGATTTTCCACCCACTCACCCAGTCTTTAGGGCCCCACCCAGAGGAAGGAAGTGAGCACGTTGCTTATGGACCTTGCTCTGGTTAATTTGGTCTCCGTATTTCAGAGAGAGGGAGGAATTTTCTCCTGCAAGCAATCTGGCCAACTTGTAGGTTTTTGCCAACCTTGTAGCAACCATCATTACTTTGGTGGATTAAGCATTGGACTGCATCCTTAGTCACAAGGGCACCCCATTAAAGGGGTCCAGGAGGGTTGACTCTACCCAGAAGTCCACCAATGGACCAATGGGCCAATACATTTCTCCCACTGGCAGCCAGTGTGGAGTTGTGGCATCCAATCCATTTTGCAGTTGACACTCCAGCAGGGGTTTGACCCAGCTAGGTAGTGTGATCCTATCAGGTAGCAGGCAGGCTGCCTGATGCAGGATACATGCCCAATGCCATAGTTAAACCTACTTTTTCCTGTAATCAATAAAGTTGTGGCCTAATTCAACCCAATACCAGTCTCTTATGTCATTCTTATGACCCTTCCATCACCTGCCATGTCCATTATATGCCTGTTCTGGCAAATACCAGAGATGGGTACAACACAAATGTCCCTTCCAGTCCATCTCACCCTCACTGTCAGAAAACAGGAATCATGAGTAAATCTGTCCCTTTCTGGAATTCCATGAAATTTCACACATGTCCTTTTACTTTATCCCCACCTCAGTTTCCGTTAAAGAAATCCAGGGGCTCGATTTGCTCTGTCCGATCCCCTCTCAGGGATAGGGCCATGCCAGAGTTCCTGCGAGCATCTGGGGTGAACTAAGAGGCAGAAATCCGCCTCTGTGCTCCCCCAGTATGTTTTCCCTGACTGACCTCTGGAGGTTCCAGTTGTCAGTCCTTTTCTTACTGGTACAGGTTCAGGTAGTCCGAACCAATGCCTAAGCAACCACTCACATGCTGTAATCAATAAAGTTGTGGCCAAAGTAATGCCAAAAATCTTAAAGAAATATTCGGTTCCCTATGTGATTTATTTTGGAGGGGGTTTGGGGGTCTTCACACACAACCATCATTACTTTGGTGGATTAAGCATTGGACTGCATCCTTAATCACAAGGGTACCCCATTAAAGGGGTCCAGGAGGGTGACTCCGCCCAGAAGTCCGCCAGTGGACCAATGGACCAATGGGCCAATACATTTCTACCACTGGCAGCCAGTGTGGGGTTGTGGCATCCAATCCATTTTAAAGTTGATACTGCAGCACGGGTTTGACCCAGCTAGGTAGTTTGATCCTATCAGGTAGCAGGCAGGCTGTCTGACACAGGATACAAGCCTAATGCCATAGTCAAACCTACTCTTTCTTGTAATCAATAAAGTTGTGGCCTAATTCAACCCAATACCAGTCTCCAGTGTCATTCTTATGGCCCTTCTGTCACCTGCCATGTCCATGATATGCCTGTTCTGGCAAATACCAGAGTTGGCAAATACAACACAAATGCCCCTTCCAGTCCATCTCACCCTCACTGTCAGAAAACAGGAATCATGAGTAAATCAGTCCCTTTCACACATGTCCTTTTACTTTAACCCCACCTCAGTTTTACCACAATGTCCGTGGACCCAAGATGTTCTCAATCAGGCATAAGGCCATTAACAATTACCTGTAGTACATCACATGCACATATATTTGTCTTCCCAGTAATCTTGTGATGCTGGAACCTAATGACATTCCTGGATCCAGCCAAGTTTACGTGTTCAGTTTTGTAGTTTTCCTGGTTTAACTATGTATGGTTTGAGATACCACCTTCTTTTAATTGTATCTGTGGAAAAGTTGTTTGTGTGTTGTTTTGTTTTGTTTTACTTTTTTACTTATTTTCATCCTGTATTTTATTATGTGAACCACCCTGTCATCGTATGATGAAGGATGGCTTAGAAATCTAAGAAATAATAATAAAATCATTCCAAATGGAGGAATCAGATATTAAATCCATACAAATTCATTTTTATTTCCTAAGCACAGGTCAAAATTAACTGAAATATAAATGCATTCAGGTATATAGAGCCCAAAGTCTCTATATAATTTTGACATATTTTTTGAACCATAGTCTAAATATGTAATTCTATTAACAGATTATATTATTTTAAATAGAGAAATTCCAATTAAACTTTTTATTGCACTAGCCATAGGCCATGTCATCATTCAGAAAGAGAACAAACAGAAAAACAACAAAAACCACGTTCCAGCTTGTCAACATCCTTCTTAAATTGTGGCACCCAGAATTGGACACAGTCAGGATGAAATGGTGAAATCAGCTATGATTAAATGGGCACAAGATGTTGGACATAATATTATGATGGCTGACTGGGAACAGTTATGGACCACAGGTATGAAGTTTACGGCATGCAATGCCTTAAGAGAAAATATAATGAAAATGATTTACAGGTGCTACATGACATCAGTCAAGCTTGCAAAGATTTATCATTTGCCCGATAATAAATGTTGGAAATGCAAAGAGACTGAAGGTACATTCTTTCACCTTTGGTGGACATGCCCAAGGATTAAGGCTTTCTGGGAGATGATCTACAATGAAATGAAAAAGGTATTTAAATATACCTTTTTGAAGAAACCAGAGGCCTTTCTCCTGGGCATGGTCGGCCAATTGGTGCTAAGGAAGGATAGAACTTTTTTTATGTATGCTACAACAGCAGCAAGAATACTTATTGCAAAGTACTGGAAGACACAAGATCTACCCACCCGGGAAGAATGGAAGAATGAAGGTGATGGACTACATGGAACTGGCGGAAATGACTGGCAGAATCCAAGACCAGGGAGAAGAATCGGTGGAGGAAGATTGGAAGAAATTTAAAGACTATCTACAGAAACATTGTAAAATTAATGAATATTAGAAGGATGTTGGAATGAAGTTATGTGGTTTTAGCAGAAATGTTATAAAGGTTTAGAAAAAAACAGACTGTTAATTGGTGAAAGTAGGGAAAGTAAAGTTACATTATTATTAAGATAAATTGCAGGACAAAAATTGGAAAAGATGGAAAGGATTTGTTGAAATAGCTAACCGAACTAGAATACAAAAAAGGGAGGTGTGAGGAGGTCAAGGAAACAAGCAAATGAAAGATAAGTTATGGGAAGATATGTTGTGTTTTTCTCTTTCTCTTTTTTTTTCTTTTTTCTTTTACTTATTGTGATGTGTTGTTTTGCTTTTGTTTAATATGGTGTTTTTACTTTTGTTTTTTGTAACCCTTAAAACCTTAATAAATATTATTTTTTAAAAAAAAACAAAACAGAATTGGACACAGTATTCCAGGTATGGTCTGACCAAGGCAGTACAGAGTGGTACTATTACTTCCCTTGATCTGGACACAATACTTCTGTTGATGCAGCCTGGAATAGTGTTAGCCTTTTTCCCTACTGCACACAATGTTGACACATTTAAGATTGTGGCCAACCAAGACCACCAGATCATTTTCACATGTACTGTTAGTAAACCAGATGTCCCTCATCCTGTATTTGTGCATCTGGTTCTTTCTGCCTAAGTGGAGAACCTCACATTTGTCCCTATTGGAATTCATTTTGTTAGCTTGAGCCCACTTCTCCAATCTGTTAAGGTCATTTTGAATTCTGATTCTGTCTTCTGTGGCATTAGCTACCCCTCTCTGCTTGGTGTCATCAGCAAATTCAATGAGTATCCGCTCATCTGGACAGGGTATCAATAATACAATGGAGGAAGAGGAGGAAGAGAATGACATCCCTATTTTTATCAGAGAAATGTTGGAGGGGGTTCGCCACAAGCAGTCACATCGTATTGCTTTTCCTTATAAGCACACGGAAGAAACCTATTTGCCATAGTTATATTTTGGACGAGGACTGTGTTAGCGTTGCAAAAAGTGGATTGGCCAGAGTATAGGAGACTGACTGAAATGGATATATAAAATGTGTATGAGACAGGAAAGAGTGTGCTGCTTTGAGATTTTGAGGAGCAGTATTGTTCTTCATTGCTTGACATTTTCAGTGGGAGAGCAGTGCCCCAATCATGAGCTGGACTGCATTGCTCTTTATACTAGTTACTGGAGATCCCAGGTGGGAGAGGGCTATTGTGTACATGCCTTGTTTTTTGGGCTCCACGTAGGCATATGATTAGACAATCTGGGAGCAGAATGCTGAACTAGATGGACCTTTGGTGTGATCCAGCAGGGATCCGCTTATGTTCCTGACTCCTGAATCCCATAGTGGCTCTCCAGAACTCGGTCAAACAGTAATAATCTGTTCTGGCTGCCTAGTGCTGTGTGGCAAATCTCCAGTAAAAACAGCTATAAAAAACCCACAGTGGGCTGCATTTTAGAGCTTTTTCAAAGTTTTCCTCTTGATAATCTGGGTAGGATGATTGCTCTTTTGTTTATTTTAATTTTTGTGATGTCCTTATGATATTGTTAGCCACTCAGAGATTACTTCAAAATATGGATTGGCATATACATTTCCTAAATCAATGCAGCTGTCGTGCAGCTGTCAATAAATTTGTGAGCACATCCTTCACAGCCCGTGAACCATTCACCCCATCGTAAATGGATAACAATGCTACCTCTGGACTTTCAGTCAGCTTTAACCCTGTTATCTCTGTTATCTCTTTAAACACCCTTTTCATCATCATCAACCTTTTATTCGACCATCAGTCAGAAAAAGTACATTTCTCAATACACAGTTAAACATCCAGGAAGATTTTAGAGCTTAGCCAACACTAAAATGGGCTAAACAGATAGCCCCATATCGATACAGTCAATTATAGTCTTGCGACGCTTAAAAGCTAAAAAAAGAAATTTGGCCACCAAGGAAGGTATAGCTCTAGTGACATTATTCAGCAAGTGTAAAACCTGGTGTAAAACCTGGTTTTCTCTGGGTAGGAAGCTAAATTGACATAGGAGTGGATCTATAAAATTTTGTCTAAGCTCTGCATAAGAAGGGCAAGTCAAGAGAATGTGTTCGGTGGACTCAACCACACCCATGGCACAATGACAGGTTCTCTGGGCGTATGGTACTCCCCTGTACCTTCCCCACAATATCACAGAGTCAAGGACATTTAATCTAGCCACTGTAAGAAGTCTGCGGTATTCCACATAGTGGATTTCTGCAAGGTAGGGGGCTGGTATGGTCCGATAAATCTGGTCCCCTAGGAGCATCCCTGGTTTTACCTGGGCTATGTCCTCTTGTCTGGCAATGTCACTCAGTCTCCGGGAGATCACAGCTCTGGCTTGATTGTACGTCATAGACTCAAAGTAAAGGTGAGACAATCTGCAGGATTGAACCTCGTTAATGATCTCCCTTTCCCATGATGATTGGAAATCGTCCCTCAATATCAAGGGGGCAATACCCACTGGTTTAAAACAAAGCTTGAGCCATAGCCAGAGCTTCGTCTTCAAGGCCACATACCGTAGAGCTTGCCAGCCGACCTCTAATCTCATAACCGCGCCCGCTACCGAGGGGAGAATCCTAAGGATGGCTCTAAGGAATCGCGTTTGAATAGAATCCAGTTTCAAAAAATCCCTATGGGAGCCTAAAGAGATGCCCACCAAAAGAAGGGGGAGGACTTTCATTTGAAAGAGTCTCAAAGCTATCTTCACTGATTGAGCCTGATTCTTAGCATATAGAGATCTAATCTGGATGGCTGCTTTAGATGCATTAGTTGTTATATAGTCTCTATGGGCCAGAAAAGACCTATTTGACCGTATTACTTGTCCCAGATATTTAAAGCAGTTAACCTGCTCCATGGAGATCCCGTTCATCGACCATCGATGGAGTCTCGGTCGGGCAGAGAAGACCATGATCTTGGTCTTAGCATAGTTGGGTTGGAGCTCATGCTGATCGCAGTATTCATGTAGAGCTTGCAACATTCTCCTCAGTCCAATAGGGGATCTGGCAAGAAGTGCGGCATCATCCGCATACAGAAGAACATTCAGAGATCGGCCTGCTAATTTTGGGGGGGGGTGTGTGGAATGCATCATTGGCCATGTGAGTCACCAGTGAGTTAATGTAAAAGCTAAACAATGCTGGGGCCAATAGACAACCCTGTTTTACCCCTCTAGTGGTGGTAACAGGGTTGGAGACTAGGCCTTTATTGTCAAGCCTGATTCTCAGAAAGGTGTTTGTATGGAGGCTGATAATCAGATGGAGGAGACAACGATCGATCTTTGTAGCAGCCAGTTTTGCCCATAGCTGCTTTCTAGAGATTCGATCAAATGCTTGCTTAAGGTCAATAAAAGCCACGTGAAGAACCTTTGGGGCTTTACCGGCATACTTTTCTGCCAGGTGATTCAAGGTTAATATTTGGTCTGTGGTAGACCTTCCAGGGCGAAAACCCGCCTGTTCATCAGCAATGATATTGTCGTCCTCCATCCATTTTGATAGTTTGTTTAGCAGGTACCCCGAGTAAATCTTCCCAATGACATTTAGTAAGCTGATTGGCCTAAAGTTGCTTGGCTCTGTACGTGGACCTTTCTTATGTATTAATACAATCAACGCAGAGCTCCAGCTAGAGGGAAATTTTGCTGTTTTGTTTATATGCGTGTAAAGTGCTGCTAAAAGTGGGATCCACAAATCTTTATTTGCTTTGATGGCATCAATGGATATAAGGTCATCACCGGGGGCCTTGCCTGCTTTAAATTGATCTATGAGAGTTTCAACTTCAGGGCATGTAACTGGGTCCCAATCGGACAGTGCTTCCGGCTCCACCGTATCTCCGCTGGCTTCATGGGCTGCATACAGATCGGCAAAGTATCTTTCCCAAGTGTCCGCTGAGATGTGGGGTTCTATTCTTGCAAGCGGCCTACCCAGGTATCTGGAAATTAACTGCCAAAAAGAGGCTGGATTTCTATTCTCTGCAGATATCAAAAGGTTGTTCCAATTGTTTCTTTCTGCCTCGAGCTTCTTTTCTTTTAATAGGGCTTTGTAACTTCTCCTGAGGGTGATAAGGTGGTTATTTGGCATGGGGTCATTTGATGCTCTGTATGCCAACCATTCATTATACAGATGATTCTTGAAGTTTTTGCACTCCTCATCGAACCATTTTTTGTGGAAAAACTGTTTACCATGCTTTGTGGGGGACCGAGCTAGTGTTGGTTTTAGAAGTTCTACTAAATCGTCATATATTGGTAGAGGCTCATCCGCCTGCATAAGGGAAGCCCTTTTTATTTGGAGCTGATCAGACCAGAGAAGTTCGTTCAACTGCTGGGCCGAGTTGGAGGTCCATTTAAGGGCTGTAGGTCTTATCTCCAGATGATCATTTGATAGGTGCACGAAAGAGTACCTATCAAGTTCACACCCTTTTCAAAAAAATAATAATAAAAAAATATGAACATATTTACACCCCCACCAAATGTGAACATAAGTCCCCGTTTCCTAGCATCCCCTCCAACATAACACCAAATGTTCCTTGTTTATTTGATTTAATCTTATGGTGTGAAAACCATCTCTATACTAACTTATAATAATTTTATTTTATCCTTATAAACAATATTTTCCAATATTTCCAATAACCCCCCACCCCAAACTTGGACTAGTTATCTGCCCTGTTGTCTCATTTTCCCTCACCTCTTTTAACTGATCTTGTTGATCCTCCATTTGCACTAAAAAAAAATTCTTCTCTTTTTCGTCTTTTTCAATTTCCTTTTTTAAAATTACTGGGAAGTCTTCTATCATCACCACTGGAGTTAGTGGGGAATTTACTGGTATCAATTTTCCTTTATATTTCGCTCGTATCTCAATGTTTCTTAATAAGGGATTTTCAATATGCCACCATTGCCTATTGGAAAAAATATTTTCACTAACTTCTCCCTCATTTCCTGTGTACCACTCTCTAAGCATTCTAATGTTCCTTCTTCTGTTATTCCATCTATGATATATCTTAACAGATTTGCTATATAACATAACCTGATGTTGGGGAGACCGAGTGCACCTATTTTCTGGGGTTTGTACTATCTTCTTTTATTAATTTTAGGTTTCATATCCCCATTACCAAATTTATTAATCATGCCTTGCCAACCCTTTATTTCTGTCTCTGATACATTAATTGGTACATTCTAAATAAAAAAATTATTCTATACAAAATTTTCATTTCAATTATTGCTATTCTTTGAAACTATGAGAGCTTTATTTTCCTATATTGAACCAGCTTTTCCTTAATTTCCCTCTTTTATTTGTTAACTTCACTTGTTCCATTCCACAGGTTCTAGTATTATCGAAGACAGGTACTAGTCCCTAGTCCTGTATAAAAGACAATAAGCCTCTTAGGAACAGTTTCTGGGGTTCACAGGTGGGAGAGCTACTCTGCTCATTCATTATTTTCTGGGCTTCTCACAGGCATCTGCTTCCTGAGAACACTGTGCTGGACTAAATGAACCTTTTATGTGATCCAGCAGGGATCCTCTTTTGTCCTTGACTTTTGAATCCCTCAGTGCATCCCAGAGGTCTGTCAAAGAGAAATTTACCCTGGTAGCCTACTGTTGTATGGCATATTTCCTGGAAAGGGAGCACAATAGCCCAACATCAGCTGCACTTGACTACTTTGTCCAGCACCGCCCTCTTAATAAGTATCTGAAGCCACTTCTCTCTTCTATAGTCCTGCTTTGCATCCCTTTTCACATTAACACCCATTGTCAATGTCCTCATATGAAGGGAAACTCCCCTTAAGTGTAGAAATTGTATATTGGATGGATGGAAAGCTCTTTAATCTAAGCAGGCTGAAAGCAAAGAGTAAGGTTACTGTAACTTCTGTCATAGAGCTGAAGACAATGTAGTGAGTGCACACTTCAGAGGATGACCTCCAAACCATCCTATATATCTTCGCAGAAGCTTACAAAATGGTTGGCTTATCGCTCAGCTTCCCAAAAACCAAAGTGCTGCACCAACAAGCACAAAACAACCCCTCTGTAGTACCACAAATCCAACTCAGTGGTGTAATGTTGGAAGTTATCCTTCCACAAGGGCCAACATTGATGCTGGAATCCAGTATCGCCTGAGCTCTACAAGTGCCTAGCTTTCTCCTGATTAAAGTGCAGAGTGTTTGAGGGCCGGGACATTTGCAGGGAAACCAAAATGCTTGTTTACAAAGCTATTGTACTACCAACCTTACTGTATGCTTGTGAAACCTGGACCATTTATAAACGCCAAATGAAGTGAAGGACATGAGGCAGGAGTTAATAATGCAGGTGAGCTACGCACAGGTGACCTGCAAGCAAGTTGCTGGCCAGCTCTGTGAAGGCTCGTTTTATTGACACATGCAAACCTAGGCAGATACATTTTAACCTTTACATATCTTCCAGTCCCGAGATCATGGGGTGGTACAAAGTTATTTTGCCACCTGTTTCCACCACATCATTTTCCCATTGCACAGTGTATGATGATGGAGACAAAGGTCTCAGAGGCAAAGGTCTAGACAGAGGGCACAATGTTCAGAAGTTTAGACAGACACAATGAAGGTTAGACAGAGGGCACAATGTTCAGACAGCTGTGGCTTTGTCTGTGAAGTGGAGTGTGCTCCGCACCCCAAGGTCATGTGTGCAGGCAGACTGAGGCTGCCTGCGGGTGAGGAGTGTGCTCTGGACCCAGCAATCATCCCTACAACCAAAGATCACCAGTGGCGAAGCAATGATTCTTCAACATCACCTTGCCACAACAATTTAATTGATTATGAACAAAGGAAAATTTAACCCATATCCCATATTATGATGAGCCATCTCTCTCTCTGAAACTGTTTTTGAGCTATGTACCCAGCTAGGGATCTGTCTGAGGATTTGCAACCACCATGCTTACTAAAATGCCTCAGTAAGGCGCATCTGCTGGTGAAATGAGCTCTTCGTGTGATTCATTGGCTGCCAACCCTGCTGAGTTACTCTGCTGAACTGTTTATATGCCCTGAAGTCTGAGAGTGCAGGTATGCATACCAAGAAAGTCCTGGGGGCGTCAGGATGGTAAAACATACAATAATATACAAATGTGTATATTTATTCTTATTATCCTAATGCACTTATAATTGTCAATAACCTAGTATATTCTGTGTAAACTCATTCCAAATATCATTGAATTCATCCAAAGGAAAACTGCGCCTATACAGTAAGTTTTCTGTTCATATGTTACCAATGTTTTCATGTTGTCTAGCGATTGAGTAAAGGGAACAGTTTCTTGGCCACCATTAGGGTGCAGAGAATCCATTCTTGCTTTCTTGTTTTCAATTTCCATACAATGGGTATATAGTTCAAGAGCGTAGTTGCTTCTGAAAATCTTAATTTTTTGAGTAGTGTTTTTGGGAGAAAGTGCTTGTGTCCAGCACTTTCTCCCAAAACGTAGTAAGTGTAGGACACAGTAAAAGCATGTGTTTCAAAGAAGAATTGTCAATAATACATCTCCAACCAAGAGATACATTAGATAATCTTTTCTTATACAAATGCAAGGGAGACCAATAGATTCAAAGAAGGATTTTCTGTTGTATAATTCTTAGATTAAGATCCATTGATATGATACTGAAGCCAAGAAATTTTCCCACTATCCAGGTAATAGTGAACATTCCAATTCTTTATTCCAATCATTTCTTAAACTCTGCTTATCAAACTGAGTTTCAAATTAATTATCCAATTGCTCCAAATTTCAAGTGTCTCAGATGCTGTGAAGGTAGTCAGACCAAACAAAGTTACTAAAATATGTTGTAGCTGCAAGTATTGCCATTGGACCACCTCTGATAGATGGTATTTGATGTATGTACTGTACGTATAGAAGTCTTCCTCATCTATCAGTTGGTCCAAGGTCACAACACCCATGTCAGCTGCATCCCATTATCACACAGTTTTTCCATATTACCATTCCTCTCCGCACATTATTGAAGTAGGATTTAGCATGTGAAAATGAATTTATTTTTATTAGCTAATATATTCCAAATCTTTCTAATTGGCTTGTTTCAAGAGTTGTAGGGACTTCAAATATTTTGATCCTAATACTATCCACCCAAATAAAAATGTTATATACTGTGTGTGTGTTCTAAGGTTGCCCAACTGAGGAGATTATGACCATCAGCAGGTCTCCAATATTTGATACTTGTCAATAAATAAGCACGAATGTATAATTCCAGTCTCGGAATTCCAGATTTACGTTATAGTAAGCAACTCAGATTTCTTTGAAATATGGACTGGAATATACATTTCCTAAATCAATAAGATAACTCATGATTACCCATTGTTTTTCATTCTAAAAACAGTGCCCTTCATCACCACTGCCACCAAATATTCTTAATTTGATAAATGCAGACACACAACACAGTTTTGATTTGCTTCACCAATTTATTTTGATTATGAACAAAGGATTTTTTTTACACATATCCCATGTTTTCATGAGCCAAACCCCCACATTTCTTCTTTAGTTTTCTATTCCCTGCATCCCATTCACCAAATAGAAGCCTCAGGAGTCCTGTGAATACCAGTTGTTCTGGACTCCCATGTTCAGACAAGCAACCACCACTTCCATTGTTACAGAAAATAGTGGAATCCAAGAGGAAGAAGACATTGCTCTCTCCTAACTACCCTTAAAAGCTGAATTGCTTTGGTGAAGCTATAGCTCCACAGCATCGTGCTCCGGTTATCATGCCTGAAAAGTACTGGTTAAGAATTGATGTTTTGGCCAATTCACAAAAAGCTGGTGTTGCACAGCCTTTGACGACCTTATCAGGAACTTCACTGTCGTCTAGTAAAGAAAAAAAGACAAGGTCAGATGAGCATCTTGGTAGCAACCTGTGTTTGTGTGTGTGTATGCAAAAGAAAAAATAAAGGTAAAGGTAAAGGTACCCTTGCCCATATGGGCCAGTCGTGTCCGACTCTAGGGTTGTGTGCCCATCTCACTTAAGAGGCCGGGGGCCAGCGCTGTCCAGAGATACTTCCGGGTCACGTGGCCAGTGTGACGAAGCTCCTCTAGCGAGCTGGCACCAGCAGAGCACACAGAAACACCGTTTACCTTCCTGCTAGAAAGCGGTACCTATTTATCTACTTGCTCTTAGGGGTGCTTTTGAACTGCTAGGTGGGCAGGAGCTGGGACCGAACGACGGGAGCTCACTCTGCCGCGGGGATTTGAACCGCCGACCATGCGATCGGCAAGCCCTAGGTGCTGAGGTTTTACCCACAGCGCCACGCGCGTCCAGAAAAGAAAGAATAGGAGCATCTTAATTTTTAATAACTATGTTGAGCAAGTATAGAAAGCATCTGAAAATACCACATGAAATAAATATGAGAGAGATTTTTAAAAGATATGTTTAAAAAGTCTATTTTTTCTTCTTCTGGGGCAAGGGCTCATCTTCATTGATACTGCTTTCCAGATCAGGTCTCCATGGCTAATTTTACTTCTTTTAAAGACTGGTGAAAACACTCTTTTAATAATACACGTAATTTAACAAACAGACTATTTCTCTCACCTTCTCAAACCCCCGCCCCGGATATATACATACTCATCTATATACATACAAAGCAAATGGGATTTGAGGTGAGTTATGTTTTCATGAAAAAAAGAAACTTTGCCTCAAATGTACAAATAATCTATTTTCTGGAAGGAACACATAAACAGAATGAAATAGTAACACACACACAAACACCATTCCCCCCCCCCCCACTCATTGCAAGGCGGTTCTACTTACCATGAACAAGATCAAAGTCAATGCACTGAGTCTCCTCATCATAACACTTGATGGCATTTGAACCCTCGGAGACTTCTGATTCAGCTACACCACGGTTTGGGCACTCCAGCCCATTCAAGTGCCTCGGTGGCACTGCCAGAAGGAAATACTAAAGTCAAGACATGATTCCAGCCCATTTATCTTTATTCTAATTCCTAGGCTTCAGTTCTCTAATCTTGTGAGAGGGTTGCAACATCTCTACTTCATTCTGTTTCTGCAATTAATGATGTTGATAATGCAGATATTTAGACCTGAGATGAGCAGACAAGCAGTGGTATTTTTTAGGGAGTGAGTTGGGGAATTTATTTTTGTGAATGTGACTTATTGACCACAGTTATTTTCGGTGCTTGGTTTATTATATATAGTGTTCAATCACTAATTACATATACTAACATAGTGCTTATTACTATGAAATAGAGTTAGGTATATAATCTTGTTTAAGTATAATATGTTGTATACTTTGTTATTATGTTGGAAACACTGCTCTGATTAAGGTTACTATGTAAAGTTTTTAAACAACAAACAAACAAACAAACAAACAAACAAATAAATAAAATATATATATAATAATCATTAATAAATAAACAAATACACACCAAGGCTTTAAATATAAAGCCTTGGTGTGTATTTGTTTATTTATTAATGATTATTATATATCACTTAATACTAAAAAGAGGCTCCTGTTGTTGTTTAGTCATTTAGTCATGTCCAACTCTTCATGAATCCATGGACCAGAGCAAGCCAGGCTTGGAAACTACAATAAAATTTAATTTTATACCTAAATGCATTACAATGCAATAAAATATAAAATCTCAAAAAACCCAAAAACATCAGCATATATTGAAGTGTCTTTAGAGTGAAGGAACCCAATAATATTCTTAATAAATAATAATAATAATAACTTTATTATTATTTCATTATCTACACCCTGCCCATCTGGCTCAATTCCCCCAGCCACTCTGGGCAGTTTACAGCATTTATAAAGCATCTCCTAACTTACAAAATGCTACACATCACACTAAGATTCCGCCTCTAATAGCCACAAACTATAAAGTTATTACCTCTGCAGTTCTGCCCCATCAGGATGAGTCCCAGGGTGAGCTGGGCTTTCAGAAAGCAAAGGGGGGCATGCTTTGTACACTTGTTGAGTGATGAAAACTAAGTTTCAACCTAATTTTTTTTTTCTTCTCATGGACACATAGGGTTTCAGCCTGCATACCAGTTGGAGCTGGTAGACAGTTGCTCTGGACACAGAATTGACCTGCACCTCCATGGACAGCTGTGAGTCCAAAATGACTCCCAGTCTGCACACCTGGTCCTTCAGAGGCACAGTAATCCCATTGAGGACCAGGGAGTTCTCCACACCCACCCGCCACCTGTCCCCCAAGAACAGTACTTCTGTCTTGTCAGGATTCATCCTCAATCTGTTAGCCATCCATCCTCCAACCACCTCCAGACACCCATACAAGACCTGCACCACCTTCATTGGTTCCGATTTAAAATAGAGGTAGAGCTGGGTATCATCCGCATATTGATGAACACCCAACCTGAACCCCCTGATGATCTCTCCCAGTGGCTTCATGTAGATGTTGCAAAGCATGGGAGAGGGGAGGAACCCTTCGACACCTCACAAGTGAGAGACCAGGGGTCTGGTCTGAACACTCATCCCCCCCCCCCCCCACTTTCTGAACATGGCCCAGGAGGAAGGAGCAGAACCACTGTATAACCGTGCCCCAGCTCCCAGCCCCTCTAGACGGTCTAGAATAGGGGCAAGCAACCTAAGATCCCCAGGCCGGATGCGGCCCAATCGCCTTCTCAATCTGGCCCGCAGACGGTCCGGGAATCAGCATGTTTTTACATGAGTAGAATGTGTGCTTTTATTTAAAATGCATCTCTGGGTTATTTGTGGGGCATAGGAATTCGTTCATTTCCCCCCAAAAAATATTGTCCAGCCCACCACATGGTATTAGGGATGGTGGACCGGCCCATGGCTGAAAAATGTTGCTTTTAACATCCAGAAGGATGTTATGGTCGATGGTATCAAAAGCTGCTGATAGATCCAGCAGAACTAGGACATTGCTTTCACCTTTGTCCCTAGCCCACTGGAGATCATCAGCCAGCATGATCAAGGCAGTTTCAGTCCCAGCTTCTTATTCAGTATCACTCATCCCATTTTACTCCACAAATCCCATTTTTCCTCCACAAATGAAGCCCCATTGGGAGCTCAATATCTACTTATTTGTTTATTAGGAATTAAATTTGTATACTGCCCTTCATCCAAAAATCACAGGGCAGTTCACTACATATTTTTTTTGACATATCAAAATTCTGTCCCTAATTACTGGCAAGGGAACATTGCAGTGGCACCCAATCAAGTGATACAACTTTTTTTACCTCATGTCATCTAATTTTCTTTTGTCATCTTTTGTACACTTGTTGAGTGATCAAAACTAAGTTTAAATCTAAAATTTTAATTTTTTATCTCATCCCGTTTTTGAGTTATGTGGGTTTGAAATTTCAAAAAGAGAGAGAGAAATTTGACCTTGCCAGAGTACACAAAGGCCTTAAAAGCTCAGCCCAGCATTGAGATACAGTGGTACCTAAGGTTAAGTACTTAATTCGTTCCGGAGGTCCGTTCTTAACCTGAAACTGTTCTTAACCTGAAGCACCACTTTATCATTGGGACCTCCCGCTGCTGCCTCCGCGCCAGAGCCCAATTTCTGCTCTTATCCTGAAGCAAAGTTCTTAACCTGAAGCACTATTTCTAGCTTAGTGGAGTGTGTAACCTGAAGCGTATGTAGCCTGAAGCATATGTAACCTTTAGCGTATGTAACCTGAGGTATCACTGTACGTCAAAACTATAACACAAATCCCTTCAGAACCTGATCTTCATGATATGTCACATGATGGACTTACTCTAAATCTAAAAATCTAAGTTGCCAAATTTTCATTTTTTAAAAAAAGGATTAAAAAAATTAATATGATTTAAAAATTCCCAAAAATATATTGATTATTTAATATTTCAAAGAGCCACCTGCAAATTTCACATTTTTCCAAATATATTTTGTACATAAATGTATGCCTTATTGGATTCTATTTGGGATAAATGGGTCTTCTTGGTGTAAAATATAACAGAATAAACAAGATCTCAACTATAATATTAGTTGCTTCAGGCATTTCTTTTGATAGTTATTCAATTAAAAGGTGTCTGAAAAGCTAGTTAGGCTTTTCTTTTTAAAATGTGTTAAATGAGGTAAAAAAGTTGGATTACTTTATATTGAATGACCCAGGAATGAATCTTGGACTGGAACAGTATTGCTTGTCTTAGAGTAACAAGGAAAGAAATTGGAAAGCTCAATGCTATTTATCTGTGGCAATAGATAAATAGATAGATGATAGATAGATAGATGATAGATAGATAGATGATAGATAGATAGATAGATAGATAGATAGAGAGAGAGAGAGAGAGAGATAGATGATAGATAGATAGATGATAGATAGATATAGATAGATAGATAGATAGATAGATAGATAGATAGATAGATAGATAGATAGACTTACTTTCAAGCACTTTCATGTTGCACAAAATTTTTTGACAGCATTGGTGGATATGTTGGAAGTATTTTCTTTCTACTGAAGAAAAGGTGGCATTTATTGAGATGCAATCTTCAGCACAACCCTTGTCCTGGTAGATCTCTTTAGAGCCATCTGTTAGAAAGAATTGAAGGAATAGCAAGATATGCAAAAATTCAAATTGATGAACGTACAAATATAAATACATTGGCCAAATGGGTGATTTAAGAGAAAATACCTGGCAACAACTGAATTCAGCAAACTAATCCATAAAGTAGTTTCTTTGAAGTATAATTTCTTCTGCAATACCATGTGAATATTCTAGGATAGTTCCTTAACAACTTGCACATAAATGGGACTAGATGGACTTCCTTTTCTGCCCATACAAAAGAGTCTAGAATAGTTTGATCCACTACCCATCTCTACCTACTATACAGCTAGCTGATCCAGGGGCCTGACTCATGAAGCTTCCTTATATTATGTACTATATTTCTGAGAGATGGGAGAAGATGGTTTTTCACCTGTTTCCTCTAATTTTCTGATCTCGTGAACTCACTTCTCAATACAAGAAATCTTTTTGCACGCAACCTTCTATGGGGAGTGTTGTGTATTGAGTCAAAGGATTTTATATCTGTATTAGTATTGTCTGTATTTGCATTAGGGTAAAGTAACTGCCTTTTGGTTTCAGAGGGTGCAGCTACTATTGATTTATTTAAGCTGCTGTATTTGGATCCTCTGTCTTATTGGTTTCCTCCAAAAGGCAGGACTGTGATTGCCTGATATTGTTCCCTCCAAAATGTATCCTTTCTAGCTAGTTCCCTGTCCCTATAAATGTAGCTCTCCCCTCCTCAGGTCTCAGTCTTGTTTGCTTTAATAAAGAAGTGTTACTAGAGAACTGTCTCCAGCATATTATGTCAAGAGAGCTGAAATCACAAACCCCACGTCACAACAGGGAGAAGTAGTTATATCTGTCTGAGTACGTTTTCCCCCCTTTTCTTTTTTTAAAAATTATTTCTGTTGCTTCATTTATCATCAGAGTATATCAGCATTTGATGCTATGTGCTGTTACTATATGTTGCAGGCCTATTTGGCATCAGCTAATACTGCAACTGGATAAATAGGTTCCGCTCTGGCAGGAAGGTAAACGGCGTTTCCATGCACTGCTCTGGTTCGCCAGAAGTGGCTTAGTCATGCTGGCCACATGACCCGGAAGCTGTACGCAGCTCCCTTGGCCAATAAAGCGAGATGAGCGCCGCAACCCCAGAGTCGTCCATGACTGGATCTAATGGTCAGGGGTCCCTTTACCTTAATTGGAGACTGATTCTAAAAAGAGAGAGTGGGGTGGTGGCGTTGGGGACAATATTTATAAAATATGGCCTGGATCAGGTAAATTCATTCTGATTGGTCTGAGAATCTCCATTCACCCCTTCCTCCTTTTCAGGAGCGTTGTTTGCATCCAGTGTGAGAGTGGATAGGCTGCGCCCCTGGTCATTGCCTACTCTGGCCCAGGCAGCGTCCCAAATCTTGCAGACCTGCCTGTGCAAGAAAAAAACTTAAAAGTACATGAGAGTGTAAAGCAGGCATGAGATCAGAAGGGCTCAATCGCCAACGGGCTTTGAGGGGGAAGACACGAAGGCTACTCAACCCCCTAACCCCCAAGAGGGAGCCTTGGGGTCAGCATAGAACATTGTTGTCAAAGAGGAGTTTCCCGGTCTCTTCGTCTCTTTGTAAGGAGAGTTTAACAGAGCAGAAAAGGGAAATCTTACAAATGAAATTTAAAATTGAACAAATAAATCTGGCATGAAGAAAGGGGTAAAAAGAAAGTCCCTTCTTACTTGGTAAAACATACTCTTCCTTGAGTAGTATATGCACCCAATGATAATAAAGCTAATTTCTATAAACACCTGGAAATAACAGTGTTAGACTATATGGAGGAGAAAATAATTCTCCTAGGAGATCTGAATGGAGTTGTTTCGAACACGATAGAACTCAGAGAAGTGTAGATAATAAAACAGGATGATTACCTCAAACTTTTTTTCCAGTTAATAGAAATTTAGTAGATGCTTGGATGTTTAAACATCCAAGGGCAAAGGAATTCTCATATTATTCTGAGCCCAACTGTAGGGATCAGATGGGATTACCATGAGGAATTATAGAATATACATCAGGCCATCGTGCCCACGATGAAGACGTTATGTTGACTGGGTTTGATATATTGACGATAATTTCTGATTAAATCCCATAAGATTCTACATTCATGCCCCCCCTTTTTTTAAAGAATGGCAAACTGCCACATGCAGCGCCTTACTTGGATGTGTCTGGAGTCTTAGAAGCTTGACTACCCTACGTTCTCCTACAAATGGACCTTGAGCTTGTTTGGAGGTTCTAGCAGGGGAGCGCAGCTATCGTATACCCTTGACCGAAGAACGGTACACTCCTTCTTTCTGGGATGGTCGTTCTCTTCCACCGAGTGCGCAGCTTCGGGAGGGACGCACATGGAGTGGTGAGGGAGGAAGGGGAAACCCGCCTAGCCAGCCAGATCAGCCGAATCAACCCTGGCGATCAATGGGGTGACAGATGTCGCAGCCAGATCGCCCTCACATCCCATTCATGCCCTTTGCAAGTGAATGAGTATCTTCAGGTTAAAGGATATGATAACATTTATGCTGTTGGTGATTGTGCTGATGTGAACGAGCCAAAAATGGCATACCATGCTGGGCTCCATGCAGATGTTGCAGTGACAAACATTGTCAACAGCCTGACACAGAAGCCTCTGAAAAGCTATACACCAGGATCACTCACATTCTTGATCTCACTGGGAAGATGTGATGGAGTGGGCCAAATCAGTGACTACTACGTGAGACATCTCTTAGTGACAGTAGTTAAAAGCAGGGATCTTTTCGTCTCACAAAGCTGGAGAAAGATGGGACAGTGTATGCTAGATAGAAAGGGGCTTGCAAGAAAAGATGCAGGTGTAACAGGACCAGTGCCAAAAAAAGAATATACCTTTCAATTAAAGAAAGGTTGGGTAGTTATTACTAATTTTAAAAAGCTTAACTTTTGTCATATATGGTTTGTATATCTTATCCGAGGCTATATTTTACATTGGACCTTGGGATCATTTTTACTATCTGGCTCCTAAGCTATAATGGATTCATTCATGCCCTTTTGATGCCCTGTTGCCTCTGCTGCCCATTTCTCCCTGCCTGACAAATCACGTACACAATTAGACAGGCAGGCATCCTGTGTCCTCAAAGACTGAGCAGTTTCGGCTTTGTAGTTTCTAATAGGTAATCTTAGGATCTTAATCTTAGGGCCAGGAAGCAGATCTCACATTAAGGTGATAATGGTCGCTACCCTCCTGGCCATCCTCCTTATCATGTGTATTGCTTGTTTATTACCTCCGGGGTTGCCAGATACTCTTCTTTGTAGTTCTCAATTTATTTACCCCAGAAATATTTGTGCTTAATTAGTTTTAGTGGTTTAACTTCTCCCCGTGGGTTTGTGGAAATGCTCAGAAGAAATCTGATTGGTTCTTACGAACACTCTGTAAAAAGCTTTTTTGTGAATAAAAACGGCCTGGGCGAGGGGGCTGGGGACATGGACAAGCACAGAGAGACACAATTATATGCACCTTTCCCAGAGTCTTGCTGGTTCAAGTCTCTGTGTGTATTATTAATCAGAGTTCAATCCTTCCTTTACTTTGCGAACGCAACACCCAACCAGTCTTCCAGCAGGCAAGATGGAATTTGGATCTCAAAAGAATTAACATTAAGAGTGAGAAAATTAGAAACTGATCCAAAGTCCCTATCAGATCACAATTCAGTGTCCTTATTCCTGAAGGATTCCGGAAGCTGTAAGCCAGCTCCCTTGGCCAATAAAGCGAGATGAGCGCCGCAACCCTAGAGTCGGCCATGACTGGACCTAATGATCAGGGATCCCTTTATCTTTAAAGGGGATGTGGGTGGCGCTGTGGATTAAACCACAGAGCCTAGGCCTTGCCAATCAGAAGGTTGTGGTTGGAATCCCCGCAACGGGGTGAGCTCCCGTTGTTCGGTCCCTGCTCCTGCCAACCTAGCAGTTTGAAAGCACATCAAAGTGCAAGTAGATAAATAGGTACAACTCCGGCAGGAAGGTAAACGGTGTTTCTGTGCAATGCTCTGGTTCGCCAGAAGTGGCTTAGTCATGCTGGCCACATGACTAGGAAGCTGTACGCCAGCTCCCTCAGCCAGTAAAGCGAGATGAGCGCCGCAACCCAGTCAGGGGACCTAATGGTCAGGGGTCCCTTTACCTTTACCCTATTCCTGAAGGGGAAAGAAAGAGGGCAGAAAGGATAGAGGATGAATGAAGCATTACTTAATGATGAAGGAATAATTCAGAAAGCTAAGAAAGCTTTCAAATAAATCTTCAAATTTGATGTGGGAAAGACCATGGACAAAAACAATTAAATTCACAGCATGTATGGTATTAAAAGAAAATTTAATGAAGATGATGTATTGGTGGTATTTGATGCTGACTAAACTTGCTAAAATTTAGAAGATAAGGTATGTTGGAAATATAATGAGAAGGAAGGGAATTTCTTTCATATGTGGTGGAAGTGTCCTAAGATTAAAGCGTACTGGGATATGATATATAATGAACTGAAAAAGATTTTCAAACATACCTTTAGTAAAAAGGTATATGAAGGAACATTGTAAACATTTGAAAACACTTGCAGGGTTGATTTAAAATATTTTGTTAGGTTATGATTTGATACCTGTTTATAAAAATTAAGTTTTTTAAGTATGGAGTTAAGATAAATAGGGTGATTTAGAAATGCTAAGATAAAAGTGATAACATATGGAAGTCCGAGAGGGGGACAGGAGGAAGTCAAAGCTCAGTTAGAGTAAAGATATATATGATGAAGAAATTTTATTTGGTTGTTATAAAAGGGGGAGAAGAAAATAATAATAATAAAAATTATATTAAAAATATTTTTAAAATATAAGAATTCTTCAAATTTAATATAAACAAAGGAACTAATATGAAGACTGTCTGGAAGACAGGGAAAGCATCCATGAGAGAATTTTTCATCCACCCACCAGAATGCAAATTTAAAAAGAACAGAGTGGAACATATCTTAACAGAAAACTAACTAGACATAATATGTCTCCAGGAGAAACATATATCCAGAAAGCACAGAAGGATGCTGATTAATAAAAAGTTAGGAGCAGATTTTATCTTGTCAGATAAGAGTAAAAAGAGAGGCGTGGTCATCTATGTGAAACCCAGACTGCTTTTCAAAGTAATTCAAGTAACGGTACAAGGAGAAAAATTAGTGATGATAGGAGTATATGCACCCAATGATAATAAAGCTGATTTCTATAAATATTTAAATAATATTACTTTTATGCACCAGGAAAAAAGCCCAAAGCATTCCTCTGAGGGATCATGGGGGATGAAATTCCAAGAAAGTATTTACGTATGCCACCACAGCAGCAAGAGTCTTGATTGCCCAGAATTGCAAAATGGAGACCTTATCAACAAGGAGAAACTGACTGATCAAATTGAAGGAGTATACAGAACTGGACAAGCAGACAGGTCAGATAAAAAGATCAAACAATACAAAAAATTAAAAATGATTGAAATATATTCAAACAGTATTTGAAAGACCATTATGGACAATAAATTTTTTTTACCACTTTAGAGTAACTCCTGTAAGAAAAGAAGAAAAAAGTAAAACATAATGGAATTAGGTTATTGAATAAATGGATGTGTTAGGAGGGGCAGTCAACTAAGTAAAACTGAGGACTGAGGTAAGGAGGGGAGGGAAGTCAAACGGAAATGGATTACAAATCAATCAAATCAATCAATCAATATGTATTTTTTATTTTTTTCTTTCATAATGTTTTAAAAATATATGTTTAATTACAGGAAAATCAAGTTTTTACAATGTGATTTGATGAATGTATGTCTAAAGCAACCAATAAAAATGAATTACAAAAGAGAGAGAGCAAAGTGAAGTGACCAATGGACCCAAGTCACAGCATTCTGCTTTGCTTTCAGTTGAAAACATTGCAGGACTCAAGGGAAGAAGACAACAAATGAAGGAGGAGGAGGAGATTGGGTGGTCTGTGTGGGCAGAACACAGTAGGAGGACAAGGAAAATTGCTTGTCTTGCTTGGTTAACCCTGCAAATGAAAGAGGCAAGTGTGGAGGGGAACTGTCCATCCCATCTGAGTTAACAAGGACCAAGTAAGATGAACAAAGTGATGAAGCAAAATGTGCAAGCCCAAGGGGACTTTTTACAGGAAAGATTATACACTACTAAGCAGCTGGCTACAAGGCGTGGCTTGTGGATATCCTTAATGGCATGCTGGACTTGTTCCAGGTGTTGTAGGTTTGGTAGTCACCTTCTATGCAACCTTCTATTTCACCACTTTGTGCAGTAGAAGAATCATTGGGCTGGATTCCTAGTGGGAATGGGAGGTGAAGCCCCACCCTGTCAGATGGGATCCCTCTCAGGGATCTTGGAAGAATGCATTCCTTGTCCATACATCCAGCTCAGGGATTCAGGGCACAGAGCACCCCTTGCCAGTGTCTACTTGGGGTTCACAGGATGCTCTTCATGCTGTTGATGGACGCTAACATTGGTCATCCCCAATAGTCTATCAGTCAGTAGCCAGACTGGTTACATGTCCAGTGTCTGTGTCAAAGCTGTTTATCCCTGTAATCAATAAAGTTGTGGACAAATCTGAACCCAACACATGTCTCCTTGTGTACATTCACTTGCTGCGCACCTCATTGCTACATCAATGTGCCTGCACCAACAAAGAGTAGACTCTGATTTGGTTGCTTTCTAAGCAGTTGGGAATTATCCTTCACTGAGGGATTGTCATTTAGGAGTTAAGGGGGAGCTATGAGACAAATGTCAGAGAAAGATGAGGCCTGAATATTTGTGCACAGTTTGTTCACAGGAAGCAGCTGGTAAAAGTCAGGAGAAGGTTACCAGTGGCTCTGTGGATCTATGAGACTTCCCTGAGTCAAAGTATGAGAGAGGTTCCACACTCTATTAGTTAATGATATGGAAATGGGCCATCTCATTTTGCAGACCCTGGAATTCCCTTGCTGAGAGAGAGAGAGAGAGAGAGAGAGAGAGAGAGAGAGAGAGAGTTTTCAACATAGAGAGGGATGGGTGGGTTTCAACATGAGGTTTTCTTCTTTATTTTATTTTTTGCTTTTATTGTACCTCACTCAAGAATCTAGACTAGATCCCGCTTTGTTGTCATTTTGCAAGTGGGTCTCAACAGCTTTTTGAAGAATGACTGCTTTTACTGAGAGGGTTGGGGTTGTGTTGTTTTTATTGTAATTATTGTTACATTTTAAACAGATTTTTAATATACCGGTAGTTTTAATTCTAATATTTAATTGTTGAAAAAGTTGAGTTCCTCAAGGATGGTGAGATCAGCATTCTGCTGTCGCACTAGATACCCCAGAGACCAAAGGATGCACTCACACACTTAGAGTTAATATGACAGAAAGGCTTCATACTCACTTAAATAGGTTTCAGTAAGCTGAGAAAAGCAACTTCCTCCTTTGATACGACAAGTATTCTTCCTGTTTGCAATACATTCCACAAGTTTCACTGCAGATAGGACAGGAAAGGAAACATAAGTTGTTCAGTGTTTGAGAAACAGAATATTCCAAGCCAAACACGAGCAATGTTAATGGTCTTAGGATCCACATGTAGTGGTGGGTTAGAGGCTACATGCACACCAACACACATCTCTCTCCCCCCCCCCCCATTCCTCACACAGGAACATCTCCAGACACAGAAATGGAAATACACAAAGCCTTCTTCTCATTTGCTAGTATGCATGCTAAATCAGGGACATACTCTTCCTCCCTACCCACTACATGTTGTTGGCCAGTGAATCGCAGAATGGGACTTCAGCAGTCTCATTACATACTTTTACATTCAGCACACTGGTAATGGTGCTTCCCCTTAACCAAACAAATCAATTTGGGGTCGATGAAGAGAGCATGGGGAGAATTGTACATGAGAGTGTCTTCCCTATCAACCACCCACCTCATGGGAATAATGTCCATCAAACCCTGCCAAGGACCTTAGCCATCTGAGGGAAGCACGATTGCCACAGCAGAGCAAGGGCTGAATCAACAAATATGGAAAATTGGCAACCTGCAGATATATGAGGCCCACGGACCACAGTTAGGTGACCTCTGCTGAAAGCAATGGGAAGACGGCTGAGTCTTCATGAGATCAGCATGGGAATCCCTATAATTGTTGACTCTAAAACCAAACTCCCATTCACTTCCAATTTTCCATTTAATATT
This sequence comes from Podarcis gaigeae, assembly GCF_964106915.1. Lineage (NCBI taxonomy): Eukaryota > Metazoa > Chordata > Lepidosauria > Squamata > Lacertidae > Podarcis > Podarcis gaigeae. The sequence goes on from NC_139684.1 coordinate 78,039,852, forward strand.
CCCAATCTTGGGCTCAGGAAGCAAAAATATGAACAAACCTGGGGTGTGTCTTTGTGAAGAGGCATTGCACACAGTGCACAGATGCAGTGGAGTAGCACCATGGGTGTTTGTCACAAGTACTGAAGGAACTCTATACCCAACCCAACAGGTGGGGTTGAACTCCTTGCCCCTCTGATATGGGTAATGTGGCTTGGGTTTGCCTAGGCATTAAGTGAGCTTAGTGTGTAAAGCATGAGACTCTTTATCTCAGGGTTGTTGATTTGAGCCCCATGTTGGTCAAAGGATTCTTCCATTGCAAAGGGTTGAACTAGATGGCCCTCCCAGTCCCTTCCAACTCTACAGCTCTAGGATTCTATGGGACATATGTGAGATATAAAATGGAGCCATAAGTCAGCCACCTTTTCCCCTCACTCTAGGCCTACTTAGTAGCTGCTCAGCTGCATAAAGCTTCATCATAGGTCAATCCCCCCCCCCATGAACTCTGAGTATGCTCCATGAATCCATAATTTGATATATTAATTCTGGCATAAATTTAAATACCCCAGTAACCAATTGGCACCTTCCTGTGCTTTGGTTTGCCTGCATCAATTTCACCTACAATGTCCTTTCCTTTCTTGGGAATTTCCCTATTTAAGTGAGTGAACACAACACAATATTCCCCTTTCCAAATCCTTTTCTTGGTAGTTGGGAGGAGATGGAAACCCGGTGGGGGCTGATGGCTCTGAAAATGGGGTGGTGTCCGCTTAACCACATCTAAGGGATCAGGGTGGGGCAGCACTGATGATATACACCTGCCTTCTCCCCTTCCTTTGCCCTCTGAGCTGGTGGGTGCTACTGGATGGGGGGGGGGCATCAGAGTTATCCCTGCAGATCAGGGTGACTGGTCAGATCCACAGATCCTGGGCCCCTTTCCTGATTACAAGCATCCAACAAGATGGCAGATCCCCCTGTATAAAGGGGGAGTCCAGTGGAAGCCACAGCCACCACCGGAGGGGAAAAGGCCACTGAGCTGGACTCCAACCCTGACAAATCCATGGCAGTAGGGGATGCCACCCTGACCAACTCCACTGCTGAGAATAAAATGCCTCACGTGTTGCAGTATCAGCTGCCATGACCACCTCCTGCGTGTCTTCCACCTCTGGCACTTCCTGCGAAGCAAAACCGGTACTTACTTCCAAGGCATCCCAACCTGTTGAAATTAAATTAACAGCACCTTGGTTAGGATTTTGGGTTTCTTGCTTCTGCCAGCTGACAAGCACTTGAAGTTACAGCTGCAGTAGGGCTGCCTTCTGCCTTCTCAGGGCCTCGAGGAACATCAATATAGTCCCCTAGTCTGACTCTTCCTCCACAGAACAGGAGGGGAATGGGATGCCTATGCATGCTCCCTCTGTGGTGCAGATGCTTTTCCTTTGCCCTTAGGGCCCCCCTTAGCCTTGCCTTTACGTGGAGCCATCCTAAATGCACCCATAATAATCGTGAGGCTCAAAAAGGCTCTGCAAATGTAAAAACCCTAACCCTAACCCTTGCCCCATTCCATAAGGAAATATAAGCACACTTTCTAAATGGACCCTCAGGACCCAACCACTAAACAAGACTCAATATCAGCTTTGTGGTTGAATGGGGAATTTTGAATCTGATCTCTCTCAGCTCCTGGGCTCAGTACACTAACCACTACACCACACTGCCTACCAGGAAAATATCAAAACAGTTGCCTATACACCAAAAAAAAAGGCTGGGGAGTTCATGAAGAAAACCCCTTCACCCCTCCCTATACCACTCCTCCAGCCCAGGGCCCACAACAGCAGGGGCCATATTCCATCCCCAGTAACTGCTAACTGACTACTTACACCTAGGGAGATTTCCCCCAAAAAGCAAATCCCCTACCAGGGGTGGCCCTTGCACTGGTTCCCCGCTCTTGCAACCAGTGCTTTCAACTTGTGGTTAAAGGGAGGTGCCAAGTTCTGCCTGACATTGGGGGGGCTCATTGTGTGCACTTGAGACCACAAGTACAACCTGTTCAAGGAGGTTGCAAGGAGGCACAGTGGGGCCCCTCAAAGTTGGGGAATTTTCAGCCTCATCATCACATACTTGGGGAGATAGAGGTGTCCCCAGCCCCATAGGTTTGGCATCTATGGTTAGAGGTCTCTCAGTGCCTCAAAGTACCATTGATCTGTTGCCCCTAGCAAGAGCCATAGTTATCTGCAGCAAGCAGCCTACTGCAGGGCTAAAGTTACTCCTCTCCTCTCCACTGGCCTCCTCATGAGTAAATGGAACAGTAAAGAAGACCAATCCCATTGCCTCGCTAGGCAGCTGGCTCTGCTGCTTTTATCTTCTCCTGCCAGCCTCCCTGCTCTGCTCTCCTTCATCCAGTCCTCTGATTAGCTAGACCTCCTCTCCTTCCTGCAGAGCTCTGTATGGCTGCAAGGGGGTAGGTAGCATCAACTGTGTTGGACTGGTCATGTTGTTCGGATGCCTGATTATCAACCTTCACAACAACTACTTTGCATGTCTTGCATCAAAGGTGGAGTATGGACACTACTAGCCCCTTGACTGAATGTTCTTGGAGAAAGAATTCAAGATCTCAGGCTCCTACTCACCAGGGCAAAGGATGACCAAGAGGAGACAAGTACTCAGGAAAGTTGTCATAGTGCTGAAGAGATCAAAAGCTGAGAGCACTTAGAACAAACAAGCAGGTGAAGGATGGAGGATGAGCCTAGTTTGGAGGGTTTTATAGGCCAAGAAGGGAGCCTGAGGGTTCTAGGTGGAAAGAACTAGTCCAATAAGGGGGTGGGAAATGATGAAATTAGAGGTTGCATGCTTTCCTAAACATGGTGCAATTTTATACTGGAACACAAAGCACAATATGGAAATTGGATTAACTCTTTTTTGGAAACGGTATGAAATTCTGCCACCTGCAGTTTGCACTCCCTCTCATTCTCAGGGTTAAGAAACAGGTATTTTCCTTAACTGAATCCTTTTTGAGAACCCTGTGTAATTTCACCAAATAACCCCCTAGTATATCCTACCTCAATTTCATCACAATGCTTCTGGGGAAATGATGTCCCTGATCAGGTACAGTGAGCAGCAATTGGTAAATCACATATATATTTTGTTCACAGGAATCTGGTGATGCTGGAACATGATTGTATTCCTAGAACCAGGCAACAGAGCATGTTCAGTTTTGTACTATTTCACCATTTTCCAAAATATATCCTCTAGAAATATTTGGAAGTGTGGTTCCTTGAAGTTGAATCAAATATTCTGTCCATAGTCCTCACAAAAATGCCAACCCCAGAATCCTCTAGGGAGGAATAATGGGTACTATACAAGAATGAATTCGTTTATAGTGGATGCTCAGGTTGCGAACGTGATCCGTGTGGGAGGCACGTTCCCAATCCACAGCGTTCGCAACCTGCAATGTCGCGATTCGGCTTTTCTGCGCATGTGCAAAATGTGATTTCGTGCTTCTGCATATGTGAGAGCACCAAAACCCGAAGTAACCTATTCCGGTACTTCCGGGTTCGGTGTGGTGCGCAACCCGAAAACGTGCAACACAATGCGTCTGTAACCCGAGGTATGACTGTATATAGTTGTCTGCACCAATATTGTCATATCAAACTGTGATTTACAAATAATATAACACAGGTTGTTTTAGCTAAAGCTGAGCCTGCTGAGCTAGAAATTGATATTGATCAGGGAGAGGTAGTATGCTGACTTCTAGAGGTGGCTGGACTACAACTCTCATCGCCTCAAAAGCCAGACATTCCAACTAGGGTTGATGGGAATTCTCTGGAGCACACTATGTTGTCTACCCCTGTCTCCATAATCTATCTCATTCAAGAAAGCCTGAAATTATCCAAATCCATGAAGGATGAAGGGCCGCGCAGCCATTGTTCTTATTATAGGACCACACCTTCCCTTCTTCAATGAGGCATAAAAATCATCCCGGCCACTCTCTACCTAGGCAGAGATACAGCTAACCAAGATGCACAAAGGTCAAGTAGAGAGACCAGCTGATACAGCAATGTTTACAAGCTACAGCTACAACTAAAACTCATACAACTTTAACTTCTGAAAAATAAATCATATACATAGCAATTAAAAAATATTTTGCTCATAAAATATGGACCCATATGATTAACAAGGAAAGTCCCCATGATGTAGCTCCCATTTGTTGCTGGCCCATGACAGAGAATTTCCACTCTGGTGCACTGCATTCACCTCTCCCATTTTGATGTTTCACAAGTTTTTAAAATTCCTATTGATCCAGGGAGTTAAGGTTGCAATAATTTGAAGGCTATTAGCCTTCAAATTATTGACTGGGAGGGTGTGTTTCGGCTTTTTAAAGTTATTGATGTTTTCAAAAGTTTTATATACATTTCATTTTATTTGAAACTCTATTCTTTTCTGTTGTTTGCTTCCTTACGTTTCTTTGACAGGATGTGTGGGACCAAATAAAAGATGTTGAAAAGCCCCAAACCCAATACAGCGGTACCTCTGGTTATGTACTTAATTCATTCTGGAGGAACGTTCTTAACCTGAAACTGTTCTTAACCTGAAGCACCACTTTAGCTAATGGGGCCGATGGAGCACGATTTCTGTTCTCATCCTGAAGCAAAGTTCTTAACCCGAGGTACTATTTCTGGGTTATTGGAGTCTGTAACCTGAAGCGCATGTAACCTGAAGCATATGTAACCCAAGTTACCACTGTATTGAGCATTGAGAGACCCCACTTCTGACCCGTCTTCATTGAGGATACTGCAGGTTTATACTGCTTCCTATTCTTTACTGACCTTTCCTTGTCTTCCAGGACAGCTAAGCTTACTCAGAAGTTTTTCATGGTGAACTTAGGGTTCCCACATCCCAAAAAGTAAAAGCCAGTACACTCAAAACTTTTTTTTTAGGAAACCACCAAAAATATTGAGCTTTTTTTAAAGGAGAACCGAAAAGTTGTTGAGCTTTTTTCAGAGGTCAATTCCCTGTAATGTCTGGGAAAATCTGTATGTTTGCCAGCCCTACATTATAATGTTCTTTATTTTTATCATCCAATTTCGACTTGTGTGGGAGGAATAGTGGCATAGTAATTGGAGAAGAGAAGAGAAGAGAAGAGACAGGATAAACTGGGATTTTCAAATGAAAAACCATTTGAATATCCAGCCAGGGCTCCTTTGGCAAGAATGATGAGATAGAAATTTCATAAATAAAATCAATGATGAATAGTATATTCATTGTGGTGGCCCATATAGATAATAAAGGGGCTGTGCAGCTCTCAAAGTTTCACCATTTTGATTTAGTGAAACTTCAGGTAAAGAGTTATGTGGGGGCTGCATTTGGCTCCCAGGCCAGGAGTTCTCAACCCCAGGAGCATATTAAAAAAGGGCTTGATAGTGTCTCAACCTGTTCGCTCTTTTGGCTCCCCACACTCAGCCACATGAGCAGTCAAATTAGATAAAATTATGAAGCCAGACGTCTTCAGCAGGTGCATTATGGAACATTGAATTCTGCAGCAGGTACACTGGGTGAACACCACTTGGAAGCAATGAGGAGTTTGGCTGCTGTAAGAAGATTTCCTATAAACTGCAACAGGCTAGAACTTACATCAGCCTGTTGAATCAGGCCATCTGCCCAAGAAAAGTATTTTCACAGTGGCCTGAAAATAGGACATGAGAGCAACGCCACTCTCCCACTACTGTTTCCTAGCAACAGACATTCAGATCCACATTTCCCCCAACAGCAGAGGTAGAACATCAAGTTACTCAATTTCATTGCATGTCCACAGGTTCTCATATTATGAGAGACAGATGAGTACTAGTCACAATAGCTACATTTCCTCCTGTATAAGAGCCAATAAGCCTCTCAGTTAAGGTTCTGGAGATCACAGGTGGGAGAGGCTTCTCACAAGCATGTTTCCTAAGAATACTATGCTGGACTATATGAGTTTTTGGGTGATCCACCAGGAATCTTCTTATATCTCTGACTCCTGAATCCCTCAGTGCATCTTCAGTGGTCTATCAAAGAGTAGCAATTTGCCCTAGTTGCCTAATGTTTTTTGTCAGATTTCCAGAAAAGGGGGCATAATAGCCTAAAGTCATTCAAAGTTGATTATTTTATTCAGCCCTGACCGCTTTGATAGGCAGATAGGGTGGATAAATTGTTACACTTCTGAACTTTTAACAATTTTAGTAGCGCTTTCCTCAGCTCCCTCTGTTCACCAACACCCTAAACCTTTCCCTTCCCATCCAATGCAACCATTAGTCATGAATTTAACCTTCCAAACTCCATATCTCAAGCCACTTTTCTCTTCAATCCTGCAATCCTCCTCTCCACCCATTTTCACTTTAAAACCCACGTCCGTGTCCACATGAAACGTCCTCCTCCTTTCCTGCAACCCTACAATGAAAGCAAACCAGCCTGTGATAACATCCTATATCTTCCTCCTGCAACACATTGCAACAATTAAAGTACCTTCTCATTTTCCACCCAATTATGGTGACACCATCCCTTCCTCTTCTGAAGACATTTTTATACCCTCCTTTCCAAATTACCATGTCCCCATGCCTGATACTCTCTTTTTGCAAACCACTTGGCTCACTTATCTTCAGCTTCACTGCCTCTTCCTCCCTTCCTCTTTACTTATCTCACTGCTCCCTTGCACACATATTCCCTTATTTCCATTCTTTCTCCTCTCTCTTTTTCTGCAGTCTCCTTTTCACAGACACACCAACATTCACAATCACCCCCTTCATCCCCCTTTTCACCTTTCCTCTTTTTTCTTATTCCTTGCACATAAACTGCTACCTTTTCATGGTTTCCTGCTTTCTGCTATTTTGCAGTCTTCTTTCAGCGCATATCTCATGATGATATTTAATGTATATTTAAATTTATTTGGATCTTAAGAGGAAGCCTGCATGTTGTTTGCTCAGCTAGAGAAAGTTGACCAGTTTACTGAAGTTGTGTGTATGAAAGAGTGTGCTCCTTTGATTATAAATTACTACACTGAATTTGGAATTTCATGTTGAAGACAACACATTGTTCCAGGAAGGAAATACATTGTGCAAAGGTCCTATAGAGTTTTTGAGGGCTCCACATAGCGTGTTCTCACTAGCAGAGAGCACGTGTTGCGGTTGGGGGAACAGACCACCATCATGACTAGGCAAATTTGGTGGAACCCAAGCCTGTAAAGGGTTAACTGGGTTGCTGGGGATTTTTGAGTGTTGCCAATTCGGAGGAGGGGTCAGAGTCTATAAATATAGGAGACAGGCGATAGGCGCCCTCTTGGCCGTTTTGCTTCAGATCACATGGAGCACTGGGACAATCTTCTCATTGTCTGGTTACATTTCTTTATTTCTTTATTTCCCCTTTCTTTTTAATCCCCTCTAGTCCCTTAAATAATTTAATTCCCCCCCTTTTCCTGTTCGATTTCCCACCCCACCCCTTACCCTGCCCCCGTTAGGGGCTTTCTTTCGCAAAAGGTTCCCCCCATTTCTCTCGTTGAAATTGTGGGGCTAGTCAGGGCTATTCCCAGCTTAGCTGGAATCACTTTCGTTTATAGAATCCCCATGGGTTGGCTTTATTTTGAGTGTGTGCAGCGCTGTTGGCCAAATTTTAATCTAGCCTTGGGTGGGAGCACTAATTTGGCTTCCTTCAATATTGCTGTGAGACTAAGATTCTCAAGAGCAGGAACAGGGAGGCCTATTCGGCCTGCACATTAACTTCCAAGCCTAAGTCTGCTACAGGTAGCAGTTAATTGTTAAGTCTCTGACACGTGACTCATTCTCGCTATAGGAATGTATCTGCTTGCAGGCCCAGTTGCTCCTAATTTATATCTGAGGCAGACAGAGGGCCCCAGAGGCTCTCTGTGCCTCCAAGGACTATGGGCACTCTGTATATGCTCTTGAACTTTGCCGTTTCTGAACAAGTTTATTCTCTTTAAGTTTGTTTTGCCCGGATAGTGGCGACTGCCATTTTAGAGACGAGCCATTGTGGCTTAGTGGCTAAAGTGTAAGACTGTAGCCTGAACCTTGTCCTGCCAGGGAATTGTTTTTTTTTTTTTTAAGTTTATGAAGTACAGAAAAAAAAGAATAAAGGATAGATATAAGAAATAGAATAAAAAGTTGCAAATTTCCATGTTCTTTTTTTTCAACAAATCTAATGGACTTCCCCACATCCTCCAAATCTTGCATTCTCTGTGATCCTGCCAGGGAATTGTTAGCCCGCGTCCCCAGGACTGAAGAGAGAGCAAAAAGCACCAGGAAAGATTCTTCTTTGGAGAAAGAGTTTATTGCAATCTGTGCACAGAGTCAACCAGCAGAATAGCTTCTGAAAAACTGGCTGCGAAGCAATACACTTCAGCAAACTTTCTTATACTTTCTGAACATTCTCCCCCCTCCCATTCCTTCCCCAAACTTCCCCAATCAGCTGGCAAATGTTCAACTTATTCCCTTATATGGCACATCTATATTGCTTACTAAACATTCCATCTCCCTCCTACATGTCTTTCTGCTGGCTAAGCACTCCCCCTCCCCTTTTGCTTATAAGTGTCTTTCTTATCTTTGCATTACTAAGGCAGGAAGCGCAAGGCAGGAAACGGCCTCCTTAGCAGGCCTGGTTAGATTTGCAAACAGTTGCAGTTTCTTGCTAGCTGGCAAGGCAGGAAATGGACTCTTGACCTGCCAGACAGATTTAGCAAACAGCCACTGTTTGCTAACTGCCTGACCACAATTGCAGAAGTAAGCTTGGTGCAGAAGCTCACTATGTGCAGATAATATTAAGATTAACCTTTCCTAGGTACAAGGTACAGAGAATATTGTGAGTAACCCTTCCCATCTCCCTTCACTCCCTCCTCTTCTTATGAACAACCTAATACCTAGGTTCGTTCTGGGGTAGGGGTCTATAATCTCTCATTACAGCAATCACGCGAGGAGCCATCATGCGAGACATCATTTTTTCCATCATATGTTGCATACATTGCATCAAGCAGGGAATACAAAAGCAGAGAAGCAAAAGGATTATAAGTGGCCCTGCTATCAATACCATAATGTGCCTGATCCAACCACCATCAGGCAGCCAAGAATATAACCAATTCCATGGATCACCTTCTGTAGTTTTTAGCGGGTTTTCAGCTATCATTGTTTCCATGTGGTCAATTGTGGCCGAAATGCTGACATTATTATCTGGGATAAACATGCAGCAGTGAGAATGAACTAATGCACAAACTCCTCCCTTTGAGGCCAACATTACATTTAAAGCATAACAATTTTGCAAAACGACCTCCCTCATAGCAGACACCTCTTGATTGAGGTCCTTTAATGCCTTAATGGTATCATTAAATAGTCCTTCTGTCCAATTGGCGAGCAAATGAAGATCTCTATAATTCATGGCTGCCCCTAAGGAGGGTAGTAGGGCCCGCGATACCTGGGTCCCAACATAGTGGTTAATAGGTGTATTCACTGCCCTGCGGTTACGCAGTCTGAGAGACGTTGGTAACTCTCCTATCTTATATAAAAGGGGAACCACCACTCCTAGGGTACAAACTCCAGTAAGATCTCGGGGAACAGATTTGAATGCTGCATCGCCACAAATTAGCCAGAGTTCTTCCGGAAGAAGGTGACTGGTGTTTCGGTGTTGCTCCAACCACTTGAAAGCTTGTGAAAACAGAAGGCTTACATGCCATAGCTCCTGGGTGAAATTTAATAGGGTCTGAACAGAGGAATTGGAACTAGAGCTTTTGTGGAGGTGGTGCATATCAGTCATTAACTTGGCGCTAGTATCGGATTGATAACACCGTGAGGTATTTCCATAATTAACGAAGGCAGAGCAGGCCCTATCAAATACAAAGTTCAATACATGTAAGCAATCAGGATAAATCCCTCGTGGGGTTGACCCTTCAGAAAATTTTAAACAAATAAAAGCTGGCTTGGACAGGGCCAATTTTACGGGTGGCCACTGAGCTTCTTCAGGGTTTTTTCTATTTTTTCTATTGAAGATATCATCAATGGGAATTCCATGTAGCATCAAACCTGGCCGTTTAGCATAAGGTGGTATGTGCATACACAGCCAACAATTGGAGAGATTTAACATTGTGGTGAACTTAAACATATCCTTGATATAAATATTGTCTTTCCACATCTTATGGTAATTTTCTCCTCGTGATATTTTATTCAATAATCTAGTCCCCATCTGCCCATGTTCACCAGGTGTAGCACCTTCCTTGTCTCCTACAACTATGAGAACGAGGAATACTAGGAGGATCATCAAGGGGATAGAAGGATTTGGCCGTTGCCTCCCGCAGAACCTGTGACGCTCATGCCAGCAAAAGAAAAGGCACATCCATATGGCAAGGGCGGTTGAGATAACTCCCACCCACCAACCCCAAGAATGCCAGGGCTCTTCCCACCACAGATCAGTCATGGTATGGGTCTGGAAGGGGGTTGGGGTTACCCGGATGTTCGAGTTGGTTAGGGAAACAAGGTTGGGGATACCTCCAAGCGTCGAACCCTATGGTGTGGAGATAAAACCCCTCAATCCCCGGGGGATGGTGGTACCCCTGATGGGTAGAGGACAACTTTGCCCCCCAAGGAGAGGGTACCCACGGTGGATGGGCCACTACACACCCACACGAATAGGTAGCCGCCTGTAAACGGCAAATGCTCGGTGTCAAAATCCCCACTGCTTCCTCCTCACACCATATAATGCACACTAAAGTTCGTTCAGGGTTCGGGACGTTATCAGGGGGCAAAGGCTGCAAGGCTGGAACGTTGGAGGCGCTCCCGGTGGGCGCCCCTCCCATCCAATTCTTCAGCTGTGCGTAGAGATATCAGCTTCCGGTGTGATATCAGCAGAGCGGTCGTCTGCCAGGCGTCTGGAGATAGTCAGCCGAAGGGAGTTCTCTGGATCTGGTGTAACTGTCCAGTCTGAAATGGCTTTCTTCACTCGAGTATGGTGGACCCACGGGGTGATGCCAGCAACCTTCACAGCAGTGGGTGTGGAGAGCAGGACGGTGTAAAGTCCCTTCCGGCACGGTTGTAGTGGCGTCTGTGCCTAATCTTTTACCCACACTTCATCACCTGGCTCGAACTGATGCAGTCAACGCACAGGGGGTGCGAGCCTGGGTCCACCTGTTGAGACAAAAGAGAACTCGGGAGAATAACTGTACATAGTTATTCAATTGCACATCTTGGCTAACATATGGAGTTAACATTAATAATCCCCTCCTCTTCTTTTACCATCATTAAGCGCCAGTGTTCCCTTAAGGGTACCTTTAAGGAGAATTCGCCTGCTGGCCCTGTGGTCATTGTTACTTCTCCTGTGGGTTGGAAAGAAATCTGGGCTTGTAATTTTGATAGCAGGTCTCAGCCCAATAATGGGATGGGACACTCCGGTATATACAAAAACTTGTGTTGGACCACTTGGCCACCCAAGCGACAGGAATGGGGCTCTTTGTGATTTGCCTGTAGCTCCTATTATATTAATCGTTTGCTTGGTGGGCTTGGACACTGGTACTGGCAAAACAGAGTGGGCAGCTTCGGTTCCCTGTTTGTATTTTGGGCTCACAGGAACCTAAATCAGCTGGGCCCGGTCTGTCCTAATATTCTTCTTCTTCCTCTCTCAGGCTCATTGCGCCGGGCTGTCTTTGGGCTGAGGGGTGCCAGGGGGGTCCCTGTCCACGTCCTCTACCCCTGCCGACATTTGCCGATGTCCAGGGTCTCAGTTCCTGTCCAGGTCCCACGGGGATTGGCCCTGGGACTCGTTCTCCTCGCCCTCTTCCATCTGAGTGAGCCTGTGGGCATTCTCTTTTCCAGTGCCCTTTCTGCAGGCAAATGGCGCACTGGTTCCTCCCCAGACGGCCTTGCCCTCCTCCCCGGGCGCTTCCTCTTTCATGAGGGGTGGGTGTGGTAGCCTGTAACGCCATCAACTTCTTTGCTTGATATTTCTCCTTCTTCTTTTGTGCCTCTTCCTCCCTCTGATTATAAGTGGTTTGAGCCAATTCTAACATCCACTCAAGGGTGTGGCCCATGAAAGCCTCGTGTTTCTGGATTTTTCGGCGGACATCGGGTGCTGCCTGAGCTACAAAGGCCAATTAAGGGCCAATTAACCTTCTCGCCTCAATTATACAGTGCAAAAAATTCTTAGGGCCATGCGTAACACAATGCACCAAATCAGCGGTGTCTCCATTCGCCACCCCAAAATTACAATGGACAATGGAGTATGGGGTCTTGGGTGGCAGTTTTAGGGCTAGGTCGGTATTCTAAAGTCTATCTTTGTGATTGGGGGTAGCATCTTCATGCACCCCCACATGGTGGCGTTAGCAGGGTCAATTAAAGGGTGGATTGTGGGAGTCATTGGCCCTGGAGTGGTGTCCTAAGGTCAAACTCCCAGCTGTGGTGAAGTGGGAGGGCATGCTGTGTAAGTTCACTCTTTATAGTCAAATGTTCCTTCCAGTCCATCTCACCCTCACTCTCAGAAAACAGGAATCATGAGTAAGTCAGTCCCTTTCACACATGTCCGTGGACCCAAGATGTTCTCAATCAGGCGCAAGACCATTAACAATCACGTTGAGTAGATCACATGTACATATATTTGTCTTCCCAGCAATCTTGTGATGCTGGAACCTAATCACATTTCTGGATCCAGCCAAGTTTACGTGTTCAGTTTTGTAGTTTTCCTGGTTTAACTATGTATGGTTTGAGATACCACCTTCTTTTAATTGTATCTGTGGAAAAGATCTTTGTGTGTTGTTTTGTTTTGTTTTACTTTTTTACTTATTTTTATCCTGTATTTTATTATGTGAACCACCCTGTCATCGTATGATGAAGGGTGGCTTAGAAATCTAATAAATAATAATAAAATCATTCCAAATGAAGGAATCAGATATTAAATCCATACAAATTCATTTTTATTTCCTAAGCACAGGTCAAAATTAATTGAAATAGAAATGCATTCAGGTATATAGAGCCCAAAGTCTCTATATAATTTTGACATATTATTTGAACCATAGTCTAAATATGCAATTCTATTAAAAGATTATATTATTTTAAATAGAGAAATTCCAATTAAACTTTTTATTGCACGAACCATAGGCCATGTCATCATTCAGAAAGAGAACAAACAGGAAAAAAACAAAAACCACATTCCAGCTTGTCAACATCCTTCTTAAATTGTGGCACCCAGAATTGGACACAGTATTCCAGGTATGGTCTGACCAAGGCAGTATAGAGTGGTACTATTACTTCCCTTGATCTGGACACAATACTTCTGTTGATGCAGCCTGGAATAGTGTTAGCTTTTTTCCCTACTGCACACAATGTTGACACATTTAAGATTGTGGCCAACCAAGACCACCAGATCATTTTCACATGTACTGTTAGTAAACCAGATGTCCCTCATCCTGTATTTGTGCATCTGGTTCTTTCTGCCTAAGTGGAGAACCTCACATTTGTCCCTATTGGAATTCATTTTGTTAGCTTGAGTCCACTTCTCCAATCTGTTAAGGTCATTTTGAATTCTGATTCTGTCTTCTGTGGCATTAACTACCCCTCTCTGTTTGGTGTCATCAGCAAATTCAATGAGTATCCGCTCAGATGGGCAGGGTATCAATAATACAATGGAGGAGGAGGAGGAAGAGAATGACATCCCTATTTTTATCAGAGAAATGTTGGAGGGGGTTCACTACAAGCAGTCACATCGTGGTGCTTTTCCTTATAAACACATGGAAGAAACCTATTTGCCACAGTTATATTTTGGACGAGGACTGTGTTAGCGTTGCAAAAAGTGGATTGGTCAGAGTATAGGAGACTGACTGAAATGGATATATAAAATGTGTATGAGACAGGAAAGAGTGTGCTGCTTTGAGATTTTGAGGAGCAGTATTGTTCTTCATTGCTTGACATTTTCGGTGGGAGAGCAGTGCCCCAATCGTGAGCTGGACTGCTCTTTATACTAGTTACTGGAGATCCCAGGTGGGAGAGGGCTATTGTGTACATGCCTTGTTTTTTGGGCTCCACGTAGGCATATGATTAGACAATCTGGGAGCAGAATGCTGAACTAGATGGACCTTTGGTGTGATCCAGCAGGGATCCCCTTATGTTCCTGACTCCTGAATCCCATAGTGGCTCTCCAGAACTCGCTCAATCAGTAATAATCTGTTCTGGCTGCCTAGTGCTGTGTGGCAAATCTCCAGTAAAAACAGCTATAAAAACCCACAGTGGGCTGCATTTTAGAGCTTTTTCAATGTTTTCCTCTTGATAATCTGGGTAGGATGATTGTTCTTTTATTTATTTTAATTTTTGTGATGTCCTTATGATAATGATAATAATAATAATAATAATAATAATAATAATAATAATAATAATAATAATAATAATAATTTATTATTTATACCCCGCCCATCTGGCTGGGCCTCTCCATAAAAACCAAAAATACAGTAAAATATCACACGTTAAAAACTTCCCCGAACAGGGCTGCCTTAAGATGTCTTCTGAATGTCAGGTAGTTGTTTATCACTTTGACATCTGTTGGAAGGGCGTTCCACAGGGTGGGCGCCACTACCGAGAAGGCCCTCTGCCTGGTTCCCTGTAGCTTTGCTTCTCGCCATGAGGGAACCGCCAGAAGGCACTCGATGCTGGACCTCAGCGTCCAGGCAGAATGATGCGGGTGGAGACGCTCCTTCAGGTATACTGGACCGAGGCCGTTTAGGGCTTTAAAGGTCAGCACCAACACTTTGAATTGTGCTTGGAAACATACTGGGAGCCAATGTAGGTCTTTCAAGACCAGTGTTATATGGTCTCGGCGGCCGCTCCCAGTCACCAGTCTAGCTGCCACATTCTGGATTAGTTGTAGTTTCCGAGTCACCTTCAAAGGTAGCCCCACGTAGAGTGCATTGCAGTAGTCCAAGCGGGAGATAACCAGAGCATGCACCACTCTGGCGAGACAGTCTGCAGGCAGATAGGGTCTCAGCCTACGTACCAGATGGAGCTGGTAAACAGCTGCCCTGGACACAGATTTGACCTGTGCCTCCATGGACAGCTGTGAGTCCAAAATGACTCCCAGGCTGCGCACCTGGTCCTTCAGGGGCACAGTTACCCCATTCAGGACCAGGGAATCCTCCACACCTGCCCGCCTCCTGTCCCCCAGAAACAGTACTTCTGTCTTGTCAGGATTCAACCTCAATCTGTTAGCCGCCATCCATCCTCCAACCGCCTCCAGACACTCACACAGGACCTTCACTGCCCTCACTGGTTCTGATTTAAAAGAGAGGTATAGCTGGGTATCATCTGCATACTGATGAACACCCAGCCCAAACCTCCTGATGATCTCTCCCAGCGGCTGCATGTAAATGTTGAAAAGCATGGGGGGAGGACAGAACCCTGAGGCACCCCACAAGTGAGAGCCCAGGGGTCTGAACACTCATCCCCCACCACCACTTTCTGAACACGGCCCAGGAGGAAGGAGCGGAACCACTATAGGACAGTGCCCCCAGCTCCCAGCCCCTCAAGACGGTCCAGAAGGATGTTATGGTCGATGGTATCAAACGCCGCTGAGAGATCCAGCAGAACTAGGAAACAGCTCTCACCTTTGTCCCTAGCCCGCCGGAGATCATCAACTAGTGCGACCAAGGCAGTTTCAGTCCCATGATGAGGCCTGAATCCCGACTGGAAATTCCGCTTCTTCCAGGCCACTCAGAGATTACTATTGTTAGCCACTCAGAGATTCCTTCAAAATATGGATTGGCATATACATTTCCTAAATCAATAAAATGCTTAATAATTGCTTTCCATCACCACCACTAAATATTTGTAGTTAGCTAAATACAGCCACAGAACACAGTTTTTCTGGTTTTTTTCATTTTGTACATTTTTTTTAAAAAAAACAATTTCACCGCAAGACAATTCCATTGTAACTATCCAACCTCCCAAAATTTCTTTTCTTTTTTTAATAATATTTATTAAAGTTTTTAAAGTTAATACAATAAAAGAAAATCAAAAAGAAAAAAAGAACAAAAAATACAAAAATGCAAAGTAGTTAAAAACACATAAAGTTCACAATACTTATTTTTCATTGACATATTTCCCCGACATCCTCATACCTCCCATTTTTGTATTCCAGTTCAAATTGTTAGTTCAGCAAATCCTTATCGATAGGTTTTAACCTATTTCTATATCTCCCCCCCCCCCTATCACTTAAAACATTACAGCTGGAAACCACTTAATTTCTATCCAACATCATTCTAACATTCATTAATTTTACAATATTTCTGTAAATAGTCCTTGAATTTCTTCCAATCTTCTTCCGCCCACTCTTCTCCCTGGTCCCGGATTCTGCCAGTCATTTCTGCCAATCCCATGTAGTCAATCATCTTCATCTGCCATTCTTCCAGAGTGGGTAAATCCTCTGTCTTCCAGTACTTTGCGATAAGTATTCTTGCTGCTGTTGTAGCATACATAAAAAAAGTTCTGTCCTTCTTTGGCACCAATTGTCCGACTATGCCCAGGAGAAAGGCCTCTGGTTTCTTCAGGAAGGTATAGTTAAATACCTTTTTCATTTCATTATAAATCATTTCCCAGAAAGCCTTAATCCATGGGCACATCCACCAAAGGTGAAAGAATGTACCTCCATTTTCTTTGCATTTATTATCGGGCAAATGATAAATTTTTGCAAGCTTGACTGGGGTCATGTACCACCTGTAAATCATTTTCATAATATTCTCTCTTAAGGCGTTACATGCCGTAAACTTCATACCTGTGGTCCATAACTGTTCCCAGTCAGCAAACATAATGTTATGTCCAACATCTTGTGCCCATTTAATCATAGCAGATTTCACTGTTTCATCCTGAGTGTTCCATTTCAACAGCAAGTTATACATCTTTGACAAAATCTTAGTTTTAGGTTCTAACAGTTCTGTTTCTAATTTTGATTTTTCCACCTGGAAGCCAATTTTCTTGTCCAAATTATATGCCTCCATTATCTGATAATAATGAAGCCAATCTCGCACTTTATTTTTTAATTTCTCATAACTCTGCAGTTTCAGTCTATCTCCTTCTTTTTCCAAAATTTCCCAATATTTCGGCCATTTGGCCTCCATATTGAGCTTTTTCTGAGCTTTCACTTCCATTGGTGACAACCACCTTGGGGTTTTATTTTCCAATAGATCCTTATATCTAATCCAGACATTAAACAATGCTTTCCTGACAATATGATTTTTAAATGCTTTATGTGCTTTAACCTTGTCATACCACAAATATGCATACCACCCAAAAACGTTATTAAAACCTTCTAAATCCAAAATGTCTGTGTTCTCAAGAAGCAGCCAGTCTTTCAACCAGCAGAATGCTGCTGATTCATAGTAAAGTTTAAAGTCTGGCAGGGCAAATCCACCCCTTTCCTTTACATCAGTTAATATCTTAAATTTTATTCTGGGCTTCTTGCCCTGCCAGACAAATCTAGAAATGTCTTTCTACCACTTCTTGAAACAGTCCATCTTGTCCACAATTTGCAATATTTGAAACAAAAACAACATTCTAGGCAGTACATTCATCTTTATAGCTGCAATTCGACCCAACAAGGAAAGCTTCAAATTTGACCAAATTTCTAAATCTTTTTTCACTTCTGTCCAGCATTTTTCATAGTTATCTTTAAACAAATTCCCATTTTTTGCTGTCATATTAATCCCCAGGTATTTCACTTTCTTAACCACAGTTAAACCTGTTTCATTCTGAAACCTCTCTCTTTCAGTCAATTTTAAGTTTTTCTCTAAAACCTTAGTATTTGACTTGTTCAGTTTAAATCCTGCCACCTGACCAAACTCTTGAATTAATTCTAAAACCCTTTTAGTACTAGATTCTGGCTCCTGTAACGTCAAAACTAAGTCATCTGCAAATGCCCTCAGTTTGTACTGTTTAGCTCCGACCTGTATACCTTTAACCAACCGGTCCCTTCTAATCATGTTCAGCAGGACCTCCAGGACCGATATAAAAAGCAATGGGGAAATTGGGCACCATAGCTTCCATATCTCCTCATAATCATTTCTTCTGCGTATTCCCCATCTTACCTTAATAGCACACATTCATTTCTCATTAATAACTATATCCCACACCTCTTTATACCATTCTTCCATTTTGTATTTGCCTTACCCCTTACACTTCCTAGCTATAATAACTCATGCAGCTGTCAATAAATTGGTGAGCAAGTCCTTCACAGCCCGTGAACCTTCCACCCCATCGTAAATGGATAACAATGCTACCTCTGGACTTTCGGTCAGCTTTAACCCAGTAATTTCTGTTATCTCTTTAAACACCCTTTTTAAAAAAATAAAAATAAAAATATGAACATATTTACACCCCCACCAAATGTGAACATAAGTCCCCGTTTCCTAGCATCCCCTCCAACATAACACCAAATGTTCCTTGTTTATTTGATTTAATCTTACTGGTGTTAAAACCATCTCTATATTAACTTATACTAATTTTATTTTATCCTTATAAACAATATTTTCCAATATTTCCAATACCACCCCCCAACTTGGACTAGTTATCTGCCCTGTTGTCTCATTTTCCCTCACCTCTTTTAACTGATCTTGTTGATCCTCCATTTGCACTAAAAAAAAATTCTTCTCTTTTTCGTCTTTTTCAATTTCCTTTTTAAAAATTACTGGGAAGTCTTCTATCATCACCACTGGAGTTAGTGGGGAATTTACTGGTATCAATTTTCCTTTATATTTCGCTCGTATCTCAATATTTCTTAATAAGGGATTTTCAATATTCTGCCACCATTGCCTATTGGAAAAAATATTTTCACTAACTTCTCCCTCATTTCCTGTGTACCACTCTCTAAGCATTCTAATGTTCCTTCTTCTGTTATTCCATCTATGATATATCTTAACAGATTTGCTATATAACATAACCTGATGTTGGGGAGACCCAGTCCACCTATTTTCTGGGGTTTGTAATAATTCTTTTATTAATTTTAGGTTTCATATCCCCATTACCAAATTTATTAATCATGCTTTGCCAACCCTTTATTTCTGTCTCTGATACATTAATTGGTACATTCTAAATAAAAAAAATGATTCTATACAAAATTTTCATTTCAATTATTGCTATTCTTCCAAACCATGAGAGCTTTATTTTCCTATATTGAACCAGCTTTTCCTTAATTTCCCTCTTTTATTTGTTAACTTCACTTGTTCCATTCCACAGGTTCTAGTATTATCGAAGACAGGTACTAGTCCCTAGTCCTGTATAAAAGACAATAAGCCTCTTAGGAACAGTTTCTGGGGTTCACAGGTGGGAGAGCTACTCTGCTCATTCATTATTTTCTGGGCTTCTCACAGGCATCTGCTTCCTGAGAACACTGTGCTGGACTAAAAGAACCTTTTATGTGATCCAGCAGGGATCTTCTTTTGTCCCTGATTTTTGAATCCCTCAGTGCATCCCAGAGGTCTGTCAAAGAGAAATTTACCCTGGTAGCCTACTGTTGAATGGCATATTTCCCGGAAAGGGAGCACAATAGCCCAACATCAGCTGCACTTGACTACTTTGTCCAGCACTGCCCTCTTAATAAGTATCTGAAGCCACTTCTCTCTTCTATAGTCCTGCTTTGCATCCCTTTTCACATTAACACCCATTGTCAATGTCCTCATATGAAGGGAAACTCCCCTTAAGAGTAGAAATTGTATATTGGATGGATGGAAAACTCTTTAATCTAAGCAGGCTGAAAGCAAAGAGTAAGGTTTCTGTAACTTCTGCCATAGAGCTGAAGACAATGTAGTGTATGCACACTTCAGAGGATGACATCCAAACCATCCTAAATATCTTCGCAGTTTCAGTCTATCTCCTGAACTCTACAAGTGCAGCTTTCTCCCGATTGAAGTGCAGAGTGTTTGAGGGCCGGGACATTTGCAGGGAAACCAAAGTGCTTGTTTACAAAGCTATTGTACTACCAACCTTACTGTATGCTTGTGAAACCTGGACCATTTATAAATGCCAAATGAAGTGAAGGACATGAGGCAGGAGTTAATAATGCAGGTGAGCTACGCACAGGTGACCTGCAAGCAAGCTGCTGGCCAGCTCTGTCAAGGCTCCTTTTATTGACACATGCAAACCTAGGCAGATACATTTTGACCTTTACACATCTTCCAGTCCTGAGATCATGAGGTGGTACAAAGTTATTTTGGCACCTGTTTCCACGACATCATTTTCCCCTTGCACAGTGTATGATGAAGGAGACAAAGGTCTCAGACAGGACACCGCAGGTTACTGAGACCACCTAAGGTTAGAAAAAGGGCACAATGTTCAGATAGCTGTGGGTTTGTCTGTGAGCGGGAGTGTGCTCCGCACCCCAAGGTCATGTGTGCAGGCAGACTGAGGCTGCCCGCGGGTGGGGAGTGTGCTCTGGACCCAGCAATCATCCCTACAGCCAAATATCACCAGTGGCGAAGCAATGATTCTTCAACATCACCTTGCCACAACAATTTAATTGATTATGAACAAAGGAAAATTTAACCCATATCCCATATTATGATGAGCCATCTCTCTCTCTGAAACTGTTGCTGGCATTTCTCTCTCTGAAACTGTTTTTGAGCAATGTACCCAGCCAGGGATCTGTCTGAGGATTTGCAAGCACTATGCTTACTGAAATGCCTCAGTAAAGCGCATCTGCTGATGAAATGAGCTCTTCATGTGATTCATTGGCTGCCAACCCAGCTGAGTTACTCTGCTGAACTCTTTATGTGCCGTGAAGTCTGAGAGTGCAGGCATGCATACCAGGAAAGTCCTGGGGGCGTCAGGATGGTAAAACATACAATAATATACAAATGTGTATATTTATTTTTATCATCCTAATGAACTTCTAATTGTCAGTAACCTAATATATTCTGTGTAAACTCAATCCAAATATCATTGAATTCATCCAAAGAAAATCTGCGCCTATACAGTAAGCTTTCCATTTATATGTTACCAATGTTGTCATGTTGTCTAGCGATTGAGTAAAGGGAATTAAATCACTATTCTTCCAGTTCATCAGTATCAGTTTCTTGGCCACCATTAGGGTGCAGAGAATCCATTCTTGCTTTCTTGTTTTCAATTTCCATACAATGGGTATATAGTTCAAGATATAGTTCAGGTTGCTTCTGAAAATCTTAATTTTTTGAGTAGTGTCTTTGGGAGAAAGTGCTTGTGTCCAGCACGTTCTCCCAAAACGTAGTAAGTGTAGGACACAGTAAAAGCATGTGTTTCAAAGAAGAATTGTCAATAATACATCTCCAACCAAGAGATACATTAGATAATCTTTTCTTATACAAATGCAAGGGAGACCAATAGATTCTAAGAAGGATTTTCTGTTGTATAATTCTTAGATTAAGATCCATTGATATGATACTGAAGCCAAGAAATTTTCCCACTATCCAGGTAATAGTGAACATTCCAATTCTTTATTCCAATCATTTCTTAAACTCTGCATATCAAACTGAGTTTCAAATTAATTATCCAATTGCTCCAAATTTCAAGTGTCTCAGATGCTGTGAAGGTAGTCAGACCAAATGAAGTTACTAAAATATGTTGTAGCTGCAAGTATTGCCATTGGACCACCTCTGATAGATGGTATTTGATGTATGTATTGTACGTATAGAAGTCTTCCTCATCTATCAGTTGGTCCAAGGTCATGACACCCATGTCAGCTGCATCCCATTGCTGACAGAGGGGGAGAGCGTGGAGAGACAGGAGGAGGTAATTATGTAGGAATGCAGAACGAGGGAGGAGCAGCCTAGTTGCAGTAGAAGCCTGAGCTCCAAGAACCAGGAGAAGGGGGGAGTTCAAGGGGGAAGACAGTTTAAGCTCGGACTCAGAGGGAGGGCCACCGGAAATATCCCATCCCATGATGCGTGGGTGCACAATAATTAATGAGAGGCGTGAAAAGAAAAGGAAGCGAAAGTGGGGCTTTAAATGTGGGAATAGGAAGGGGCGGAACTCAGACTCATCAACAGCTAATTTGGAAGCAGACACTGAGTGACTGAGCTCCAGAGTGATTTGTGTGTTTTGACCAATAAACCTGTGTTAATTACTGCCAGAGTTGTCTTGCTTCTATGGGAGAGGCCCAATCATAACACCCATTATCACACAGTTTTTCCATATTACCATTCCTCTCTGCACATTATTGAAGTAGGATTTAGCATGTGAAAATGAATTTATCTTTATTAGCTAATATATTCCAAATCTTTCTAATTGACTATCCACCCAACCAAAAGTGTTATATACTGTGTGTGTGTTCTAAGGTTGCCCAACTGAGGAGATTATGACCATCAGCAGGTCTCCAATATTTGTTTTTTTAAAAAATATTTTTTTATTAAATTTTTAAAGTACAGAAAAAGGCATAGAAAATAGATATAAGAAAAAAAAGATAGAAAAGTTACATATTTCCGTATTCTTTTTTTCCAGCATATCCAATGGACTTCCCCGCATCCTCCCAACCCTGCATTCTCTGTGTTACAAAAATTCAGCAATTTGTTAACTTATTTCAAAAACTTATTGTATCTTTCCAATTTATCGTGTTACCTAATTTCAAAAAATGTTGTAACCCAAATCTTATACATTTTAATTTAAACACAATAAAGTTGTTTCATTATTTTACCTCTAACTTCTTGTGCCTTAATTTCCATTTCATTAAATTACAATTACTGAAGCTAAAATTTCCCAAAAAGTGCAGTTTTTAGCATTCATACAGCTTATAATGTTTTTTCAGATAATCCTTAAATTTTTTCCAGTCCTCCTCAATTGTTTCTTCTCCCAAGTCTCGGATTCTGCCAGTCATTTCAGCCAGTTCCATGTAGTCCATCAACTGCGTCTGCCATTCCTCCAGTGTGGGCAAATCTTGTGTCTTCCAATGCTTTGCAATCAAAATCCTAGCTGCAGTAGTAGCGTACATAAAAAAAGTTCTGTCTTTCTTAAGCACTCTCTGGTCCACCATGCCCAGAAGAAAGGCCTCCGGTTTCTTAGGTAAGGTAAATCTAAATACCCTTTTTAGTTCATTATGAATCATCTCCCAGAAGGCCTTCACTTTCGGGCAGGTCCACCAGAGATGAAAGAATGTCCCTTCCGCCTCTTTACATTTCCAACATTTATTGTCAGACAGGTGGTATATCTTGGCAAGCTTGACTGGGGTCATGTACCACCGGTATACCATTTTCATAATATTTTCCTTCAAGGCACTATATGCCGTAAATTTCATTCCGGTGTTCCATAACCTTTCCCAGTCTTCAAACATAATGTTATGCCCCACATCCTGCGCCCATTTTATCATGGCGGATTTAACTACCTCGTCCTGTGTATTCCACTTAAGCAGCAAGTTATACATTCTCGAAAGTAATTTACTTTTTGGCTCTAACAGTTCTGTTTCTAATTTCGATTTTTCCACCTGGAATCCAACCTTTTTGTCCGTTTTAAAAACTTCCTGAATTTGAGCATAATGCAACCAATCTCGCACCTTGTTTTTTAATTTTTCCAAGCTCTGCAACCTCCAATTGTCTCCAATTTTTTCAATTATTTCCCAATATTTAGACCAGTGGGCCTCCATGTTAAGTCTCTTACGTGCCTTGGCCTCCACCGGTGAGAGCCACCTCGGAGTTTTACTCTCCAGTAAGTCTTTGTATTTTGTCCAGACCATCAAAATTGCTCTTCTGACAATATGGTTTTTAAACAATTTGTGCACTTTAACCTTGTCATACCACAAATATGCATGCCACCCAAAAGCATTATCAAACCCTTCCAGATCTAGGACATCAGTGTTCTCCAGTAAAATCCAATCTTTCAACCAGCAGAAGGCTGCAGATTCATAATATAACCTCAGGTCTGGCAGGGCAAATCCCCCTCTTTCTTTCGCATCTGTTAAAATTTTAAACTTTATTCGGGGCTTTTTGCCCTGCCAAACAAACTTGGAGATATCCTTCTGCCACTTTCCAAAACATTCCACCTTGTCCACGATCTGTAGGGCCTGAAACAAGAATAACATTTTCGGCAATACATTCATCTTTATAGCTGCTATTCGACCCAACAAGGAAAGTTTCAGTCTTGACCATATTTCCAAGTCTCTTTTGATTTCTGACCAACATTTCTCATAATTGTCTTTAAACAAATTCAAATTTTTGGAGGTCAGATACACCCCTAGATATTTTACTTTTTTAACCACATTTAGTTCTGTTTCTTTCTGGAACTCATCTGTTTCTGTAGTTGTCAAATTCTTCCCGCCACCCGACCAAAGTCAGAGATTAATTCTAACACTCTTTTCGTGCTAGAGACTGGCTCCTGTAATGTTAATACCAAATCATCTGCAAATGCTTTCAATTTATATTGTTTCACTCCGACCTCAATTCCTTGCACCAACCGGTCCTTTCTAATCATGTTCAATAGCACCTCCAGGACTGAGATAAACAGTAGGGGGGGTAGGGGGCACCCCTGCCGTGTCCCTTTTTCAATTTTAAACTCCTCTGTCACCACATTGTTTACTATCAGTTTGGCTTTTTGTTCTGAGTAGATTGCTTCTATTCCATTTTCAAACCCCCGCCCCACTCCCATCCCTTCCAAGTTTTTCTTCATGAACATCCAAGAAATGTTGTCAAAGGCTTTCTCCGCGTCAATAAAAATTAAAGCCGCTCTAGTATTAAGATTTGTTTGAAGAAGTTCCAAGATATCAATAATGTTTCTTGTGTTATCAAACAAATGCCTACCAGGGAGAAAGCCAGCCTGGTCCTTATGGATCACTTCATTAAGTACTTTTTTAAACCTACTTGCCAAAATATCCGCAAAGATTTTGTAATCCACATTTAGGAGTGAGATGGGGCGGTAGTTCTTAAGCTGGGTCTTTTCAGTTTCTAGTTTGGGTATCAATGTGATGAAAGCTTCTTTTCACGTTTCTGCTGCCTTCCTCCCCTCCAAAATCTGGTTGCAAACCTCCAACAAAGGTTGTATCAAGTAGTCCTTCAAAACCTTATAGTATTTGGAGGTAAGTCCATCAGGGCCTGGAGACTTGCCTAGTTGAAGGTTCTGAATGGCACTCTCAATTTCTTGCCGTGTGATATTACAATTCAGGGTTGTTCTCATTTCTTGGGGTATTTTTTGTAATCCATTGGTTATAAGGAATTGATCCACCTCGAAATCTTTTTGCGGCCCTTGGGAATAAAGTTCTTTGAAGTATCTCTGGAAACACTTTCTAATTTCCTCGGGTTTCTGAACCATTTTCCCTTCAATCTCTAGATTTGTAACTGTGTTAAGTTTTTGTCTCTTTTTCAACTGCCATGCTAGCAGTTTCCCACACTTGTTAGCTGATTCAAAAGATCTTTGTTTCATTTGTTTAATTTTCCATTCCATCTCTTGATTTATCAATTTCGAATATTGTGCCTGGAACAATTTCACTTCTCTCAGCACCTCCTTCGACTTAGGCCTAATTCTTAGTTTTTTCTCTCCTTCTCTTATTTTCTCGAGTATCTTCTCCTTCTTTTCATTCCAGAGCCTTTTCTTGATCGTATTTTGTTGTATTAGAAACCCTCTCATAACTGCTTTGCTTGCGTCCCAGATTGTTCTTTTTTCCACAGTAGTGTTTAAATTTATCTCAAAATAGTCCTTTATTGTTTTTTGGGCCTTCTTAACAATCTCTTGATCCCTGAATAACGTGTCATTCATTTTCCATCTAAAGGATCCGGTTATATTTAGTCTCAGTTCCACTTTCAGGGCATTATGGTCGGAGCAGGTTTTTGGGCAGATTTCCACTTTTCTAGTCTTAGGTGCCAGTCCTCTAGTTATCCATATTTGGTTGATTCTTGTCCATGTCAGGTGAGCCTCAGAAAAGAAGGTTCCTTCTTTTCCTAGGGGGTTCTTAACCCTCCATATATTGATTAAGTCCATATTGTCAGTCATTTCAAAAAAAGTCTTGGGTAGTCTGCCATCTTTCGCTATGTTAGCACCTTGCGACTTATCCATGTTTACAGACACGACCCCATTCATATCACCCAACATAATGATGTTATTGTAGTCTAGATAATCCAGCATGGTCTCATGCAGCTTCCTGAAAAATTCCGATTTTCCTTCGTTTGGGGCATATATTCCTAATATCAAAAATTTTTCTCCTTGGGCCTGAATTTCAATCGCCAAAATTCTGCCATGTTCATCTTTAAATAAAAATTTCGGTGACAGGCTCTCCTTTGCATACATCACCACTCCTCTTTTCTTCACTTTGTCCGAAGAAATAAATTATTGGCCTAATCTTTTGTTAATTAACACTTTTCTGTGGAGCCTTGTCACATGTGTTTCTTGCAGGCAAATAATATCCAATTGTTCTTTTTTCAAGATATGAAATACTTTTCTTCTTTTTTCCGGGGAATTTCCGCCATTAATATTCCAACTAAGAAGTTGCAGAGACATCCTGGTCTAGTTAGTGGGCTCTACAGTTGGGTATCTAGGTTTCCCTCCGAACCCGGAGGTGGTAGTGCTGGTCCAGATCCAGACGGTGTACGTCCTGGTGGTGGTCCCGGTGGTGGTGGCCAAGAAGCTGCTGCTCCTTTTTGGAGGTCCTCTTCGTGGTCGTATAGAAACTTCTGCTGGTCCTTGGGTGATTTAATCTTTACTTTCTTTCCTTTGTAAGTAAATGATAGTCCTTGTGGAAACTCTCACCTATAAGGAATTGCGTTGTGTCTCAACAGTTTGGTTAGATCCAAATATGTAGTCCTGAGATCCAGTAAGTATTTCGGTATATCTCTGTAAATTTCAGCCTTTTTGCCTTCTATCTCCAATGATTTTTTGAAGTGTAGGCCTAGTATCTTATCTCTTTCTTCTCTTGACCTCAAAATGACTAAACAGTCTCTGGCCTTGTCTTTCTTTACTGATCTTCCCAATCTAAAAGCCGTCACAATTTTAAAGTCTTTTTCTTCTTCAATTCCCCAGAATTTGGAAAATAAAAGTGTCAAAAATCCCTCTAAATTACCTACCTCCAATTCTGGGATGGCCCTTAACCTAAGATTATTTTCCTTACTTTTCAGTTCAACCAATGACAGGTAGGCTTGTTGTTCCCCTACCTGTCTTTTCAGAGGCCTTACTTCCCCCTTGATCTCATCAACCCCTTTGTTTGCCTGCTCTGCTTTTTGATTGGCTTCCGCAGCTAATTTATAGTTTTCCGCCGTAGCTCCTTGTAGTTTCTCAATTGCCTGAGTATGCTGGGAAACCTGATCAGATAATTTGCTAATAGAGGATGTAGCTTGGTCAATTTTTGATGATTGATTGTCCACTTTTTGATTTAATATTGCCAGTTGATCCAAAATTTGTTTAAGGACTGCTTCAGATCCTCCAGTTGCCATGTCTTCTGCAGCAGGCTGTTCAGCTCCCACCTCCTGTGCTGTGAGCACAGTTGGGACAGATGATCTGCGTTGATGAGTTAAAGTTGTTTGCAAAAGTTGCCCAGATTTTTTTTATTTTTCTTTGTCTTTGGCTTTAGCTGCTCTTGTTCTCCCTGAGCCGCTCATTCCACACCTGCCTCTGTTCAAGGTCAAATAATCTTTTGTCCCATGAGAAAGACAAGTCCAGAGTGTAAACAATTAAACCACAAAGAGTCTCAATAGAATTCAGTTCCCAGGCCTCTATATCTCCACAATCCTCTAGGGGGGGTATTTCCAAATTTCAAAGAAGGAAAGAACTATTTTCCGCCATTAAAGTTCCTATATTCCCCATATTTCAATTTTTGTAATTCCAGAGCACAAAAGGAAGGTTTCCAAGGCTTCCAATTTCTTTTAATCAAGCCACAAGGTGTCAAGAGGGGTCTCAGCAACAATGTTAAACGTTAGTATCTCAGTCTATGCAACAGTTTAAATCTCTGCAACAATGTCAGCAGTTTGACAGTTCTCTTTTATACGCTGGCAGCCCGACGGCTGGGTTATCCCTTCTAACTCCGTTTAGCTCAAAAGTAGGAAGAAAGTTCCAAAAGGCAAAAGTCCATAAATTTAACAGTTCTTTCCCTTTTATCTTCAAAATACAAAGTCTATCAATGCACCCTTTATTCCACTTTTACAATCCCTTTTAAGCGCTTCAGCTCGCTTCAGAGCCCTTGCTTTGAACTGGTAAGCAGGATCGGGAGGCGGACTTCCTGTTACTCGCCTCCCGTTTTCAGCCGAATTTCTCAAATTTAGTCAAAAATTTAAGCCCCTTACTCACGGGTATGTTGCTCCAATTCCGATATTTTCAAGAAGAAAGGTCAGCGCTCAGCAGCAGCAGCACAGCTTTGCTTCCACGAAAAGAGCGATGAACTCACAGCGCCGCTCCCCCTTTCACGTTCCGGAGCCTCTTACGAGGTTCCTTCTTCGTTTCTGGGGGGGCTCAAGGCGCCTGCCGAGTCCCACAGCCACAGGCTCGCTCTGCCTGCGGTTTTTCTTGATGGGTCTCCGCTTTGCCGCAGCGGACGACCCTTTTTCGCGGAGCCCCTCTTCACAGAGTAAAGAGGACCGCCATTGCTGTTTTGCGCCACCTCCGGAAGAGCAGGTCTCCAATATTTGATACTTGTCAATAAATAAGCACGAATGTATAATTCCAGTCTTGGAATTCCAGATTTATGTCATAGTAAGCAACTCAGATTTCTTTGAAATATGGACTGGAATATACATTTCCTAAATCAATAAGATAACTCATAATTACCCATTGTTTTTCATTCTAAAAACTGTGCCCTTCACCACCACTGCCACCAAATATTCTTAATTTGATAAATGCAGACAGACAACACAGTTTTGATTTGCTTCACCAATTTATTTTGATTATGAACAAAGGATTTTTTACACATATCCCATGTTTTCATGAGCCAAACCCCTACATTTCTTCTTTAGTTTTCTATTCCCTGCATCCCATTCACCAAATAGAAGCCTCAGGAGTCCTGTGAATACCAGTTGCTCTGGACTCCCATGTTCAGACAAGCAACCACCACTTCCACTGTTGCAGAAAATAGTGGAATCCAAGAGGAAGAAGACATTGCTCTCTCCTAACTACACTTAAAAGTTGAGTTGGTTTGGTGAAACTAGAGTTTCACCGCATCGTGCTCCTATTATCATGCCTGAAAAGTACTTGTTAAGCACTGATGTCTTGGCCAATTCACAAAAAGTTGGTGATGCACAGCCTTTGACGACCTTATCAGGAACTTCACTGTTGTCTAGTAAAGAAAAAGAGACAAGGTCAGATGGGCATCTTGGTAGCAATCTGTGTTTGTGTGTGTGTGTGTGTGTGTGTGTGTGCGCATGTGCAAAAGAAAAAATAGGAGCATCTTAATTTTTAATAACTATGTTGAGCAAGTATAGAAAACATCTGAAAATCACCACAAGAAATGAATATGAGAGAGGTTTTTAAATGAGGTGTTTAAATAGGTTTTTTTTTCTTAAGGGGCAAGGGCTCATCTTCATTGATATTGCTTTCCAGATCAGTTCTCCATGGCTAATTTTACTTCTTTTAAAGACTGATGAAAACACTCTTTTAATAAACTTTTATATGTAATTTAACAAACAGACTATTTCTCTCACCTTGTCAAAC
Source organism: Podarcis gaigeae (assembly GCF_964106915.1). Classification (NCBI taxonomy): domain Eukaryota; kingdom Metazoa; phylum Chordata; class Lepidosauria; order Squamata; family Lacertidae; genus Podarcis; species Podarcis gaigeae. The sequence goes on from NC_139684.1 coordinate 78,069,389, forward strand.
CCCCACCCCGGATATATACATACGTACTCATCTATATACATACAAAGCAAATGTGATTTGAGGTGAGTTATGTTTTCAGGAAAAAAGAAACTCTTCCTCCAATGCACAAATAATCTATTTTCTGGAAGGAAGCCACAAACAGAATGAAATAGTAACACACACACACACACATCCCATTCCCCCCCTCTCACTCATTGCAAGGCAGTTCTACTTACCATGAACAAGAACAAACTCAATGCACTGAGTCTCCTCATCATAACACCTGATGGCATTTAAACCCTCAGAAGCTTCTGATTCAGCTACACCAAGGTTCGGGCACTCCAGCCCATTCAAGCGCCTCGCTGGCACTACCAGAATTAAATACTAAAGTCAAGACATGATTCCAGCCCATTTATCTTTATTCTAATTCCTAGGCCTCAGTTCTCTAATCTTGTGAGAGGGTTGCAACATCTCTAATATGTTGTATACTGTGTTACTATGTTGGAAACCCTCCTCAGATTAAGGTTACTATGTAAAGTTTTTAAACAACAAATGAATAAATGAATGAATGAATGAATAAAGCAAGCCTTGGTGTGTATCTGTTTATTTATTAATGATTATGATATATCACTTAATACTAAAAAGAAGCTCCTAGTGGTATAGAAAACTCAGAAACTACAATAAAATTTAATTTTATACCTAAATGCATTACAATGCAATAAAATAAAAAATAAAAATAATAAAAATCATCAGCATATATTGAAGTGTCTTTAGAGTGAAGGAACCCTTCTGTCTTCAGTGCTCCAATAATATTCTTAATAAATAATAATAATAATAATAATAATAATAATAATAATAATAACTTTATTATTATTTCATTATCTATACCCTGCCCATCTGGCTCGGTTCCCCCAGACACTCTGGGAAGTTTACAGCAGTTATAAAGCATCTCCTAACTTACAAACTACTACACATCACACTAAGATTCTGCCTCTAATATCCACAAACTATAAAGTTATTACCTCTGCAGTTCTGCCCCAACAAGATGAGTCCCAGGGTGAGCTGGGCTTTCAGAAAGCAAGGGGGCATGTTTTGTACATTTGTTGAGTGATCAAAACTAAGTTTCAATCTAAAATTTTATTTTTTTCCTCATGGGCAGGTAGGGTTTCAGCCTGCATAGCAGTTGGAGCTGGTAGACAGTTGCTCTGGACACAGAATTGACCTGTACCTACATGGACAGCTTTGAGTCCAAAATGACTCCCAGGCTGCACCTCTGGTCCTTCAGAGGCACAGTTACCCCATTCAGGACCAGGGAGTTCTCCACAGCAGCAAGCAGCAGCTAAGTCAGCTGCAGGTGGCTGGAAAGCCAGACAGGATGTTTGTGACTGTTGCCATGGGAAGAACGGGGCAGTCCATTCACCGTACTGAGCACCAGACGTTAGCTCAGTGTGTGGGTCATATGACCTGTGCAGGATGTACATGGGTGGAGTTATTCTTCTCTCTGCTGTTGTTGTAAAAGTGTGCAGACATGTTTATCTGTACGGCTGCAAAAGACAGGAATAAAAGCATGTAGATACATGGCAGGATTCAAATTGAATAGACAAAAAACAAAAGTGTTGGGGAAAAATTTGACACCGGAAGAAAAAGATAGATTTCAAAATGTAACGGGTTTGGAAATTGTTAAAAAAGTTAAATATCTGGGGGTAAACTTAACATCAAAAAATGCTAATTTATTTAAGGACAATTATGAGAAATGTTGGACAGAAGTGAAAAGGGATCTAGATATATGGTCTAGACTGAAACTTTCCTTGTTAGGCCGTATAGCTGTTATCAAAATGAATGTACTGCCGAGAGTGTTATTCTTGTTTCAGACTTTACAAATTCTGGACAAGATGGAGTGTTTCAAGAGGTGGCAAAAAGATATATCTAAATTTGTCTGGCAGGGCAAAAAGCCCAGAATTAAGTTTAAGATCTTAACAGACGTAAAAGATAGAGGGGGGTTTGCCCTGCCGGACTTGAGGCTCTACTATGAGGCAGCAGCTTTCTGCTGGTTAAAACAATGGCTACTTCTTGAGGACACAGACATCTTAGATCTAGAAAGTTATGATAATAACCTCGGCTGGCATGCGTATCTTTGGTATGACAAGGTGAAAGTGCATAAGAGTTTTAAAAACCATATGGTACGGAAGGCATTGTATAATGTCTGGATCAGGTACAAAGATTTAATGGAAAATAAAACCCCCAGATGGTTATCACCAATGGAAGCAAAAGCAGTTAAAAAACTTAACATGGACTCAAATTGGTTAAAATATGATGAAATTTTAGAAAAGGATGGAGAAAAGTTTAAATTAAAGAGCTATGAAAAATTAAAACATAGAGTTAGAGATTGGCTACATTACCACCAAATAAATGAAGTGTTTAAGCTGGACAGGAAAGTAGGATTCCAGAGTGAAAAGTCAAAGCTAGAAACGGAACTGTTAGAACCCAATACAAAAAACTTATCTAGAATGTATAACCTGCTGCTGAAATGGAATGTACAGGATGAAACGGTAAAATCAGCTATGATTAAATGGGCACAAGATGTTGGTCATGACATTATGTTTGCTGACTGGGAACAGTTATGGACCACCGGTTTGAAATTCACGGCATGTACTGCTTTGAAAGAAAATATTATGAAAATGATTTACAGGTGGTACATGACTCCAGTCAAGCTTGCTAAGATTTATCATTTGCCCAATAACAAATGTTGGAAATGTAAGGAAGCTGAAGGAACCTTCTATCACCTTTGGTGGACCTGCCCAAAAATTAAGGCCTACTGGGAAATGATCTATAATGAAATTAAGAAAGTCCTTAAATGGACGTTTTCAAAGAAACCAGAGGCTTTTCTTCTGGGCATGGTGGGCCAATTGGTACCGAAGAAGGATAAGACTTTCTTTATGTATGCAACCACGGCAGCAAGAATTCTTTTAGCAAAGTATTGGAAGATGCAAGAACTACCCACTCTGGAGGAATGGCAGACGAAGGTGATCGAATATATGGGATTGGCAGAGATGACCGGCAGAATCCGTGACCAGAGGAAGGAGGCGGTGGAGGAAGATTGGAGAAAATTTAAAGTATACCTTAAGAACTACTGTAAAATATTGGACGGTTAAGATGTCGAGAAGGCTAGAAACAAAGAACTACAGCTGTAAATCGTAAATTAAAGGGGGAAACTTAATGAGAATATATAAAGAAATTGACTGAAGGGTTGCTGACACATTATAAAATAATGATGCAGAGAAGGGGAGGTATGGGGAAGTCATGTTTTATGTATTTGTTTGTGATTTGTTTGTTTTTCCTATACCCTTGTTCCCTGTTTTTTTTTTTGTTTTGTAAAAACAATAAAAAATTATTATAAAAAAAATAAATAAAAGCATGTAGATACATTTCTGTCTGTCTGTTTCCCCTCCCTGGGGATAGCAGGGAAGAGGGAGAAGCAGTGGTGTGTTTTTCTCAGCATCTGGGAAAAATCGCCGATAAGAGACCTCGCCTGTTATCCTGCCGGGAGTTGCAGCGGGGAGGTCTACAAGGAATTCAGCCGGTGCCTGGAGACTGGCACATTCATCTGACCGAGGCAGAATTCCAACAGTGGTAGCAGAGCTGATGGTTTCTTCGATCCATGGAAGTCTGCACAATAGTAGCAGAGCTGCTGTTTTCATCGCTCCATGGAAAGTCTGCAATGAGAGGTTGATCCTCAGCACCTACGGAAAGGAGTAAACGTCTGCCCACAGCCAGAAGCTGACAAGACGAGCTGACAGCCAAGCCACGGAGCCCAAGGTATGAGAATTTCGGGCTTAAAAGAGTGAACGCAGATTGAGTTATTCTCTGGTTCACGGGAGCAGCGTTTGGGAAAAACAGCTCCGAGTGGGAAGAGGCTTGCATTCCAAACATTTTTGTGGTTTCCTGTACAAGAAAGGAATGCACTGTTGCTAAGCAACGCCCGTCAGTGAAGTGGAAAGCTACAGAATAGGGCTGGACAGTCAGGCTGTGCCTGAGAGAGGAGAAAAACAGTGTTTGTTTTGGCTAGAGTCTCACAAGTGCTCTTGGAGGGAACCTTCCAATGCAGCCAGTGCTAGAGCTGCCAGGTGGCAAGAGCGTAAACAACCAGCTATTGGATTTAGCAGGTTTGAGAGTGAGATTTAATGCAAGGACTCAAAATGGATGCCAAGAAGGGGGGAGCCCTGCCTAGCCCACCCCTCCTAACTAATGACAATTATTCATCTTGGTCTATTAAGATGAAGGCCCTGCTGCAGAATCAGAGACTGTTTGAGGTGATTGAGAACCCCATTCCTGCAGCACCAACGCATGCTTGGGAGTCACAGAATGTGAAGGCCAGGACGGCTATAATTCTCTGTGTTTCAGACTCTCAGCTTGTCCATATACAGGATTTAGAGCACGCACGAGAGGTTTGGGACACGCTGTGAAGGACACATCAGAGAGATGCAGGTTCTTCAGCGTTGCTGTATTTTGAAAAGCTGACCAATCTGAGGCTTGCGCCTGATGGAGATGTTCAAGCGCACCTGACGGAAATGAAATATCTGCGCCAACAGATGGTGGAATGCAATTTCCGTCTGCAGGAGGAAGTGTTTTGCTTCATGGTGATAAACAGCCTGAATCGGACTTACAAAACGGTTGCTAGTCAGCTTGGGTCCCTACCGGCGGCACAGTTAACTTCAGAGAGGGTCTACGCAGTTGTTCTTAATGAACATGACAGACTTGCCGCACTGGAGGTAAAGGAAAAGGGGAGGGAAGAACGGAGTTCTAACACACCCACTGCCGTAGCTACTGGAGAAAATGCTGTAGCTTTAAACGTTGTCCGATGTTACAATTGTGGACAGACTGGGCATCTTCAGTGGAACTGTAAGAAGCCACGTCAGCAGAAAGGAGCCAAGGTGAGCTCCACGAAGTCTGAGGCGTCAGGCAAAAGTCATACCAAGTCAAAGGCGAAGACTGTAAAGGCTTTGATGTCACTAAAAGCCACACCAGAAGTGGGGAACTTCTTCGTCCTGGACACAGGGTGTACACAGCATATGTGTCGACACAGACAGCTATTTTCGATGTTTAAGAAGCAAAGCTTCGCTGTGCAACAGGCCAACGGTCAGGAACTGGAAGCGACCGGGATTGGAACTGTGTATCTTGAAATCTGAACTTGACTATAAACAATGTTTACTTGGTTCCAGAGTTGAAGTTCAATCTGCTCAGCGTTTCGCAGATCGCAAAGAAGGGACTAAAACTGTCCTATGATGCTGAAAGCTGCAAGATCTACAAGGATGGAGAGTTGTATCTTTCTGCCAAAGAGAAAGATGGACTGTATTTGTTGACTTTTGATCAATGTGATTAGATGAATTGTGATTCTAACATGATCTCTTTTGCAGGTGTATCCAAGAAGAACGCCAAGCAGGTGACCTCGAGGGTCGACAGAGCGTTTCAGCGGGTGTATGCTGATGTGATTGGTCCTCTAGACCATCTAGAGGCAATGCAAAATATTATCTTGTGTGTGTGGATTCTTTCACAGGTTTTGTCTGGATATATCTTTTGGAGAAACCAAAAGAAGCCTTAGAAAGGTTTAAAGAGTTTTGTGGCAAGGTTAAAAATATGCATGATGCTAACATCGCTTGTCTTTGTACAGACGAGAAGCCAATTTTTCTTTTACAGGATTTCCAGAGGTTCCTGCAGGAGAAAGGGATAAGACACAAGATTGCTGCTTCCGAAGAAGCATGGAAGAGATGTGTCTGTGTTAGGGTGAACAAAGAGTTGCAAAAGGGAATGGAGGCGCAATTGCTTAGTTCACATCTGCCAAATGAATACTGGGCTGAGTTGCTATTGTCATATACTTATACGTGGTTGAGAAAGTTTTCAAAATAGTTGGGAAGTTCTCCTTTTGAGAAACTGTTCCATAGAAAACCTTCTGTTGCCCATTTCAAGGTTTTTGGGTCTCATGTGAGGACAGCAGCTCCAGGTGGGGTTAAGAATGCCAGAGGCATTTTTGTGGGTTATGAAAAGGGTCTCTACAGAGTAATTTTGTCTGAATCTGGTCAGGTGATTCTCACAAAATTTCTAGAGAGTGCTCCTGAACAGGAGAGTGATTGTTCACACATTTCCCACTGGAGATGATTCTGATTCTGATGATGATGTTGATTTTACTGATTACAGTGATTCTGATGATTTCAGTAGTACTGATGATGACAGCGATAGCTCAAGGAGCTCAGTTGTAACAGTCATTGAGAGGAAATCTCACATAATGACTAGACCCTCAGAAGAGGAGGATGAACCACTGATTAAGCTTAGTACTGGTTCTCCAGAGAGTTCAGAGGCTGAACCAGTAAGCAAAGAAGAGCAGCACCTCTTACGTAGGTCTGAGAGAGCAACGATGGGTGTACCAGCCAAGAGGTATTCAAAGGAGTTTGCAAACCTAGCTATTGCATGTATTGCTATTGTAAACGACCAAGGACAGATTGAAGCCGTGTCTGAGTCAGAGACAAAGGCACAACAGAGAGTTGCTAACCAAGGTAATGCAGATGCACTCATTCCTTGGAAGTCATACAACCAGAGAGATACATTGGTTAAACCAGTGGTGGGTAGTTCCAAGGGTGGAACTGAAACAACAGGGGAATGTTATATGTATAACAACAGTTTGTTTTCTTCTCTGGATCATGCATTGCTCGCAGCACGCATTGATTCTTTAGGGGGAGTATGTTACCATAAAGAAGCAATGCAGCAGCAAGCAGCAGCTAAGTCAGCTGCAGGTGGCTGGAAAGCCAGACAGGATGTTTGTGACTGTTGCCATGGGAAGAAAGGGGCAGTCCATTCACCGTACTGAGCACCGGACGTTAGCTCAGTGTGTGGGTCATATGACCTGTACAGGATGTACATGGGTGGAGTTATTCTTCTCTCTGCTGTTGTTGTAAAAGTGTGCAGACATGTTTATCTGTATGGCTGCAAAAGACAGGAATAAAAGCATGTAGATACATTTCTGTCTGTCTGTTTCCCCTCCCTGGGGATAGCAGGGAAGAAGGAGAAGCAGTGGTGTGTTTTTCTCAGCGTCTGGGAAAAATCGCCGATAAGAGACCTCACCTGTTATCCTGCCGGGAGTCGCAGCGGGGAGGTCTACAAGGAATTCAGCCGGTGCCTGGAGACTGGCACATTCCTCTGACCGAGGCAGAATTCCAACACACCCACCCCCTGTCCCCCAAAGACAGTACTTCTGCCTTGTCAGGATTCATAATCTGTTAGCCGCCATCCATCCTCCAACCGCCTCCAGACACCCATACAGGACCTTCACCACCTTCTTATTCATTATCACTCATCCCATTTTACTGCACAAATGCACACAGATACATAATCCATCCAGTCACCCCAGTCATCTCTCACTCAATCACCAGCAACCATTGCCAGTCATTGCAGGTTAAAAAAGTGAAAATCAAATTTGAAGTTGTTATGCATCTCCCCCCCCCCCCCATTTTGCTGATTTTCGATAATGCCCCCCGGACATGAGAAAACGTCAATGTTTGGCAGACCTACTGTGGAAACCAATGAGAGAAAAGAAACAGTTCACTAACTGAGACATGAAATATAGCAATGGGAGGAACTTAGGGCTACCATATGCCCATATTTTCCCATCAAGTAGGGTGATTTTTGTTTTTAAAAATGCTTTTAAAAACCCCTCCAAAACCCAAAAACTTATTTTTGTTCCCAAATAATTTTATTCTCAAATAGAGCTCAACAACTTTGCCCAAGCAGTGCGACTTTTGTTGTTCTCCAGTTAAATGGCATCCAGCAGCAATAGATAGTTTCACTAACTACCTCTGCAGTTCTGCCCCACCAAGATGAGTCCCAGTGTGAGCAAGAGGGGGCATGTGTTCTTATCTCTCTACCTGTTTCCCCAATTTTTCTGGGGTGTTCTCTTCCACACACCCAGTGGTCATTTGAATCTTCTGGGGAGAAAGTGCTTCTCCATGACATGGTGATGCTGATTCCAAGAAACTAGGTTAGGGCATTTACTGCACACCTCCAAGGAATTATTGAGGCCCCATTGGGAGCTCAATATTTCTTTATTTCTTTATTTATTTGGAATTAAATTTGTATACTGCCTTTCATCCAAAAATCACAGGGCAGTTCACTACATATTTTTTTAACATACCGTATATCAAAATTCTGTCCCTAATTACTGGCAAGGGAACATTGCACTGGCATCCAATCAAGTGATACAACTTTCTTACTTCATGTCATCTAATTTTCTTAATCTTTTGTACACTTGTTGAGTGATCAAAACTAAGTTCAAATCTAAAATTTTAATTTTTTATCTCATCCCATTTTTGAGTTATGAGGGTTTGGAATTTCAAAGAGAGAGAGAGAGAAATTTGATCTTGCTAGAATACACAAAGGCCTTAAAAGCTCAGCCCAGCATTGAGATACGTCAAAACAAAAAACACAAATCCCTGCAGAACCTGAGCTTCATGATATGTCACATGATGGACTTTCTCTAAATCTAAAAATCTAAGTTACCAAATTTTCAATTTTTAAAAAAGGATTAAAAAATTAATATGATTTAAAAATTCAAAAAATATACTGATTATTTAATATTTCAAAGAGCCACCTGCAAATTTCACATTTTTCAAAATATATTTTGTACATAAATGTCTGCCTTATTGGATTTTATTTGGGATAAATGGGCCTTCTTGGAGTAAAATATAACAGAATAAACAAGATCTCACCTATAATATTAGTTGCTTCAGGCATTTCTTTAGAAAGTTATTCAATTAAAAGGTGTCTGAAAAGCTAGTTAGGCTTTTCTTTTAAAAATGTGTTAAATGAGGTAAAAAAGTTGGATTACTTGATATAGAATTACCCAGGAATGAATCTTGGACTGGAACAGTATTGCTTGTCTTAGAGTAACAAGGAAAGAAATTGGAAAGCTCAATGCTATTTATCTTTGGCAGTAGATAGATAGATAGATAGATAGATAGATAGATATACTTACTTTCAGGATATCCCAGGTTGCAAAAAGGGTTTTGACAGCAATAGTGGACTTGCTTGAAGTATTTTCTTTCTACAGAAGAGAAGGTGGCATTTGCTGAGATGCAATCTTCAGCACAACCCTTGTTCTTGTAGGCCTCTGTAGAGCCATCTGTTAGAAAGAATTGAAGGAATAGCAAGATATTCAAAAATTTAAATTAATGAACGTACAAATATAAATACATTGGGTAAATGGGTGATTTAAGAGAAAATACCTGGCAACAACTGAATTCAGCAAACTAATCCATAAAGTAGCTTCTTTGAAGTATAATTTCTTCTGCAATACCATGTGAATATTCTAGGATAGTTCCTTAACAACTTGCACATAAATGGGACTAGATGGACTTCCTTTTCTGCCCCTATAAAAGAGCCTAGAATAGTTTGATCCACCACCCATCTCTACCTGATATGGAACTAGCGGATCCAGGGGTCTGACTCATGAAGCTTCCTTATAATTTGTACTATATTTCTGAGAGATGGGAGAAGATGGTTTTTCATCTGTTTCCTCTAATTTTCTAATCTCTTGAACACATTTCTCTCTGGCTATCTCAATACAAGAAATCTTTTTGCACACAACCTTCTATGGTGAAAAGCAGTTATATCTGTCTGAGTACGTTTTCCCCCTTTTTCCTTTTTAAATAATTTCTGTGGCTTCATTTGTCATCAGAGTATTTCAGCATTTGATGCTATGTGCTCTTACTATATGTTGCAAGCCTATTTGGTATCAGCTAATAGTGCAACTAGATAAATAGGTTACACTCTGATGGGAAGGTAAACGGCGTTTCCATGCGCTGCTCTGGTTTGCCAGAAGCGGCGTAGTCACGCTGGCCACATAACCACGAAGCTGTACGCAGCTCCCTTGGCCAATAAAGTGAGATGAGCGCTGCAACCCCAGAATCGTCCGCAACTGTACCTAATGGTCAGGGTTCCCTTTACCTTAATTGGAGACTGGTTCTAAAAAGAGAGAGTGGGGTGGTGGCATTGGGGACAATATTTATAAGATTGTGGCCTGAATCAGGTAAATTCATTCTGATTGGGCTGAGAATCTTCATTCACCCCTTCCTCCTTTTCAGGAGTGTTGTTTGCATCCCAGTGTGACAGTGGATAGACTGCGCCTCTGGTCATTGCCTACTCTGGCCCAGGCAGCATCCCAAATCTTACAGACATGCCTGTGCAAGAAAAACTCAAAAATACATGAGAGTGTAAAGCAGGGGTTGTCAACCTGGTCCCTACTACCCACTAATGGCCATTTCAGGATTCTAGGTGGGCAGTAGGGGGTTCTACAGCACAAGCTGAATCCTCCTTACCATCAAGAAAGATGGGCAGTAGTGGGCGGTAGGTGTGACTACCCTGGGGTAAAGTGAAGTGACTTCCGGTTTCCCACAAGATGGAACATGGCATGAGCTCAGAAGGGCTCGATCGCTAACGGGCTTTGAGGGGGAAGACGCGAAGGCTACGCATCCCCCCAGATCCCAAGAAGGCTACCCATCCCCTAACTCCCCAACCCCCAAGCATAGAAGCGTTGTTGTCAAAGAGGAGTTTCCCGGTCTCTTTGTCTCTTTGTAAGGAGAGGGGAAAGGGGGATGGTCCTGATGCAAGAGAGTAGCAGTCCATGATGCCGGTTCCAAGAAGCAGGAAATCTCCATATTCCCATAGCAGAAAAGGGAAATCTTACAAATGAAATTTAAAATTGAACAAAAAAAATCTGGCATGAAGAAAGGGTAAAAAGAAAGTCCCCTCTTACTTGGTAAAACATACTCCGCCTTGAGTAGTATATGCACCCAGTGATAATAAAGCTGATTTCTATAAACACCTGGAAGAAACAGTGTTAGACTATATGGAGGAGAAAATAATTCTTCCAGGTGATCTGAATGGAGTTGTTTCGAACATGATAGAACTCAGAGGAGTGTAGACAATAAAACAGGACGATTATCTCAAACTTTTTCCAGTTAAAAGAAATTTAGTAGACGCTTGGAGGTTTAAACGTCCAAGGGCAAAGGAATTCCCATATTATTCCGAGCTGAACCAGTCTGCCAGCAGGCAAGATGGAATTTGGATCTCAAAAGAATTAACATTAAGAGTGAGAAAATTTGAAATTGATGCAAAGTCCCTATCAGATCACAATTCAGTGTCCTTATTCCTGAAGGGGAAAGAAAGAAGGCGGAAAAGATAGAGGATGAATGAATCATTACTTATTGATGAAGCAATATGGAGACCTTATCAACAAGGAGAAACTGACTGATCAAATTGAAGGAGTATACAGAACTGGACAAGTGGACAGGTCAGATAAAAAGATCAAACAATACAAAAAATTAAAAATGATTGAAATATATTCAAACAGTATTTGAAAGACCATTATGGAGAATAATTTTTTTTTACCACTTTAGAGTAACTCCTGTAAGAAAAGAAGAAAAAAGTAAAACATAATGGAATTAGGTTATTGAATAAATGGCTGTGTTAGGAGGGACAGTCAACTAAGTAAAACTGAGGACTGAGGTAAGAAGGGGAGGGAAGTCAAACGGAAATGGATTACAAATGAATCAAATCAATCAATCAATATGTATTTTTGTTCTTTTTTCTTTCATTATGTTTTTAAAATATATGTTTAACTAGAGGAAAATCAAGTTGTTACAATGTGATTTGATGAATGTATGTCTAAAGCAACCAATAAAAATGAATTACAAAAGAGAGTGAGAGAGTAAAGTGAAGTTACCAATGGACCCAAGTCACAGCAGTCTGCTTTGCTTTCAGTTGAAAACATTGCAGGACTCAAGGGAAGAAGACAACAAATGAAGGAGGAGGAGGAGATTGGGTGGTCTGTGTGGGGAGAACACAGTAGGAGGACAAGGAAAATGCTTGTCTGTTGCTTGGTTTCCCTGCAAATGAAAGAGGCAAGTGTGGAGGGGAACTGTCCATCCCATCTGAGTTAACAAGGACCAAGTAAGATGAACAAAGTGATGAAGCAAAATGTGCAAGCCCAAGGGGACTTTTTACAGGACAGATTATACACTACTAAGCAGCCGGCTGCAAGACATGGCTAGTGGATATCCTTAATGGCATGCTGGACTTGTTCCAGGTGTTGTAGGTTTGGCGGTCACCTTCTATGCAACCTTCTATTTCACCACTTTGTGCAGCAGAAGAATCATTGGGCTGGATTCCTAGTGGGAATGGGAGGTGAAGCCCCACCCTGTCAGATGGGATCCCTCTCAGGGATCTTGGAAGAATGCATTCCTTGTCCATACATCCAGCTCAGGGGTTCAGGGGACAGAGCTCCCCTTGCCAGTGTCTTCTTGAGGTTCACAGGATGCTCTTCATGCTGTTGATGGACGCTAATATTGGTCATCCCCAATAGTCTATCAGTCAGGAGGCGGACTGGTTACATGCCCAGTGTATGTGTCAAAGCTGTTTATCCCTGTAATCAGTAAAGTTGTGGACAAATCTGAACCCAACACATGTCTCCTTGTGTGCATTCACTTGCTGCGTACCTCATTGCTACATCAATGTGCCTGCACCAACAAAGAGTAGACTCTGATTTGGTTGCTTTCTAAGCAGTTGGGAATTATCATTCACTGAGGGATTGTCATTTAGGAGTTAAGGGGGAGCTGTGAGACAAATGCCAGAAAAAGATGAGGCCTGAATATTTGTGCACAGTTTGTTCACAGTAAGCAGCTGGTAAAAGTCAGGAGAAGGTTACCAGTGGCTCTGTGGATCTATGAGGCTTCCCTGAGTCAAAGTATGAGAGAGTGAGAGAGGTTCCACACTCTATTAGTTTATGATGTGGAAATGGGCCATCACAGTGGCTCCTTGCAGACTCTGGAATTCCCTTGCTGAGAGAGAGAGAGAGAGAGAGAGAGAGAGAGAGAGAGAGAGAGAGAGTTTTCAACATAGAGAGGGATGGATGGGTTTCAACACGAGGTTTTCTTCTTTATTTTTATTTTTTTGCTTTTATTGTACCTCACTCAAGAATCTCGACTAGATCCCACTTTGTTGTAATTTTACAAGTGGGTCTCAACAGGTTTTTGGAGAATGACTGCTTTTACTGAAAGGGTTGGGGTTGTGTTGTTTTCATTGTAATTCTTGGTACATTTTAAACAAATTTTTAATATAGTTTTAATTCTAATATTTAATTGTTGGAAAAGTTGAGTTCCTCAAGGTTGGTGAGATCAGCATTCTGTTGTCACACTAGATACCCCAGAGACCAAAGGATGCACCCACACGCTTAGAGTTAATATGAAAGAAAGACTTCATACTCACTTAAATAGGTTTCAGTACGCTGAGTAAAGCAACTTCCTATTTCGATAAGACAAGCTCTCAACTTGGTTGTTACACATTGCAGTTTCACTGCAGAGAGGAGGGGAAACATAAGTTGTCCAGCCTTTGAGAAACAGAATATTCCAAGCCAAACACGAGCAATGTTAAATGTCTCAGGAGCCACATGTAGTGGTGGGTTACAGACTGCATGCCCGCCAACACACATCTCTCCCCCCCCCCCCCATTCCTCACACAGGAACATCTCCAGACACAGAAATGGAAAGACACAAAGCCTTCCTCCCATTTGCTACTATTTTTTCCTCCACTCCAGGACTATTTTGTAGCTCCCCAGCTGCATAAAGCTTCATCATAGGACTTCAATTACCCCCATGAATCTCACCTACAATATCCTTTCATTTCTTGGGAATTTCCCTATTTAAGTGAGTGAACACAACACAATATTCCCCTTTCCAAATCCTTTCTTTGGTAGTTGGGAGATGATGGAAACCCAGTGGGGGCTGATGGCTCTGAAAATGGGATGGCGTCCACTTAACCACATCCAAGGGATAAAGGTGGGGCAGCACTGATGGTATAGACCCGCCTTCTCCATTTCCCCTCTGAGCTGATGGGTGCTACTGGATGAAAGGGGGGGCATCAGAGTTATCCCTGCAGATCAGGGTGACTGGTCACATCCACAGATCCTGGGCTCCTTTCTTGATTACAAGCATCCAACAAAGTGGCAGATCCCCCTGTATAAAGGGGGGGGGATCCAGTGGAGGCCACAGCCACTGAGCTGGACTCCAACCCTGACAAATCCATGGCAATTGGGGATGCCACCCTGGCCAACTCCACTGCTGAGAATAAAATGCCTCACCTGTTGCAGTATCAGCTGCCATGACCACCTCCTGCGTGCCTTCCACCTCTGGCACTTCCTGCGAAGCAAAACCGGTACTTACTTCCAAGGCATCCAAACCTGTTGAAATTAAATTAACAGCACCTTGGTTAGGATTTTGGGTTTCTTGCTTCTGCCAGCTGACAAGCACTTGGAAGTTACAGCTACAGTAGGGCTGCCTTCTGCCTTCTCAGGGCCTCAAGGAACATCAATATAGTCCCCTAGTCTGACTCTTCCTCCACAGAACTGGAGGGGAATGGCATGCCTATGCAGGCTTTTCCTTTGCCCTTAGGGCCCACCTTAGCCTTGCCTTTACCTGGAGCCATGCTAAATGCACCCCACTCCCCATAATAATCCTGAGGCTCAAAAAGGCTCTGCAAATGTAAAAATTTCCCCTTGCCCCATTCCATAAGGAAATATAAGCACACTTTCTAAATGGACCCTCAGGACCCAACCACTAAACAAGACTCAATATCAGCTTTGTGGTTGAATGGGGAATTTTGAATCTGATCTCTCTTAACTCCTGGGCTCAGTACACTAACCACTACACCACACTACCCACCAGGAAAATATCAAAACTGTTGCCTATCCACAGGAAAATGGCTGGGGAGTTCATGAAGAAAACCCCTTCACCCCTCCCTATACCACTCCTCCAGCCCAGGGCCCACAACAGCAGGGGCCATGTTCCATCCCCAGTCACTGCTAACTGGCTACTTCCACCTAGGGAGATTTCCCCCCAAAAGCACATCCCCTACCAGGGGTGGCCCTTGCACTGGTTCCCCGCTCTTGCAACCAGTGCTTTCAACTTGTCGTTAAAGGGAGACATCAAGTTCTGCCTGACGTTGGGGTGCTCATTGTCTGCACTTGAGACCACAAGTACAACCTGTTCAAGGAGGTTGCAAGGAGGCACAATGGGGCCCCTCATGTTTGGGAAATTTTCAGTCCCATCATCGCATACTTGGGGAGGCAGAGTTGTCCCCAGCCCCATAGGTTTGGCATCTATGGTTAGAGGTCTCTCAGTGCCTCAAAGTACCATTGATCTGTTGCCTCCAGCAACAGCCATAGTTATCTGCAGCAAGCAGCCTACTGCAGGGCTAAAGTTACTCCTCTCCTCTCCACAGGCCTCCTCATGAGTAAATGGAGCAGTAAGGAGGACAAATCCCCTTGCTTCTCTAGGCTGTTGGCACAGCTGATTTTACCTTCTCCTGCCAGCCTCCCTGCTCTGCTCTCCCTCATCCAGTCCTCTGATTATCTGGACCTCCTCTCCTTCCTGCAGAGCTCTGTATGGCTGCAAGGGCGTAGGAAGCATCAACTGTGTTGGACTGGTCATGTTGTTTGGATGCCTGAATATCATCTTCCACAACAACTACTTTGCCTCTCTTACTTCAAAGGTGGCGTATGGACACTACTGGCCCCTTGACTGAATGTTCTTGGAGAAAGAATTCAATATCTCAGGCTCCTACTCACCTGGGCAAAGGATGACCAAGAGGAGACAAGTACTCAGGAAAGTCGTCATAGTGCTGAAGAGATCAAAGTGCTCAGAACAAACAAGCAGGTGAAGGATGGAGGATGAGCCTAGTCTGGAGGGTTTTATAGGCCAAGAAGGGAGCCTGAGGGTTCCAGGTGGAAAGAACTAGTCCAATAAGGGGGTGGGAAATGATAAAATTAGAGATTGCATGCTTTCCCAGACATGGTGCAATTTTATAAAGGAACACAAAGCACAATGTGAAAATTGCATTAACTCTTTTTTGGAAACAGTATGAAATTCTGCCACCTGCAGTTTGCACTCCCTCCCATTCTCAGGGTTAAGAAACAGGTATTTTCCTTAACTGAATCCTTTTTGAGAACCCTGTGTAATTTCACCAAATAACCCCCTAGTATATCCTACCTCAATTTTTCACAATGCTTCTGGAGAAATGATGTCCATGATCTGGTACAGTGATCAGCAATTGGTAAATCACATATATATTTTGTTCACAGGAATCTGGTGATGCTGGAACATGATTGTATTCCTAGAACCAGCCAACAGAGCATGTTCAGTTTTGTACTATTTCACCATTTTTCAAAATATATCCTCTAGAAATATTTGGAAGTGTGGTTCCTTGAAGTTGAATCAAATATTCTGTCCATAGTCCTCACAAAAATGCCAACCCCAGAATCCTCTAGGGAGGAATAATGGGTACTATACGAGAATGAATTCCATTATAGTGGATGCTCAGGTTGCGAACGTGTTCCGTGTGGGAGGCATGTTCCCAATCCACAGCGTTCGCAACCTGCAATGTCGCAATTCGGCTTTTCTGCGCATGCGCAAAATGTGATTTCGTGCTTCTGCACATGCGAGAGCACCAAAACCCGGAAGTAACCTATTCCGGTACTTCCAGGTTCGGTGTGGTGCGCAACCCGAAAACATGCAACACAATGCGTCTGTAACCCGAGGTATGACTGTATATAGTTGTCTGCACCAATATTGTCATATCAAACTGTGATTTACAAATAATATAACACAGGTTGTTTTAGCTAAAGCTGAGCCTGCTGAGCTAGAAATTGATATTGATCAGGGAGAGGTAGTATGCTGACTTCTAGAGGTGGCTGGACTACAACTCTCATCGCCTCAAAAGCCAGACATTCCAACTAGGGTTGATGGGAATTCTCTGGAGCACACTATGTTGTCTACCCCTGTCTCCATAATCTATCTCATTCAAGAAAGCCTGGAATTATCCAAATCCATGAAGGATGAAGGGCCGCGCAGCCATTGTTCTTATTATAGGACCACACCTTCCCTTCTTCAATGAGGCATTAAAATCATCCCGGCCACTCTCTACCTAGGGAGAGATACAGTTAACCAAGATGCACAAAGGTCAAGTAGAGAGGCCAGCTGATAAAGCAATGTTTACAAGCTACAGCTACAACTAAAACTCATACAACTTTAACTTCTGAAAAATAAATCATATACATAGCAATTAAAAAATATTTTGCTCGTAAAATATGGACCATATGATTAACAAGGAAAGTCCCCATGATGTAGCTCCCATTTGTTGCTGGCCCATGACAGGGAATGTCCACTCTGGTGCACTGCATTCACCTCTCCCATTTTGATGTTTCACGAGTTTTTATAATTCCTATTGATCCAGGGAGTTACGGTTGCAATAATTTGAAGGCTATTAGCCTTCAAATTATTGACTGGGAGGGTGTGTTTCGGATTTTTAAAGTTATTGATGTTTTCAAAAGTTTTAAATACATTTCATTTTATTTGAAACTCTATTCTTTTCTGTTGTTTGCTTCCTTACGTTTCTTTGACAGGATGTGTGGGACCAAATAAAAAATGTTGAAAAGCCCCAAACCCAATACAGTGGTACCTCTGGTTATGTACTTAATTCATTCTGGAGGTCCGTTCTTAACCTGAAACTGTTCTTAACCTGAAGCACCACTTTAGCTAATGGGGCCGATGGAGCACGATTTCTGTTCTCATCCTGAAGCAAAGTTCTTAACCCGAGGTACTATTTCTGGGTTATTGGAGTCTGTAACCTGAAGCGTATGTAACCTGAAGCATATGTAACCCGAGGTACCACTGTATTGAGCATTGAGAGACCCCACTTCTGACCCGTCTTCATTGAGGATACTGCAGGTTTATATTGTTTCCTATTCTTTACTGACCTTTCCTTGTCTTCCAGGACAGCTAAGCTAACTCAGAAGTCTTTCATGGTGAACTTAGGGTTCCCACATCCCAAAAAGTAAAAGCCAGTACACTCAAAACTTGTTTTGTTTAGGAAACCACCAAAAATATTGAGCTTTTTAAAAGGAATCAGGCCATCTGCCCAAGAAAAGTATTTTTACAGTGGCCTGAAAATAGGACATGAGAACAACGCCACTCTCCTACTACTGTTTCCCAGCAACAGACATTCAGATCCACATTTCCCCCAGCAGCAGAGGTAGAACATAACCATCAAGTTACTCAATTTCATTGCATGTCCACAGGTTCTCATATTATGAGAGTCAGATGAGTACTAGTCACAATAGCTACATTTCCTCCCGTATAATAGCCAATAAGCCTCTCCGTTAAGGTTCTGGAGATCACAGGTGGGAGAGGCTTCTCACAAGCATGTTTCCTAAGAATACTATGCTGGACTATATGAGTTTTTTGTGTGATCCACCAGGGATATTCTTATATCTCTGACTCCTGAATCCCTCAGTGCATCTTCAGTGGTCTAGCAAAGAGTAGCAATTTGCCCTAGTTGCCTAGTGTTTTTTGTCAGATTTCCAGAAAAGGGGGCATAATAGCCTAAAGTCATTCAAAGTTGATTATTTTATTCAGCCCTGACCACTTTGATAAGCAGATAGAGTGGATAAATTGTTACACTTCTTAACTTTTAACAATTTTAGTAGGGCTTTCCTCAGCTCCCTCTGTTCGCTAACACCCTAAACCTCTCCCTTCCCATCCAATGCAACCATTAGTCATGAATTTAACCTTCCAAACTCCATATCTCAAGCCACTTTTCTCTTCAATCCTGCAATCCTGCTCTCCACCCATTTTCACTTTAAAACCCACGTCCATGTCCACATGAAACGTCCCCCTCCTTTCCTGCAACCCCACAATGAAAGCAAACCACCCTGTGATAACCTCCTATATCTTCCTCCTGCAACACATTGCAACTATTAAAGCACCTTCTCATTTTCCACCCAATTATGGTGACACCATCCCTTCCTATTCTGCAGACATTTTCATACCCTCCTTTCCAAATTACCATGTCCCCATGCCTGTTACGCTCTTTTTTCAAACCACTTGGTTCACTTATCTTCAGCTTCACCTCCTCTTCCTCCCTTCCTCTTTAATTATCTCACTGCTCCCTTGCACACATATTCCTCTATTTCCATTCTTTCTCCTCTCTCTTTTTCTGCAGTCTCCTTTTCACAGACACACCAATATTCATGATCACCCCCTTCATCCCCCTTTCCTCTTTTTCCTTACTCCCTTGCACATAAACCGCTCCCTTTTCCTGGTTTCCTGCTTTCTGCTATTTTGCAGTCTTCTTTCAGCGCATATCTCATGATGATATTTAATGTATATTTAAATTTATTTGGATCTTAAGAGGAAGCCTGCATGTTGGTTGCTCAGCTAGAGAAAGTTAACCAGTTTACTGAAGTTGTGTGTATGAAGTTGTTAACCAGTTTACTGAAGTTGTGTGTATGAAAGAGAGTGAGTGTGCTCCCTTGTTATTGAAATATTGATTATACATTACTACACTGAATTTGGAATTTCATGTTGAAGACAACACATTGTTCCAGGAAGGAAATACATTGTGCAAAGGTCCTATAGAGGTTTTGAGGGTTCCACATCTTTTCTCTCTCTCCTATGAAGCGGCCGAGGAATGGAAGAAAGACATTTGGGTATAGCAAGAAGAGTGAGACAATTAAAGAGAAAGAAAGGCTTGTTTTAAACAACAGCAGAGGTATAGGAGAGATGGGGAGACACTGATAGTTTTAATAATAATACTAAGTTACAGCAAGGACAATATTCCCTCACCTGGGACCCTGGCTGATCATCACGGGATTATCCATCCCATCACCCAGTCTTTAGTGGCCTGACCAGAGGGGAGAAGTGGGCACGTTGCCTATGGACCTTGCTCTGGTTAATTAAGTCTCTGTATTTCAGGGCCAGGGATGCGGGTGGTGCTGTGGCCTAAACCACTGAGCCTAGGGCTTGCTGATCAGAAGGTCAGCAGTTTGAATCCCCACAGTGGGGTGAATTCCCATTGCTCGGTCCCTGCGCCTGCCAACCCAGCAGTTCAAAAGCATGTCAAAGTGCAATTTTTTTGCCCTATAAAACGCACCAAACCTCAAGACGCACCTAGTTGTTGGAGGAGGAAAACAAGAAAAAAAAATATTCTGAATCTCAGAAGGCAGAACAGCAAGAGGGATCACTGTGCAGTGAAAGCAGCAATCCCTCTTGCTTTTCTGGCTTCTGGGATAGCTGCACAGCCTGCATTTGCTTCATAAGGCGCACACACATTTCCCCTTACTTTTGAGGAGGGAAAAAGTGTGTCTTATAGAGTAAAAAATACAGTAGGTACTGCTACAGCAGGAAGGTAAATGGCGTTTCCACGCTGCTCTGGTTTGCCAGAAGCTGCTTAGTCATGCTGGCCACATGACCCGGAAGCTGCATGCCGGCTCCCTCGGCCACTAAAGCAAGATGAGCGCAGCAACCTCAGAGTCGTCTGTGACTGGACCTAACAGTCAAGGGTCCCTTTACCTTTACCTATTTCAGGGCAAGGGAGGAATTTTCTCCTGCAAGCAAATTAGCCGATTTGTATGTTTTTGCCCACCTTGTAGCAACTGTCACTATTTTGGTAGATTAGACATTGCATTGCATCCTTAGTCACAAGGGAACCCCCATTAGAGGGGTCCAGGAAGGGTGACACTGGCAGCTTTTTAGGGTTGGGGCATCCAATCCATTTTGCGGTTGACTCCCCAGCAGGGGTTTGACCCCACAAGGTAGTTTAATCCTCTCAGGTAGCAAGCAGGCTGCCTATTGCAGGATACATGACCAATGCCAAAACAAAAAAAATTTCCTTCCAGTAGACCAACTAAGTTAGTTCTTGGTATGAGCTTTCGTGTGCATGCACACTTCTTCAGATACACAGATACACTGATATACAGATACATGACCAATGCGTTAGTCAAACCTACTCTTTCCTGTAATCAATAAAGTTGTGGCCTAATTCAACCCAATACCAGTCTCCTATGTCATTCTTGTGGCCCTCCTGTTACCTGCCATGCACATGATATGCCTATGCCAGCAAATTCCAGAAATGAATACAAGATATATGCCCCTTCCAGTCCATCTCACCCTTACTCTCGTAAAACAGGAATTGTGAGTAGATGAGTACTTTTCTAGAGTTCTATTAAATTTCACCACATGCCCTCCTACTTTATCCCCACCTCAGTTTCATCACAATGTCCGTGGGACCAAGATGTTCTCAGTCAGGCACAAAGTAATCAACAATTAATGCATCACATGCTAATTCTTCCCAGCCATCTGGTGATCCTGGGACCTAATCACATTCCTGGATCCAGCCAAGTTTACGTGTTCAATTTTGTACTTTCCCTGATTTAACTGTGCATAGTTTGAGAATCCACCTTATTTTAAATGTGTCTGTGGGAAGGGGGGGGTGTTGTTCTGAAGTTTTGTTCTATTTCTTCCTTGTTTTTATCCTATATTTTATTCTGTGAACCACCCTGCAATCAGATGATGAAGGGTGGTCTATAAATCTAATAAATAAAAGTACAAATAATTGTACCAAAGGAAGGAAATGGTGACACTGACATATGAAGCCCTTCTTACAATTCTGAAGGAAAAGGTCACCAATCCACTTTAAATTCTTTCATTGCAATACTTTAGTCGCCAACCACTTCTCAGAAAATGCAGCGTTGATTCCTTTATTGGTAATGGAGCCCTACACTGTATTCTCAGGCATGCAACAGGCATCACATGGGACTTAACTTTTCCCCAGTTCTTTCCTATTCTAGTTGCCCTTTGCATCTGGGGAAACCATTTCAGGAATTCCAGGGTTTGCTTCTGGTTGGACAATGAATCAGTGGTAAGGATTGTAGCCAGGCAGTCAGCAAAGTCTGACCAGGCCATCAGGGTGTTGCACCTGTTCGTGCTAGAATGCCTTCAGCACAACTTTTCCTTCATGACACGTTTCATACCAGGTCATAACAACAACATTGCAGATGCTTTATCTCATTTGCAGATGGAGCATTTCCGCGAACTGGCACCCGAGGCAGCACAGATATCTGACCCCTTCCCAGACGACCTGTGGCAGATTGGATGTGAGAAGTAATGCAGGGAATATTTTTGGCATTAGCACCACCCTCCACTAGGTGCTCATATGCCAGAGCTTGGTCATCCTTGGAGCGTTTCTGCGGCCGCTATGGCTCGGCCTCAGACATGTCTCTGACTCTGACATGCTAAAATTCTGGTTCCACCTAAAATGTAGAGGCTTGGCCATCAAAACGTTAGTGCTCTACAAGGCAGCTATTTCATTCTTCCATAAATGTTTCCGGTGGCCTGACCCTTGTGCAAGCTTCCATGTCAAGAAGCTGCTTGTGGGGCGGCATTGTATTATCCCTCCCCGCCAAGATGGCAGGAAGCCTATAACACCACATACCCTGAGGTTAATTTGGGACAAGTTGCCAAAGCTGGGCTGGTCGAACTTCGAAACACACCTCTTCCATGCAGCATTCTCCCTGGTCTTCTTTGGGGCTCTATGCATTGGTGAATGTATTGTCAGTAGCCCCTCCTCACCACACTCAGGTTTAGCAGACACTGATGTATGTTTCTTAGGGCTCCACCTAAAAATTAAGATTTGTTCATCCAAACCGACCAGTTGTGGAGGGGTAACACCACAACACTGGCCCCCTCTGAGCAGGATGGCCCCTGCCTGTGGTGAGACACGCGCAGGTTCCTCTGAGTGTGTCCTAACCACTGGGCTGCCTTCCTCATCCATGCAGACAAACACCCTTGGATGTGCTGCCAGTTCACAGCAGTCTTACCTATGGCCATTGAGGCGGCAATCCAAGGGAATTCTCAGGTCATTCCTTCCACATTGGTGCAGCTTCAACAGCAGCAGCCCAGGGTTGGGACTCTGCCAGTATCAAGGCTCTGGGCTGATGGAGTTCTGCGCCCTACAAGTGCTACATTCGTCTCCACACATTTTCCTTTACTGTTTCCCTTTGACTTTTCTCATATAAGATATTTATTAAAGTTTTTTTTATAAAAGTACAAAAAGAAACATCAAAAAAATCCTTTTAAACAAGATGTTTAAACAAGACAAGATGAAATACAAAAAAAGAAAAAAGAAAAATCACACACTGCACCAAATCAGCGGTGTCTACATTCACCACCCCAAAATTACAATGGACAATTCCGAACTGTTACGTGTGGGTGGAGTGCATTTGACTCCCACCCCCGGTAATGCGCTTTGGTTGCGCGATGTGCGTTAGGGCCTCAAGGACTGGTGATTGGCATGGCGCAGCCCTTCTCTTTAGGAGGGGGCTTTCAGCTGTAGGTATCTTGGTGCCTAAAGTTTGGTGTCTATTGTGGCCATTCTAGGCCTTAGCAGGGTCCATTAAAGGGTGGATTGTGGGAGCCACTGGCCCTGGAGTGGCATCATAAGGTCAAACTCACAGCTTTGGTGAAGTGGGAGGGTATGCTGTGTAAGTTCACATTTATAGTCCCCTCCCACAATGCTTGACTGCCCTGCGCATCCTCAGTCACTGTCAGGTGTGAGAGGGATACCTTCGAAGGCCTAAACCAAGGTCCCTACACCTGAAATTCAATAAACCTGTGGCTTAATTTTAAACCCATCCACAGTTGTCATGTCTCCTTCCTGTGGGGGAAGCTGCAGGGACAGGGTTTAGTGCGTGGGTTCGCAAAAGCTTCCTGAAAAAATACCCTTATTTTCATAGGAGAAATGTTACAGGGCATGGCCTGCAGGATCAGGCCATCTCTAAATCTGCTCTGAACATATGTCATCCTAATATCTACTCCAGATTATGCATTCCATTTAGGAGGTATCCAGGTTCAAAAGACATAGAATCATCCTCCAAAAGATCCTTTGAATTGGAGTCCAGTGAAACCAAATCAAATTTGCTGTTAGAAGACATCACAGCACTGCAGTTCCTAGAGTCTGCCAGGAAGAAAGTTTGCACTAAGGTTCTGATAGCAAATGATGATATGTGAATGTGTTTAAATATGTACCGTAATTCTATTAACAGATCATATTATTTTAAATAGCAATAGTAATTTATTTATAAGCCCAAAGCCTAAACAACCTACAACAACCTACAAGCAACTGCAGGCTGCAAGACTGGCATCACATGACACTGAACTAAATCAAATACGTGCCCAAAGTAAGGCGCTCCAGGTCACTGCCATCTGTAACACCCCCACACTAACCAGCGTGAGCCAGTTGAACAAGAATCATACTTTCAGTTGGAAGGGACGCAAATGTCATTTATTTGAGGGCTCCACATCCTTTCTCTCTCCTGTGAAGCAGCCAAGGAATGGAAGAGAGACATTTGGGTGCAGCAAGAAGAGTAGGACAATTAACGTGAAATAAAGGCTCATTTTAAACAACAGCAAATGTAAAGGAGGGATGGGGAGACACTGAGGGTTTTAAAAATACAGTGATACCTTGGGTTACATGCGCTTCAGGTTATATAAGCTTCAGGTTACAGACTCCACTAACCCAGAAATATTACCCCGGGTTAAGAACTTTGCTTCAGGATGAGAACAGAAATCGTGCAGTGGTGGCGCAGCGGCAGCAGGAGGCCCCATTAGCTAAAGTGATGCTTCAGGTTAAGAACAGTTTCAGGTTAAGAACAGACCTCCGGAACAAATTAAGTTCTTAACCCGAGGTACCACTGTAATACTGGGTGGTAGCAAGGACAATATCCCCTCACCTGGGTCCCTGGGTGGGCAGCCATTGCCTTATGGAGTGGCTGGGATGGGTTCAGGGAGGCTGCCAACTTCCAGGTGCATCCAGAGAGGGCATGGCTGGCACTGCCCATCTCCAGCTGCATTGGACCCTCAGGTAAGGGAAGTTAGTGCCTGATCAGCCAATCAGAGTCTGGGGTTTGGGGCTGGGAGTAGCCCACCCCCAGCCTTTTTAAGGGGGCGGCCAGGTGTCAGCTGGCCTCTTGGCTGATTGTCACAGGATTTTCCACCCACTCACCCGGTCTTTAGGGCCCCACTCAGAGGGAGGAAGTGGGCACGTTGCTTATGGACCTTGCTCTGGTTAATTTGGTCTCCGTATTTCAGAGAGAGGGAGGAATTTTCTCCTGCAAGCAATCTGGCCAACTTGTAGGTTTTTTGCCAACCTTGCAGCAACCATCATTACTTTGGTGGATTAAGCATTGGACTGCATCCTTAGTCACAAGGGCACCCCATTAAAGGGATCCAGGTGGGTTGACTCTGCCCAGAAGTCCACCAGTGGACCAATGGGCCAATACAATTCTCTCTCTGGCAGCCAGTGTGGGGTTGTGGCATCCAATCCATTTTGCAGTGGACACTCCACACCCAGCTAGGTAGTTTGATCCTATCAGGTAGCAGGCAGGCTGCCTCATGCAGGATACATGCCCAATGCCATAGCCAAACCTACTCTTTCCTGTAATCAATAAACTTGTGACCTAATTAAACCCAGTGCCAGTCTCCAATGTCATTCTTATGGGCCTTCTGTCACCTGCCATGTCCATTATATGCCTGTTCTGGCAAACACCAGAGATGGGTACAACACAAATGTCCCTTCCTGTTCATCTCACCCTCACTGTCACAAAACAGGAATCATGAGTAAATCTGTCCCTTTCTGGAATTCCATGAAATTTCACACATGTCCTTTTACTTTATCCCCACCTCAGTTTTACCACAATGTCCGTGGGCCCAAGATGTTCTCAATCAGGCACAAGGCCATTAACAATTACCTGTAGTACATCACATGCACATATATTTGTCTTCCCAGCAATCTTGTGATGCTGGAACCTAATGACATTCCTGGATCCAGCCAAGTTTACGTGTAAAGTTTGTAATTTTCCTGGTTTAACTATGTATGGTTTGAGATACCACATTCTTTTAATTGTATCTGTGGAAAAGTTGTTTGTGTGTTGGTTTGTTTTGTTTTACTTTTTTACTTTTTTATCCTATATTTTATTCTGTGAACCACCCTGTGATTGTATGATGAAGGGTGGCTAATAAATAATAATAAAATCATTCCAAATGAAGGAATCAGCTATTAAATCAATAGGAATTCATTTTTATTTCCAAAGCACGGGTTAAAATTAACTGAAATATAAATGCATTCAGGTATATAGAGCCCAAAGTCTCTATATAATTTTGACATATTATTTGAACCATAGCCTAAATATGTAATTCTATTAACAGATTATATTATTTTAAGTAGTGAAATTCCAATTAAACTTTTTATTGCACTAGCCATAGGCCATGTCATCATTCAGCAGGAAAACAAAAAGAAAAACAACAAAACCACGTTCCAGATTGTCAACATCCTTCTTAAATTGTGGCACCCAGAATTGGACACAGTGTTCCAGGTATGGTCTGACCAAGGCAGTATAGAGTGGTACTATTACTTCCCTTGATCTGGACACAATACTTCTGTTGACGCAGCCTGGAATAGTGTTAGCTTTTTTCCCTACTGAACACAATGATTACACATTTAAGATGGTGGCCAACCAAGAGCCCCAGATCCTTTTCATATGTACTGTTAGTAAACCAGATGTCCCTCATCCTGTATTTGTGCATCTGGTTCTTTCTGCCTAGGTGGAGAACCTCACATTTGTCCCTATTGGAATTCATTTTGTTAGCTTGAGCCCACTTCTCCAATCTGTTAAGGTCATTTTGAATTCTGATTTTGACTTCTGTGGCATTAGCTACCTACCCCTCTCTGCTTGGTGTTCATCAGCAAATTCAATGAGTATCCACTCAGATGGACAGCGTATCAATAATATAATGGAGGAAGAGGAGGAAGAGAATGACATCCCTATTTTTATCAGAGAAATGTTGGAGGGGGTTCGCCACAAGCAGTCACATCGTGTTGCTTTTCCTTATAAGCACACGGAAGAAACCTATTTGCCATAGTTATATTTTGGACGAGGACTGTGTTAGCATTGCAAAAAGTGGATTGGCCAGAGTATAGGAGACTGACTGAAATGGATATATAAAATGTGTATGAGACAGGAAAGAGTGTGCTGCTTTGAGATTTTGAGGAGCAGTATTGTTCTTCATTGCTTGACATTTTCAGTGGGAGAGCAGTGCCCCAATCGTGAGCTGGACTGCATTGCTCTTGATACTAGTTACTGGAGATCCCAGGTGGGAGAGGCCTATTGTGTACATGCCTTGTTTTTTGGGCTCCACGTAGGCATATGATTAGACAATCTGGGAGCAGAATGCTGAACTAGATGGACCTTTGGTGTGATCCAGCAGGGATCCCCTTATGTTCCTGACTCCTGAATCCCATAGTGGCTCTCCAGAACTTAGTCAAACAGTAATACTGTAATCTGTTCTCTCGCTCTCCAGGCTTCAGGAAGCTCTGCGCAACCCTCGGGAGACCGGCGCCACTTCACACCCGCCTCCCGATGGCTGCACAGAGCTGCCTGCAGTCTCGGGGTGAGCACAGCTCTGCACAGCCATCCTGAGCCGGGCGCAAAGTCGCACCCACCTCCCAATGGCTGCACAGAGCTGCTTGCATTCCGAAGCCTGGGGAGACCGGTGCGACTTACCGCTGGCCTCCCTAGGCTTGCGGATAGCAGGCTGTTCTCAGGGCTGGGGTTGGGGGAAGCTCGGTCTTCCCCTGCGCCAGCCCCGCTCCTGGGGGGAAAATGATTTTTTTCTTTATCCCCCCCCCAAAAAAAACTAGGTGTGTCGTATGGGGCGGTGCGCCCTATGGGGCAAAAAATATGGTACATTTCCTAAATCAATAAAATACTTAATAATTGCTTTCCATCACCACCACTAAATATTTGTAGTTAGCCAAATACAGCCACAGAACACAGTTTTTTAATGGGTTTTTTCCATTTTGTACATTTTTAAAAAAAACAATTTCACCCCCAAGACAATTCCATTGTAACTATCCAACGTCCCAAAATCTCAACACCTCTTGCCATGGTGTGACCCCTTTCTGTTTTAACAGTACAAATTCTACAAATAGCTTCCATATCTCCTCATAATCATTTCTCCTGCGTATTCCCCATCTTACCTTAATAGCACACATTCATTTCTCATTAATAACTATATCCCACACCTCTTTATACCATTCTTCCATTTTGTATTTGCCTTGCCCCTTACACCTCCTAGCTATAATAACTCGTGTCAATAAATTTGTGAGCAAGTCCTTCATAGCCCGGGAAACATCCACCCCATCGTAAATGGATAACAATGCTACCTCTGGACTTTCGGTCAGCTTTAACCAAGTAATTTCTGTTATCTCTTTAAACACCCTTTTCAAAAAATAAATAAATATGTACATATTTACACCCCCACCAAATGTGAACATAAGTCCCCGTTTCCTAGCATCCCCTCCAACATAACACCAAATATTCCTTGTTTATTTGATTTAATCTTACTGGTGTTAAAACCATCTCCATACTAACTTATAATAATTTTATTTTATCCTTATAAACAATATTTTCCAATATTTCCCATACCTCCCCAATTTTGACTAGTTATCTGCCCTGTTGCCTCCTTTTCCCACACCGCTTTTAATTCATCTTCTTCATCCTCCATTTGTACTAAAATTTTATACATTTCACAGGCTTTCCCTTTTATAACTATATTTTCTTCTTTATCTCTCCTTTTTATAATCATTTGTACTAATATTTTATAAATATCATGAGTTTATTCTTTGCATTTCTTGGTTTCCCTTAACCACTTCTTTGTCCATTGCTCAAGTTGTATACAGTTAAAGCAAGTTATTTTACTTCCTGTTAGTGCATCTCTTATTTGTTTGCTTCTCATTTTCTGCACCCATTCTTTTATTTTAAGTTTTTTTTTCTTCTCTTTTTCTTCTTTTTCAATTTCCTTTTTAAAATTTACTGGGAAGTCTTCTATCATCACCACTGGAGTTAGTGGGGAATTTACTGGTATCAATTTTCCTTTATATTTCGCCCGTATCTCAATGTTTCTTAATAAGGGATTTTCAATATTCTGCCACCATTGCCTATTGGAAAAAATATTTTCACTAACTTCTCCCTCATTTCCTGTGTACCACTCTCTAAGCATTCTAATGTTCCTTCTTCTGTTATTCCATCTACGACATATCTTAACAGATTTGCTATATAACATAAACTGATGTTGGGGAGACCCAGTCCACTTATTTTCTGGGGATTGTACTATCTTCTTTTATTAATTTTAGGTTTCATATCCCCATTACCAAATTTATTAATCATGCTTTGCCAACCCTTTATTTCTGTCTCTGATACATTAATTGGCACATTATAAATAAAAAAATTATTCTAGACAAAATTTTCATTTTAATTATTGCTATTCTTTGAAACCATGAGAGCTTTATTTTCCTATATTGAACCAGCTTTTCCTTAATTTCCCTCTTTTATTTGTTAATTTTCACTTGTTCTAAATTTATTGTTATATTTATTTCCAAGTACTTTATTGTATGTCTTAATTTTATATCTATTTTTTCCCTTCAAAAATGAACTTCACAGAATCAGAACTGACACAACCCTGTTGAATCAGTCCATCTTCCCAAGTAAACTATGTTCATAGTGACCAGCCAGATGCCTGTGCATAGTCTGAAAGCAGGACCTGGGAGCAATACCACTCTCCCCACTACTGGATCCCAGCAATAGATATTCAGAGTCAAACTGTCCTCAACAGCAGAGGTTGAACATTGGACGAATTCATGAAGGAGAAGGCTAATCCGCCATTAAACACATCCAGGTTGTGGACCATCATTACTTCTTGTAAGACCAAATTCCAAAGATTAAACACATGCTGTGTGGAGCAGTTCTAGCTTTCTTCTGTCCTTAATTTTCCACCATTCCATTCCACAGGTTCTAGTATTATGGAAGACAGGTACTAGTCTCTAGTCCTGTATAAGAGACAATAAGCCTCTTAGGAACAGTTTCTGGGGTTCACAGGTGGGAGAGCTACTCTGCTCATTCATTATTTTCTGGGCTTCTCACAGGCATCTGCTTCCTGAGAACACTGTGCTGGACTAAATGAACCTTTTATGTGATCCAGCAGGGATCCTCTTTTGTCCCTGACTTTTGAATCTCTCAGTGCATCTCCAGAGGTCTGTCAAAGAGAAATTTACCCTGGTAGCCTACTGATGTATGGCATATTTCCTGGAAAGGGAGCACAATAGCCCAACATCAGCTGCACTTGACTACTTTGTCCAGCACCGCCCTCTTAATAAGTATCTGAAGCCACTTCTCTAAGCTATTGTCCTGCTTTGCATCCCTTTTCACATTAACACCCATTGTCAATGTTCTCATATGAAGGGAAACTCCCCTTAAGAGTAGAAATTGTTTATTGGATTGATGGAAAGCAAGGAGATGGAGAACAAGGAGAAGGGGGGAGTTCAAGGGGGAAGACAGTTTAAGCTCGGACTCAGAGGGAGGGCCACCGGAAATAGCCCATCCCATGATGCATAGGTGCACAAGAATTAATGAGAGGCCTGAACAGAAAAGGAAGCAAAAGTGGGGTTTTAAATGTGGGAATAGGAAGGGGCGGAACTCAGACTCAACAACAGCTAATTTGGAAGCAGACACTGAGTGACTGAGCTCCAGAGTGATTTGTGTGTTTTTGACCAATAACCCTGAGTTAATTACTGCCACAGTTTTCTTGCTTCTATGGGAGAGACCCAACCATTACACCCATTATCACACAGTTTTTCCATATTACCATTCCTCTCTGCACATTATTGAAGTAGGATTTAGCATGTGAAAATGAATTTATTTTTATTAGCTAATATATTCCAAATCTTTCTAATTGGCTTGTTTCAAGAGTTGTAGGGACTTCAAATGTTTTGATCCTAATACTATCCACCCAAATAAAAGTGTTATATACTGTGTGTGTATTCTAAGGTTGCCTAACTGAGGAGATTATGACCATCAGCAGGTCTTCAATATTTGAAACTTGTCAATAAATAAGCACGAATGTATAATTCCAGTCTTGGAATTCCAGATTTACGTTATAGTAAGCAACTCAGATTTCTTTGAAATATGGACTGGAATAGACTTCCGGCGCACCGCGATCTCAGCGCAAGCAAGGTTCTTACCGGGAGGGGAGAACCTGAGCTATTTTGGAGGGTGGGGGCAACTCCAGGGCGCGGAGACCCCCAAAAATACTTCTGGAGGGTGTTCAGAAGGTCTGGTTCCCGGCACGACCAGGAGAAAGATCGACCCGGCCGCCAGGTAACCTCTAAGAGGTGAAGAGAGCGGCGGAGAGATCTTGCAGGTCGAGGGACGCCATTACCTACCTCCAATTAGCGAAGCCCTGAGCCTGCGGAGAAAGCGGTCCGTTCTCAAACTAAGAACTCCGAAACGAAAGAAAACATTCCAATTTGGTGGTCAAAAGACCAAGCAACAACAAGGAAGTCTCGGAGCAACAAAGAGGAGTGAACGGAGTTTAGCTAAAAACCGAAAATCAACCCAGACGCAGCGCGACGCCAGTGTGAGAGGAAAGTGAAAGTGAGTTGCCTTGGTGGATAAGATATCTCCTCTCAGCCGTCCCCTCAGGACAAAAGGAAAAAAAACGTGGTGTACTGTTACAGAAGGGGGGAAGGAGAGAGGCCAAGGAAAAATATCTGGAGGGAGGCGTCCTCGGCGAAACGGAGGGGGAAAGGAGGAGAAAAGACGCTTCTTTGTTCTTTGTTCTGTGCGATAAACGCAAGGGATTCCAAACCGGAAGAGAAGCCCCTGCCGCCATTAGAAACCTTTGAGAGTGAATCTGGCAATAGGCGGAAAGGGGAGAGGAAAAAAGGACAGTGATATACACCAGCGAAACTACTACACCGTAGGTGATTTTCTCTTCTTTATATTACTGAGGCGCTTGACTTCTTTTTCTTTTCCTTTACTGGACTGGAACATGAAAACCGGAATTTTCAAATATTGATTTACGTGAGTGATTAAAAGCAGAAGAACTAAGATAAAGGGACATTTTAGAAAGAAACTGGGAATGCTATTTGTTTATGAAAGACTGAATTGATATCTTGGAAATATAGGGGAGAGCAACTTTGGGAGAGGAGACGCCGAAAAGCTAATGTTAAATTAAGGATCCGGCGACATCTAGTGGCGAAATGAAGATTGTTTAATTCTTTGACCGGTTCCCCTTCCCCTTCTCTCTCTCCCCTTCTCTCTCTCTCCATCTCCTTTACTCCCCCTAATTGTTTTCTATCTTCCCCTTGCTTTTCGGTTTTGCGATCCCTTTGTTAGTTGTTTCCGAGCCACCACCCAGCCTGATTGGAGGAAAGAAGACCAGTTGATTGAGGAAAAACTGGACTGGGCGGAAGAGGAATTTGAAGGACTTAAGGGCAAAATTTCTATAGTGTCTACAGTGATTATAAGGAAAATATAAATAAGGGTTGGATAACCCAGGAGGGTCAAGGATAGAAAGTCAACATAATAAAGGCTGAGAAGACTGATAGATATAACAAAAGAGTTAGAAAGAAATACGGAAGGCACCGCCAGGGAGGGGTGGGAACACAAAAATAACAGGATGTCGCACACAGGAAAGAAGGGAACAAACGGGGGAACTCCTAGTGATAGAAGGGGGTCGAAACAAGAGGCAGACTTTAAGACCGATATTTTGAAGGTGCTTGCTGAAATTAAACAGAGTCAAACCAATGTAGAACATAAGTTAGAACAAGTAGATAATAGGATTGGGAGATTGGATAAAAAGATGGACGAGACAGTGAATGAACTAAAAGGCCAAATAAAAGAGATATTTAGGAGAACACAGCTCAATGAAAAAGGATTAAAAAAGACTAGATCGGAGTTAAAGGATATTAAAAGAGAAAAGGAAAAGATGAAAGCGGAAGTGATGGATTTAAATAAGGCACAGGAGGAGATGAAGGATATTATCGCAATGAATGAATTGAGGCAGAGGGAGGTGAACTTAAGATTGAGGGCGGTGCCAGAGACACAAAATGAAAATGTTAAGGAGAAATTAATAAAGGAGTTAGCGGAATGGATGGGGATGACAGTCGAGGAAATGGCCAAAAAAGTGCAGAGTGCATTTAGAATGCGAGTCAGTTCAACAAGAGTAAAGAAATATACAGGCGATTGCCTGATAACATTTAAGGATAAAGAAATGAGGAATAAGATACTCTTAAGGAATAGGGAAAAGAGATTGAATATAGAGGGAAATTATATTATTATCTTTAAAGACGTCCCAATCAGACTACTTAAACGTAGAGATTCTTATAAATTGTTGGTGCAAGCACTGAAGAAAAATAAAATTGAATTTAGATGGGAATTCCCAGAAGGGTTATCCTTTATATATAGAGGCAAGAAGCATAAGCTATCAAACCAGGAGGAAACCGGGAAATTCTTGAGGAAATATAAAGAATTAAGGGTGGAGATGAACGGAAAGGGGGGAGCGGAAGGAGGAGCCTCAGGAGAATCTGAATCAAAAGAAGAGGAGGAAGGGGGAGGGAGTGGACCGGACGAAGAGACAGAAGGAGAGCTAGAAGAGGAAGATCCAGGAAATTTATAAAGATAAGGAAAATTTAAGGGAACAATAGAAACAATGGGGTTAAAAATCTGGAGTTGGAATATTAATGGGATGAACGACAAAAAAAAGAGGAATAAAATTGAACAATATCTGAAAAAGAAAAATCTAGATATTATTTGTCTCCAAGAAACGCACGTAGCAAGAAGGCACAGGAAAATACTGATTAATAGGAGGTTAGGAAATGAATTTGAGTCTTTGGACAAAGAGAAGAAAAGAGGGGTGGTTTTTTATATCAAAAATAAGATTGAGGCTAAACCAATATTTAAAGACGAAGAGGGCAGAATAATAGGGGTCCGTATCAATTGGCAAGGAGAAAATTTGGTGGTAATTGGGGTATATGCCCCAAATGATAATAAGTCGGAATTTTTCAAAAAATTGGAAGAGAAAATATGTGAATTTGTCGATCAGAAAATTATTCTAATGGGTGATTTGAACGGGGTGGTCTCTCTAGAAGCTGATAGGTGTAGGGAAGGAGGAAGTAAGAATGGGAAGCTACCAAAATCCTTCTTCTCAATGGTAGATAACGGTAATTTGATAGATATTTGGCGTCTTAAACACCCACTGGATAAACAATTCACCTTCCACTCCGAACCAAACCAGTCGTTGTCACGTATTGATCAGATATGGATCTCAAACGAATTATGCCCAAGAATTAAACTAATAGAAATAAGACCGAGTGTATTCTCAGATCACAATCCGATGGAGTTGGAATTAAAAAGCCTGGAGCCAAGAACTTTTAGATGGAGATTAAAGGATTATCTGCTGGAGGATCAAAAAATTGTTGAGATAGCGCAGGAAAAACTAAAGCAATATTTCATGGAAAACCGCGGTAAAGGAACAAAAGCTAACGTAGTATGGGAAGCAAGTAAGGCAGTAATAAGAGGTTATTTTATCCAGCAGAATGCAATCAAAAACAAAAAGAGAGAGAAAGGGAAAGATGAGATTTTGAAGCAGATAATGGCAAACGAATAGAAATTATCCCAAAAACCCAATTGCCAGAAAGCAAAAGAAAATATAAAAATTTTACAAGCTCAATTTGCCACAATAATAAACAGAGAGGTGGAATGGAATATAAAAAAATTAAGACAAAAAAACTTCGAGTTTGCAAATAAGTCAGGCAAGTGGTTAGCATGGCAAATTAAAAAGAGGAACGAAAGGAGCACAATAAACAAAATAAAGGTGGGAGAGGAAGAGAAATCAGATCCTAAAGAAATTAGGGGAGAGTTTCTCAATTATTATAGAAGATTATATTCCAACAAAGAGAAAATTAGTTTAAGGAGAATAGAGAGATTTCTGAAGGATAAAGGGGCGAAAAAAATCTCAGTGGAGGAAAGACAACAGCTGAATACCCCAATAGGAAGTGATGAAATAGAAGACGTAATTAAAGAGTTAAAGAGGGGAAAAGCCCCAGGTCCTGATGGATTCACCGCAGGTTATTACAAAGAGATGAAATCCATTTTGGTGGGACCTCTGAAAGAAACTATGGATAACATTTTAAGGAAAGGAGAATTCCCAGAGACCTGGAAAGAGGCATACATTACGTTTATCCCCAAGCAAGACGCAGATTTAACTCAGGTCAAAAATTATAGACCGATCTCACTGCTAAATGTAGATTATAAAATATTCGCGGGGATCCTTGCAAAAAGACTGAAGAGGCTACTATCAGATACTATTCATAGGGATCAAGCGGGATTCCTGCCAGGACGGCAGATGAGAGACAATACAAGAAATATAATTAACATGCTAGAGTATTTATCTGTCAAGATTAACAAACAGGCCATAATGATGTTTGTCGATGCCGAGAAGGCATTCGATAATGTTATTTGGGACTTTATGTTGAAAAATTTAGAACATATAGAAGTGGGGGAGGATTTCTTTAATGGAGTAAAAGCCATATATACAGATCAGAAAGCCAGGCTGATTATCAATAATATAGTGACAGAAGAAATAAAGATACGAAGAGGAACAAGACAGGGCTGCCCGCTCTCCCCGCTTCTGTTTATAATGACCTTAGAAGTACTACTAAACTCTATAAGGCAGAACCAAAAAATAAAAGGAGTGTTAGTTGGGCAGAATGCATATAAGATCAGAGCCTATGCGGATGATGTAGTTATAATGACAGAAGAACCAACAACTGCAACAGGAGAGATATTAAAGGAATTAGATCAGTTTGGAGAGGTAGCAGGGTTCAAATTAAATAAGAGTAAAACAAAAATAATAGGTAAAAATTTGGATCAGAAACTAACAGAAACAATTCAACAGCAAACGCAAATAGAAGTGGTTAAAAAAGTGAAATATCTTGGCATTTGGATAACACCTAGGAATATAGATCTGTTTAAGAATAACTATGAATCGACGTGGAGGGAAATAAGAAAAGATTTGGAAATTTGGGGAGGGCTGAAACTGTCGTTTTGGGGAAGGATTAACACAATTAAGATGAATGTGCTGCCGAGGTTGATTTTCTTATTTCAAACTATCCCTATAATTAAAGGAAGCCGAATCTTTAAAGAGTGGCAACGAGTGTTGTCGAGATACATATGGCAGGGAAAGAAACCTAGGATTCAGTTTAAACTATTAACAGACATAAAAGAAAGGGGGGGCTTCGCCTTGCCGGATGTGAAATTATATTATGAGGCGGTTTGCCTATGTTGGGTCAAAGATTGGGTAAGGCTAGAGAACAGGGAATTATTAGACTTGGAGGGTTACGATAACAACTTCGGCTGGCACGCCTACTTATGGCGGGATAAATGGAAGATACACAAGGGATTTGGGAATCATATTTTCAGAGGACCTTTAGTTGAAATATGGGATAAATATAAAAATCTGTTGGAACCAAAAACCCCACATTGGCTTTCACCTCTAGAAGTCATGTGTGCGAGGACTATTAATATGAGAAGTAAATGGGCAACATATAACCAGTTAATAATTAAAGAAGATGGGAAATGGATTGTACGACCATACGACCAGGTTAAAGAATATGTCTATGACTGGTTACACCATCTCCAGGTGAACCAAATGTTCAGGAAGGATCTTAAAGAAAGAGGCTATGCAGAGAAGGAATCTAAGTTTCAGACGGAGATTATAAACAAAGAAGAAAAAATAGTTTCGAAAATGTATAGGATACTGTTGGATTGGAGTTTAGGGGATGAGGAGGTTAAGTGTGTAATGATTCGCTGGGCAAAGGATGTAGGACATAATATACTATTTGAAGATTGGGAAAAACTCTGGAAGGAAGGACTAAATTTCACGGCGTGTGTAACGGTAAAGGAAAACATAATGAAGATGTTTTACAGATGGTATTTAACACCTATGAAATTATCGAAAATGTATAAGGTGGATAACAAGTGCTGGAAATGTAGGGTTAGTGAGGGTTCCTTCTATCACATGTGGTGGGAGTGTGGAAAAGTTAAACAGTTCTGGGAAAAAATCTATATAGAACTGAAGAAGATTTTAAAATATACGTTTCCAAAGAAAGCAGAATTTTTCCTACTAGGTATATTGGGTTATGAGATAAGAAAAGAAGATCATAGATTAGTATATTATGCAGTTACAGCAGCAAGAGTAATGCTGGCCCAGATGTGGAAAAAGCAGGAGACACCAACGGTGGAGGAATGGAGATTTAAGCTGTTGGATTATATGGAATTGGACAGACTTACAGGCAAAGTAAGATACATAAGAGACCAAAAGTTCACTGAGGATTGGGGAAAATATGTAGATTACTTGGAACTTATTAGTCAAGGGAAAATAACGCTAAAGGGATTTAGAGACGCACTGTGAAAGATTGTGAGTTATTGTTTAAAGAGAATAGGAGACTAAATAATATGTAAGGTCAATATACACTAAGAAACGTATATAAAAAGGTACAATGACAATATATACTAAGAAATGTGTAATTTAAAGTGTTACTTCGAATGATTTTCGGGAAAGCTAAAGGAAGTTTTGAAAATGAAGATTAAGAAATGTGACCAAAGTGAAAATTAAGTTTTTATATATTTCTCTTACTATTATCTCTTTCTTTATCTTTATTTGTCTGTGTAATACTTTTACTTTTGTATGTTTATATGTGTGTGTGTGTACATATTCTTTACTTCCATGAAATAAAAATTTAATGAGAAAAAAAAAAAGAAATATGGACTGGAATATACATTTCCTAAATCAATAAGATAACTCATAATTACCCATTGTTTTTCATTCTAAAAACAGTGCCCTTCATCACCACTGCCACCAAATATTCTTAATTTGATAAATGCAGACACACAACACAGTTTTGATTTGCTTCACCTATTTATTTTGATTATGAACAAAGGATTTTTTTACAGATATCCCATGTTTTCATGAGCCAAAGCCCCACATTTCTACTTTAGTTTTCTATTCCCTGCATCCCATTCACCAAATAGAAGCCTCAGGAGTCCTGTGAATACCAGTTGCTCTGGACTCCCATGTTCAGACAAGCAACCACCACTTCCACTGTTGCAGAAAATAGTGGAATCCAAGAGGAAGAAGACATTGCTCTCTCCTAACTACACTTAAAAGCTGAGTTGGTTTGGTGAAACTAGAGTTTCACCACATCGTGCTCGTGTTATCTTGCCTGGAAAGTACTTGTTAAGCATTGATGTCTTGGCCAATTCACAAAAAGCTGGTGATGCACAGCCTCTGACGACCTTATCAGGAACTTCACTGTTGTCTAGTAAAGAAAAAGAGACAAGGTCAGATGAGCATCTTGGTAGCAACCGGTGTGCGTGTGTGCGTGTGTGTGTGTGTGCAAAAGAAAAAATAGGAGCATCTTAATTTTTGTTGAGCAAGAACAGAAAGCATCTGAAAATCACCACATGAAATGAATATGAGAGAGGTGTTTAAAAGTTAGAACAAAAAAAGTCTATTTTTTTTTCTTTTCTTCAGGGGCTAGGGCTCATCTTCATTGCAAGGCGGTTCTACTTACCATGAACAAGAACAAATTCAATGCACTGAGTCTCCTCGTTGTAACACTTGATGGCATTTGAACCCTTAGAAACTTCTGATTCAGCTATACCAAGGTTTGGGCACTCCAGGCCATTCAAGCGCCTCAATGGCACTGCAAGAGGTAAATATTAAAGTCAAGACATGTTTCCAGCCCATTTATCTTTATTCTAATTCCTAGGCTTCAGTTCTCTAATCTTGTGAGAGGGTTGCAACATCTCTACTTCATTCTGTTTCTGCAATGAATGATGTTGACGATGCAGATATTTAGACCTGAGATGAGCAGACAAGCAGTGGTATTTTTTAGGGAGTGAGTTGGGAGTTTATTGTTGTGAATGTGACTTATTGGCCACTGTTATTTTTGATGCTTGGTTTATTATATATAGTGTTCAAAAACTAATTACATATACTTATGTAGTGCTTTTCACAATGAAATAGGTATATAATCTTGTTTAAGTATAACATGTTGCATACTTTGTTATTATGTTGGAAACACACCTCTGATTAAGGTTACTAAGTTTATCTGTTTATTTATTAATGATTATTATATATCACTTAATACTAAAAAGAGTCTCCTAGTGGTATAAAAAACTCAGAAACTACAATAAAATTTAATTTTATACCTAAATGCATTACAGTGCAATAAAATATAAAATTTCAAAAAAACCAAAAACATCAGCATATATTGAACTGTGTTTAAAGTGAAGGAACCCTTCTGTCTTCAGTGCTCCAATATTATTATTAATTATTATTATTAATAATAATAATAATAATAATAATAATAATAATAATAATAATACATTTTTAAAAAATTTCATTATCTATACCCTGCCCATCTGGCTCAGTTCCCCCAGCCACTCTGGGCAGTTTACAGCATTCAAATGTATCTCCTAACTTACATCACACTAAGATTCTGCCTTTAATATCCACAAACTATAAAGTTATTACATCTGCAGTTCAAACCCATCAAGACAAGTCCCATGGTGAACTGTGCTTTCAGAAAGCAAGGGGGCATGTTTTGTACACTTGTTGAGTGATCAAAACTAAGATTCAATCTAAAATTTTATTTTTTTCCTAATGGGCAGGTAGGGTTTCAGCCTGCATACCAGTTGGAGCTGGTAGACAGTTGCTCTGGACACAGAATTGACCTGCACCTCCTTGAACAGCTGTGAGTCCATAATGACTCCCAGGCTGCCCTCCTGGTCTTTCAGAGGCACAGTTACCCCATTCAGGACAAGGGAAATCTCCACACCCACCCGCCCCCTGCCCCCCAAGAACAGTACTTCTGTCTTGCCAGGATTCATCCTCAATCTGTTAGCCGCCATCCATCCTCCAACTGCCTCCAGACACCCATACAGACCTTCAGTGGTTCCGATTTAAAAGAGAGGTATAGCTGGGTATCATCCTCAAATTGATGGAACACCCAACCCGAACCCCTTGATGATCTCTCCTGTGGCTTCATGTAGATGTTGCAAAGCATGAGAAAGGGGAGGAACCCTGAGGCACCTCACAAGTGAGAGCCCAGGGGTCTGGTCTGAACACTCATCCCCCCCCACCACTTTCTGAACATGGCCCAGGAGGAAGGAGCAGAACCACTATATAACCATGCTCCAGCTCCCAGCCCCTCTAGACGGTCCAGAAAAGGGGCAGGCAACTTAAGATCCCCAGGCTGGATGTGGCCCAATCGCCTTCTCAATCCGGCCTACAGACGGTCCGGGAATCAGCATGTTTTTACATGAGTAGAATGTGTGGTTTTATTTAATATGCATCTCTGGCCCACCACATAGTCTGAGGGACGGTGGACTGGCCCACGGCTGAAAAATGTTGCTTTTAACATCCAGAAGGATGTTATGGTCTATGGTATCAAAAGCTGCTGAGAGATCCAGCAGTACTAGGAAATAGCTTTCACCTTTGTCCCTAGCCCACCAGATATTATCAGCCAGCATGACCAAGGCAGTTTCAGTCCCAACTTCTTATTCATTATCACTCATCCCATTTTACTCCACAAATGCACACAGATACATAATCCATCCAGTCACCCCAGTCATCTCTCACTCAATCACCAGCAACCATTGCCAGTCATTGCAGTTTAAAAAAGTGAAAATCAGGACACTAGATTTGAAGTTTTTATGCATCCCCCCTCCACCATTTTGATTTTCGATAATGCCCCCTGGACACAGGAAAACCTCATGTCATCTAATTTTCTTAATCATTTGTACACTTGTTGAGTGATCAAAACTAAGTTTAAATCTAAAATTTTAATTTTTTATCTCATCCCATTTTTGAGTTATGAGGGTTTGAAATTTCAAAGAGAGAGAGAGAAATTTGACCTTGCCAGAATACACATAGTCCTTAAAAGCTCAGCCCAGCATTGAGATACGTTAAAACTAAAAACACAAATCCCTGCAGAACCTGAGCTTCATGATATGTCACATGATGGACTTACTCTAAATCTAAAAATCTAAGTTACCAATTTTTCAATTTTTAATAAAGGATTAAAAAAAATATATGATT
Organism: Podarcis gaigeae; assembly: GCF_964106915.1. Taxonomy (NCBI): domain Eukaryota; kingdom Metazoa; phylum Chordata; class Lepidosauria; order Squamata; family Lacertidae; genus Podarcis; species Podarcis gaigeae. The sequence goes on from NC_139684.1 coordinate 78,110,299, forward strand.
TAAAATTCCCAAAAATATATTGATTATTTAATATTTCAAAGAGCCACCTGCAAATTTCACATTTTTCAAAATATATTTTGTACATAAATGTCTGCCTTATTGGATTTTATTTGGGATAAATGGGCCTTCTTGGAGTAAAATATAACAGAATGAACAAGATCTCAACTATAATATTAGTTGCTTCAGGTATTTCTTTAGAAAGTTATTCAATTAAAAGGTGTCCGAAAAGCTAGTTAGGCTTTTCTTGAGGTAAAAACGTTGGATTACTTGATACTGAATGACCCAGGAATGAATCTTGGACTGGAACAGTATTGCTTGTCTTAGAGTAACAAGGAAAGAAATTGGAAAGCTCAATGCTATTTATCTGTGGCAGTAGATAGATATAGATAGATTAGATAGATAGATGATAGATAGATAGATAGATAGATAGATAGATAGATAGATAGATAGATAGATATACTTACTTTCAGGTAATTTACTGTTGCAGAAAATTTTTTGACAGCAATATTGGAAATGCTGGAAGTATTTTCTTTCTACTGAAGAGAAGGCGGCATTTATTGAGATGCAATCTTCAGCACAACCCTTGTTACTGTAGGACTCTTTAGAGCCATCTGTTAGAAAGAATTGAAGGAATAGCAAGATATTCAAAAATTCAAATTGATGAACGTGCAAATATAAATACATTGGGCAAATGGGTGATTTAAGAGAAAATACCTGGCAACAACTGAATTCAGCAAACTAATCCATAAAGTAGTTTCTTTGAAGTATAATTTCTTCTGCAATACCATGTGAATATTCTAGGATAGTTCCTTAACAACTTGCACATAATTGGGACTAGATGGACTTCCTCTTCTGCCCCTATAAAAGAGCCTAGAATAGTTTGATCCACCACCCATCTCTGCCTGCTATACAGCTAGCGGATCCAGGGGCCTGACTCATGAAGCTTCCTTATATTATGTACTATATTTCTGAGAGATGGGAGAAGATGGTTTTACATCTGTTTCCTCTAATTTTCTGATCTCTTGAACTCACTTCTCTCTGGCTATCTCAGTACAAGAAATCTTTTTGCATGCAACCTTCTATGGGGAAAAGCAGTTATATCTGTCTGAGTATGTTTTTCCCCTTTTTCCTTTTTAAAAACTTTCTGTGGCTTCATTGTCACCAGAGTATTCTAGCATTTAATGCTATGTGCTGTTACTATATGTTGCAGGCCTATTTGGCATCAGCTAAAAGTGCAACTAGATAAATGGGTTCCGCTCTGGCGGGAAGGTAAACAGTGTTTCCATCCACTGCTCTGGTTCGCCAGAAGCGGGTTAGTCATGCTGGCCACATGACCCAGAAACTGTACGCCAGCTCCCCCGGCCAGAAAAGTGAGATGAATATGAAAAAAGGGTTAGAAACAGGTAAAAATTTAATGATTTAAGGATTTGCTGAACCAACAATCTGAAGTGGAATACAAAAAGGGGAGGTATGAGGAGGTCCGGGAAACAAGCTAAAGGAAAATAAGCAATGGAAAATCTGTGTGTTTTTAATTATTTTTATTTTGTATTTTTGTTACTTTTTATTTTTTTATTTTTATTGTATTACTATAAAAAATCTTAATAAATATTATATAAAAAGAAAAGTGAGATGAGCGCCACAACCCCAGAGTCGTCCACGACTGGACCTAATGGTCAGGGGTCCCTTTACCTTAATTGGAGACTGGTTCCAAAAAGAGAGAGTGGGGTGGTGGCATTGGGGACAATCCCTACTACCCACTAGTGGCCATTTCAGGATTCTAGGTGGGCAGTAGGGGGTTCTACCACACAAGCTGAATCCTCCTTACCATCAAGAAAGATGGGCGTTAGTGGGCGGTAGGTATGACTACCCTGGGGTAAAGTGAAATGACTTCTGGTTTCCCACAAGATGGAACATGGCATGAGCTCAGAAGGGCTCAATCGCTAATGGGCTTTGAGGGGGAAGACGCGAAGGCTACGCATCCCCCCAACCCCCAAGAGGGAGTCTTGGGGTCAGCATAGAAGTGTTATTGTCAAAGAGGAGTTTCCCAGGTCTCTTCGTCTCTTTGTAAGGAGGGGGGAAGGGGGGAGAGAGTAGCAGCCCATGATGCCGGTTCCAAGAAGCAGGAAATCTCCCCATAGTTTAACAGAGCAGAAAAGGGAAATCTTACAAATGAAATTTAAAATTGAACAAAAAAATCTGGCATGAACCAAGGGGTCAAAAGAAAGTCCCCTCTTACTTGGTAAAACATACTCTGCCTTGAGTAGTATATGCACCCAGTGATAATAAAGCTGATTTCTATAAACACCTGGAAGAAACAGTGTTAGACTATATGGAGGAGAAATTAATTCTTCCCGGAGATCTGAATGGAGTTGTTTCAAACATGATAGAACTCAGAGAAGTGTAGATAATAAAACAGGACGATTATCTCAAATTTTTTTTAGTTAATAGAAATTTAGTAGATGCTTGGAGGTTTAAACATCCAAGGGCAAAGGAATTCCCATACTATTCCGAGCTGAACCAGTCTGCCAGCAGGCAAGATGGAATTTGGATCTCAAAAGAATTAATATTAAGAGTGAGAGAATTTGAAATTGATCCAAAGTCCCTATCAGATCACAATTCAGTGTCCTTATTCCTGAAGGGGAAAGAAAGAGGGCGGAAAAGATAAGAGGATGAATGAAGCGTTACTTATTGATGAAGGAATAATTCAGAAATCTAAGAAAGCTTTTGAAGAATTCTTCAGATTTGAAGTGGGAAATACTATGGACAAAAACAATTAAATTCACTGCATGCATGACATTAAAAGAAAATTTAATGAAGATGATGTATTGGTGGTATTTGACGCTGACTAAACTTACTAAAATTTAGAATATAAGGTATGTTGGAAATATAAGGAGAAGGAAGGGAATTTCTTTCATATGTGGTGGACTTGTCCTAAGATTAAAGCCTACTGGGATATGATATATAATGAACTGAAAAAGATTTTCAAAAATACCTTTAGTAAAAACGTATATGAAGGAACATTGTAAACATTTGAAAACACTTGCAGGGTTCATTTAAAATATTGATAGGCTATGATTTGATACTTGTTTATAAAAATTAGAAGTCTTTTAAGTATGGAGATAAGATAAATAGGGTGATTTAGAAATGCTAAGATAAAAGTGATAACAGATGGAAGTCAGGGAGGGGGACATGAGAAAGTCAAAGCTCAGTTAGAGCAAAGATATATGTGATGAAGAAATTTTATTTGGTTGTTATAATGGGAAAAAAGAAAATAATAATAATAAATATTATATTAAAATATTAAAAAATAGAAGAATTCTTCAAATTTAATATAAACAAAGGAACTAATATTAAAATTGTCTGGAAGACAGGGAAAGCATCCATGAGAGGATCTTTCATCAACCAGAATGCAATTCATAAGAAATTGAAAAAGAAAGAAAGAATGGAAATATTAGAGGAGATGAAAAAAAAAATAATGAAAAAGAAATAGCTAAGAACCCAAAGAACCAGATGTTAAGTCAAACTATTAAAATGCTTCAAACTGAATTATCAGTTATTTTGAATCAGGAAACAGAATGGATGATAAAAAATGTTAAAACAAATAATCGGACTAGTGTTCGAAATGTAAAGAAGTGGCAGGCACAACATATGTTTGTTGGACCTGAAAAAAGATGAGGGAATTTTGGGAGGGAATTTATAAATAATTTAAAAATATGTTTAAAAGCTCCTTCCCTAAAAAGCCTGAAGATTCCTCTTAAGGATCATGGTGGATGAAATTCCAAGAAACTTTAAGAAAATATTTATGTATGCCACCACAGCAGCAAGAGTCTTGAATGCCCAGAATTGGAAAATGGAGACCTTATCAACAAAGAGTTACTGGCTGATCAAATTGATGGAGTATACACAACTGGACAAGCAGACAGGTCAGATAAAAAGATCAAGCAATACAAAAAATTAAAAATGATTGAAATATATTTAAATATTATTTGAAAGACCATTATGGAGAATAATTTTTTTTGACTGGTTTAGAGTAACTCCTGTAAGAAAAGAAGAAAAAAGTAAAACATAATGGAATTAGGTTATTGAATAAATGGCTGTGTTAGGAGGGGCAGTCAACTAAGTAAAACTGAGGACTGAGGTAAGAAGGGGAGGGAAGTCAAACGGAAATGGATTACAAATGAATCAAATCAATCAATAAATATGTATTTTTTCTTTTTTCTTTCATTATGTTTTAAAACTATATGTTTAATTAGAGAAAAATCAAGTTGTTACAATGTGATTTGATGAATGTATGTCTCAAGCAACCAATAAAAATGAATTACAAAAGAGAGAGAGAGTAAAGTGAAGTGACCAATGCACCCAAGTCACAGCAGTCTGCTTTGCTTTCAGTTGAAAACACTGCAGGACTCAAGGGAAGAAGACAACAAATGAAGGAGGAGGAGGAGGAGATTGGGTGGTCTGTGTGGGCAGAACACAGTAGGAGGACAAGGAAAATGCTTGTCTGTTGCTTGGTTTCCCAGCAAATGAAAGAGGCAAGTGTGGAGTTGCCCATCTGAGTTAACAAGGACCAAGTAAGATGAACTAAGTGATGAAGCAAAATGTGCAAACCCAAGGGGACTTTTTACAAGACAGATTATACACTACTAAGCAGCTGGCTACAAGGCGTGGCTAGTGGATATCCTTAATGGCATGCTGGACTTGTTCCAGGTGTTGTAGATTTGGTAGTCACCTTCTATGCAACCTTCTATTTCACCACTTTGTGCAGCAGAAGAATCATTGGGCTGGATTCCTAGTGGGAATTGGAGGTGAAGCCCCACCCTGTCAGATGGGATCCCTCTCAGGGATCTTGGAAGAATGCATTCCTTGTCCATACATCCAGCTCAGGGATTCAGGGCACAGAGAACCCCATGCTAGTGTCTACTTGAGGTTCACAGGATGCTCTTCATGCTGTTGATGGATTATAATATTGGTCATCCCCAATAGTCTATCAGTCAGTAGGCGGACTGGTTACATGCCCAGTGTCTGTGTCAAAGCTGTTTATCCCTGTAATCAATAAAGTTGTGGACTAATCTGAACCCAACACATGTCTCCTTCTGTGCATTCACTTGCTGCGCACCTCATTGCTACATCAATTTGCCTGCACCAACCAAGAGTAGACTCTGATTTGGTTGCTTTCTAAGCAGTTGGGAATTATCATTCACTGAGGGATTGTCATTTAGGAGTTAAGGGGGAGCTATGAGACAAATGTCAGAGAAAGATGAGGCCTGAATATTTGTGCACAGTTTGTTCACATTAAGCAGCTGGTAAAAGTCAGGAGAAGGTTACCAGTGGCTCTGTGGATCTATGAGGCTTCCCTGAGTCAAAGTATGAGAGAGTGAGAGAGGTTACACACTATTAGTTAATGATGTGGAAATGGGCCATCTCATCTTGCAGACCCTGGAATTCCCTTGCTGAGAGAGAGAGAGAGAGAGAGAGAGAGAGAGAGAGAGTTTTCAACATAGAGAGGGATGGATGGGTTTCAACATAGAGAGGGATGAATGGGTTTCAACATGAGGTTTTCTTCTTTATTTTATTTTTTGCTTTTATTGTACCTCACTCAAGAATCTAGACTAAATCCCTCCTTGTCATTTTACAAGTGGGTTTCAACAGGTTTTTGGAGAATGACTTCTTTTACTGAAAGGGTTGGGGTTGTGTTGTTTTTATTGTAATTATTGGTACATTTTAAACAGATTTTTAATATAGTTTTAATTCTAATATTTAATTGTCGAAAAAGTTGAGTTCCTCAAGGTTGGTGAGATCATCATTCTGTTGTCACACTCGATACCCCAGAGACCAAAGGATGTGTTGCTATCAAAGGGTTAAGAGGTAGCAAGACGCTCTAATCACTGAGCAGCTGGAAGTCATTAAGCTTCCAGGAATATGAGTTTGTATAAATTGTCAGTCTCCCGTGTGTTTGTCCCCTTGGGCGTGTTTGCTGATATGTGTGGTTCGTCGCCTGGGTTTTTTTTCTTTTGTAAATAAACCTTTTCTTTGAGTTCCAAACCGCTTGCTCCAAGATTCCTCTTTGAAAAGATACTGCCTCTCCTGCCCTTCTTAAACCGCTGCTCAAAATGCTCTGCTGTAATGGGACTTGTGACGATGGAAGCGCACTGGACATTTACTTAGCATTAAACTAATTAAAGTTTAATGGGACAGGATGCACTCACACAATTAGAGTTAATATGACAGAAAGGCTTCATACTCACTTAAATAGGTTTCAGTACGCTGAGAAAACAACTTCCTCCTTCGATATTACAAGCATACCCATTGTTTTTGAAACATTGCACGCTTTTCACTGCAGAGAGGAGAGGATAGGAAACATAAGTTGTCGAAGACTTCCGGAGGCGGCGCGAAACAGCAATGGCGGTCCTCTTTGCGCTGTGAAGAGGGGCTCCACGAAAAAGGGTCGTCCGCTACGGCAAAGCGGAGACCCATCAAGAAAAACCGCAGGCAGAGTGAGCCTGCGGCCGTGGGACTCGGCGGGCGCCTGGAGCCCCCCCAGAAGCGGGGAAGGAGCCTCGTAAGAGGCTCCGGAACGTGAAAGGGGGAGCGGCGCTGTGAGTTCATCGCTCTTTTCGTGGAAGCAAAGCCGCGCTGCTGCTGCTGATGAGCGCTGACCTTTCTTCTTGAAATTTTCGGAATTGGAGCAACATACCCGTGAGTAAGGGTCCTAAATTTTCTAACTAAACTGAAGAAATTCGGCCGAAAGCGGGAGGCGAGTAACAGGAAGTCCGCCTCCCGACTCTGCTTATTAGATCAAAGCAAGGGCTCGGAAACGAGCTGAAGTACTTAAAAAGGGATTGTAAAAGTGGAACAAAGGGTGCATTGAGAGACTCTGTATTTTGAAGATAAAAAGGAAAGAACTGTGGATTGTATAGACTTTTATTCTTTAGAACTACTCTCCAATTTTTGGGCTAAACGGGGCTGAAAGAGATAACCCCGTCATCGGGCTGCCAGTGCATAGAAAAAGAACTGTCAAACTGCTGTCAAACTGACGACATTGTTGCAGAGATCGAAATTGTTGCATAGACTGAGATACTAACATTAAACATTGTTGCATGGACCTGTATCGATACTTTATGGCTGGATTTTAAGAGATTAGAAGTTCTGGAAACCTTCCTTTTGTGTTTGGGAATTACAAAACTCAATATGGGGAATTGAGGAACTTCAATGGCGGAAAATAGTTCCTTTCTTTTTTGAAGCTTTGAAATACTCCCCCTATAGGACTGTGGAAATATAGTTGCATGGGAACTGAGTTTTATTGAAACTTTTTGTGGTTCTTTTTATTTATATTTGGGACTTGTTTTTCCCATGGGACAAAAGACCATTTGACCTTGAACAGAGGCAGGTGTGGAATGAGCGGCACAGGGAGAACAAGAGCAGCTAAAGCTAAAGATAAAGAAAAAGAGAAAAAATCTGGGCAACTTTTGCAAACAACTCTAACTCATCACCGCAGATCATCTGTCCCAACTGTGCTGACAGCACAGGAGGTGGAACTAGTGCAGCCTGCTGCAGAAGACATGGCAACTGGAGGATCTGAAACAGTTTTAAAACAAATTTTGGAACAATTGGCAGTTTTAAACCAAAAAGTGGACAATCAAACATCAAAGATTGACCAAGCTACATCCTCTATTGGCAAATTAACTGAACAGGTTTCGCAGCACACTCAGGCAATTGAGAAATTGCAAGGAGCTACGGCAGAAAACTTTAAATTAGCTGTGGAAGCCAATCAAAAAGCAGAACAGGCGAACTTAAAGGTGGAGGAAATTAAAGGAGAGGTAAGACCTTTGAGAAGGCAGGTAGGGGAACAACAAGCCTACCTGGCATTGGTTGAATTGAAAAGTAAAGATAGTAATCTCAGGATAAGGGCTATCCCGGAATTGGAACAAAATAATCTAGAGGGATTTTTGACACTTTTGTTCTCCAAATTCTGGGGAATTGAGGAAGAAAAGGACTTTAAAATTGTGACAGCCTTTAGACTGGGAAAATCAGTAAAGAAAGACAAGCCCAGAGACTGTTTGGTTGCTCTGAGATCAAGAGAAGAAAGGGATAAGATATTAGGCCAACATTTTAAGAAATCTTTGGAGGTAGAAGGTAAAAGGGCCGAAATTTACAGAGATATACCCAAATATCTCTTGGAACTTAGGACTACCTATATAGATTTGACCAAATTGTTGAGACACAACGGAATTCCTTACAGGTGGGAGTTTCCACAAGGACTTTCATTTATTTACAAAGGAAGGAAAATAAAGATTAAATCACCTGAAGACCAGCAGAAGTTCCTACACGACCACGAGGAGGACCTGCAAAAAGGAGCTGCAGCTTCTTGGCCTCCACCACCACCGGGACCATCTCCAAGAGTTATACCACCAGGACCAGGACCAGCATTACCTCCCCCGGGATCGGGAGGAAGCTTAGATACCCCATTGTAGAACCCGTCAATTGATTCAGGATGTCTCTACAGCTTCTTAGTTGGAACATAAATGGCGGAAACTCCCCGGAAAAAAGAAGGAAAGTCTTTCACATTTTGAAAAAGGAACAATTGGACGTTATCTGCCTACAGGAAACACATGTGACAAGGCTCCATAGAAAAGTGTTAATTAACAAAAGACTAGGCCAAGAATTTATTTCTTCAGACAAAGTTAAGAAGAGAGGAGTGGTGATTTACGCAAAGGAGAGCCTGTCACCGAAATTTTTATTTAAAGATGAATATGGCCGAATTTTGGCGATTGAAATACAGACGCAAGGAGAAAAAATTTTGATATTAGGAATATATGCTCCAAATGAGGGAAAGTCGGAATTCTTCAGGAAGCTGCATGAGACTATGCTGGATTATTTGGACTATAGTAACATCATTATGCTGGGTGATATGAATAGGGTTGTGTCTGTAAATATGGATAAGTCACAAAGTGCCAACATATCGAAAGACGGCAGACTACCCAAAACTTTTTTTGAAATGACAGACAATATGGACTTAGTAGACATTTGGAGGGTTAAGAACCCCCTAGGGAAAGAAGGGACTTTCTTTTCTGAAGCTCATCTGACATGGACACGAATCGACCAAATCTGGACAACTAGAGGACTGGCACCTAAGACTAGAAAAGTGGAAATCTGCCCAAAAACCTGCTCCGACCATAATGCCTTGAAAGTGGAATTGAGACTAAATACAACCGGATCCTTTAGATGGAAAATGAATGACACTATTCTAAGAGATCAGGAGATTGTTAAGAAGGCCCAAAAAACTCTAAAGGACTATTTTGAGATAAATTTGAATACTACTGTGGAAAAAAGAACAATCTGGGACGCAAGTAAGGCAGTCATGAGAGGGTTTCTAATACAACAAAACACGATTAAGAAAAGGCTCTGGAATGAAAAGAAGGAGAAGATATTGGAGAGAATAAGAGAAGGTGAGAAAAAATTAAGATCTAGGCCTAAGTCGAAGGATGTGTTAAGAGAAGTGAAATTCTTCCAGGCGCAATACTCAAAACTGATAAACCAAGAGGTGGAATGGAAAATTAAACAAATGAAACAAAGATCCTTCGAATCGGCGAATAAGTGTGGGAAACTGCTAGCTTGGCAGTTGAAAAAGAGACAAAAGCTTAATACGGTTACAAATCTAGAGATTGAAGGGAGAATGGTTCAGAAACCCGAGGAAATCAGAAAGTGCTTCCAGAGGTACTTCAAAGAACTTTATACACAAGGGCCGCAAAAAGCCTCAGAGGTGGATCAATTTTTAAAAACTAATGGATTACAAAAAATACCCCTGGAAATGAGAACAAACCTGAACTGTAATATTACACAGCAAGAAATTGAAAGTGCCATTCAAAATCTTCAACTTGGCAAGTCCCCAGGCCCGGACGGCTTAACCTCCAAATATTATAAAGTTTTAAAGGACTATTTGATACAACCTTTGATGGAGGTTTGCAACCAGATAATGGAGGGAGGGAGGGCACCGGAAACGTGGAAAGAAGCTTTCATCACATTGGTACCTAAATCAGAGACTGAAAAGACCCAACTTAAGAACTACCGCCCCATCTCACTCCTAAATGTGGATTACAAACTTTTTGCAGATATTTTGGCAAATAGACTTAAAAAAGTATTAAATGAAGTGATTCACAAAGACCAGGCTGGCTTTCTCCCTGGTAGGCATTTGTTTGACAACACAAGAAACATTATTGACATTTTGGAACTTCTACAAACAAATCTGAATACCAGAGCGGTTTTGATCTTTGTTGATGCAGAGAAGGCCTTTGATAATATTTCTTGGATGTTTATGAAGAAAAATTTGGAAGGGATGGGAGTGGGGCGGGGGTTCGAAAATGGTATAGAAGCAATCTACACAGAACAAAAAGCTAAATTGATAGTAAACAATGTGGTGACAGAGGAGTTTAAAATTGAAAAAGGGACACGCCAGGGGTGCCCCCTATCCCCCCTATTGTTTATTTCGGTCCTGGAGGTGTTGCTAAATATGATTAGAAAGGACCGGTTGGTTCGGGGAATTGAGGTCGGAGTGAAACAATATAAATTGAAAGCATTTGCAGATGACTTGGTATTAACACTTCAGGAACCAGTCTCCAGCACTAAAAGAGTGTTAGAATTAATTTCTGATTTTGGTCGGGTGGCGGGGTTTAAGTTAAATAAGCAAAAAACTAAGGTTTTAGCAAAAAAATTGACAGTTACAGAAACAGATGAGTTCTCCAAAGAAACGGAGCTGAATGTGGTTAAAAAAGTAAAATACCTAGGGGTGTACTTGACCTCCAAAAATTTGAATTTGTTTAAAGATAATTATGAGAAATGCTGGTCAGAAATCAAAAGAGACTTGGATATATGGTCAAGACTGAAACTTTCCTTGTTAGGCCGAATAGCTGCTGTAAAGATGAATGTATTGCCGAAAATGTTATTTTTGTTTCAGGCCCTACAGATCGTGGACAAGGTGGAATGTTTTGGAAAGTGGCAGAAGGATATTTCTAAGTTTGTTTGGCAGGGCAAAAAGCCCCGAATAAAGTTTAAAATATTAACTGATGCGAAAGAAAGAGGGGGATTTGCCCTGCCAGACTTGAGGCTATATTATGAATCTGCAGCCTTCTGCTGGTTGAAAGATTGGATTTTATTGGAGAACACTGATGTCCTGGATCTGGAAGGGTTTGACAATGCGTTTGGGTGGCATGCATATTTGTGGTATGACAAGGTTAAAGTGCACAAATTGTTTAAAAACCATATTGTCAGAAGAGCAATTTGGAGGGTCTGGATAAAATACAAAGACTTATTGGAGAGTAAAACTCCGAGGTGGCTCTCACCGGTGGAGGCCAAGGCTCGTAAGAGACCCAACATGGAGGCCCATTGGCCTAAATATTGGGAAATAATTGAAAAAACTGGAGACAATTGGAGGTTGCTAAGTTTGGAGAAATTGAAAACTAAGGTACGAGATTGGTTGCACTATGCGCAAATTCAAGAGGTATTTAAAATAGATAAAAAAGTTGGATTCCAGGTGGAAAAATCGAAACTAGAGACTGAATTGTTAGAGCCAAAAAGTAAACTACTTTCGAGAATGTATAACTTGCTGCTTAAGTGGAATACACAGGATGAGACAGTCAAATCCGCTATGATAAAATGGGCTCAGGATGTGGGGCATAACATTATGTTTGCAGACTGGGAAAGGTTATGGAACACCGGTTTGAAATTCACGGCATGTACTGCCTTGAAGGAAAATATTATGAAAATGGTATACCGGTGGTACATGACCCCAGTCAAGTTAGCCAAGATATATCATCTGTCTGACAACAAATGTTGGAAATGTGGAGAGGCGGAAGGGACATTCTTCCATCTCTGGTGGACCTGCCCGAAAGTGAAGGCCTTCTGGGAAATGATCCATAATGAACTAAAAAAGGTATTGAGATTTACCTTACCTAAAAAACCAGAGGCCTTCCTTCTGGGCATGGTGGACCAGAGAGTGCTTAAGAAGGACAGAACCTTTTTTATGTATGCTACCACAGCAGCAAGGATCCTGATTGCAAAATACTGGAAGATACAAGATTTACCCACGCTGGAGGAATGGCAATCGCAGTTGATGGACTATATGGAACTGGCTGAAATGACTGGCAGAATCCGAGACGCGGGAGAAGAAACAACTGAGGAGGATTGGGAAAAGTTTAAGGACTATTTGAAAAAACACTATAAGTTGTATGAATGTTAAAAAAAAAATGCACCTTTCAGGAAATTCTAGCTTCAGCAATGTAAGTTATTGGAATGAAAATTAAGACACAAGAATTCAGAGGTAAAATAATGAAACAACTTTATTGTGTTTAATATAAAACATATAAGAATTGAGTGACAGTAAAATTGAAAATAGGGAACATGATAAAATGGAAGTTACAATAAGTTTTGAAATAAGTTAACAAATTGCTGATGCCTTATAAGACAGAGAACGCAGGGTTCGGAGGATGTGAGGAAGTCCTATAGGTTAGATGGAAAAAGAATATGGAAATTTGTTATTTATATCTCTCTTTCATATAACCACTCTTTATTCTTTTTTCTGTATTTCTGTATCTTTAAAAAAGCAATAAAAAATGTATAAAAAAAAAAAAGGAAACATAAGTTGTCCAGTCTTTGAGAAACAGAGTATTCCAAGCCAAACACGAGCAATGTTAATGGTCTCGGGATCCACATGTAGTGGTGGGTTAGAGACTTCATGCACACCAACGCACATCTCCCTCCCCCCCCCCCCAATTCTTCATACAGGAACATCTCCAGACACAGAAATGGAAAGACACAAAGCCTTCTTCCGATTTGCTAGTATTCCCCCCCCCCCACTCCAGGCCTAATTAGTAGCTGCCCAGCTGCATAAAGCTTCATCATAGGTCTTCAATCCCCCCCCCCATGAACTCTGAGTATGCTCCATAAATCCATAATTTGGTATATTAATTCTGGCATAAATTTAAATACCCCATTAACCAATTGGCACCTTCCTGTGCTTTGGTTTGCCTGCATCAATCTCACCTACAAAGTCCTTTCCTTTCTTGGGAATTTCCCTATTTAAGTGAGTGAACACAACACAATATTCCCCTTTCCAAATCCTTTCTTTGGTAGCTGGGAGAAGATGGAAACCCAGTGGGGGCTGATGGCTCTGAAAATGCCAAAAGCAGCACCTTAAATCTGACCCTGTACTACACTGGGAGCCAATACAGCTTGAAAAGCACTGGGTGAATATGCTCCCATGGCAGAGACCCCGTGAGGAGCCTCGCTGCAGCATTCTGTACCCTCTGGTGTTTCTGGGTCAGCTTCAAGAGCAGCCCTGCGTAGAGCGAATTACAGAAGTCAAGCCTGGAGATGACCATCGCATGGATCACTGTGGCCAGGTCAGGGCGGGAAAGGTAAGGGACCAATACTTAATTGAATCCTTTTTGAGAACCCCATTTAATTTCATCAAATGACCCCCCCCCCATATATCCTACCTCAATTTCATCACAATGCTTCTGGGGTAATGATGTGCATGATCAGATACAATGATCAGCAATTGGTAAATCACATATATATTTTATTCACAGGAATCTGGTGATGCTGGAACATGACTTTATTCCTAGAACCAGCCAACGAGGTATGTTCAGTTTTGTAGTATTTCACCATTTTTCAAAATATATCTAGAAATATTTGGAAGTGTGGTTCCTAGAACCAGCCAACGAGGTATGTTCAGTTTTGTAGTATTTCACCATTTTTCACAATATATCTAGAAATATTTAGAAGTGTGGTTCCTTGAAGCTGAATCAAATATTCTGTCCATAGTCCTCACAAAAATGCCACCCCCAGAATCCTCTAGGAAGGAATAATGGGTACTATACGAGAATGAATTCCATTACAATGGATGCTTGGATTGTGAACGCGATCCATGCAGGAGGCACGTTCCAAATCCGCAGCGTTCGCAACCTGCAGCGTCGCGATTCGGCTTTTCTGCGCATACGCAGAATGTGATTTAGTGCTTCTGTGCATGCAAGAGGCCATCTGCCCAAGAAAAGTATTTTTACAGTGGCCAACCACTTGACTGTGCATAGCCTGAAAACAGGACATGAGAGCAACGCCACTCTCCCATTATTGTTTCCCAGCAACACTGAATTTGGAATTTCATGTTGAAGACAATTCATTGTTCTAGGAAGTAAATACATTGTGCAAAGGTCCTTTAGTGGTTTTGAGGGCTCCACATCCTTTCTCTCTCCTATGAAGCAGCCGAGGAATGGAAGAAAGACATTTGGGTAAAGCAAGAAGAGTGAGACAATTAAAGAGAAAGAAAGGCTTGTTTTAAACAGCAGCAGAGGTATAGGAGAGATGGGGAGACAATGATGGTTTTAATAATAATGCTAAGTTATAGCAAGGACAATATCCCCTTACCTGGGATCCTGGCTGATCATCACGGGATTATCCATCCCGTCACCCAGTTTTTAGTGGCCTTCCCAGAGAGGAGAAGTGGGCATGTTGCCTATGGACCTTGCCCTGGTTAATTAGGTCTCTGTATTTCAGGGCCGGGGACACGGGTAACGCTGTGGCCTAAACCACTGAGCCTAGGGCTTGTGCAAGCAAATTCCAGAGATGAATACAAGGCCTAGGTCGGTATTCTAATGTCTATCTTTGTGATTCGGGGTAGCATCTTCATGCACCCCCACATGGCAGCGTTAGCAGGGTCAATTAAAGGGTGGATTGTGGGAGTCACTGGCGCTGGAGTGGCGTCATAATGTCAAACTCCCAGCTTTGGTGAAGTGGTGTAGCACCCTGCTTGTGGTTAACGCTTAGCTGGAATGAAATATTCAACGCAGCAATAGAGAAATTAAAATAGTAATTTATTTGTCAGACAAATAAATGAGAGGCACAGTGGTATATGGTTACCAAGCTCTGGCCTGGCCTCCTGCCATTCTGGCCAGCACTTATATTTCCTTAATCCAGCCCCCTTGCTCCTCCTTTGGCTGCCTCTGTCCAATCAGCCTGGTTGAAATTCCTATTGGCTGTTTGCTAGAACCAATCACAAAAGATACACCCATTTCCTTCTGTCCTTTTATGGGACACAAAGAGCTATATATTCTTCCATCTATAAATGACAAATAAGTAGTAATATATCTTACATGTGTCTCAACAAGGAATCTTAATTACCAGCTCACCTCTTGCCCTCCTTGCCCTATTGCCTTCCAAAACAGATGGTTAATCTTAAATTTTTATCTTCAAGGATCTTTAGTTCACATCAACATTGAAAGATCTCCTTCATTTGAAGGTGTCTAAACAAAAAGGCCTGACAACTATATATCAGGAGTGCTCGATGGCGTCTCCTGTCTGGCAGGAGGCTGGGCTCATTTGCCCTTCTGGTCTCCTATTGCAATATGACTCTATGAAATAAGAATTTAACATTTCTTTCTTTCTAGATCCTTTGCATAATTACATTTAAGCTAATATATTTCATACATTATCATAGGTAGCCTTTTAAAAGAATTAAACCTTCTCAAAGTGAAAAGGAAGGAACAGTTTCCAGCCTCAAAATAAAAATAGAAAGAAGCTTCTTCTTCTCCAGCCAAGCCAGTTGCCTTTTTCACTGCTCTTGGCCTTTTTAACCTTAGGAAGAAGATATGGCTCATTTTACTGGGAGGCACATGGTGTTATTTTACTATTTACCAACCCTTAATTTGTTTATCTCTGCTTTTTTTATCTTCTGTAACATGCAAGGTCAGTGTCCTCGCTCTCAGCCTGTAATTCCCTTTTTATGACTTTGAGAATTGTTTTCTGCTATAAATCAGGGGGGCCCCTTGTCTTAGGAGGAAAAACATTTTGCCAAGGTTTTTTAGTCTTCTGCCTGGCATGAAACATTTGAAAATCTTTAAGCTCATTTTAAGATTCAGGCCCTGATCAAAATATAGAAGCTTTGATAAAAAATGCAGGCTTATGATTAGATGCCTCAGTGGGAGGGCATGCTGTGTAAGTTCACGCTTTATAGTCCCCTCCCACAATGCCTGACTGCCCTGCGCATCCTCAGCCCCTGTCAATTATGAGAGAGATATCTTCCAAGGCCTAAGCCAAGGTCCCTACACCTGAAATTCAATAAAGTTGTAGCCTAATTTTAAACCCATCCACTGTTGTCATGTCTCCTTCCTGGGGGTAAGCTCCAGGGAAAGGGTTTAGTGTGTGGGTTCGCAAAAGCTTCCTGGAAAAATATCCTTATTTTCATAGGAGAAATGTTACAGGGCATGGCCTGCAGGATCAGGCCATCTCAAAATCTGCTCTGAACATATGTCATCCTAATATCTTCTCCAGATTATGCATTCCATTTAGGAGGTATCCAGGTTCAAAAGACATAGAATCATCCTGCAAAAGATCCTTTGAATTGTAGTCCAGTGAAACCAAATCAAATTTGCTGTTAGAAGACATCACAGCACTGCAGTTCCTAGAGTCTGCCAGGAAGAAAGTTTGCACTAAGGTTCTGATAGCAAATGATGATATGTGAATGTGTTTAAAAATGCAATTCTGTTAACAGATTATATTATTTTAAATAGCAATAGTAATTTATTTAAAAGACCAAAGCCTAAACCACCTACAAGCAACTGCAGGCTGCAAGACTGCCAAGGGTCCATCACATGACACTGAACTAAATCAAATACGTGCCCAAAGTAAGGCGCTCCAGGTCACTGCCATCTGTAACACCCCCACACTAACCAACGTGAGCCAGTTGAACAAGAATCATAGAGACTTTCAGTTGGAAGGGACCCAAATGTCATTTATTTGAGGGCTCCACATCCTTTCTCTCTCCTGTGAAGCAGCCAAGGAATGGAAGAGAGACATTTGGGTGCAGCAAGAAGAGTGGGACAATTAATGTGAAAGAAAGGCTTGTTTTAAACAACAGCAAAGGTAAAGGAGAGATGGGGAGACACTGAGGGTTTTAATAATACAGTGGTACGTCGGGTTACATACGCTTCAGGTTACATATGCTTCAGGTTACAGACTCCACTAACCCAGAAATATTACCTTGGGTTAAGAACTTTGCTTCAGGATGAGAACAGAAATCATGCAGTGGTGGCACAGTGGCAGCAGGAGGCCCCATTAGCTAAAGTGGTGCTTCAGGTTCAGAACAGTTTCAGGTTAAGAACAGACCTCCAGAACAAATTAAGTTCTTAACCCGAGGTACCACTGTAATACTGGGTGGTAGCAAGGACAATATCCCCTCACCTGGGTCCCTGGGTGGGCAGCCATTGCCTTATGGAGTGGCTGGGATGGGTTCAGGGAGGCTGCCAACTTCCAGGTGCATCCAGGAGAGGGCATGGCTGGCACTGCCCATCTCCAGCTCCATTGGACCCTCAGGTAAGGGAAGTTAGTGCCTGCTCAGCCAATCAGAGTCTGGGGTTTGGGGCTGGGAGTAGCCCACCCCCAGCCTTTTTAAGGGGGCAGCCAGGTGTCAGCTGCCCTCTTGGCTGATTGTCACAGGATTTTCCACCCACTCACCCGGTCTTTAGGGCCCCACCCAGAGGGAGGAAGTGAGCACGTTGCTTATGGACCTTGCTCTGGTTAATTTGGTCTCCATATTTCAGGGAGAGGGAGGAATTTTCTCCTGCAAGCAATCTGGGCAACTTGTAGGTATTCTTGAATATGGTATTCTTAATTTGTTAAACAGAGACACAGAACACAGTTTTTATTTGCCACACCAATTTATTTTGATTATGAACAAAGGAAATGTTAACCCATATACCATATTATCATGAGCGAGAGCCCCCAAACCCCACATTTCTACTTTAGCTTCCCTATCCCCTGCATCCCATTAATCCTCAACAAAATGCCAAAGAGAGGACTCAGGAGTCCTGTAAATCCAAGTCGCTCTGCTTTCCCACCACCAGGCAAGCAACCTCCACCTCCAGTACTTCAGCAAATGGTGGAATCCAAAGGAAGAAGACATTGTTCTCTCCTAACTACCCTTCAAAACTGGGCTATTCTGAGGAAGACAGAGATTCACAGCACCGTACTCGGGTTATTTTGCCTGAGATGTACTTGTTAAGCTTTGATTTCATAGCTAAATCACAAAAAGATTGTGATGCACAGCCTTTGTAAGCTTTATCAGGAACTACAGCATCATCTAGGAAAGAAAAAGAGACAAGGTCATAGGAGCCTCTGGGTAGTAAGGGATGTGTGTCTGTGCATGTGCCAAAGAGAGAAAAGGTGCATTTTACTTTTTATTAACTGTATTTTGCAAGTATAAATCACATCTGAGAATTACATCATGAGATGTTTAATATTAAGGAAAAAGTCCAATTTATAAATTATGGGACAGCTGCCCAACCGACATCCATATTGCTTTTCAGATCAGGCCTCTCTTAAAAGACACTTCAACATGCAATTTAACTACTGGTAACACATTATTTCTCTCTCTTTCTCTTGCTTGCACTCCAGAAATATTGTGTCTCATCTTTATACATAAAAAGGAAAGCTGATTTCAAATCAGTTATATTTTCAGGGGGGGGGAACTCCCCCCCCCTGACACAGTTTATTTTTGGCAGGAAGCCCCAAACAGAATGGGAGAGCAACCCAGCTACCCACTCAATTTCCCCTCTTCCACTCTTTGGCTAGCAGTTCTACTTACCATGAACAAGAACAAAGTCCATGCATCGAGTCTCATCATCAGAACACTTGATGGTCTTTGGGCCCTCACCACCTTCTGAGCCACAATCACAATAGGTTGGACACTCCAACCCATTTAATTGTCGATCCGGCCCTGACAAATGCAACAACTAATGTCAACTCATGGTTCCAGTCCATATATCTCTATAATGATTCCTGGGCCTCAGTTCTCTTCCCTTTCAGAGGGTTGCAGCATCTCCATGATTAAAGTTTATGATGATGCACAAAGTTGGACCTGATATGGGCAGAGCAACAGTAGTATTTTTAAAGAGTTTATTGATGGGTTGGCAATGTGACTAATTTGCTTCTGCTATTTTTTGTGCATTATTTATTATGCACGATGTTCCATCACTGATTATGTATTCTTTTGCATTGCTTTATGAATTAGATGTATGTATATAATATTGTTTAAGTATATTATGCTGTTTACTTTGTTACTACTTTGTAAACTGTCCTGTGAATAAGGGCAGTATGTAAAGTTCCTTATATGAATAAATAAAACCTTGGTGGGTTTTGGTTTATTTATTATTACTATTTTATATCATTTAATACTAAAAAGAATATCCAAGTGGTTTACAAAACTCATAAACTACAGTAAAATAAAGTGTCATTTTATACGGAACAACATTGCAATGCAATAAAACATAAAATTTCAAAACATACACACACACACACATACACAAATATCAGCATATCTCGAAATATTGTTCGAGTTAGGAGGTCCTGTCTTCAGTGCTCCTATCACCCAATTCTCAAAATACTTCACACCACTCACAAATCTTGCCTCTCATATCCACAAACCTTAAAGTATCAACTTGTCATTCACTATCACACATCCAATTCTACTCCACAAATACACATAATCCATCCAGTCACTCCAGTATCTCTCACTCAATCACTAATAACAAACTTAGTTGGTCTCTAAGGCAGCGTTTCCCAACCCCTGTTCCGCGGCACACTTGTGTGCCGCGAGACGTTCCCTGCTGTGCCGTGGGACGGATCGGGCGAGTCGGGCGGCGAGAGGCGGGGCGGCGGCGGCGAGCACACGCGGGGCGGCGAGCGAGCTCCCTTCGCCGCTCGCTACTGAGCCTTTGTGTGCTTCCGAGCCTTTGTGTGTAGCGGCTGCATCCCATTGCCGCTCGCTGCTGGGCCTGCGCATGCGCTTCCCATCACCGCTCGCTACATTTTCGCGCCTAGCAGCCTACCTCCCTGCTTTTTGCTGTGCCGTTGGACGGAGCGGGCGAGTCGGGCGGCAGCAGGAAGTGGGGCCGTCCTGCCTCTACCGAAACAGCACGGCAGGTCTGAGCTGGCGCCTGGAAGGACACA
The DNA here is from genome assembly GCF_964106915.1 of Podarcis gaigeae. NCBI lineage: Eukaryota > Metazoa > Chordata > Lepidosauria > Squamata > Lacertidae > Podarcis > Podarcis gaigeae. Next base: position 78,130,294 of record NC_139684.1, read on the forward strand.
GATTGCTTCATTTCGCTGCATTCCACAGCTCCGAGGCTGGCAGGTAAATGCGTGCACTTCTCTCTCTCGTTTTATTTAATGTGCATTTTAGAAGCATGTGGGAAAGTGTGCATGTGTGTGTTTGGGGCTAGATTTCATGCATGCCTTTTTTAAAAAAACAAAAAAAAATCCTTCCAGTAGCACCTTAAAGACCAACTAAGTCAGTTCTTGGTATGAGCTTTCGTGTGCATGCACACTTCAGATACACTCAAGCTTTGCATGGCCCATATATATGCGCGTGTGTAAGGCATGTGCCATTCCCATTACGGATTTCTGATCCCCGGGTGGGTGCCCTCTGGGATCGAGGAACAACAGTGCAGAGAAATCAGCAAGCTTTTTTTTCTTAAGTTCTCTTCCTGCTTCATCCACATTCACCCCCCCAAAAGGCCATTTTCTGCGTGCTGAATAAATTCTGCCACTCAAACGGCACGAGGTGCCAATGCATCGGGGCTGTGGAATTTATTCTGCTTGCAGAATTCTTCAACTCAACCGCATTTTGATGTTTAAATGTTGTATTTTAATCTTGTTTTTAAGTTATATTTCAATCAACTTGTTTTTTATTATTGTTTTTATTTCAATCGACTTATTTTTTATTATTTGTTATATTTCAATCGACTTGTTTTTTATTATTTGTTGTTAGCCGCCCTGAGCCCGGTCTTGGCTGGGGAGGGCGGGGTATAAATAAAATTTATTTGGGAAAGATGGTTTAGGTATGTCCAAGCAGGCTTGATAGCAAAAACTGTTTCTCACAAACTTAACATCGTATACAGACAGTGGCCTTATTACAGTGTTTTTCAACCGCTGTTAGTGTTTTTCAACCTTTTTAGGTTTTCTGTAAACTGGGGAAGACATCCATGTTGGAAGTTCAATTCCTTGCTTAGCCATGAAGCTCAATGGAAATTGCCTTGCTCTTGCCCTCTCTAATCCAGTGTTTTTCAACCGCTGTTCCGCGGCACACTAGGCCCTCAGGGACCTCGTGGCTTCCGCTTTTGCGTGTGCTGCCGTCACTCTTCCCGCCATTCCCATGTATAATTCGTGCCCGTAATACAGGCAGTAAAAACTGTTCTGTATAACGACTACCCCGCCTCTCCCCCCCATCTAAACCCATTTTTTTTCCTTTGCAGAAAGGAGCCGCTGCATTGAGGTCCGGACTCCAGCCTGGACCTATCACAGTAGGACATCATCTTCCGACTTCCTTCCCGAGCACAGAGACCAGGACTCAGCGGGAGTCGGCACTGCAGAGAGGCCGGATACTGCAGTGATGGAAAAGTTTTTGAAAAGAAAAGAACTGGACTCTGAACAAAATTTGGAGCCAGATGAGAGCCCAAGTATGAGTGGGCATGAAAAGAAAGCAAAGATGGTTAGCTCAAGCAAATCCTCTGGCACAAGGCTATATAGCGAAAGCTATATTTCATTTGGATTTACTTTCACCGGAGATGCAAGCCAACCAATTCCACTGTGCGTGGTGTGTGGTGAAAAGCTAGCTAACAGTGCTATGGTCCCAAGCAAACTTAAACGCCATCTCCAAACGAAGCACCCTTTGCTTCAAAACAAGAATGAAGACTATTTTGTTCGCCTGCGTGAAAAGGCGTGTTCTCCAATAAATGAGAGCACGTGTTGCGGTGTGGGCCACCGGGCCAGACCTCTTGTTGCCAGGCAGGTTAACAGTTGTTGCCTGGCATTGTGATTGGATAACCGGGTTGCTGGGGCAAATTGTATGTTGCAAATTGGGTGGGTGGGACCATGGTCTTTAAATATTGGTGCACTCTGGTTTCTCTTTCTCTTTGCAGAGTGCATCGGATCAGGAGCAATCTTCTCATTGTCTGGTTACATTTCTTTATTTTCCCCCTTCTATTTAATCCTCTCTAGTCCCTTAATTAATTTAATTTCCCTTTTTTCCTGTTTGATTTCTCACCCCACCCCTTTCCCTGCCCTGTGGGAAGATTCTCCCTGTATCTGTGAGCGCTGCCTGTGCGTAATCCTCCTGGGCTTGCCTTTCCCAATAGGGAGAGAGCCCCCATTAGGGGCTTTCTTTTGCAAAGAGGTTTTTCCCCATTTTTGCCTGTTTAATTGTGGGGCTAGTCAGGGCTGTTCCCAGCTTAGCTAGAATCACTTCGTTTATAGTATCCCCAAAGGTTGGCTTTATTTTGGGTGCATGCAGAGCTGTTGGCTGAGTTTTAATTTAGCCTTGGGTGGGAGCACTATATTGAGTTCCTTTAATATTGCAATGAGACAAAAAAGGCAGAGAGCAGAAGCATGGAGGCCTTCACGGCCTGCTCGGCCTGCACATATCATTCAGGCCTAAGCCTGCTACAGTTAGCAGTAGAGTAATTGTTAAGTCTCTGTGACATGTGACTCACTTTCTCTATAAGAATTTATCTGTTTGTTTGCAGGCTCACTTGTTGCTAATGTATATCTTAGACAGACAGAGTGGAGCCAGAGGCTCTCTGTGCCTCCAGTGAGCACTCTGTGTATGCTCTTTAACTATGCTGTTTCAGAACAAGTTTATTTTCTTCAAGTTTGTTTTGCCCTGATAGTGGCAATTGCCATTTTAGAGACGAACCATTGTGGCTTAGTGGCTAGAGCGCAGGACTAGGACCTGGGAGACAGGATTCATATCCCCCACTTAGCCATTGTTATCACAAAACAAAACAAGCTGCGCCTTTTGGACTATTCTGTTGCTGGATAGTTCGGCCCACTTGTTATATTGCTCCCAAAAAGAACTTTGGGTTTCTTGAGGAGGTGCTTCCCTCTAAAGGGCAAGCAGGGGTACCTGGACAGGCGGTGGGCTGCCTCGAGTTTGTTATCTCATTGGAAACATTTATGTCTGGCCTAGCAGGTGATCTTAGGGCTTGGCTCTAGAATTTGATGGCCTCTGGCAGCGTTTCTGGCCTGAATAGCATCCCCATGTGTGCACAAAGTATTGGTTTCACCTGTTCCTCACATTGTTTAGGTTTTTTCTTTTTGCAGACTATGACAGGGCCTTTGCAGATGCCTCCAGAGCTTGCCTCTCCTGCAGAGGATGACTTGTTGATGCCCCAGGTGCCTTCTTCCAGAAGGAAGCGTCTTCAGAGGCAGGAAAAAAGCGGAGCAGGGGTGATGCTTACACCTCCTTGCAGGTAAATCATCACTGGGCTCTGATGATGATTCAGACATCACCTTGGACCTCTCCAGGGGTCAGGGTCAGGCTGTTCCAGGTCTTTAGGGATCATCCTGGATAGCTCAGCTGGTCAGCGTATGGTGCCGGTAATGCCTAGGTTGCAGGATTGGTCCCTGTATGGGACAGCTGCATGCTCTCTCATCACTCTACCTGGACACTGAGGTCCAGCGCCAAGGGCCTTTCTGGTGGTCCCCTCTCTGTGAGAAGCCAAGTTACAGGGCACCAGGTGGAGGGCCTTCTCGGAAGTGGCACCTGCCCTGTGGTACACCCTCCCACCAGATGTCTACTACCAGACTTTTTAGAAGACATCTAAGGCAGCCCTGTTTAGGGAAGCCTTTAATGTTTGCTGCATTACTGTATTTTAATCTTTTGTTGGAAGCTGCCCAGAGTGGCTGGGGAAGCCCAGCCAGATGGATGGGGTACAAATAGATTATTATTATTATTATTATTATTATTATTATTATTATTATTATTATTTATATTGTGGGTGAGTGGACTAGATGATCCTCAGGGTCCCTTCCACCCCACTATTCTTTAAGTTGCTATTCACTATGGGAATGTTAGATGCAGGGCTGCCATCATCCCCTCAGCTTGCTAGGATCGCAGGGACGGGGACATGTGGACCACTTGTGCAGTTCCACATTTCAAATGGAAATCCCCTGAGCAATAGTACCTTAAGCTGGTATGCAGGAAGCTGGCCCGGCAGCAGCTTTGTTGGGACTTTTTAGGGTTTCTGGCCGGCGTTGGCCCTGTAAATTTACACATCATGGTGGCAACACTAGGCAGGGCATTTTGCCCAATGTGGGGGCTAGGGGCTAGCAAGCAATAGCTCAATACCTCTCGCCCATATTTCAAAAACAAAAACAAAACAAAAAAAAAAAATCTTCCTTGAAAGCCTGGCCAAATGGTCATCTAGATAGGTCAGTGGTTTTGCGCTTGTGGGAAGGGTTTTCCCATGGTTTGGGATTCCGCTGGCTCTTCAGCCAGTGGCTCAGAATACAGCAACTCTAAGCCAGTCAGAGAGCTACCTGTGTTAGCAAGTTAGAAGGTTAGGAAGCAGCTTTCATTGGTCGTATGGTGGTATCCCCTTGATTCTCCTGATATTCCTATTTTCATTTATCCCTTTGGGGATCGTCCCTAGGAAAGCCCCATACAATCCCCCATATAATTCATCGCATCCCAAAGGCACCTCAGTGAATGACTCTCTGGAATTGTTCTGCAAAATTTGCATCTTTGGATCAGGCAGTTGAGCTTACCAACATATTGGAAGAGGGCCTTGTAGGCATTATGTGATATTGAATTAGCTGTCAGGTTGCTGCCGGTTCACCCTCAAGATTATAAGTAGTTGGGCTTAATTGGATGGTCCTTACATTTATAAGGCGATGCCAATGGGTTGCGCTATAGGCTGTGCAGCACTTGAGTCCTTTAGCGTCTTTCTGGATTGAACATTGTGAGTCAATACTCGTTTAACTGGGGGTATCGTTATGTGGATTATTTTACTGGCTGGTTCATGTGTCACCAGCCTCTGCTAAGGCTTACTGTACGCCCCTTTTATTCCCTGAGGAGCTGGGTGTTCCCAGTGGATAGGACAGTGGCTCCTACTGCCCCTTTTAACGTATATGGGGGCTAGCTGGATACCGTTGCTCATACCTCTGCTTGCCTGTGGAAAAGCTGTTTGCCATGAAGGACGTTATTCTTGTAATACTTCCTCTGATAGCAAATGTTGCTTTGTCAGATTCTATCATTGCTAGGTCAGTTAAAAAAAAAAAAATGGCATGCAGGGTGGTTGTTCCAGGCTGCCCCTTCCTTTCCTCCTTGGCCAGGTGGGGTCTCATGGCCCAGGGTCCCTTCATCATCCTGTACAGTGGCCTTGAGCCTGGTAGGGCAAGGCAATCACATGTGACCTAACTTTTCTTGAGTTTTCCCCATTGTAGTGTCAGCGCACATCTGGACTGAGGAGTACAGGGACCGTCGGGTCTGTCTTGGTCTGATAACCAGGCAGTGTGAGGGTCCTGGCAAAATGGTCCTCATGCTTTGGCAGAGTCTCTGTCCCCCTTTTAAGTTATTTCCAGCTGCACTGCTTAAGGTTTAATATTGCGTATCTGCTCGTTTTATTACGGGATCTTCTAATGTTTTCGCTGTCACTCTATCCTGTTTTCAGTTGGAGAGCTTCAGATCCTGGCCTCTGGACGCCCAGCTATAGCCGGATTTTCTGGAGCTCCTGTGGCGTTTTGGCAACAATTGATAATTAAGAGGAGTAGTAGCTTACATTTCCCCTTCTGCTTTCAGGCCTGGACTGATTTCTTAGCGTTTAGCTGGGAGTCCTCGGCCATTCAGAGGAACTTGCCTCCATCCTCTGAGCAGGACCTGCAGTAATTGGACTACCAATTGGACTACTGCAGATTGTATGCACTGTTAAAACCATCAGAATTCAGTCTGCTGCAATGTCTGCCAGAGTAAAGCTTTAATTTTTCAGAGACCCTTCTAAAAGTGTGTCGTGCTCAGGGTCTCGGACGGTTGTAAAAGGCTCCAGCCTTCACAGGACTGCAGGCAGGAGGCCGGTCTATCTTGACCTGTGCAGTATCTGCAGCAAGTTAAGACTTCTCTCCTGGTCCTAGATCTAGACGAGACTTCTTTCAGTATTCCATTGTAATTTTGGTGTACTGAGGGTTGGGGAAATTGTGTTAAAGCCAGCACAGGGCTGAGAGTTTGGAGGCTTATTGCCTCTGGATTTTTTCTCATCTGCTTTGGAGCTTGTCATAAGTGTCTGGAGCTCTAAGTCAGACCTAGTGGGCTGGGTTGCCATCATCAGGCTTCCAGTCACAGGTAGGTGGGCCCTTGCCCTGTTATTGGATACCAGAAACATTTGGCTTTTCATTCCCCTGGGGGCTGGCTTGATCCTAGAAGTTGCTGGTTCTCGTGGGTTGCTCCTTCGGGATATGCGTTCCCCTTTTGGAGTTGAGACTTGTAGTGCGCAACTCCAAAACTGACCAGCTGGGTCGGGGGGAAGTTGTCCGCCTCCCAGCGACTGGGGAGGTGGGCCCATGCCCAGTCAAGGATGTAAGGAAGTACTTGGCCTTGAGCCTCCTGGGGACGGCCCCCTACTCATGCATGAAAATAGTCACTCTTTGGCGCGACACCAGTTCACAAAAGTCATGCATATGGCCATCTCTGCTTGTGGGATCTCAGCCTCTGGTTTCGCCCCTCATTCCTTTCGCATAGGTGCAGCGACTATGGCGGCCCATTGGGGCTTCTCAGCCGCCAGGATCAAGGATTTGGGGAGATGGAAATTGTATGCTTTCAAGGGTTAAGTGCGAAACAAAATGCTGAGTTTGGTACTTATGCTTGTTTGTTTCAACCCTTGCAGATCCCACGCTGGTCCGCGTCTGGATAGTGGGACACAGCATCGTTCATTGGGCTGGCAGCAGAGCGAGGCAGTCTGCAAAGGGAGCGTGTCCCGGCCTCCCACAGCACATGCAAGTGTCATGGTTTTCCAGACGTGGAATGTCATGGGGAGAGTTTATGCCGCTGATTGGTCGCCAGCTGCTCTCGGACCTCCCCACCCTATGGCCATAGTGGTGCAGCTGGGGGAAAAATGATGTGGCAACTATTGATTGCCTTGCTTTGCACACCTCAATCCAAAAGAGATTTGGAGGCATTGGCAGCCTTATTACCTTCAGTGAGAATAATTTGGTCTCACCTATTGCAGAGGCAAACCTGGCGCGGTGCTTCCCGCCCGGAGGCCGCTGAAAGGGCCAGGAAGCGCATTAACTCTGCTGTTTGTGTGAAGGTATTGGAGCTGGGTGGTTTGGTATTTCGCACCCAGACATTAATTTTAAGGCTGAGGCCCTTTACCGGGCAGATGGAGTGCACCTCTCCGATTTGGGGAATGATGTTTGGCTGGATGCGGTGGCTACTAAATTGGGTTCATGGTTGGGTTTGTGAGTGGTTGGCGGCGAGCGTTAGAGCTCGTGTGGCGGTTAGGCATTGGTTATAATATGCTGGTGGTGGAGGGGTCAGGCTGGGCTTGCCCCTCCCATTGCGCTGAAGGGAATTCCGTTAAAGGAATCCTGGGGCTTGCCATGATTTCGTCCAATCCCTGTCATGGGACCAGGGCCGCCCAATCCCTGTCATGGGAATCCTTGTCATAGGATCTGGGCCGGCAAGCTTTCGGGGAGCTGCTGGGGTGAGCGGCGTGGGTCCGACGCTTAGCTCAAATGACCCCCAGTTTGACTTTCTCTTCTACTGGCTACCGATCGGACCTCGGGATGTCAGTTCTGTCCCAGGCGGGGGGACAGATAGTCATAACCAATGTCTAAACAACCACTCACTGATTTTGTATTTTAATAAAGTTGTGGCCAAAATAGTGCCCAAAAACCAAAACTAAATTACGTATTATGTGTGAAGTTATTTGAGGGGTGGCCTGGGGACCTACACACACAAGGCGTGTTCTCCAATAAATGAGAGCACGTGTTGCGGTGTGGGCCACCGGGCCAGACCTCTTGTTGCCAGGCAGGTTAACAGTTGTTGCCTGGCATTGTGATTGGATAACCGGGTTGCTGGGGCAAATTGTATGTTGCAAATTGGGTGGGTGGGACCATGGTCTTTAAATATTGGTGCACTCTGGTTTCTCTTTCTCTTTGCAGAGTGCATCGGATCACCCGCCCGCCCGCCCTCTTTTCCGGTTGACCTTGCTTTGCCTGTCATGGGGTCGTCTGCCTTGGCGCAGGGGCCTAGTAGGAATTTTGCCATTTGGTGATTGGCTGTGCCATTTGGTTTTTGCCTACTACTCAGCAATTCGTCACAACTTGTAAGGTTGCGGTTAGGCATTGGTTATAATATGCTGGTGGTGGAGGGGTCAGGCTGGGCTTGCCCCTCCCATTGCGCTGAAGGGAATTCCGTTAAAGGAATCCTGGGGCTTGCCATGATTTCGTCCAATCCCTGTCATGGGACCAGGGCCGCCCAATCCCTGTCATGGGAATCCTTGTCATAGGATCTGGGCCGGCAAGCTTTCGGGGAGCTGCTGGGGTGAGCGGCGTGGGTCCGACGCTTAGCTCAAATGACCCCCAGTTTGACTTTCTCTTCTACTGGCTACCGATCGGACCTCGGGATGTCAGTTCTGTCCCAGGCGGGGGGACAGATAGTCATAACCAATGTCTAAACAACCACTCACTGATTTTGTATTTTAATAAAGTTGTGGCCAAAATAGTGCCCAAAAACCAAAACTAAATTACGTATTATGTGTGAAGTTATTTGAGGGGTGGCCTGGGGACCTACACACGCAACACGGAGAAACAGGCAACTTTAATGAGACAAACCTCAAAGGTAAATGAAAGAGGTCTTAAAGCTAGCTATCACGTTGCTGAACTTATAGCCAAGTCAAAAAAGTCGCACACTGTGGCAGAGACATTAATACTTCCTGCCTGCAAAGCTATTGTAGAGGAGATGCTCGGACCTGAAGCAGCTAAGGAAATAGCCAAAGTCCCTCTCTCAAACAACACAATTTCCAGACGTATTAATGACATGTCTGCAGACATTGAAAGTGTGGTTTTGGAAAAGATCCATAGCAGTGAGAAATTTGCATTACAACTTGACGAGTCTACTGATATCAGTGGACATGCTCAACTCTTGGCCAATGTGCGTTTTGTTGATGGTGATGCAATTAGAGAAAACTTCTTTTTCTGCAAGGCATTGCCAGAAAAAGCAACAGGAGAAGAAATTTTTCGGGTCACATCAGAATACCTTGAACAAGGAGGACTTAAGTGGGAAAACTGCACAAGTGTCTGCACCGATGGAGCTGCAGCCATGGTCGGGCACACCAAAGGCTTTGTAAGCAGAGTGAAAGAAAGAAATCCAGATGTGATTGTTACGCATTGTTTTTTGCACCGTGAGGCCCTCGTAGCCAAGACTTTACCAGCAGACCTAGTTCATGTGTTGGATGATGTTGTGCGCATGGTAAACTTTGTAAAGTCACGACCCGTGAAAAGTCGCATATTTGCAGCTTTGTGTGAGGAGATGGGAGCGAAGCATAAAACCTTGCTGTTTCATACGGAGGTCCGGTGGTTGTCGCGTGGCAAGGTCTTGGTTCGTGTGTATGAGCTGCGGGAGGAACTTAAAGTGTTTCTGACAAATGAGAGGTCAGATTACGCAAAACTGCTTGCAAGTGATGAGTGGTGTGCAAGGCTGGCATACCTGGCAGATATATTTCATCATCTGAATGAACTGAACACACGAATGCAAGGCCGAAATGAAAACCTGCTTACAAGTACAGATAAAATAAATGGATTCCGTGCAAAGGTGCAACTCTGGCATCAACACGTGGAAAGTGGCAATCTTGAAATGTTCACACTCACCAAGCAATGGCAAGGTGTTCACACTGCTGCACTGTGTGAGATAATAGCTAAACATTTAAAAACTCTCGAGGGGAAGTTGTCATTTTATTTCTCTTCAGTCTCCACTGAATGCCTTGACTGGGTTAGGGACCCTTATAGCTCAGCATCAGTTGGTGGAAAGGACATGACTTTACAGGAGCAGGAGGAACTAACTGAACTGAGACAAAATCGTGGTTTCAAGCTAAGATTTGCTGATCTACCTTTGGACAGTTTTTGGTTGGAAACTGCCAAGGAGTTCCCCCTTCTGGCAAACAAAGCTATTTTGACGTTGCTCCCATTTTCCACTACATATCTCTGTGAGTTGAGCTTTTCAAGCATGATTGCTATAAAAACTAAAAACAGAGAGAGACTGAGAGCTGTTGACGAAGAGCTACGTGTGTGTCTTTCTTCGATTCCAGCCAGAATATCAGCTTTGTGTTCAGCCAAACAGCCCCAGGTTGCGCACTGAATAAAGTATTTTATAATTTTTCATATTTCTGTTTACTTACTATTTCATAATTAAGTAACTTATCTTATATTTATTTACGGCTATTAGCCCATAAAATATGTACAAACATAAAAGCACAGAAGCATAAAAACCAATACATCGAACGACAGAAGAGGAACACCACGATGCAAGAGTGGGACATTGAGCAGTGACAAATAACAGCTTGGGGCCCAGAAAGTTCCGAGGGACGGTTCACAGAGAAAGGAGAACTGGAGACGAGATCCGTCGTGCACTCTCATCATAACTGTCCGATTAGTTTTTGTTGTTGTTGTTTTTTGGTGGTTTTTGTGTGTGAGATAACCGCATTCAGGAATCTCGCCACCTGCAGAGTTAAAGAAGAATCTGTATCCTGCAAGATACAGTAAGTAATTATAAAATACTTTCTTTGTGTTTATTTGATGCCTATTAAAGAGAGTTACTTTATATATAGTCAATATAGGCACAGAGTTAATTTTTTAAACATTTTCTAATGGTGGTGTGCCTCGAGATTTTTTTCATGAAGCAAGTGTGCCTTTGCCCAAAAAAGGTTGGGAAACACTGTGTTAAATTGCAGATTACCCTCATCCTCCATGAATTTGTGGATTGATGGCTACTAAACTTGATGGTTAAGTTCTATATCTGCCATTTGGGGCAATTTGGCACTTAATGTCTGCTGCTGGCAACCAGCTGTGGAGTTGTTCTCAGGTCCTGCTTGCTGGGTATGCCAGGCATCTGGTTGGTCTCTGTGAAAATTGGTTTCTTGAACAGATGGCCTGATTTAGCAGGCTGATGCAAGTTCTGGCCAGCTGAAATTTCCTGCATATCTTCTTACAGCAGCCAAACTCCTAATTGGCTTCAAGTGGGGCTCACCCAGTGTACCTGCTGAAGAAGAGTCTTTCCATAATGTACCTGCCAAAAAACTGTGCTTTCATGATTTTCTCTAATTGAATACAATTGCTCATGTGCCTGAGTGAGGGAAGCCAAAAGAGACAACAGTTTGAGAAACTATGAGACCCTTTTATAATATGTACCTAGGGTTGGGATCCCTTGTCCTGGGAACCAAATGCAGCTCCATATCTCTCTATCTGGGGTCTCAATAAACCATAAGAGAGGAGACTTTGACAGACTATGCACCCCCCCTTATAATCTACATGGAGCAGGACTGTTGATACTTCATTTTTTATTTGATTTTATTTATTAAAGTTCCATCCCATCATTCCTCCCAAAGGAACTCAGGCTGAATATTCAACTGGTTTTTCAAAGTGCAAGACTCCTGAGGGTGCCTAGCTGTCATTGGATAAGAAGCAAGATCTGTTAAAAATCTGCAGGAAGCAGAATTAGGTATTAGATGTACAATCCTTAAAGGATCAGTATTGTGTTTTCAGCCATATTCATTTATTAACATGTATTGCAACCCCACCATTCCTCTGAAGGAACCAGGACAGGTGACAACAGAAAAAAGACACTAGTAAATATAAAAGAAAAATGTATATTAAGAAACTGTTTTTTAAAAAATAATCTGGAAAGGTTGAGAAACATTAAGAACATTGAAAATTAACAATAACTGGTTCTGGATAATACAGTAAATTCAAGGCTGCTAGGAGCAGTGCCTTTCAGCTTTTAAATGCCTGGGATAATAGGGATTTTCAAAATCCTCCAGAAAATGAAACATGAAGGAGATGGATTTACTTCAGGAGAAAGGCACTCCCTGTCAAGGGTTTAGTGCTCATTTACGTTCAAGAAGACATGCCTCTTTGTTGTGAAACAATGTTTCGGGGGGGAGGGGTCCTAAAGTTAAATCTGCTTCAGAAAAAGAAGGCATCATTCCTCTCCCCCCCCCCCTTTCATTATTTTGGAGGAATAGAAACATGGCTATATATAATTAATGCTTTGACAGTTCTGACCTCAGATATCTCCCCGTCACTTGCTCTCTGTATATTCTGGTGGCCACTGGCAGACTTTGGGGTCAAATTTCAGTGGCACCCTGTGAGACACCAAAATTTGTCACCTCCCCCCATCTCTTACCTTCCATTCTATGTTGTTTAGTCATTTAGTCGTGTCCGGCTCTTCATGACCCCATGGACCAGAGCACGCCAGGCACTCCTATCTTCCACTGCCTCCCACAGTTTGGTCAAACTCATGTTAGTTGCTTCGAGAACACTGTCAAACCATCTCATCCTCTGTCGTCCCCTTCTCCATGTGCCCTCAATCTTTCCCAACACCAGAGTCTTTTCCAGGGAGTCTTCTCTTTTCATGAGATGGCCAGAGTATTGGAGCCTCAGCTTCACGACCTGTCCTTCCTTCCAGTGAGCACTCAGGGCTGAATTCCTTTAGAATGGATCGGTTTGATTTTCTTGCAGTCCATGATCCTCTAAATCTGCCTCTGTGGTGCTTCATCACTGGCTAAATACCCAAATGCTATACAGCATACAAGGATGCGCAGCGATTCTGCTATTTCTGCTTTTTATAAGCCTTGAATCACACGAGGATCAGAATAGGTATCCTTTAGCTTTTGTTCTACAATTTTGTGAAATAACTCAGCAAAATTGGATCCATTTGCTCATAATTTGAGAGGGGGACAAAAATACAAATTCTCCCCTTCTTTCTGGGCAAATATATATAATTAGGATATTCTGGGATCAAATCAGAAACTTCTGAAAATCTGGGCACAGGTTAACTCTGTGTCCAGGGCAGCTGTCTATCAGCTCCACCTGGTACACAGGCTAAGACCCTACCTGCCCGTGGACTGTCTCGCCAGAGTGGTGCATCTCCCACTTGGACTACTACAATGTGCTCTACGTGGGGCTACCTTTGAAGGTGACCCAGAAACTACAACTAATCCAGAATGTGGCAGCTAGATTGCTTACTGAGAGCAGCCTCCGAGACCACATAACACTGGTCTTGAAAGACCTACACTGGCTCCCATTACATTTCCAAGCACAATTCAAAGTGTTGGTTCTGACCTTTAAAGCCCTAAACGGCCTCGGTCCAGTATTCCTGAAGGAGCGTCTCGACCCATATCGTTCTGCCCGGACACTGAGGTACAGTGCCGAGGGCCTTCTGGTGGTTCCCTCACTGCGAGAAGCCAAGCTACAGGGCACCAGACATAGGGCCTTCTCGGTAGTGGCACCTGCACTGCGGAATGCCCTCCCACTGGATGTAAAAGAGAAAAACAACTACAGTGGTACCTCGGGTTAAGTACTTAATTAATTCCGGAGGCTCATACTTAACCTGAAACTGTTCTTAACCTGAAGCACCACTTTAGCTAATGGGGCCTGTTGCCACTGCTGCGCCGCCGGAGCACAATTTCTGTTCTCATCCTGAAGCAACGTTTCTAACCCGAAGTACTATTTCTGGGTTAGCGGAGTCTGTAACCTGAAGCATATGTAACCTGAGGTACCACTGTACCAGACTTTTAGAAGACATCTGAAGGCAGCCCTGTTTAGGGAAGCTTTTAAAGTTTAATAGACAATTGTATTTTAATATTCTGTTGGAAGCCGCCCAGAGTGGCTAGAGAAACCCAGCCAGATGGGCAGGGTATAAATAAATTATTATTATTATTATTATTATTATTATTATTATTATTATGATAACTAAATTCCTGGTATGACTCAGCATTCCTCATTAAAAATATTGCCTTGTATTAGTGGAGTCATGATGTGATTAATGAAGGTAGGGAAATTATTTTGCTGTGCATAAATAACATGAGTGGCTATACTATGTAACTAACACCTTTTAATTCTTTGCTCAGTATTTCCAAGATGTTGTGTGTTCTAGCCACTTGAACCTAGAAGGAAATATTCTAATAGCAGTCAAACTCCAATTGTCTCAAAGGGGTGTTCATTCAGTGTACTTTCTGAAGAAGAGTGGTTCCGTAACAGTGGCTCCCATTGTGGTGAAATTGGGGTGGGATAGACTGGAAAGTTATTTGGTGAATTTTCATGGGCTTTCCAAAGGTGATTTAAGGATTTAAAATATATGTTTCTTATCCCTGAGAATGCAAAAGAAGAGGTAGCTGTCAGAATTTCACACAGTTCCCAAAAATGACTTAATGCAATTTCTACTCTGTACTTTGCGTTCCAGTATGAAATAACAAGATGTTTGGGAAAGCATGCAATCTCTACTGTCATCATTTCCCACTCCCTCAGTGGACCAGTTCTGCCTAGGGCTCCTCTTCTTAGCCTATAAATCCTCCAAGGCAGCCTCTTCATCAGTTGCCTGCTTCTTTGAACTGAGTTCTCCTCAGCTTTTGATCTCTCTAGCACTATGAAGATCTTCCTGAGTATTTGTCTCTTCTTGGCCATCCTTTCTGAAGGTGAGTAGGAAGCTGCAATCTTAAATTGCTTTTTCAAATGGAGGAGGGGATATGCAGTGGGCTAGAGAAGGCAAACTGATATTGGCTCTAGGAAGGATAAATGAAGCTAAAACTATTAGAATAGTGGGAATCTGGACTCCAAATTTTGGAAGACAGCCTTGTGGAATGTACTTCTGTTTCATGAGGTTGGCTTTCTTCACATACAACATGAGTGCTGCATGTGAAAGTATTCAGTGGGACTGCTAAAATCCCATTGTGCACCTCACTGTGTGTTGTGGGGGAGGACGTCCCTGTTTTAGTGTATGCATTCATAATAGTAAAATGGATGAAGACTGTGTGTCTCTCCATCTTTCTGTCTGGAGATGTTCCTGTGTGTGAGATAGGGGGAAGATGTGTGTCAGTGTGCATGCAGCCTCCAACCCGCTCATGTGGCTCTTGAGACCAATAAGATTGTGCATGTCCGGCTTGGAAGATTGTATCCAGGTGGGAATGTAGATTTCATTTTTCCACAACTGAGGAACTGATGTATTTGGCACTGAATATTTCTTCTTCTCTTCTCCTTGCAGTGATAGCTATGCAATGTAAAGTAAGGAAAACAAATCAACAAAACCCAGGAACTTGTGAAACTACCGAAGGTGGCAGTTGCTTTACTCGTACTACTTTCAGTAATATGAGTGAGTATAAATCCTTTGTGTAAGATTATACCTAAGTGTGCGGGTCCAACATTTGGATCCTGGGATATCTGGCAGGAAGCCGCAGAATGCTGATCTCACCCAGTGTTGTAGAATTCATTTTTTTTCAACAATTAATTAACTATTAGTAGAATTGTGTGTGTGTGTGTGTGTGTGTGTGTGTGTAAAATGTACCAATGATTACAATAAAAAGTGGTAGCATCCTTTTCAATAAAAACAGTAATTCCCCAAAAGCCTGTTGGGACAAGGAGGTCTTCACCTGCCAGGAGAAGGACAAGACGGGAGGCAATCTAGCTTCTCCTGGGAGGGAGTTGCAGTGTTGGGAAGCAGGCACTGAGGTGATTCTTTTCCATGTCAATATCTAATAAAGTGTGCCACCTCCCCCCCACCTTTACAAAGGTCAGCCTCTTAGCCTTGGAGAACCACTGGCAACCTTCTTCTGAGCTTTGCCAACTGATTAAAGTTAATACATTCTGAATGTATATTCAGGCCTCAGCTTTCTCTGGCTTTTGCCTTACAGCTCCATCACCAACTGGTTTTCCCAATGGCCAAATCCTAAGTAACAATACCTCACTGTCAGGTCACTCTCTACTCATTAGCACCCAACATAATCAGAGTCTACTCTTTGTGGGTTCAGACACAAGTGATACAGCGGTCAGGTGTGCAGCCAATGCTGAATACAAGGAGACATGTGTTGGTTTCAGATTACAGTGGTGCCCCGCAAGACGAATGCTTCGCTAAACAAAAAAACCCGCAAGATGAAAGGGTTTTCCGATTTTTTAGCGGCTTCGCAAGACGAATGCCCATCGGGAAATCTCCGGGGACAGCGGGGAAGCGCAGCACCTGTCCTGAAGGCTTGCGGTGGGAGGTCCGGGAACAGAGGAGAAGGCGCGCAGCGATTCTCCTCTGTTCCCGGGGCTTGCGGTGGGAGAAGGGTTTTTCCTCCCCACCGCCAACCTTCAGAACAGCCTTCTGAATGTTGGCGGTGGGGAGGAAAGCCCTCCTCCCACCACAAGCCTTCAGGACAGGTCCGGGAACAGAGGAGAAGGTGCGCAGCGATTCTCCTCTGTTCCCGGGGCTTGCGGTGGGAGGAGGGTTTTTCCTCCCCACCGCCAACCTTCAGAACAGCCTTCTGAATGTTGGCGGTGGGGAGGAAAGCCCTCCTTCCACCACAAACCTTCAGGACAGGTCTGGGAACAGAAGAGAAGGCGCGCAGCGATTCTCCTCTGTTCCCGGGGCTTGCGGTGGGAGGAAGGTTTTCCTCCCCACCGCCAACATTCAGAAGGCTGTTCTGAAGGCTGGTGGTGGGAAGAGAAGCCCTTCTCCCACCTCCAGCCTTCAGAAGAGTTCCCCGCAGGGCTCCCCAAGCTGTGAATGTCTGCCCCGCGCGAGGGGCGCTCTGCTTAAGAGCGCCCCTCGTGCGGGGCAGCAGGCTGCTATCCGCAGCTTGGAGAGCCCTGCGGGGAAGTCCTGCAGGGCTCCCCAAGCTGCAGATGTCTGCCCCGTGCGAGGGGCGCTCTGCTTCAGAGCGTCCCTCGCACCGGGAAGCAGGCTGCTATCTGCAGCCTAGGCAGCCCTGCAGGAACTCTTCTGAAGGCTGGCGGTGGGAGAAGAGCTTTTCTTCCCACCGCCAGCCTTCAGAAGGCTGTTCTGAAGGCTGGCGGTGGGGGGGGAAGTCCTTCTCCCCCCGCCAGCCTTCAGAAGAGGTCCGGGACAGACTGTCCCCGGATCTGGTCTGAAAGCGGTCTCCCTAGGAACGCATTAATTGATTTCCAATGCATTCCTATGGGAAACCGTGCTTCGCAAGACGAAAAACTCGCAAGAAGAAAAAACTTGCGGAACGAATTAATTTCGTCTTGCGAGGCACCACTGTAGTCCACAACTTTATAGATTATAGTTTAAAACAGGTTTGGTGCAGGCTTTGAGTATGTAACCAATGATCAGTCAGTCCACCTGCTGGTTGAAAGACAGTTGGGGTTTACCAATGTTAGGGTTCACCTATGGCAACATCTAGCAAACCCCAAGAATTTACTGGTAAGGGTTGCCCCTGAGCTGGGTGTAGGGACAAAGATTGCAGTCTTCCCAGATGGCATGAGGTTTTGGGGGACAGGGGCTTGCCATCCCATTGCTGGGTAAATTCAAATGGTTCATTCTATGGAATTATTATTTTCTCTATCATTCTCCTGTTTTTAAAAAAGGAAAATGGTTCCATATTCATTTCAACATGGTACCTTTCTTAGGTAGAATATTTTATACTTTTTAAATTTTTTAATGCTTTATTAATTTTAGAAACATAACAAAACAAATAGAAAACAAAACAATATGCATCAAACATCAAAAGGCAATTGAGTAATTAACACTCTACACACCGTACATACATACTGAAAAAGAAAAGTTTAAGTTCATCCATCGCTATTTCTGACATGACTTCCAATCCCCCCACTGTGGTTCCTAAGTTTCATTACTCTGTGCACTTAACTCTCTCCTAAATTCCTCTGTTATTTTAATTATGTAACGATTTCTTAATTCATGCACAAATTATTCCAGGCCTGCCAAAGAATTTATATCATTACAATGTTCTTTTAAATATTCTCTGTAGATATTCCACTCTCTATTGAATCTTTGATCTGTAGGTTCTTGGAATCTCACTGTTAATCTTGCTAGTTCTGTATATTCTAGCTTTTTATTTTGCCAATCTAATTTTGAGGGGATAGAATCCCCTTTCCATACTTTAGCAATTAGAATCCTAGCTGCTGCTACCGCATACATAAAGATTTTCCTTAACCTTTTTGGAATTTCATTGCTCATTATACCTAGCAGAAAGGCTTTGGACTTCTTTGGGAAGGAATATTTAAACATAAGTTCATTGTAAATCATTTCCCAAAATTCCCTGATTTTTTTTGCCGTGCTACCACATGTGGATCATGGTGCCGTCCATCTCCCTGCATCTCCAACAGATGTTTGATCTAGATTTATACTTTCTGGCCAGTTTTACAGGTGTTAAGTACCATCTGTAGAGCATCTTTATGCAATTCTCTTTCAAATCATAGCACACTGTGAATTTTAGGTCCTCCCTCCACAACCTCTCCCATGATTCCATCTGGATGTTGTACCCAAAATCTCTGGCCCATTGTACCATGACAGATGTTACTCCTTCCTCCTTCACCTCCCAGTCTGTACAAGTAAGAGTGTTTTTTCTGTGTGTGTCTTTCTCAAGTCTTTCTCAAGTCTTGAAATTTCTGTGGAAAAGCCTTTCTGTTTGTCCTTTTGGAATGTTTCATTTAGCTAAAAATACTGCAACCAATCAGTCAAATGTGTCCAAATTTCTTAAAATTTCTTTAATCTCTCAGGTAGAATATTTTATACTCACACAGGAGGAATTACCTACTTCCAATAACAAGTGCTATACCAGTATGGGGGGGGGGGGGTTCAGACTCACTTCCCACATATCTAATAGTGACATCTCAATACTTTCCATCTTGCAGCAACCATATGAGGGCTGGACAACATGGAATTACTATGCTGCTTATGCCACCCTGAAAAGTATTTAATGCAGCCTATGTTTGATTTATGGGTAGTGTTTGCAGTGATTTTAATAAACTCACAATTTAAGATTTATTTTTACATAACTTGAACATTGCTCACAACTTACCCTTCCTTGATAGTGTAATTAGCAAAATGAAGCAATTACTTTGTGTTAGGTGGTTTCTATTGCTTCAACGGCAAAGTGTATCATCATTTTTAACTTTTATTTAATCTATTGGCATTCTCATATTTGTAGGGAAAACATTTAAACCCACAACTCAAGAAAATTAAGCTGCAAATACTATTATCTAACTGAAGCATAATGCATAACAATATTCAATATTTAACATTTTCTTCCTTTTCATGTTCTTTTCATGTTCTTCATTTCCCCCCATATTTTGGCACACAGAATGGTACAATATCACAGGAGATAAACAATTTTGCACTCCTGGAAAGGAGGGATGGAATGGAGATTCTCAGATCAATCAGAAAGAATTTACCTGATCCTGGCCCCATCAAATGAACATTGTACAATGCCCCACCACTCATTCTGAAAGCAAGCAGCTGCTGCCAAATAGGCCTGCAGTATATAGAAACAAAGGGACGCTGGTGGTGCTGTGGGTAAAAGCCTCAGCGCCTAGGGCTTGCCGATCGAAAGGTCGGCGGTTCAAATCCCCGCGGCGGGGTGCGCTCCCGCTGCTCGATCCCAGCGCCTGCCAACCTAGCAGTTCGAAAGCACCCCTGGGTGCAAGTAGATAAATAGGGACCGCTTACTGGCGGGAAGGTAAACGGCATTTCCGTGTGCTGTGCTGGCTCGCCAGATGCAGCTTGTCACGCTGGCCACGTGACCCGGAAGTGTCTTCGGACAGCGCTGGCCCCCCGGCCTCTTGAGTGAGATGGGCGCACCAACCCCAGAGTCTGTCAAGACTGGCCCGTACGGGCAGGGGTACCTTTACCTTTTACCTTATATAGAAACAACCTAAGCCTCAAACCCTTTTGGTTACACCCTGGCAGCAGCTGAAGACACACACACACACACACATATGAAAAAGGAAAACCTTTGCAGAAATTTCCCCGTAGCAAGATGCATGAAAAAAGATTTATTCCCTTAAGATAGCCGGTCCGAAGTGATTTCAAAAGAAGGAGAAAAATAAAGGAAAGAGAAGTCTGTATTCTCCACTCTCTGAGATATATATTACATAGTATAAGACAGATTCTTGAGTCAGCCAATGGATCAACTAGCTGTATATCCATTGGGTGGCAGATCAACCTATTCCAGGCCCTTGCCATTTTGTTTGTGCAGAAAATACAGTCAATCATGTCTCATTTAAGTGCAACTTTTAAAGGAACGATCCTGGAATATTCACATGGTTGGCAGAAGAAATTATACTGTAATTATGAGGTGATTCTGGAAGGAACTACTTTCAGGATTAGCTTGCTAAATTCAGTTCTTGTGAGATACTTTTTTTCTTTATTCACCCATTTGCTCAATGTATGTATATAAGGGAGCATCACAAACATTTCGTTCAGGAGAGTAATAATTTGAATTTTTGCTGATCTAGGTATTCCTTCTAATGTTCTCTCACAGATGGCTCTCTTAAGGCCGATACTGAAGAGGGATGTACTACAGATTGCAGCACGCAGAACTATAGTTTCACCAGAGAAGATGGTCGTTTCATGCTTAATTTCAGGGAGTGTTGTCATGGTTTCAAGTGCATCGAGATATTTCTAAAACGTAAGTGTATGCATATTTGTATATACTGTTGGGCATAAATAGCATTGAGGCTTTAGGGGTTTTGCATGATTGCCCTTAGACAAATGATATCATATAGCTGGCACTGGAAATTTTAGATGAAGCCCAAGATGAAGCTTCCCTGCAGCTGGTTAGAGGACACTAAAGGTGGTCCCCATGCTGTCTCTTAGTAAGATAAAAGGTAAAGGTAAAGGACCGCTGGATGGTTGAGTCCAGTCGAAATCAACTATGGTGTGCAGCACTCATCTCGCTTTTCAGGCAGAGGGAGCTGACGTTTCTCTGCAGACAGCTTTCCAGATCATGTGGCCAGCATGACTAAACTACTTCTGGTGCAACGGGACACTGTGATGAAAGCTAGGGCTCATGGAAACAGTGTTCCCCTAATAGAAACAAAATTAAAAAAATCCTTCCAGTAGCGCCTTATAGACTAAGTTTGTTATTGTTAGGAGCTTTTGTGTGCATACACATTTTTTCAGATAGTTTCCCTAGTAGTAACTCCACCTCTGGAACACCAGCTACAGGGTGACATCCTGGCTCTTCTAATATGGTGTGGCAGGACCCCTCAACCATGACCATGGGGAACAGGAAGCTGAAAATTTTCAGTAATGCTCCACAGATTGAAGGAAATAAAGTGAAAAGGACAAAAGATAGACAACTACCTGACATTCAGAAGACATCTGAAGGCAGCACCGTTTAGGGAAGTTCTTAATGTGTAACATTTTAATGTATTTTTAATCTTTGTTGGAAGCTGCCCAGAGTGGCTGGGGAAACCCAGCCAGATAGGCGGAGTACAAATAATTAATGAATTAATAATTAATTCATAACAAGAAAGCAAAAGCCAATTAAAAATGCAAAGCCCTCAAATAACAGGTTCAACTTCTATTGACAGTTTGCATTGCTAGGGAAGGGAAGGAAGTCTCCCAAACTAACCCAAGCAAATAAAAGGGAGTAAAAGACAAAGAATAGCTTGAAGTCCAAGCCTAAACCAGCAACTAATGCAGGCTGAGAAAAGAGGATGGGTCACTTTCCTATTCTCCCTCCCCTGCCTGAAGATGCAGGATAGTTGCACAAGAAGCCATGCAGGGTCTTTGGTTATTTAAGTGTTCCTTAAGTGTTATGTCTCATCTTTAGAGATAATAGCTAGATCTACATCTAGATCAGCATAATGAATTCCTGAAACAGAATGAAGTGGAAATGTCGCAACCATCTCACAGGACTGCGAACTGAGGCCTAGGAATCATAGAAATATAAATTTTTGAAAATTCATCCGGCAGGGGGAAAGACCAAGGATCAAATTTAAAATACTAATGGATGTTAAGGAAACAGATAGATTCTCATTGCCAGATTTAAAATTATATTATGAAGCACCTGGCTGATTTGGTTAAAGAAATGGATATCTTTACAGAATACAAATTTGTTAAATTTAGAAGGACATGGGAATCGGTATGGGTGGTATGCTTACCTGTGATATGGGAAGGTAAAGGCACATTGAGAATTTTTAAGGAGAAGTTTGTATAGTGTGTGGACCTGATATCAAGTCTTACATGAATGAAAAACATATCGGTTTTTTTTTAGGAAATGCAAGTTTAATTGGAAAAGTTAGAAGAAATCCAAGATGGGTGACACCCAAGCTCATAATCCTTCTGACTTTTCCAATATTTTCAAATTAATGTGTATTTTTGAAAACATGTATTAAAAGGTTTTATGGATCAAAGTTTTGACTTTGTAAAGGTTCTGCTTGAAGGAAGAGAAAAATTGATTTAAAAAATGTATAAAATGTTATTAGAATGGGAAACAAAAGATGAGCTGGTTAAACCTGCAGTGATAAAATGGGCTAAAGAACTAGGACATAATATAGAAATGGATACATGGGAAAGGTTGTGGAAAATTGATATGAAATATACTTCCTGTTATACTCCCAAAGGAAATAGTATGAAAATAATGTATAGATTGTATTTATCACCTAACAAATTGGCTAAAGGTTGTAAATAATTGTGGAAGTATAAATGGTACATGGAACTTTCTTTTTATATGTGGTGGACTTTTAAGAAGGTGAAGGTTTTTTGGCAAATGTTACATGATGAGATATAAAAGATGTCTAAAGTGATTATATACAAAAAAGAAAAACAAAAAAGCAGAAAATTTTCTCATAGAGATTATAGGGGAAGAAGTTAAAAAAAAAATTGTATTTTAAGTTTTTTATGTATGTAACAACAGTGGCTAGGATCCTCTAAGAACAAAAATGGAAGGAAGTAGAAGTTACCACCAAAGAATGGATAAGTAAGGTGATGGATTATGCAGAATTGGCAAAGTTAACAGGCAAAATAAGAGAATCTAAGGATGATTGCTTTGTGGAAAAATGGAAGCCCATTTCAGACTATTTAAGGAAATTATTGTATGATGAAGTCACAAGCAGGATTTGAAATATGAGCAGCATAAGAAATTAAAGAATAAAGTATTGATGCGTTGGTATAAGAAATGGAAGGTATTGTGCAGCAGAGGGAAAGAAGTAAAAAGACCGTGGAAAATGGGGTGGGGAGTCTGAAAAATTGATTATGCATTGATTATATCATTTTTTTGAAAATTTAATAAGAAATTATTACACTGTAACAAAAGGAAGAGAGGGAGGGAGGGAGGAGAAATTGGCTGAAACCGTGTGTTGATTTTGGGGTTGTTTTCCACAGAGCCAAAACGTCAGTTAAATGGGAAGGTGTGTCCGACCTGTTTTCCTTCTCTCTCAAAAGCCTGTGAGAGCTCAAAGACCATCAAGTGTTATAATGCTGAGACCCAGTGCATTGAGTTTGTTGTTGCTCATGGTAAGTAGCACTGCCAACCAATGAGGTGGTGGACTGCTCCCTTGTTCTGTTTGTGGCTTTCTGCCAGAAAGTGCTCTATGTGTATTGGTAGGGGAAAGTTCTATTTTTCTGAAACCATAACTGTGGTAATGATCTTTGCTTTGTATGTACATAGATGAGACTCTATATTCCTGGGGTGGGAATATCTAAATTTTAAACATCCATGTCAAATTGATCACATGTATGGTTCTGAGATGCTTTCTATACTTGCTCAATACACTTAATAAACAATAAAATGCTCCGATTCTCTCTTCTGCACACAAACTCACCTGTTACTGCCCAGGCACTCATGTGAAAATGTCTCTTTTTCTTTACTAGATGACAGTGCAATTCCTGACAAGCATTTCTACGGCTGTACATCACCAACGTTTTGTAAATTGGCCAAGAATTCAATGCATAGTGGTGTCCTTTCAGGCACTATAACCAGAGCACGATGCAGTGATACTCTGCCTCCCCTAGAGCAGCTCAACTTTGAAGAGTAGTTAGGAGAGAGCAATGTCTTCTTCCTTTTGGATCCCACTGTTTCTCGCAGCAGCTGAGGTGGAGGGTGCTTGCCTGGTGGTGGGAGAGGAAGAGTGACTGCCATTCACAGGACTCCTGAGTCTTTTATTTGGCTTGTAGTGCAGGGTGAATGGGATGCAGGGAATAGAGAAGCTAAAGTAGGAAAGGGGGGCTTGCAGGCTCATGAAAATATGGTATAGGGTTAAATTTATCTTTGTTCATAATCAAAATAAATTGGTGTGGCAAATAAAAACTGTG
This sequence comes from Podarcis gaigeae, assembly GCF_964106915.1. NCBI lineage: Eukaryota > Metazoa > Chordata > Lepidosauria > Squamata > Lacertidae > Podarcis > Podarcis gaigeae. The sequence continues at coordinate 78,154,250 of NC_139684.1, forward strand.
TTTTGTGTCTGCATTCATCAAATTAAGAATATTTGTTATCTGCGGTGGCAAAGAGGAGTGTTTATAAAAAGAACAAATGGGTAATGATTAGTTATTTTATTGATTTATGATATATTCATACCACTCTATATTTCAAAGAAATCTGAGTTGCTTACAATATCATAAGGGCATCACAAAAGTTCAAACAAATACAATGAAAAGCTCCCCACCCAACTTATCATGAGGAAACACTGAAGAAAGCCCTAAAATGCAGTCCACTTTGCATTTGCAGCTGCTTTTTTGAGATTTGCCACGCTGCACTAGGCACCCAGTGCAGACTACTACTGTTTGGCAGAATTCTGGAGAGCCAGTGAGAGATTCAGGAGTCAGGAACATAAGAGGATTTTTGCTGGATTGGATCAAAGGCCCCTCTAGTTCAGCATTCTGCTCCCAGAGTGCGTAACCCCAGAAAACAAGGCATGAGCCCAATAGCCAATAGAGGAAACTGCAGTATTTTAAGTGCAGTTAATTTATGTATTGCAATTAGGGAAGCATGAGGGGGAAAGAAAGCCCTAAATTAATAAATGCAACTGTGTGTGTGTACATAAACACATTAAAAAATACAACTTTAAAAAAACAAACATTACAAAAACAAACTTTAAAATACATACATACATGCATGCATGCATGCATACATACATACCCTTCAACATTTCTCCATACAGCAGTTCTGAGAATGGCAAATTCCACACCTAGGCTCATCAGGAAATGAATTGAATATAAAAATGTCAATATCATTGACGCCGGTATAGAAATATATGCTGTGACCATATTTGCATTATTGTGTACATTGACCTCAACTCACAAAGGGTATTTTAGTTTTAGAAAAGTTGCAGAAAAGGGGAATCATGATGCTGAAGGGAATGGAATAACGCCCACAAAAGGAAAGATTACAAAATTTGAGACATTTTAGCTTAGAGGAAAGACAAAAAAGAGAGGTGAGAAACCTATTTAAGATTATGCATGCCACAGAAAAAATGGATATACAGTGGTGCCTCGCAAGACGAAATTAATCCGTTCCGTGAGGCTCTTTGTATAGCGGTTTTTTCATCTTGCGAAGCAAGCCCATTGACAGCTTAGCGGATTAGCGCTATTAGCGATTTAGCGGCTTTTAGCAATCAGCTGATAAAGTGGTTTATCAGCGGATCAGCTGATAAGAGGCTTAGCGGCTTAGGAAAAGGGGGGGAAAGGAGAAAAAACCCGCAGGAACTCGCAAGACATTTTCGTCTTGCGAAGCAAGCCCATAGGGAAATTCGTTTTGCGAAGCGCCTCCAAAACGGAAAACCCTTTCGTCTAGCGGGTTTTCCGTCTTGCGAGGCATTCATCTTGCGGGGCACCACTGTAGAAGACTTCTTCAGCTTCTCTGATAATGCTAGACACAGAAGGAAATGGAATGCTGGAATATTCAGGACAGATCAAGGAAGGTGCTTTTTCAAAGTGTGCATAGTTAAACTATGGAGATCATAAAATGAAAAACGTAAACTTCGCTGGATCCAGCAATTAAACAGGTTCCAGCATCACAAGATCACTGGGAAGAAAAATATACGTTCATGTGATGTACCAATTGTGCATGACTTTGTACCTAACAGTGAACCTCTTGGCCTCATGGCCATTGTGGTGAAACTGAGGTGGTTGTAGACTGGAAGGGCATTTGGTGAAATGCACGGAGTTACAGAAAGGGACTCATTGACTTACAATTCCTGTGTTATTACAGTGAAAGCAGGATGGCATGGAAGGGGCTTCTGGAAGACTGTCACAGATTTCCATAAAGAGATGTGGCAACTGAACAGAATACAGTGGTACCTCGGGTTACATACACTTCAGGTTACAGACTCCGCTAACCTAGAAATAGTACCTCCGGTTAAGAAATTTGTTTCAGGATGAGAACAGAAATCGTGCTCCAGTGGCACGGCGGCAGCAGGAGGCCCCATTAGCTAAAGTGGTGCTTCAGGTTAAGAACAGTTTCAGGTTAAGAATGGACCTCTGGAGAGAATTAAGTACTTAACCCGAGGTACCACTGTATTCAAATGCAGCAATAAGGGAGTTTGGAAAGGCTGTCTTGTGTTAATTTATTCATGTTATCTTTTGTGTGTTACCCATCTCTGGTATTCATCCTCCTCCCCCTCCCCCTCCCCTCCCCTTCCCCTCCTTATCATCATTATTAAAATCCTCAGTGTCTCTCCATCACTCTTTTACCTCCATTTTCTTTTAAGTGTCCTCCATCTCCGCTTTACTCAAATCTCTGCTGTAGTTTAAAACAAACACTTCCATCCCAGTCTTCCTACTGTACCCAAAGATTATCTAAAAACCTTTTCTTGCATTGTAGCAAGCCTCATCATGGAGCATCACATGCTTTCAGAAATAGCCATTTTACCCTGCTTTTTTGAATGTACCAATGGTTTATCAATGGGAGTGTATTCTAAATGTTTTGTTTTTTAAAGGGTTTTCCTATATAATAAGGTTCCAAAAATATAGTACACTTCTGTATAGTACACCACTGACATTATCGCTAAGGCGTGAAGTCACATATGCTGTGATCTGCCAGGGAAGGTTGCTAAGGCAATGGGAGTCAATGAGGGCTATTGATAAGCATTCTTGTGATATTTTTTCTATTCTGTTGAGTGAATGAAACTTGTCAAGATCCCTCAGATTATTAGTGCCCAGTGTAAATCTTGTTTAATTGACACTGAGGTGGAGAATGGATGTATATTACCAACAGTTTAACATGGACAATTCCATAGAAGCTAAAGAAGAGCAAGGAAAGCTCTCTAGCTGTTTAGCAGGTTGAAGGTTAGCTGTTGATGTTCTCAGTTCTGTCAGATGCCTGACTTCAACCACAGAAAGAATCACCTTCTATGCACTTGTTAATCTATGGGTCTCCATTTTGTGTGAGGTTTTTGTTCTCAAGCAGCCAAAGACAAAGGATGCGCTCTTGGAACAAACAGCTTTGGGCTGGAATGAAGGCCAATGGTGTCCATGTTCAGAGAGACAGATCTCTAATTTTTGGTCTGCTATAATTTTTTTAATATTTTGTAAGAAGCTTAGCCTGTGCTAAGGGGGCTTATTCACCAGAAGGTGGAGCCTGTTGATGCTAATACAACTATAGGCTCTCTCCTAATGTCACCGAGGGTCGTGCCTGTTGGAATCTTCAAGCCTAGTCAGAGGAATGTGCCACTATCCAGGCACCCGGCTTTGTTTCCTTGTTGACCTCCCTGCCTGCGACCCCCGGCAGTAGACAGGCAAGGTCATCTATCGGCGATTCTCCTCAAACGTGAGAAGAACACACCACTCTCCCTCCTCCCTGTTTTCCCCAGCTGGGGGAAGAGACAGACAGAAATGTATTTACATGCCTTTATTTCTGTCTATGCAGCAGTACAGAGAAACACGTCCGTACTCTTCAAACAACAACAGCAGAGAGCAAAACTCCACCCCTGTACTTCCAGTACATGTCAGATGACACACTGAGCTAACAGCCGGTGCTCAGTACAGTGAATAGGCTGTCCCTTTGCTCCCACGGTACAGTCCCAAATATCAACATCCTGTTTGGCTTTTCCAGCCAGCTGCAGCTCGCTGCTGCATTGCTCCTTTTCGTAACAGTGCCATGCCCCCTGCCACACAGGCATCGAACAGGATCCACGACTGCCGGATTCCTTTAGCGGAATACCCAAAATTGTCGGGGAAGGCGATGGCCACACCTTGCCCCCCGAAACACCAACAACACATTCCAGTGCCTAACCACCACCCGAGCCCACAGGCTCGCCACCAATACCCTCACAGCTGCAACCAATCCCTAAGACTATTGGATATGTTAGCCAGCCATATGTCGTTTCCCCGATCTGAAAGATGAACGCCGTCATCCCAGAATAGGGTCTGGTCGCCAATCCGGATATCATCATGAGATATAACTAGGCCATTCATAAAACACACTTTGCGTGCTACTGCACGATTCCAGAGTTTCCTGGATTTCTCGATGGCCATAATGTTATGCACACCGCGCCAAACCTTTCTCTTCAAGAGAGAGGACCAGAACAGGGTTGTTCTGGGAAATAAGGCAGCCAACTCGTCCAAGTCCTTTCTCATGTTCCACAAATCAACACTCTTCATGCTAGCCCCCAGCTGAATGATTAGAATGTTAGGGGGCCCCAACAGTGCAGCTTTTGCCTTCAGCAGTGGCATGAGTTCTTGCCCCCTTCTCGACAACCAGGAAACTCGCCCCCACGATGGTAGCCCAGGTTAGGCACGAAGCCAAAACTTGCTGACCGGAGGCGGGCCCAATGCACGATACTGTGGCCGCAAATCCACACTTGACTACCAAAGACAGCTAAGAATAAAGAAATAAAAGAAAAGATGGGTAAGCGGAGCATTCTCAGAATACTATTGGATGCAACTTTTGTAGGCATTAGATTTCCAGGGGCCATCTCCTTGATCCTGTCTGCAGGGAGGCCCATGTGTACTGCCGTTGTGGCCGCACCAATCCTAAATGAATGTGCTGCGTAGTCTTTGGAAGGGAAATCGCAGGCATCTATAGCTTTGCAAAGTACCCTGGTGAACTGGTGCCTCATCAATCGGGATCCATCCTCGTGAATAAAGAGTGGGCCAGGGCCGGGAGGTCTGAGGTAAAGGTATCGCCTGGTGTCCTTTACTGTGCATGGGCCCTTCTGGCTGGAGGCCGTGAGTTGGACTATGGTGCCCTTACCGCCCTGGTCCGTCTTAGACTGATGCACCCGCACCATCCCGCCTGAACTGGACACCTGCACGTCCTCCAGGAGGAGGCTGTGCGTTGCTCCACTTGAGGTAGCTTCTGCTACCACTTCGCCAACCCTAAAGGCACCAAAGAAGGCTATAGCGTATGCCGCAGAGAACAGCCGGGCCTCAAACTTCGACCAGCAAATTGACCTAAGTTTCATACGTTAGGGGAAAGGGACGATACTTTGGACCTGAAACCCGTGATGTCGCACCATACTTTCTTATAAGACCTGAGGGTAGAGGATGCAACAAACGCTAATACTCCCTTGATCACTTCGCGTCTCCAAGGTTCCATAGGTGATCCGGAAAGGGTTCTGGCAGCAGTTGACAGAAGGCTGACTCTGTGTCACATTTTGCCAAGAGTGCCCCGTGACCAATATTCCGGATAAGTCTTACTGCCTGATCGAAAGTGGCATATTTTACTGAGCACAATTCTGGTGGAATGGCATCGTATACTGAGCCACCCTTAGCGTAAGAAAGGTTGTGAATTAATCTGTACTCACCAGGGGTCTTTTTGGGTACAATACCAAGGGGCGAGATGCGCAGGTTTGGGATAGGGGGTGTACGAATGGACCAGCCACCCTCCCTGTGGCCACTTCCTTAGCTATTTTCTTTTCTGCTAACTCTAGCCTTTCCCTTACTGACATCTGGCTAGGGGAAATCCTTTGCAATTAAAGAGTCGGTTACTGATATTCTGAAACCCTCTGGAAAAAACCCTTCCAAAGAAAGGATGCTGTGCTTTCGTCCGGATAAACTATAATTCTGTCTTGTCACTCCTCTTGTTTTTGTTGAGTTTAACTGACGTATGTCTATGTTCTGCTGCTGTTGGTGGGGAGGGATTTCTTACCTATGGGCTGGAAATGTCAAAACATTTTTTAAAAAACCCTCATTGTTCAGGGTCTTCCGTTCTTTGTCCTTAGAGAGGTTGAATCTTTGTTGCAACAAATAAATGACCAAATGCTTACTTAGCCTGCTTTGCTTTTTATATACCACTTTATTTCCCTGCTCTGACCAAGGGAACCTAACAGAACGTAGTGAGATTGTGTGTCTCTTAGTACGGTGGTGGGGGATTAGCTGTAGCAGGAATCCCGCTTTTTGTGTAACAAAAGGAGAGTAAAAAAAGCCAGGGAGGAAGAAAAAAGTGAGTGATAATGATGCGTGTGCAAAGGAGACTGCAGAATAAGACAAAGGAGAATGGGTGGAAATGGGAGATCTGTCTGCAAGGAAGAGTTGAGGTAAGTAAAGAGCAATAGAGGAATAGGAAGTGCAGCTGAAAACAGGTGTGTAAGGCGGGTTGTGAAAATGGAAGGCATAGCAGGCCTGGGGACATAGTGAATCAAAAGCAGGAGCATGAAAGAGGCTGCAGAAGAGGAGGGGTTGGTGGCTTCATATATTGGAGAAAGGTGGAAAGAACCCTTTGTAGTTGCAGTGTGAGGGAGGAAGTTACCACAGGCTGGTTTATCTCTGGGGGGCGGGCGGGTTTGTACAAAAGGAGGGAGTGGTAGGACATGGACATGAGTGTGAACAGGAAAAAGGATTAACCTTACCTCCCATGAATTTGCCCATGGATGGCTAGTAAACCTGATGGATATGTTCTACATCTGTTGTTGGGGCAGCATGGCTCTGAATGTCTGTTGCTGGGAACCAGTAGTGGACAGCGTGGTGTGGCCCTTAGCTTCTGCTTTCAGGCTATGCACAGGCATCTGGTTGGCCACTGTGAAATAGTTTAGTTGAGCAGATGGCCTGATTCAAGAGACAGATGTAAGTTCTGGCCAGCTGAAGATTCTGGAAAATCTGCTTCAACAGCCAAACTCTTAATTAGCTTTAAGTGCTGCCCATGCAGTGCACCTGCTGAAGAAGAGTGTTTCCATAATGTACCTGCTGAAGAAGTTTGTTTCATAATTTCATCTCATTTGAGCCAACTGCTCATGTGGCTGAGTGAAGGAAGCCAAAAGAGAAAACAGGTTGAGACACCATGGAGCCCTTTTATAATCTATACCTGGGGTTGAGAACCCCTGGCCTGGGAGTCAAGTGCAGCCCCTACATACCTATATACTACTTCATGTTTCATATTTCAAAGAAATCTCCAAGTGGCTTACAATATCATAAGGACATCACAAAAAGTTAAAACAAATACTGTGCACCATGAAAGCTTACCACCCTACTTATTAAGAGGGGGATATTGAATAAAATTCTAAAACACAGTCCACTGGGGGCATTTGTAGCTGCCTACCAACCTTACTGTATGCTTGTGAAACAGGTGAACTAATGCCACTGTAGTGGAAGAAGCAAAGATCATCAGTGTCGAAACGATGATTCTTCTACACCAACTTTGTTGGACTGGTCATGTTGTGAAGATGACTGATTATCATCTTCCAAAGCAACTCTATTCTAAACTTAAAAATAGAAAGCGTAATGCCAGTCATCAACAAAATAGGTTTAAAGACTTTCTCAAGGCAAATCTTTCAAAAAAAAAGTAGTATAAACACCAACAATTGGAAAACACAGGCCTGCGAGCTCTCAAGTTGCAGAACAGCCTTTACCAAAGGTGTCATGGACTTTGAAGATCCTCAAACTAAGGACAAAAGGGAGAAATGTGCTAAGAGGAAGCCATGCTTGGCAAACCCTCACCATGATCAACTCCTCCCTGGAAACCTATGTCCTCACTTTGGAAGAGCATGTGGATCCAGTATTGGCCTCCATAGTCACTTACGGACCCACTGTTAAAATCGTGTTTATGTAAAATAATCTTACTCGGCTACAAGGGGTCGCCAAAGAAGAAAACATGATGTAAAATGGCAGGACGGGGTCCAGTGCTCCCAGGCTGCAACTCTGCAGATGGCCACCTTAACCCAGCCAAAGCTTCAGGGAACTGGAAGGGACAGCATGAAGGCTTTGCCCTTGTTTGGTCCTCCTTGGGGCTGGAATGCGGAGAGGGAGCAGAATCGAAAGGAAAGGAGAAGAAAGGAAAGGAAGATAAGTTTCTCTGGCCAAGCTGGCAAAACCTTCACTGCATGAGCAGAGGCAAGCAATTGGAGAGGATCCTTAAGTTGGCACACAAGAGAAACATAGAAGCAGAGATAGGAGAAATAAAGGGCAAACTGGGACTTCCGGGTTAGCGCCATCGGCAATGGCGGAGCTCCTCTGACTTAGAGGAACCCGCTCCGCGAAAATCGGGTCTTGCTGCTGCGGCAAAGGCGGAGACCCTTCAAAAATCCCAGGCAGAGGAAGCCTGGGAACATGGGATTCGGCTGACACCAGGAGCGCCCCCCTACCCGCAAGGAAACCCCTTTTTGGGGGCTTCGAAACGACGTGGGGTGAGCGGCGCGGTGTTTTGAATCGACCGCTATTTTTACGGAGTGAAGCCGCACAGCCGTTGCCAGAAAGCGCTGACTTTTTCTTGTGGACAATTGGATTTCAAACAACAACCCATGAGTAGAACAGGAAATTAGGTTTTTAAAACAATTTCATTTGGCAAGGAACGGGGGAAGGTCTAAACAGGAAGTCCACCTCCCCCTTCTGTAAATAGACTGAAGCAAAGAGTTTGTTAACTAAGGTCTTGGAAAGTTCTACGTAAAGGATTAAAACTTCACTGATTGAAACTATTACTTACACTCCCTTTGGAAGCAGGGGAAGCCTGCTGGAGAAGGTAAAATTTAGGAACTGAAGCGTCACGTCTCCAAACCCGGGAGAGGTCCGCAAGGAGCCCATCGACGGTGAATAGAAAGGTTTGACAGCTGTCAAATTTGACAGTTAGCTGTTAAGATACAAAGAAAGACTTTGTTTCCATTGTCCATTTTTGCATCTAAAAAGAAGGAAAGGCAACTGGAATTGTTATTAATTTACTTTTGAGACTTTTGGGACTGTGCTGGAAGGATTGATAGACTGCTTTTCGCTAGAGGGAGTTTTGGGACATGGTCATAAGAATGCAGCTGGGAAATTAGCCTAAAGATAAAAACTCTGAGAAATTAGCTTTGACCTTGGACATTTCAAGGATGTCAGCGGAGAAAAAAGTTACGCTTGAATTGAATAGGACATTTTATCTGTTGGGAAAGCTGCATGAACAGATAGATGCCATGGCTACCAGCGTTGATATTTTGGGAACAAAAGTAGGCATCAGTAAAGAGGTCGACAAGAATCCGGCACAAGAATCTTTCTCAATTGAGCAAATTGAAGAATCAGAGAAGGAGAAAGATGTTGTCAAAGTGATGCAAGGGGGAGCTTTAACCCTACAGAGACAATTGGAGGATTACAAGTTGAGGCCTTACATGTCTGTAATTAGGAGAAGCCAGTTTTTGGAGATGGGAGCCTGGCTTGATTTGGAAAATGAAACGTGGAGAGATCACCCTATGTGGGGATCAAATGACTTTTGGGATATGAATTTGAGCCAGGAGGGGTCCGAAGTTTCTGGGGCCTTTGGACTCAGAAGAAGTGTGAAACAAGATTGGGAATACTTTATGGGCCCTATCTTTAATTATGGAAATCTGGCAGACTTGATAAGAAGGAATATGACCATCGTTGGGTTGAAGCTCCCCCGAGAACTGTTTCTTAATATTAAAGATTACCAAGAAGATTGGCAGATGGGACATGAAAAAGACTTAAGAGCCTCGGATTTGAGATCTCGAGGTTGATGGACTGTTGTAAGCCGATGGAACTGTTGGCAGGGGCTGAGACCGGGGAGGGGAGACGGTGAAAGAAAACTGGGAATTTAAAGTGTATATATTGAGAAATTTTTTTTTTTTAAAAATTGTTTTTAATGAGAGATGGAGAAATCATGGAATGGAATTTTTATGACCCTAGGGGAAATGTCTTAAGAGAATAGGTTTAAATATATCAGTTTTAATGAGAAATAAGATTAAATAAAGTTAAAGTGGATGGCTAATTGGCGAAAGAGAGAATGGAAAATTATAGTATATTAAGATAAATTATTAGGATAAAAAATAAAGATGAAGGATTTGCTGAAATATCTATTTGAACTAGGAAAAAAAGAGGGGAGGTGTGAGGAGGTCAAGGAAATAAGTCATAGAAAGAAAATTATGTAAAGGTTTAACTTTTTTTCTGTTTTGATTGTATGTATTTTTTAATTATTTCTTTTTCCTTTTTATCTGTTCTTGTTTTTTTCCTTTTTTATTTTTTGCATTTTTTCTTGGAAATGTCTTGGGTTTTTTTTGTATTGTGTTTTCTGTTGTTTTTTTTTGTAATGTTTTAAAACCTGAATAAATATTATTTTAAAAAAATAAAAATAAAGGGCAAACTGTTCTGTATTGAATCAATATAGGACACAACATTTTACTTTGAAATAAGGGACAACCCTGTATTAAACAGGATAGGTGGCAAACCTATATCCCACCCCAAAAATTGCACCAACATTTTCTCTCCCCTTTGATAATTCTCTAAGGAAACTTCAGTTCTAATTAATTGTTGGAGAACACTTTTTTTAAATAAAAAAACAAAAAACCATAAAGGGAATTTTGTTAATTCTAAAACTGATCCATTTAAGCAACTCTCTAAGCTACCGTATTTTTCACTCTATAGGATGCACTTTTCCCCCTCTAAAAATTAAGGGGAAATGTGTGTGCGTCCTATGGAGCGAATGCAGGCTCCTTGGCTTCAGCGATAGCAACGCGAAGCCTCCGAAGCGCAGAGGGAGCGCTCCCTCCCCACTCCTTGGCTTCACATTGCTTTTGCTGAAGCCTGGAGAGCTGAAGCCCTCTCACTATCCAGGCTTCAGGGATAGCCACCTGAAGCCTCCGGAGCACAGTGGGAGGTCTTGCTGCACTCCGGAGGCTTCGGGTTCCTTTTGCTGAAGCCAGGAGACCAAGACTCTCCTGGCTTCAGCAGAGAGGGAGAGCTGCGCAGTGCCCCTTCAGCGAACGGGAGGAGAAATGGAAGGGGCTCCGTTTCTCCTGCTGCTTCGCTGAAGGGGCGCTGAGCAGAGAGGGGAAGATTTTTTTTTCTTGTTCTCCCCCTCTAAAACAAGGTGCGTCCTATGGTCGGGTGCATCCTATAGAGTGAAAATACGGTATGTGGTGATCCTCTTGTTTATTCCCAAGTGGTGCTGACCTGGCCTTCTACCTCAAAGTACTACCCTGGGGGAAAGACCCCACTTCCACCATCTTTTCTGTGATCCAAAGTAATGGGTGGCATTTCGCTCCTGTCCCTGGAGAGAGAGGTTCCGGGGTTTGCCCTGAAAGCACTTCATGGTGGCATTAATCCACGCAGGTAACATGCTGCACCCCCCTTTCATGGCCCTCTTATAACGCAGAAGAGTACCTACGAAATCAAGTGGGAAACGACAAGGCTGCTGCTTGTTTCTTTTAAGTTCGCATTAAATGTGAGGGTGTGGGAATCTGGAGCCCAGAAAGGGGTGGGTTCCATTTGTGCCTTCCCATGCCTGTTGCACTTTCGCCAGCCCTCCGCTTCCCATGGGCAATGACGGGCAAAACCCTTGGGGGTGGCTGGCGGCAGACAGGGCTGGTGGGTGGGGGGCATCCTCCTGGAGAGGGGGCAGCCGTGCAGATCCCACCTCTGTGCCTTCTTCCTCGGGGGAGATAAGGGAGTGCCCGGTCGCTGCACGCTAACTCTGTGGGGGCTGCAACTCCCTCCCCCGCTCCCCCCCCAAGGAGTCTGCACTTTGGAGTGCAAAAGGCAAAGGCTCATCCTGTTCCCTCAAATCTGGGGTTATTAAGGGGGGTAATGTTGTTGGGGGGCTACCTGTCCCCACGAGTTTTTAATCCCCCCTCGCCTGCAACCCTGGGGGGGCATTCCTCTTTCTTTCTTTCTTTCTTTCTTTCTTTCTTTCTTTCTTTCTTTCTTTCTTTCTTTAACTATTAATCTTCAAAAATGACAAAAAAATAAACAATAACAACAACAATACAAAAACAAAACAAAAACAAAAACAAAAACAAAAACAAAAACAAAAACAAAAACAAAAACAAAAACAAATTGACTTCCCTGTAGTCCCTTCTTTGGTTCCATTCCTTTTCAATATACTGCATTTCTACTGTTCAGTTTGAACCTTATTTAAGTTACTTTTTAAGTAATTTTTAAAACCCTGCTAATGTATTAACTTGTGTATAATAATAATAATAATAATAATAATAATAATAATAATAATTTATTATTTATACCCCGCCCATCTGGCTGAGTTCCCTCAGCCACTCTGGGCGGCTCCCAATCGAGCGTTAAAAACAATACAGCATAAAATATTAAAAACTTCCCTAAACAGGGCTGCCTTCAGATGGGAGGGCATTCCACAGGGCGGGCACCACTACTGAGAAGGACCTTCACCGCCTTCAATGGTTGTGATTTAAAAGAGAGGTAGAGCTGGGTGTTACCTGCATACTGACGAACACCCAGCCCAAATCCCCTGGTGATCTCTCCCAGCAGCTTCATATAGATGTTAAAAAGCATGGGGGAGAGGACGGAACCCTGAGGCACCCCACAAGTGAGAGCCCAGGGGTCTGAACACTCATCCCCCAACACCACTTTTTGGATATGGCCCAGGAGAAAGGATCGGAACCACTGTATAACAGTGTCACCAGCTCCCAGTCCCTCTAGACAGTCTAGAAGGATGTTATGGTCGATGGTGTCAAAGGCTGCTGAGAGATCCGGCAGAACTAGTAAACAGCTCTCACCTTTGTCCCTAGCCTGCTGGATATCATCGACCAGTGCGACCAAGGCAGTTTCAGTCCCATGATGATGCCTGAATCCCGACTGGAAGGGATCCAAACAGTCCACTTCTTCCAGGCATGCACAGTTACCCCATTCAGGTCTAGGGAGTCCCCCCCCCACACCCCATCCCCCAAGAACAGTACTTCTGTCTTGTCAGGATTCAACCTCAATCTGTCAGCTGCCATCCATCCACCAACCACCTCCAGACACTCACCCTGGATGATTTAAAACATACACACCAGAAAATGCATACAGAACTGAACTCAATTGGGCCACAGTCCAGCCCCACAAATTCAGGCCCATCTATCCTGGATTCTTTCCAAAATTAGTTCAGAGGCATGACTAATGTTTCAGACCCTCCAAGTGTCCCTATTTTCCAGGGACTGTCCCAGATTTTCAGAAGTTTCTGATTTGATCCCAGAATATCCTAATTATATATATTTGACCAGGAAGGAGGGGAGATTTTGTGTTTTTGTCCCCCTCTCAAATTATGAACAAATGGATCCAATTTTGCTGAGTTCTTTCACAAAATTGTAGATCAAAAGCTAAAGGATACCTATGCAGATCCTCATGTGATTCAAGGCTTATAAAAAGCAGAAATAGCAGAATCACGAGCTTCCTTGTATGCTGTATAGCATTTGGGTATTTAGCCAATGATGAAGCACCACAGAGGCAGACTTAGAGGATCATGGAGTGCAAGAAGATGAAACCTATCCATTCTTAAGGAAATCAGCCCTGAGTGCTCACTGGAAGGACAGGTCCTGAAGCTGAGGCTCCAATACTTTGGCCACCTCATGAGAAGAGAAGACTCCCTGGAAAAGACTCTGATGTTGGGAAAGATTGAGGGCACATGGAGAAGGGGACGACAGAGGATGAGATGGTTTGACAGTGTTCTCGAAGATGCTAACATGAATTTGACCAAACTGCGGGAGGCAGTGGAAGACAGGAGTGCTTGGCATGCTCTGGTCCATGGGGTCATGAAGAGTCAGACACAACTAAATAAACAACATAGAATGCAAGGTGAGAGATGGGGGGAGGTGACAAATTTTGGTGTCTCACAGGGTGCCACTGAAATTTGACCCCAAAGTCTGCCAATGGCCACCAGAATATACAGAGAGCAAGTCATGGGGAGATATCTGAGGTCAGAACTGCCAAAGCATTAGTTATATATAGCCATGTTTCTATTCCTCCAAAATAATGAAAGTGGGGGGGGGGGGAGGAATGATGCCTTCTTTTTCTAAAGCAGATTTAACTTTAGGCCCCCCAAGAAGAATTGTTTCACAACAAAGAGGCCTGTTTTCTTGAACGTAAATGAGCACTAAACCCTTGACAGGGAGTGCCTTTCTGCTGAAGTATATCCATCTCCTTCATTCTTCATTTTCTGGAGGATTTTGAAAATTCCTATTCTCCCAGGCATTTAAAGGCTGAAAGACACTGCTCCTAGCAGCCTTGAATTTACTGTATTATCTGGAACCAGTTATTGCTAATTTTCAATGTTCTTAATGTTTCTCAACCTTTTCAGATTTTTTTAAAAAAACAGTTTCTTAATATATATTTTACTTTTATATTTACTAGTGTCTTTTTTCTGTTGTCACCTGTCCTGGTTCCTTTGGAGGAATGGTAGGGTTGCAATACATGTTAATAAATGAATATGGCTGAAAACAAAATACTGATCCTTTAAGGATTGTACATCTAACACCTAATTCTGTTTCCTGCAGATCTGCTTCCTGCAGATTTTTAACAGATCTGGCTTCTTATCCAATGACAGCTAGGCACCCTCAGGAGTCTTGCACTATGAAAAACCAGTTGAATATTCAGCCTGAATTCCTTTGGGAGGAATGATGGGAGGGAACTTTAATAAATAAAATCAAATAAAAAATGAAGTGTTAACAGCCCTGCCCCATGTCGATTATAAGGGGGGTGCATAGTCTGCCAAAGTCTCCTCTCTTATGGTTTATTGAGACCCCAGATAGAGAGACATGGAGCTACTTTTGGTTCCCAGGACAGTGGATCCCAACCCTAGGTGCATATTATAAAAAGGCCCCATAGTTTCTCAAACTGTTGTCTCTTTTGGCTTCCCTCACTCAAGCACATGGGCAATTGTATCCAATTAGAGAAAATTATGAAAACACAGTTTTTTGGCAGGTCCATTATGGAAAGACTCTTCTTCAGCAGGTACACTGGGTGAGCCCCACTTGAAGCCAATTAGGAGTTTGGCTGCTGGAAGAAGATATGCAGGAAATTTCAGCTGGCCAGAACTTGCATCAGCCTGCTAAATCAGGCCATCTGTTCAAGAAAACCATTTTCACAGTGGCCAACCAGATGCCTGGCATAGCCAGCAAGCAGGACCTGAGAACAACACCACTCTCCCCACAGCTGGTTCCCAGAAGCAGACATTAAGAGCCAAACTGCCACTGTATAACAGTGTATAACCACTGTATAACAGTGTCCCCAGCTCCCAGCCCCTCTAGACAGTCTAGAAGGTTGTTATGGTCCATGGTGTCAAAGGCTGCTGAGAGATCCAGCAGAAAAAGGAAACAGCTCTCACCTTTGTGCCTAGCCCACCGGACATCATCAACCAATGCAACCAAGGCAGTTTCAGTCCCATGGTGGAGGTAACAGATTGGAATTGATCCCATGTAACATGACTAGACAGGACTCTAGCACTCTCCCGGCCCTGCTCCCACAGTGGAGTCTCCCTCCTTCCAAATTTGAGCAACTTTATCACCGGGGTGTGTGTGTGTGCAGCGGGGAGGTCGGTACACTAAAAGGAATCCTGTACTACTCCTATTGCCCTATTGCCCAAGTTCCAGAACATGCACTCCGAAAACTGGGTCTTCCCAATAGGACTCCTGGTATAAACTAATGTCTTCCTAAAAATCACTGCAACCCCTCCTCCCCGCCCACATAACTAGGGTTGTTGTGCATAAGAGAAACCTGGTGGACAAGCAGCAGCAAGGACAAGCCCATCTGCTTCATCCAACCAAGTCTCTGTCACACATGCCTGGTCAAATCCTCCATCCACAATCAGGTTGTGGATGGCAGTGGTTTTATTCATAATTGACCTGGCATTGCACAGCAACACTTTCAGGTCATGTGGGTTTCTCTTGCTGATTCCAGTATCCTTCTGGTCAGGACCAGACCTGGAGGCAGGGATAGTCCTCAAACAACGACTAAGCCTGCCTCCTTGGTAATGACATGGTCTGGTCTTAACTTAACTCCTTCTCCTGCCCGTGATCACAGATTGGGTGTCCCAATACATACCTCGTGTGGAACCTGCCCTAGCCATTCTGTTGGCTGAGACCCACTCCCAGGCAGCCCTGACCCTTCTTTTTAAAAAGCAAAATGCGAACTATACAACTATACAAACAATAACTTAACAAAATAATGAAAGTAAAAACAAAGCAAGAAACAATTAAGCTAAAATTAAACTAAGCCCCAACTAAGCATTTGTCCCACCCCAAACAGAAAGAAAATAATAAAATTATATATACCACCATTCGAGATGCAGTGGATTAAGAACACTTAAAAAACATCTACTGACAAGACTGGTTTACCAGTATGCTTAATATGTGGTGAGAAATTTGCAAACAACAAAAAGTCAAATATTGCAAGACATTTCCAGAATAATCAGCCTTTGCTGAAAAATATCCAGATGGAGATGATAGACGAAAAGCCATTGCAGAACTTATGAGGAAGGTTGATAGGAGCAAAAATAATTTCAAGAATTGGGTGAAGTCTGCAAATTCCACAACATATGCTAGTTTTGTAGCTGCTCTGGAAAAAGTCAAGCACGGGAAGCCGTTCACAGATGGAGAGTATATAATAGAAGCATTCATTAAGATTTTGGAACATCTATACATGGACTTCACCAACAAGAATGAAATTGTGCAGAAAATAAAAGACATGGCTCTCTCTGCGAAGACTGTTAAAGACAGAACCCTAAAAATGGCAGAAAACATTAGCAAACAGCAAATTCAAGACATTAATTCAGCTGTGGCGTACTCCATCGCCTGTGATGAGTCCATAGATAAAGGTGATATTGAACAAATAGCGCTGTTCTGCCGATATGTGAACTCTTTTGGGCCACAGGAAGAACTGATTGAACTGATACCAGTAAAAGACCAAACAAGGGGTGAGCATTTCTGTAAGGCTGTCCTGGATTTTTTAAGTGCTAAAAAAATAAACACCAACCACCTGGTCTCAGTGGCTACTGATGGGGCACCGAGCATGAGAGGAGCACAAAAGGGCTTTGTGGCTCTACTGCAGAAGGCGCTGGGTAGAACACTGCTGTCATTTCATTGCATCCTGCACCAAGAGGCATTGTGTGCTCAAACATTTCCCCCCGAATGCACAAAAGTGATGGATGTGGTCATTCAGATTGTTAATAAGATAATGGCAAAGGGTTTAAACCACCGCCAGTTTCGTTTGCTATTGGATGAGGTGGAAAGCACATATTCTGACCTCCTGCTCCACAACAAGGTCCGGTGGCTGTCCAGAGGCGAGGTGCTAAAACGCTTTGTCACATGTTTGGAAGAAGTAAAAACCTTCCTGGCCAGCAAAGAGCTCACCTTTGCTGAGCTGGAACAGCCAGAGTGGCTGGAAAAATTACATTTTATGGTAGACATGACAGCCCATCTAAACACGCTAAATACAACCCTTCAGGGGAAAGGAGGCACAGCCCTGCACATGCTGGAGGAGGTTTTGGCATTCAAGCGCAAGTTGACAGTGTTTGTCAAAGATTTCCAGAGAGGTACACTGTCTCACTTTCCCTCTTTGAGAGAGTTCAAACAAAGTCATGATACGATAAATTTGGAATATTTCAAGTCTGCAATCACCGCAATGCAAAGCTCGTTTGGGAAATGATTCTGTGAGTTCAGAGAGGAAAAAACCACATTATCTTTCCCTGTCACTCCCCTGGCGATCGATCCATCCCTATTGAATATGACTGCATTTCCAGGTGTAAGTCAACCTGATCTTGAGCTGGAACTGGCCGATATAGCCGACAAAGATATATGGGTGGCCAAGTTCAAATGCTTGACCGCTACTCTTGAGGATGTTGCCCGTCAGAAGGCCATTCTGGCTCAGAATCATAAATGGAGTGATATTGAAAACCTTCTCAAACAGGACAAATTTGTATTCGAAACATGGAATGCCATCCCCAACACTTATATAAACATGAAAAAGTATGCATTTGGAGTCCTGTCGATCTTCGGTTCCACATATGTATGTGAGCAGGTCTTCTCCAACATGAACTATATTAAAAACAAACATCGAACACGCCTCACAGATGACAGCTTGCAAGCCCGTGTGAAAATGAAGGTGACGTCTTACAGCCCTGATGTGCAGACACTGAGCACTGAGGTTCAGGAGCAAAAGTCACATTAACCTGGTTACCTGGTTGTAAATTAAATATTTTAATTAGCTATTAATTTGCAAAAATATATTTTACATTGTTAAGTGAAAGTCCTTTTTTTCTTGAGATTGACAGCTGACTGCACGATCCTGTATATATAGCATTAAGGTAAGAAACAAGATATGCAGTGTTATAATTGTTTTAAATGTCGCAATGGTTTTGCGGCTCCCAGTTGTTGTTTTTTCTTCGGAAATGGGTCCAAGTGGCTCTTTTTGTTTTAAAGGTTGCAGACCCCTGAACTATACAAACAATAACTTAACAAAATAATGAAAATAAAAACAAAGCAAGAAACAATTAAGCTAAAATTAAACTAAGCCCCAACTAAACATTTGTCCCACCCCAAACAGAAAGAAAATAATAAAATTATATATACCACCATTCGAGGTGCAGTGGATTAAGATCACTTAAAAAACATTTAAAACCATTTTTGCCACTTGCTGCAGAGAGCTGTTCAGAGTATGTGTGAGTGTAGACCCTGCCCCTTGGGTCCAAGGGAATTGGCTGAAGGAGGGAGTGGTCATCCCAAACACTCACAGGAGCACCAACAGCAGCATATACAATGCTTCTGTATTTATGCAATAAGCATTTTCCATTCTTCCTTAAATTTGTTGTCATCTCTTCCTCTTAATTTCATTGTCAGTTTTGCCATTTCAGCATATTCCATTAATTTAACTTGCCAATCTGCTTTAACTAGGACATGTAGTTGTATACATAAACAAATTATTTTGTGATTTTGGTAGGTTCGCTCCTATAATACCTAATAGGAAGGTTTCTGGGCTTTTTTTTTAAACAAAGGTTATTTTAAACATCTTCTTTATTTCATTATAAATCATTTCCCAATATTTCTTTATGATTTTACAATCCCACCACATATGAAAAAATATCCCTTCTGTAATTTTACATTTCCAACACCTGCTTTCCTTAGACTTATACATTTTTGCTAATTTAACAGGAGTTAGATACCATCTATACATCATTTTCATATAATTTTCTTTGATCGCTACAGATGCTGTAAACTTTATGTCATTCTTCCATAGTTTTTCCCATTCCACCATATGAATATTATGACCCACATCTTGTGCCCATTTAATCATAACAGACTGAACCTCTTCATCTTTCGTTTCCCATTCTAGCAGCAGATTGTACAATTTCAAGATTAATTTTGTGTCATTCTCTATTTTTTCTCTCTGAAAAGTTGAAATTTCATACGGAAATCCTAACTTTTTATCATTCTTAAATATTTCATTTAGCTGAAAGTATTGTAACCAGTCTGTTATGTTCTTTCTAATTTCGTTAACTTCTTTCAATTTTAATTGGTTTTGATTCAAGTAACAATTCTCTATACGTAACCCATTTAGTGTCCATATTTAATTTGGCGGGGGCCTTCCACACCACCCCCAAGCTACAGCCCTGCTCCCGAGCAGGAACAACAAACTGGTAGGAGGCCCCAGGCACATCAAAACCAGACACTCACCCAGCCTTGCGCTCGCTTGCCAGTGTCACCGTGGCTCTAAATGCACCTGAGACCAGAGCAGGAAGGTGGGTTGGGCACAACCAAGCATGATGGTGGGGAGGCAGAGCTGGTGCAGAGGTGGCCTGGGGACATAGTGAAGACCAAAGCAGGGGCATGAAAGAGTCTGCAGAATAGGAGGGGGTGGATTACAAATTGTGTGGAAGATGAGAAGGGGCAGATTAGTTGTAATCTGTGGCAGGAGGAAGATACAGGAGGCAACCACACACTGGCTTCCCTTCAAAGTGGGTTGCACAAAAAGAAGGGGAGGACGCACAGAGTGTAAAAGGGAAAATGGGTGCAAAGCAGGCCTGTAGAATAGAAGAGAGAAGTGGTTTCAGACATGGGTCCTTGACAGGTTAAACTCATGGCTAGTAGTAGCTGCATGGGGTGGGAATAGGGAGGTCTAGCATATCTGATAAGCAGAGGGAGCTACAGAAAGCCTGAATAACATCATGGAAATGTCACAAAGAAGTCCAAAAATCTACCCACCCTATCTACATATCAAGAGGTTGATACTGAATGATAATAATAATAATCTTTATTTTTTAAATATATATATATATATATATATTCAAATTTTTCAACAAGAAAAAAGGTTACAGAAATAATGAAAGAAAGAATACAAAAAATACAGAACCAAAAAAGAAAAAAAGTAAAGAAAAATAAAAACCGTTAAAAACGAATCCCTCTTTCTCTTATCTTACCACTCATTTACTTATTTTCATGACTTCCTCACACCTCCCTTTCTTGTATTCCATTTAATAATTAGTTCAGCAAATCCATACCCTCTTTGTTTACCCTTAATTTCTTATCTTCACATATAATAACTTCAAAATTTTCATCTAGTATCAATCCATTTTTACATATTCCTTTTGCCTTATTGCTAAAACCACTTCCTTTCATTCCAACATCATTAACATTCAATAATTTTGCAGTGTTTCTGTAAATAGTCTTTAAATTTCTTCCAATCTTCTTCCACCAACTCTTCTCCTTGATCCCGGATTCTGCCCGTCATTTCCACCAATTCCATATAGTCCATTACTTTCATCTGCCATTCTTCCAAGGTGGGTAGATCTTGTGTCTTCCAGTACTTTGCAATGAGTATTCTTGCTGCTGCTGTAGCATACATAAAGAAAGTTCTGTCCTTCTTTGGCACCAATTGGCTGACAATGCCCAAGAGAAAGGCCTCTGGTTTCTTCAGGAAGGTATATTTAAATACCTTTTTTCATTTCATTATAGATCATCTCCCAGAAAGCCTTAATCTTTGGGCACGTCCACCAAAGGTGAAAGAATGTACCTTCAATCTCTTTACATTTCCAGCATTTATTATCAGGCAAATGATAGATTTTTGCAAGCTTGACTGGTGTCATGTACCACCTGTATATCATTTTCATTATATTCTCTCTTAAGGCATTGCATGCCGTAAACTTCATACCTGTGGTCCACAACTGTTCCCAGTCAGCAAACATAATGTTATGTCCAACATCTTGTGCCCATTTAATCATAGCAGATTTTACCGTTTCATCCTGAGTATTCCATTTCAACAGCAAGTTAAACATTCTTGATAGTATCTTAGTTTTGGGTTCTAGTAATTCTGTTTCCAATTTTGATTTTTCCACCTGGAAGCCAATTTTTTTATCCAGATTGTAGGCCTCCATTATTTGAAAATAATGAAGCCAATCTCGCACTTTATCTTTAAGCTTCTCAAAACTCTGCAATTTCAGTTTATCGCCCTCCTTTTCCAGAATCTCCCAATATTTTGGCCAATTGGCCTCCATATTGAGTCTTTTCAGAGCCTTCACTTCCATAGGTGATAGCCACCTTTATTTTCAAGTAAGTCTTTATATCTTGTCCAGACAATAAACAATGCTCTTCTGACAATATGGTTTTTAAATGCCTTGTGTGCTTTAACCTTGTTATACCACAAATATGCATGCCACCCAAAAACATTATCAAAACCTTCTAAATCCAAAATGTCTGTGTTCTCAAGAAGCAGCCATTCTTTCAGCCAGCAAAATGCTGCTGATTCATAATACAGTTTTAAGTCTGGCAGCGTAAATCCACCTCTATCCTTTGCATCAGTTAGTATCTTAAATTTTATTCTGGGCTTCTTGCCCTGCCAGACAAATCTAGAAATGTCTCTCTGCCACTTCTTGAAACAGTCCATCTTGTCTAAAATTTGCAGTGATTGAAACAAAAACAGCATTCTTGGCAATACATTCATTTTTATAACAGCAATTCGGCCAAGCAAGGAAAGCTTCAGGCTTGACCATATTTCAAGATCCTTTTTCACTTCTGACCAACATTTCTCATAATTATCTTTAAACAAATTCACATTCTTAGCAGTCATATTCACCCCCAAATATGTTACTTTATTTACCAATGTTAAACCTGTCTCCTTCTGAAACCTCTCCTTCTCCATCGGTGTTAAATTTTTCTCAAGAACCTTAGTTTTTAACTTGTTCAGCTTAAATCCTGCCACTTGACCAAATTCCTGGATCAATTCCAATACTCTTTTAGTACTAGATTCTGGCTCTTGTAATGTCAATACTAAGTCATCTGCAAAAGCTTTAAGTTTGTACTGTTTAACTCCGACCTGAATACCTTTGATCAGATGGTCCCTCCTAATCATATTCAGCAAAACCTCCAGGACCGAAATGAAAAGCAATGGGGAAATTGGGCAGCCTTGTCGTGTCCCTTTCTCCATCTTAAATTCTTCTGTCACCACATTATTAACTATCAATTTGGCCTTTTGTTCTGAGTAAATTGCACCTATACCATTTTCAAAACCTTGACCAACCCCCATCCCCTGAAGATTTTTCTTCATAAAACTCCAAGAAATATTATCAAAGGCTTTCTCCGCATCTACAAATATCAAAACTGCTTTGGTGTTGTGATGGGATGATGAGCTGCTTGTGCGTTAAAGCTTAGTCCCTCAGAGCTTGGGCATGGTTCTCAAACTCTGCCTTAAGCGGAGCCCCCTTAAACATGACTCCCTCAATCGCTAGCAGAATCCGACAGTGGGCGTTTGCAGAATCTGCTCCAACATAAAAGTTCCTTAACGGAAACACGTCTTTGGGATTCTCGGCGAGACAGTTTCCGGCGAGGAGTGGGTGTGCCTATGGGGGGTCCTGAGACTTCTCCACTGTTTTCACTGGCAGTCTCTCGGAGCCCTCCCTCCGACTCACTTTCTCTCTGAGTTCTTCCCCCCCCTGCTGGTACCTTCCTCTGCTGCTGAGTCTCTCTTAGCGTCTGAGAGCCCTTCCATCGCCTGCCTTTCCGATGGCAGTTCCCTGACATCCACCTCCCCTCCAGGGCCCCCTTCACCCCCTCCCGCCCCCTCCTCTACGGGCGGTGAGGGCGGAAAACCCCGGAAAGAACTTTCCTCATCGTTAGAGGACTCGAACACTTCTTTCCACTGACTTCCGTCTCCTCCCCCCAAGTATTCCTCCTCATCGGAATCTATACCTTCTTCCAGCCCTGATTCTGGGAACCCTTCGAACTTCTCTTCCTCATCGGTGGTGCCTAAGTATCCCCTCCTGAACCGTGTTACCGGCTGCGGTTTCCTTGGGAACCGTTGATGAAACGTTTCTATTAGAACCTCGTCATTGACTTCCTCTGCCGGTACCCAGGTGTTCTCTGCCTCCGGTTCTCCTTCCCATTCTACCAGATATTCCACCCGATCCCCCTTCCACCTGGAATCGACGATTCCTGCCACATGATTGTTGCGTTCCCTTTCTTCCATCACTGGTATTTGTGTGACCTCCCTCTCACGTCCCCCCCACTCCCGCCCCCCTCGGTGCGGCGACAGTAAGGACCTGTGAAAAACTGGGTGCAGTTTCATGTGGTTGGGCAACCTAAGTTTGAATGCCACTGGGTTGACTTGTTGTATCACCTCAAATGGTCCCAGCCGTTTAGGTTTCAATTTCTTACATCCCCCCTTAAACGGCAACCCTTGGGTGGATAACCACACCCGGTCCCCCACCCTTATGGTTTCACCTTCCCGTCTGTTTCTGTCCGCTTGCTTCTTGTATTCTTCTTTGGCCCTCTCTAAATTAAGTTGGAGCTGCCGGTGGATCGCTTCCATCTCTTCTACAAAGTGTTCCGCTGCCGGGACACTCCATCTTTCCCCTCCCTCTCCTGAAAATGCCCTGGGATGACACCCATAATTTGCCAGGAAGGGACTCATCCCTGTGGACACGTGCTCCGCGTTGTTATAGGCAAATTCTGCCAGAGCCAACTTATCTACCCAATCATTTTCTCTGTCATTTACATAACACCTCAGGTATTGTTGTAGAATGCCGTTCGCCCTTTCCGCCTGCCCATTCGTTTCTGGGTGTCGGGCAGTCGAAAAATTGACTTCCACGTGCAGTAAGCTCATGAGCTTCCTCCAGAACCTGGAAGTAAATTGTTTCCCTCGGTCTGAGACCACCCTCAAGGGGGCGCCATGCAACCTAAAAATATGTTTTACAAAAAACTTAGCAGTTTCTTCTTCTGCGAGCAGGCTATAAAGTGGCACATCTTGGTCAATAGGTCTATTACCACCATGACCGCTGTTTTCCCCTTGGATTTTGGCAGATCCGTCATAAAATCTATGGATACTGCCTCCCATGGCCTTTCTGGTGTGGGAAAGGGTTCCAGTAGCCCCGCCGGTGCCAGCCTCTCCCCTTTTGCCCTCTGGCAGCGGTCACATCCCCTTACATATTCCCGTACGTCTTCCCTCACCTTGGGCCACCAAAACTCCCTGGTAACCAACCACATGGTTTTGTGTTGCCCGAAATGCCCCGCTGTGGGGCTGTCGTGCAGTTGTTTGAGTACCCGCCCCCTCAGTTCTCCTTCGGGTATGTACAGTGCCCCCTTGTAATACAACGCTCCGTTCCTTTCCTCAAAACCCCCTGTGTTCTCTCCACCTCCCCGAAGTCCTCTGAGCTTATCTTGGGCGTATTCATCGTTCTGGGTTCCCTCTACCAATTCTTTTGGCCCTACCAATGCCACCCCACACACCCAGTGGTCCTCTGGGATGATATGTCTCTCCTCGGGCGCTCCCTTCCCCTCTAAATACTCGGGTTTTCGAGAGAGGGCGTCCGCTCTGACATTCTCTGCCCCTGGCACGTAACAAATCTCAAAGTTGAATTTGGAGAACTCCTGGGCCCATCTCACTTGTCTCTGGTTCAGTACTCGGGCAGTTCTCCAGTATTCTAGGTTTTTGTGGTAGGTGCACACTTGGACCTTGTGCTGCGCTCCGATCAGCAAGTGTCGCCACCTCCGGAACACCTCATGAATGGCGAGTAGTTCTCGGTCGTACACGGTGTAATTCCTCTCAGACTTGTTCAGTTTCCGTGAGAAGAATGCACATGGTCTCCATTCCGACGTATCCTTTCCCGGCTGAAGAAGCACCGCCCCCACCGCGCGGTCTGATGCATCTGTTTCCACTCTCATCGGTTGTTGCAGATCCACGTGCAAAAGTTGTTCTTCCGACGCAAACGCCCTTTTTAGTCTTTCGAATACTCGCTGCGCCTCTTCCGTCCAGACAAATTTCTTTTTGCTGCTGAGACAGTCAGTGATGGGCGCCGTTAAGTGGGCGAAGTTCTTGATAAACTTCCGGTAGAAGTTTCCGAATCCCAGGAACCTTTGTACGTCCTTTTTGGTCTTTGGTGTCTTCCATTCCAGTACCGCTTGGACCTTGCTGGGATCCATGGCCAATCCCTTGTCTGACAAACGGTACCCCAGGAATTCCACCTCTCTGATATGAAACTGACATTTCTCCAGTTTCACCCACAGCTGGTGTGATGGCCTGGGATTCCAATTCAGAGGATGAACCAGAGGAATCCCAGCCTGCACAGGAGTCCCCGCCTCCAGGGCCGGCTGAACTGGGGCAAGGCCTAGATGCTGAAGAGCCTGCACCTGTGGCAGAGCAACAGGAGCTGGCCCCAGGTGAAACCCTTCTGGCCCCAGAGGTGCTTGAGGACTCAGTGGCTACAGGTGAGCCTCCTCCAGGGCCCAGTAACCCTTCGGCCTCTCCTGATCTGCAGAGGCTTAGGGCAGAGAGGCGAAGGGAACTGGTTGCTCCCAGGAGGAGTGCTCGCCTTAAGGCCAGAGGAGGCGGGGCTCCTGGGGGCCGAGACCGCCCCTGCCCTTAGAAGAGGATAAAAGCCCAGCCAGCCCGGTCCCAGGTTGCGGGAGCAACGTCGTTGTTGGCTTTGGACCTTCCTGTGTTCCTGATCCCTGATCGGCCTCCTGTTCCTGACCATCCGGTGTTCCTGTACCCTGCTCGGCCTCCTGTTCCAGCGTTCCTGTTCCCCGCCCGGCTCTCCGCCTCGGACCTCGCCCCTCTTCGTGTGGACTCAGACTACGCTCATGGTACCTTTCCCCCGGGTCCAGCACAGTTTGCTCCCGCCACACCCGCACTCCCCCTTCGTTGGGGTGCATTCGGGAAGAGCCAGAGGCCATGGCTGACCAGGCGGCTGCGCTGGTGGCTTTGGCCCAGAAGAACCAGGCCTTGACTCACACCGTGCAGCAGCTCAGCGACGCGGTTACGGCACTTCAGCAGCGCTTGGAAGCCCTACCGGCTCCTGGGGCCGACGCCCCGGCTCCTGGCAAGTACCCAGTGGCTTTGCCTGAGAAATTTGATGGGGCCCCGGCCAGCTTTCCCATGTTCCTCGCCCAAGCCAAGCTGTATATTCAGGGGCGAGCCCGGAACTTCCCTGACAACCGCACCAAGGTGCACTTTTTGATTAGTTTGTTAAAGGACCAGGCGGCCAAGTGGGCGTTGCCGCTACTCAGGCAAAACTCCCCCTTGCTGGCAGACTATACGGGGTTTTGCAATCTTTTGGAGGCCGTGTTCGGCAAGCCCCAGAAAGGGAGTCAAGCCAACCGGGCGATTCAGCGGTTGAAACAGGGCAAGTCCACGGTGGCCGCATATACCACGGAGTTTCGGCTGTTGGCACAGGACTTGACCTGGAACGACTCGGCACTGCAGGACCAGTATCTCGAAGGGCTTTTGGACGAGATACTGGACCAGCTGGCCACAATGGAATGCCCCACCACGCTAGACACTCTCATTCAACGGAGTCTACAGATAGACGACCGGCTGGAGGATCGTCGCCAGGCTCGGGGCCGCCGACACCTCCAGTTCTCGGCACCAGTTTCTTCCGGCAGCCCCACGGTGACAACTGAGTTATCGGAGGAGCCTATGCAGCTCGGGGCAGTGCGGCCACGCCTTTCCCCCGCAGAGAAGGTGCAGCGTCGGGAGGGGAATCTATGTCTCTACTGTGGCGGAAGTGGACACTACGCTCGGTCCTGCCCTGAGAAACTCCAGCCGCAGGGAAACCGCCAACCCCCAGTAGCTGATGGCCCTAGCTACCGGGGGTCCCAAACAGCGCAGAATGGGCCCGCACCAATGGACTTGCAACATCTTATGGTTCCGGTACGTTTATACCCTCCAGGTGGGCCCTGGATTCTTACCCATGCTTTGGTGGATTCAGGAGCAACCCGTTCTTATATGGACGCTGCTTTTGCTGCCCATCATCAGGTGCCACTTCGGAACAAGCCAGAACCGGTCCAGATGGAAGCAATTGACGGACGGCTTCTACGTTCAGGAGCCGTTACTCAGGAGACCCAGCCCCTGGTCCTGTGTCTCCAGCAGCACCGGGAGTTGCGAACTTTGGACATTGCCTCTATGCCCCGGTTCCCCCTAGTGTTCGGGATGGACTGGCTGAAAGCTCACAACGTTCGGATTGACTGGGTCAAACGGACTGTGCACTTCCCAGACCCATGTTCCCATGCTCAATCCGAGACGCTGGCGGCCGCGCCCACGGAGGAGGCAGCACCCACGCTCCCAGCCGTGTACCAGGACTACCAGGACATGTTCGAGGAACGGGGGGGGCAGACCAGCTGCCGCCGCATCGGCCTTTTGACTGCGGCATAGACCTCCAGCCCGGAGCGCCCTTACCAGTGAGTCGCTTATATTCCCTAACAGAGCCAGAGCGCGAGGCTTTGCAGGACTTCTTGCGCAAGAACGTGGAGCGTGGGTTCATTAGGCCTTCCACCTCGCCTACCGCGGCACCAGTTCTCTTTGTTAAGAAGAAATGTGGGGAACTCCGCCCTTGCCATGATTACCGAGCCCTGAACAAAACTACCATCCCAGACCGGTACCCCTTGCCCCTTATCTCGGAGTTGCTGGAGCGGGTGCAAGGGGCACAGGTGTTCACCAAGCTGGACCTCCGGGGGGCCTACAACTTGATTCGGATCCGAGCCGGGGATGAGTGAAAGACAGCGTTTGGGACCCGGTACGGGCAGTTCGAATACTTGGTTATGCCTTTCGGTTTGTGCAACGCGCCTGCTGTGTTCCAACGCTACATCAACCACGTGTTCCAGGACTTGTTAGACAAGTATGTGGTGGTGTACTTGGATGACATACTGGTTTACTCCCGTGACCCGGCTCGCCATGAGGGACATGTCCGGACCGTGCTGCAGCGCTTGCGTGAGCACCGTTTGTACGCAAAGCTCAGCAAGTGCGAGTTCCATCAGCGGACTGTGGACTTCCTTGGACACCGGCTCTCTCCAGATGGGGTGCAGATGGACCCTGGGAAGGTGGCAGCGGTTCGAGAATGGGCGGCACCCCGGAACCGCAAGGACCTACAGCGTTTCCTGGGGTTCGCCAACTACTACCGAACCTTCATCGCAGATTATGCTCATCGAACCACCCCGTTGACCCGGCTACTGCGCCCAAAGACGCCGTTGTCCTGGGACAAGGAGGCAGAGGAGGCGTTTCAGGGGTTGAAGGCCTGTTTCCAGAGGGCGCCAATCTTACAACATCCTGACCCCTCTCGACCCTTTGTGGTGGAGACCGACGCCTCCAGTACGGCTCTCGGTGCCGTCTTGTCTCAACAGAATGGACCTGAATCACCACTCTTACCCTGTGCCTTCTATTCCCGCCAGCTCCTACCAGCGGAGCGTAACTATACTGTGTGGGAGCGGGAACTACTGGCCATCAAGGTGGCCTTTGAGGTCTGGCGCCACCATCTTGAGGGGGCACGACATCCGGTGGAGGTGAGAACCGACCACTGGAACCTGGAGTACCTCCAGACCACCCGCAAGCTGAACCAAAGACAGATCCGGTGGGCGTTGTTCTTTTTCCGGTTCCAGTTCCGGATCCGCTACATCCCTAGCTCTCAGAACCAGAAGGCGGATGCCCTGTCCCGGAAACCTGAAGACAACGCAGAAACGGTACAGTAAGCAGTACCCACCACGATCCTACCTCCAGCTGCATTCCTGGCCACCCAGGAGGCGGAGCCACTGCAGGCTCGGGTGCGGGAACAGCAGCGGGTCGACGCTTGGGCCCAGGAACGACTCCGGGAGCTGGCTGAAGGGTCCAGCCCACAGTATCCGGAGCTGGTCCTGCATCAGGGCCTTCTGCTGCACCACGGTCATCTGTACATCCCGCCAGGGCCACTGCGGCTGGGGGTTCTCCGGATGGCCCATGATGCCCCAGCAGCGGGGCACTTTGGACGGTATCGGACCACCCATCTGGTAAGTCATGAGTTCTGGTGGCCCCGCCTGAAGGCTGACGTGGCTCGCTACGTTGCTGGTTGTGATGTCTGCTGGCGTGCCAAGGGCCCTACCGGGCGACCCCCCGGCCTACTTCAGCCATTGCCAGTTCCACCACGCCCTTGGCACACGGTTTCGTTGGACTTTGTAGTGGACTTACCCCGTCTCGTGGCTGTACCTGCCTTCTAGTTTTCTCCGACCATTTCACCAAGATGGTGCACTGCGCCCCCTGCCCATCTGTACCCACAGCCAAGGAAACCGCTCAGCTGTACCTTCAGCATGTCTTCCGCCTGCATGGCCTACCTGAGCGCGTGGTCCGACCGGGGAGTTCAGTTCACATCCCGGTTCTGGCGAGCATTACACCAGACCCTCGGGACAGAGGTCTGCCTCTCATCAGCCTACCACCCACAGACCGATGGCCAGACGGAACGGGCGAACGCGGTGCTGGAGCAGTACCTCCGGTGTTACTGCAGCTACCAGCAGGATGACTGGGTCGACCACCTGGCATTGGCGGAGTTCGCCTACAACAACGCGGTGAATGCGTCCACCCAGCAGACCCCGTTCCAGGCCAGTTACGGTTATCATCCACAGCTGTTTCCAGATGTGCTGCCGGCATCCGCGGTCCCAGCGGTGACGGAGTGGCTTCAAGAGCTCCAGTCCCAGCAACAGCTTTTGGTGGAGCAACTGCACCAGGCCAAGGAAGCGTACAAAGCCCAGGCTGACCGCCACCGCCAGGTGGGGCCGGAACTTCGCGTCGGTGACCTGGTTTGGCTCTCCACTCGCCACCTCCACCCCTCTCGACCTTCGCGGAAGTTGGACGCCCGCTTCACCGGCCCGTTCCCTATCGTGGACCAAGTCTCTCCTGTGGCATTCCGTCTCCGGTTGCCCGCAAACCTGAAGGTTCACCCGGTCTTCCACAGGTCCCTTCTGAGTCCAGTGGCCCCACCCGACAAGTTCCACCTGAACCGTCCCCGACCGCAGCCAGTGTTGGTTCAGGGAGAGCCTGAGTACGAGGTGGAACGCATCCTGGACTCCCGATACCGCAGGGGAAAGCTGCAGTATCTCATTGACTGGAAGGGGTACGGACCGGAGGACCGTTCCTGGGAACCAGCGGCCAACGTCCACGCACCTGCCTGCCTCCGAGAGTTCCATGCGACGTACCCCGGCAAGCCGGGTCCGGTCCCTCGGTTGAGGGGGGGGGCCTGGGAGGGGGGATGGTGTGATGGCCTGGGATTCCGATTCAGAGGATGAACCAGAGGAATCCCAGCCTGCACAGGAGTCCCCGCCTCCAGGGCCGGCTGAACTGGGGCAAGGCCTAGATGCTGAAGAGCCTGCACCTGTGGCAGAGCACCAAGAGCTGGCCCCAGGTGAAACCCTTCTGGCCCCAGAGGTGCTTGAGGACTCAGTGGCTACAGGTGAGCCTCCTCCAGGGCCCAGTAACCCTTTGGCCTCTCCTGATCTGCAGAGGCTTAGGGCAGAGAGGCGAAGGGAACTGGTTGCTCCCAGGAGGAGTGCTCGCCTTAAGGCCAGAGGAGGCGGGGCTCCTGGGGGCCGAGACTGCCCCTGGCCTTAGAAGAGGATAAAAGCCCAGTCAGCCCGGTCCCAGGTTGCGGGAGCAACGTCGTTGTTGGCTTTGGACCTTCCTGTGTTCCTGATCCCTGATCGGCCTCCTGTTCCTGACCATCCGGTGTTCCTGTACCCTGCTCGGCCTCCTGTTCCAGCGTTCCTGTTCCCCGCCCGGCTCTCCACCTCGGACCTCGCCCCTCTTCGTGTGGACTCAGACTACGCTCACAGTACCTTTCCCCTGGGTCCAGCACAGCTGGTTTGTTTGCAGCCTGCTCAGTACCTCTCTTACGTCCCGCACATGCTGCTCCTCATTCTCTGAGTACACCAATACGCGGTCTAAAAATGCCACACAGTTTTTGTAAAGTAAAGGTCCCAGGACGTGATTCATGAACGATTGAAAGCAGGCTGAGCCCGCTTGTATACCGAAGGGCATAACGAGATACTCAAAGGCCCCCAGGGGGGTGAACATGGTGATTTTCCATTCGTCTCCTTTTCTCATTCGTATCAGGTTATACGCCCCCCTCAGGTCCAGTTTGGTAAAGATTTTCCCCTTCCTCACTCGGTTCAAAATGTCATTGATTCTGGGCATGGGGAATGTCACGGGTTCTGACACGGCATTCACGGCCCTGTAATCAACTACAAGCCTGGGTTTATCCATGTTTTTTTTGTCCACAAAGAAAACTGGGCTACCCCCCACCGCTCGTGACTCCCTGATGAAACCTCGTTTGAGGTTCTTGTCAATGAACTCCCTTAACTCCTGCATCTCCCTGTCGGACATAGCGTACAGCTTGCCCACTGGTAACTGGGCTCCTGGGAGTAGGTTAATTTGATAGTCAAAGGGCCTGTGCGGGGGCAGTTTATCTGCTTCTCTTTCGCTGAAGACGTTACCCAGGTCGGCGTATTGGCGTGGTACCTTCCCTTTATCCGCTACTTCCATCCCTGCTAGGGTGGCCTTGGCTCCTCCCTGAGCCTCTTCTCCCTTGCAGTGTGTTAGGCAATGTGCTGACCCAAAGGAAACTACCCGCTGGTGCCATCCCACTAGCGGATCATGCAGCGCTAGCCAGCTCATCCCCAATATGATGGGTGCCCCTCCCAGGGTGGCCACATTGAACGCTATTACCTCCGTGTGTCTGGCCACCTTCATTATCATAGGGACAGTCTGTTGGTTAACTTCTCCGCCCAACAGCTCCCTCCCATCAATCGTTGTGACCTGTAAGGGGTTACTTAAAGGGATCGTCTGTATCTGGTGTTCTGCTGCAAACTCCTTGCTCATAAAATTGCAGGAGCTGCCTGAGTCCAATAGCGCCTTTATCTTTAGTGGGTGTCCGTTTGGTAGCTCTAGCACCACCTCTACTACAAGTGCTGGTCTTGGGGGTTCAGGCTTGGGCACATTCACTGCTCTTTGGCCTGGCTGCTGTGCCCCGATGCTGGCAACCAGGCGTTGGCTTTTACCTGCTCCTGAACCCCCTCTTCTTCACCCCCAACAGCTCCCGCCATTCCTTCCCATTCCTTTCTTTGCGGACAGACTCTGGCAAAGTGACCTGGCTGATGGCAGAGGAAACATTTCTTGGCGCTCTTTCCCTCCTTCTTTCCCCCATTGTTGGTGTTTGAAACTCCGCGCGCGCGCGCTGTCCCAATCTCCATTGGTTCTACAGGCGGAGAATGGTGCTCTGGCATCTCTGGAATGCGGAACTCACTCCAACGTTCCCCTTTCCCTTCCCGCTTCTCCAAGGCTCTCGCCTCCTGGCGCGCTCCTATGGTGAGCGCGGATTTAGTCAGCTGGTCCATAGACTCCGCCCTGGGCGCGCAGGAAAGCTCATCCTTTACCGCCGCGGATAAACCTTCTTCGAACAGCATTTGTATCGGTTCCGCAGTCAGGTCCCATCCCAATTTATGGATCAGCATGGTAAACTCTGTCCAGTACTCTCGGACGGAGCGATTCCCCTGTTTACACGCCATCAACTGTCTGCGCGCCACCCCTTGCTCAATCTCGCTGGAAAACATCAGATCCATGGCGCGAAAAAACTTTCTCGAGTCTTTTAGAACGTCATTATTCGCTGCCGTCAGGGGCCTCACCCAGTCTTTCGCCCCTCCTTCGAGATGCCCAATGATAAACGCCACTCTCGATTCCTCATCGGGAAAGTCATCAAACTGCAGCTTGAGGGTGTATTGCATCTCTGTTCTAAAGGCTTGATAATTTCTGGGATCCCCCCCAAACTTCTGCACCAACCCCGGCACCTTCCTTGCGAGTGGGGTGGTTTTTCCCTTGTCCGCATCCTGAGCCTGCCTCTCTTCAAGCCTCGCCGTTTGCATCGCTAGCTGGAGCTCCAACACCCTATACCTTTCTTCCAGGCTTGGACCCGCTCCAGCTCCTCCTGCATCTCCGGCTCCGGTTGGGTTGCTCATGATGCCTCTTTGCACAAGCGGCTTTCAGAGACTGTCAGATTGCTGTGATGGGATGATGAGCTGCTTGTGCGTTAAAGCTTAGTCCCTCAGAGCTTGGGCATGGTTCTCAAACTCTGCCTTAAGCGGAGCCCCCTTAAACATGACTCCCTCAATCGCTAGCAGAATCCGACAGTGGGCGTTTGCGAAATCTGCCCCAACATAAAAGTTCCTTAACGGAAACACGTCTTTGGGATTCTCGGCGAGACAGTTTCCGGCGAGGAGTGGGTGTGCCTATGGGGGGTCCTGAGACTTCTCCACTGTTTTCACTGGCAGTCTCTCGGAGCCCTCCCTCCGACTCACTTTCTCTCTGAGTTCTTTCCCCCCCCTGCTGGTACCTTCCTCTGCTGCTGAGTCTCTCTTAGCGTCTGAGAGCCCTTCCACCGCCTGCCTTTCCGATGGCAGTTCCCTGACAGGTGTTAATATTCACTTGTAGTTTTTCTAAAATGTTGATTGTATTCCTCATATTGTCAGACAAGTGTCTACCAGGGAGAAAGCCAGCTTGGTCTTTATGTATCTCTTCCACTAATACTTTTTTCAATCTTTTAGCCAAAATATCCGCAAAAATTTTGCAATCCACATTAAGCAGGGATATGGGGCGGTAGTTCTTAAATTGTGTCTTTTCAGACTGAGTTTTCGGTATAAGTGTAATATAAGCTTCCTTCCACGACTCTGGCGCTTCCCCCCCTCTAAAATTTCATTACAAACCTCCTTTAGTGGTTGAATTAGCCAATCTTTCAAAATTCTGTAGTATTTTGAGGTTAAACCGTCCGGCCCTAGAGATATGCCCAACTGCATATTCTGAACGGCACCTTCCACCTCCTGTTCTCTTATTTTATAGTTCAGCATTAACTTGTTTTCTTGAGAGATTTTTTGTAATCCATTAGTTTTCAAGAATTGGTCTATATCAGTCTCTTTCTGTGGCCCTTGTGTGTAAAGTTGTTTGAAGTATCTCTGGAAGCAATTTCTAA
The DNA here is from genome assembly GCF_964106915.1 of Podarcis gaigeae. NCBI lineage: Eukaryota > Metazoa > Chordata > Lepidosauria > Squamata > Lacertidae > Podarcis > Podarcis gaigeae. The sequence continues at coordinate 78,188,166 of NC_139684.1, forward strand.
TCTCCTGTGGATTCTGTATGTTCTTTCCTTCCACTTCCAAATTTATAACAGTATTTAGCTTTTGCCTTTTTTTCATCTGCCAAGCTAACAGTTTCCCGCATTTATTAGCCGATTCAAATGTCTTTTGTCTCATCTGTTTAATTCTCCATTCTACTTCCTGATTTATCATTTTCATATATTATACTTGATATAACTTTATTTCTCTCAGAATCTCTTGCGACTTTGGTTTCGCTCTAAGTTTCTTCTCTCCTTCTCTTATTTTCTCCATTTTTTTTTCATTTTTTTCATTTTGAGTCCTCTTTTTTATTGCCTTCTGTTGAACAGAAACCCTCTCATGACCGCTTTGCTTGCGTCCCAGATTACTCTTTTTTCAGTGGTAGTATTCATATTTATCTCAAAATAATCTCTCAAGGTTTTTGGGGCCTTCTTGATAGTCTCTGCGTCTCTAAACAGGGTGTCATTCATCCTCCATCTAAAGGAACCAATCGGTGTTAGTTTCATCTCCATTCTCACAGGATTGTGGTCGGAGCACGTTTTAGGGCAGATTTCCACTTTTCGAATCTTGGGAGTCATTCCTCTAGTTATCCAGATTTGGTCAATTCTTGTCCATGTCATTTTAGCTTCAGAGAAGAAGGTTCCCTCTCTGCCCAGGGGGTTCTTAGTTCTCCAGGTATCAATTAAATCCATATTGTCAGTCGTTTCAAAAAAGGGTTTTGGTAGTCTTCCATCTTTAGTAACTACCTGTCTTTGTGACTTATCCATATTTGTAGACACCACTCCGTTCATATCTCCCATCAAAATGATATTACAGTCCATATAGTCCAACAATGTCTCATGCAGTTTCTTAAAAAATTCAGATTTCCCCTCATTTGGTGCATAAACTCCTACTATCAGCAGTTTCTCTCCTTGGATTTGAATTTCAATTGCCACAAATCTTCCTTGGTCATCTTTAAATATAAATTTTGGAGATAAGCTCTCTTTTGCATAAATCACAACTCCTCTCTTTTTGACCTTATCTGATGAAATAAACTCTTGACCTAATCTTTTATTAATCAATACTTTCCTATGTAACCTTGTCACATGGGTTTCTAGTAAGCAAATCAAGTCCAATTGTTCCTTTTTCAACAAATGAAAAACTTTTTTCCTCTTATCCGGGGAATTAAAACCGCGAATGTTCCAACTTAATATCTGCAGAGACATGGTGAAATTATTTCGTTTTTCCTCTTACTGTTCCAAGTAATTGTTCTTGTTCTGTCGGTGGTGTCACTTTCTCTGGTTTGTCCAATCCCAAAAGAGGCGTTGCTGGGTCTAGTATTCCTGGTTTTAATGCTCTTGGCTCTTCTTCTTCCTCAGCTTCTTTTTGAAGGTTTTCTCCGTGATCCCTCAAAAATTTCCCTTTATCTTCCACTGATCTTATTTTGATTTTTCTCCCTTTGAAATTAAAAGAAAGGCCTTGGGGGAATTCCCACCTGAATGCAATTCTGTTGCTTCTTAACAGGGCCACTAAATCTCCGTAGTTAGCCCTAAGATCCAATAGATGTTTCGGAATGTCCTTAAAAATCTCTATTCTTGAGTCTTCTATTTCCAAGGACTTCTGGTAGTGCAGGCTCAATATTTTATCTCTCTCTTCTTTCGTTCGGAGAGTAATCAAACAGTCTCTCACCCTGTTCTTTCTTCCCCCTTTTCCAAGTCTGAAAGCACTTACTATCTTAAAGTCTTGTTTATCTGAGTCAAGGTTCCAAAAGTCTGCAAATTCCTGTGTAAGATAATCACTTAGGTTGTCTTTCTCAAGTTCAGGTACAGCCCTGATCCTCAAGTTAGTCTCTTTTTCCTTCAGTTCAATCATAGACAACAGCGACCTATGATCCTCTAGCTGTTTACTTATCGGTGGTATCTTTTCCTCTAGAGCCAACACTTTCTCCTTTGCTATTTTTTTATTTAACGTAGATTCTTGCAGCAGTCTGTCGATAGCTTCTGTATTGGAATTCACCTTCTGCCCCAAGTTATTAATGCTTGTAGTGTTTTGGTCAATCTTAATTGATGCATCAGCAACCTGATTGCTTAATTTTTCCAAAGATTCAAAAATTTTATTTAGTGCTGAAGCTAATCCCTCTTCAGATGCCATTCCTTTTGACCCAACCTGTACGGATTCTTCCCCTTGTGGTACAGAAGGGCCAGATGCTGATGGTCTGCGCTGCTGCTGCACTCTAATTTTGCCCGATCTTGTCGTTTTTTCCTGAGGCAGATTTGCCATCACCCTGCATCTGTGGATCAAGGTCAGTCCCACAGCCCAGACTTGTTTTGCAGTGGAAATTTCCCTGGCCGATTAAAATGGAAAATTCCCAGTTGTAAGAGTTGTAAAAGATTCAAAGCTCCTCTAGGGGGACACAGTAGCAGCCAATATTTGTTACAGTAAAATGTCTTTTCCAACTTTTCAGGTCCCCTTTCAATAATAAGCAACAGTTTCAGATTTAGAGAAAGCCTTCAGAACCTTCAAAACACTTGCAGAGTATCTATCAAAAGTTACATTGTCCATAAACAGTGCAACTCTCAGCACGGCAGTTCTATTGTTCCTTGGCAGTCCGTTCCCAAAGATTAAGTGGTGGTCTTTGCTCCCTTTTCTCTCCTTTTCTTTTTTTTGCAGGCAAAAAATTGTTTCCCTTCTTCCCTCCCCTCTCCTGCCGCTCAGGGAGGGAGCCCTCTTAATTTTGACGTTAGGAATTAAGTCCTATTAACACAATTTTTCCAGTTCTTAGCTTAGAAAGTCTTTGCTTTAATCTGTTTACAAAAAGCGGAAGGCGGACTTCCTGTTTACACCTTCCCGCTTCAGTACCCAATTCTAATTGTTTTCCTTTAGTTCCCCGGTCTTTAACTTGACCTACTCACGGGTTGTTGTTTAAAAGTCAAAATGTCACAGGAAAAAGGTCAGCGCTCTCCGACAATAGCTGTGCAGCTTCACTCCGCAGAAGTAGCGATTGACTCTCAGCACCGCGCCAGACTCCCTGATAATAATAATAATCTTTAGTGGTCCAATGACCCATAACAATTCTTGGCAACCAGGGCAGATTAGTACTCTCTGATAGGCCACTGGAGATGCATTGAGGAGTCAGGGATATAAGAGGATACCTTCTGGACCACCCAAAAAGCTCATCTAGTTCAGCATCCTGTTCTCAGATAATTGAAGCAGATGCCTTTCGGACAACCTGAAAAAAAAAGCAGGAGTAGAGCAGACTCTCAGAGGCTTCTTGGCTTTCATATCAGAGGAAATGCAGCCATTGTGTCTACAAGGCTTCTCTCATAACAATAGAACCTGTGGACAAGCAATGAAATGGAAGGAGGGTAAATTCAGGACAAATAGAGGCAATAACTGCATCACACAGCAAGCATTTAATCTTTGGAATTGGGTATCAGAAGAAGTAATGGTGGCCAACAACTTGAATGTGCTAAATTGCGGATTACCCTCATCCTCCATGAATTTGTGGATTGATGGCTACTAAACTTGATGGTGAGGGGACGCAGGTGGCACTGTGGGTTAAAGCCTCAGCGCCTAGGACTTGCCGATCAAAAGGTCGGCGGTTCGAATCCCTGCGGCGGGGTGCGTTCCCGCTGCTCGGTCCCAGCGCCTGCCAACCTAGCAGTTCGAAAGCACCTCCGGGTGCAAGTAGATAAACAGGGACCGCTTACCAGCGGGAAGGTAAACGGCGTTTCCGTGTGCGGCTCTGGCTCGCCAGAGCAGCGATGTCACGCTGGCCACGTGACCCGGAAGTGTCTCCGGACAGCGCTGGCCCCTGGCCTCTTAAGTGAGATGGGCGCACAACCCCAGAGTCTATCAAGACTGGCCCGTATGGGCAGGGGTACCTTTACCTTTACCTTAAACTTGATGGTTAAGTTCTATGTCTGCCATTTGGGGCAATTTGGCACTTAATGTCTGCTTCTGGAAACCAGTTGTGGGGAGAATGGTGTTGTTCTCAGGTCCTGCTTGCTGGCTATGCCAGGCATCTGGTTGGTCACTATGAAAATGGTTTTCTTGAACAGATGACCTGATTTAGCAGGCTGATACAAGTTCTGGTCAGCTGAAATTTACAGCAAATCTTCTTACAGCAGCCAAACTCCTTATTGGCTTCAAGTGTGCCATAATGTACCTGCCAAAAAACTGTGCTTTCATAATTTTCTCTAATTGGATACAATTGCTCATGTGCCTGAGTGAGGGAAGCCAAAAGAGACAACAGCTTGAGAAAATATGGGGCCCTTTTATAATATGTACCTAGGGTTGGGATCCCCGATCCTGGGAACCAAATGCATGGTTGGTGGTTGGTGGATGGATGGCAGCTGTCAGAATTTCATATAGTTCCCAAAAATGACTTAATGCAATTTCTACTCCATGTTTTGTGTTCCAATATTAAATTACAAGATGTTTGGGAAAGCATGCAATCTTTACTGTCATCATTTCCCACCCCCTCACTGGACCAGTTCTGCCTAGGGCTCCTCTTCTTAGCCTATAAATCCTCCAAGGCAGCCTCTTCCTCAATCAGTTACCTGATTCTTTGAACTGAGTTCTCCTCAGCTTTTGATCTCTCCAGCACTATGAAGAGCTTCCTGAGTATTTGTCTCTTCTTGGCCATCCTTTCTGAAGGTAAGTAGGAAGCCGCAATCTTGAATTGCTTTTTCAAATGTGGGAGGGGATATGAAGCGGGCTAGAGAAGGCAAACTGATATTGGCTCTAGGAAGGATAAAGGAAGCTAAAGATATTGGAATACTGAGAATATGGACTCCAAATTTTGGAAGACAGCTTTGTGGAGTGTAATTCTGTTTCATGAGGTTGGCTTTCTTCACATACAACATGTGTGCTGCCTGTGAAAGTATGCAATGGGACTGCTAAAATCCCATTGTGCACCTCATTGTGTGTTGTGGGGGAGGACATCCCTGCTTTAATGTATGCATTCATAATAGTAAAATGGATGAAGACTGTGTGTCTCTCCATCTTTCTGTCTGGAGATGTTCCTGTGTGAGAGATAGGGGGAAGATATGTGTCAGTGTGCATACCTACATCAACCCACCACTACATGTGGATCCGGAGACCAATAAGGTTGCTCATGTCCGGCTTGGAAGATTGTATCCAGGTGGGAATGTAGATTCCATTTCTCAATGCCTGAGGAACTGATGTATTTGGTGCTGAATATTTCTTTTGTCTCTGCAGTGACAGCTGAGATATGTAAAGTAAAGAAACTAAATGACAGTGTTTCAAACGGCACCTGTGAAACTTCCGAAGGTGGCAGTTGCTTTTTTCGTGTTATTGGCAGAAGTTTTAGTGAGTATAAATCCTTTCTGTCAGATTAAACCTGAGTGTGTGGGTCCATCATTTGGACCCTGACATATCGGGGGGGGGGGGGGGACAGAATGCGGATCTCACCCAGTGTTGAGAAATTCTTTTTTCCCAACAATTAATTAAATATTAGTAGAATTAAAACTATATAAAATATGTGTAAAATGTATCAATGATTACAATAAAAGTGGTATCAACCTTTTCAATAAAAACAATAATTCCTCAAAAGCCTGTTGGGACAAGGTCTTCACCTGCCAGGAGAAGGACAAGAAGGGAAGCTATCTAGCTTCTCCTGGGAGGGATTTCCAGTGTTGGGAAGCAGGCAGTGAGATGGTTCTTTTCCATGTCAATAACTAATAAAGTGTGCAGCCTCCCCCACACCTTTCCATAGGGCAGCCTCTTAGCCTTGGAGAACCACTGGCAACCTTCTTCTGAGCTTTGCCACCTGATTACTGTTAATACATTATGCATGAATATTCAGGCCTCATCTTTCTCCGGCCTTTGACTCACAGCTCCATCACCAACTGGTTTTCCCAATGGCCAAATCCTAAGTAACAATACCTCACTGGCAGGTCACTCTCCACTCATTAGTACCCAACATAATCAGAGTCTACTCTTTGTGGGTTCAAACACAAGTGATGCAGTGGTCAAGTGTGTAGCCAGTGATGAATACAAGAAGACATGTGTTCAACCAATGATCAACCAGTCCTCCTGTTGGTTGAAAGACAGTTGGGAATGACCAATGTTAGAGTTTACCTATGGCAACATCTAGCAAACCCCAAGAAGCTACTGGTAAGGGTTGCTCTTTTCCCTGATCCCCTGAGCTGGGTGTAGGGACAAAGATTGCAGTCTTTCCAGATGGCATGATGTTTTGGGGGAAAGGGGCTTCCAATCCCATTGTTGGGAAAATTGAAAGGGTTCATAGACTGGAGGTATGTCTCCCAGAAAACCATAGGTCCTAGGCTCAAAAGAATATGGAATAATCCAAATGATACAGTTCCTTGAAATTAATATTTTCTCTATCGTTCCCCCATATATATTTTTTTTGGAAAGGAATGATTCCATATTCATTTTAAGGCAGAATATTTTATACCCACACAGGTGGAAGTATAAAGTATACCTACTTTACATAACAAATGCCAATCAATATGGGGGAAATACTCAGACTCACTCCCCACATATCCAGTAGTGAAATCTCAATATTTTCCAGCTTGCAGCAACCATATGATGGTTGGACAACATGGAATGACTGTGCTACTTATGCCACCCTGAAAAGTATTTTATGGGACCTATGTTTGATTTATGGGTGGTGTTTGCAGTGATTTTATTAAACTCACAATTTAAGATTTTATTTTATTATACCCAGGGGCATAACTTGCACACTGCACACAATTTACCCTTCCTTGACTAATGTAATTAGCAAAACCAAGAAGTTACCTTGTGTTATGTGGCATCTATTGACAAACCCATCATAACACACAACAATATTCAATATTTATCATTTTCTCCCTTTTCCCAGTCTTGTGGCCTATGAGACACCTGAGCATGCTTATGAACCAAGAGCAGGAATAACATTTAGGTTGACATAAACATCACTAGGACTAAATTAACAACAGCCTTTTCTTTATTTTTTCCCTTTGGGGGAGAAAACTGCAATCACTAAGGAATAGAAATCTTTTTAGTTAAAAAGTATTTTAAAAAATCATGAAACAGCCAGGGACAGAGCCAAGAGGAGCTGCATGTTTGGCACTATTATTTCCTAAAAGCAAAATATTTTCATTTTAAGATATAGAAAAAGGGAATAAATGAGGAACCAAAGTATGTATAGAAAAATCCACAGAAATAAGAAAATTAATCTCCCCCCACATTTGGCACACAGAATGGTACAGTATCACAGGAGATAAACAATTCTCCAGGCTTGGTGTAGGCATGAATAGAAGTGATGACCTCAGGAATTTGGGCACCTTTTAATATCTGAAAGGAAATAAACTTGAAAAATTTCATAGTCAGATACCACAACATAACCAGACATGAATTTATCACGGTCATTTGTTTTACAAAAGTCATCAATATACAGAATCAAGTCGAAGAAAGGAACATCATTAATATATGGATGAGGTGTGACACTGAATCGGAACCTTGTTTGCTACTTTTACAGGAGCTATTAATCTATAAATCAAATCAAGTTCAGGGTAAAAACAAGAAAAGGAAAATGAACTAAATTTCATGGGGGGGGAGTTGCAGGAATAGGCTGATCCAGCAAACAGTGGTTACAGTAGTAAAAACTAACAAAAAAATAAATTAATTTTTATTAGTTTTCAGAATTTTAACAAATCAATCCAGATCATTTAAATTTAATATAATTTTTTTTTTACAAAAAAGGTTTCCTGCTCCTTTCACAAACATATGTCCATTGCTTCCTGATATTGCCACATTCATTCTTCTTTTTTAATCACCTTCTATTAGTCGTAATCCATTTCCCTAGCTAACATTCTTGGTTTTTTTTTACACACAGCACCATTGATATTTTCCAAACATATAAAATAACCATCTCGCATGTGCAGCCTTTTCAGAAGTCTTTTCACAGACTTAGAGTGGAGAGAGATTAATTGCCAACTTTCTCAGTCCATTCCATTCCTTTGAAAACATCCCTTCCGTTTTTCAAGGACGTTCCGAGTTATAAATAACTCCCGAAAAGATGCCTTCTCTGCCATTAAAATCCTGGGGATTGTTTTCTACAACTCGCAGTTAAAAATCAAAATCATATTTATAAACTCCTGGGAAGTCTAATTACCGTACTTTTCTCTCTATAACACGCAGATTTTTTTCTCTTAAAAAGTAAGGGGAAATGTCTGTGTGTGTTATTGAGTGAATGTGTGTTCCCTTGAGCCAACTGGCCCGAGTGCAGGAGCAAAAATCAGGCAAAAATCTGATCGCGCGTGCGTCAGGGAGGAGGGACGCCTGAAGAGAGGAAGCTGTTGCTTTCCTGTATTCTGCCTCAGGGTCTTACTGCCCACCCTCTTCTGTTTTGGTTGCTGTTTGCTCAAACGGAACAAAGAGCAGGGAAATCCCCTCCCCTCCAAGCAAGCAGAGGGGAACAGAAAGGATCTCGTCCTTCCTTCTAATTCCTCTCCGTGCTCCGGTGCTGCTGCGTCCAGGGAAGCATTTTAGGGACTCACAGGCAGCCGGAAAACATGCAGGTGGGATAGAGAGAGAGAGAGGGATGGCTTGGGTGGTTGGGTGGGGGGGAAATGTTGCCTTCCTTTTCTCCCTCCTGTTAAACCCCTCTCCTGCATTCTTAGCCAGCTGCTTCTCTGCACACCCCTCTCGTGCTCCTTGTCCCTTCTGTGTTTTTCCTTCCCTCCGCACTTAAAATGTGGTTACAAAGCACGGATCCACATGGATCCTCAGGATCTTTGCATTCGGTCACCCCAAATTCACCATCAGATCACATAGCATGTCCATGGCTACAGCCTGCACCAAAAAAATCATGCACCCAGTGTTGCCTTGGGCTGCAACGGTGCAAAAATGTGGTTACAAAGCATGGATCCACAGGGATTCTCAGGATTTTTGCATTGGGTCACCCCAAATTCACCATCAGATCACATGTCTGTGGCCACAGCATGAGGCACAAAAATGATACACCCACTGTTTCATTCAGAATCCCCCCCCCCTGTTTTCCTCCTCTAAAAACGATGTGCGTGTTATGGTCAGGTGCGTGTTATAGAGCAAAAAATACAGTAGCAGTCCTTAGGAAACCACTCTCTCATCCACTCTTTCTTCATACAGTTCAAAGAAACTGTATATAAAATCCATTCTTCTGCTGAGAGGGGAAGATTTTTTTTTTTGTAAAACCCTTAATTAGGCATAAATCATTGGTCCTCTCTCTTCCTCCAGATAACAGATAATCTCTAAATGTCTGCACATTATTCTTTCGTGTTGCAGGAAAGGTCAACGGGGGGGGGGCATTTAGAAACCTTCAGAGTAAACATTGCTTTGCCTCCCCTCCCATTCTGGCTATTGTAAGTCTTTTTGCGCTTGTTGAAAATCATTAAGATAACTTCATGGCTCAAGTCCACTCCTTTTGGCAGCTGATTAGTTGCAGCCCTTTATCATATGCCATTACAGGAGTGCCCCATAATTAATGCAATATTCCGAATTCTTGAGGAACTGATCACAGATCATGCCAGAAATGGAGGTTTGTCCATGGCAGGGACACATTTCCCAGGCTGCACCCGCACTGCCTTTCTAGCTGGGAGATATGAGTTTAAGCGACACCGTGGGATACCGTGCACTCCCCAGACCCCTGGGAAGCGTTGCCAGGAATTTTATGTCATAAATCCTGCCTTTCCCCTGTCCAGGCAGCTACCCTGCCCTAGAGGGCAGAAGAGCTCAACCACCATGAACATGATGTCAGTTTTAATTAGTTTTGCCTTTTGTTATTTTTAAATCATTTTTATTGAAAGTTTTCAGCATAAAATACAATAAAAGCCAAGCTAATCTAAAGAAAAAGGATACATAAAAGCAAGAATAAGAAAGGAAGAAAATAAAGAAGTGAAGGAACAAGAAATGAAGAAGAAATACAAAGCTCTTTATCACAGTTATCAGACGCCTGACATTTCAAACAAGTTTCTTAGAATGGAGGTTTCCCTCCCAGAAACCTAAAAGGAAAGGATGTAGGCTCCAAGTGAAAAGATAGGCCTGTAATGAAATGCAAATCTGCATAGGCACAGCCTCAAAAATAAGGAGGAGACTGTAAAGAACCACATCCAAATCAATGTTGGGGTTTTTTATACACTTCTAGATTACACGTGATTTCATTTCACCAATCAAAGGATCAAAGGAATCTTAATGGTTGAAACCAATTCTCTATGGCCACAATAGATTCTAACAATTTGTCCTTTTCACTGTTATGGAAAGCACATTTGCTACATACCATACCCAAAAGTAGCTATAAGGGAGCATCACAAAAAAATCATTCAGGAGAGTAATGATTTGAATTTTAGCTGATCTAGGTATTCAAATTATCTCTCACAGATGGCTCTGCAAAGCTTGAAACTGAAATGGGATGTACTACAGATTGCACCTCAGGGAACTACAGTTTCACTTCAGGAAAAGGTCCTTTCTTGCGGGATGTCAGGTTCTGCTGTCATGCTAGAGACTGCTACACGAAATTTTTTCAACGTAAGTATATGCATGTTTGTATATATCCTCAAGCATAAACAGCATTGAGGCTTTAAGGGTTTTCCTTGGTTGCCATTAGACAAACGATATCAAACAGATGGCATTGGAGATCTTCGATGAAGCCCAAGATAGATCACAGCTTCCCTGTAGCTGGTTAGAGGACACCAAAGGTGGTCCCCATGATACCTCATAGTAAGGAAAAATGTAAAGGTAAAGTACCCCTAGACAGTTAAGTCCAGTTGAAATTAACTATGTAGTGCAGCACTCACCTCACTTTTTAGGCCGAGGGAGCTGACATTTGTCTGCAACAGCTTTCCAGATCATGTGGCCAGCATGACTAAACTGCTTCTGGTGCAATGAGACACCAGAGCAATGAGACAGGCTTTGATGGAAGCCTGTAAAGGTGGTGTTTCCCCTTCGCAGTAACACTCCAACACAGTCAGCATCGTATTTACAGTCTTTATTACATATATACAAGAAACAGCTACAGTTCAGAATTACACTTCCAAACCCGTTGAGTCAGATTTGGGGAGTGGCTCCCTATGATTCCCATGCCAACAAAGTAGGTGTGGGAATTGCATGAGACATCTTTGATCCTTATGTTTCATTTCCCTCCTTGTCTGTGCTGATTTGAAAACCCCCTCCCTTCCTGAGTCTGAGCTTCCTTCCGAAGCCTCTGGGTGCTTGCAGGGCTCTTCAGCATCCCTGAGCCCCTGCTCTCCCGGGCTACTCTCCACCCCCTCTTCCGCTTCCTCTGTCTCTGGGTGGTTGCGGGGCTCTTCAGTATCCCCAAGCCCCTGTTCTGCCTCTTCTGTCCTTTGCTCCTCCAAATCCTTCTTGACATAACCCTCCGTCTCTAAGCCCTCCCCAATCCCCTTCCTCCTCTCTGTCTGCAGGGGGGAGGTCCAAATCTTCCGGTAGCTCTATCTCTTTGTCATGGTCCAATCTAGTCTCTGGCTCTGCCCAATTCCTAGGTTTGGGCTTGTGGGGGTGTCTCCTGTGAAACTCCCTCTGCAATCGTGGCACATGGACATGCTCCAACAGTTCCCAGGAGTTCTCGGCTGATGAAAAGCCTTTCCAAGCTACAAGATGTTGTAGTTTCCTCCTGTGCCATCTGGAATCTAAGATTTCCTGAACTTCGTACTCCTTCTCTCCTTCTACCAGTGTAGGAGGGGGAGGATGTTCCGTCCTCTCCCCCTGGTACCTGTGTGCTGGAATAAATGGAGACAGCAAAGCCCTGTGGAATACTGGGTGTATCCTCATTGTCTCTGGCAACCAGAGCCTAAAGGACACCGGATTAATCTCCTGCACCACCTCAAATGGCCCCAGCCTTCTTGGCTCTAGCTTCTTGCACCTCCCTTTGAACGGCAACCCCTTGGAGGACAACCACACCTTGTCTCCTACCTGGATTTTCTCTTCCTCCTGCCTATGTGCGTCTGAGGTCCTTTTGTAAGCTGCCTTCGATGTTTCCAGGTTTTCTTTCACTATCTTATGCAAGTACTCCATTTCCTCCACAAACTCCTCAGCTGCTGGTACTGACAGCACCTCTTCCCTACCCAGAAAGGCCCTGGGATGCACATCCTAGTTCGCCACAAAAGGTGCCATGTCCATAGATGTGTGCACTGCATTGTTGTCCATAAACTCGGCCAGGTTCAACTTCTCTACCCAATCGTCTTGCTGGCAGCATGTATAGCACCTCAAGTATTGTTGCAAGGTGGCATTGGTCCTCTCTGACCTCCACCCCTAACAACTGCATTAACTTCCTCCAGAAATGCAAAGTAAACTGACTTCCGCAATCTGTGATTATCCTTAATGGCATACAGTGCAACTTAAACACATGATCCACGAACGACCCTGCTGTCTCCTGTGCGGAAGGTATCTTAGAGCAAGGTACAAAATGTGCCATCTTTTTCAGCACATCTACCACCACCCAAATAACTATTTTGTTTTCTGTGACACTGGCAGGTCAGTAATAAAATCCATGGATACCACTTCCCACAGTTTACTTGGGGTGGGTAACAGTTGTAACAGCCCAGCTGGGGCTGTCCTTTGCCCTTTGGCTCTCTGACAGACTTCACATCCCCTCACGTATTCTGCGGTATCCTCCTTAATCTTGGGCCACCAGAATTCCCTAGTGACTAGGTATATGGTCTTGCTGTGACCAAAATGCCCTGCGGTGGGGCTATCATGATGCTGCCTGAGAACTTTGGCTCGTAGCTCATTTCCTGGTATGTACAGCGTCCGCTTGTAATAGAGAAAGCCTCCTCTCTCTTCAAAACCACCTTCTCTACTTCTCCCTTGGCTCAGTTCAACTAACTTCTTCCTTGCATACCCATCATCAGCAGTTAATGTCTGTAGCTCCCTATCATTGACTACCGTTGCTGCACACTGCCACTGCTCTGATTCAAACGTGTGCCTTACTGTTGGAGGCGACTGCTCCTCCAAATACTCCGGCTTTCTCAACAGCACATCTGCCCGACCATTTGCTCTTCTGGCACATACTCTAGCTTAAAATTGAACCCAGGAAAGAATTCTGCCCACCTGATTTGCCTTTGGTTTAACTGCCGAGCTGTTTTCCAGTATTCCAGATTCTTATGGTCTGCGTGAACCTTTAACTGCCATTGCACACCTGCCAAAATGCTTCCAATTTTTGAACGCTTCAACTGTGGCTAACAGTTTGCGGTCCCAAATCATGTAATTCTGTTCAAAGCGGTTTAACTTCCTAGAGTGAAAGGTGCATGGTCTCCAGTTTCCTTCTCTATCCTGCTGCAGTAACACTGCCCCTGTGGCCTGATTTGATGCATCTGTTTCTATTCTCCCTGACAAAGCCAGAAGGCATGGAAAAACTGTTTACCTAGAAATAACTCCACTTCTGGAACACCAGCTACATTGTGGCATCCTGGCCCTTCTAATATGGTGTTGGCACAGTTTTTTCTGAGGGGATGCAGGGGTACACATACCCCTAAACAGTTTGTGAATCTAAGTTTGGCCTCATTGAGGGGCGGTATTTCAATATGAGTAGGAAAATGAGAATACCCCTAAACATTCCCAGATCATGTGGCCAGTATGACTAAACTGCTTCTGGCGCAATGGGACACTGTGATGGAATCCAGAGTACATGGAAGCACTGTTTACCTAGTAGTAACTCTACCTCTGGAACACCAGCTACAGGGTGACATCCTGGCTTTTTGAATATGGCATTGCAAGATCCCTCACCCATGACCTTGGGGAACAGAAGGCTGAAAACCTTCAGTAATGCTCCCCAGATCAAAGAAAGTAAAGTGAAAAGGACAAGAAAACAAAAGCCAATTAAGAATGCAAAGGTCTTAAATAACAGGCTTAACTTCCATAGACTGTTTGCATTGCTAGGGAATGAAGGGAAGTCTCCCAAACTAACCTAAGCAAATACAGTGGTGCCCCACAAGATGAATGCCTCGCAAGACGGAAAACTCGCTAGACGAAAGAGTTTTCCGTTTTGGAGGTGCTTCGCAAAATGAATTTCCTATGGGCTTGCTTCGCAAGACGAAAATGTCTTGCGAGTTCCTGCGAGTTTTTCCCCCTTCCCCCCTTTTTCTAAGCCGCTAAGCCGCTTATCCGATAAGCCGATAAGCCGCTAAAAGCCGCTAAAAGCCGCTAAAAGCCGCTAAAAGCCGCTAAAAGCCGCTAAACCGCTAATAGCGCTAATCCGCTAAGCCGTCAATGGGCTTGCTTCGCAAGACGAAAAAACCACTAGACGAAGAGACTTGCGGAACGGATTCTTTTCGTCTTGCGAGGCACCACTGTAAAAGGGAGAAAAAGACAAAGAATAGCTTGAAGTCCATGCCTAAACCAGCAACTAATGCAGTCTGAGAAAAGAGCATGGGTGACTGTCCTATTCTCCCTCTCCTGCATGAAGATGCCAATGCACAGGAAGCCATCCAGGATCTTTTGTTATTTAAGTGTCCCCCTTAAAGCTCCCCCTCCTATGTGTAATAATACTACAGAAAGAAGCAGCTATCCGGTGAACAATCTTTTTACTTAGTCCCGATGAAACATCAAGTGTTCCTGTGCAATTATCCTAAATCCAAAGGGATGATATCACAGGTGGAGTGCAAATTGCACCTTTTACAGATTTTGAGACTAGTGAACATAAATTTATTTCACAGTATTAAGCAATATATAAGAATACATAATGCATGATGAATCACAGTGCATATTAAGCAATGGACAAAACATAGAAGTGGCAAATTAATCACATAGACAACCCAGCAATAAATTCCACAACTCACTCCCTAAAAATACTGCTACTTGCCTACTCCTCTCAGGTTGAACTATGAAACACAATACATATTTAACAACAGACTGGGTGGAGTCTCTCTGGACTGTATTTGCACAGTGGCAACTAAAATTGCTCCCTTTTGATAACCCAGCTGCCAGCACCTCTGTCTCATCATTAGAGATAATATCTAGATCTGTATTGTGAGCATAATTAATTCCTGAAACAGAATACAATGGAGATGTTGCAGCCCTCTCACAGAACTAGGGAACTGAGGCTTAGTATTCGGAGAAATATATGGGCTGGATAAAAAGCATTAACTATGGAATTCTTCATATATTATTCTAAATGATATCATGGTGGTAAAGATGATTTAGAGACAATAGGTAGCTATTTAAAAGGTTGAAAGTTACTAATCTTGACAAGACAACCTTGACAAGCAATTAGGAAGGCCTAACTGCTTATTATTACAAAGTACTTAATACCACCTTTACAAACGATCACGAACAATGCTTTGACACTAGGGAAGATACCCGATACTTGGAAGTATGCCAATATTACTTTGACAGCAAAAGAAGACTCTAGTCGAGAATTATAGACCTATTTCTCTGCTTAACTCTGATTATGTATTTTTTGCTACAATATTAGCAAGACTTAGGCAAGTGTTAAGAAACTTAATACATGAAGATCAGACAGGAGTTCTTCCAACAAGAGAATTAAAAGATAAAGGTAGAATTGTATGGAATGCTATTTGAAAAAGAAAAAGTAATTAGCAATTAGCTATGGTTTTAGATGCAGAGAAAGCATTTGATAATATTTCTTGGTGTTTTAGGGGGAAATTACTGGTTATAATGTGGTTTGGGGATAGATTTGTGAGCGGAATAAAGTCATTATATGTAAGGTGCAATTTGCAAACATAATAGTATCTATCAGAAAAATGCATTATTGTTAAGGGAAAAAAACAAGGTTGCTTTCAATGTTAATGCTTATTATAGGGTAAGAAGTGGTGTGTAGGGATATTAGAGAAAATAATGATATATGAAACCTCCAAGTGGGCCTTCAAACTTACAAACTGAGGGCATTTGCAGTTGATGTGGTATTGTTCCTGGAAAACCTGATGGAAAGTGTGGTTAAGGTATTGGATGTAATAAAGCAGTTTGGTAATTTAGCAGGAATTTTATATAACTAAGAATAAGACTAAAATGTTAACAAAAAATATAAACCGGCAAGGTAAAGAGAAGCTGCAAGAAATAACTATATTAAGATAGAAAAGAAGGTGATATATTTGGATATCTGGATAACAAATATGAATGCAAATCTGTTTCAAAATTATTCCCTGAATGTGTGGAGTAAGATTAAACAAGAAATAGGAATATGGAGTAGAATGAAACTTTCTCTTTTGGGAAGAATCTTGGTGATAAAAATGAATATTTTGCCTAAGATGTCATTTCTACTTCACACAATTCTGGTAATAAGTAACATGGACTTCTTCAAGCAATGGAAAAAAGAATTATCGAAATTCATCTGGCAGGGGGAAAGACCAAGGATCAAATTTAAACTACTAACAGATGTTAAGGAAAGAGATGGATTCTCATTGCCAGATTTAAAATTATATTATGAAGCAGCCTGTCTGATTTGGTTAAAGGAATGGATATCTTTACAGAATACAAATTTGTTAGATTTGGAAGGATATGGGAATCGGTATGGGTGGTATGTTCACCTGTGGTATGATAAGATAAAGGCATATTGAGAATTTTTAAATAATTGTATAAGGAGAAGTTTGTATAATGTGTGGACCTGATATCAAGACTTACATGAAAGGAAAACATATCGTGTTTTTTAGGAAATGCAGGTTTTAAAAAGTTAGAAGAAAATGGAGATGGGTGATACCCAAGCTCACATTTCTTCTGACTTTTCCAATATTTTCAAATTAATGTGTATTTTTGAAAACATGTATTAAAAGGTCTAATGGATTGAATTTCTGACGTTGAAAAAGTTCTGCTTTAAGGAAAAGAAAAAATGATTAAAATGTATGAAATGTTACTAGAATGGACAACAAAAGATGAGCTGGTAAAATCTGCAATGATGCAATGGGCTAAAGATGCAATGGGCTAAAGATCTAGCACATAATATAGAAATGGATGCATGGGAAAGGTTGGAAAGGTTGGAAAAAATTGATATGAAATGTACTGCCTGTTATACTCTCAAAGGAAATTACATGGAAATAATGTATAAATGGTATTTATCAAATTGGCTAATAGTTGTAAATAATTGTTGGAAGTATAAATGGGTACATGGAACTTTTGTTTATAAGTGGTGGACTTGTAAGACAGTGAAGGTTTTTTTGGAAAATGACATATGATGAGATAAAAAAAGATGTCTGAAGTGATTATATACAAAAAACAAAATCTCCTGGAGATTATGGGGAAAGAAGTTCAAAAAAATAAGATTAATTTGTTAATTTGTTAATTCTCTATGCACAAAAATGGAAGAAAGTAGAAGTTACCACCAAAGAAGAATGGATAAGTAAGGTGATGGATTATGCAGAATTGGCAAATTAACAGGCAAAATAAGAGAATCTAAGAATGATTGCTTTGTGGAATAATGGAAACCCGTTTAAGACTATTTAAGGAATTATTGTAGGATGAACTCACGAGCAGGATTTGAAACATGAGCAGCATAAGAAATTAGAGAATAAAGTATTGATGTGTTGGTATATACGATAGAAGGTATTGTGCAGCAGAGAGAAAGAAGTAAAAACACCATGGAAAATGGGCTGGGGAGTCTGAAAAATTGATTATGCATTGATGCATAGATATCAATTTTTTGAAAAGGTAATAAGAAATTATTACACTGCAACAAAAGGAAGGTAGGGAGGGTGGAGAAATGGGCCGAAACCGTGTGTTGATTTTAGTGGTTGTTTTCCACAGTGCCACAACCTGAGTTAAGTGGGCAGGAGTGTCCGACCTGTTTTCCTTCTTTCTCAAAAGCCTGTAAGGGCTCCGAGACCATCAAGTGTTATGATGATCAGACCCAGTGCATAGAGTTTGTTGTTGATCATGGTAAGTAGCACAGCCAGCCAATGAGGTGGAGACAGGGTGGTGGGCTGCTCTCTTGCTCTGTTTGTGGCTTTCTGTCAGAAAATGCACTAAGTGTTGGTAGGGTGAAATTCTCTTTTTCTGAAAATATAACTGCGTTAAATTATCTTTGTTCTTCATATATATAGATGAGACACCATATTTCTGGGGTAGGGTATGAGAAGGAAGCAAAATAATCTGTTTGTTTAATCATGTGTAAAACTGCCTTTTAAAAGAAAGTTTTCACTAACCTTTTAGAAGAAGTAAAGACAGCCATGGACCACCGATCTGGAAAGCAATATTGATGAAGATGGGCCCCTGTAACATAATAAAAAATGGATATTTCTTTTTCTAAATTTTAAACATCTGTGTCAAATTGATCTAATGTATGATTTTGAGATGCCTTCTATACTTGCTCAATACACTTCACAAAAATTAAAATGCTCCTATTCTCTCTTCTGCACACAAACTCACCTGTTACTACCCAGGAACTCATGTGAAAATGTCTCTTTTTCTTTACTAGATGACAGTGCAATTCCCGAAAAGGATTTCCATGGCTGTGCATCACCAAAATTTTGTGCAATGGCCAAGAATTCAATGCATTTTTATGCCTTTTCAGGCACTATAACCAAAGCACGATGCAGTGATACTCTGCCTCTCCGAGAGCAGCTGAACTTTGAAGGGTAGTTAGGAGAGAGCAATGTCTTCTTTCTTTTGGTTCCCACTGTTTCTTGCAGCAGTGGAGGTGGAGGTTGCTTGCCCGGTGGTGTGAGAGGAAGAGCTACTGCACAGGACTCCTGAATCCTCTTATTTGGCTTTTAATGGAGGGTGAAAGGGATGCAGGGATGCAGGGAATAGATAAGTAGGAATGTGGGGCTTGAGGGCTCTATCTCATGATAATATGGTATAGGGTTAAATTTATCTTTGTTCATAATCAAAATAAATTGGTGTGGCAAATAAAAACTGTGTTTTGTGTCTGTATTCATCAAATTAATAATATTTGTTAGCTGCAGTGGCAAAGAGGAGTGTTTTTAAAAGGAACAAATGGGCAATGATTAGTTATTTTATTGATTTATGACATGTTTATACCACTCTATATTTCAAAAAAATCTCTGAGTGGTTTACAATATCATAAGGGCATCACAAAAGATCAAACAAATACAGTAAAAAGGTTCCCACCCAACTTATCAAGAGGAAAGATTGAAGAAAGCTCTAAAATGCAGTCCACCGAGGGTATTTGTAGCTGCTTTTTTTGGAGATTTGCACCCAGTGCAGCCTACTACTGTTTAGCAGAGCTCTGGAGAGCCAGTGAGAGATTCAGGAGTCAGGAACATAAGAGGATTTTTGCTGGAATGCATCAAAGGCTCCTCTAGTTCAGCATTCTGCTTCCAGAGCACCTAACAACAGAAAAGAAGACATGAGCCCAATGGTCCTCTTTCACCTGGGATCGCCACTAACTAGTTTAAAGAGTGGTGGAAGCTGGTCACCATGTGTGGCATAACCCTCCCACTGAAAATGTCAAGCAATTAACAAGAAGCACTCACAGAAATCCCAAATCTACACACTATGTTTCCATTTCTGGCAATCCCTTATTCTCTAGCCGACCAACTTTTTGCAATGCAGGAATCTTTAGCCCAACATGGGGTTCGCACCCACAAACCAGTCTCATGCTCTGCCAAGTGAGCTATCCCACTGCTTGAGCATTTCCTCCTGGTCTAGTGCAAAACTGCAGTATTTCAAGTGCAGAAATCTTTTAATATATGTATTGCAATTAGGGAAGCATGAGGGGGAAAAGAAAGCCCCAGATTAATAAATGCAACTAAGTGTTAGTTTCTGATTGCCACTAAGCAGTGCTTTAGAGTCACAAGGCTCTGTTTTGATTCCACACATTCCATACTGTTGGAAGTCTCGTGGGAGACAGGAGACGGATGTGACGTTAGTGGTTTCCTGTTCCTTTGTTCCTTTGTTTCAGTTGCTCTCTGCTTTCATAGAGAGAGGATGTATTTTTCTTTGCTGTCTGCATAGAAGATAATAAAACTCTTTAGCCATGTGGCTCATACTATCTCATCCTTCTGCATGCTGCTGGAAACTCTGCTAAATGGGGGAACGTGCCTTGGAGCCTTATCAGAGGCTCAGGTTGTTAATTATAGTCAGGAGGGTGATTCTAGAGGCTCGGGAGGAGGAAATGAGCTTTATCAGCTTGGTCATAGCGGAGATCCCGACACTAAGTGTGTGTATGAGTGTGTGTGTGTTTGTACACAAACACATTAAACAATAAATACAACTTTATAAAAACAAACATTAAAATACATACATACATACATACCTTCCAACATTTCTCCATACAGCAGTCTTGAAAAAGGCAAATTCCACACCTAGGGTCATCAGGAAAGGAATTCAATATAAAAATGTCAATATCATTGACACCAGTATAGAAATATATGCTGTGACCATACTTGCATTACTGTGTACATTCACCTCAACTCAGAAAGGGTATTGTAGATTTAGAAAAGTTGCAGAAAAGGGGAATCATGATGCTGAAGGGGATGGAATAATGCCCACACAAAAAAAGGTTACAAGATTTGAGACATTTTTTTTACAGGAAAGACAAAAGAGAGAGATGGGAAACGTATTTAAGATTATGCATGCCACAGAAAAAATGGATATAGAAGACTTCTTCACCTTCTCTGATAATGCTAGACACAGAAGGAAAAGGAATGCTAGAATATTCAGAACAGATCAAGGAAGGTGCTTTTTCAAAGTGTGCATAGTTAAACTATGGAGATCATAAATTGAAAAACGTAAACTTCGCTGGATCCAGCAATGTAAACAGGTTCCAGCATCACAAGATCACTGGGAAGATAAATATACGTTCATGTGATGTACCAATTGTTCGTGACTTTGTACCTAACAGTGAACCTCTTGGCCTTATGGCCATTGTGGTGAAACTGAGGTGGTTGTAGACTGGAAGGGTATTTGGTGAAATTTCATGGAGTTCCAGAAAGGCACTCATTGACTTACAATTCCTGTGTTATTAAAGTGAAAGCAGGATGGCATGGAAGGGGCTTCTGGAAGACTGTCACAGATTTCCATAAAGAGATGTGGCAACTGAACAGAATACAGTGGTACCTCGGGTTACATACACTTCAGGTTACAGACTCTGCTAACCTAAATAGTACCTCCGGTTAAGAAATTTGCTTCAGGATGAGAACAGAAATCGTGCTCCGGTGGCACGGCCGCAGCAGGAGGCCCCATTAGCTAAAGTGGTGCTTCAGGTTAAGAACAGTTTCAGGTTAAGAATGGACCTCTGGAAAGAATTAAGTACTTAACCCGAGGTACCACTGTATTCAAATGCAGCAAGAAGGGAGTTTGGAAAGGCTGTCTTGTGTTACTTTGTTCATGTTATCTTTTGTGTGTTACCCATCTCTGGTATTCATCCTCCTCCCCCTCCCCCTCCCCCTCCCCTCCTTATCATCATTATTAAAATCCTCAGTGTCTCTCCATCACTCTTTTACCTCCATTTTCTTTTAAGTGTCCTCCATCTCCGCTTTACTCAAATCTCTGCTGTTGTTTAAAACAAACACTTCCATTCCAGTCTTCCTACTGTACCCAAAGATTATCTAGAAACCTTTTCTTGCATTGTAGCAAGCCTCATCATGGAGCATCACATGCTTTCAGAAATAGCCATTTTACCCTGCTTTTATGAATGAACTAATGGTTTATGAATGGGAATGTATTCTAAATGTTTTGTTTTTAAAGGGTTTCCCTATATAATAAGGTTCCAAAAATATAGTGCACTTCTGTATAGTAAGTACACCACTGACATTATCACTAAGGAGTGAGGTCACATATGCTGTGATCTGTCAGGGAAGGTTGCTAAGGCAATGGGAGTCAATGAGGGCAATTGATAAGCATTCTTGTGATATTTTTTCTATTCTGTTGAGTGAATGAAACTTGTCAAGATCCCTCAAATTATTAGTGCCCAGTGTAAATCTTGTTTAATTGACACTGAGGTGGAGAATGGATGTATATTACCAACAGTTTAACATGGACAATTCCATAGAAGCTAAAGAAGAGCAAGGAAAGCTCTCTAGCTGTTTAGCAGGTTGAGGGTTAGCTGTTGATGTTCTCAGTTCTGTCAGATGCCTGACTTCAACCACAGAAAGAATCACCTTCTATGCACTTGTTAATCTATGGGTCTCCATTTTGTGTGAGGTTTTTGTTCTCAAGCAGCCAAAGACAAAGGATGCGCTCTTGGAACAAACAGCTTTGGGCTGGAATGAAGGAGCATTCTCAGAATACTATCGGATGCAACTTTTGTAGGCATTAGATTTCCAGTGGCCCATCTCCTTGATCCTGTCTGCTGGGAGGCCCATGTGTGCGGCCGTTGTGGCTGCAACAATCCTAAATGAATGTGCTGCGTAGTCTTTGGAAGGGAACCGCAGGCATCTATAGCTTTGCGAAGTACCCTGGTGAACTGGTGCCTCATCAATCGGGATCCATCCTCGTGAATAAAGAGTGGGCCAGGGCCGGGAGGTCTGAGGTAAAGGTATCACCTGGTGTCCTTTACTGTGCATGGGCCCTTCTGGCTGGAGGCCGTGAGTTGGACTATGGTGCCCTTACCACCCTGGTCCGTCTTAGACTGATGCACCCGCACCATCCCGCCTGAACTGGACACCTGCACGTCCTCCAGGAGGAGGCTGCGCGTTGTTCCACTTGAGGTAGCTTCTGCTACCACCTCGCCAACCCTAAAGGCACAAAAGAAGGCTATAGCGTATGCCGCAGAGAACAGCCGGACCTCAAACACCAAAGAAGGCTATAGTGTATGCCGCAGAGAACAGCTGGGCCTCAAACTTCGACCAGCAAATTGACCTAAATTTCATACATTAGGGGAAAGGGACGATACTTTGGACCTGAAACCCGTGAAGTCGCACCATACTTTCTTATAAGACCTGAGGGTAGAGGATGCAACAAACGCTAATACTCCCTTGATCACTTCGCGTCTCCAAGGTTCCGTAGGTGATCCGGAAAGGGTTCTGGCAGCAGCTGAGCCCAAGGTGCTAACAACCGGAAGCAAGGCATCAGAGCACAAATGATCGAAGTAGGCGAGACCCCTCTCGGAACACAATGACTGCTAGCCAGTATGTTAACCACCGCCTGGTTATCAGTTCTGAAGCACACCTGGCGATTCCGGAACTCCTCGGTCCATATGTGAACAGCCACAACTATGAGAAAAAACTCCAGAAAAGTGAGATCCGGCATGATGGCCTTCCCTTGCCACTCTGCTGCCCATTGTTGTGCACACCAACGTCCCTTAAAGAACAGACCAAAGCGCAGGGACCCTGCCGCATTGGAGTCGACCTGGAAATCAGGGCCAAATTAAGGATTTCCTGCCATAGGGAGACTCTGTTGTAGTGTTCCAGAAATCTGATCCACATCTCAAGGTCTGCCTTGACCGACTTGGGGAGTCTTACTCAATGGTGTGGATGCTTGAGGCCCGCTGACAGCCTGGCTAAGGGGGAGCAAAATGGGCGGATTGAGCTGCTGTGTCAAGTTCTCTACCTAGGTAAGTAAGATGCATTGAGGGTCTGTCTTATCTGTCGCGAGGGGAACTCCCAGCTCCTGGGCCAAAGCTGAAAAGGCCTCCAGAAGGGAGGCATATTCGCCGGTATTGGGCTTCCCAATGAGTAGAAAGTCACCGAGGTAACGTGTCACCCCAGGTGAGTTGGTTCTGTAGTGCAAGGCCCAGTCCCAAAAGGTGCTAAATGTCTCAAAGGCTGAGCAGGCTACAGAATAACCCATCGGCATAGCCTTGACAATGTAATATTTCCCTTGAAATTTGAATCCCAGGAAATGGAAGTCATTGGGATGAACCGGCAATAGACAGAAGGCTGACTCTATGAAACATTTT
Source organism: Podarcis gaigeae (assembly GCF_964106915.1). Taxonomy (NCBI): domain Eukaryota; kingdom Metazoa; phylum Chordata; class Lepidosauria; order Squamata; family Lacertidae; genus Podarcis; species Podarcis gaigeae. Next base: position 78,211,916 of record NC_139684.1, read on the forward strand.
GCCAAGAGTGCCCTGTGACCAATATTCTGGATAAATCTTACTGCCTGATTGAAATTGGCATATTTTACTGAGCACAATTCCGGTGGAATGGCATCGTATACTGAGCCACCCTTAGGGTAAGAAAGGTTGTGAATTAATCTGAACTCACCAGGGGTCTTTTTGGGTACAATACCAAGGGGCGAGATGTGCAGGTTTGGGATAGGGGGGTGTACGAATGGACCAGCCACCCTCCCTGTGGCCACTTCCTTAGCTATTTTCTTTTCTGCTACCTCTAGCCTTTCCCTTACTGACATCTGGTTAGGGGAAATCCTTTGCAATTAAAGAGTCGGTTACTGATATTCTGAAACGCTCTGGAAAAAACCCTTCCAAAGAAAGGATGCTGCGCTTTCGTCCGGATAGCTAGACAAGAGGTTGCGGAGAGGAGGGAGCTGGATCAGGAAAATGACTCGAAGAAAATGTGTGTGGCGGGGATGGCTGGCGCGGCCACATTTGAACGGCAAGCTACGCCACCGTCGAGCTTCCCTATTGGGTGCCCAACCGGGGAAGGGCATGGCACTGGAGCCCCTGGAGTTGAAGCAGGGGGCAGAGCACCCCCTGCATGATGCAGGAATCATTTCCCGCTCACAACCCCTCCCCTCCGGAAGGAGGAGAGGCTCTTCTTCAATAAATTTTGGCCAGAATGTGTGAGGCCTGCAACTGACAAACTATAATTCTGTCTTGTCACTCCTCCTGTTTTTGTGGAGTTTAACTGAAGTATGTCTATGTTCTGCTGCTGTTGGTGGGGAGGGATTTCTTACCTATGGGCTGGAAATGTCAAAACATTTTTTAAAAAAACCTCATTGTTCAGGGTCTTCTGTTCTTTGTCCTTAGAGAGGTTGAATCTTTGTTGCAACAAATAAATGACCAAATGCTTACTTAGCCTGCTTTGCTTTTTATATACCACTTTATTTCCCTGCTCTGACCGAGGGAACCTAGCAGAATGTAGTGAGATTGTGTGTCTTTTAGTACGGTGGTGGGGGATTAGTTGTAGCAGCAATCCCGCTTTTTGTGTAACAAAAGGAGAGTAAAAAAGCCAGGGAGGAAGAAAAAAGTGAGTGATAATGATGCGTGTGCAAAGGAGACTGCAGAATAGGAGAGAGGAGAAGGGGTGGAAATGGGAGATCTGTCTGCAAGGAAGAGTTGAGGTAAGTAAAGAGCAATAGAGGAAAAGGAAGAGCAGCTGAAAACAGGTGTGTAAGGGGGATTGTGAAAATGGAAGGCGTAGCAGGCCTGGGGACATAGTGAATCAAAAGCAGGAGCGTGAAAGAGGCTGCAGAATAGGAGGAGTTGGTGGCTTCATATGTTGGAGAAAGGTGGGAAGAAGCCTTTGTAGTTGCAGTGTTGGGCAGGAAGTTACCACAGGCTGGTTTATCTCTGGGGGGCAGGCAGGTGTATACAAAAGGAGGGAGTGGTAGGACATGGGTGTGAACATGAAAAAGGATTACCCTTACCTCCCATGAATTTGCCCATGGATGGCTACTAAACCTGATGGATATGTTCTACATCTGTTGTTGGGGCAGTATGGCTCTGAATGTCTGTTGCTGGGAACCAGTAGTGGAGAGTGTGGTGTGGCCCTTAGCTCCTGCTTTCAGGCTATGCACAGGCATCTGGTTGGCCACTGTGAAAGTAGTTTAGTTGAGCAGATGGCCTGATTCAAGAGACTGGTGTAAGTTCTGGCCAGCTGAAGATTCTGGAAAATCTGCTTACAACAGCCAAACTCTTAATTAGCTTTAAGTGCTGCCCATGCAGTGCACCTGCTGAAGAAGAGTGTTTCCATAATGTACCTGCTGAAGAAGTTTGTTTCATAATTTCATCTCATTTGAGCCAACTGCTCATGTGGCTGAGTGAAGGAAGCCAAAAGAGAAAACAGGTTGAGACACCATGGAGCGCTTTTATAATCTATACCTGGGGTTGAGAACCCCTGGCCTGGGAGTCAAGTGCAGCCCCTACATACCTATATACTACTTCATGTTTCATATTTCAAAGCAATCTCCAGGTGGCTTACAATATCAGAAGGACATCACAAAAAGTTAAAACAATACTGTACACCATGAAAGCTTACCACCCTATTTATTAAGAGGGGAAAATTGAATAAAATTCTAAAAAACAGTCCACTGGGGGCATTTGTAGCTGCCTTTCTGGAGATTTGCTACTCAGCACTAGGCAGCCAGGGCAGATTACTACTGTTTTGCAGAACTCTGGACAGCCACTGAGGGATTCAGGAGTCAGGAACATAGGCAGATCCCTGCTGGATCACCCCAAAGGCCCATCTAATGAAACATTCTGGTACCACAGCTTTGGTGCACAGTTATTTTGGAAATTTGCTGCACAGCATTAGACAACCTGGGCAAATTATGATTATTTGAAAAGCCTCTGGAAATGCACAGAAGGATTCAGGAGTCAGAGACATAAGAGGACCCCTGCTGGGCTTCCTATTTCTGGTGGTGGGAAATGGCTGACTCCCACACGACCTGCCCCCAGCCATGCTGGTAATTCAGGGCTGATATGGGGGTAATTAGCCCTGGCAGACTCCCCATGTTGGGGGAGTACTGTCTCGTAGACCCACAGATTGTCTGAGAATGCCGACTTGCATCAAGGTGCAAGCGGCAGGACACTGGGTTGCAGAGCACAGTACGGCCAGCACTCTCCGATGCCATTCTCATAGCCAGGAACATCTGCTTGGGAAAAAATGAATAGATTTGGACAATAAACAAACATGGACTGGATAGAAGAAGCTTAAGAAAAAACCTGCAGAAGTGTACAGTCCTTGGGGGTTTAAGCTCGGACTTCAAATAGATTCTCATGATGATGTTTGGATAACAGAGGTATTTGGTATGGTTTGCTTCCTCTACTTAACATCTACAATTGGTTTTCAATGCCAAGCCTCATTAAGAACTTTTTTTTTAAAGTATAGATGGAATTCTATTTATAATTAGGCATTTAACTGTGGAGCGTTATTTAAGACTTGAAAGACTTGATAAAGATGGAAGAGGAGGCAAGATGGTGCTAATATGACGCAGCATGGAATCCAAGGCAGACCTTTTAACATCACAGTAATCCAAGTTTATGCACCAACTACTTGTGCTGAAGAAACTGAAATTGACCAATTCTATGAAGACTTACAAGACCTTATAGAAGTGACACCAAAGAAGGATGTTCTCCTCATTATAGGGGATTGGAATGCTAAAGTAGGGAGTCAAGAGATGAAAGGAACAACTGGCAAGTTTGGCCTTGGAGATCAAAACGAAGCAGGGCAAAGGCTAATAGAGTTCTGTCAAGAGAACAAGCTGGTCATCACAAACACGCTTTTCCAACAACACAAGAGACGACTCTACACATGGACATCACCAGATGGGCAGCATCGAAATCAGATTGATTATATTCTCTGCAGCCAAAGATGGAGAAGCTCTATACAGTCAGCAAAAACAAGACCTGGAGCTGACTGTGGCTCAGATCATCAGCTTCTTATAGCAAAATTCAAGCTTAAACTGAAGAAAGTAGGAAAAACCACTGGGCCGGTAAGATACAATCTAAGTCAAATCCCTTATGAATACACAGTGGAAGTGAGGAACAGGTTTAAGGATTTAGATTTGGTGGACAGAATGCCTGAAGAACTATGGATGGAGGCTCGTAACATTATACAGGAGGCAGCAACGAAAACCATCCCAATGAAAAGGAAATGCAAGAAAGCAAAGTGGCTGTCCAATGAGGCCTTACAAATAGCAGGGGAGAGAAGGCAAGCAAAATGCGAGGGAGATGGTGAAAGATACAGGAAATTGAATGCAGATTTCCAAAGAATAGCAAGGAGAGACAAGAAGACCTTCTTAAACGAGCAATGCAAAGAAATAGAGGAAAGCAAAAGAATGGGAAGAACCAGAGATCTGTTCAAGAAAATTGGAGATATGAAAGGAACATTTCGTACAAAGATTTCCATAATAAAGGACAAAAGTGGAAAGGACCTAACAGAAGCAGAAGACATCAAGAAGAGGTGGCAAGAATACACAGAGGAATTATACCAGAAAGAAATGGATGTCTCGTATACCCCAGGTAGTGCGGTTGCTGACCTTGAGCCAGACATCCTGGAAAGTGAAGTCAAATGGGCCTTAGAAAGCACTGCAAATAACAAGGCCAGTGGAAGTGATGGTATTCCAGCTGAACTATTTAAAATTTTAAAAGATGATGCTGTTAAGGTGCTACACTCAATATGCCAGCAAGTTTGGAAAACCCAGCAGTGGCCAGAAGATTGGAGAAGATCAGTCTACATCCCAATCCCAAAGAAGGGCAGTGCCAAAGAATGCTCCAACTACCGCACAATTGCACTCATTTCACACGCTACCAAGGTTATGCTTAAAATTCTACAAGGAAGGCTCAAGCAGTATGTGGACCGAGAACTCCCAGAAGTGCAAGCTGGATTTAGAAGAGGCAGAGGAACCAGAGACCAAATTGCAAACATGCGCTGGATTATGGAGAAAGCTAGAGAGTTCCAGAAAGACATCTACTTCTGCTTCATTGACTATGCAAAAGCCTTTGACTGTGTCGACCACGGCAAACTATGGCAAGTTCTTAAAGAAATGGGAGTGCCAGATCACCTCATCTGTCTCCTGAGAAATCTCTATGTGGGACAAGAAGCTACAGTTAGAACTGGATATGGAACAACTGATTGGTTCAAAATTGGGAAAGGAGTACGACAAGGCTGTATTTTGTCTCCCTGCTTATTTAACTTATATGCAGAATTCATCATGCGAAAGGCTGGGCTGGATGAATCCCAAGCTGGAATTAAGATTGCCGGAAGAAATATCAACAACCTCAGATATGCAGATGACACAAACTTGATGGCAGAAAGTGAGGAGGAATTAAAGAAGCTTTTAATGAGGGTGAAAGAGGAGAGCGCAAAATATGGTCTGAAGCTCAACATCAAAAAAACGAAGATCATGGCCACTGGTCCCATCACCTCCTGGCAAATAGAAGGGGAAGAAATGGAGGTAGTGAGAGATTTTACTTTCTTGGGCTCAATGATCACTGCAGATGGTGACAGCAGCCACGAAATTAAAAGACGCCTGCTTCTTGGGAGAAGGGCAATGACAGGCCTAGACAGCATCTTGAGAAGTAGAGACATCACCTTGCCAACAAAGGTTCGTATAGTTAAAGCTATGGTTTTCCCAGTAGTGATGTATGGAAGTGAGAGCTGGACCATAAAGAAGGCTGATCGCTGAAGAATTGATGCTTTTGAATTATGGTGCTGGAGGAGACTCTTGAGAGTCCCATGGACTGCAAGAAGATCAAACCTCTCCATACTGAAGGAAATCAACCCTGAGTGCTCACTGGAAGGACAGATTGTGAAGCTGAGGCTCCAGTACTTTGGCCACCTCATGAGAAGAGAAGACTCCCTGGAGAAGACCCTGATGTTGGGAAAGATGGAGGGCACAAGGAGAAGGGGACGGCAGAGGACGAGATGGTTGGATAGTGTTTTCGAGGTTACCAGCATGAGTTTGACCAAACTGCGGGAGGCAGTGGAGGACAGAGGTGCCTGGCGTTCTCTGGTCCATGGGGTCACGAAGAGTCGGACACGACTAAACGACTTAACAACAACAACATGGAAAAATATATTCCTCCCTTTCTCCAAGGAAAGCAGGAGTTATGTGCTGGCTGATTTTGCAATTATTTGAGATAACAACTTGGAACAATATACAGTGCAGATCAATAAAATGATTAAAAGAAAAAAGAAAAGAGGATCCCTGCTGGATCACGTCAAAGGCTCATTTAGTACAGATTTTTGTTCTCAGGGAGCGGAAGCAGATGCCTGAGGGAAACCCAGAAAACAAGGCAGGAGCCGAGTAGCCTCTCTCACCTGTGATCTCCAGCATCTGTTACTAAGACGATTAATGGCTGCTATTCAGGGGGAAATATAGCCATCATGACTAGTTGTCTTCATTCGCTTATAACACTAGAATTGGTGGGCATGCAATGAAATGGAACAATAGAAAATTCAGGATGGATTAAAGCAAAAATAGCCTCACACATTTAATTAATCTTGTGAATTTGGTAGCAAAAGAAGTAATGGTGGCCAACAACTAGGATATGTTAAATTCTGGATTACCCGTTTCCTCCATGAATATGTCTATAGGTGGCTACTAAACCTGATGGTTATGTTCTACCTTTGCTGTTGGGACAGTATGGCTCAGAAACTCTCTTACTGTAAACCAGCAGTGGGGAGAGTGGTGTCATTCTCAGATCCTGCTTGCTGGCTATGCACAGGCATCATGTTGGGCACTGTGGAAATAGTTTTCTTGAGTAGATGGCCTGATGCAAGTTCTCTCCAGCTGAAATTTACAGGAAATCTGCTAACAACAGCCAAACTCTTAATTACCTTGAAGTGGTGCCCATGCAGTGCAGCTCTGAAGAAGAGTCTTCCTGTAATGCACCTGCTGAAAAAGTGTGGTTTCATAATTTTATCTCATTCGAGCCAACAGCTCATGTGGCTGAGTGAGGGAATTCAAAAGCAAGAACAGGTTGAGACACTATAGAGACCTTTTCTTATCTGCTCCTGGGGTTGAGAACCACTGGCCTGGGAGGCAAGGGCAGCCCCTGCCTACCTCTCTATCTTGAGTTTCACTAAACGAAACGAGAGGAAGCTTTGATAGACAATGCAGCCCCTTTATCATTTATATGAACCTGGACTGTTGATACTCCTTTTGTTATCTGGTTTACTTATTCCATTCTACCTCCCAATGCAACACACATTCAAATGGTTTGTCATAGTGTTTATCATGAAAGATTGCAGAGGAAGCTTCTCTGTCATTCGATAAGAAGGCATTTTTAAAAAGAGAAAAAGGATATTTACAACTTCGTACCAAATATAGCATGTATAGTGGTGCCTCGCAAGACGAAAAGAATCCGTTCCGCGATTCTCTTCATCTAGCGGTTTTTTCGTCTTGCGAAGCAAGCCCATTGACGGCTTAGCGGATTAGTACTATTAGCGGCTTAGCGGCTTTTAGAGGCTTTTAGCGGCTTAGCGGCTTAGAAAAAGGGGGGGGGAGGAAAAAAAACCCGCAGGAACTCGCAAGACATTTTTGTCTTGCGAAGCAAGCCCATAGGGAAATTCGTTTTGCAAAGCGCCTCCAAAACGGAAAACCTTTTCGTCTAGCGGGTTTTCCGTCTTGCGAGGCGTTCGTCTTGCGGGGCACCACTGTATACCTATATCATACAACTTCCCTTCCACGCTTTTCCTGGTTCCTTTGCTTTTCTACTACTCTGTGTAAGAGAGTCTGTGTACTGGTCCAGTAAACGCTTCCGCTGCGCAACCAGCAACAGTTCTCTTTGCAGAGTATTAATTAAGTCCAGTGCAGAGATTCTTGTTGCATTACAAGCTTCAGAGTCTCAGTAGCAAAGGAATAACGACACAGGGAAACCTGTCTTTCCAAAGACAGGTTTATTGCAGACAGATAACAGAAACACCTCCGGAGCTTTCAGACATTTTTGCTTCACGCCCCGCAGGCAGAGAAAACAAACACTCTTTATATACTGAGCAACTTAACAACTTAACGAGCTTGACTACTTAAAGTCACATGACATTGCTAACTTGCCAGCGTCTTAGGTTTCACACCCTAACACCCCCTCTCGCTGGCAATACAAAAACAAAATTACTTCAGACCCATTTCTTCACAAAAGTTTTCATGCCGCTGAAACCCAAGCGGTTTTGTAAAACCATCAGCTTGATTTTCATGACTGGGACAGTAATTTAATTTAACAATTCCTGCTTTTACCGTTTGACAAACATTTTGAAAGCGGATATCCAAGTGTTTTGTACGACCTTTAAACTGCCCATTTTGTGCTAACTTAAGACACGGTTGATTATCACCCCATACAGTGATTGGAGTGATGGCCTTTTCATACATCTCTTGTGCCAAGCATTTGTAAAATTCTAGATCTCTACATAACTCAGATAAGGCACAGAACTCAGCTTCTGTTGACGACAAAGCAATCAGGTTCTGTTTCTTGGATCTCCACCCAATCAGAGAGTTACCAAATTTTATTACACAGCCAGACACTGATTTTCTATCCTTTAAATTTGCCCAATCACTATCTGCCCAAAAAGTAATCTGTGCTTGTCCTTCAGAAAATAATTCAAGGCAAAAATCTTTGGTGTATTGTAAATATCTTAACACTCTTTGAATTCCTTTCCATGCATTTACACTAGGTTTTGAAGCTTCTCTGCTGAGTAAGTTAACAGCGTAAGCAATATCTGGTCTACTCCATTGCGAAAGATGAAGTAAGCTTCCCAGTGCTGACTGAAAGATTTCAGCACTCTTGAATTCAGCACTATCCTTGAACTCATTGTCTTTTACAAAACCCATTTCCATTGGTGTTCTAACACCTGCACACTCTGTCATGCCAAACTTTTTCAACATTTGCAATATCTTGCCTTTTTGATTCAGTAGAAAACTGCCATTTTTGGTCCTATCTATCTGAACACCAAGATAGACCTTTACATCACCAAGATTCTTAACTTTGAAGTGTTTATTTAACTCTTTGGCTAGTTTTTTTACTTGTTCTTGTGTCTTTGAAGTATAAATCAGGTCATCTACATAAACAAGCAAAGATTCTTGAGCATCTCCTGAACCTCTGAAATATAAGCAATTGTCAGCCTTGCTCCTGCTAAAACCAATGCCTACCAAAACGCCATTCAAACACTCATTCCAATTATGAGCAGATTGCTTGAGTCCATAAATAGATTTATGTAGTTTCCATACCTGATTTGATTTACCAACTTTCAATCCTGGCGGAAGCTCCATATAGAGCTCTTCAGCCAAGTCTGAATGAAGATAAGCTGTAGAGACATCAAATTGATTCACTTTGAACCCTTTCTGAGCAGCAACTGCTAATAGTGCCCGTAGGGTTTCACTCCTTGAAGTGGGTGCATAGACTTCGGAATAATGTAACCCCTCTCTTTGCGTAAAACCTCGAGCTACAAGCCTTGCTTTGTACTCTGGTTTCCCCATCGCTGTTGTCTTTATCCTGTACACCCACCTACAACTTACTGCCTTGGTACCTTCTGGCAGTTTGGTGATGGAAAACACACCCAGTTCTTTCATAGAATTCAACTCTTTTTGCATGGCCTCACGCCACCTACTGGCCTCCTCCTGGGGTAATTGCTCAATCTCCTCAAAACTTTCAGGTTCGCAATTTGCCAAACCAGCCCAAACACTAATAGCTTGGTACCTTTCAGGAGCTATACCTTTGTTGGCACGCTTGGAACACCTTAACAGTTCCTGTGATGTTCCTTCAGTTTCCCCCTCTGACCCAGAATCACTAGTCGTCACCTGTTTGTCCCTAGTAGTTGGAGAACTTTCTGATTCTGACTTTACACTCTCTTGCTGTACAGGTGAACTTTTAGAGCTAGAAGATTCTGACTTTACAGACTTGGGTGAACTAAATGATTTCTCACCCTTGTCCTCAGACTCAAATTCCTCAGCCTGTTCTGGAACTAATACCTGCCCTGGGGCCTGAGTTTCATTGTTACTGTTCACCACGTCAAATAGTATGTCAGGATTTCCATGAATTTTATTCCAACTATCCTGTTCACAAAATTCCGCACTTCTGCTGATTGTGATTTTCGTTTGATTGCCTTCTACATTCACAAATCTCCAACCTTTTGTGTTTGCTTGATAACCACAGAAAAACATTTCTTTAGATCTAGGATCGCCTTTCCTACGTTGTGCCCTAGGCACCAGCACATAAGCACGACATCCAAAAACTCTTAGATGATCAATTTTTGGTTTTTTCCCAAATAGCATGAAGTAAGGAGTGTTGCCTACTGTGCTATTGTACACTCTGTTAAAAGTATAATTCGCATACAGTGCAGTCTCAGCCCAAAACCGCTGTGGAAGTCCAGAATCAAACAGCAAAGCAGCAATGGCTTCCTGTAATGTTCGAAATTTTCTTTCAGCAACTGCATTCTCCTGTGGTGAATAGGGATTGGTAAGTCTATGAACTATACCTTTCCTTTTTAACCACGTCTCCAGCGTGTGGTTCACATATTCCCCACCACGATCTGATTGTATTTTACGCACCCTGGTGTCAAATTTACATTCGACTTCTTCAATCCAATCCATCAGGATGGAAGCTGCTTGCGATTTTTCTTTCAGAAAGAAAACCCAACTAGCCCTTGAAAAATCATCCACCAAAATTTGCATAAATCTCGCACCTCCAAGCGATTTGACTGGCATAGGGCCACACACGTCTGTGTGCACAAGTTCAAAGGGTTTCTTGCTTACTCTGTCAGATCTAGGATAATTACATGTCTTAACCTTAGCATGTTTACAAGCACAACAATCCAGAAAATTTGGACAGGGTTTAATGTTACACTCCTCAGCTAAATCTGGCATCTTGCTTACATACTTAAAGCATATATGAGCTAACCTTCTGTGTAGTAGATGTGCACAACCTGTATGAGGAGCCTTATTTACACACTTAGCTTGCGCTTCACCTGTTGAACATCTACCTGCTGCTAACTGCTCTTCATCCAAAACAAAAAGCCCATCCTCACAGGGAATTTTAACTAGCTCCTTCCCCTGTTTCGAAATGGTGCACACATCATTTTCAAACTCAACCTTAAAACCACTTTTTACCAGGCATGACACACTCAAAAGTCCATTCTTCATTCCTGGAAGAACGAAAACAGGAAGGTTAGTTTGCAAACAATTAACATAAATTGTGCCTTTAAGGCTCATTTCTCGTTTACTATTGTCTGCTATAGTCACAGTTTTTGCAACTGGCAATGTCTTGCAGTTCTTCAAGCTGCCACTAGATGTCGCTGGAACTAAACTGTGACTGGCTCCACTGTCAATTATCCACTTCAAGGTTTGTTGGCTCCTTTTAGGACTCTGTTGTGCTGCCATTGCAGATAGTCCCTTATCAGACCTGCTCCCCCTCTGGATCGTTGATTCTTGTAGCTCTCACGTCGTCTTCCCCTGTAGCTCCGGAAACTGACCTTGGACTGTTGAAATTCCTGTTGCTTTTCAGGACACTTTGCTATCAAATGAAACCTGCTGCCACATCGAAAACATGACTTGCTGGCCATAGCAGACACTTGTGAGGCTTCCTTACAGCTCCGCCTGCTAGTTCCCCCACGCTCTATGGTGGCTCTATGGTGAATTCGCCTAAGAGCTTCCCAAATTTCAAATGCAGACCTTAAATTTTCCACATGAGGTAATTGGGAATCGTCTATCGATACCATCAACATGCATCTAGCTTTAGTGTCCATTTTATCATGTTCCCTGTTCTGAGCATGTGCAGCAGCCTCTTGCTCTGCTGTGGCATCTGCTGCAACAGCCACAATCGGCTTTCGCCTCTGGACATAGTCAGCCCACACTTCTTTGGCTTCCAACCAGACTTGAGCCCTCTTAGACCACTGCAGGTAATTAGCAGAGTTCAACTTTGTAAAGGGAACCTGGAAATTTTCCACTGCCATTCTTGGGGTCTGCTGCTACTCCCTCTGTGTGCCCTTGCTTCTCTTTCCCCTTGGGATTTGTTTTACTCACTTTTCAGACGCCTCCAGCCTCGTCTGAAGCCTTTTAAACTTTTTTCCTTCCGTCTCTTCACTAGCAACCTACCACCGTCCTCTGTTTTTATTAACAAAACAAAAACAGAACGGGAGGTCAAGCTAGCCTTTTTCAGCTAATGAAGCTGTAAATCTTCACTTACGCAGCTCTCTCAACTTTCTGCAGCCTCTCAGTTCCTTTAAGAGCTGGATTTACGACCAAGCCGGTCTTCTCTCATCCGAAAGCTGCTTTCACTTTCTCTGCACACAATACAGCTGTAGAAACGTAGAAGGAGCCATAACCTAAGAGAGTCTGTGTACTGGTCCAGTAAACGCTTCCGCTGCGCAACCAGCAACAGTTCTCTTTGCAGAGTATTAAGTAAGTCCAGTGCAGAGATTCTTGTTGCAGTACAAGCTTCAGAGTCTCAGTAGCAAAGGAATAACGACACAGGGAAACCTGTCTTTCCAAAGACAGGTTTATTGCAGACAGATAACAGAAACACCTCCGGAGCTTTCAGACATTTTTGCTTCACGCCCCGCAGGCAGAGAAAACAAACACTCTTTATATACTGAGCAACTTAACAACTTAACGAGCTTGACTACTTAAAGTCACATGACATTGCTAACTTGCCAGCGTCTTAGGTTTCACACCCTAACATAATCCACATCTTTTTAATCATCCAATTTGTTATATATTAGTTACTCTATGTAAATCAACTGTGCTCTCAAATGTTAGAGGGAGTCCTTGGAGCACCCCACTATCGCCTAACCTTGACTCCCACAAGTTCAGGTAGGAGGTCACTAGTAGGAGACTTCAGCCAGGAGATAGAAGCAAAACAGTGGCCTTTAGGTCCGATCTTAATGGTTGCAAGAAAACTTCCAACTACCACAAAGATGAAGCAACAAGAAGCCCAGAACAATAGTTGCATCAGTTTATAAAAGTTTCTCAAAGTTTCCCATATTACATTTCCAGAAGAATCATCAAACATTGTAAGTATGTCACAGAGAAGGTGAGGTGTCAGGCAGAATTCTGAGATCCAGACATGTCCCGTCATTCATGTTCAAGTACCCACTTCTCAGAAGTTAATGAAAACATCTACATATCCTTTTGTCAGGAAGGCTTCCCTTGGTACCATTTTGGTTCTTCCTGGGTCTCATTTCCTTCTCATAGCACCTAGTCTGGTCCCTTTGTCAGGACTGTTAACACCTGGTTTGGCAGTTGAGCAGGGTATCCTCAGTATGTGACAGTACATCTTGAGGATTATGGCGTCCCTGCTCTATTCCTGCCATGAGTCAGGTCCTCTCCCCTCCATCATTGGATCACAATTTTATCACCTTTTGGAACTAAATAAAATCCTTCATTTGACAAATTTGGGTGAATTTCTGTGTTTCAGAAAGTGGGGTTTCCTTCCTTATTATGTCTAATGGAGGGAAATGTGTAGAGATCAGTGGTATCTGTAATAGTATGTAGAAGAACCTTGTTTTGTTGTCACCAAAAGTTATGGTAGTGGGGTATGTGGCAACATGGGATGGGAAGCTCTCCAAATGGGTGACTGCATGGACCACCTGATATTCAGCCCAGCTAGGAAGCCCAGACTCTATCTGTTAGTATGAAGCCTATCCAAAACAGGTATGAGAGGAGTCATGGCATACCATCCAACATTCCTCAGATGAGAAGAGGAACATTCTCTTTTATATCAGTATCATGAAATCATAGAATTGTAGCCCTGGAAGGAAACCTGATGATCATTTAGTCCAGCCCCTTGTAATGCTGGAATATTTTGCCCAATGTAAGGTTTGAACCCACAAACCTGAGATTATGAGTCTCATGCTCTACTGACTGATCTATCCTACTGCTGGAGCATTTCCTGCTGGCTACAGAAACTTTTCAAGGAAACACAAAAAACCACCGTATTTTAAGTACAGAAATCTTAAATAAAAAATAGAGGAATCACAGAAAACTGTAGTATTTTTATTTTTATTTTTATTATTTTTTTGCTATTAGGGAAGCATGATGGAAAAATAAAACCCCAAATTAATAAAGGCTCCTAACAATGGGATGAACTACATGATAAACAACTTTGACAAGGATCAGTTGGCAGTGAGTATGCTTGAGAATATGTGCATGTATGTGTTAGGGACTGCAATTTTGATGTGTACAATAAAAGTGTTTTAGTGAGTCGCAAAAGAAAAGAAAAGAAAGAAAGAAAGAAAAGAAAGAAAAAGCTTTGCCATCCAACTGTCTCCTCCAACTGCGTACAAGGAATTATTTCTAAAAGGAAGTGCTTTGCCTCTTTAAAATGACATGGTGAGTGGTAGTCAAAGAGGCTCTTTGCATGTGCTCAGAGGCACCTTTCTTACACAAAAGCATGACATAAGGCTTTGTTGCAGCAGTAAATGAAACCCCCATGAACCAAATGTGTTGTTTCATAATTTAGAGGTTTTGCTATTGCCTCCAGGCCCTGCTCCCCATAGGCATCCAACTGGTCCCTGTAACAACACAATATCAATATGGATGGCCTGAACCTGCAGGCTCCTCTTATAATCTTATGTTCTTCATAAATATATGTGCATAAAGAAACACACACACTGTCATTTTCTGTCAGAACTTTATGCAAATTTTCTTCTTGGTGGACTCTGGGAGCTGTAATTCTATCTTCTAACAGGAAATCTGATTGGGTTTCACTGAAAATCTTCAAATGATTTTTTGAAGAATGCTTTAAAAGGCCAAACCCTACTTAAATCCTAAATTGAACACATAATCTGGGCTATAGCTCAAGAATCTGGAGTTGATTTTGGGATGACACGTGTTAGGAGCAGATTTTGAGATGGCCTGATCCTGCAGGCTGGTGTAAGTTCTGGTCCCTAGAAGCTGGAATGGAATCTGAGAGCAGCCCAAATTGTAATTGCAGCAAAGTGATGATCACATTCTATTCTACATTAGTATCACTGCTGTGACAAAGTTCCTCCCCCCTCCTGTATACCTGAAGGAGTGTCTCCACCACCATCGTTCTGCCCAGACATTGAGGTCCACTGCTGAGGGACTTCTGGCGGTTCCCTCGCTGCGAAAAGCCAAGTTACAGGGAACCAGGCAGAGGGCCTTCTCAGTAGTAGAACCCGCCTTGTGGAACGCACTCCCACCAGATGTCAAAGAGAAAAACAACTACCAGACTTTTAGAAGACATCTGAAGGAAGCCCTGTTTAGGGAAGCTTTTAATGTTTAATCGACTATTTTAATATTCTGTTGGAAGCTGCCCAGAGTGGCTGTGCTGGGTATAAATTATTATTATTATTATTATTATTATTATTATTATATTACTATTTCTGAGACATTCCCGGCAAATTGGGACACTTGGAGGGTATGGGATGGAAGACTATCCGTGTCTACTGACACCTCCAACTTTTGTGTTGATAGAATGCAGTCTCCTGTCACATCCATTACAATGGCCACATTTCCATTTTGCTCTGTCCACCCTGAACATGTGGACTAGGAAGATTGTTAAAAACTTCTAACCAGTCCCAGGTGATGCCATCTTAAAGGTAAATGGACCCCTGACCATTGGGTCCAGTCGTGACAGACTCTGGAGTTGCGGCGCTCATCTCGCTTTATTGGCCGACTGAGCCAGTGTACAACTTCTAAGTCATGTGGCCAGAGCAGCACATGGAAACGCCGTTTACCTTCCCGCTGGAGTGGTACCTATTTATCTACTTGCACTTTGATATGCTTTCGAACTGCTAGGTTGGTAGGAACAGGGACCGAGTACCCATCACGGGTACCGAGTACCCATCACGGGGATTCGAACCACAGACCTTCTGATCGGCAAGTCCTAGGCTCTGTGGTTTAACTCACAGCGCCACGCGTGTCCCTAATGATGCCATCTTAGTGATTTGGAGTAATAATAGTAGTAGTAGTAGTAGTAATAATAATAATAATAATTTATTTGTACCCCACCCACCGGACTTGGTTTTTCCAGTGACTCTGGGTGGCTGCCAACATATATAAAAACATAATAAAATATTAAACATTAAAATGCTTTTCTATACAGAGCTGCCTTCAGATGTCTTCTAAAGGTTACATAGTTACTCATCTCCTTGACACCTGATAGGAGGGTGTTACACAGGGTGGGCACCATCATCGAGAAGGCCCTCTGCCTGGTTCCCTGAAGCTTCACTTCTCTGAGTGAGGGAACCACCAGAAAGCCCTCAGTGCTGGCTTTAAAGGTCAGCATCCAGCACTTTGAATTGTACTCAGAAACATACTGGGAGCCAATGTAGGTCTTTGGGGACCAGTTATATGGTTCTTGTTACAACCACATCATTATCATCAACATCATCTCACCATCATCATTTCATCATCATCCTTATGTTTATTATCAAAATCCTTAGTGTCTCTCCACCATTCTTTTACCTCCATTTTCTTTTAAGTGTCCTCGATCCTTGTTTTACTCAAATCTCTGCCGTTGTTAAAAACAAACACTGCCATTACTTCCAATGTCCCAATTTTCCTTCTGTACCAAAATGTTTCACTTCCATTCCTCAGCTGCCTCATGTGTGTATGAGACAAATGCTGTGGAGCACCCAAACATTTTATAGGACCAAATGCTTACTTAGCCTGCTTTGCTTTTTATATACCACTTTATTTCCCTGCTCTGAGTGAGGGAACATAGCGGAACCTAGTGAAATTCTGCGTCTCTTAGTAAGGGGGACTAGCTGCAGCAGCAGTCCCCCTTTTTGTGTAAGA